>NC_143017.1:45563568-46763568 GCF_055824585.1 Amblyomma mixtum | reverse complement strand
GCTCCGTTACAGTGTACTTGAAATGTACTGTTGCTATTTTGAAATCATAGTTGAACGTCGTAACATATAGAATACAGCTCTGGCATTATGTGTTTAGTTTGAATGCTAGACTAATGCTTAGAAGATAACAATTTTCATGTTGATCTTTTCCAATCGAGCACCCTTTATACAACTGACAATTCTGTAACATGACTGCAATGTTCTGTGATAGAGAAGTGCATTGACAGTTTTCATTTGTCAGGTCTTCTCCAATTGCTTTTTCAATTATCTCTTTCTTTAACCTAAGTGTTTCTATATTTGCTGGCAAGACTGGGTTCCTTTGTTCATTCATAACCATTGCTTTTCTATCAGGTCTATAGAGTTTCTGGTGTCCATCAGTATGTTTCAGCAAAGTATTTCTTCATGGCCATGAAGAAAAACCATTGGAAACCTAGTTGGTCCAATTGCATAGGGCATTTGGACTAACCAATTGGAACCAGTCCAAAACTAGTTTGGTCCAGTTGGAACCAGTTTAAAATCCAATTGGTTCCAATGCTTTTTGTTTTTTTGTTTTTTTTTTCTGCGGGATGCACACTTAATGGAGTGGGTTTCTTACTCCACATCTATCACCACTTAATGTGGGTTTTTGCTTCTCAGCATATTGAATATGATGTGTATATTTATCTGCTTGTACTACTTGCAGTTCATTTTGCTTTCTGTGTGTGAGTTCCTGATTCCTTTGTTGTACAGGGCAAGAAAGCCTTGAGCTGATGTCAACTTCCAACCTACTGAGAACACTAATAGAAAGAGTTGGTCAGACAACGCAGCAGGCCAAAGATATTTCCTCAGACAAAGTGAAGAAATTAGAGGTAGGTGTCAGCTTTCACAAGTAACCAGCATGTGTTACTGAAATGGCAAGGATTAAATTCTTAATGAAATGCCTGCATTCATTAAGAGTTCCTGGTTTGAAACTTCAATAGAGACATCAAAATTTGGTTGTGTATCCCTTCTTTGTAATGATGCACAAGGCATAAGTTGGCACTTAAAAGTTCACCTACGCCAGGTGAACAATTTTAAATTCAGTTTATTTTCGTGCTGCTTTGATTTTAACAGTCAAAAGCTGGCTTTGATGCCGCAGTTAGGTTCAAGTCGCATGGAACATCCAGAAAATGCGGTATTACGGCTGCTTCTTTCATTGCCATCCTGACTTTTGGCAGAGTAGCGTAACACTTGCAATAAATTAAAATGACAAATCAGCAGTTGCAGTTTTTATATGCCTTACGGGGTCTAAAAAATTTAATATGGCCACCATCCAGCTATTGGAATCAAAACCAAAAGCATATGAGAAATAAATTTAACTTGCATATTTAGTTGGCTTAGGCAAATTCTATGTGCTGAACTACGTCTACTGATGTCTTCCCCACCATTTCCAAAAAGAAAAAACTACTAAAAATCTAACCGTGGCGGTGGCTCAGTGGTTATGGCGCTCAGCTGCTGAGCCGAAAGATGAGGGTTCGATCCCGGCTGCGATGGCCGAATTTCGATGAAGGCGAAATTCTAGAGGCCCATGTACTGTGCGATGTCAGTGCACGTTAAAGAACCCCAGGTGGTCGAAATTTGTTCATTCAAAAGTGAATGAACACTGATTATATTGCAGTTTTTGCGTGTCTCACATGATCTTGAACTTGTGATGGCTCTACTGCCATTCAACTGCTGAAACCGAAACCGCATATGGAAAAAAATGAAATTATAAATTAATTACCTAGCTAGACAAATTTTGCATCATGATTGCAGTTGACTAATGTCTTAGGGACCTTCTAAGTAAAAAATACCAACTCTCCCAGCTACGCGTTTAAGAAAAATTTGGTGTATCTACCTCTTTAATGCAGTATTCAAAATGTCTGTCACGCTTGTGAGTATTAATTGAGCTTTGTTTTTCCTTTTTTCAGCAAGCCATTAAGGAAATGAAGAGAAAACAAGGTCTGTGATGTCAAGTATGCAGGATAAGAAAAATCTATTGCACCACTGTACATAGCGATAAAATTTTACGAAAAAGCCGAATAAACGACAAAAAAAAAACTCAAACCTGTTTCTGACTCTTCAGTGCACTTTGGTGCGCACTAACATAGAGCTAATAATGTCTTTTAGAGCTAAAACCGAAGTGAAACACACAGTTCCGCGAGAACCAAGCGACGCTGTACATACGTTATAGTGTAAATAGAATATTTATATTTACACTAATATATGTAGGCGCTCGTCTACCGAGCCGGAGTACCCGGGTTCGAACCCGACTGCGGCGGCCGCGTTTCGATGGAGGCGGAACGCAAAAGGCGCCCGTAGGATGTGCTATGTCAGTGCACGTTAAAGATACCCAGGTGGTAGAAATTATTCCGGAGACCTCCATTACGATACCTCTTTCTCTCTTTCACTCCCACCTCCCTCCGTTCCCTTACGGCGCGGTTCAAGTGTCCACCTAGATATGTAACAGATCATGCGCCATTTCCTTTCCTCAAAAACCAATTTACCAAGTTTAATATTTGTATAAATCGTACCTCTCTCCACCATACCCTTTCTTCCTGTCCCCTCATCTCTTTCGTTTCATTTCTCCAGCCTGCCTGCTATCTCTTTATTTCCGCTACTCCACTTTTTTTTTTTTTTTTTTTACAAGCACGAGTATCGTAAGCTTTAACCACGGCTCTACAGCACATTCGCCCTGTGCATGTCCACTGTCTCCAACGTAAAAGTTTGTCCGAATGTAGGGCAGCCTGTGCGCGAACCTAAACTCGGATAGATGTGAAAGCAATATATAGTGCTGTCACCCCGGTAGAGCGCATTCGAATGTACATGTTCTTGCCAAGAGGTAGCGCCACGAGCCAAAACGACGCTTAGCCCTCGTGCGGCGAACATGGGCGTCCTACTCGATGCGAGGGTGATGGCCGGGTGTGTCTACTGAAAAGCCTAGACATCTCGCGTCGCGTCTGTCTGCGTCCGTGTGTTTGCAGCGCGCCCGTGTCTGCCTCGCTCGCAAGACTCCTTGAGTGTTGCTTGGTGCCGGTGTGTGTGTCTGTTGTCGGTTTCTGTGATGAATATGGTGCCGGGTCTTGGGTGCATGTAAGGAGTGTGGCTGCAATGGTGTGTTTCGTCGTGGCCTTATGATCAGCGCAAGCGATGAACAACCGAACGCAGCCGTACTACAACAACTCCCTGGCCATTCGGCAGGAGATTCAGCGCTTCGAGAGCGTCCACCCGAGCATCTATGCCATCTACGATCTGCTGGAAGTCATACCCGATCCGTTGCTGGCCCAACAGATCCGCGAGCACGTCGTCTGCATCGAAGGTGAGTTGCGCGCGAGGCGAGCAGACGAGCAGCCGCAGAGCGAGGCCTAGAGGCGCCGCTGCGTTTCAGGGCGGTCCTGCTAAAAAGGGCTTCGGCGGAGCCGATGCATCCTCCGCCGTCGTGGGCAGCGATTTCGTTTTCGCGCACCGGACTGCGAACGCCCACCGCCGATGACTAACTTCGCCGAAACCGGGCTGCTCCCTCAGCCCAGCCCACTGCAACCCGAGAAGAGCCCGCTGTTGTATATGCACCGCTGCTTGCGTGCTTTGCTCGAATGGAACGTTGCACGTATTCGATTTTGTCGTGGCGTTGAACCAGACTTCGTGATCGTTGCGCTGATGGGCGACCGACAGCACGACCCTTGCTGATCGCTCTTGACTTGCTGACGGCTCCGCTGCCTGCGCTGTCGTCGCATCGTTCGCCGCCTCCGAGTCTGCAGCCGTTGGACCGCATTCGAAACGAAAAAAAAGGAAGAGAAAAGTAAGGACGCGAGCACCAAAATTACTGGCCCCTGTATCGCGGGTGGCGTGGCGCGGTGTTGCCGGAAAGCGCCTTCGCAAATTGCACACGACAACACATGCGCGAGACCCCTCCCCCTTGCCGCATACTGGCTTTGGCCGCCGGGGCTTTTTCCCCTCCGCTCGTTTTGCTGTCCTTTTGATGCGCGGCCGAAAGAAGAAGAGATTCCTTGCCGCTCCGTCGAATCTCCTGCCGCGGCGCAGAGCCGAAACCGGTTCTTTTGGCCCGCACGGATCAGCTGTAATCTGTGTTCACAGTTGTATACCCCTGCGCGTATGTAGTAAGCTGGGGAATGCCGGGCATACCGCTGCGTGCGTCTCCGCGTCTCTCACGTGGGTCGCCTCCGTCCAATGCAGTCTTTAGTGCGAAATGTTTCGTCCGCCTTGAATAACGCCGCGTACCGTGTCGGTCCACCTCCAGACCGAGCGCAACAAAGAACGAGTGAGTGCGAGTCCCGGCGCAGAAGCGGATGAGCTCTGCTTCGATTTCTTGGCCGATCCTCCAGCGCCGGTTTGTAGTAGCACCTTTTACTGGACGCAAAAGGCGCCTCGAAGAAGCTTCGGCTGCCGTGTGAAGTTTGCAGGTCTGGCGGTTGCTGAGTGATCGAAACGAGTTTCGCCATATCCCAGCGCAGACGCGGTGCGGCCTTTTTTGAATATCGGGGAAGTGAAGAAATGCAGCCGTGGCTGGCCGTAGAACTGAGCGCTGACAACATCCGGCGATGATCGCGCCCGCGTGCATTCCATTCGTCTCGTCTTCCTCGATCTGCCAGTTTGCTCCGTTGCGTGTTGGCCGGGAATGCATGGTCCCGGGGAGCTTGGTTGTGAGCTGCCCGCGGGCTTCTCGGATAGCTTGCGTGCCATATCTTTTGTTAACAACGAGCTGCCTAAACATGTGAAAGGAACACGCGCCGGAGACGAGGTTGATGGGACGAGAGCTCGTCTCCTGCGTGTGTTTCTTTCGTGTTTGGGCAATCTGATGAACCAACTCGCCCAGCAAGCAGCACCGCTAGAACACCATAAGCACCGCTAATTGATGTGCTTCGCGCGGCTACGGAAAGCTGTGTTGTCGTGCCGACGCGGGCTTCGGCTGCAGCATGTGTGGAGAGCGTGCGCGTGACTTTCACGAAAAGGGGGGGGGGGTGAGATCTTGCACCATTATCTAATGTGGTGCCCAGATAGCGGCGCTGAGAGGCGGGTACTGCTCACCACGCGGGTGCCATACTCGATAACTCTCGTCTGCAAGACTTTGGTCACCCTCGGGGTCACCGAACAGTTAGAAGGCTTCCCAACATCTTCGGACCAAAATAACTTGACACTGAAGTGTCCTTCATGTACTGACAGTGGCAGCTGGAGATTATTGTAGGCACTTGTACGCGTGATGAATGCTAGACAACTGCTAGGTCACAGAAATATACGTGCCACCAATTCTCGTCTGTAATCGTTACTCAATGCGTGCATACGGTGGAGCAGTTGCCGGCAGAATAAAGCGGGCCTAATCCCATCTGTATCTAACCTCTTCTGGGCATCTTTTGTTTCAGACAAACTTCCGAGCCGGACTAATGTGGCGCTCTTTGTTGGGATCGCGCTATCGGCACGCTGGCGGGCAGTGGGGCAGGCGTTCTCGGAGCAGCGGCCGCTCGCTTCAGCTACTCAAGGCCACTGCGCGAAAGGAAACAGATGGCCCCGTAAAAGTCGAGAAAAATCCCATTTCCAGCCAGTCATTTCTATACACACCTCCTGGGGGGAGGAGGGGTAGAGACCCTTGCTTTTCTGAAGGCACCCCCCTTAATGCGTACCGATTCTTTTTAGTACACTGGTGATTACCAAAAATGACTACCGCTTCTCTTCAACCCTCAATACCCCCCCCCCCCCCCCCCCCCAACATTCAGACTCCCTCCCCGGGGAAACCCCTGTTGCCAGCTCTCTGAAGTCGTTAACAAGGCATACACCCCGCCTAATGTTCAGTTCCGAATGCAGCTAGTTTTAAATCTGCATGTATTTATACACTTTATACTTTTATACACAGTACCTACAGCGCCCTCACTGGGGCATTATTGTAGGGGGGAAACATCATAAATAAGAACAAACATCTAGTACACAATAAATTAGGCAAATGATGCGGTCTACAGAGAAAATACAGAAAACCATTGTAGAAAGGCAGACATACCCTAAACACACACACAAAAAAAAAGAAACATTTTAAAATACAGCACTGCTTAAAGAAAGGCACTTCTAGAGGCAGCTTTGTTCAGTGAAGGGGGAGATTCTCTCCCCATGTAATAAGCCCTGCCCAGTGCAACTTGCTACACGCTGCAAGTTTAGTGTTGATGTTTGATTTCACCTATATAAATGGCAGCAATATACAAAAATTACATTAAGGTCAGCAACACAAGATGAAGACCTGTCAACTTAGCGTAGTGTAGACACCTGATTTTACTTGCATGTTTTCTTCCCTGTAATATTGCGTTGGACATTATTATAGATGGATCAACCGGTGGCATAGCAAAAATACAATAACAAAAAGGAACTGCTGTACCATCGCTCATACGTCGTTTGTTGTCATTCTGGCTCGTGAAGCAGGCTTGTCGGCGATCATTTTGAAGCCCGACGCGACCCGACCTGAACACACGTCATGCCACCGTTTGGTTTTTTGAAATCCAAACAGCAGCAGAGACAGGATTACATTAAATCAATTAGTGGTCGTCGGGAGTTACCACGGGGTGACACCCATGTGTATTTTTATTTATCACAATACCCACAGCGCCCGTGAGAATTACAGCGGGGGGGAGGGGGAGAAGAAAACAAAAGCCAAAAAATAACGCTTTATGGGGGTTTAACGTCCAAAAGCGACTCAGGCTATGAGGGACGCCGTAGTGAAGGGCTCCGGAAATTTCCACCACCTGGGGTTCTTTAACGTGCACCACTGACATCGCACAGCACACGGGCCTCTAGAATTTCACCTCCATCAAAATTCGACCGGCGCGGCCGGGATCCAAACCGCGTCTTTCCTGTCAACAGCCGAACGCCATAACCAGTGAGCCACCGCGGCGGCAGCAATAAATAACGCAGGCACGCAACATATTGTCATGCTCTGCGTATGAACCCCGAAGGAACAACGAAGTGCGCACGCAGATAAAGAGGAAGCTCGGTATCTTGCCTCTGACGAGCTTAAATTGCCTTTGTAAATAGAACCTGTAACAATATCATACACATCGTCAGTACCATACTAATGGCCAGCGCCCTGCCGCGGTGGCTCAGTGGTTACGACGCTCGGCGGCTGGCCCGAAAGACGCGGGTGCGATACCGACCGCGGCGGCCGAATTTCAATGGAGGCGAAATTCTAGAGGCCCGTGTACTGTGCGATGTCAGAGCACGTTAAAGAACTCCAGGTGGTCGAAATTTCCGGAGCCCTTCACTGCAGCTTCCCTCATAGCCTGAGTCGCTTTGGGACGTTGAGCCCCCATAAACCAACTAATGACCAGCGCATCATTACAAAGAAGAACACAAGCCAGAAAAAAATCGTTTCTATATACCTATACGTTGCTGCAGTGCTCAAAAGAAACTTTTATCAGGCACTATTCAGGAATGCAGAACTTTTGAAGTAACAGCCGTACAGCGACCTGCAAAAACCTAATGCTCGGGAATGCAATGAACCATTGCACTCGTCTGCGTCTTAAAATGATCAGTTATCAATATGGGATGAAGAGCCGGGAAACTTGACTATACAAACTTTGTAGTAACGTGGTTTCAAAATGTCGCAGCTGTCAGATAGTATTCCTTTTGACGTCTTCGGCAGCTGCAAAGCGAACAGCTGCTTCTTCACATCTGTTAAAGGGCCCAATCGTTGTAGCATTTCAAGTAGAATATAACAGGCTGGGCGTATACCGCGCTCGAAGACCACAAAGAGGCATTCGCTGGCAGGCAGGCCATTCACGGAGGAATATACAGAGTGCCTACACTTAGGCGAGGCCAGCTCAAAAGGTTTTTCCTGCCACCTTGCGCACCCTGCGTCACGCGTCGATGCTTTCTTTTTTTCCGCCATAGCTTCTCTGCAAGCTGCAGAGTCTCATCGCCTGGACTGCAGAAACACGGCACAGCTATAGTGAGGGAAGAGTGCGTCGAAAGTGTTTTGAACCAGGACGTGCCAGCATGGGTTCTGCCCAATCTCGTATAAAAATGGTCCATAGACTTTCTGTAGATTTCTTAAAACTCTGTTACCTTTCTATAGACATTTCTTTTTGTCTATTCATGGCCTATAAGAAAAAGTCTGCTAAAAGTGTACGCTCATAAATATGTCTGTAGGATTTGTATTGCCTATAGTTCATAGGATTTGTAGTTTGTGGGATATTTAACGTCCCAAAGCGACTCGGGCTATGAGGGACGCCGTAGTGAAGGGCTCCGGAAATTTCGACCACCTGGGGTTCTTTAAAGTGCACCTCTGACATTGCACAGTACACGGACCTCTAGAATTTCGCCTCCATCGAAATTCGACCTCCGCGGCCGGGATCGAACCCGCGTCCTCCGGGTCAGCAGCCGGGCACCATAACCACTGAGCCACCGCGGCGGCAGTCTGTAGGATTTGTCTGTACAGAGCCTAAACTTTATTGACAAAAAATCAAGCGACAAATTTATTGGTTCTCTATAGGACTTTGTCTGAAGATTGCTTGTAGAAATTCTGTAGACTTTATTGACGAATGTCTATGGACAGTCGGCAGACTATTTAAAGATTTTCTTTTTTAAGACATCAAACGAGTAGCTTTCAGTTAAGCCTCACTCCGATAGTGCGCTCGTCTTCGGGAAGGCTACGTAGCCACGGCGAACGCATCGTTCTTAGCGAGAGCGAAGGTGTTTTCCCTACTTGATCAACTACAAGAGCATCAAACCACGTCGGCCTGTGAACTAAATCATCCTGCGTGTCCTCCGCTTCGCCCTCCGCGCTCGCCCATTTTGACCCTCCGCCCTTGCTGCTGACGTCCTCCTGCGCAATCTGCGCGTGCGCAGTTCGCGCCCAAAGACCAGACGTCCCAAGTTAGTCCAGAAGAAGGCAGGCGCGCATGCATGTAACGCCGCTATCATTGAACGTCTCTGAGACGAATTTCAACGCTAGAAAGTGCCTGACTCAGCCGGAGCTCGAGTTTTATTCGACGTGTGCCCCGGAAGGACTTTTTGAAGACATTTGCGGCAGCTGAGGATCGAATAACCGCAGGTCTATTGAAGGGCTGTGGTGCTAGATAAGCTTGCCATCTTGTGCTGTCGGTGACCTCAACTGCTCCAAAGCTCGGAAGAGTGCCGGTATAATATCAAAGCCTGTAAAGAGTGATGAGAAAGACAAGAAAAAAAAAAGGATACCGTTTGTGCATACTGTGCCTTGCTTTCAAGGTATGTATATTACGTATATAAACAGCACAATCATAGCAACGGTAGTTTACGGAAACGATGTTCGATGTTTAATAATCAGGTTTTAGTGGAGAAATGTGCAGAATAGGACAAATCCCCATATCTAGCCTTTCTTGATTACAAAAAAAAAGCATTCTTATTTCTTATTACTGACAGCACAGACTAATTATGGTAAGCAAATAACTTCCTGCATTGCCATGTCAACTTCAAGTAACTTGCGTACTTCACTGAAATCACCAATGCCCCTGTATGAGTTAAAAATTTGTTAAAACTGCGTGCGTTTGAATTCTTAGGCATTTAAATGGTTTTTCTTAGCCATCTATGTCAGCTGGACACATTACTGTCCATTTTTCTGTCTTGCCGCCACGGAGCATCAGTGGTTATGGCGCTCGGCTGCTGACCCGAAAGACGCGGGTTCGATCCCGGCCGCCGCGGTTGAATTTCGATGGAGGCGAAATGGGAGAGGCCCGTGTACTGTGCGCTGTCTGTGCACGTTAAGGAACCCCGGGTGGTCGAAATTTTCGGAGCCCTTCACTACGGCGTCCCTCATCGCCCGAGTCGCTTTGGGACGTTAAACCTCCATAAAAAAACCGAGCCAACCATTTTTCTGTCTTTTGCATCATGTTTTTTTTTCTTTTCTTTCGCTTTGCACCTCGGATTGTTGTGCACGCGCTGGTTTATTATACTCTATTAATGAAGTTATAAGCCCCGAGCTTGGCGCATGATGGCCTCAGTTGCCTATGTGCCATAAAACACAACAAACAAACAAACGAAGTTATAAGCTTATGTAATTGTGCTAGCCAACATCTACGGGGTGCACAGAAACCGCAGTCCTCCACAGCGAAAGTGATAAAACGCCAATAAGAACGTACCCCACCGCGGTGGCTCAGTGGTTACAGCGCTCGGCTGCTGACCCGAAAGACGCGGGTTCGAACCCGGCCGCGGCGGCCGAATTTCGATGAAGGCGAAATTCTAGAGGCCCGTGTGCTGTACGATGTCAGCGAACGTTAAAGAACCCTAGGTGGTCGAAATTTCCGGAGCCCTTCACTACGGCGTCCCTCGTAGCCTGAGTTGCTTCGGGACGTTAAACCCCAATAAACCAACTAAACGAAACCAGTAAGAATGGGTGTTAGGCAAGGGGACGGAATCGGCTGTCATTGAGTTCATGCTTTTGCAAGAGGTATGCGGTGGTTAGGTCGTTAAGGACTAAAGAGGTAACGGGCAAAGACTATGGCAGCGTGCAATTTGCCGATGACGCAGCCCTGCCAAGTATTGCATGTGGTGGAGTTAAAGCGCATTCTCAAGGGCCTGCGTAGACGAAACGTGACAACTTGCAGAATAAAGAGCGCCCTCTACAATTTTCCAACCAAAAACCCTCGTTCGCAGACGACAATCTCCCTTCGAAAAGGGAAGGGGAGACGCCCCTTTATGAGAGGGAAGTTAATGAAAAAGACACAATAGAGCAAGGGTGCGAAAGCGAGGAGCGGTACTCGTCAACGGAATGCATCATTGTAACCCTTGCACAACTTTCCTTTAAGCTGTATCTCGAAAGCTGGTAATAGACACCTTTAGCATACCGTGTGCCGTGTTACCGTTACCGGAGTACCGGGAGCCCGCCCACCGGCGTTGAGCGTGCGCTGATTGGTCCTGACGCTGCGTGCGCGAGCACAGGTGCCGGGTACGTGCCGTCAAGGCAATTTCCGCATGCGCATGGACTGCGCGCAGGCTCCCGGTAGTCCGGTACCGGTTACGCTAACACGGCACACGGTATGCTAAAGGTGTCTAGTGTCCGGAGGGGCTTCAGGTCCACGCAGATTTAGGGCGGCATCCCCCCACACCTTTTCGAAGAAGGATACAGCGGAGGGCTGCTAACAAACGTCCCCTCGCGCTAACCCCTTCATGCAGCAGGGCAGGAAGCGAAAACGTGTCTGTGAACGAGTGTTTTTGGTTAGAAAACATCTTCCTGTAAGTCAGCTTTCCTGCAGTTTTGTAAGTTGTCCATTGATCTGAAGAAAGCTGAAGTATAATATTTAGAGGAGTCTTAAGTTCGGCCCGAGGTATTGGAATCAGTAAGGCTTTTTGACGGGCTAGTTGGTACATATTCATATTTGATAGGTTGCGCGCTAAAGAGACGTTCACAGAAAAAGGGATAGAGACAACAGGAAAGAAGCGCTTCTTTCCTGTCGTCTCAATCCTTTTTCCTGTGAACGTCTTTTTAGCGCACAGCCTGTCAAAGAGGTATTGGAAGGGATGAGGCAGTAGCAGCGGATCCGGATGGTGAGAGGGAGTGGTAACCGGAAGTCGTATTTTCTAGGAGTCCCTCTCGCTTCCCATTTCATTCGGCCGTGACGTCAGTCGTGACGAAAGCAAGGGCTAGTGGGGAAGCAAGCGGCGTGGGCGCCAGTGCGACATGGGCTCCGTAGGGCGTGGTTGGGCCACGACTGGCGTCACGTCCTTCGCGCCACTGGGAGCAGCGCGACCGATGTCAGAGGACTACATGGAACGAAAAAACGAAATGGATAGTTGGAAATTAATTAAGACTTCACAAGAATAGAGCCAGGTTAGGGTGCATTTGTTAGTCACTCGCAAGTTATGAAATAGGTTTTTCAATAGGTCCCAAAAGGAAAGTGTGTTAACATTCGTGTCCTGCCAATGCTCACATATATGGGGCCGAAACTTCCAGTCTATAACGTAAAGGGCCCCGCCGCGGTGGCTCAGTGGTTGCGGCGCTCGGCTACTGACCCGAAAGACGCGGGTTCGATTCCGGCCGCGGCGGCCGAATTTCGATGAAGGCGAAATTCTAGAGGCCCGTTTGCTGTGCGATGTCAGTGTACGTTGAAGAACCCCAGGTGGTCGAAATTTCCGGAGCCCTTCACTACGGCGTCCCTCATAGCCTTAGGTGCTTCGGGACTATAAACCCTAATATACCAAACTATAACGTAAAGGCTTGAAATTTAATTTAAAATAAAGAAGAATTGGTCGGGGAACAAACGCGAGTTCATTACATCCTAGCTGAAATCGAGAAGAATTGGACATGGACAGGACATGTAATGCGAAAGCACGACAACCTCCAAGAGAAGGCAAGCGCAGCAGGGAGCGGCAGAAAGTTAGGTGGGCGGTGGGGATAAGCTGGCCGAATCTGGCACAGGTCGGGGCTGATTGTTGTTGTTGCGACTGTAGCAAGCTTGAAAAGGAAGGTGCACGGCCCTGCCCACTGGCTCGAGCTGAGCCACAACCGCTGCCACGTGCAGACAAAAGAGAGTTGAAAGATGCGAGCGGAAAGATTGAACGAACGGACGCGCCTAGCAAACACCTGTCCGCCGGAGCGAAGACGCCGGCTGTAACAGACACCCCAAGCTCAAATCCCCCCCCTGCCCCCTGATTGCATGAATATGGCAGATGGCTTTTTTTTCCTGCAGTGGGCGTAGTTAGGTTTTATGGGTGCTTATCGTCCCAAAGTGACTCAGGCTATGAGGGGCGCCGTAGTGGAGGGCTCCGGAATAATTTCGACCACCTGGGGTTCTTTAACGTGCACTGACATCATCGCACAGTATACGGGCCTCTAGAATTTCGGCCAGATGCGACCGCCGCGGCCGGGATCGAACCCGCGTCTTTCGGGTCAGCAGCCGAGCACCAGGCGCAAGGTGGCATTCGCGATGTGTCGTGCAGGAACGCTCCCACATTGCAGAGTTCGAATTGCATGGAATTCTGAGAAATGGACAGTGGGACCGGCCCACAACAACGTAGCAAGCGGGAAAATGCAGCGCTCGAAAGCGCGACAGCAGGGCTGCGCGATATTTTTGCCTCTGTCCTTACTATAACGAGTAGGCTTCGAAATGCACCCTGCTCTTTCTTCTGGTGCGTGTTTCGCTTCCCGTGACACGTATAGGAATGCTGGCCGAGGACACCCCTTACAAAAAATGTTTTAGACAGTCTATAGAATGTCTGTAGACTTCTTTCTATAAAATCTATAGAGTGTCTATAGACTGTCTACTGTAAATATATAATAGCCGCCGCGGTGGCTCAGCGGTTATGGTGCTCGGCTGCTGACCCGAAAGACGCGGGTTCGATCACGGCCGCGGCGGCTGGAATTTCTTTGGAGGAGAAATTCTAGAGGCCCGTGTACTGTGCGATGTCAGTGCACGTTGAAGAACCTCAGGTGGTCGAAATTTCCGGAGCCCTCCACTACGGCGTCTCTCATAGCCTTAGTCGCTTTGGGACGTTAAACCCCAATAAACCAAACCAAACCAAATATATAATATACTGTAAATATATGCTCTTCTATCTTCATCATCTACAAGAACGCCTCCTGGTCTTCCTCCACGCCGAATTCACCAGAGGAAGGGTTTGGAAACTTTCCTCTGAAGAATCTTCACTAAGTGTATAGAATGTCTATAGACCATTTTTATAAGAGATGACTTTAATAAACAGGGTCAAGTCGTGACAGTGGGTTCTCGCTCTCCACTCTGATCGCCGCAGGGAGGCACTGCGCCACATCGGGCAAGCTTTCGACTTTCTGCTGTCAGCAGCATTCGCCGGCTAAAAATTTACGTAAAGCGCTTCGGAAATCACCTTTCCTCGGCACCCCATTAAAGGGCAGTTGAGGCAGTTAGATATTAGCTAAGATTAAGTCTCTTAGCAGCGTTATTATGTTATTATTATGTTATTATGTTATTATGTTTATGGAACCCTCACCCCCAAGCTACCTCTCTACGACGTACTCGCCGCAGTCGCCTCCGCTGCTCAACTTTCCTCGAAGACCAGTGCCGACATCACCCTTCAGGCCAAGCCAGCCCAAAGCCTTGTGTTTCTAAAGACTCATTCTCCTCTCACCGCCCACCTCCTACTCTCTGTCACGCATCTTCAGATTCATGGTAAGCCTGTCACCATCAAAACTTACACCCCCCATCCTCCCATCTCATGCCTCGGCGTCATCCATAACGTCGGGGGCCACTTCACTCCTGATGACCTCATGCATGACCTGGAATCTTTCAAAACAGATATTCTCGCTGCTCGCATGATGGGATCCACTCAATCAGTGCTCATAACGTTCGCTGGCACCGTCATCCCCCATTTTGTTTATTTCAAACGCGTTGCCTTCCGCTGCCGTCCTCATAAACCTAAGCCTCCCACCTGCACCCGTTGTCTCACTCTAGGCCATCGCGCCCACCAGTGCCCCCAGCACAGCGTTCCGGCAAAGTGCCGTCGCTGTGCTGCTCCTCTACCCGCTGACCCTTCCGCTCATGTGTGTGCCCAGCCCTGGTGCGTTCATTGCCAGGTGAACACCCACCCCTCCCTCGACCCCACTTGCCCCTTCATCCTTGCTAAGCAACGCGAGTGTGCTAAAGCTGCATACCTCCGACGCCTAGCTTTGCGCCGGGCCACTCAACCCACCAACCCTCCCCCCTCCTCCTCCTCCTCCTCCTCCTCCTCCTCCTCCTCCTCTAATCATGAATCTCCATCATCTCCGATCACGTCACCACCAGGCTCCTATGCCGCCATAGTTAAAGGATCCTCGGTGCCAGCGTCCCTCTCTTCCACTACACCACCCTCTCCATCCTTGACTGACGAGAACCGCTCCTTCGACCTCCGGCTCGCAATGCTGGAACGCCAGCAGCGAGAGCAGCAGCGCATTTCCCACGATCTACAACAGCAGATACATGCCTTGACTCAAACCCTCCAGACAACCACCTCCTCTCTTACCTCCCAGCTTAGCAAGCTAAATGAGCACCTTGCCACGTTCACCACTCCTTCCTCCAGCGCCCAGGTCGCCCCTTTGGCTGACCTTGTAGAAACCACCACACAGGCACATCACACTCGCTTGGTTCAGCTGGAAACTTCGGTTCTCCAGATCCTTACCACCCTCCAAGCACAATCAAAGCAATTGGAATCCTTTGCATCTATGCTTCAATCCGTCCATGAGTCACTGCCCCCGGCAAAAAAGAAGGAACGCGTACCATCGCGTTCCTCTCCTCTATCATAATGGCGTTTGGCGAGGACCTCGAGATTGTGCAGTGGAACTGCCGAAATCTTTGTCACAATAAGACCCCCCTCCACCAGTATCTACTCACCCGCCCCTCCCTACCTCATTTTCTCCTTCTCCAGGAGACCCGGACGGCCCGCAATGTCCCAGGCTACCGCGCCTACCATGCCACTACGGCCACACCACTTGCGTCTATTTATGTACGCAGTGACGTGCTCGTAGAGCAAATTGACATCCCCTCCACCCTCCTTAAATATTTAGTTGGTGTGGTTTATTACCACCCTTCTTCCCGCATCTCACTCGTCCTTTTGTCTTTTTACAACCCCCCTGTCACTTCCTCTTTATTCTCTGCTCTGGGCAAATTCCTTCACTCTCTTTCTTCTACCTCCCATCTGCTCTTTGGTGGTGACTTTAATGCCCCTCACACACTCTGGGGCTACCCACAAACCCTCAAACCCGGCCGCCTCCTCCATTGTCTGGCCCAGGAACGCCACCTCACCCTTCTTAATACTCCTGGCTCTCCTACTCGAGCGGGCACTGCCTCACAACGGCCTACGACACCCGACCTCACTTTCTCTCGGGGTTCACTTTCCTTTCACTGGCAGGTGACAGCCGAAACTCTTCTAAGTGACCACTTTCTCATCCATATCACCACCTCTCTCTCCCACATCCCTCGCTGTCATCCGATTATTCACACTGACTGGCATGCTTTTCGCACTAATCTCGCCTCCGACTCCTTTCAATCCTACGACGACTGGACGTCGCGCATCTCTGCAGCGCTCACGTCCAGTAGCCGTCGCGTTCGCTCTCGTTACCCAATCCAAGACCCAGATCCTCACCTTCTCCGTTTATGGCGTCGCCGTAAACGTCTTCAACGCTCCTTTCGCTCCCAACCACACAATGCCCAACTTTCCTCCCGGATCACTGCTTTGCGGGCCGAGATCGTCGCCCACTGCGCCTCCCTCGAGCACTCTCGTTGGAGTGCTCTTTGTGACCGTCTTGACTCTGCATTGCACTCGCGATCCACATGGTCTCTCTTCAAATCCCTCCTTGGCACTAAGCCTGCCCTTGCTCCCACTCTAGCTAAAGCCCTCACTCAAGGAACTCCCTCCGATGTTTTTGATCAGCTCGCCTCTCTCTATCTCCCGCCCCCTCTGGCACCCTCCTACCCGGTGTACTGCGGTGGACCTAACCCCGATCTGGACCAATCCTTCACTCTCCGGGAGCTCGAATCGGCTCTGGCTGCTAATGCTACACGCTCGGCTCCCGGTGAGGATGCCATTACATACACCACACTTCGCAACCTTCCTGACTGCGCCAAAGAATTCCTCCTTAAAACCTACAATGATGCATGGGACAGCGGCTGCCTGCCCAGCTCCTGGACCTCCTCCCTCATTTCTATGATTCCAAAGCCGGGCAAGCCTCCCTCTCTCTCTAACCTCCGCCCAATCTCCCTGACATCATGTGTTGGTAAGACCCTTGAGCGAATGGCCCTGACTCGCCTCTCTAATTTTCTCGAGACGAGGGAGTTCTTCCCTCATTCTCTCATCGGCTTCCGACGCCACGTCTGTGCACAGGACATGTTTCTGGTTCTCCAGCACACGTTTCTGTCACCTACCCCCACTCAAATTCACGCACTTGTGACCGTCGATGTTCGCAAAGCCTTCGACGGTGTTTGCCACGACCACATCCTTTCCCAACTCGCCTCCCTAGACTGTGGCTCCCGCATGTACTGTTATATCCGCTCATTCCTCTCTAAACGTGTCGCTCGCTTTCGAGTCGACACCTATCTGTCCGACCCCCACAACCTCACCCGAGGCACTCCTCAAGGTGCGGTTCTCTCTCCTACCCTTTTCAATCTTGCTATGGCCCCTCTCGCCTCCAAGCTAGCTGAAATTCCCGACCTGCATCATATATTTTACGCCGATGACATCACTCTCTGGTGTTCATCTGGCTCTCCCGGTCACGTACAGGACACCCTGCAACGTGGCCTAGATCTCATCGACTCCTTTCTCACCACCGCTGGCCTCTCTCCTGCTCCTGAGAAATCCGAGCTTCTCCTTCTCAGCCATTCCTCCTACCAGCGCTCACACAACCACTTCGTCTCTCTCCACCTTTCTGGCTCTCCCATTCCTGTCGTCACACAGTGCAAAGTTCTTGGCTTCCCTTTGCATGCGGCTAAGAATGTGCAATCCCTTCACCGCGCTGTCACCACCTGCCACTCTGTAACTCACCTCCTGCGGCGCGTGGTCACTCGACGCTCAGGTCTCCACGAGGCTCACGCGTGCCGAGTTGCCCACGCGCTGGCCCTCAACAAGGTCTTGTACTTTGCACCCTACGCTTCCTTCACTCAGACTCAACTTAACGCTCTCGAGACTGCTCTTGTGGGCCTCTACAAGGCAGCTCTCAACCTTCCTATCACTACCTCTACCACTAAGCTCTTTGCCACAGGCCTCTTCCATCCTCTTCGTTCTCTTCTCAGTCTCCATCGTGACTCGCAGCTTGCCCGGCTTTCCCTTACCCGTCAGGGTCAGTGGTTATTGACTCAAGCGGGTATCTCGCCCATTCCAATCTCCCCGTTTACCTCTCCTATTCCCACCCCCGCCCCCAATCTTCGTATCCTTCCCCTCCCGACCAACATGTCCCCCGTCCTGCACGCCGGACGTCGTCATGCGGCCGCACAGCACCATTCCCCTCTCTTTGATACCCAGGGTGTAGCTTACACGGATGCCTCCTTCGTGGCTCCTCGAGGTTCCTGCGGCTACGCCCTGTACCATCCACACCTCCCTGCTCCTGAAACCCACACCAGCGGGCCGTATCTACACCCTCCAGACGCATTGTCCCTCGAGGTCCTCGCCATTGCGCATGCCCTCCAGTCATTTTCCCTCCTTCCCTCTCTCCAAGAGTACACAGTCTATTCGGACTCACAAGCCGCTATACACCACATACAGAAACGCACCCTGACCCCTTCTCTCCAACAGGAGGTCGAACGAGCGGTCTCCGCACTGCAGCCTTCCATCGTTTTCCTCCGCTGGGTCCCTGGGCATTCAGGGATTGACGGCAATGAGCTGGCCCATCAGCTCGCCCGCGACACACTTTTCCGGGCACCGTTGATCCCCTGGCCCAAGCCCTCGGAGGACGGTGGGAGACTCACCCTTCGCCGCACCATAAAAGAGGTCTACCTTGAGCTCCGCCTCGACAAACGCCTTTACCCTCCCCCTCATCCATCACTCACGGTGCCGGAGTCTCGCCTTCTTCGGCACATTCAGATGAATGCAGTTATCACCCCGTCCCGCCTCTTCCTCTATCGCTATCGATCGGACCCTTCCTGTCCCAACTGCCCCTGTATCTATGCGGACCTGGCCCATTGCCTATTCTATTGCCCGGCTGCTCAGCAGTCGGGTTCCTTCCCCCCACCCTCTCTATCCATCACCACCTGGCTCGACTGGCTTGGCGCTGAAGGGGAAGAAGAACAGCGGCTTCTGGTCGCCCAGGCGGTCGAAATGCTCGGCCTGTAAATTATGGTTGATTAAAAGTCTTTTACTACTACTACTACTATGTTTCAAAATTATTTCCCGCTTGACGGGCAAACCAGGTGCTGAAATGGAGCACAGCTGCTCAAAACTGCTCTAAAATGAAGATATGGCTGCTCCAAAGTGCTCTAAACTAACCCTATAGCTGCTCCGAAGCGCTCCAAGATGCACTTTTGGGTGCTACAAGAATTGCCCCAAATCACGCTTTGATAGCGGCACCATTGGATGCATACATCGGTTCCGATAAAACCGCAACTAATCGTCTAGACTGCGTGCTGATCGATGTACTCGGCATTTCTTCAAAGAGAGGTGTACCATGCGCGCATATATGTTGGGTTCAGCATATATGCGCGTTTGGGTTCAGCAGTTGCCGCTTGTAGGTCACTCATCATCATCGTCATCATCATCAGCCTTACTACGCCCACTGCAGGGCAAATGCCTCTCCCATGTCTCTCCATTTAACCTGTCCTTCGCCAGTTGCGGCCACCGTATCCGCGCAAATTTCTTAATCTCCTCCGCCCACCTAACTTTCTGCCGCCCCCTGCTACGCTTGCCTTCCCTTGGAATCCACTCCGCTACCCTTATGGACCAGCGGTTATCTTGTCTTCGCATTACATGCCCTTCCCAAGCCCATTTCTTCCTCTTGATTTCGACTATGATGTCATTAACCCGCGTTTGTTCCCCCACCCACTCCGCCCGCTGCCGATCTCTTAACGTTACATCCGATATAATCATTGCCCCCCCCTCCCCCCCCTCCCCCCCCCCCCCCCCCTCCGCGCGGAGAAAGAACGCGGTATGGTCCCGCAAGCCCTGACACCCCGAAACACGCGATTTTAATCATTTCAGTGCGGATTAATTTCGCCCTTCTTCGGATTCGTGTGATGCAATACAGCGCAACCCAACACTCGTCAGCGCCGGACGAAGTCATGCACCATCGACGCCAGTTGCGGAACACCCCGCGAGTGGCGCACATTGGTCGCCCTCGCTGATTTCCCGCGTGAGCGACCGGCGTGTTGCGTGCGTTGCGGCCGCGGAATTGCGCGCCGATGTCACAATCCAACGCAGTGCTTCCCCTAACATTCTCGACCAGGGCACTCGGCGCGTGGCTGGAATGACAGCCGCGCTGCGCTTTGCGGCTCCTGCCGAGGCAGTAGATTGGGCACGTCGGTTCATCGTGAGCGCGAAAATTCGTCATTGATGGCATGGGTTGCCTCATGCGAAACGCAAGTCGGAAGCCACTGGAAAAAAGCACTCTTTGAAAAAGTCAAGTTCCTCAGGGACAGCGCGGCGATAAGGAAATCGAATACAATTTCGAACCCGCGTAGTTTGACCTGCAGGAAACGTCGGATTGCTCCTGCAGTCAAGTTTTATGAGGACTTGAATCTAGATCACGCGTAGGGAGCAGGGATAAAGGAGTAAATTGGATGTCTTGTTGGTATTTAACGGGGAATTAAACTCGACATCACTCTGAGAACCATGCGTGGGCTGTTGTTTCCAGCGACACCTGGATTCCCTGATCGGTGAAGTTTCATTCCTTTCCCGTAGTTGCGAAGAGGTTGTGCTCTACTTGAAGGAAGGACGACCCGGAGAGGCTATCGCTTTTCCAAGTAGAGATTGGGTGCTTATTTTATTCTGTATACTGCATAACGCACACTGGTCTGCTCAGCGCTGTTACTGATAAAATGTATGCATGCCGGAAAATAATTTTCTATTATTCATCGGGAGTTGCTGTTCACAAATTTACTTCTCGCTATAATTTTGTTTGCATCTACGGCAGTCAGTTTCGGTGGTCAGCATTATGTCTAGAGAAGGAGCATTTACATAAGTTGTTCGATGGCTCCTGTATTATGTGACACGTAACCAGCAGCCTTAGAAAATTGTTTGCCGTCACTGTGCTTTGAAGATGTGCCCATATGTGAATGGTTATTTAGTTTTTCTTGGCACATGATCCCTAGCAACAGGTTTGATCAAGTTATGTCCCACATCGTTAAAGTATTATCGGAAGCTCTCAGGCTCACGTGGGAGCAGCCCAAAGTTGACTCCGTGCAATTTGATATCTTCTCTTACGTTCTCGTATTTGCGTGTCTGCTGGTCCTATAACCTTCTCTAAAAAAAAAAAAAAAAAGTGGCCTTGTGCTATATTGCAAGTTGGCGGAAAGCGGATTATGTAGAGCTCCCCCTAAAAAGTTGCGTGCACTGTTTGGTTTGGTTTGGTTTGGTTTGGTTTATTGGGGTTTAACGTCCCAAAGCGACTGAGGCTATGAGAGACGCCGTAGTGAAGGGCTCCGGAAATTTCGACCACCTGGGGTTCTTTAACGTGCACTGACATCGCACAGCACACGGGCCTCTAGAATTTCGCCTTCAAGAAATTCAGCCGCCGCGGCCGGGATCGAACCCGCGTCTTTCGGGCCAGCAGCCGAGCGCCGTAACCACTTAGCCACCGCGGCGGGGCGCGTGCACTGTTTGAAAGAGAGTCTTCCAAATCAAGTTGCCTAATTATCAGCGTCTGTGGAGGCTTGCTGAAAAGGATGGAACGCGTAAGTCAAGGAGCTGTTCCTACCGAAGCTGTGAACAACAGCGGAAAAAAAAAAGAAACGAGAAGCACGGGTTATCCCGTACCATCACAGGTTTTCACATATTATCAAAAAAGTACAGTTCAAAGTGAACGTTGTCCATTAGCAACCTTCCAGGGTATCTAATCTTTGCGGGGTTGATGAGTCGTAAGTAACATGCTTTCTCTTCCGAGATGGGTCCCGTCAGGTGCACGGAGTGTAGAGAACTATGTCTGTCTTCTACACGATTACGTTAATCCGCACGTGGGCTTTGTTGCGCTCTACAGACTAGGTGCCGTTACAACGAGCGGGCGCGTGGGCGTATAATTTGAAGACGATGAACCAACCCAGGTGGACATATCTTCTCGATCATTGTGGGTGCTGCAAGAATCGTGGGCATAAGTTGTCTTATTTTGACTAGTCGAGAAGTAGCAGTGGAGGATTTCAGTGGGTCACCAACATAAGGCCTACACGAGTGGCTGGCCTGGTCATATATTTCATTCAGCCTCTGAGAGCTGCACGTATGCGAGGGCGAACTGTAGAACGTTAGAAAAGTGTTCTGCGCCTGCCGCTCCGCGTTGCCACAGACGGGGCTCTGCGCATAGGAGCGGGCGTCCCTTCATTTCGTTGGTCGCGTCGAGGCGCTCAGGGCTGGTCCAGCCCCGAGGCCGTTCTGTTATCTCGCCCTGCGTACGCTTCCCAGAGGCGGTGGCTTTCCCATGCGAACTCAGCCGCCAGTGCACGTCGCCGACATTCCCTCAGCGACTGGAGAAAGACGGATGAGAATGGGGTGAGGCGGGTTGACACAGCAGCGCAAGAGGAGCCTTGAGCGGGAACAGGCGGGCCCGCTGCCTGCTGGAGATAGTATATACGTGGCTGGGCGAGTTTGTCGAAACTGCGAGAATTAAACAGACAGACGGGACAGGGCGTGGGACTGGCGCACACCGGTCCCGCGTATACCCTGTCTCGTCCGTGCCTGTTTCCCGCGCAGTTTCGTCGTTAACCAGGTCCCTGCGTTGTTCTGCTTCCAGCTGCTCACTCACTGTTCTAGACGGCCGTGTTGCGTCCCTTCTTCCGGACTTGACCAAGCCCGCGGTGAAACGTGGCTTCCTTCGTAGCCGTGACTGTTTGGAACCTAGCCGGTTTAGCGGCCGAAATCCGCTGTTTGATGGCTTGCATTATTTCCTTTCATTTCGCGGATTCCACTTGCCCGCAGCTTTGAAGGGCAGGTGGATTCTCCTAAGGGCGAGGTCATAAACCCACCTCCCTGGTGCAGCTATACTCGCATAGCGTTGTACAGCGACAGCTGTTGAACGTCCGTTCCTGGGCTTCGTGTCGTAGTAGTCGTTGGCGTAACCGGTGGTGCGTTTCCATGGAAGCCACTCGGAGGGTGGTTATCTTGGAAGGGGGAGGGTATGGCATGAGCGCAGGATCTTTACCGTGCATGGGAGGAGGAGGGTATGGCGAGAGCCTAAGGAAGCGCACCTGGTCGGTGATTGTCACAGAAACCACCCGAAGGGTTACCGCGCAAGGAGGAGGTATATATGGCGAGAGAATGTAGCACGGAGCACCTGCAGCAGCTTTTGCCCGAGGTGAACGTCATCGGTGGCAACCGCGCGCCTAGAGCGATGGACTCCATGGAAAATAAAGCTAGTCGAAAAACGGGTATGTATGAAAAGCTAAAAAGAGCGCTGTAGAGCTGTCAACGTCAGCATATCGTAAAATATGAACCCGTTAACACCTCTTGCTGAATCTCGTCTTACACAGTGGTAACTGTACTGGCAATTCTTTCGGACGCCCCTTGCACCGCGCTTTTCAAGAAGCAGAAAAATCGGGAGAAGGGGTAGTGCTGAACATTCGCCTCTTGCTTCTCAAGGTATACCGCGGTGTACGTAGTACGGCGTTTGGCGATTTCCACATGGTTCCTACAGCGGTGTCCTTTTGCACATGGCGCTGCTGCAGCGTCGTGGCGAGAATGAAGAGGCGGCGAACATTTTTTTTATTCGCATGTGTTAAGATATTGCTGCTGTGCACCGGTGGTTTTGGCTGTGTGAACAAAGTAGCGTACACGCGGCCAGAACCACCTTGTGAAGGATATAAATCGAAACGCGAGTTTAAAGACATGCTATCCGAAATCAAGAAGAAATGTGCATTGGCGGGACATGTAATGCGAAGGCGAGATAACCGATGCATGTCCCTTAGGGCGACGGGATGGATTCCAAGAGAAGGTCTGTCGCCCCAAACGAAGTAGGGGTGCGGCAAAGGGAGTCTGGGGGGCGAATGAGGTCAGAAAGCTTGCGCGGATAACGCGACCGCAGCTGGCACAGGTCAGAATCAGTGGGAGGGGCCTTTGTCTCGCGGTGGAAGGTTGATGATGACAACGTCGAGAACAATGGCGGCGTTTTTCGAAAGCGCTTCCTGTCGCCCGGCGATTGCCCTTCGACGAATGGCATTCACGGTGTGCGTTGCTGCTGGTAGGAGGGCAGGTAGGTGGGCTCCAGCGCATGTAGAACGTGCTCTAAAGTGTCATCCCGTGACTGGCCGTTACTTCTTCCACGTGGGAAGAGTTACGTACAGAGTTTGTTGACGCATTCGTAAAATCCATGTTCGAGGTTCGGCCGCAAATGCCCAACGAAGGGCATTGTCGTCGTCAACTCGCCCAGTAGTGTCCTGATTTCAAAGAAATTGGCGACTCGGGCGAGGTCGGTCTCCCTGACTCGCTTCACTCTGTCTTCCTGAACACAAAAATTCCCTCCACTTTTCCTCCTCCCTGGGCTTGAGCCGGCAAGGCTGCGCGTGGGAAACGGTCGCCACGAGACGCGCTCCGGGACTATATCGCCATTGCGCAGGGTTGGGTTCCTTATCTGGCGCATCCCGTGTCCCGTTACGCCGCCGCGTTTCGACAGTCGTGTACTGGCCGCACCGCCGGCACCGCTTGCAGACGTCAGAGCGTCCACGTGCGTGGCTGCGTCCTCTGGGCACCCTTGGCCTTGCTCTGGACACGCGGCTGTGCGGTGGTTTGCCATGGAGCTGGAACGCCAGTGTGTGTGTACCGCACCCACGGCACAGGCTATTTTGCACAGATCCAGACTTAAGCGCTACAACGTGCGAGCACGCCTCTCGTGAGCGAGTAATGCCTTGTGTCACCTCCCATTGCACAAGGCATTAGCAAGCACCTCCCCGCGGACATTCGGGTGGCCAGAGCGAAGGCGACGACATTGTGCATCGCCGGGAATCGTTTCTTGCCGCCGGTGCTGGTTGGCTGCTTCCAAGCACTGCCTCCATCAAAGGGAAGGTAACCAGCAGACACACTTCCCTCACGCCCTCTACTGACGCCTCCCGAGACTCCCCATAGCGCATTTCCTTTCAGTCCCGGCTGGGTGCTGTTGCGGTGATGCCACGAAACTTTCCTTTTCTTTCGGAAACCACGTTCTCTGTCGGGAAGACGGCCCTGCTTACCGGACCCCGGCATCCACGTCCCGTGTGGTGCTCTTGCTCCATATTGCAGCGATTCGTGACACATCAATGACGATTCCAGGCCGGGTGTAACTATAGGTGCACCCTTTGACCGCGGTTCGGTCGATCGTCCGCCCTCAGTGACCGACCAGCCTGCCTCCGAGACGGCTCCGCCCCAGTACGGCGCCATGTTGCCTGTCCTTTGGCGTGATTCGCTGCCCTCGATAACTACATCACGATCTCACGTGGCAGCCGGCAAGCGCAGCGATATGCGGAAAGCACACAGCGCAACTGCGTCGCTCCCGCGACGTAAGATGCAACGAGTGTCCTGTGTATAAAACATTCTTGAGTGTTTCGCTGTGCACTCGTCGCCGGCTCCGCTCAGCATTTGCGTCGAGTTTCTGCCCTAGCGAGATGTTGGATCGTGCTGACATGTCTCGGCTTGCGTGTTACCTCATCCTTCCCGTGGGAGGCCGCGCGAGACCAATGGCCGAGCGCGTCCGGAACCGTTTCATTTATGGCAGGAGGCGGGCGGATGCGCGCGTGTTGTGCAGGGATCTCAGTGAAGGAAATTCCTCCAGTGAACCTCTTGTCAATACTGTGGCGAAAGAGAGAGAGAGAGCGAAAATGAAGGTCAAAGAACTGCAGGCATTTATTCCCCCGCCAGTCGGCGCCGCGATTCCCATGGCTGTCTGGTGTATACGTGTTGGCTCCCACGGGCTGCCATGCCAGCCACTTGACGGAACAGCAGCCTCCTTCTAGAGGGAGGGTAGGGACGCACGCTGTTGTCGCTGACGTCCTGCCGCGCTTCAGCGACTGGAGGGAGCGTGATTTGGCGGCAATGTCGCCGTTTGTTGTCTACCTATGCGTGGGGTGAAAAGCGGGACCGTTCCAGCCGTTGTTCCCCCTCGTTCGGCTTCGCTGCCGAAGCGGTGTTTGGCGGGCCAATTATACGCGTCTCACGTGGATCCCTGACTGCTGCGCACATGGCCCGGTGGACGTCTGAAAAGGAGCTCACACCGTCGGTTGCATCATGTGCCGTCTACTCTGTGCCGCTATCTCTGACGTTGGCGGAAGCCTGCCCTGCTGCGCATAATTCCGTCACTTGTCCGCGCAGTCGGAAACGAGCCAGCGAAAGAGCCCAGGATCAGAGATTGCTGTTCGGCCTCATTGTTCCTTGTGGCCCATTTCAGCAGGGAGGAAAAGGGTGGAGAATTCGGTGCAGTTACGAAGTCGCAGATCAGTTACATTGCAATGCATCACTTTTCGGGAGCACTATAGGGCTCCCACGTTCATGATCGGGTCGTTGTGAACAGGGGAGCCCAGGCTACCGCGCCGGAAACGTCATTGTCGTCTTGTGGAAGCGGTCGCTGACCTCTGAGGGTGTATATGGTGGTCTAGGCTTCTTGTCTAAGCCGTCAAAACATCCAAGAAGTCGGAGAAGGCAGCCCGCCGCGTATGTATATACCTATAATACCATAAAGGAAGCCAACAGCCACAGGAGCCGAGGTACATAGGTAAATGTTTATATTTTTCTTTAATGGGGGAATATTACCTTAATTGATCTGTTGCTGAAAGACAATTTAAAGCAGAAGAAAAAACAACCATGCCACCGGTGGGATCCGGACCCCTTGCCTCAGAATTTCGCGTCCGGTACTTTACCAGCTGATCTACGGCTACAGCTGTCCAATCTGTTTTCGGGGGTATTTTGTAACCGAACCTTTAGAGTGTGTTCACCAGCGCCACCCTCGCTGTTGAGGGGTGGTGAGGTATGCGACTATTCGCCAGGAGTCACGCCCAGAACACTCCGTGTGTCGCTGTCGTTATACGATTTATGTCAGGCACACGCGACCATACGTTTTTGGTCCACGAACTTGTCCGGCGTGCGTTGGGAGCGCTGCCTGCTTTGTGGGCTGGATACGGCTTTCTCAGGCACGGTCGTCCGTACGAAAGCGGACAGGCTGGGCGGTACGGCGTAGTGAAAAAATGTTAGCCGAGCGCTGCAAGTTTTCGTGGCGCGATGAGCGTTCGCAGCTCGGGCCCCGGCTGAGGCGAGCCACAGTGAAGGAGGGGACTCGGCGCTAGAGCATATCCTCCGTGGCGTGTTTACCGCGCTGTGCTTAGTGCGTCGATCGTTGCGGTCGCCCTAATTGTCCCGAGTGACCCCCTTCTCATTTCTCTCCGTCATGGTTGGGTACGACCGTTCCGTTCTCTCCGATTAAATGCTTCTCAGCACAAAAATAAATAAATAAATAAAACGGAAGGAAAGGACGTTGCCGGCCGCGGCAACTGCTAGCTAGTATCTCAAGCACCCGAGCTGCGGCTGGCGGAAATGAAACGCGCGAGAGCGATAGCGATAAAGGACGGGGAAGATCTGTTTACGGATGTGCAAAAAGTAAACATGTCTGCGCCGCTCGCGCGCGAGCGCTCTGGTACAGCATGGGATTAGTACTGCGCGAACGACCACTGCATAGGTGCACAAACAAGTAATCACTGCATATTCAAAGCTGTGCACGTGCATTGTCCTGTCACTAATGGGTCACACGTACGCGGCACACTGCACAGAAGCAGCCGGGTTGGGTCGCCGATTCGCACTTCGTCCGAGACTGGCCCGAACGAGCCGAGTTTTCGCACGGCTGCCTCTGTCATCAGCAGGCAGCGCGCTGCGGGGGAACCGGTCGCTGGCCTGTCACGACGACACTGGCGGTACCCGTCACCGCCATCGAGACGCGCTCTGCGGGCCCTTTTCCTTTTTCTTTATCCCCGTTCCGGAGACACTTGTCCGGCTTGGAGCGAACGCGATCAGGTCGGCCGAACGGGATTGCCCGTGTAGAAGAAGCGAGTCGTGTGCCGTCAAACCTGCTCAGCACGCTGGGAGCTCTGAAATGAACAAAAGACGGCGACTACTGTTAGCATGCTGCCGGCTGTTGCGTATTCAGTCGTGCCCCGTTAATACGTACGACTCGGATTATGGACAGCTTTTCTGGGGACCAAACTTTTTCAGTGTATTTGTGCCTAGTTATTATGGAAAGTCGCTGTCTGGACAATAGGCAGGGTGAAAATTCACAGAGAACGAAGTCTCTTCGCTTTCCTGCATTTTGAGTACAGGACACTGACCAATTGCAGTGAGAAAGCGGACATTCCTGAACGAAGGCCTTTTTTAACCCTTTATCTTTTATAGTACCAAGGAGCCCAGTCGACGCGCCTTATCATTTATGGCATGAATGGCAGTGAAAACAAAACAAAAAAAAAACTCCTCCTTCTTGTGCTACGTTGAAAGCCGCGTTCAGCAGCTGTCAGCCGACTCAGTAAAGCTAGCAGTTAGTGGAATGTGAGCAGTCGTAGTATAGGAGATACGTCAACCGGCCTCGAGGATGACGTCATGCGTCTGATGGCCACGCTAGGTGAATCAACTACGTTACATTATCTTAGAGATAATGTCGCCTGGGTCGATGCACTTGTGGGTCACAAGATTTCGTCTATTTCAAATTCACTGCTCACTGTGTATGTACGCAAGCAAAAGATAAGATGTTTTTCCTTTTCATACGTTCTTTTTCTTCACGATTCGTTATTACGGATCAACAAGGGTAAGCTTTGGGCCAGTTGGTCTGGCATGTTGAAGAGGAGGAATAACCGCGAACTTTATAACGAGGAGAAGACAGGACGAGATTACGAGATTATTACGGATTACTCGCTCTATGGACTGTTTTTTTCCCAGGGACCAAAGTGTACATGCACGACTGTATATCGCTAAACTGGCGTGTGAGGCGGTGTACTCTTAATTAGGGTAGCGTCGTCCAAAACGGCAGTTCCAAATGATGGCTCTGAATTCGGCTCTGAGTGGGCTGTCTAGCAGTGCGTAGGGGCTTATTATTTTTATTTCTTTTTCGGTTGCCCCAACCTATTCTTTGTCTAGCAGTGCCTATCTGTCTACAAGCGCGCAATCGACGCGGAGGTTGCGCTAGGCTTGTCAGGGCGTTGTCCTGTGCTGTGTATACGAGACCCAGATGGCGGTGATGGTGATGATGAACCGCTTCGACGACCCCGTCTCCACTCGTTCTCTGTAATGAAATACTAATGATGAGCGTAGGCGTTAGCATAGCGTTACTAAACAAATGGCCACGTGGAATTTGCCTGCATTTCAATTTACCGTGGCGCGGTTCCCGAAATAACGGTCACGATGTGTTTTGTGATTCACTGCTAAATGCAGGCTTTAATTGCTGCGGTTTAACTCCCGGGCGCGCAGTTGCCGCGGCAGCGTTGCCTGCGGGGTGTTTGCGTACAAGTGATGCTTATTCGGTGACGTGGAAGCGGCCGCCCTTTCGTCTTCCACTTGAGTCACTCGGCCGCGCAGGCTGTGTGTGGGCAGTGCGCGTCGTCGGATGCCGCCTGAGCAGCGGATCCGTGGGACGTACGTACGACGTACGACGACAGGCTTCGGGCCATGTCGCGGACATACAACGCAAGACTGCAGTGCGACACAGAGACGAGCCATTTACTGAGCGAACTTGCGTCCGTCATGGATGTAACGACCGTTCGGGGGCGCCTGAGCTACTGCACCTTGCAGTCGACGAAGGCCATCGCTAAGGGCCGCGCTCAGTTTCAAGGTCGCGGTGAAATAATGCGCCTACATCAGCGGCAACCTTCTTTAGAGTACCGTCGGAATTGTCGCGCTCATTTCCGGAAAAACCCGGTCGCGTGGCAATTATAAAGTGGCGAGGAGCGTGCCAGCAGTGGTCGACGAACACCCCAGGGTACGCACGTTAGGCTTAGTGATAATATCGTCATGGTCAAGCGCGCCTGTCGCCCGTGTGTGCGAATATGGCATTGAAAGCAAGAGCAACTCGGTTCCCCGATCCACTGCAGCTTTCGTTGACCTCCGTGTGTAGTATGTATATCGGGGTGCCCGTTATGCGGTCAGCAGTGAAGGTCCCTAGACAGCGCACTTCAGAACGGAGTCCGGTTTCGGCTCCCTTTTCCAGCCGGAGCATGCGGAAAGGAAGGAACATGAGCATGCGGTGCATTGCTTGGGTGCATGTGTGTGATGCACGACAGCTCTCTGTTTTCCAGAGCTTTGGGGAACATTCATAGTGACAACAGCGCTCGAAAACGAGAGACGAGCGGAGAAAGACGCAACACAAGCGCTGACAATACGACCCACGACGCGAGCGCTTTGGGGAACCTCGACCACGCACAGTCTCTGACAGGCTGGTCGCGTGTGAACGGCCGTTTCGCTGTGATCGTGCGCTTCGGCGCTGCTGTCAACCAACGTTTTTAGATCTAAAAACGTTGGCTGTCAACAGCAGCAGCCGGTGGCAGCGCGTTCGTGGTATACCCGCGTGCTTGTCCCTCCCTCGTTCGTTGTTTCTCCAGTCACGACCCCAAGCCGTTCCCGGCCGTCCGTGCAAAGCGGCCCCGATTCGTGCGGACAGCCGGCGGCGCCTGACGTAATGACGGAAACGGTGCCGCCGCGGGATTATGCGCCGCGTCGTCGTTCGGGTGTCGCTCGACCGTCCTTGGCCGCCATATATATGCGCGCATCCTCTCTCCCCCTCGCACCACCTTCCCCGCGGGCACACTCGATAACGGCGCTTCTCGGCTGCGCTAACGTCGCCCCCGGTACGCGGCGGCCTCGACGGACGAGCTCGATGCGATGCGTGTATAGATCCGCAGCCGTGCGCCAGTCGGAAAGCGGCCTGCGACCGCCTTCGTTAAACTGCGCCGAGGACTGCGGTGTCGGCGTAACGCGGCGTTGCTCTGATAGGTCAACATGCAGTTTTGTGACGAATGATATGACTGCAAGAAAAGAGAACACTTTGGGACTAAATATAGGAACTAAAAATGAAAATCGCAACTCGTGATCTTTGAACAAAGACTGCATTGAGAACGATAAAAGGACGAAATATACCTGCCCCACATTGTGCCACTATATATGTATATAACCGGCTCGCCTCACGCCGCCGCGGTGGCTCATTGGTTATGGTGCTCGGCTGCTGACCCGAAAGACGCGGGTTCCATCCCGGCCGCGGCGACCGAATTTCGCAGGAGGCGAAATTCTAGAGGCCCGTGTACTGTGCGATGTCAGTGCATGCACGTTAAAGAACCCCAGGTGGCCGAAATTTCCGGAGCCCTTCACTACGGCGCCTCTCACAGCCTGAGTCGCTAAACTATAGGACGGTGATGTTTTTAAAAACAGCGCCTCCGATTTCACAAGCGCACCGAACGGACGGCACGAAAGCGCGGCACGCAGTGACAGCCGCAGGTACGCGATCAGCCCGCAGCGCGCCTCGTGCTCGCATGTCCCGTTTTGTGTAGCTTCCGCCTGAGTACTCCCGGCCGCAGTGCCGGGGCCTGTTTGGCATGACCGGAACGACATGCCTGGGCGTGACGTTTTCGCAGTGTGGGAGCACATGCTGCGCTGTCGATCCTCCGACGAGGCGGCAACAGGTTAAATAGCGGTTACCGGCTTTTTAACAGTGCCCCAAAGAACGCTCGACTGAACGCGCTGGTGCAGATGATGAAATGGTGATGAAATAACTTTATTTGCACCGTCAGAGTGCGAGGGCGAAGACTTGAGTCTTGACCGCCGTCATCTTCTTCCCCTTTCAGCAGGCTGGGATCCCTTGTGATTCAGCGGTGTCCAGGGCCTGACGGATCACTTAAGATAAACTTTATTTTCCATCAAAAAAAAAAAAGATGGAGGGAGACGGGGCTTAAAAGCTGCAACCGCAGCTTGACTGGTCCCCGCCCCCCTATATGGAAACGACAGGTGGCACTTGACAAACATTTAACAACAAAAAGCATGTCAGAAGAACAGTCGTTTTGACACGACTAAATGAAGAAATGCCTATTGTAACAATACATGGCAACAAAACATGATACTGAAAAAAAAATCTCAGGAAGGTACATTGAACATGGTTAATTGAACATGGAATTTGAACATGGTTACCGAAAAAGTGATACATCAGATTTCAGGACTAATAACAGAACATCTCTATGAATTATACAATATTTATAGCGGTTACATACAGTTTGCGTTTTATTGAAGAAAAATATTCTTAAGCTGCGTAAAATTCAGCGCTAAAATGTCTACATCTTCAGACAAATAGGAGTTTAAGACCGAAGGAATGCGGTGTTTTAGGGTTTGTGCAGCGTAATTTGTTCTGCAGGAGCCAACTTTCCAGTATTCTGGTTTTCTTGTGAAGTGACCTGACGAACTTTTAACGGCTAGTTGTGCTAATTTTGTTAGGATTTTGCTATTTTGCCTCCTTTCTCGAATTAATGCGAGACATAGGTTGTACTTGTACATCTTGGAATGAAGAAGAAGATCCAGCACCGCCACCAACGACGACGAAGCGCTAGCGCCGCCCGCGAAAGGCTCGTGCTGGAGAACTGCCGCTTGTGTGCCGGTCTCTCGCCTCGCTGGTTCCTAGACGACTTGCGCCCGGGTCTTCGTTGCCGGCGCTTCAACGTGCCAATAAACCACTCTTCATTTGGTGGAGGTTGCTGCGTTCACCGTTCCCCATCACCGTGGACCTTCGCAGCCGCACCATCCCGATGTCCAAGACCAGTCAACAGCCCGCACCCCCGCCGCAGCCCGTCATCTGCTCCGGTGCCGTCCGGCAGCGCGCCCCGCTGTTTTCAGCGGCCACAGCGACCAGGATGTAGAAGATTGGCTGGAATCATACGAACGGGTGAGCCGCCATAACAATTGGGATGACAGCGTCAAACTGACCAACGTTATATTCTACCTGAGCGACGTAGCGAACCTGTGGTTCCGAAACCACGAGGCCGACATCCCCACCTGGGCCGTTTTCAAGAGCACACTTGCGGAGGTTTTCGGCCGTCCCGCCGTCCGGAAACTGCGCGCTGAGCAAAGCTTGCGTGTCCGAGCTCAGCACAAGGACGAGACTTTCACGAGCTACATTGAAGATGTAGTTGACCTATGCAAGCGTGTTGATCCAGCTATGTCCGAAGCTGACAAGATTAAGCACGTCCTGAAAGGCATCGACGACGACGCTTTTCAGATGTTGCTGGCGAAGAGCCCCACCACCGTCGCCTCGGTTTATACACTGTGCCAAAGTTTTGACGAGTTGCGCAAGCAACGTCTTTGTGCTCGTCGCCTTTCCCCCCCTGCCGACTCCATCTCCGGCCTGGGCATCAACCACGACTTGCTAGCCACAATCAAAGACTTCGTGCGGGAAGAGGTCGCCCGGCAGCTATCGCTCATATCTAACCCACACCCGTCACCGCCCGTCCTCAGTCCTGAGATCCGGACTGCCATCACGCAGGAGGTCGCCGATGCACTTCCTAGTCTTCGGCAACCGGCACCCTTGGCTCCCCAGGCCGGTCTACTCCCGATCCAGCCCACCCCAGTTGCCGCCCCGTTAAGCTACGACCCTCCAGTAAGCGTGCCGCCTGCGCCCGCACCCGTGCCTCTCACGTATGCCGAGGCTGTCAGAAGACCACCGCGGCCGCAGGCCTATGCCTATGCTCCTCCTGCGGTGCCTGCGCCTGTTGTTTCCCGACAGCGTTTCGCGCCCGCTGCCTACAATCCTTGGCGCACGGCTGACAACCGACCGATCTGCTACGCCTGCGGTTTTCCAGGCCACGTCGCTCGCCTATGTCGACGTACTCTGCCTGCGCCTCTCCACCCTCTGCCGGACTACCGCGATACAGATCGCACCTTTCGCGCACCTTTCGAACCACCGCATCAGGGGACCTCACCTGACCGCGCGCTTGGTCGCCAGCCCTACGTTTCCCACCGCTCGCCCTCCCCTCGCCGCCGCTCCTTGTCGCCCATGAGGCGTCGCCCCGTCCCCGCCGATTCGGAAAACTAGCAGCCGCAGTTCCTGGGGCACGAACTGCGCTATCATCGCCCTGCTTAAGTCCTCGCCTTTCACCGCCGAATCTTCTTGACGTGTTTGTAGACGGCGTCAGGACACTTGCGCTTGTGGACACTGGGGCCTCCGTTTCTGTCATTAACGAAAACTTCTGCCGTTCACTTCGAAAAGTTACCACCCCATCTTCTGGACTCTCCCTCCGTACAGCTAGCGCCGAGCCCGTTCATCCGTCTGCCGCTTGCACAGCACGAGTAGTCATCGCCGATGTTTTATATGTTGTCGAATTTTTAGTTCTCCGTGCAAGCTCCCATGACGTCATCCTTGGCTGGGATTTTCTATCCCGCCACAGCGCCGTCATTGACTGCGCCCGTGCGCATGTCGTCTTTTCTACGCTCTGTGATGCTGCCTTCGACGAGCCTTCGATTCGCCGTGATGCTAAGGTTGTTGTCGCCGAGGACACTCACATTCCCCCTGACAGTGCTGTGCTTGTCCCTGTTTGCGCCGCCTCTGTTTCTGACGCCACCGTTCTCTTCACGCCTTCCCCCATCCTTGCTTCTCGCCGACGCCTCTCTGTTCCCTTTGCCGTCATCGACATTCAACACGGTACTGCCGCCATCCTCGTCTTTAACACCTCCTTCTCTGCCCTCTCCCTGCTCCGTGGCGAGTGCCTTGGCCATTTTGAAACCGCTACCTTGATCACTTCCTTGGACACCGATGTGACCTCCTCCAGTCCCGACATCGCTGCCCTCACCCCACGTGGCCCTACTCCCGATCACCCACTGCCTTCGAACATTTTCGACCGCTCTATTGACCCCGCCCTCGACACAGCTCAACACGCGCAGCTTCTTGCCCTGCTCAACCAGTTTCGCTCCTCGTTTGACCACCAGTCCTCTTCTTTGGGCCGTGCGACCAATGTCGAGCACCACATTGAAACCGGTACCCATACTCCTCTCCGCCAGCGCCCCTACCGTGTGTCACTTCCCGAGCGCCGCCTCATCGCTGAGCAAGTGGACGACATGCTACAACGCGGCATTATTCAGCCATCTGCCAGTCCTTGGTCGTCCCCAGTGGTGCTGGTGAAGAAGAAGGATGGCTCGATACGATTTTGCGTGGACTATCGCCGGCTCAACAAAATTACGCGCAAAGACGTCTACCCGCTACCCCGCATTGACGACGCCCTAGACTGCTTGCAAGGCGCCGAATTCTTCTCCTCTCTGGATCTCCGTTCCGGCTATTGGCAAGTGCCGATGTCTGAGTTCGACCGTCCTAAAACGGCATTCGTTACCCCTGACGGCCTATATGAATTCACCGTCATGCCATTCGGTCTGTGTAACGCTCCCGCCACGTTCGAACGAATGATGGACAATGTATTGCGCGGGTTCAAGTGGAACATTTGTCTCTGCTACTTGGATGATGTTGTTGTGTTTTCGCCCGATTTTCCGACGCACCTCCAGCGCTTGCGCCAGATATTGAGCTGCCTCACCCGTGCTGGCCTTCAGCTTAACCTCAAGAAATGTCACTTTGGTGCCCGGCAACTGACAATACTCGGCCACCTCGTATCCAAAGATGGCGTCCTACCTGATCCTGACAAACTCCGGGCTGTGGCTGAATTCCCTAAACCGACCTCTACGAAACAGGTGCGCCGATTTGTGGGCCTCTGCTCCTATTTTCGGCGCTTTGTCCCTAATTTCGCCTCCATCGTCGCGCCCCTTACGAAACTCCTCAATGGTCCCGCCGACCTGTCTACGTGGGACTCTGCCTGCGATGAAGCTTTTGCTGCGCTCCGTCGTCGTCTTACTTCACCCCCTATTCTTCGGCACTATGACCCCAGTGCTCCTACTGAGGTGCACACCGATGCAAGCGGAATTGGCCTCGGTGCTGTCCTGGCCCAGCGCAAGCCCGAATTTTCTGAATACGTTGTTGCGTACGCCAGCCGTGCTCTCACCAAAGCAGAGTCGAACTACAGCGTGACTGAAAAGGAGTGTCTGGCCGTAGTGTGGGCTCTCACAAAATTCCGCCCTTACTTATATGGCCGCCCTTTCACCGTCGTTACGGATCACCACGCCTTGTGTTGGTTGGCCTCCCTCAAAGATCCCTCAGGACGCCTTGGCCGCTGGGCCCTCCGTCTTCAGGAATTCGATGTTACCGTTGTCTACCGGTCGGGCCGCAAGCACTCCGACGCCGACGCCTTGTCACGCTCGCCACTGCCCTCTCCTGCGCCCTCTTCCCTCTTATCTGATTCCCCACTCGCAGCGCTCACTGCTATCGACATGCCCAATCAACAACGCCAGGATCCATGGATTTCTTCCTTGCTGGATGCCCTTCGTGCGCACTCTACGTCCTCCTTCCCTCGGGCCCTTCGTCGCCAAGCTTCCCATTTCGCCATCCGCGACGATCTCCTATACCGCCGCAACTATCGTCCGGACGGCCGAAAGTGGCTCCTCGTGATTCCCCGCCATCTTCGGTCTGAGATCTGTGCGCACTACCACGCCGACCCTCAAAGCGCTCACGCTGGATCGCTAAAAACCTACGAGCGGCTACGCCAGAGGTACTACTGGCGGGGCATGTACAACTTTGTTCGTCGATTCGTTCGCTCCTGCACAGCCTGTCAGCAGCGGAAGTCGTCACCTCGACCCTCGACTGCCCCGTTACAGCCATTACCGTGCCCGGCTCGCCCTTTCGATCGTGTGGGCATCGACCTATATGGGCCGCTCCCCTTCACGACCGCCGGGAATCGATGGATTATAGTCGCCGTGGACCACCTCACTCGGTATGCTGAGACCGCTGCCCTACCTGCGGCTACTGCTCGCGACGTCGCCTTCTTCCTTCTTCATCACTTCGTCCTGCGTCACGGCGCTCCGCGAGAACTTCTCAGTGACCGCGGCCGTGTTTTCTTGTCAGAAGTTGTTCGCGAGCTTCTCGATGCGTGCCACTCAGTCCACCGTACCACTACCGCTTACCACCCCCAAACCAACGGCCTCACCGAACGATTCAACCGCACTCTTGGGGACATGATCGCCATGTACATTAGCTCCGACAGCTCTAATTGGGATCAAGTCCTTCCGTTCGTGACCTATGCATATAACACCGCATCCCAGGCAACCACCGGCTTTTCCCCATTCTTTCTTTTATTTGGGCGCGAGCCTTCCTGTCTGCTGGACACAATCCTTCCCTACCACCCCGACAGCTCAGAATATACTTCCATTTCTGACATTACCCGCCATGCTGAGCAGTGCCGCCAGTTGGCTCGCTCCTTCACCGCCGAACGTCAAGGGCTCCGGACACATGAGTCGGACCAAGACACGCCCGCTACACACTTCTCCACTGGATCATTGGTCTGGCTCTCTGTTCCGGCTGCGTCCAAATTTTCGGCCAAGCACATTGGTCCTTACCGCATCTTAGAGCGTACGTCACCAGTGAACTATATCATCGAACCAGTGACACCTTCTTTGGACCATCGCCGCCGTGGTCGCGACGTCGTTCATGTCAGCCGCTTGAAGCCTTATTACAGCCCTCTCGTCGTCTCCTCGCCTTGAGTCGCCAGGATGGCTCCCTCTTTCCGCCGGGGCAGTTGGAATGAAGAAGAAGATCCAGCACCGCCACCAACGACGACGAAGCGCTAGCGCCGCCCGCGAAAGGCTCGTGCTGGAGAACTGCCGCTTGTGTGCCGGTCTCTCGCCTCGCTGGTTCCTAGACGACTTGCGCCCGGGTCTTCGTTGCCGGCGCTTCAACGTGCCAATAAACCACTCTTCAATCTCTTTAATGTGTAATAGGCCCAGCTTGTGGAATAATGGCTGTACATTAGAATCATGTGCAGAGTGTGTAATGATTCTAACTGCCTTACTCTGTAGTCTGCTAAGTTTCTGGATACCGGTCATTGTGGTCGTTCCCCACACGAGTATGCAGTAATTTAAGTAAGACAGAAAAAGAGAGTTGTATAGAAGCATCATGACATTTTTCGGTAGAAAATATTTGTTTCTGTGGAGAATCCCAACTACACTCGCGATTTTTGAGGCTATATATTCTGTGTGCCTGTTCCAGGACATCGTTTCTGTAAAAATAACCCCTAGTGTTTTAAATTCGTCGACAACATCTATCTCCGAACCATTTAACTTAAGTCTTAACTCAGACGGAACTAGTCTTGATTTCGCGCGGAAAACGATCGCTTTTGATTTCGAGCTATTAATTATTAGTCCATTGTGTTTTGCCCAATCACTTACTTTAGCTAACATGGAATTTGCAGTGCTAAACAATTCTGTACATTTATCGGAAGCACTTTTTTTGTTCTTCTTCTTTCTGGCTGGCCATTAAAGCCTCCCAGGACTCTGTATTCCTGTCTGGTTCGTTGTGGCTAGGGCATGTCCACACCATGTGGATCATGTCTGCTATTTCATTACACTGTTTACACCTCGGGTCTTGGATCGCCGGATGCCATCTGCTTAGTGCGAGTGGGTTCGGAAAAACCACCGCCTGTAATTTTCTCCATATGTCCTCTTCCTTTTTGCTGAGGCCCTTGCATCCTCCAGGTAGTGTCTGTCTTCCTAATCTGTAATGGCTAAGAATATCTTGGTACGTGTTCAGCTCCTCGTCCCTCTGAAGGGGCTCTCTGCTCGACGAGACCGCATTGGGTCCCGGTGTGTGAGTCCTCGGGCCAATGCGTGCGCTGTCTCGTTTCCCCGGGGGCCCTCGTGGGCCGGAGTCCAAACTAGGTTAATTAGTTCTGCCGGTGTGGGGCCGGCAGTCAGAATTTTGACTGCTTCGACAGATACCCTGCCTGCGTTGTAGTTGCGGTTAGCCGATTTGGAATCTGTTATAATCACCCTGCCATTGCAGACAAATTCTCCGCCGGTTTCTGTGCGGCGGCAACCATATGGCCTCAAGCGACTTTGGTGATTTCACGTGGATACTGTCCATAAAGGAGCCCGAGAAACAGCGACGCCGGCAACGACGCTACCGTAAGAAAGACGCCGCAGCAGTTTTCAACCTCTGGCTGAGGTCCTAATAACTGGCTGCGACAAAACTATAGAAAGAGTTCCGGCCATTTGTTTTGCCGCAAGGGAGAGCCTTCTCCGCGTTTACGGCCCCGCCCGTCGCCGAGCGTTACTTCAGAGAGCGCACAATGCAAAGTATCCCCGCATTTACATCCTCATCGTTATCGTCCACCCTTGCACTACGCTGGGCTCTGGTTCCCGCACTGCTTTGCGGAGCGACTCTCAGCCGTCAGACAAACTGTGATCACACCACCCTAGTATTGAGGCACTGCACCGACTTGCGAGAATAGTGAAAAAATGAAACTTCAAAATGACTAGTCGGCATCCACAGATCTCGCTCCGGGCGGCCCGACTGCCATTGTATACGGTTCTTTGACCAGCGAGGGAGTTTTCTCACGCCGACGACTGCGGGCAAAGCTGTCACTTTCAAGCAGGCGGTCGTGTGCGCTGCTTTTTAAATGCTCAGTACGCGTGGTTTCGGTAGGCAGTGAAATTCCTCATTCGCGCGGCTTCCTCGCCGTGCACGAACAGAGCGGTCGCGGACGGCGTGGCCGCAGCATGCGGCCTGAGAAATCCGCCGGGAGAGCTGGGGATCTCCCCGTTCCGCGTCACGCCTCGTCCGCCGCACGACGATGGCGCGTCTATCCTCGGTCCGCTTTCGCCGTCGCCGGAATGCGTGCGGCGTCGAGCCGACCGCTGCTGCCGTCTCCCGTTACCGTCGGTCGGACGGTAACGGCTTTGCGCACTCTATTCTTGGCGCCCGATCTCGCATTGTTCCCTCCACAACAGCGGTGCATGTATGAGGTCTTGTGGCGTCCGGCTGCCGCCGCCGCGGTAACCGTATGTCCGTGAACTGAGCGCTCCCGTGGTTGCCCGCTCGCCGACGGTGTTACAGTCCAGGCGCTGTTGAGGATGCGCTTTTTGAGCTCGTGGGGACTGCCGCTGAACAGTCGGGGGATGCCATACAGCTACCACCGCCATCGCGGTCATTAATTGTTCCCCGCAGTTACGTGCCCTGCCCGTGTACATTTCCTCTTGTTGAGCTCAGAACGCGCGCATGCATCAACAATTCGCGTATGTTCCCTGACCCGCCCTGCATGTTCTCCTTCTCTGACGCGACCCCTGTTATTTTCCTGCCCTTATAGCTCGTGGCGCTGTGCTCAGTTTAATTTTACCCTTAGCCTCCCAAGTTTCCGCCCCATTGTTGAGTGCTGGCAAGATACAACTGGTGCATGCTTTTTTATTGAGCAATACTGGAAAGCTGCTGTTCACGACTTGGGGGGGTACCTGCCAAATTACGGTGCGCTTTCAAAATGATATCGAACTCGGGGAGCTTTTTTCGTGGCTCGAACGTCGGTGGCTTCTTTGCTTCGTTTCTGCAGTTGAGCGGACAGTAGACGGCGATAACGGGCTTGTCAAGACCCACTGCATGGCGCGAGTCAGTCGCCGCATCAAAGTGGGCCCCCTCCGCGTGAATGGAGATAAAGGGATGTGCCGCCGTCTCCTCGTTTGTTGTTCGCTCTCCAGCGGCGCCTGGAGCACTCGCCATTGTTGTGAACACATGCGTCGAGTGGTCGCTGCAACGCGTTACGGCTGCCGTTGTACCCGCTAAATGGTTTGGTTTGGTTTATGGGGTTTAACGTCTCAAAGCGACTAAGGCTATGACGCCGTAGTGGAGGGCTCCGGAAATTTCGACCACCTGGGGTTCTTTAACGTGCACTGACATCGCACAGTACACGGGCCTCTAGAATTTCTCCTCCAAAGAAATTCAACCGCCGCGGCCGGGATCGAACCCGCGTCTTTCGGGTCAGCAGCCGAGCACCATAACCACTGAGCCACCGCGGAGGCACTTAGTACCCGCTAAATGGCCTGCACTGAACGGCTTGTATAAAGCTACTGCAGTTTTCGCTGTAAAAAACAGTGATCGTAGTGAAATACATTGTATACAATATTAAGGATGGAGCGCATTAGGCGGTATTAGCAATGCTACGTCGTTTTGAAGACGCTAGCCTCAGTAGTATAGCAGCGACAAAGGCAGGGAAGTGGTTTCATTCTGAGCTAGTCATTGTAGTGTAAGAATTAAATTTATTATTATTAGCCTTTCAAAAGATGGCACATACCCACACTGGGGGATAAGAGAGGAGGCAGAGGTTGCTATTCACCTGTACATAGTAAAGGCAAAAGAAAAGCACACGGGAGAGCAACACCGGGGGAGTCTACCACAAGGAGGGCAGGGGGTGAAAAAAGGTATGAGTTTCGATAGGAGAGAGAGAGAAAGGGAAGAAAAAAGAAGGGATTAATTCGCAATATAATAAAGCATAAAAAAAGAAAATGCTGTAAGCTTCAGCAAGGCAGTCGATGAGATTCCAGCAAGAAGTTTTGAACAGCGGCACAAACAGACCTTCGGATGTACCCAGGCGTGGTGGTGGTGGTGAAAACTTTTTAATAAACTACAGGAGAGTTTGCAGGCCAAAAATGGCCTTTTACATAGGTGGAGTCCTTAGTCCGGGACCCCGCTGGACGAGGCCGCTACTCGCGCCCGTTGGACTAGAGCCCTTTGAGACTCCAGCCCCGAACAGTTGAGCAGGGCTGCCTCCCATGCCTCTAGGGAAGGGGAAGGATTGGGGTGGTGGCGTCAAATGATAGCAAAAGTGGGCTGCTCAAACTGAGGCCAAGATACTGTAAGGGCAACTCCAGCAACTTTCTTCTCAAAGAGGTGAAACGACGACAATGGAGCCAAAAATGATCGATATATTCAGGCTGACGGCAAAATGCACAGAGGGGAGATAGCGCCAAACCAGGCCTGTGCAAAAATTCAAGCATGACCCGGCCACGCGGAAAACGTATGAAATGATGAGAGTCGCGTGGGAGCCTGTTGTCGTGCGGGAGGCCCATGCCCGCGTTCGCATCGCGTTTCGCCAGGAGAGCTCATTATAGCGCCCTCCGTTCGTTATCTCGCAGGGGCAGCGGCGCCGCGCCTCCTATGTGAGGCCCCCCTCCCGGTCGAGTACGAGCGCCGATCCTAGAGGCGCCGCTCACGCTTCCACCTCCGAGCGTAATTAGGAGCGGACCGCGACGTTATCGGAGCCGCGGTGCGGGAAAGGTCAAGGTCCTCGAAGCGCGAGCGCATGCTAAATGGAGCACTCCGCGAGCGCGTATGCAGTGTTTCCCCGGCGCCGGATATTATCGCCGGGGCGCATATCGCTTCCAGCACCGGCGCACGCCACGATCGATCTCGCCTGTGTTGTCTTCTTCTATCCTGTCGTCCCTGTTTTTTTAGCGCCACTACTATGTCCTCTCAATTCTTACTAGAATCTCTCCCTTATCTGTAGTGGTTAATTTTAAATTTTCCTTTGTGATTTCATGCTATTCCTTGGTTTGTATTCCGATAGGAGCACAAGCCACTTCATCAAGATACGATTATTCCCATTTACGCTACATTTCAGTTCTTGTGCCAGTTTTTCGTATACATTTTTATGCGTCGCTTTGCTGCTTCTGCCAAAGTAAACAAACCAGGGGCTATGGGCCGGTCATGCTGCCTGCGAGCAACCTTTTTCCCGCCTCCCTCCCATGTTATATGTACAATGGTAAATAAATTATTACAACGATGTTCAAATGGCAGTGTTCGATTTGCTTCGCTTCTCACCGCAGTTTCTTAACCCCACTCGCAGTTGATCCCTTTGGAGCCTGTGAGGTATCTGAACGGACGGACGGACGGACGTCCGTTCAGATACCTCACAGGCTCCAAAGGGATCTTCTGCGACGTACGTGCGGACGGACGGACGGACGGACGGACGGACGGACGGGTGGGTGACGAGAATCCGCCGACAACTTTGGCTAGAGAGCTTTTTTTTAGAGTTGTTTGCCGTTTCGTTCCTCAGTTGTGTTCGACTTACAGAATTATCACTGCCAAATATATTGGCACGACCCCCTTATCAAGTTTTCATGCCACTGTGTGAGCGTGCCTCTCGGAAAATTTTTCGTACACCCCCGTATGCACGTGCACGCATACGCAGCCGCCGGTTCGTTTCTTGACGTTCTCGTGGTCCACAGTCGACGTTGCTGACGTCAGTACGCGGCCTGCGCGCCTATGGGATGGTGTCGCATTTCGTGGATCTGGCGAACGACCATAAGAGATGAGCGCGCCGTGTGGGACGAGCGCGGGAAAGACGAGGCCGCGTCTGCCCCATTTCGTTTTTTTTTTCTCTATTTCTCTCTGGGCGCGTGCGTGCTGACGTCAGCCCGCGTCTCCATATCCCGCGGGGGCCAGGAGCGTCTTGGTTGCCATGGGAACGAGACTTGGGTCTTCGCCCGCGGACATACCGTGATCACTGAGCGGGCTTTTCCGCGGAGACCGCCGGCGTCATGAAAAAAAAAAAGGAAAAAAAAAAAAAAACAAAGAACGGGGCTGCGTTGCGTCACAGCCCTTCGATACTCCAAGCGCTACTGAAGGCCTCTGGTTGCTCCAGTCGGCCGGCCTACGCAAGCCTAACCCTCTTGAAGCCGTTTCGTTCTCTCTTTCGTTCTCCGGGCGCGCCAAAGTCGGCCCCACGTGGCGGCCGGGTCTCGGCCTTGGCCAGTGACACGCGGTCACGTGAGGGGCGCCTTTCGCCATTTGATTTCACTTTTTTTTATGACCCGAGCTCAGTATTAGCCTAATGTATTTAGATGATACCTCCAAGGTATCATCATCATCAGCCCGACCACGCCCACTGCAGGTCAAAAGCGTCTATCTGAACGCGCTGATTGGTCCGGATGCGGGAGGAGTGCGCACTGATTGCAGTGTGCGCAGTTGTCGGGGGCCTGACGCCCTCAAGGCGATGTGCAGTACGCGCACTAACGGCGCACGGGACGGTGGGCTTGCTGTCCAACGTATATGCGTACGAATTCTGGGCGTCCGGAACGTGTTAACGCTTAATTAACGGGGGAAACTGGAGTGAACGGTCACAGTTGGGTCGTCATTCCATCGTTGCTTGTAGGGACCAGAAGTGAACAAAGGATTGCCTTTTCCAACTCCGGAACTTGTTCGAATATGTTGCCTGAAGAAATTTTCTAAAGCGGACATCCAGACTGCTTTGTAAATGGTCCCTTAAATATTTTCCGTCCTATTCTCGGAGTTGGTTGCCGCTTTCCATTTGTATGTATGGAAACTAGCGTTCTATATGTCAATTGTGAACGTTTGTTAACTTTTGTTTAGTTGGCGATGTTTAAAGGTCTCAAACTTCCGTGCTGCATCTCATTTATATGTGCCACTACCGTTCCCGGTGCTGCATTTTTACTATTTTTTTTGTAATTTCGCTTTCATGAATTTATGAGTTTTTTTTTGTATCCATGTAATTAACCCGCTTCCTCCAGGTGTTTTCAGTGACTATGTAAAAGACCCTGCTTCTCGCGTCATCAGGTTATTGTTTGCGTGTCATTTCGGCTTTACGAGTGGCCGTTAGCTGACCAGCATGACCCACCCGCGAACCCCCCAAAAGTCTCGACACCCGGCGGGGATCTTGCGGTGCATTCTGGGATAGCGACGAGCGGAGGGATGCAGCGAACACCGCGTGCAGGGCGTTTTCTTCAATGAACTGGTGAATGGGCAAAACAGAGACGCGCCTAAATCATTGGGAAACTCAGCGGACGTCATTCCGAGACCCTGCGAGGTCGTCCGTCGCGTCTCGCTGTGCGCGCCCTTTTGTGCGTAGGCAACCGAGAAACGCGTCATCGTCCCCGGCCTCAGCGCGCTCGGCTGCTGAGCATCATTGCCGCGTCTTATGTCCAGGGTTGCCAGATGGCTCCGACCTCAAGTAGCCAAATTGGCCTCCGTAGTAGCCCAAACGTAGCCAACAGCGAAATTTTTGCGTAGCCCAAAAGTAGCCAAAAAACTTTGCTTTTTTGGCGACATTTCTTAAGCATATTGAATTAATTTTCGGCAAGAATATTTACATATTAGATTTCTTTCCCGCAGATCATGTCTGAGGGGGTGCGCACGGCGTGTTCTTTCCGTTGTTACGTTTCGCATCCGTCATGCGCGCTAACCAGTGCGGCTAACAGGTGCGCTAACCAGGTCCTAAAGATGGGGCCGCAGTTTCACTTTGCAGGCGCGGCAGTAGGCCATATCACCTGAGGCGGGTGACGCCAGCCAGTTTGCACGCGGAAAAGAACGGCGGCGCTATATCTAGTTTAGGAATATTTCACCTTTTAAATGTTCGCGCGCAGATTAGACACGTCGACAGTGAAAATACCTTACTGTATACATACGCAGCCTCACTTTCAATTGCATGCTTTAAGAGGAAGGTTCTCACTGAGAGCGTCACCTCATAGCATCGAGCATGCGCCTTCTGGAAGCTACATTCTACGATATGCATGAGCTCAGAATAAATCAAGGATATATGCCATTAGATGATATTCTATGTCGATTTTATCTTCAGTCTAACAGCACGTTCACAATAATGAGAAAAACATATTACCCTTGAATTCCGGCTCCTTTTTCCATTTCTTTTTGTAGTTCCGGATGTACATCGCCCACTTGCCCATTCTGAAAGTTCTCGTAGCGACGGATCTAATGCCATGTCGTGCTACTAACTTCCGCCGCCTTCGTTAGTTACAGGGCGTTCCGCGCCGCGCCGAAGGATGGCTCCACGGCTCCGCATGAGTGCACGCAGATTACGCAACGGACACGGCGCTCTCGCGTCGCTTGCAATGAATCTAGAGGGCTGCACGTGTGCCGCTTGAGGCTGCAGAAAAAGCTTAGGCTCTTGCGAGTGGCGCGCTTGCCGTGTCTAGCACGAGAATAGGGAGAAACAGAAAAAGACCTTATTAATGCGTAAGCATTACTTGCCTCATGCGCGAATCTTGAGCAGAATGTGTCCGCAGAACCAGAATGAACAATAAAAGAAAAGAACATGCCTGGCGGTGGGTTTCCAAACAGCCACCTACCGCAGCCGAAGCGGACGCCCAAACCGCTAGGCCACGTCTATGGTTAACGGTTAACACGTGAGGATCACGAAACCAGGCAACAGAAGCGAAATAGTAGCATTTAATGCTTACGCATTCGCACCACGTAGGGAGCGCCGCGGTGGCTCAGTGGTTATGGTGCTCGCCTGCTGACCCGAAAGACGCGGGTTCGATCCCGATCGCGGCGGTTGAATTTCTTTGGAGGAGAAATTCTAGAGGCCCGTGTACTGTGCGATGTCAGTGCACGATAAATAACCCCAGGTGGTGGAAATTTCCGGAGCCCTCCACTACGGCGTCTCTCAAAGCCTGAGTCGCTTTGGGACGCTAAACCCCATAAACAAAACAAAAAAACCACGTAGGGAGACTTAAGTTCTCTTAATGTTTTCTCTATATTCTGGTACCATGGTTGTCATGGCCACCCGAGGTGCACCGTCAATGGGAGAACGCTGACATGTGCAGACGACAACAGTCTATATTCAATGGCGCGCGCGCGCGCGGGTGGCGTGGATTAAGTGGAATCTATAGGCCGTGAAGTGTTTCCGCGGGGGCAACTTTCACGTAGTGTCAACTCTTTATAAAAGAAATCGAAAGGCCATGATCCTTGACCGCCTGAAATACAAGTATTCTCGCACACAGCGTTTACAAATTGTCATTTTGTAGCAGACGCGCTCAATTTCTTTAACCTTCTATAGCGTGCATTTTGATTCCAGCATGCCTTTTATTTCTGTCACTGTATAATTGTAACAGAGCACATTATAACTACTTTAACTTTTTTTTCCCCCATGAAAAAGATGTAGCCCAAAAGTAGCCACATAGCCAAAACGAAATTTATGACGCCAACTCGGACAACAAGTAGCCCAATTTGGCTATTAATAGCCCAATCTGGCAACCCTGCTTATGTCCGAGGAGGAGGCGTTGCGGTCGTCAGGCGGCGTCTGCTCCGCTGCTCTTTGGGCCGGAACGGTGGAGATCGCATTCCGTGCCGGAGGCACAACCCTCCTCGCTCCCTCCGCGGATTTGTTCTCACTCTTTCTCTCTCCCCCCTTGTTTGCGCCTTCGGATGGAGGGGGTGGCATCGATTTCTCTTTTCCCCGCCTTCTTTGTTGGACGTGTGCAATGGCGCGGGCTCAGGCGGGACGGGAACGCCGTGTTGCTCCCGGATCTCCGTTGCCAGCGTACACTCTTGGAAAAAATTGGCAGAGGCTTAGCTTGGTTAAGCCCGGTAAGTTGCGAAAGCAGTAGCCCTGGTTGCGCCTGGTTTGGCTGGTGGTGTGTCTTGGCAGTGCTCTTAGTAAAGCTTATGTTTGTCAAAGTTTTGCCCATTTGTTTTACATGGCATTATACTCACCACACGAGGGCCCCCACGTGCCTCGGTCGCCAAAACGAGCGGCTGACGCTAACGGGTGATTGTCTAGAAGCTCCGAGCTACGCGGCCAAAGCCCGGAGGCCGAGGTTGCGGATAACCGCTGGATGGATGGATAGGAGCGCCCCCTTTGAAACGGGGTGGTGGCAGTTTACCATGCTCAGGTTTTGTTTCTTTTTTTAATTGTTTTTGTTTTGTATTTTTTGTTTGTTTTACTTTTTTATTTTTATTATTGTTTTTAATTTTCTTTTTTTATTTTTTATTCGAGGCAGCGGCGCGGCGTTGATCCTCTGGGACAGCAGCGACGAGCTGAGTTGGGCCCCAGTTTTCTCTCCGTCTGGCGTGACGTCACAACAGAGGTCAAGCTGAAGGTCAAACGTGGGTCCGCCGGGACGACGCTGAAGGCTCAAAACCTATAGCGCAGTGTTGCTTTCGCAATAAAAAAACTTTTCGGGTAGTAACTGGTTGTCACATATGTTACTACCCTGTTAGTAACTGCTGTTAGTAACGAAAAGGTAGTAGCGGCTGCTACCTGCAGTTAGTAACGGGAAGATAGTAGTAGTAGTTACTAAGAAAATGAATAGAAACTCGCATATGTTGCTAGATTCATCGTACGGTGTGCTGGCGTGGCTTGTCATATTTATGCGCACTCGAAAAATAAAAAAAAAAGCTTCACAGTGACTAATTCCGGAATCCGGACAGAACCATCAGAGCGTGCTGGCCGTAAATCACACACTTAGGTTTAAGCTTATCGCGCATTGCACGTACAAATTATGCGAGGTGATGGCATCAACAACCTTACCGTGCGCACACAAATGTTCAGAATGCAGGAAAAGCACAAATCAGAGAGAGTCACACTCGCTCGCGCACTGCGCGTGCACATGTAGGGAAATCTTCCTCAGTCTTATGTACTCTGCAAATCAGACTCTCATTTACGGTCTAGTGGCTCTTACCAGTTGAGCTAAGATACCAGGGTTAATTATGAAGTTGAGATTGTACAAACAGCTTAGTCTACCTAACCATATGTCAATGCAGAAATGTTTAATTACAAAACCAATTTATTAGCACGACAATCTGTGTCAGTTCATATTCTTTGGCTCTATTTTAAGGTTTAAGGAACGGTTACTAACTTGGTAGTAACTAGCGAACATAGTTAGTAAAAAGGTAGCAAGGGCTACCTTTACTAGCTATACCTTGAAGAGGGCAGTAAATAGCTGTTAAAAGGTAGTAAAACGCAGTCAGAGTTAGTAGCTGCTGCACTTACTACCTTTTTTCTAACCTTTCTTTTACGAGTGTAGGACAGGCTGTACAGCGGCGGCGCCTGCCCCCCGCAGCATGTTTGTTTCGATGTGTCAGTCGTGTGCTATAAAACTGCATGTTCAGGAGGAGGCCCCGCATTCGCCGAAGACCGCGGTGGACTCTGCAGTGTGCTGGTCATGCGATTTGTGTCGTGTCTCGGCTGTACTTAGTGCTGTTTTGTGGGGCGTGGACTCTTGCGGCTCGTATGCGCCGTTGGAATGTGAGAGGCAGGTTATCGATCGGCGCGGAGCAGCTAGGTTCGGAGGCAACCCGGGCATTCCTTGGGAGAAGGCTCGCTGTTCGCCCGAGTGACTCTACGGCGCGATGGAGACTTGGCCACTTTGCCGGTTAGCCTCGAGGTCGCGCGTTCGATTCCAACGCGGCTGCAAGGGCGAACACTGCACCGTCACGTGAACGAGCTTCTTCTTGCAGGTCGTGTGTACGGCTGCAGCGCAGGATTTCCTTTGTGTCACCTTGTGAGCATCGAACTGGGCGGTTTCATTGCGCGTCACTTCAATGTGATGTCAGCTATATCTGTCTTTAAATATTTTTTGCTGTCGAGACCCGCTGCGGTGGCTCAGTGGTTAGGGCGCTCGGCTACCAAGCCGTAGTACCCGGGTTCGAACCCGACCGTGGAGGCCGCGTTTCGAGGGAGGCGAAACTCAGAATACGCGCGCCCGTGTGCTGTGCGATATCAATGCACGTAAAAGATCCCCAGGTGGTCTAAATTATTCCGGAGACCTCCACTACGGCACCTCTTTCTTTATTCCTTCTTTCACTTCCTCTCTTCACTCATGGAACGGTTGAGGTGTCCATCAAGAAGTGGGGAATGTTATACACTCCACTACGGCACCTCTTTCTTTATTCCTTCTTTCACTTCCTCTCTTCACTCATGGAACGGTTGAGGTGTCCATCAAGAAGTGGGGAATGTTATACACTCTTAGAAAAAAAGTAGTGAAAACGTAGTAACGGCTGCTGTTACAACCTTTTTTTAACCCTTACTACCTATGTACTATGTTGCTACGACCTTGTTACTACCTCGAAAGAAAATTAAGTAGTAACAAGGTAGTAACTTCTGCTGTTACTACGTTTTTTGGCAGTTACTACACTTGTACTACCTCATTATAACCATGGTAGTGTGCATTACTACCTTGATCTGGAAATGGATGATCTGAATATGTACGTATATACTAACATCCCCGGTGACGTTGCTACTCAATGCCCCATCTTTTTATATAAGGAAAAGGGTTTCCTAATTGGCAGCGAATCTAACAAAATTGCCAGTGCTGTTTTTTGTTTTCATTACAATATACGCAGCGCGTATGTGTTCCATTCTTTAGTTTGATTTCTTAATTGCACTTTGTCACCAACCCCAAGCTTTTGTGCCTGACTTGTGCTCATTTTTCTTTCTGGTTTACTACAAGGTGCACAAAATGGCCGTTGAGTTTCTGATGTCATGTTCATGCACTCCTTGTGACACATTAGAAAGTCAGCACGAAGTCAGGTATTCATGTCTTTCGACAATAAAAACTCAGCAGTGACTCTTTTTCGTTAACACAGAAGATTTCCTTATGTCATTGGCCATCAGCCACTGAAAGGTCCCTGTCAACAACATTGTTGTCCCGTGCGAGAATGTAGATGCTGCTGCTACATTTACACGCAATGGAAAGAACAAGAAACAACTGTGGCTGCACATATCACGCCACTTAAGTTGGCTAATTAACGTCTGGTGGCGTGGCGTAGTGGTTAGCGTGGTAGGATAGGTCCGCGGTTCGAATCGTCGTGAAAGCAGGTAATTTATTCTTTTTTTTTCTTTTTGTTCCTGCTCTAGTTTTTTTTTATTTTGGCTCTTATTTTGCACTATTATTATCTTATAGGCATAAGATCCTAAGTCAAAAGCCATTAGATTTTTTTCTTAAGGTGTTTTCTCTCGAGAGGTAGTAAATGTTACTACCTTGCAGTTACTACGTACAGTTACTACCTAGGTAGTCATATATGTGACAGTCGTTGCTACCCGAAAATGTAGTAACCTCAACTACCTTTTTTTTTTACAGTGTACTGAGCCATTTCCTTTCCTCAAAACCAATTTTCATCGCCGACCTTCTCGTCATTGCACAATCGTCTAGGGAGACCTGCACGTCCACACATGGGGTTTAACGTCCCAAAGCAACTCAGGCTATGAGGGACGCCGTAGTGAAGGGCTCCGGTCTAAACTTCCATAGCACTTCACTACGGCGTCCCTCATAGCCTGAGTTGCTTTGGGACGTTAAACCCCAATAAACCAAACCAAATAAAACAAACATGTAGTCAAGCGGGGCATGTTGCGCTTTTATTCGCGGTTCATCCGCCGTGCGGAGAATGTAGGTATAATTAATTATGTGGGATAGACTCCGTCAAACTATGTCAGGCATTGGCTCGTGCCGGGCCCCTAAGTGAAATGGCCGGAACCGCCTTTCCTCTGGTTCGTCTCGATCGCTGCTCTCGGCTCGATGACTGCTGGCATACGTTTAAATTTTGTCCCAGCCTGGGAAATTGAAAATTGGTTTTTGCGGAAAGAAAATGGCGCAGTATCTGTCTCACATCTATTGGCGGACACCTGAACCGCGCCGTAAGGGAAGGGAGGAAGGAAGGTGGGGGTGAAAGAAGAAGAAAGTAAGAAAGAGGTCGTCCCAGCCTGGGCCCCTGCTGTGTTTGAGTGGGGTCCCTCCTCACAACTCCCACACACTGAGCGCTGACCGGATCGCCCTGCTTGCTTCTAGTGCGGTGGGCTCCCCGACCTTCATCACTGTCAGCGATTGGCATCCCTTCACGTCCAGCTAGCGCGCGCCTGCCTTCAGAGCGGTGTGTGTTGGTCAACATGCCTATTCCCTTGCCCCGATCTATGTGGATGGTCGATGCTTGTTCTTTGAGGCAAGAGCTGATCCGTATCGCTGGCCGCTTGTCATGCGTACGCGGGACCCTCCAGCAGGGACCCTGGTTGCCTGTGCATTCGAGTCCAGTTTCGATTCTATCCCCCTCCCCCTTATTATGCCGGTCTGCAGCGGCCCCATCTGCGAGGCCCGATGTCGGCCCGTTCTGAAAGCTGCCCCGGAGCCGAACGAGGAGCCCGAAATCGGCTTCTCCGCGGGGGCGCTGAATAATTCAGGAGCGCGGCCTCGTCTGCCCTGATTCTCTCTCGGCGTGCCCGGCCTGTCTCCATCCCCTCTTCCTCGGAGCGCACACTGACGTTGACGGCGGCTGACGCTGGCGCGTGCGGGGCCGTCAGAGGCGCATTCATTCTGCCCTTCTCGGTACAAGCAGCGAACGCGTCGGCGCGTTCTCCGGTAGTCTTCCCGGCAAGGCATGTAGAGAGAGGCACCGCGATAGGGTGGCTTCAACCCTATGTAGCAGCTTTAGAATAGGAGTCCGTGGTAGGGGGTGGGCAGGATGGGTTTGTTGACAACGCAAACGATGTGGACAGGGGAGCGGGAAGCCTGCAGTCTGCTTAACCAGCATTTCGACGAGACGACTTGCCTTCGTTTGGGCAAGGCGTTCATCATTGGCGCTGGTCAAATAGGGCCTTCACTCTGAGAGGAGGAAGCCCCGGCGCTGGGGAGGAAGGTGTCATGTGGGTAGGGTTTAGGATGGGGAGCTTGAACCTGTACAATATTTCCAAGTTCACGCTGCTCATCCTAACACCGCGCAGTGTCTGTCGCACATATCTCGGCGGACACCTTAACTGCGCCGTAAGGGAAGTGAGGAAGGTGGGAGTGAAAGAAGAAAGGGAGAAAGAGGTGCCGTAGTGGAGGTCTCCGGAATAATTTCGACCACCTGGGGCTCTTTCCGTGCACTGACATATCGCGCAGTACACGGGCGCCTCTTGCGTTTCGCCTCCATCGAAACGCGGCCGCCGTGGTCGGGTTCGAGCCCGGCTACTCCGGCTCGGCAGACGAGCGCCTTACCACTGTGCCACCGCGGCGGGTAGCTGGTCCGTCCATATTTGGGAAGATGTGCGAGCGCGAGGAAGGGTTTGGGAGTGGCTCCACAGAGTGGGCTCTTGGTTGTAGGCAGCGGGCATGAAGGAGGTTGGGGAGGAAACGTACTTGAATAACACCATCTGCCGGGCTAGTTGGTTGCGATCCACATGTATCAGCAGCGCGAACACAACACAGGAAGAAGAAGGAGAAGCGCTCTGTACTATCTTCTTCTTCTTCTTCCTGTATGTGTTGTGTTCGCGCTGCTGATGCATATGAAGGAAACGGTCTTCCTCTGGTGAGGGAGGGGAGAGCGGGTCTCAGAGCCCGGCCTTGTCGCGGCGACCGAGGCACACCGGAGTCGGCGACCCGCTTCCGCGTTCCCGGGCTGGTGCGTCGCCCTCGGCGCTTTTCTGCTCGCGCCCTTGCTTCCTTCCTCTGCGGCATCTCTCGGTCCGCTGCGTGTCCCCGGCGAAAACGGAGGGGTACTACAGCGGCCGTGGGCGGCAACTCCCGGGGTTAGGGCCTGCTCCAGGAAACGCCCCGATCCGCCCATCGGCGGACGTCGTATTTTAAGGCGAAAGCCTTAGAAGATAAAAGAAAACCAACGGTTGCTGCAGATAGAGGAGGAAAAAATGAACCTGTAAGCCAAGTTTGATGACTGTAGGTTAATTAGCTAATTAATTATAGGCGAAAATGTCGAAATTGCGTCGAAATAGCGTGGACGTCCATATAGCCACGGGAACGATGTGACGTCACATCCACCGGATGTCGTCACGACATAGTGAGAATCGTCACAGAATGGTCGGAAAAATGTCGGATTTGTGTCAGATTAGGTGGTAAAATGTGCAGTTAAGCGTAATTAACACTTAAGAGCACCGAAATACGAGTAATTTGAGTATCGATATAGCCGCAGGAACGGTGTGACGTCACATCCACCTCAAGTCGTCGCGGCATAGTGTCCTCGGCTTTCTTCGCCTCTCAACACTTTAGTTGCCAAAGTGTCCTCGCAATTTTTGCTTGGGACTCGCCGCTACCGGCTGTCTGCGCACGTCGCCAGGCATTCTCTGTGTCGGCCCCGGGCGAGAGCGGGGCAACGGCCGACTCCGGTGGCACTTCCGAGCTGCGTGGCACCCGTCCAGGGCCGTTCACACGTGGCTGCTGTCGTCTGTTCTGCCGCCGCCGCGTCGGGGAAGGGCGACGTCGGCGTCACTCGCGCACAAGCTTATTGCTGCTTTCCGCGCGCGTACATTTCTCCCCGGGGGTCTTGCAGAGGTATACGCACCGTGCGACTTCGAAGAACGGCGCGCCGAGCTGATGAGCACGTGACCGGTGCATATACCTCCCAGATCCGGACAGTCGGGCCAATGTGTGTCGTTCCGCTACACGGGGCAACATTCTAACCATCGCTGTTGCAGCGCACTAAGAATGCGCGCAGGAAGCACCAAGAAAGTTATACGCCATCAAATGTGATTGGTACGGGGGAGACGCTGCCGAGTTCAGAAAGTTATTTCGCCTCTCTCCTGCCACCTGTCGTCTCCCACCCTCCTCCGTTAGTGCCGCCGCGGTGGCTCAGTGGTTATGGTGCTCGGCTGCTGACCCGAAAGACGCGGGTTCGATCCCGGCCGCGGCGGTCGAATTTCTTTGGAGGAGAAATTCTAGAGGCCCGTGTACTGTGCGATGTCAGTGCACGTCAAAGAACCCCAGGTGGTCGAAATTCCCGGAGCCCTCCACTACGGCGTCTCTCATAGCCTTAGTCGCTTTGGGACGTTAAACCCCATAAACCAACCAACCAACCTCCTCCGTTCGTGGAGAGAGGGGTGTGGGAGGAACAGGCCACCGCATTGAAATCAGCAGCTACTCCGTGAGAATGGTCTCTTTTTCTCAATTATTTGCGAATTAATTTCGTCCGTCGAACAACTCCCGGGGCGGTCAGAAAGGAACCCCTGGCATTATTGTGTTGATGCCAGCTGTTGCACTCTAAAAGCTTGTTTGTGCGAAGTGTTTTGCTCGGCCCGAGCCCGGGCGGCGGCCAACGCCAGTGGGGTCCCGAACTAGGGACCTCCACATAGTACTTGTAAGGGCTGGCCCCCTCTGGGCCAGCTTGTATATCACATCTTTAAGTGTATCTGTATATAAATGTTTTTCACCACCACCACCACAAAACGAATGTTCACGGCGAAAAAAATTCCCAACGGTATTAAACTAACTCGAAAAATACAGAACTCTGGAACAGTTTCGATAAAGTATTTTTGTCTATCTCATCTGAGACTAAAAGAATAGCGTGGGATTTTAAGCCCCTAAATTTTGGGATAATATAAAACCCTAAATAACTTTTATGTATATTAGAACGAAGGCCTGACTGCTAGTGCATATATGCGGGTGGTTGAAGTAATCGTGTGTCGCAACTGACCGGGTCGGCATGCGACTGGTATGCGTGTGGCTCTCGGCGCCATCCGCGGGACTGAGGCGGTGTCGAAAGCTGCCGCCGCTGGCCCGATCGATGTCCGCCCCTCGGCGTAGGGTGCCTGGATGCCTCCTGGCTCATCTTGGCGGCGGGGCACGACATGTATGCTGCCATCTGACGGGCCGGAAAGGAAACAAAAACAAAACAAACACGCGCGGTCAGCGGGAAAAGTTTCGTCAGCGGCGGCGCGCTCCTAATCTGTGGCCTCGGCGGCCCGATGCGTGTGCATTCCTGCGCTTGCCTGTCGGCGATGCAGCACCAGAGTGGGCTGCATGGGTGGTGGGGAGGAGAAGGGAAACAAAGCGCGGGTGGTGAGTCGACGCTGTGAGAGAGAGGGGGGTGGGGGGGGGGCTATTTGGGCGCACAATGGACCGGGCTCAGTGCTGCTCTGAGTCCGGGTATTTGTGCCGCCCGCGGGGCCTCGAAAGCGATCGCCGCCGTGCGAGTTTGTACATACACACCCATGCACCCTAGGCATATCTGTCCGGTCCCGCGGAGGTGCCCACGCTTATTGTTTCGCCGACCCCTTTGCCGTGTCTCTGACTTCGTCAGCCGAGGCCGCTCGCGCCTGGGACGGTGCCGTTTCCCCCGCCTCTTCGGGAGTAGGGCCACGGAGAACACTTTTCGCAGCCGAAACGTTGCGAACGTTTTTCGCGGCTTCAGAGTAGTGATGCGAAAATATCGGAAAATTGACTATCGATAGTATCGATAGTTTTTCTGAAACTATCGATAGTGCTACTATCGATAGTACCGCTATCGATAGTACCGCTATTGATAGCAAGACTATCGATAGTGAAACTGTCGATGGTAAGACTATTGATAGTAATATCATTGCTGCTCCAAAACAAGAAGACGCATCCGATCCAGCTTGCAGGGCGCTCTCTTGGTCCATGTGGCATCTGAATGTGATGCCGATTCACTTCTGCTGCCACTGGCTGTTCAGTGAGTGAAAACGAGCAGTCATATTCTGGCGCAGTTGTGATGCCTCACCTCGGTATATACCTTAGGGCGGTAAGCTTCAGGGTGTGGTCTCTTCTCCGCGCGGTTTAATCTGTGGCCACTGCTGTCTCGGCAAACCACAGTGTGTCGGGACTGTGGCTCACTCCGCACTAAAGCGTCTCCAATGCGGAGCTCCCTTAGAGAGATCTTTGCTTGGTTTGGTTTGATTTATGGGGTATAACGTGTGGGAATCCTGGCTTTCCGCCGTCGCCTTTGCGCGGCTAGCCGGCCTCCCGCGTTGTTTCTCCTCTTTCCCTTGCTCCCGCCTCAGGCGGTGGAGAGGCGGCTGGGTGACTAATCACTGTCATTTAGCCACAGCTCCGCCCCGGCTCCCCAAGGGCCTTTGCCATTGGCGCCTTTTGGCGGGAATTTGGGACCCGCTTTGGGCGGCCGCGCACCCCGCGACCGTCCGAGCGGGGCCCAGAGAGAGGGATCCCTCCGAGACAGCGTAAGGTGCGTACGTTACTGTTTGTCCGTGCCGGCCTTTGCCGTTCGGACCAGTGCTTACTCGAGCTCGCCCGCACGTGTCCTCTGACCTGCAGCGGCTCGAGCCTGTCCAGCGGGGTCCAGCGACCTCCGACAGGCGTACCAAGTGTTGTTTGCCTTGTTTTCCTTTGTTTGTGTGTTGTTTTTTTTTAAGTTGTTGTTCACAAAGGAGACGTTTATTCACGTCATCCTTCAGCAGTACACACGCACTCAATAGTCACCCCGTCCCGGGGGCGCGCGAGGAGCAAGGCTCCGCTGCGCGCACGAAGCGACTCGAGCAATGTGCGCCGCTAGCACGCCGCTGCAGGAGAATGTCCCCGCGGCAGTGCTGTGATCTCTCTCTCGTGTCGACCGTTGGGCCGGTTGCGAGAGAGAGTGGGCAATCAACGCAAGGTACGCCTGTCTGAGGTCGCTGGACCCCGCTGGACAGGCTCGAGCCGCTGCAGGTCAGAGGACACGTGCGGGCGAGCTCGAGTAAGCACTGGTCCGAACGGCAAAGGCCGGCACGGACAAACAGTAACGTACGCACCTTACGCTGTCTCGGAGGGATCCCTCTCTCTGGGCCCCGCTCGGACGGTCGCGGGGTGCGCGGCCGCCCAAAGCGGGTCCCAAATTCCCGCCAAAAGGCGCCAATGGCAAAGGCCCTTGGGGAGCCGGGGCGGAGCTGTGGCTAAATGACAGTGATTAGTCACCCAGCCGCCTCTCCACCGCCTGAGGCGGGAGCAAGGGAAAGAGGAGAAACAACGCGGGAGGCCGGCTAGCCGCGCAAAGGCGACGGCGGAAAGCCAGGATTCCCACAAACGTCCCAAAGCGGCTAAGGCTATGAGAGACGCTGTAGTGAAGGGCTCCGGAAATATCGACCACCTGGGGTTCATTAACGTGCACTGACATCGCACAGTACACGGGCCTCTAGTATTTCTCCTCCAAAGAAATTCAGCCGCCGCGGCCGGGATCGAACCCGCGTCTTTCGGGTCAGCAGCCGAGCACCATAACCACTGAGCCACCGCGGCGGCCGGAGAGATCTTTGCCTCGGATCACTAATCCGATTTAGGGAACTCTACCGTGCCACATATCCTTGCTGTGCTGGCTTGGATTGTGCACTTGTGGGTGATGTGCACGTTCCCTTTTTGGTGCGCGCATGTTTTTGCGACCAGCGTGTGACACATTGATGCGGAGCCTGAGGGGGTGGAATGTTCCATCGACTTCGTCGCCCGCACTGTGTTCCCCGTAGGCTTCGCGAGCTACACTGTGGATGTTTCGCTGCGAAAGCAGTGTGGGCTCTCACCCCTCCTCCCCTTCCTCGCTGTCACGCCGGAGGCCCGCTTCATGCGGGTTTACGAGCGATGACAAGGTTAATTGGGGCTCAGTGGGAAAGGCCTCTGCCCTGTGGTCGACGTACAGTTAGGCTGACCATGATGTATGCGACACTGCGTGATCGCGAGTGACGCGCACCTACACCCTTAGCGACACGACACGCCCGTGACTCCGTGGTTACTGCGCCCGCAAACTTCAATACGCTCAAGCAACCACTATAGCGGGATGCCACTCCAGAACGCAGCGGCGAATGCGCCTCAAAGGAGTACACTGTTACTCCAGATAGCGGCATCATCCGGTTCTCATGACGGCACCGTTAATGCGTGATATCGCATGGTGACTGACAGGGGCCGCCGTGAAGTAAGATTAACCGCGACGTCATGCCAACGACGCCACTGGCTGACGGGGGGAGGGGCTCCTTCGAGGGCCATTTCCCTCTGCGTTCTTGTGTTGTGTTCGGCTGTAGAGCGTATATACGAAGCTAGCGCGCGTATAGCAGGATGCACGCAACAGACATCCCGCACCCGCGCAGAGAGTTTTCTGTGCTCCATCTCAGTAGTTACTTGAAGCACTGGCAAAGCTGCGATGAGGGCAAAGGCGGCGTTCTGACGCTGAGGAATGTATTGCCAGTACAAAATCAGCAGATTGGATAGCGTGCTTTTAAGTAGACACATGCGCCAAACGCCATTTCAAGTCGAGCCTTGACTCACGCTCGCGTTAACTTACGCTCTGCAGAGTTCAGGATGTGCGAGTCTTGCGTACGCTACAATAGCGTTTCCAACATGGCGGCGTGCTTCGATGCAGGATTCCTCGCTTCGAAGCGAATTCGTCGTTGTGTCGTTCACTGTTCATAAATGGGGCATTGGGCTTTGTTTTTTTCTTATCTCACCTAACAGAAAAATCGACGAGTGGCAAATTTGCTGTACTTTTGTTTTTATTTCGAGTGACGGTTCTCCCGCTCTGAGGCCTAAAGATAACATTGTCGGTTTGTTGACAAAAATGGTTCCCGTTAAAAAAAAAAGAAAGAAAGCACGTCGCGCCACTAGCCTGAACTAAAATTGCCGGTATGTAACAAACAGCGCAATGTCCCGCACAATGCATGCGTTCAGTGTATACGTAAGCGTGCATGCACTGTTCGAAAACTTCCTAATGTTCCCTCATTGTTCGGTACGGAGGTAGCGTCTATTTACACTGGCGCGAGTCTTTGTCAAGTTTATTTGTCGCCGCGGCACTCGTATTTATCACTGTTCTCGACGGGAGAGGCTACAGATCTATCTGATATGTTTGTAGCCGTGCACAATTGGTTTTAGGTTGTTTGAGTTTCACGTAGACATGCACTTACCGCGTCCTCGAGAGTTCTGGGTCAGCTCTAAATTAAACACGACCGATAGCAGCGGGCATTCTGTATTTCGACTACCGCCAAGCACACCTGTCGTTATCGCCGCCAGCGAGCTGTTCCTTTCTTTATGGGCTTTTTGTTGCTACCTCCTCCGCCGAGTTGTTTTTTTCTTTGTGGCCGCAAGGCAGCCCTATAAAGGGCTTCTTTCAGAGGTGGTGGCAAGCGGTTGACCAAGCGCGGAGAAACACCAATCAGGAGGAGCGCTCTCCTGATTGGCTGATTCATTTTCCTGATTCCTGATTCATTTTTTCCTCCTCTGTCTGAAGCAACCAGTCGTTTTGTCCTATCTTTTTTAGTTCCCGAGTTAACACGAGTTAAATGCTGCCAAAGATGTGACACGTACCCTCTGCTAGCGGACTACAGTATGAGCCATTAAAGGCTTTCGCCTTAAAATCTGAAAAAATCAGAAGCTAGCCCGCCGTGAGCGTGACTCACCTCTGATGATGAGAGTAGAACTTTTGCGGCACTTCCGGGTTTACGAATTGCGCACGATCTGGCAGCTTAGTTTTAGCTCGTGCTTGTTATGCGCCCGCGGCAGCTATCCGGATCTTTTCGTGTTGTTTAAAAAAAGAAATCACCTCGTATTCTTCACGTGCCATGTGAAAGCCCACGGCCTGTATAGAGCTCCCACGCGGTGTGTATGCCTTCACGGTATCGATCGAACTCCGCGCCTGCGTGGTTGGCCGCTCGCCAAATTTGTACCCCACTGGTGATGGCTGCAGAGGGAAGCTCCCGCCAGGGGATGGAAGCAGCGTGCGCGAAATGTCGGACCCTCTAAAAGAAACAAATGCCGCAGCGCGCGTCAAAACTGGGAGCGCCTGGCTGGGTTCCGTGCATGCATACACGAACGACAGACGAGTCGGGAGTTGGCGCCTGTTGCGGAGAGAACCCCCCTTTCCCTCTCCTGCGGAACTTTTGAGCGAAACAGCGCTTCCGGAGAGAAAGGAGTAAGGTCGCAGGAAGTTCGGTCGCTATTTTTATTGCGCGCGTCGTATCCGTCTCCGGGTCGCTCGAGTCGTATGCCTCCGTGGCTGATTGGCGCCCATTGGGAGGCGCTGCTTTTTTGTCTTTCCTGCTGCACCTACTTCCGTGTACGTGCCCCCCCCCCCCCCCCCCCCCCCCCCTTTCTTGTATCCTTCATTTCGCCCGTTGAAGGTTGTCCTTCGCGGTGCACGCCTATTTCGACCACCTAGGGATCTTTAAAGGGAAACTGCATAGATTTTAGAAATCAACGAGCTTAAGAGGGTCGAATGTGTGAGACTGGCTGGTAAAGCATGCGAAGTCTCTTTGGGCTAGCACTTGAAATAGTGAAGTGATCGCCGATCAAAATCCGGACGCCCTTCAAGCTTCTCCGCAGCGCACAACGCCAAGTTGGGGGGGCATGGTGACGTCATCGAAGGTATCGGTTCATTTCCAGCGCACAAACGCCTCCTTTGAAGGAAAAAAAACCAACGCCACCGAAGGCAAATCCTGTCGAGAGTTGTTTGGCAGCGTCCAACGAGTCAGGGCAGGGTGTGGCTGACGACAGCGGTAATTTGAAATCATACCTTCCGTGACGTCACACTGAACTTCCCTGCACTCCTCCGGTGCATTGAGGACAAGCGCAAAATTCAGTCGTCAATTATGTCACTATTTTAAATGCTAGTGCAAAAACACTTGACATGCTTCACCTGCAGCCTGTATAGATTTGAATCCTTGAATATCGCGAAATTCTCAAAAAAGTGCTGCAGTTGCCCTTTAATTAACGTGCTCTGAAATCGTGCAGCACAGAGGCGCCTTTTGCGTTCCGCCTCCATCGAAACTCTTGGGAAAAAAAAAGCAATTTTCTTTTCAAGTTTATAACCACCAACCCCGAACAGTATTCGTTGTGGGAGATTGCACCAATATCTCGAATGACGAGTCACACTCGGCCGACCTGATGTCCCATTGCTCCCACCACCAAACACTAGTTGTTTGGTTTGAATTGTCACCACTAAAGGGAAACGCGTTTTGCGCCTATAGCGCGTATATTTAAGCCTGACAACAGTAACTTTCGCAAAAATCGCCAGAGAATTCGGCGATTCTGGTACGCTTTTCGGGAATTAATTTGGAGGTTAAAGGGCTAAACCGAGTGAGACAGTTTCTGTGTCTTTCCTTTCCTAAAAAAACAGCATTTTTTTTTTTTTGTAAACCGCGGGGCCACCGCCTATCGTCTTGTGCCTCGCCTCGCGGCACGCTCATGGCTGAATAGCATAACTAACGTGTAAGTTGTATGAAAATCATGTTCGGGTTCGATCCCCAGTGCCACCGGGCACCCACCAGTGATACAAAGGGTACAGTCCACGTTGGTACAGTCTGATCCGATTTGGAGGCGATCACTACAAGCCGTACCTGCACTCGTACTGAACTGCTCAGCTGCGATTTATTTTCCGAAGAAGGCTGACAGCAATACGTGAGGTTGGCTAGCCCAAGGGTTCCTCTATCCTGCACCGGCATTTTTAACGTAAACTAAGCTGCCGGGAAAGCTGTACGGGTCGTTTTTGGCCGGAACGATAACCTCCAAATCTCGCGAGACCCTACAAGCTTTGCTCGGGGCTGGCTTCCGCGGGCTAAAATGCTTGGAGATCAGTCTTGGGTACCATGTCTTTGTGCAACGAAAGTACCTTGCGCCATACCATGCTTTGGTCACGGCTGCCTCATCATCATCGACAGCAACAATTTCCGCCTGGTCATGGTCTTTCGGCTCTCGTCTTGTGTCAGCCTTCTCGTCGGAAGAACGCGGACCATGGTAACAACTCCGTGGACGCGGACGGATTCGCCGCCCAGGGTACGTCTCAGTGATGCCTCTCGCTACGTCTCTCAGGGCGGCCGCGCTCGTGTCATGCACAAGTGTCGCGCCCCGCTCCTGCCCAGTGCAGACGCCCTACCCAGTGCGTTCGCTCGCCCGGCGGCCGCATCGGATATGCGCTTTCTATCGCCTCGAGCGAACGCCGTCTCCGTCTGTCTCCTTTTATTTTTGCGTCTGTCGGCCCGGAAGTTTTTCCGATCTTATAATATCTTCTACTTTCTCTACTTCGGCGCCGTATACGTATACGCACTGTGCAGTCTAACGCGGTTTGAAGGTTACCGTTCCGGCCGGTCAACGCAAACTCTCCAAGGGGGCGCGGTGGCTCAGTGGTTACGGCGCTCGGCTGCGGACCCCAAAGACGCTGGTTCGATCCCGGCCGCGGCGGCTAGAATTTCTTTGGAGGAGAAATTCTAGAAGCCCGTGTACTGTGCGATGTCAGTGCACGTTAAAGAACCCCAGGCGGTCGAAGTTTCCGGAGCCCTCCACTACGGTGTCTCTCATAGCCTGAGTCGCTTTGGGTCGTTAAGCCCCAATAAACCAAACCAAACCAAACAAACTCTCCGAGGGGGCGCGGTCACTGAAGGCCCATTCACACATGCGGGTCGCAAAGGTACCAACCTCTGTCTAGACGTAGCAGCTGCTCTATTTTACAGGGTTGCCAGTCGCAACCCTCTTGGGCTTCTCGTTGGTGGTAACATAAGTTAGAATGGGCAAGAAAAAGAAAGAAAATTAATAATGGTAATAGCTGAGACGACAGTTCTCGTTGCGAATGAGACCATTTCGGGAAAGCGACCGGGAGACGACCCCGCCCATCCTTGGTCGAAAGTTGCCGCCGGTGGGGCGTCCTTCGCGACTCGCAGGTGTACGAATTGACCTTTACTCTCCAATGAAAAATTGGCAGTGGTTCAGCTCTGGTTAAACCCGGATTATTGCAAAAACAGCGAGGAGAGAGAGAGAGGGGGGCGATTGAGGGCGCGCGGCAGCGGCCCCTGCACGCTAGCTATGCGCCGCTACTGCGCATGCTCAACTGGCGAGCTCAGAGGCGGCACCTCTGAGTCACCCGCGCAGCGACGGCGGAGGCGCGCCACTGTGCGCCGTGTGACGTCACTGCTCCTCGCGCATGCGCAGTATGCCCTTTCCTCGGTTCCGCGAAATGGCTCGGCGACTCGCGTAGAGTTGCTTTCGCTACAAAATTGGTAGGCGTGCGAAAGCATGTTTTCATCCTGGTTGGCTCATGGGTTTGCTTTTCTGGGTCGTCGGCACGTCTGGCGAATATATTAGATTTAGGTTAAACCCTGATCGAGGTTAAGCTGATGTAATCTGTTAGCGCCGCAGATGGAATTTGATGGAGACAACGATGTGCAATGCACAGCGCAAGAGTGTGTTGCAGTTTACCACGAGGCGCGACCGGCTGCGCCGATAACGCAGTGCTGAAGGCCACCAGATACAAGACCCAGTGCCTGAGTGGCTTCCGAGAATGGAAGCTTTGGTATATACAAGCGCGAATTTTAATGTGTTCACGTAGCCCCAAGTGTGAGTGACGTATTTTTAGCACGCCTGTTGTGTTCTTCGCGTGGATTGGTTTGTAGATGACGCGCTGAAGTTGGCAATAAAGGAAAAAAAAAGAGTGGATAACTAAGTGCCTGATTTGGTCGCGCCGGCGCGGGCTCGAAACGCTTTCGCGGAAGTATTTATTAAGGCGAAAGCCTTTAATGGCTCACACTGTTGTCCGTTAACAAAGCGTGTCACACGCGTTTAACTCGGGAACTAAAAAAAGATAGGAGAAAACCAATGGTTGCTTCAGATAGAGGAGGAAAAAATGAACCTAGAAGCCACGTTTGATGACTAGATTTATTAGTTAATTAATTATAGGCAAAAATGTGTAAATTGCGTCAAAATAGCGTGGACATCGATATGGCCACGGAAACGGTGTGACGTCACATCCACCGGAAGTCGTCACAAGCATAGTGAAAATTGTCACAGAACGGTCGGAAAAACGTCGGATTTTTGTCGTATTAATTGAAAAAATGTGTAATTAAACGTAATTAGCACTTAAGATTACCGAAAGATGTATAATTTGGGTATCGATATAGCCACGGGAACGGTGTGACGTCATATCCACCGGAAGTCTCTCACGGCATAGTGTCCTCGGCTTTCGCCTCTAAACGCTTTAGTTGCCAAAGTGTGTCCTCGGAATTTTTTATTTCTGCCCCCTCAAAGTCAGGCACGACACAAGATTTTTACCCACAAGTATTCCGTGAAGTGGTCCTTTCGCATTAAAAAATGGCGGCGGAAGATAAAGCGATCACAGGGCTGTAGCTAAACTCATAATCCAACCTTCTCGCAAAAATTAACGTTGTTAGAGCACTTTATTGCGAGTAGGTTAAGCCCGAAGTGGCCACCTTCAGACGGCGTCAGGCTGCACGTTTGGGCGTTCCAGTCGCTTGGCCTAATCGTGCGAATGAGTGCGCGGCTGTCCACACACTCGACGTTTGTGTTTGCCTTCGCGGCAGGGGAAAAAAACAAGAAACAAGAGCGTGTCACGAGGCGGCGGTCTATAGTGGGCGGGGAAAAGTCCCGAGGCCGATGCGCCTCATTTGTGCCTCGTGCGCCTCCGTGAATTATTGAAAGCCGGGCGCAATACAGACGTGACGGAGAGAAAAGCACACAGTCGGTTTGCGGAAGTCGCAGGCGCCGTCCATTGTCTGGTGCCACTCTCGAGTAATTGGGCACGCTGCTGATATTGCCATGGAAGTCCTTGGGGCCCCGGTGGTCAACAAGACGTGGTCCGACACATGCGTTAGCTCGGCATCTGTTGATAAAAAGAGTAGCAATCTCTGAGCGAGGGATAAGAGCCCCGCCTCGTGACTGCCTCTGCGATCTGTATGTCTTTCCGTCTTTGTTTTAGAGATGCTGCGTGGCAGTTTTTTTTTTTTTTTGTCGTGTGAAATTATCGCCTGTTCATGTGTGTCCACCCGTGTCTTCGAGTTCGCTTTCTCTGCCCGCAGCTGTGTCCATACGTTTGTGGGCGTGCGTATTTGTGTTTCTCAGGCGCAGATAAGGCCTTTCTAATGAAGGCCACTCGACAGTCGCAGCTTAGTCTCTTCTCTGCGTTCATCTTCGTCCCATCTGTTCAGCGCTTAATTTTTTAATAGTGCTTAGTCAACTAGCCCAACGAGCAGTCTGCGCAGGTCGTGAATTAATTCCGCTGGTCTTTGAGCGAGTTACGCAATCGTTGGCCAGAGACCAACCTTGTGGTTGTCGTATAGCACGCGCTGTTTCAATTCCTGGCGGCGAGTAGGTCTCCGAATGGTGGGGTGCGAACTGCCTTGTAGGTACACATGGGTTTGGATGCACAGCGTCACTGCCTTCTATGCCAAGAGTAAATCGCCTTGCAAACCGCTCGGGAGCGCAAACAGTTGGGCGCACGGAACTCCTTCGGCCGCTTCTGTTCAAAGACTCCACAAATAAAGTTTATTCTCTCTCTCCCTCTCGAGCTGTATAGCAGCACGCATAGTTTACCTGTTTGCTTTCGCCGCTCAAGGAGCCTCGCGGCATCAACGGCTTTACTTAGCTGGACAGCGCTTGGCTTCCCTGGCTCACAGCTTTTGATGCTTTACGTGCGGCCGCGTTTAGCCCCCGTAGCTGTCGGAAGTTGTGTGGATTGAAGTACACAATATGGAAGTTAAGTACATTTGTCAGAAGTTGTGTTATACGGTGTGCGTACGGAGCAAGCAAGAGGAGCAACAGCCAGCGCTCGCCCCTGCAGACCGACCCCTGCTTCGTGCAACCGAGGGGAGGAGATCGCGAGCCACTTCAGTCCAGGCTGTAATTTAAGTAGCCTCGATCCGCTGACGCCGTTGTTGCTCCCCGGCCCGCTGTGAATGTATAACTGAAGGAGGAATTGGCGCCAGAGTCTGTGCATGGCCAACTCCCGGGAGGTATAGGGGCTGGTTTGGTTTGGTTTATGGGGTTTAGCGTCTCAAAGCGACTCAGGCTATGAGAGACGGCATAGTGGAGGGCTCCGGAAATTTCGACCACCTGGGGTTCCTTAACGTGCACTGACATCGCACAGTACACGGGCCTCGAATTTCTCCTCCAAAGAAATTCATCCGCCGCGGCCGGGATCGAACCCGCGTCTTTCGGGTCAGCAGCCGAGCACCAGGTATAGGGGCATACCCTGCCTGCAAACATCCGCAAGTGTGTGCATTGCTGTGTAATGCGCGAAAACCCGGGATAGCTGTTGTGCTGCCTGTACGCGTGTGACGGCGTCGACACAAACAGCGCACGCGCGGAGAGTCAAATCCCGAGCGCCATCATCATCAGCAGCAGCCTGACTACGTCCAGTGCGAGGCAGCAGCCTCTACCGTATCTCCAATTAACCCGCTCCTGTGCCAACTGCGGCCACTTCATCCCAGCGAACTTCCCAATGTGATCCGCCCACCTATACGCTTGCCGGAGCGTAAACGTTGACGCTTTTATTTAATGCGTTAGCACTGAAGCCTTCAATATAACGATCTCTGTCCGGCGTCTGACTCTGAAGCCTCCGATGAAAGGGGAGCGGAAAAAAACAACAACAAAAAGCTTACCATACTTATGCCCCCATCGGGATTCGAGCCTCTGCGGCGCGTACAGATCAGTTTCGCGTGCTGCTGCTTTATACCACCAGGCCAACACCTCAGCTGTTGTTACCGCCTATTAAACTGTCAGTTTCTAGCGCTGTGCTTCGGTTTTCGTCGTCTTCATCAACTTTCATATGCGCGGGACAGTCCAAACGCAAGAGGACGCGGGACTTGGACGCGCAAGCCTAAGTTGGAAAGCGTGGCCGTTTTGAAGCCTACGCTTGATACCTGCTGGCCATCTCATTTGAGCAAATTGGACAGGATCCCAAATGATTCGAAGTAACTGGAGAACTCGCAAAGAAATATTTATCAAACCGAACTTAAGTTGTAATTGGTAAATTAATTCTTTTGGTTAACACGAACCACTCACAACATCCGGGCGCCTACAGTCCAATGAATTCCCCTTCGCATCAATTCCATTGATCGTCCTTGACATTTTTTTTTTTTTTCGGAAGCGTGCGCTCGGCGTCTCTTTATGCTTGTGCTGTTTGGCGCGCGGTTGCAGTCTCCCCCTTCTCGTCGTCTGCAGTGGTGCAGTCGGCCGCCTTGGACGCCCTGCATAACCTCCCTGTCCGGTTGCTTCTACGTCCGTTAGGGCGGTCATTAATAATAAGCGAGAAAAATAGCACCCTGCCCCCACTGGCCACGTGCACAGACGCGACATATAGGTAGGCCTTTCCGTCTCTTGACTAATCCATTTCTCAGCCACGGCGGCAACGCTACTGATCATTTGAAAGCGCGTAACTAACGGATTAACGATAACTATTGAGAGCACGTAGCGCGAGAGGCGGCGGCGACGGCCGAGTTGAGCGCGCATCCGGAAACTATAGTGTTTCTGTCTGCGCTGCTTCCAATTCCGCTGTATGGTTATGCTAAGTATGTTTTCTTTTGTTGCGAAAGCAACACTACGCGAGTCTCCGAGCCATTTTACGGAGCCGACGAAAGGCCATACTGCGCATGCACGAGGAGCAGTCACACGGCGCACAGTTGGCGCGCCGCCGTCGCTACGCGGGTTCCGTCGCCGCGCTCGCCAGTTGCGCATGCGCAGTAGCGGCGCACAGCTAGCGTGCCGGGGCCGCCGCCGCTGCCGCGCGCTCCCCATCGCCCCTCTCTCTCTCCTCCAGGTTTAACCAGAGCTAAACCACTGCCAATTTTTTTCAGCCTGATGCCATTATAACGGAAAATTTAGGGACGTTTATGAAAGCTCCGCCTTCATTTTCGACTTGGAGTTAGCCTTCATGTTCTCCTTCACGTTCATATTCGTCGTCGGCTTCAAGTTCACCACAGTTTCGGGGTTATGATCGCTTGCCGGGAATGGTCGCTAAAAGCACTGACACACGCGGAAGGCTGCGCGGGAGGACACTCGAGTCCCTTCCCAGCCGTTCGTTCTTCGGTTTGTCGGATGCGCGGCTGACAGCGTCTCGGTCGCGCGCCAACGCCGCGGTGACGACGGACACCGCGCCGCCGCTGGAGCGCAGGGGGGACTTGTTTGGACAGATCCGGGCGGCGGGTGATTGAACGGCGGCCGCCCCGGAAGCAACCGAACCGTGCACGGGAGTGATACGGGGGAGCAGCCCGTCCCTTCTCCAGTCCAGGGTCAACCGAGTGAGGACAAAGTTGGGGGTGAGCTCGGTTGTAAGCGACCGAGCGCGGGATATCATATCGAAGCGGTGGGGTGAGATCGGCCTGTAGCCGCCGGGAAAGCGATCTGCGGATTTTGCGTGGGAAGTCCGGCAGAGCGGGTCGCACAAATCACTACAAAGCTTTCTTGCGCCGACAAAAAAAAAAGAACGATCGGGATGCAGAGCTGCAACAAGCGAGCGGCCGAGAGGGGATATATATCGCCCTATATGGGCGACTGAAAGCCGTGATCCCCTCGGGTGAACCGCGGTACTTTGGTGTGCGCGGTTCCGTTTCCGCAGGCGTCCCCGTTGCCTGCTCTTTCATTCCCTGCTGCCCGTCTCGGGTGCGATGAAGGGGAAGATAGCCTGGGGGAATAAAATTCCCCCAAGAATACAAATCGCGGAGGAAAGACAGCGCTGATCCGCCCCCCTGTAGGAAGCGCAATCGCAGTGCGTTTTTGCGGCATTCGCATTCCTAAAGCAAGGGAATATTTTAAACAAACTGTAACGTGTAGCAGTATTTTTTTTACAACCCTGTTTTTGGCGCACGATAGCCCTAGTTTCTTGTGCGCCATAACCCCGCCCCCACGCACGCACATACACACACGTGCGCACACACACACACACACACACACACACACACACACATACATACATACATACATACATACATACATACATACATACATACATACATACATACATACATACATACATACTGTGGGGACGCATTCGTCCCCTGCGTTCGCTTTCCCGCAACGCACTAGTTCCCTGTGGTTAGCTCCCCCGCAACGCACTCTTCCCAGTTGGGTGACTTTAACTAACAGGGGAGGGCGCTCGCGTCGCAGCGACACCAGCGCCACGGATGGCGTTTTGCTGCGCGCGCGCGGGGGAGGCACAGCTCTCTTCTCCTTGGGACCGGGAAAGCTCGCGGACGTTTCGCGCGCCGCTCCGCTCTTCGCCGTCGGGCGACCTCGTGTGGAAAGATGTTCCCCTCAGCTCGTCCCGTCCGGCCTCGGGAGTTTTTCCCCTGCCCTAGCGTGGGCGAACGTTCGCTCGTAACCGTGCTGGTGAGTCGGACATCCTCGATTCCTCAGTGTATTTTGTTGCTATAGCAATAAATGCCTTGTTTGTGTCAGCCAGTGTGTCGCTCCTTTGTTCCCGCAGAGCAAGGCCCGCCGTGGTCGGCGAGCGCTCGCGACCGCGGGGTGGGGTCCGCGCGGCTTTGAACAGGGTCAGCCGCGGTTACGCGGGGAAAACGCATTTATCTCCCCATTTAAACCCCACAACACACACACACACACATGCGACAGAGGAGTAAAGCGAGGAAGGCGGCGGCAGGACCGAAGAATGGCCGGCACTGCCTTCTCAGAAGCATGCTAAGCCGGGTGGTGGTGTCTATAAGATGAGACGAAATACCATCCGCGGTAGAGGCGCACAGCTCTTCCAGTCGATCAGAACGGGCCGCATCGGAATTCGCCGAATAGGGGATGACTTGTGCCTACAGGACTGGTTTGCCCGTTTTCAGTGTGGTGGAGCGGACTGCGGCCACCTTCAGATTCTTTAAAAAATGGGCTTTGGAATGATGGAAACTTGGATCACCGCGCAAAATTCGCCTGCACACAGTAAATAATTCGATTGAACTTTGTCCCCTCTCCAGTTTCAGTTTCGATTTCAGTAGCCGAACAGCGGGGTTGCGACATCGCAAGTAGGCCGCCGTTCCCCTACTACCTACGGCTCGCATTGTCATCCGCACCGACGCTCTTCAAGTCATACGCCTACTACGACGCGTCAGTCGCACCCCAGGCATTTGCCAGGACATCCATCGTCTCGCGGCACGCATTCCGCAGCCAGTCCGAATACAGTGGGTCCCACGAGACCTCCTGAGTTCGCAAAGCCGTGCAGATTCTGCGACCCACCTTGTGACCCCAACTTCGTCTTCGCCTCGAGTCCTAACACTGGATGACACCACCCTCCTTTTAACAAAAAAGGAACACCTCCGGCGCCGCACACGTGCTCTAATCCCTCCGTTTGCGGTAACCCTCCCCCGTGGTCTTACCCGTGCAGAGGAGGTTGCGCTTCGGAGTATCCGGGTCGGGGTTGCCCTAACTCCAGCCGTTACACGAAAGTGGCCGCAATTTGAAGGTGTATTTCCCCGCCCCGGGTGTCCAGTCTGCAAGAACAGAAATCTTGAGGCCGACATTCACCACCTGCTGTGGGTTTGCCCGGCGCTGAAGCCTACAAGAATTCGGCACCTGGCGGCAGCGGGTCTTTCGCCCGAGAACAGTGCTTCATACACTGCTTGGACACAAGGACCTCATCATCGTTCACTGCTCGATTTCATTAGATCAGCGAACCTTTACTCATTTATTTAGGCATCCTCATTTATCATTACATGCCGTTTTATGCCCTGAGGCAATAAACATCGCATTAAAAAAAAAAAAAAAACTGCGATCCCTGCTCTGTCGTTTTAATTCGATCCGATTAAATTACAACTCACTCACTCTTATACTTAGCTCTGACGTCACAACCACAGTTTGACGGCTGGAACCGAAAGCAAGACTGCAGAGGAGAAATTCATTTACAAAATATTTGCCGAGCATAGACGAATGCCGATACAGGTTCGTTAGCCATTTGCGCGTCATCCCTAAGCAAAAACACACTACTAAACGAAAATAACACGCGCATTTTTGAATTTCGCCTCCATAAGAATACCGCTGCCGGTATCGAATTGTCGACTTTGACCTGAGCAGCTTCAGCGCTGGCCGATGATTTCGTGCTTACCGTATGGTGCTGGTGGAAAAAGCATTTAGCACGTTTCGTTTGAACGTCGCTGCATGCATTTGGAGGCACAGTAAACAGTGGAGAACACCTGTCTGCAGCAGACCTAGCTGCTGCAGTCGGATACAACTCAAGTCTGCAGTGAAGCTCCGCCCACATTTAGGACTGCCAAACACAATTCCGCCGGGATAAAAAGCAGACCCTTGTTACTAAACAAGAATATAATCGCCAGACGAAATTGTAAGCCCAAAAATTTTGATGCCTGTGGCTTGTTCGATAGCATAAATTAAAAAGCTGGTTTTGTTCACTGTTGTAAGTGGTCAGCGGCCGGTGTTAGCAACCGCTGTTTTTTTTTTTTTTTAGTTGTATCCTACTATGAACGATTGGTGACACCTAAGTGGAGGAAGGAATAGAATGAGCGCTGTGTTAAACGCGTTAGTGCTTTTAGAAAGGTGGTAGCGTTACGGTGCGGAGCAATATTTGTTGCCCCCGAAGGGGACTCCCGGTCAGGAGGACTCTAACCAGTTGGGGAAACCACAGAGCCAGCTGGGCGGTCCATCCGCGGGCGCGCGGTCGATGCGCACTGTGCAATGGCGCGGATCATTGCCTGGTGTGACGTCATTGCTGTACTTTTCCCTCTCGCGGGGGCAACTGGTTCTCTCCGGCGTGGCCGTTTACACCCTCTCAACTTCTCCCCAATGTTTCGCTTTTACTTGCGGCTGTGAAAAGGCGTGCGTCCCGGTTCTGCGTAAGGGTGACACCGCTCCACGCTGATGATTGGTCAGCACGCAGTGACGCCATGCATGACGTCCCTGCAGTGCATCAAGTTTGAGTGGCCCAAACACAATGACGTCACGAGTGGCCGCGTAATGGCGTCACGCGCTATGTACTAGAAAAGATGACAAAGGGTGATGAATAGTGTATTACGATCACCACCGCGAACTGCTCTCGCTAAACCTCGTATTACTCGGTGGTAACCGCCCCGCGAGTTTTTATTGCTATTTGGCGCCATCGCAGTTATACGGGGTGTTTCACGTGAGCATAGCCGCGTTTTTTTCCCCAAAAAATTAACGTCGGCTTTGCAAAGATCCAACTACTTCAGGTTGTCAGCGCAATTGCCAGGTTGCCTGGTCATACTGACCAGACCAGAATATCTTTCAATGTGCGTAATTGCCCTGCGCAATTGTCCTGAATTCCCATGAAAAAAGATAAATTAGGTAATTTTTGTACTAGTTTATCTCTGTAGCACAATATTTCTGATGTGGAAGTTGTATAGAGTGCGTTGAAAATTGCCAGTTTCAGTTGTTTCCTCCGAAACAGCATCAGCCTGCTTCCTTTTTTTTTTTCGCTTAAAACAATAGGTTTGGTTTAGTTTGGTTTATGGGGTTCAGCGTCCCAAAGCGACTCAGGCTATGAGGGACGCCGTAATGAAAGGCTCCGGAAATTTCGACCACCTGGGGTTCTTTAACGTTCACTGACATCGCACAGTACACGGGCCGCTATAGAATTTCTCCTTCAAAGAAATTTTAGCTGCCGCGGCCGCTTAAAACAAAAGCCCGCGAGATTAAAAAAATTCAACGTGCCTACGCGCTCCCGAATCGCGATGTCAGCATCGCCGCGATTGAAGGAACATATACCACGTCCGGACTGGAGGGGACCTCGAACGCGGCCTCTTCCACTCCGGCCGTAGTTACATCAAGCAGCGGTGAATAAAGTGGTTTCCGGTCACGGCGATCGTTCCGCGATGAGCAGCGATTCCGTGGCTTCGCGATTCAACAGCGCTGCCGCCCAACATGTCCCGTCGATGCTACAGGGTCAGGATGTCAATACGAAGTTCCGTTTATCGATCTACGGGAAGTCGGCGACTTCGGTTCTCTCTGGCCGCTCCGCCCTCACCTTTTTCGCGCTGCTCCTCCTCCTCTCCGCATATGCGCTCCTCTCATCCTCTCCTCCACTGCCCAAGTAGTTGTATGGTCGTGCCCTCTGTCGTGTGACCTTGCAAGCCGCGGCGGCCTGATGGGGCGCTCCGGCTTTGCTTATTCACTGAGAGATGGCGCCACAGTGTCCGTACTCTTTTGTTATTTCTAAATCGTTTTATTTTTTTGTGCGTGCGTTTATGTACGCGCTGTTAGTTGAATCACAATCGCGCTGACGTTTGCGGGGGCGAGTTGATGGCCTATGGTTGGCGTTCTGTGATGAACAACACACCTCAAAGGAGAGCGTATGCATGGTTTTCTCTCTTGTTCATTGCGCTGTGTTGCCAGTCGGCACGGTTGACAGGCGATGAATGCTGTGCCGTTACAATTGGTTCGCGCATGACGCGAAAACGCTGGCAACTCGACGCCAGGAAAATCAGAAATGCAGTTTAACGTTAAACGCCAACTCCTGTAGGACATGCAGAGTACAGTGCCCACAGACATCACTGGGCCGCCGCTGTGGCACAGTGATTATGGCGCTCGGCTACTGGCCCGAAAGACGCGTGTTCGATCCCTGCCGCGGCGGTCGAATTTCAATGGATGCTAAATTCTAGAGGCCCGTGTGCTGTGCGATGTCAGTGCACGTTAAAGATATCCCCATGTGGTCGAAATTTCCGGAGCCCTCCACTACGGCGTCCCTCATAGCCTGGGCCACTTTGGGACGCTAAACCCCCATAAACCATACATCACTTGTCTTGATTTTAACGTGTCGTCGTCGGCACCACAGAGGAGTATAGTGAACGTAAGGTACTGCAGTGCACGTATGAGCAGCTAGGAGTTGATAAACGGATGCGCAAATTGCGCACGCTTCTGCCGTGCTCGCGGTTTCAAGAATCGGTGACATGTTTGCAAGACATCCGTTGACACCTCGCCGATAAGACGCGATTCGCCGCAAGACTTTTTGCTGAGTGACGAGCATCCGTCCTTTGTGCTCGGTAGTCAGGCCGACACTTACGAATCCGGAAACGGCGTCGCAAGGCAGACACGTGTCGATGAGCGGTGAAGTGACGACTATGTTCAGCCGTCATTCAGATCGCTCCATTTCCCTTCTCTGAATCCTGATTTTTATACACTGGCACACAGTCATGTCGAAGGCCCTGGAACCGGTAGTCTGTTGACTCAAAGGCCAGTCGAGCGCTACTACATGGGCGGCTCCGATGACCATCTGGTCAGTAGTCTGTGGAGCAGCGCGGAACTGTGACCAAATCTCGAGGGTCTTCGAGCGGCGGCCGCATGCACTCTAGGACGCGTAGCGGCCGCTGCAACGCACCGAGGAATAAAATCGGAGCACTATCAGCTCTGAAAAATATATGAAACTTTATATAATATGAAGCGTTTTTTTTTTTTTGCAAGTAAAAAAAGAAAGGACAGGTCGGACTACAATATACTACAGCAAGCATAATACCATTTTTTTACCGATGATGCAAAAACAGTCAACAGCTTCCTCAAAATTTAACGAATGATTTTGGTTGCATGTTTTCTTATTTTGTAATGGTACGTAACGCGTTAATTTGGTTTGTGAGGTTTTAACGTCCCAAAGCGACTAAGGCTATGAGAGACGCCGTAGCGAAGGGCTCCGGAAATCTCCACCACCTGGGGTTCTTTAACGTGCACAGACATCGCACAGTACGCGGGCCTCTAGAAATTCCGCCGCCGCTTCCGGTATCGAACCCGCGTCTTTCGGGCCAGCAGCCGAGCGCTATAGACACTGAGCCAGCGCGGCGGCTCGTAACGCATTACCATACATGGAACACTTAGTGGTATTCGCCTACGACCGCAAAATGATATACAATTAAAATGCTTCTCTCACCTGTTTCGATTTCGGTTTCAGCAGCCTGGCGATGATTATGATGTCAAAGGTCAGAATTTTCCTTCCTCCGTGGCTGTGCCGCTGGTCGCCACAGCATTTCGTTTCGGGAAGCGTCGACAGTTGGCGCATTGATGTGGTTATTTCTGCTAGGGGGATAGCGAAATGGGGAAAGCGTGACCCTAGTTTATTGAGCGGTCGTTCGGTGCGTACAGAAATGGAAGAGAGCGGAAATGCCGGTTTAGCTTTCGGCGCTTGTCGCACTCGGCTTAGCGAACAGACTCGATATACGGCACGCGCACGAAGCCTGTGCCGAGGGCATGGGCACGTGACCAACCAGCCACCGCGGGCAGTCAGTTTACTCGGTTGGCAGTTCTTTGTGCGGCATCGTTACGACGCGCATACGTATAGTCCGAAGCCTGCTTATGGCCGTCGTATTTTATGCCTCTCCATAAACCCCTACGGCCGCTCCCCGCACTGCCGTTTCTGTTAGTGCTTCCGACAGGACGGTCAGTCGTGCTGGCTTCGCTTGATTCGACCGTGTAATCTGCCGCATTCAGTACGGCCTTGTGCGCGTTTTTATATGTGGAACTGTAGCGTGGACTTCCTAGTATGAGCGGGATTCGTACACTTCGACGGGCATGACTACAGCGCTGACTATACGGAGCGGATTCCAAGAGAAGGCCAGCGTAGCAGGGAGCGGCAGAAAGTTAGGTGGGCCCAGCTTTCAGCCCAGCTCTCCAATTTCCAATCTTGAGATTAAGGAGTTTGCGGGGATACGGTAGCTGCAACTGGGAAAGGACAGCGGTATTCGGAGAAACACGGGAGAGGCCTTTGCCCTGCAGTGGGCGTAGTCGGGCTGATGATGGTGATGACGCGCTTTCTTGTGTAGAGGTGGCGTGATGGCGTTGTTTATAATATATGTTGTCACGCGATTATTTTTACCGCAAATTAAATCTGCGATGTCCGTAAGCAGAAATTGAACTCTGCCTGCCTGCGCCCCTGCCCCTCCCCATCATTTCTAGCCATAGATCTTTTCATAATAGCTAGTTCATGAAAAGCACGACGAAAATGAAATTAAGTGAAATCTTGAGGCTGACATTCACCACCTGCTGTGGGTTTGCCGGGCGTTGAAGCCGACAAGAATTCGGCACCTGGCGGCAGCGGGTCTCTTGCCAGGCAATAGTGCTTCATAAACCGCTTGGACACAAGGACCTCATCATCGTTCACTGCTCGATTTCATAAGATCAGCGAACCTTTTCTCATTTACTTTAGGCATCCTCATCTATCATTACATACCGTTCTATGCCCTGAGGCAATCAACATCGCATTAAAAAATAAAAGCAGTGGGCGATGTAGTTTGTTTGATTTCTTGGCCCAATATCTCGTTACTCAAAGCCATCAAGAGCATCGCCGAGTTACTTCGAAAGGTTTCAGCTCAGGTGTCAAAGTGTCGATCGCTTCTCTGCCTGACCCGAGGCCCGACACGCGGCCATAATTTCTTTTTCATCGGGAAGGGGAGAACACGTGTTATTTTACCAGCGTGTTGGGGTGGTGTGCGGCGCATGCTTAAATAATCCGTTTTGAGGAAAGTCGCCGTAGCTGCCTCATTTCTCGCTGGAAACCTCAGCCGGGCCACGAAGCAAGGGAGGATGGAGGAGTGAGTGAAAGGAGGGAGAGAAAAAGAGTCGCCATAGTGCTGGGCCGCGGAATGACTTGTGCCACCTGGGTATCTTTAAAGTGTGCTGACAACGCACAGCGCATGGGAGTTTTTTTTGCCTGGCCTCCATCGATGTGCATCCGAGATTTGATCGGCCGTCCTCGTTACCCCATTTTGGTCCCCGGCAGCCGAAAACCGTAACTACTGGTGCACCGCGGCTGGTTACTGGGACACCCGTAGGACGTCCGCACACCGTCCAACCGCAGCGCCATCTGGGACCGGCGCAAGGCTGTCGTCGTACGTAGCTGTACGGGGAACAAAAATTAGTTTTGCAGGAAAAGAGATAGATGGTTCACTATGTCTTACTTCTGGGTGGACAGCTCAACCGCGCCGTGAGGGAAGGGAGAGAGTGAAAGAAGGAATAGACTCAGAAGGTGCCTAGTGCGGGGCTACGGAAAAAAAATTCAGGGAGCACTTTGACTGTCTAAAGTGCGTAGAGGCGAAAGCGTTTTCCGCAACACTTTGCCTAGTGACACTGGTGACGTCACACATAATTGATAACGACGTAATGAAAAATCACTAATTAATGACAAGTACTAATTGGCTGCTAATTAATGGCGCTTAAGCTTCGCCTTTAGGAGTGGAACGCGACAGCGTGTTGTACCGCTACCAGGGAGTCCACGGAACACCACCACCCGTTCGGCGCGATGCCTTAGCCTTTAAAGGAGGGCAAAAAGTTGGGCAAGTTGGTAAACATTCATGATGGGTTTCAAAGCGCGACAAGACGGAGACGAAAGGAAAAGTCGTGTGTGTTCTTTTCCTTTCGTCTCCGTCTTGTCGCGCTTTGAAACCCATCATGAAGCCTTACCCTTTGAACGCAACGCTTTTTGAGGAAAGGAAATGGCGCAGTAATTCTCTGTCATCTCGGTGGACACCCGCACCGCACAGGAAGGGAGGAAGTGGGAGTGAAAGAAGAGAGAGGCCGTAATGAAGAAACTGAAAATTGTATTTGAGGGAAGGAAACTACGCAGTAACTGTCTCACATATATCGGCGGACACCCGTCAAAACGTGGACACATGTGCCGACACGGCTGCCGACACGGCTGCTAGAAACAGCATGAGGCATTAAAGGCTTTCGCCTTAATAATCTCGACCTGGAAGGTCGCGCGAAGTGGGCGAGAGGCGAGGAGGAAGAAGGCCGAACAAACGGAAGAGCGAGCGGGCTTTCCGAGGTCAGTGGCCATGGCTGCTTCCCCGCGGTTCCGCGTGGCTTTCTCTGCTGCTGCAGCCCCGCATGTGTCGGCCGCCTTCCGAGTGCGCCGACCCTTGCTAAGGAGCGAGCCTTCACGGGTCTTTTCCGCAGCGGCGGTCATTATGATCCGCGGCCGACTCGCGAGCAGTTATTTCGAGGGATAAAGAAACTGTACCCATGCGATAGGATAATCAGCTACCGGGCGGGGTCCTTGACTGGAGCTGCGCGACCCGCTGGTCGGCCACGCCTCCCGTGTGGCGGGTTTTGGTACGGAGAAAAGTGTCTCGGCTGTGGTGCCACAGCCTTGTCACGTGTTTACCGCTATGTGGGGGCAGTCAGGTGTGTAACTGTCGGGGGTGTCGTTGTGAGGAAACTTCCTGATGTCGCGGAGCCTCGTGTCTTCCGATGCTTCTGAGTGTGGTGAGAGTAAGAGACATGGTTCATCGGGAACTCTGCTTTTGCAGTCCGCCTCAGTTGCAACCGAACTGTGGGATGGAGTGCTGAACGTGAGGGGGGATGGCCATCGGGTGTGTTGGTGCGCGACCCATAGAAGCACATCGGCATTTGTGTGTTGAGGCGGAAGCGTCGACGCCACGGCGGGCAGAAATTTACGCTTAAGCTCTTCGAGTAATTCGCGAAATTGAGCGAGTGCTATAACGTCAACCTTTTATTTAATCACTGCACCTTTAACCTTTTTTCTAATGTCTTATCAGATATCAAAATTGCACAAGGATTCACTTCATACATAATACAAATATAGGAAAAACAAGAATGAAAGAACAACGCATGAAAGCACATACACCATAAACCATTTTCTTTGGCTCTTTATTTTCCGTTCTTGATTGACTTTCATTTTAGTTTGCAGTATTGCACGTGTCTTGTTTTCGTTCTGTTTACTTTTCTGTACCAGTGGCGGCTTGTGCGGGCGCGCACTTTTCGTAAACTTCACAGTTGCACGTGCCGCTCGTCCAGTCCGCACGCTTCCTCACGTGTCCTGTCCACGGTCGCGCTCATTTCCCCTGCACATATGTATCTATGACCTAATCTTTGGCTGGGGGCAGATGCGTATGGCTGGCCGGAACTGCGGGTGGACGTCACCGGGCTTACCGGTTCAAGGGACGACGCAAAAGCCGGACGGAAAGGAAAGGCGCGGGGATCTGTAATTGGAGCCCTGGGATGTATACCACGCGCCATGCCATTCATTCACTGTCCGCTCCGAAACAAAGACTGGTGATCACTTCGGCCTCTAACCCAAGGTGTAAGTTAACCTACAGTAGTTTCGGCTTTAACATAGGCTCTACGCTGCTGTTCTAATGCGATCAGAGCCCAGCCGGCGCTAGCACCGTGGAACTCGGCCGTATTTCCCGCACGAATCGAGCTGCTGGCGTCGGGCTCGGCCGTCACAAGCTTGGCAGGTCTTGCTGCTTTTTGCTTCCTGACACACAGGGTCGTCCACTCAAACTCGATGGACACATCCTAGGCGTGCAGGCGGAGCTCCTACGTGCACGGGCGCACGCGTGTCTGCGCATGGCGCGAGCAAGGCGCAGATATAATTTAGATACTTATATACTTTATTTTTCATTGTGATTTTTTTTTCCTTGTGAAATGAACAGAAATTAAACTGTTCCAGTGCTGTCATTGTTGCCAGGGTGGTTGGAGCTTCGTCAAGCTGCTATTGTGCAGCTTTTTCTCCTACCCGCCTTTTTCGCCATGTATATTTTTTTGGTGAAAATAAAACAAATTGATTGATTGATCGATTGATTGATTGATTGATTGATTGATTGATTGATATCTGTGCATGTCAGATATCGGCGCCTGCGTACGGGCGCTCGCGCGCGCGTCGGAAGCAGGACCCGTTTTACAACAGTCGGAGGACCGCGGTGCTCTCGGGGACTCTTCTCTTCATGGCTGGAAGCTCTTTCGGGTTTCCCCATGTTTTCTCGGGGTCCTTTCAGCTGCCCAATCATCTTTTGTTCGCGGCTTGACATTCTTTCAGTCGGCTCGCGAGGGGGAGCGAGCCAGCACCAGGAGCGTGGAGATGCTCCCTCGACGTCCAGATGCTCGACGTCCGTCGCGGCACGGCGCTGGGCAGGCGCTCCGCACGTACGCCGAGGAAGTGTTCATCGAGTTGCCGCTTTTAGGGTGAACACGCTAACTAGTGGCCGCGCTGTTCGAAGCACCAGTTAGTCAGTTACGGCCGCGCATCGAAGTGGCAGATTACCCGAAGCACCACCTCTACACCTCCGCCACTCTGCTTGGTCTCAAGCTCGCGTGTTCACCCTAGAGTGGACGACCCTGTTTGTTGATCGGCAGAGCTATTGTGAACTAGAATTCTAGTTCACTATAGGCAGAGTGCGCTTTCTGTAACAGCTGAGCTTGTCTCAACCAGCCGGCCCTAAAATGCGCCCTCTTGCTGGAACGTTCTACCGCAGTGCTTGCCAGCGCGAGGGGGGGAATCCCGACAAGCGTAGTGACAAGAATGCGTCGAAACGCAGGGTAGGCACGGCGGTGTGCGACCGGCGCGCCCGTTTCCGGTTGCTGTATCTTTGCGCTGTCAGCAGGTGGCGCAGCGGCACGGAGAGTGTTTGTTCGGGCGCCAGAAGAGCAACTGCTCGGATGAGATGGCAGGAGTCTAGTGTGTATCAGCGCTGGTGCAGATCCCTGCTTGGATACGCAAGTTACCTCGATGATGGAGCATGGGTGCATTGTGAGGAGTAAATCGCTTTCTTTTTTCTCTTTTTCTGTGTGTCATTTGAGAATGAACGCGGTTCCATAGCTGATCCACTAAATCATACAGCCGCATACAGTAACGCATGCTTACGCGCCGCCGCGGTGACTCAGTGGTTATGGTGCTCGGCTGCTGACCCGAAAGACGCGGGTTCGATCCTGGCCGCGGCGGCAGAATTTCTTTGAAGGAGAAATTCTAAAGGCCCGTGTGCTGTGCGATGTCAGTGCACGTTAAAGAACCCCAGGTGGTTGAAATTTCCACAGCCCTCCACTACGGCTTCTCTCATAGCCTTAGTCGCTTTGGGACGTTAAACCCCATAAACAAACAAACATGCATACGTACGGCGGCTTTTGTCGAGAACGGGACCTCTCGTTAAAAAAAAAAAAGAAAAAGAGAAACACGTCGTCAGGAGCAGTCGTTTAACTTGGATTCGAACTTGACAGACAAATCCGAGTCCGCCATTCACAACGCGTGAGCCAAGCACTGCCCGAGGCTTCCGAGTTTTTTCAGTCGGGCTGGCGTGCTTAGCTGTTGCAAGAACAGAAGGGAGGAGCGGCGCATAGGCACTCCACTGCCCCTTTGAGCCCGCCAGGACGGGCTCCGCTAGCTAAGCGTACGACCTCGAGGTTCTGTCGTCAGCGGACGAGTGCTCCAGATGTGCGCAGGGGAACAAGGAATGCTTTCCGCGGCCCCGGGGTCGGTGCTCCCCGCATTCCACGCAACTTTCTCCGGGACGCCTCGTTTAGGAAACACGCTGCGCGGGAAAGCTCATGTCGCGGCGGCACAGTTTCCCTTTCCCTGTCAAGCCAGAAGCCTGTAGCCCGCGACGACCACGGCACCCACCGGTGTCGCTGCTTTCTGCGGCACCCACCGGTGTCGATGTTGCGGACCTCCTCACTATCGGCGCGAGAGGGACATGATGCATCCGCGCCCCCGCACAGCCTCGCTGGCAGTGCCGAAAGAAGGGTGTTTTGCACGGAAGGGGCGCACCCACCCATCCGTTTTTTCTCGGTTTGTTTTCCAAGCTCCGCCCTCGTGTTTGTTGCATCCGGCGCACGTCAATGGGGTTTGCTTGGCAGGAAGCGCGGCGCTCTGCTATTTTTGTTTCCCCGCACATGACACAGCGACTCCGGGAAAGTGTCGAAAAGGGCTTCGAGCCTGCTATCACCACCACCTTGCTCGGATGGGTGTTCGCGCTGTTTCAGGCCCGCATTTTTATGTGCGGGACTGTGTACATTACTTGCCATCCCCCGCTCCCGCCGATGGGAACCGTTGTGCTGATGTCGCCTCGAGTCTCACTCTCTCCGCTATGATAACGGCCGCGTACATCTTTCCTGCGTATTCGGGGTCGCCGCGGTGATCCGCTAATGTTCGCGCATTAGCGATGGGGTAGTAGTCCCCGTGGGACAGACTCCGCCGTTCAGCTGGGCGGCACCGGACTGGCAGAGCGGGTCACGGAGAGGGCGGAGTGGTGGTAATTAGTGCGGTGCGTCACCACTGGACCGGGCGGCGGAGTCGCGTGCCTCTTTTCGCCGCCGGAGAAATGGAGCTTAATGAGGCGCCCCCATCGCGACTGGTTCTCTGCTGCGGAGCTAGCAGCGGCGGCGGGGCCGCGGCCGCGTGCGTCGTCCGAGGAATGCGGCGGCTCTTGACGGATGCTCTCCTCCTCATCCTTCTCCCCCTCCTCTCGCCGCCTTTCTCCTTATCGCGGCCTCGAGGGTTTTTTCTTCGCTCGCTTTCCGTGCTGGTGCTGGCGGATGCGCGGCGCTGCTGCTACCTTCTTCTTCGGCCGGCGTCTCTGCTCGGATGCGAAGGCCGTCTCCGCATGGCTTTCCCCGCAAGCTTTCGCAACATTTCGTCGTTCGATCCGGAGGCTTTCGGCAGTCCCGCTGGGCATTGCTCTCGGCGCTGATGTGGGCGCTGCCGGCGCGGTTGGGTCATCGCTCCTCGGGTCTCCGGAGCTCGGACGGCAGCGCCTCTTCGGATCTCGTCGCCGCTCCTGCAGCGCCGCCTCTGCCGCCGTCGTCGTGCCTGTTCGCGAAGTGGAGACTTATCGGGTGCCCGCCGCCGTCGGAGCGCTGCTCCTCCGAGCGCTCGCGCGGCCACTATCGCCGCGGCGTGCTTTCTCCGCGTCGCTGCCGAAAGCAGCAGCAGCAGCAGCAGCTGGCGACAGCGTCCTCTCGGCGCGGCCCCCGCCACACTTCCTGGTAAATGCTGTTTCCCCGAGTGCAGAAGCGGCAGCGAGTGTTTTCCCCGGCTGTGCTGTGCTGTGGTGTGTGTGCCCGCCCGCCTCTGTTCGCGCGCCCCTCGTCGGTGTCAGGTGCGACTCGGTCGTCGGTGTTGTATAGTCCACGCATGCTCGGCGACGTGGTGGTGCGCGTGACATGGAGAAGTTCTTCCTCCGCGCCCTGGGCCGCTCGTACACGTACTGTTGCGCCGAGACGCCTCCCGGCCAGCGTCAGCAGTCCGGGCCCGCGCTGCGCAACAGACCACCTCGCACCAGGGCGTCGCCGCGGAAACGACGTGAGTCTCACACCTCCGGCTCGTCTTGATTTCGCCGTATGTGCAGCCACTCACCCGCCGGAAACTTGCCGCCCAGCTCTATATCCGCGCACGGATCGTGCGTGGGTGTTAGTATTGTTACTCTCCATTGGCGCTGGAACCTTATTCGCGGGTAAATGTGTTCGCATTGAGCTAGGGGATCGGCAGTACCGACCAGAGTCGCCGAAGTGGAGTACATTTCTTCGAGGGAATAATAGCGAGCCCCTGGGTTCTGGCACGACGGCCTCGACTTCTGTGGCAGGTGCAACGAAGGAGTCGAGCTCGCGTCAGTAGGTCCACTGTCGGGTCTGGCCAGGCCCGTGTACGGAGTGAATGCTGTGTAAAATGCGGAGATCGGTAAAAAAAAAGTGCGCAGTTATGGCACTGGTGGGCACTAACAAACACAAGCGCATCCTCCGAACCTGGATCAGGCATACGCTGTTCCTGCACGCAGGGAAAGAGTGGGGCCAGTTAGTTGCTCAGTGCAAAAACTGCGCCTGACTGGCTGAAAAAACAATAAAGGCGACACAAAGGAACGACTGAACAGATGAAGCCGTACCCGCAACTGATGTTATCACACAGTTACGGACTCTATTCGATACGGAAACATAGGCGTGATGCTAAGATGTCATCATCATCAGCCTAACCACGCCTACTGCATGGCTAAGGCCTCTCCATGTCCCTTTAATTATCCAACTGCGGCTATACCTTAACCACGCAAACTTCCTAATCTCGTCCACCCAGCTGAATTTCTCCCGCCCCCTGCAACGATTGCCTTCTCTTGGAATCGACCATCGGTTGTGTCGCTATCGCATTACGTGATGTGCCCATTTCTTCTCGATTTCGACCAGAGCGACATTAACTCGCGTTTGCTCCTGGACCCATTCTGCTTTGTCCTTGTCTCTGAACGTGACACATCAATCATTTTCTTTTCGGAAACTCGCAAAGGTATTTCAGGCTACATCAAAAGAAACTGAGTTATGTTGTACTTTGTAGTCTGTGTGTAAAAATAGCTGTTTGCCGTGTACTGATATCAGTTGAGTGCGCGCTCCGTCTGAGCCGCCGCGGTGGCTCAGTGGTTACGGCGCTCGGCTGCTGACCCAAAAGACGCGGGTTTCGATCCCGGCCGCGGCGGCCGAATTTCGATGGAGGCGAAATTCTAGAGGCCCGTGTGCTGTGCGATGTCAGTGCACGCTAAAAAACCCCAGGTGGTCGAACTTTCCGGAGCCCTTCACTACCGCGTCCCTCATTGCCTGAGTCGCTTTGGGACGTTAAACCCTCATAAACCGCTTCGTCTATAGTCGTTCCTTTGAGTCTGCCTTCGTCTTTATGTGACCAGTTCGGACGTGTTTATTCCTTTACCGTTCCTGCTCAGCGTGAGTTGCCACACCGTATGCAGCTCTGACATAAACGACGAGACGCGCCAAACGTTCATTTTTTTATTTGTTTGTTTTTTCCTTGTCACCGCGGCGCGCCGGGAACCTGCGAAGGCGGAACTCGGCACGCTAGCGTGCCGAGTTTTAGACAGTCTATAGAGTGTCTATAGGCTTCTGTCTATAAAGTCTATAGACTGTCTATAGACTAATCCTAGAGAACAGTCTATAGGCAATACAAGTGTCATAGACAGTCTATGACAATCTATAGATTTATGACCATACAGTTTTAGTACACTTTTGTCTATAGACAGCCTATAGACTATGAATAGACAAAAAGCAATATTTATAGGAAGTCAATAAGAAGTCTATAGACAGTCTATAGACCATTTTTTAAGGGAAGCTTGCTGCCGCGAGCGCGCTTTCGTTTGTGGCGTTAGCACCAGTACTGCGAAGAAGATGGACCCGTACGCCGAGGGAGCCTGTAGTGGGGCGCTAGTGACTATTTTCGACCGCTTTCGGTAATCGGCGCTCACTGCCCTCTGTGCGTCAGCGTTGTTGTCGCGGGCCGGGCCTTCGCTGCAACCGCGGGTGCAAGCAGCGCTGTGCACAGCTTGGAGCACCTGCCGACGACAGAGCTTCCCACGCTGCCTGCGTCACTGCTGTGCCGTGGCCGCGCTTGGATAGGTGCGGCAACTTTTCAGCGTCTAATTTCTTCCCGTTGCCCGACATGCCGCTAGCTGCATACCCTGCGAAATAGCGTGCGCTGCGCCTGAGCCGCAATTCGTTCGGAGCGTATAAAACAAAACTCAGGCATATGAGCGCATGGTGTTCAATTCTAAGTACGTATTCCGTATGAAACCGTATTGCGCCGAGGTGACGAACAACAGTGGAACACACACTAAACAGTTTCTCACTCTTAAGGGTGAAAAGAGGGTGCGCCATAAATTTACACCCTATTTCACACCCTATTGAGCTGCAGCACCCTACGAGCAGGAAGCAAAGGGTTCATTTACCAGAAGGGTGTAAACGAGGGAGCAAGAATGGTGCTACAACTAATGGGTGTTGAAGTGCTCACAAGGGTGTACATGGAACTGAGTATATTTATTAATGTACACGTAGATATAACCAAGATATAAGCAAATATCTAAACCGATAACACGGCGAGAAATATAGCTAATATCCTTTGTACAGAATACATATTTATTTGCCTTGCAAAATACTACAGTTTGCTTTGTGATTCCTTATTGTCGAAAATGCATAGCGATTATGTGTACATATTACTCATGTAATTTATAGCAGCAGCAAATACAAGCGATAAACGTTTGCACAGTGGACAGTACACCTTCTGCTTCCGATTTGAAAGGTTGCCAAAATCTAAGAAAGCTGACATCTCAGTCATTACTGCACGTAATGTCATTAGTGAAGTTTCGTGAATGACTCACAAAAACAGTTGTCTCCTGAAAACTAGATGTCGTAGCGGTGTCGAGCGGTATGTGAAAACAAGATTAATAAGTTGGTTGTATGCACCTGTCGGTTACGCACCCAGTGGGAGCATATGCGGAGCGACGCAGACGCTTTCTGCGGCGATTTGCCGAATTATATATGGAAGCGATGCCTCGGTGGACGAGTTATCGCGCCATGTGTGTTGTGCGGGCCACGCATCATGTTGCGCTCGCGCCGGCCGTCGTCACTTTCAGCTCCTCGACTGTGGTCTCCGCTTCTTGCCTCGCCAAGCGGTGCGTGGAGGCAGCATTGTTCTCTCTCTTCGAGGTAGAGGGCCCGTCTCAAGCGAGCGACCAAACAGGCACCCTAATGAACTTCGCTGAAGACATGTGCAGTGGTGGAAGACAGTGCGACACTGACCGGCAGATGTGGTCGGATGCGGGTGCATTTTTAGTTTTGTTTTCTTGTGTTTCTTTTCTGGATAGGGCGGATACTTATTGTGCTCGCGCGTTACAAATGCAACAGCCACACATTATCATCATCGGCCGCTTCTCATGGAAGGGGATTTTTTTTTCCTCCGGGGAAATTCTGCGAGAACTCGCAACACGTGTGTTTGACGACCCCTATAGCCCCTTCCCACGCCTTGATTCGCACCATATTTAAATTCCTTCAATACCCTCGATTTTCGAAAAATATTTCAAGGGCCCTTGCAACTCCTGGACGCTGATGCTCTGCCCGTCCCAGAGATGGAGCCACCAGTCACGGATTGGTGGGCGCGGAGGAACACGCTTCGCAGCGCACGCCGATCTGATCGGCTCAGATCGCCGCACCGGCGCCCTCTATGCGGGATGTGCGAGTATGCGCCAGTAATGCGTGGTCTTCGGTTCACTCCGGGATGTGGCGAATGGAAGGCAGTGGTCGATTTGCACACGAGAACGATTCCCGTCGCCATTTCATCGCCGCAGTCGAAAGTGTCTCGTGGGCGTTGTTGTACGTTCGGAGGGATACTATTTGGAACAAAAGCATAAGGTGTGTGCCTTTCGTCCATGCTTACGGAGTAATCGTCAAAAAATTGCGAGTACACAGTAAAGTTGTTGCCGGTGGTGTTGGTCCGGTGGTTTTCAGCAACTGGATGCACCGCTTGAAGGGCTTCTCGATGAAGTGACTTCCAGGCGAAGCGATTCACGGAGAAACGAAGAACTTTTATACAGGCTATTTACAGATGGGTACAAGATTCAGTACGGTCGAACTATCCGCGGCCGGCCTAGCCGACCGCCTTCACAGAGGCGAGGGACACCACGTCCCAACAGTCGAACTGGCGCGCCTTGCACCAGCTCTCAACGGCCGCTACTCCGCGCTCGGCCCGACCGAGCGCCTGACAGCTACGAGTAGCTAGAGCCCAAAGCCCTCGGGCGCGGGTCTCCTCGAGAGTCCACTACGATTTTCCCGCGCCCCTTTCCACACGCAAAAATAAACAGTGCTACAGCTTCCCGCCTGACATCAGTTTTAACGAATAAGAAAGCTCAGAACTGATGTCAGCGCCTTTTCCCTCACCCCGAAATTCCTCCCTACGTGGCTGCGCAATCCTCCGCCAAGTGGAGCGGAAGCGCGCCAGATGTGTGGGGCCAACGGACACCTTCAGCTCCTAACCGTGCTGGCCTAGTATACCGCCCGTCGCGTAACGCGACGAAACCGAGACCGTTCTCGCTTGTTTATGGCCGGCGGCTTCTCCCCCCCGGGAGGCAGGATTCCGGGAAGATGGGGGACAGGAGCCCAAGGTCGATGTCGGCAGAGAGCCCCGCCATCTGGAGTGGCAAGGGAAAACGCAAGAACGAACGGGGAGACCAACCGAAGAGCATGGGCGTTCGAGCCGCTCCTCCCCTTCCAACGGCACGCACTAAAACAAAACAAACAAAACGAAACAAAACGGGGCGCGCAGCCTAGTCCACTCTCCTCTCGCGGAATGTTCGTAACACATGTACAAAAAGAGGCGGCAGCGTGCCGAACCCTACATACACTTTGTCAGCTAAAGTATTGAGAGGCGAAGAAAGCCGAGGACACTATGCCGTGACGACTTCCGGTGGATGTGACGTCACACCGTTCCCGCGGCTATACCGACGTCCGCGCTATTTCGACGCAATTTCGACATTTTTCCCTATAATTAAATAGCTAATTAACCTACAGTCATCAAACTTGGCTTCTAGGTTCATTATTTCCTCCTCTATCTGAAGCAACCATTTGGTTTTCTTCTATCTTTTTTTAGTTCCCGAGTTAAACGCGTGTGCCACGCTTTGTTAACTGACGGATAAAGGCTTTCGCCGTAATACCGTCGGTACCCAGAACGCGCACGCAGCAGTCGACGCGGGAGTCCGCATGGCGCACGCGAAAGAAACGCGTACCCCGTGTCCACAGTAGCAGCGGTCTCCGCTGTATGCAGTATACGTGCCACAGGAGGTGCTGAGAAAACTTGCGAGTGGTCCACGCTCCGTCCTTGCTTGCCCCAGTGGAACCATTGCCAATCGATGAGTTGGCTGCATATATGCCGTTTGGGGTCGCCAAGTAGAGCTGAAGCATCCGGCGTCCTTTCCAGGTTCCTCTTCTCGCTCTTATCGCGTCTATCTTTGGCCGCTGTTGGGGCGTGTACACATACATCGCGCTAGCCGCCGCCGCCGAGCACAACAAGAGCGTGCCACGGGTGCCGGCCGGACGTGCAAGCAGTGGCTCCACTCGGTCGACGGCGTCCCTCCACGACCGCTGTGCGCGCACTGTTGCTGCTCGCAGTAGCAGTGTTGTTCACTTCTTTCACACAAAAAGTGTATACCTTTCAGGCTCTGCTCGTTGTGTCCGCCTGAAATAATCGTGATCTCGAACTTATCCCCCCCCCCCGCGGGACCCGCATGACTGACCTTTGTCTAAAGGAACCACTCCGTCGGCTGAGTGGTTCCCCGGCGCATTCAGGCGTTGTTTGCCAGGATTTGTGCTGTGCAAATATTTGTTGGGAGCGCTCTTGCAGGCATGTCGGCAAGGTAAGGAGTTGGAAAAGCCGCTGTCATTGCAGGATATTTCTGGTGCATGCAAACACGGTCTTCACTCTGCAGTTTAACGCTCGCAGGACCATGACGGCCCAGGTATTATCAGGTGCCCGGTGTATATTTCTGAAAACATGGTTTGCCTGGACCAGAAGGGGCTATGTAAAAAATGCAAGGCGCCGTACGTTAAATTCAACAATGGTGAGTACACTTACCTGACGGGCATATTTCAAGCGAGATGTTTAGTGCTACTGTCGCTAACTGAATTGGTATATATGGTGACACGGAAGGGGTGATTTAATGATATCGTTAGAATTCTGTATCATTGTTATTATTTTTTAACTCCTATTGCCCATGCAATACTATCGGTGTCGCAGGAATCAGATACACGGACGGATGACAGCAACCGCATAGAATTGCACGAAAGTAACTATCTCACCGGCCTTAAATTCATCACATGTTTTCCGTACCCTGCATACCAAAAATTTGAGGACACGAGGCGCGGTTAAGAACTCCAAGAAAACAGGGTGCGGAAAAAGGTGACATCACCGAAAAACAGCGCGCTTACACGGGACAGAGAAAAGAGACACACACACGTGTGTGTGTCTCTTTTCTCTGTCCCGTGTAAGCGCGCTGTTTTTCGGTGATGTCATGTACCAACTGGCCCGGCAACTATCCTTAATAAGGGGTTCACATCTTTGGTATCGCTTGCCACGTGTATATATACGATTAGGGATCTCTGTTCACTTTATGCAGCACATGGTTAATACAATGTATGTGCTGGGAAAACCGCAAAATGGCGCAGTTAAAGCCCAAGCGATATCTTCTGCCACACTTTTCTCTATTGTACGCAGCAGCATGCCATACTGGTCTTGCTGATCTCCTGGTTTCGTCACTCACTTAAATTCCCTCTAAAGCGCGCGTCCACCATGTACTTATTTATTTATTTATTTATTGTTTCCTCAAGGGTCCACAGGGGACATTACATGAGGGGTGGGCAAACAAAAAGTTAATACGAACACAGATGGTCTTCAATGGCGGTTTTGAATAGAACACGATTGATGATGGTCGCCACTTCGGATGGAAGGTCATTCCAGTCATTGGCTGTTCGAAGAAAAAATGACATTTTATATGTTTCGGTGCGGGCCCGTTCAGGGTAGACGGCGTTAGGGTGACTATGACCGCCCTCGCGAGCCGTTTTCAAACGCTATATTTCTTCGTTCTTTATTGTTTTACACCCTGGAGAAAAGAGACTGAGTTTGCTTCCATCAACTGAGAAACAAGGCTAGTCCATCGTGAAATTTTAAAACAAGCACTATTCTACGTAGGCTAATCCTGGGTACAAACCGGGAGCAGTCATCCGTGGCGCCGCCATATTGGATCAGGGTGAAAAATCGCCAGTACGCTGCCTGAGGGAACACGTTGACAGTCCTACCAAAAGTGCAAATGCTGCTTCTCTCCCAGGTGACGTTGCAATGTAGCTGCGGAAGGCCTTCGCCGCTGGCGCTCAGTCAAAGGTTGAGGCTTCACACATACCTCGGGTTTTTCAGCTTTTCGAGTTTTTCAGAGGAAGAAAATGTGCTGCGGATCGCTGGCTTGAATACCCGACATCACGTGACAATCTTTTGCGCGGCTCTCCTGAAAGAGAAGGGCTCGGTTTCGAAAGGCTTGCCCTGTAATGGCGGTAGCGACTGGTGTATACTTTGCGAGGGTTCGAAGGCGGACGGAAGGCAAGGCACCGTCGTTCTCTCCGTTCTTTTCCTGCGTTTGAAGCCGGGTTCGCGCTTTTCCGTAATAACCGTGACTCGCATATTGGTCGAACACCGAGTTCGAGGAGCCAGAGTTTGGAAAAAGAGGTACACCTATATGCGAATAAACACGGTAGTTTCGCAACACTTGGCAGCTACTTCAGCATGCCGCATGCTGAAGTACCTTCCATGCTGTCTATGCATGGAAGTCGTCTACCTTGGTGTAATGGGTTCTATATACGTTGATGAATGGGAAGGTAGTAGGATTGTATCTTGATATCTGAATGCAAGAGTGGAATAAGCCGGGCCAGTTGGTACATTATTTGAAGCAAAACAGAGCAACAGACGGGACCAAGAAGAGAGAACACACAGACACAGGCGCTGACTGTCCACTGAAAGAAGTTTATTGCAGCAAAGGCAATATGTAGAAACCCTTATCTCGCCCACATGATAAAAAACATGAAAACATTAAAACCAGGTGATAAGTTTCTTCGCAATCAGCCATCGAGAAATCTGATTTCTTTTCAAGTTAATAGACGGAGTTGCCTGAATACGTGACCACTTGCCAGTGCACTGCCACTTTGGACCGGACAAAGGTTCTGAAACGCTACAAGAACCAGCTTGAACATCAAATATTTGAAGCGTATGCCATTCGTGAGCAGGCCTTCTATTAAGTTGAAAAGAAATCAGATTTCTCGATGGCTGATTGCGAAGAGACTTTTAACCTAGTTTTAATGTTCTCATGTTTTTTATCATGTGGGCGAGATACGGGTTTCTACATTTTGACGTTGCTGCAATAAACTTCTTTCAGTTGACAGTCAGCGCCTGTGTCTGTGTTCTCTCTTCTTATTGGTCCCGTCTACTGCGCTGGTTTTATTCAAATCAAAATGCAGTTCTTTTTCTTTTTTTTTTTGCCTTTTCTTGCACACACCATTATTCCCAAGAGCTTCTTTGTGTGTGCTGACACTTTGTTCTGGCTGCTAAGTGCTGTTGCCAGTGCTGGGGCCTGCAGCGCTGTTCGCCCGTCGACCTGAGCGCACCTTTTCCGCACCGTTGCGTACGCTATAGCCGAGCGAGGACTCCCGCCGTGAGTCTGGTGCACCGTGCGCGCCGCCGCGTTCTCGGCGGGGGAGCGTCTCACACGCCGCGTGCGACCGAGGTTTCGCGTCATCTTGCTGCGTCACGCCGGCCGTGTATCCTTCAATGGCTGTTTAGTTCCTAACTTAAGCACAGAAGCCGCGGTGCGACGCCGTCGTCTGATGTGTACAGTCTTTGTCAAAAGTAACCAGGCTCCATGGTTTGCTTCTCATTCGTGTAAGAGAGCCCTCACGGCTTCCCTAAAGATTAATTTTTTTTTTGTAGGTGAGAACAGGGGTTCTTCTTACCATACGAGAGATCTAGAGCTTGAGGGCTGGTATAATAGCTTTTTTTATTGTTTATTGTTTCACGGATTCTCTCCGTGTAGGGGGCAGAGGTAGAGGCAAAATGCCTGACATAGCCTCTGCGCCCCCACAGCTCAAGGCAGCATGACGTATCATTCACACACATGTTTGCCAAACATATCTCTAACACACAGCAGACAGCAACAAAAAATTCAATTATTCAGATCGCATGTCTTCAAAGCATTACTTTTCTTTTGAAAAAGCAGAAGGTACATATACAATAGGTATTATGTAATACCTAATATACGACTGAGAAGAAAAAACGTGCAGCCTGGTTACTTTTCCGGAAAGGAACTGAGACTGCCTTTCACCGAGTCCAGGTTGCGCGTTATCCCGAGTCGGAGCCCTCTGTGCGGTCCTCATTGGCTGCGGCCTAGAAAAGGGGCATCGCCAACCGCCGCCCGTGCCCGAGTGTGCCGGCGCTGCTGAGATGGGGCTCGTCTCGGGAGCACTCAAGGGCATGCACCCGCGTTTCGTGCCGCGTCGCGAGCGAGCCAGCGCCTTGGTCGCAGTTTCCTCGTGGTGCGACATTGCGCGTTTCGTTCGCGCCGCGATTCCGGTCGGCGGCGAGGGAGACATAGCGCCTTCGTCGCAACGACCTTTGTCTCCCCGCTTGGAAGAATGGAAGCGCGCGCCGCGATGCCCCACATTGCGTGCGGCCGTTGACGCGCGCTGCTCGAAGACTCGGGTGGCCCCGTTGCGCTCGAATGGGTGGCCCTGCTCTCTCCCCAGCCGAGCCACGGCGACGGGAGGGGGGGTCGCACTGTCAATGTGACGTGCTGCGAGGCAGCGTGCGCGACTCAGATGTCGCAGTGCGGCGCGTCGTTTCAGCGCGTGTCCGCGCCGCGACTGATGTTGTCGCAAGGCGAACGCGTGCGCTGCGCAACTCCATTCACTCCGGAGCCCTCGTGAGCGCTCTTTCGGAGAGGCTGAAAACCGGTCGCTTTCACGAGCACGCTCTCGTAGAAGGCGCGAGCCGTGGCCTCAGCGCGAGTTGCGCGCTCTAGGACATTGTGACCCCTTTTTCATTCGCGAGTCCCCGAACCTTTGAAAACACGACGCGCAAATTAGCATCGGGCGCCGTAAAGCCGGGCTTTGCTTTGCTGTCGAGCGTCCCCGTCCGTATCGCAAGCGTGACCGGCGCAGCGCCTGTGCGAGGGTGGTCGAGCGTCTTTTGTGCGGGTCCGAGCGAGCGCGCTGAGCAAACGGGGCCGTCTTCTCGGATCAGTCCCGGTCGCAGCCTTTAGCAGGTATTCCTCCTACACGTCTCTGCTAACCGGTTGTCCGCGTGTTGTTTCCAGGGTTGCCCGTCTCTCCTTCCTCGGGCGTGAGTCATCGCTCTGCGCGGCGGGGCCGCAGTTGCGCAGACTCGTAGTCGTCACGTACGAACTAGTGGGGAAAGCAGCGACTGCGAGCCTCGTTAGCTGTGTATTATAGTCGAGCGCACTTATAACGGCTGCGGATATAACAAATTATCGCTTATTACGAACGAGTGTGGTTCTGCCGCCAAAATGTTCATTTTGGCAATGGCAAACTCGTCTCACTTACAACGAACTTTGTCCACGCCACTCGGTTATAGCGAAGGAAGAGGCGCCGTAAACACGCCCCATTGTAGTGAAATACTCGCTCTTGCTGCTTAGCGCGGAGGCTGATTAATGTCTCCCAGCCACACGACTCCGCCCGAAAAAAACAAAACAAAAAAAAAACATGTCGAGCCAGAAATGTAAGAAAAGCCGGCATTGAAACTGCAGGTAGCCGTCAGCCTCTATAGGACAGGTAACCGATGGCCTCTATAAGGTAAATCTTTGACTGCGTGTGCGCCGGCTAGGAGAAGCATCGCAAAGGAAAGCAGAAGCGGGTTTCATGCGAGGCAGTGGTAGCGTCGAAAGCGAAGCTAACGTACATGATTGTGGATCAGCCAACGGCAGCGATTTGAAAAGTTGGAATGCCTTGACGGTCACGTGGTGTGCGTCGCCTGCACAGGCGGCTTCACCTTTTATGCTGCTACCGACCTCGTGCAGGCAGAACCAGATAGCAGACAGTGCAGCTGATATATTTGCGCTACTTACGTCGCTGCGCGGGCCCAGGAACGATAGGTGACGCTGTCGACGACGCATGTAGATGTGTGGCCGGATGTTGCCTCGGGTGACTACGTTCGTGCGGACGACAATCTCGCAGAGCCATGCTCTGACAAAGCCGATCTGGAGTCGCCAGAAAAAAAAGATTGTGTCTAGTGACGCGTGGCCGGAGCGGAAGATTGCAACGCACGGTGCTACGTTTACGGGAAGGCCAATAAAATCAATGCTAGGTGTGTTTTGCGAAGCATGGTGCCGCGCGGTTCGATTTTCGCCTCTCCGCTGACGTCATTGCGCTAATCTTCGTTACTCGCGACTGTAGGTATATCACTCCTGATTAATGTGTCCACCCTGCCACCGGCTGCCATGGACGCGTCATCCACGATTAGCTTTATTCCGTCCCTAAAGCAGTTTTCTTGACAGCAAAGATCTCGGCGAGCAGAACATGACCGTCCCTGGGAAGAATGGAATGCGCCACAGTATAAGGCCCGCTTTGAATAAATAGACGCGCATGATGAAGTTTTGAAGGAGTAAACATTGCTTTTGCAAGACTGAGTATTTTTGGCTTTAATGCAGAGAGTTAGTTTACTGCGAACATCGGATATAGCGAACAGAATCTGCGTGACCGTCAGCTTCGTTATAAGCGGTCTCGACTGCATATCGATTTGTAGGGGTGTGCTGACTTCTCAGTGAGGGAGCTGGATCACACCGAGCAACTGCGCTCAGTTGTTTCGTGTCGTTTCCTCACCGCGTCCAGACCCAGAAGTTAGCGAACCCCTGAAAATCGATACTGCCGTGCCAATTATAGCCCCCTTTGGAGCACTGTGTTCTTTCGCTGAACGCCAGTGTCTGAGTGCAGCTTCGGAGGACCCTCTTCTGTGCAGCTGAAAGAGCAAGGAGAGAAAAAGAGAAGGCAAACAAACTAATGGGGCACTTAAGTCGCCGTAAGAGTGCAGTGCGTTAGCAGTAGATTTCACATTTGTCGTAGCATGTGTTGAAACTTTGTGTGTGTGCGTGTGTGTGTGTGTGTGTGCGCGTGCGTGTGTGTTCAGGTGTGCTATAGCTGCAGTATAGCTGGTATCCGCTATGCTGTGACGGCGATGTTTGAATCTATATCACCTTTTTCCTTTTTCTGATCCTTTATTTCTATTCTCTATCTATAGTTTGCTGTCCAGAAACCAGGTTGCTCGTAACCCGGTGGCCAGGTTGTGATCACGTCACGAGGTTACGTGACCTCTCTATAGAGCAGTCGGCGAATTTCGTGACACCCGAAGTCGGCTGGGATTAGTGTGACGACCACTCTAAAGCCATTTAATTAAAAATCGGTGCATTGTAGGCCCTGTGTTGAGCGCCGGGGAAGTCGGCGGCTTGACGGATTAACGGTCCGGTATAGCATAAGAGAAAAGTATACAACAGCTGTATCCTACCGGTACTCACCTATGGAGCAGAAACGTGGAGGCTAACGAAGAGGGTTCAGCTTAAGTTAAGAACAACGCAGCGAGCTATGGAAAGGAAAATGATAGGTGTAACGTTAAGAGATCGGAAGAGGGCGGAGTGCGTGAGGGAACAGACGCGGGTTAATGACAGCCTAGTTGAAATCAAGAGGAAGAAGTGGGCTTGGGCGGGGCATGTAATGCAAAGGCAAGATAACCGCTGGTCCTTAAGGACAACGGAGTGGATTCCAAGATAAGGCAAGCGTATCAGGGGACTGCAGAAAGTTAGGTGGGCGGATGAGATGAAGTTTGCGGGAATATGGTGGCCGCGGCTGGCGAAGGACAGGGTTAATTGGAGAGACATGGGAGAGGCCTTTGCCCTGCAGTAGGCGTAGTCAGTCTGATGATGATGATGATGATACTATAAGCAGGTTCAACGATTGACGCCCACTTTCTCGATCCGTGCAGTAGACAGAATTGCGACAGCGCTGTGTACACGAGCAGGCCGAAGCGGTCGCGCATCCCCGGCCCGCATCTCACTGTACGCCAAGCTATATGTGTAGGTGCGGGTGAGTGTAGTATATCGCAGCGTGCGGTTCTTCCGTCCATTTCCGAGAACCAACGTTGCGGCGCCGACCTTATCGATTGCACGCCTGTACTGCGTGGCGCTCGGTTAACCCCCCCCCTCCCCCCCCCCCCCCCCCCGCTTTGTTCGAATCCATATCCGATAAGCGGCCCTTATTTGCCCGTGCATGGCGCTTGGAGATAGCGTTGCCGGGCGGAAGAAGGGCGCCCACGGACTCCAGCGCGAGGCTGAGCCACTCGACAGGTGCTCTCTCTCCTTTGTTTCTCGCACTGTTTGCTTTCGCCCACGTTGTCTGGCGCGAGTCATCCGCGCTGAGGGACCCCGTCGTCGGAGGCGGTTCCCTGACTCGTGCCGTACTGACGTAGCGCAAATGCTATGGATGTCGTGGTTGGGAGTGAATGCGTGGGGGATCTGGCTCATCAGAGGCAAAGTACAGTGAACTAGAATTTAGCCCGCCGCGGTGGCTCAGTAGTTACGGCGCTCGGCTGCTGGCCCGAAAGACGCGGGTTCGATCCCGGCCGCTGCGGTCGAATTTCGATGGAGGCGAAATTCTAGGGGCCCGTGTTACTGTGCGATGTCAGTGCACGTTAAAGAACCCCGTGGTCGGAGTTTCCGGAGCCCTCCACTACGGCGTCCCTCATAGCCTGAGTTGCTTCGGGACGTTAAACCCCCATAGACCATAGTGAATTTAGCCAAATAAAGACTACGACGCTGAGCAGGAAATAGCTTTATCCCGCGGGGACGGTTCGCGAGAGCAAGAGGTAGAGGGAAGCGTTAAAGGTGCGCTAAAGAGGAATCCGGTGGATGTGACGTCACACCGCTCCCGTGGCTATATCGATATCCAAATTGTACATCTTTCGGGGATTAAGTGTTAATTACGTTGAATTGCACCTTTTTCCATCTAATTTGACACAAATCCGGCGTTTTTCCGACCATTCTGTGACAATTTTCACTGCTGACCGGTATAAGAGTTGGAAAAACAGCGCAATCAAAGACGAGACACAAGAAGGACAAAACACCAGCGCTGCTTTAGGAGGCAGATAAGAGTTCTTGATTGAAGACGTGAGAAGACGAGCCCGGCATGTGGTTGCGGCCAAAAGATTTACACATATAACTGAAGAGCGGAGGCATAAAGAGGGTAGAAAAGTGCCCGATGTAGAAGAAATGAATTCCAGAAGAGGGCAAATACGGGCTGGTTGGTACATGTTTTACGAATTGGAAAAACAGCGCAATCAAAGACGAGACACAGCGCTGGTGTTTTGTCCTTCTTGTGTCTCGTCTTTGAGTGCGCTGTTTTTCCAATTCGTAAAACATGTACCAACCAGTCCGTATTTGCCCTCTTCCGGTATAAGAGGGCTGCGGCTCAGTCAAGCTGTCTATGACAGCTTTTTCTGCAGCTTCTCTGTCACTTTTTGGAGGCAGAAATAAAAATGATTGATTGATTGATTGATTGATTGATTGATTGATTGATTGATTGTCGTGACGACTTGCGGTGGCTGTGACGTCACACCGTTCTCGTGGCTATATCGATGTCCGCGCGATTTCGACGTTTTTGCCTATAGTTAATTAACTAATCACTCTACAGTCCTGAACCTTGGCATCTATGTTCGTTTTTTCCTCCTCTATTGGAAGCAGCCATTAGTTTTCTCCTATCTTTTTTAGTTCCCGAGTTAACACGAGTTAAACGCTGCCAAAGGTGTGACACCCTCTGCTAACAGACGACACTATGAGCCATTAAAGGCTTTCGCCTTAAAAATGCGTAAAAGGAACATAGCGGCGCGCGGTAGATGCCAGTGCGGAAAGACTTTCCTTACGGCGGCCTTCTCGGAGTGCGACAGTTGCTGCGACTGGTGCTGCACCCTCGATAGAGACGCCAAAAAGAAAAGAAAAGAAAAGGAAAAATGCCGCACTCGTTGCTTCACTGTTGGGTGAATTACTGCCGGTATACGCTGCGGTGACGCTCGGCGGTCGTTTAGGTTGTCTCCCGAAGATTAATAGGTCGGAAAGAGGGTGGCGCCATCTCTGTTGCGTTTTCCTACACGTATATCGCGTCTTCGCTCATTCCTTCGTGCTGGGCGCAGAATAGAGCAGGTAGCGGCCCCTGTGACGTCACGGGGCAGCTCGAAGCGTTCGTTGCGTGTCCTGTACGACAATCCAACCTCAGCGTTTTTCCCCTCTTACCGATGTTAGTAGGCGCTTTCGACGGATCGACCCATTCGGGACCGGATATCGCAGTCATGTTGAGCTGACTCTATAGCCTGGCTCGTAAAAGTCGAGCACAGGATACGAGTTCGTGCTCGTCACATCAGTGTTTACTTCCTTTGATGCGACAGAGAAGTGCATTCTGGTTGAATAATGCTTGAAACTGAGTTCGTAACTTTTTCTTTTAACATATATACCCGTGATCGTTAAGGTGGGGTGAGACGTAAAAAAAAAAATGTTTTTAGAGTTGGCGACTTTCTGACAGCATTTATTTGGCTTTCAGTAGGTGTATTACACTTGGGTATTTGTGACTTGAAAATTTCTTGTTCCTCTGTTTTCGTCGTGGGGTTGAGCCGAAAAGTGTGCGTGTCTCGACGTGGTCTTGTTGTTTCGGATACTTGCGAAGATCACGAACACAGGCTTTGGTTTTGGTTTAGCGTTTAGCCTTTTGTTGGTAGTACATTCTTCAACGGCTGGGGCTCATGCTGTAGCTGTTTTGTTCTCAAGCAAAACTTTATTTGTGGCTCCGCTCTGTTGCTTTCATTTCACAACCTTTGCATTTTTCTCATAGCAGCATTTTCGAAGGGTTATGTGCCCATTTTCCAAGGAATCGAAAGGTTTAACTTGGGGTTGGGCTTTTTTTTTTTTTTTCAATTTCGGCGTAGTTTTTCCGGTATTACTTTTTTTTTTTTGTTTTCACAGAGCAGTTTTTGGTATTTTCGGCAGATGTTATTTTCAACCAATAGATAGCGCTTTCACTTTTTCGGTGATGTAATGTTGGTTGCTTTATGGGGTTTAACGTCCCAAAGCGACTAAGGCTATGAGGGACGCCGTAGTGGAGGGCTCCGGAAATTTCGACCACCAGGGGTTCTTTAACGTGCACTGACATTGCACAGTACACGGGCCTCTCGAATTTCTCCTCCAAAGAAATTCAACCGCCGCGGCCGGGATCGAACCCGCGTCTTTCGGGACAGCAGCCGAGTATCATAACCACTGAGCCACCGCGGCGGCGGTGATGTAATGTGGTATTCCTGTGAGGTCGAAAGGCACTTGAAGTCTATATAGGCTGTTTTTTTTTTTGTCAGCTTGAGCATTCGATTTACCACCAATTGAACCATTAAGACCCTTAATTACTGGTAAAACGCTAATAGCAGTGCCTAAATGCAGAAGGAGATGTTGTCAAAAATGAAAAAAAAAAGTACCGGAAGGTATACGTTATAGAACCGTTCAACGAAAACCGCTGCTGCGTGAAATACAGGGTCTGGCGCTGAAAAGGAAACGCGAACAAACACCAGCGGAGGCAGTACCGGGTGAATTCCTGCACTTTGACCTTCATTTTCTGCATCGAACAGGGACGATTAATAAAGAAATAACATTCTCAGATAACGCAGCTAAAAAATTGACTGCCGCAGAGAAATAGTGCATACAGTATGGCGATAATTTATCGGGTCTAAGCAAGGGAGCTTTTGGTTACGGCGTGGGATATTACTGGACAAGAATCGCGTGAGGTGCGGTCAAGGATACTGCAGACGGTGGAGCGATAATGTTCGCGAAGCGTTGAGTAATTTCACCCGAGGAAAGATCGAGCACGCGCACGGCTATGCCATCTAATCTGGAATCAACTAACCCCTTGCTCGCCACACCCTCACTTGAAGGGACACTGATAACAACGTTCTGGGCCGAAAGCTGATAGAACTGCTATAGCTAACCTAACGCAACAGTTTTGTGGGGTGTGTACCGTGTATACATATTGAAGTCTCCGGTCATACGCAGCTGACCTTTTGCACTATTATTCTACACTCTATAAGTAGTAGTAGTATAAAACCTTATTCCGCAAAATGGGACGTGGTTTAGGGGTTGGGTCTTGAGCAGCGGGTGGTGTTCCTAGGTACAGGATCTCATCGGTTCTTGCTGCCTCCTCGGCCCGCTCAACCAGCGCAAGCTGATCTTGCGGGTCGGAGCTACACCGAAGCTCCTCCCACTGCTCGACTGACGGGTTTGTAACTTTGGGCTCTATCGGGCTCGCCCGACAGCTCCATGTGGAGTGGTAGAGGGTGGCTATCTCTCCGCACCACACGCATTCTGGAGTGTATTGCGTAGGCCAAATCTCACTGTATATGTAGCGACTTCTTGGGTATGAGTTTGTTTGTAGCCGTCTCTATGTAGTTTCCTGATGTCTTGTGAGTGTCTTGATTCGTTATTTTTTTTTTTTGCGTTTTCCACTGATGGCGCTGCTCAGGTAGCGTCAGGGCACAAGGCTGCCTTCAACACTTAGAACGTTGCATAACATCCCAACGCGTTAGGCGCGACGAGCTAGGGCATTCCTGCATCGCTAATGGCTTGAGCGCAGCAAGGACTTGCTGTCCTCTTGGTATTCTTTTCACGTGGCCGTTCTGCGCGGTGTCTAGCTTGGACTCCGAGACAGGGCACAGGCGGCGAACATCTCGGTTGCGTGTGCACTTGGAGGCCGACGGTGCCCTTGCATGCACGTGCGTTTGGTGCGTGGAAGTCGCAGCTGCGCGGCAACACTGCAGACAGGGGATCCGCAGCTGTTCTGCTTTCAGGGACAGCGAGCCTTATTTTTTGTTTCTCCACTAGGGCGCTGTTTGGGACGCCGATTACTGGCGACCAGTGTTGTCGTCGAGCACTTGGAAACAGCCAGAAGTGGCCAGTTCTTTTATTTCGGCGCCAAATTTGTCGCCATTGTGAAAGAGTGCAATAAAAAGCTCAATAACTATGACTGTACTACCAGCCTGTGATCTTCTACAATATATGGTGCCACGGCGCAAATAATTTCTGCAAGAAATAACATTAAGCGTTGACGGAGTTTCGTGCTTTCAGGTTCCGCTTGTGTTCGGTTCCCGTCGAGGCAGCCTGCGGGAAACCACACTCATACTCCTCGTTTGGTGTCGCAAGTGACAGCGTCTTGAGGGTGCACTGCGCGTTGTCGCGGACTGAAAGCTTCTTCGCGTACAGCTTCCCGGTACCAGTAACTTCAGTAGGTCGACAATCAATCACTCTTTTATTTCTCTTTGGACACACAGAGCTGAGGGGGTATACAAGGCGAAGGAACGGCTCATGGCGCGACGGAAAAGACGGGTGGTTTTGACTGGTGGAACAAGTGTGAGGCATTTGTTTCAAAATCACTGCGCGAAGGTTGTGGGGCCCGAGGTGTTTCGAACCGTTTAGCCGTTGTCGGACTTCGGTCTCCAGCGAGGTCGAGGAGCCGTTTATGCTTCAGGCGGCCGCAGTTGCCCTTGAATTGCCGTTTGCTTCGGGAACTCAAAATTATGCGAGTTTCTTTTTACGTGCGGGCATGCGCCCTAAAGCTCTGTGCCATCTAATCGCGGTCAACGTTTCGAACACGCGCCTGCTCTGTTCAATCGTCCAGCACGGGCTACGCACCTGCGCATTGTATAGGTTTGGTTTATTGGGGTTTAACGTCCCAAAGCAACTGAGGTTCCGTAGTGGAGGGCTCCGGAAATTTCGACCACCTGTGGTTCTTTAACGTGCACTGACATGCACAGCACACGGGCCTCTAGAATTTCGCCTTCAAGAAATTCAGCCGCCGCGGCCGGGATCATCCTTGCGTAGCCTCCAATCGGATATGCGCATGGGATCATATTGAATACGCTTTGCAATGTCAACAAACTTTTAATATTTCTCTCCGACGTCTGCCGAATGCGAACGTCGGAAGTAGCTTCCGCGGCTGCTACGAGAATCGAGGTGGCCGCGTTTAGTCTTATATGAACACAAAGGCCAAAATTGGTGTTAAACTTTAGTGCATTCATGTTGAAGTTAGCGCCAAAAACGAGGACCAAAGTAGGAGAGAAGACACAACACGAGCACTTTTTCGCAAGTAAAACTTTAATGGAAGAACACGTGATATATATACCCATCTCGTGAAGTAAATCAAAGGAACATACATGATAACGTGAAGATAAAACTTAGAGGGCGATACATCTGAAGAGTGCTCGGTAACATAAATGGTGCAAAAAACAGGAAAACTTCATGGTCACAATCACGAAGAGCAAACCCAAATACCCAAAAGAAACAAAAAGGAGGGAAGGAAAAGATGTTATTTCCACGTGTAATATATCATGTGTTCTTCCACTAAAGTTTTATGTGCGAAAAAGCGCTCGTGTTGTGTCTTCTCTCCTACTTTGGTCCTCGTTTTTGGCGCTAACTTCATCATGAATAAGATTCGACTCGCCCAACTTTCCACCTTACTACTTTAGTGCATTTCTTTAAGTAGCGAAAGAGCTACCCTTACAGAGACGTAAGCGAAGCTATGAAGGTAGCGTAAAAGTCCCCGAAGCACAAACGCAAAATTTTAGTCGCCGCATAGCCTTGGGAATTAGCCAATCTGGCTGGAAATCGCCACCGACGGCAAAACTGCCGTTGGCGAGCGCTTTTGCATGCGCGGCACGGAATACGAGGCGCCTTTCGTGCGCTGGTCGCAATTATGTAACTACGGAAGGACCGTGCTAAAACGTGCGTCGTACTGGTGCGTGCGTAGTGCCAGCGTAGAATAAAATGTCGCAGAGTTACGCGTTTTCGACGGCAATAAAGAAAAAGAAAGGTTGATGCGGGTGAAAGCTCGAAGGCCGTTCTGTGGAGTGTAGCTGCTGTTCTGTGACAGTTGCAAGTGCCCCGGTATGCCGCCGCAAAGAGCGCCCATGTCGGTAACAATGGTTTCTCTCCCGGCCGCCTCGGCATCAATGGGAAGCGCTACTGACGCAATGGAAAGAGGGGGCCGATAAGTTCTTCAGCGCCCCTTCTTGGAGTTGAGGGGGGTTCGAAGGAAATGTTCAGGCCGGGACAAAAAGGCGAGGGGTTAGGACTGGCGGAACAAACGTGAGGCATTTGCGTGACAATCACTACGTGAACGCCGTGCTCGAGCCCCGCATTCGTGCCTTCGCCCGCTGAAACGGCTCGTCTCGCTTAGTTTTCGTTTTTTTTTTTTCGTTTTGTATTCATTAGAGGGTCTAACAGGTGTTCTCAGCATTCGTCGTCTGCTCCTCGCTCTCCCTTCGCTCCGCTCTCGTCTGTTTTTGCTTCTTTTTTTTTGCTTCGCTTTTCTATTTGTTCCCGCTGCGCGGCAGCGGCTTTGACGCTTCGGAGAGGGTAGTCCGCTGGCTTTCTCTCTCCGCGCGCCTTCCCCTCTTTCAGGGGAGGGGAATCACGTGACCCTTTTCCACACGCTCTCTCGCTGGGCCGTCCGTCGCGGCGATCGCCCATTCATTCGCGGCGCGCGCGTCGTGGTCGCACCTGTGGATCGGACTGCGTGGAAGGCGGCCGCAAGCTGCACCTGCTGCGTTGGAGACGGCGGCGACAGTGTCTTTCGCGAGTGGACAGCAGCTCAGAGAAGCGGCACCACGCTTTCTTCGCCTAGTTCCTGCTGCGTTACGAACGGCAAGGTCAGCGACCTCCTTCGTCACTTGCGCATGGAGCGTCGGTGATTTTCGTGGCCGACAGCTCCGTACCGGCGATGGCTCCTTCCCCAAGCGCTGGATTTCTCGCCGCCTGATCGAACTGTCAGGTGCGCTCAGTGGACTTCGTGTGTGGTCGTGGGTCGTGGCCGAATGTCAACCCCAACCTTCTTCCACGCTTTGACGCCGTGCACCGTCGACGCACACTCGGCTACTAACACTGCGATCACCCGCGATTGTTCTACCCTTCGTTACGTCCGGTGGCGTTGAAATTCGCTCCGTGCGCCTCCAGCATCGTGTGGTGCGTAGCGAAAGGCTGCGGTGTGTCGAGAAACTTGTTGTGCGTGCTCGCGTTTAGTGCTCGTCTTTGAAGTTCATTACTTTTCCCGGGAGGTTGTGACGCGTTGGAACACTTGTCACGTGGCGACGACAGCCTCCCCTCTCTGCCACACATGCCACGCGTAGCCGTCCGAGACTCCAGTTGTGCCGTGTCACGTGTTCGAGCCGATCGGTGCTTCGTCGGCTGTGCGTAGTGCATTGCAGAGTCGTCGTCGCAAGAGCGCGGCTGCTTGAAGTGCAACTTTGAAATCTCGATGGCGGCGCTGTGAAGGTTCACCGGGTCCGTTCGATCGCTGCCGACATTCGCCATTTGTGGAGCTCGTGCCCTGAGGATACAACGGATAATCCGCGGAGAATCGTCCAATTTGTGCATCGGCTTTTCAACGTCGTGCGGTGCTCCGTCCGTGGAGGAGGATGAAGTTCCCGTCGCTCTCCGACTGGCTGCAGCCCAAGTGTGGCGGTGTCCACCGGTTGGCGTTCGCCCGTCGCTCCTTCCGCGTCTCCAAGCGGATCAAGAAGGCGGCATCGGGCATCTCCAAGCGGCGCGCGCTTTCGCCCGGTGAGCTCTTTCGCTCCGCGGGCCGAAAGCTTTTTCCGGAGCCCGGAAAAAAAAAAAAAAAACGTCGTCACTGCATGCCTGTCAGCATACATGTCCTTACGGGGCTGGTTGCGCCTACTCATAGAGCGTGACGCCCGACCGGTGCCGTTCGCACTCGCCCGCGTCGGAGACCTTCGAATAAGTTCTGCTGTTCACGCGCGCGTGCTGTTTCTCGCGCCAAGTTTCGCGACGCGCCTGTCGCCGTACTCCGGGGATCAGCTTTCTTTCTTTCTTTTATTGATGTCCATTTTTTGGAGGAGGCCGAGGTAAAAGCTGCGACGGTGCAGCGTGAGAGGCCCTCGACCCCCCTTTACATGTGGCAGCGCGGAGAAGCACAACACACAAAACACAACACGCACAGGTCACCTGTCCCGGAAAAACAATCACCCAGATATGCATAGAAGATAAGATGAAAAAGAACTGTTACAGCATACTACATAAGGTCAAAACCACATGAACTCAAGAAAGTCTTGAAATTTGAGGGGCTCATATTTTCGATACTGATGCCATTTTCATTGAGGGAATTTAAAAGGCGCGGTAAATTGTTCTCAAGCATTTGTTTGCTATAAGTTGTCCGGTGTGCTTTTAACCTCCGACTTTTCAGAGTGACGTGTACTGTGAGCGGGCACGTTTGAACGTAAATTAGCGATGTCACGTAATATAGAATTATGTTTCTTGATACCAGACTAGAATTCGCGCAGGAGTCGATGTGTGTAAATATCTCGATTTTTTTTTTTTTTTTTACGTTATACCTCTCGAAGAGAGAGAGGGTCACTATGTTCAGTGTAGGATGCACTGGCAATAATGCGCACAGCCCTTTTCTGCATGGTGATCATATTGTTCAGATTTGATTTAGTCTTGGGCCAGTGTGCCCTGGTTGCGAGTTTGATGCTGAGGCTATGCTGAGCACTCTCCCTCGCTGCCTGCCTGCCCGGGGCGCGTGTGTCGGTTTACGGGGTGGCGTCATGCATCCCAACTGCGCGGTTCGGTACGCGCCACACCTGCCGCAGCAATTAGCTCGGCTTCTCCCTGAGGGGTGGGCCGGAGCACCCATGCGCGCTCCAGTCATCGCGGACGGTGCAACAGCAGCCTCGGGTCGCGTGCAAAGCGGTCACGGCCGGAGCCAACGGATTCAGCCTCCTCCGCGGTTCCGTCCGCCTTGGCGTCGCGATTTTTTCTCTGTGCGAAACGGTCGGGGGTCAGGAGACCGTTGTAATGTTGTTTACTGTAAACCCCCCCCCCCCCCCCTCTTTTTTTGTTATTTTCTAGTGTTTCGAAAATTTCACAGATTAATGTGAAGGTAACCTTCCTTTAACCTATTAAACACTCACAAATTTCATGCAACTACCGACGTAATTAAGTTCTGCTAAAACTGGTACGACCACACTTGCAAATTCTCTCAGCACAGAACTTCAATTGGCACTCCGCAAGATGCAATGAGGGCGGCAAATAAAGCACTACACAAAAGCCAGTGATATAACTCATTACCTCCGAACGTTGATATCACGGGCCAACGCCTACATGTACACTACCATTAAAAGGTACCCCGTAAGTGTTTGGGGGTTGATAGCCAGTACGTTAAATTACGCCATGAAATTTTTGCGCTATGGATGCAATCTTTGCCTATCACTATGCAAGAAATTTAACTGGAAGGTTCTGTCTGGTGAACAAATTGATTACTGCGCAAACAGTAGGAAAAGCTGTGGGATACGCTGCGTGATGTATCCTTGCATTGGTATTTTTCAATTTAAGACGCGTTCACAAGTCGCGCCGACCTACATCTCACGGATCTTGAGAGAAAAATGCTTACATAAAGTTCAAAAAGAAGACATCCTGCGCGTGAAGATACACGTACAGTTACTCCAGTTATGCTGCTCCAAAGGATCTTTCAAGGCGACTTGGGAAAGTCGCATTACTTTAGATGTTTGCGGGTTGACCCAATGTTGAGAGCGTATAACATTAACTTTAGCAGGTTGTCTCACTGCAACATGCAACGTTACCGCAACTCCCACAATGCACCTGGGTCGTCGTCCTTCACGAAGTAATCCTCTTTCGGCATTAAGCTGGCTTATTCCTGTGCACGGTGCCGGTGCAAGTCTAGGAACTAAACATCTTACGTACGCGACGGCGACCGGACGGCGCTGCCGACCGGGTGTAGTGAAGTGGGCTGAACGAATCAGAAAGTGCGTCCACCGCGCTACGCTATCTCCGGACTGGAGCGAGGTTTGCTCTCGAGCAGCGCAAGGGTCAACTGGCCGTGTGTCGTCCAGGCCGTGAACCCTTTTGCAAACTCAAGCTGAAGTCGTGTTTGCCGGACGACTTCTTTTGTGGAGTTTTATTTTTTTTCTCCCCCCTATGCCTCCACACAGCTCCGAGAGGGCTTTCCCGCACAATGGCGCGGAGTTTCTTCCGTTCGCTCTGCACGCCGACTTTCCCCTTGCCGGTGTGCACGGTGCGTGTTCCCGTTGGAAGAACTTGGCGTTCGCCCCCACCGCTGCGTGACGCGGCCATTTCCGCGTCGCGGTTAAAATGCTGCGAAAGTGACGCTTGGGCGAGCTCTGCTGCGCCGCTTTCCCTCTCTTCCGGCAGCGAGGGTTTGCTTGGGGGCGCAGTTCAGTGTTCGGCCGCTGAACTGCGCAGTTATTGGATGGAGTTAAGAGGGTTATAAAAATTTATATATAACCTCCTTGGATGGAGCTAACTAGCAGAAGAAATTGTAAGGTCAATTATTTTGATGCCTGTCGCTTGCTTGATATAGCCAAACATCAAACAGCTGATTTGGTTTAGTGTTGTTACTGGTCAGCGGGGTAATGGAGGACGCAGCGGACTATGGCTCATAGTTACCGACTGCTGCTTATTTTTAAATCGTATCCTGCTGTACCACCGGCACCGCCATCATTTAGCCCTGAACGGCGAGGCGTGGCTGGCCTCCCTTTTCACGTCACGCCCACGCGAAGCACTTTCAGCGGAGGCGCTCCTCGACGCAGAGCAGGGCTTCATTGTGTTCCGCGATGGTTGCGCCTCGGTCGTAGCCAGAGGTTTCTTTCCTTGATGACTGGGAGAGACATTCTGGTGTCTCAGCGCATGTTGTGGTCAATTTTACTTTCCCATCTCTCATGAAACTCAAGCGTAAAGATTGACGAATGCGTGCGATACTTGAGCCATGTTGTATCGCTAAATCACGTGCCGGAGCACGAGACTCTCGCCCATCGGGTCTCAGTTAAAGTTAGGTGAAGAACCTCTCGTCGCGTTTTATTTTTTGTTTCTTATTCCTTCCAAACTTTCAACACGTTTGCGGTGCTGCGGATTTCGGACTTAGGTACGAACTTTTTTTTCAGTCGACGTCGGTCCATTATGGAGGCTGATTTCGCGCCAGCGATAGCGCATTTATGCGCGGAGCGGACGACACTTCCCGGAGTTCTCGTGTCGCCGCCTTGTTCGTTGCACGCGCCTTCCGTTGACGAAGGCATTTTTATGTTGCCTTTCAGCCCCTCGCGAAAGTCGACGGCCTTCACGGAGAAAGGGGTGCCGTGCGCTCGGCATTTCCCCACCACGGCTTGTTCGCAGGCGCTGTGTAGGAAAGAAGGCTTTGGTTTTTGAGGAAAGGAAAATGGCGCAGTATCTGCCTCGCATATCTCGGCGGACACCTGAACCGCGCCGTAAGAAAAGGGAGGAAGGTGGGAGCGAAAGAAGAAAGAGAGAAAGAGGTACCGCAGTGGAGGTGTCCGGAATGATTTCGACCACCTGGGGATCTTTAACGCGCTCTGACATCGCACAGCACACGGGCGCCTTTTTGCGTCCGCCTCCATCGAAACGCGGCCGGGTTCGAACCCGGGTGTTCCGGCTCATTATGGAAAAAAGGGTGTTCTGCCGTTTTTTTGTTTTTTTTTCCAATTTCTTCGCCCCGGCGCCGGTGTCGCCTCATTCATCGCGCGTCCAAATTTTACCCGCATGTGCATCCTGCGTGAAAAGTCTGCCTGCCACGTGGTTAGCTTTCCAGCCGTGTATAGCTGAGCTCCTACGACTCCCCAATGAACCAGAGGTCCCAGAAATATCACTACTCTGGTTCTCGCCACCCTGCAGAACTTTGGAGCTTCGGGGGTGCCATGCAAGCTCCCCATTAATGTGGCCCGAATGCAGGCCTTGCGCGTTACCTGCATTCGACCAGTGGCTTCTCCGTAAGTGTGGGAGGAAAGAACTTGTTCCCTTGATTTAAGTAGTTTCCCTCTGAGCGGAGAATGGCCAGGGGACATTAGAGAGGGTTAGGATACCGGTCACGTACTAGCGGAGACGTATGCCGGTTTTATGTTTCATGCGCAGTGGCGAATGCGTGGCCGGGTAAGACCACTGCTCGTGCGCAACAGGCGTACGTAGAACCGCTATACGTATCCGGTATGCTCCCGCCGCGGTGGCTCAGTGGTTACAGCGTTCGGCTGCTGACCCGAAAGACGCGGGTTCGATCCCGGCCGCGGCGGGTGAATTTCGATGGAGGCGAAATTCTAGAGGCCCGTGTGCTGAGCGATGTCAGCGCACGTTAAAGAACTCCATGTGGTCGAAATTTCCGGAGCCCTCCACTACGGCGTCTCTCATAGCCTTAGTCGCTTTGGGACGTTAAACCCCAATAAACCAAACCAGTATCCGGTATGCTAAATCTGTCTGTTTTCAACTCCAGTGCAGATGCAACAACGGAGTTCGTTGTTTTGCGCAAACTGGCTCTTCCATTCTTTCTCAGTGGAGAGCTGCCTACGCATCGACCCCCCTATAGTGCTCATCCACTTAACGGCAGTCACCGCGCCGGCTTTGTTTTTGCCAGAGTTTCCCCTCTGCCATTACGCTATTGGCGTCACGCTGACGCGCGTGGCGCCACGGTCCGGTCGCGATATTATCGGACGGTGGGCGCTTCGATTTCCGCCTCTATCGGCGGCAGGCGTAGCCGGGGAGCGGTCTTCACTCGGCGTAGGCGTTCTGTTCCCCAGGCGTGATGAGACGACGATCCGGTCTCCGCCCTCCGCGCGTTGCGTGCGCGCGACGTGTGCCGCTCGAGCGACTCGCGCCGGAAACGTCGTCGATGTTCGTGACGGCGCCGCCTTCAACGGTCGTGTCTCCGCGCCCGTGCTCTGGCGGGTTAAGCAGCTGGGGCACTTCCGTGAATGCCTTCTCCTCCCGCCTGTCGTCTGTTTGTGAAAACTGAATATACAGTTTTGTTTTACAGCGCGCTGTCTTCACCCGCCGGTTCGGTCTCTCCGAGGCCGTGCGGACCCCAGTCGATATCTGGGAACCTGCGTATACAGCGTTTGCTCCCCGTTTTTGCATTATTTCGTTGTTGCATACCATTTTGGGGACGACGTCTGCTGCAGGCGATTTGTGCTCCTTGCCATTTGCGTGGCGCCTGCTTGTCGGCTACATTCCGTAATGGTAGGAGACACGTATTGGGGGGGGGGGGGGGGGGGGCACTCTGTAAATAGGCTCTGTACTTAGTGTATTGAACCATGGTGGATGCGCCTGATGTTCTTTGAGACGAAGCGTCGTCGGGATGCACTGGATCGATGCCGTGGCTGCTTGCGCTTGAACTGGCTGTTCTTTGGGTATACGCCGTTAGGCTTTACCCGAATTAAATCACCCACTTTCCTTTCGTGCAAATCTTCTTTCAGTGTACTCAGTTGCACTGCATAAACGCGTTTAGGATATCTGTGAAGAGAAAATAAAGGGGGGGTTCGGGGCGCAGTGCAACGACAGTCAATTTTGTACTCGTGGTGGTCTGGTTCGATTCCCGGACTGCTCGGAGTTCACTCATTTTGATGGACGCTGCATGAATCATGTTACCTCCGTCGTAGTTTTTAAGAAATGTTCCGCTTTATATGGTTCTGCGTCATTCTTCGCAAGCGCAGCCAGTTAAACTCCTCGCCCGCCGTTCATTCCCAATAAAGAACAGGCGCAGTAGCACTCTGCGGCGCTGCTCCGTTGACGCCGTTTCTCCGCGTTGGTCGCTGAGTCATCGGAGTCGTCCGACGCAGGGCGAGCGAGCGATTTGACGGCGGCCGCCTTCTAGCGAGAGCGGACGTGACCCCCATGCCGTGTTTCTTTCTCTTCCTCTCTCTCTGTGGGAGAGACGCATTCATGGCGGGTGCCGCGTATCTCTCCCCTTTTTTTCTCGCCCTCCCCCGTTTAGTTTATTTTATAAGAATCTCAGTAACTAATCGTCGGGGATGACGGTCCATTCGGTCGGTGCTGGCCCGCTGCATTCGAGGAAACTCAGAATCTCTCGCTCTTGTGAAACCAGGCGCTCCGGCGCGTCCGCGTGCATCGTTTTCTTCGCGCCTGCTTTGCGTAACCTTGGCTCATCTACAGGGATGACTCCATCCAGTTTTCGTCGGGAGTTGAAATCGATTCTCTAGATGGATCGTTTTGGCTGTACTGTTTTTTTTTTTCTTCCAGGCAGCAAAAGACGCAGATGTTGCGGAGAAACCCGCGTATAAAAATGGAGCACCACTTTTGCCGCCACTAGATCTAAACTTGTGACGTCATGACCTAAATGGACTCCGTGATTACTGGTTGTGAGAAATTGGATGGCGACGTAGCTTGGCCTCCTCGAATGAAGGCCGTTGTGGCGCCACTGCCGTGTGCTTGCGAGAATGGCCGCTGGTGGCGACACCTGTTCATTTCAGATCGAGGGCACTAACTCGCAGGTTCAGAACCTAGCAAAATTGTCTGCTGCCTATGTATCTCCGGAGGTTCGCTTCAGAGCGTAACAAAAAGAAATCACATCGGTATCCACGACCAGGAGTCGAACCCGCCACGGTGCGAACAGATCAGCTTCAGAGGCCGCTGCGCGAAACCACTATAGGCTGTCGCTGCATTTTTTTTTTTTATTTATTGCCTGTTGCGGCACGTACAGAAGCACCCCAACTGTGTCCGTGGGTATCGCCGTATCCAAACACGCCTCGTGTTAAACTGCAGCACAGTGCTCTCGCGTCGTCTTCATCAACTTCCACCTGCTCCGTCCGGCGGCACTACCCGCTCGTCGTCGTCTTCTCCGTAGCACGAGTCCGTACTTTAGCGCTGATTCGGATGTAGTACATTTTTCTTTCGTTTTCTAGCTTATGAAAGCTCCGTGTTTAACAAACCACGCTCTTTGTCATTAGAACGGAGTAATAGATATGTTGATAGAGACCAAGTTCGATTTGTCCTCGGTTTGCGTTGGAGTGTCTTGAACAGTGCAGTAAATTGCCCCTCGACGAGAGCTCTGATGAAGGCGGTGCTGAGGTGGTTAGCGGGAATGATGGAGTAACGATCCGGAAAAAAAAAAGAAAAGTCTATCTTGAGAAAAAAAGCGCTGTTTTTCTCAAGATGTACCCCAACCAACTCGCCCAGCAACACACCTTGCTCAAGAAAAGTATAGTTGATGAATGAATCCATGTGATTGGTGCGACAAAAATGCGTTTGGATTAGGCGCATTCGTATTAGGTTTATGCGTTCTCGTTGTGTAACGAATGAGATTCGGACAGACATCTATTAAAGATCTCCGCTCTTTGTCTTCCCTCTCTCTTCTCTTCTCCTCTGAAAGTGGGTTGGGGAATTTCCCTCTCCCTGCTTTGCCACCTTCCAACCGTGGCATAAGCAGGCCTCAGAGAACGCTGGCGACGGACGCTTTTTTTTTTCTTCCGAACTGGGGGCTTTGATGCTACTGCATTGAAAACTTTGCCGAGCCACACGCTGGGAATTTTAGAGGTGACAGTCAGCGATATCAGGGAATGGATGTTGGACCGGAAAAGTGGGCCGCCGTCGACCCCGAGTCCCTTTTAGCGCTCGAAGAATGAAAGTGAAAATTGCTTTTGGGGAAAGAAAATTGGCTGAGGCTTAGCTAAGGTTAAGCCTAGTCAGATGCGAAGCGTATTGATGGCTAGGCTTGGTAATACATGGCTTTCCTTGGTTGAATACTTGGTCATTTTAATACAACCACTAGAAGTGTAGCAAGGATTGCCGTGGCAGCTATATACGGGATCATCGGTGAATTCAATGCAGAGTGTGCAACCGCTGCCCCAGCACCGGCTACAACAGCTTTCGCTTCTCGTTCAAATCAGCCCTGCTTCTAGGCGGCATCCCAACACTTGGCCGCCTCGTAAGTGCCCGGAGAGCGAGGCAAGCTCAGCTTTATACCGCTGCTGTAGCGTCACGTGGTCAGCTGCAGCGCCTCTGATGTGGAGCCTCCACCGCCGCGGCCGACAGCGCGAGCCGGCAGCCCATCTCTCCTCTGCTGTGACGTCATGTTGTCACGTGGTCAGCCGCCGCGCCTCTGATGTGGAGCCTCCACGCCGCGGCCGACCGCGCGAGCCGGCAGCCCATCTCTCCTCTGCTGTGACGTCATGTTGTCACGTGGTCACTGACACGTGGTCAATGGTAGCTCCACCGCCGCGCTCGACGGGCTGTAGTGTAGCTCTAGTAATATGCTTCGCATAAAAAAAAAAGGCCACGGTAACCGCGTCATCGCGCATGACACGACTCGATGTGAGCGCGCGTGACACTGGGCGTTACTTGGTTACGTAAGCCCAAGAGAGAAAAGTTCGGTGATTCGTTCGGGCGCGTGCCACTAGGAGACGCGCCGATGTGGCCCACGGAAGCATATACAGGAACTCTAGCCCACGCTTTAGCCCACGCGGTACCAGTGCCGGCCGAAATTTGTGCTCGGACCGGTCGGTTGTGCTGCGCGGTTCGCCTGGGAGGATCGGCAGAGCGTGACGACGTCGTTGGTAGGAAAACAAGGACGCGACGCGGGCGCCCCCGTCAAGCCTGCGCTGTCCGCTCCGAGGGCGGCTTTTTGGTCACGACTCGAGTGTGTCGCCCCATTTGCGTCCTGCCCACGGTAGATAGACCGCACCACCAGGCACGCGCTGACGTGTCGCGGCTGGCTGACTGTCGGCTCGCTGGCCGCGACCTGCGCGACACGTGACGAGCGCCCACTGTCAGCGCCTGTCGCGAGCCCGAGTGCACGCCCCCAATGCGAACTGTGTCGCTCTGCCGCACGAGTACGGGCTGCCTCGTTTATTTCCGGACGTCCGTGGCAGGAGTGCGTGACTGACTTGCGATAAACAAAAATTGAGGGGGGGGGGGGGGGGGCACTTTGTTCACCTAAAGTGCGGTGAAGCGAAAGCCTTAAAGCGCGGTGTTGCTGCTTGTGTCACTGATGTGCGGTTAAGATGTTAATTAAGTGGTTTAATGATTTATTGGGGTTTCACGTCCCAAAGCGACTCAGGCTATGAGGGACGCCGTAGTGAAGGGCTTCGGATAATATGGACAACCTGGGGTTCATCAACGCGCACTGACATCGCACAGTACACGGGCCTCTAGAATTTCGCCTCCATCGAAATTCAGCCGCCGCAGCCGGGATCGAACCCGCATCTTTCGGGTCAGCAGCCGAGCGCCGTAACCACTGAGCCACCGCGGCGGCTAGATGTTAAGTACACAGTTGTTTGTGAATCTTAAGTGCTGGATACATTAAGGGTGTTCGGGAGGCATCCGTCTGATTCGACGCTTTCTGCAAACATTCTCCGGCGTCCCAGACGAGGAGAACTACGTGTGCGTTGGCAGGAAGTAGCGTAGCCATTAGCACGCTCGGCTGCGGAACGGAAGGATGGTGGTTCGAATCCCATCGTGCACAAATATATTTATTCTGGTCTGACCAGAAAAAGCGTGACACCTTTGTTGACAACCTTCTGGTTTGGTTTATGGGGTTTAACGTCCCAAAGCGACTAAAGCTATGAGGGACGCCGTAGTGGAGAGCTCCGGAAATTTCGACCACCTGGGGTTCTTTTACGTGCACTGACATCGCACAGCACATGGGTCTCTAGAACTTCTCCAAAGAAATTCAGCCACAGCGGCCGGGATCGAACCCGCGTCTTTCGGGTCAGCAGCCGAGCACCATAACCACTGAGCCACCGCGGCGGCTGTTGACAACCTTCTGTCGACAATGATGAGGGATTACAGGCTTTCTCTTTAGAACAGGCCATGCGCCACTATGCCCTGCCTGTGAACACATGATCATTTTTCCTGCCAAAGCTTTGAAAACGCTATCATTGCGCGCGCAATCCCCCAGAGATACGTTGCGTGCGTCTCGGAATCGTCCGCTCGCGTCTTTTTATCCGCCGTGAAGGGCCCGCGTTGACTTTCCCAACCCCCGCCTCTTCTCGCGCGCGGTGCCGAGCGTGCTCATTTGCCGCCGCATTGGGAAAAAGCGCGCGCGCCGCTCCCTCCGTCTTCATCTCCCCCCGGTTGCGAATGCCGACGGTTGTGTGTCGCCATTCATTGCACCACCCTTCCTTTTCGGAATGGCCCAACGTCTTCTCTGGGCGCCTTTCTTTTGTTGTCGCTGGGGGCAACGACTCCAGCCGTTGGGCATTTGGACTCGTGGCGCGAATACAATGGGGCGCATTCCCGTCGTTCCTTAGCGCAGCGTCAGACGGCCAGAGAAAGCTGTGTGCCCGTGAGAAACTAGGCGAGACGCTATTCAGGCATCCCGCATGTCGGGAGCTTCTCTGATAATCTCTAGCCAGCTAACAGCACCTGTCTTCTCGTAGCGTACAGAAAATAGGCGGCTGTTCCAAATTTCGTCCTTCGCGTTGGCTGAGAGAGACACGGTTTATCGAGAACTGCGCGCTTACCGCGTAGTAGTTGTGGAAATGCGCGCATTGTCGAGCGCGGGCGAGCTTCTGCCGTCCTCGGTGCCGATGGGACCGTCTTTGGAGCACGGGTAGCACTGGTGCAGTGTGCAGGTTCGTGCCAAATCCGGGGGAATTTCTCTGCAGTCCTTGCGGAATAATGAGATGCCGCGGAATTTTCGCCTTACCTCTATGTCTCGTAGATGCCTACATCCCTATAGACCCACAGTAATGGCGGTACCCAACGTTCTGCTTGGCTCGCAGGAGTGGAAGCTTCTGCTTTTTACACATGCGCGTTCTGTAGCTCTTCGTCGTCGCCACTGTGGTGGCTTTCCTCGTTTCAGTCGAGCCGGTCGAGACTGGTTAAAATCGAATTCATGTAAACACACAGTGGTCGAGTTGGGCTGGCCTTGCTCAACTCAATCCCTTGACTTTACCCACCGCTGTCGGTTTCATGTAAACGATGCTTTTAGGCGGGTCAAGCGAGTTGACCTACCCCCTGCAGGCGAGTTGACTCGACTCGCTCTGCCGCTTATTTTACTCGACCCGACAGCGTTTACAGGAACCCGACAACTGGTTTTTTTACCCGACAAGCAAACTATAGTAGGATACAACTTAAAAAAAAACAGCAGTTGCTAAAACTGGGCCGCGGTCCGCGGCGTCCTTTATTACTTCGCTAACCAATGGCAACAGTAAACAAAATCAGCTTTTTAATCAAAATTCTACAGCTCGTAATGCTTTTCTTGTGATAAGCTTCTTGTTTGCGTAACAAGACACGCTTAAAGGGCCACGGACCACCCCAGCTCAGCAGACACTCTCTACCTCTCTTTCAGCGAGCCTCCTCTCCTTCCATTCCCTCCTCGAAATTCTTCTCTCCCGCTCCTCGTCGAGTAGGCTCGGCAAGGCAAAATCACCCCTTCCTTCTCCGACGTAAGCCGGAGGCGTGGTGTCTGTGGAGTGCGTCACGGGGCTACGTCATGGCCCCGCCTTCAATAGAATTCTTTTCTTGGTTTTTGCTGCTGGGGCTGAAACAGCGTCGTCGCATTTTCGCCGCACACTGAACGATCGAGAGGCGCGATCGGCTCGACCACCTAGACTTGTTAGCGAGCGCACCCTTTCATACATCTGTTTGTCATTCCCAGTTAGCGAGCCACCTTTTCATTTTTTTTTTAGGCCTCCCCACCGTTTCACGAGCGGATGGGCGGAAGTCGTTTCTGTTCGAAACACACGGCGAAGTGCGGACCCGGCAACCGCCCGTTTGCTTTTCTTCATGTGTGTTTGTGTTCTGTGTGTTTGTGTCTTTTCTCCGCTCCGAAGCCCATGTCGTTCATTGGAGTCAGGGCGTACGCAAGATGCATGGAGGATAAGCGGTGTCTATCTGGGCGTTTACATGAGCCCGACAAAAGTCGGGTTAAGGAGGCTGTCGGGCCGAGAACCGGTTGTCGGGCTCATGTATACGCTAGGGGGTCGAGCAAAGGGACCGTCGAGTCGAGCTGGGCCAGCCCGACTGCAGGGGGTGGGTTGGCTCTGCCCGACCCGGCTGGAAGGAGCATGTATACGCTGCCGCATCGGCTTAGCGCCTCCTCTCCTGCCTCCTCTCCGGTCTGGCTGGCGCTGTGCAGGAACTCGGAGCACTCGGCGCGCGCGCTCTTTCTTAACGGCCTGTGCATGAGGGGCAGTTGCTATCTACCGCCGCAACTCTCCGGGGGCTGGTTCGGTTACTTTGCACATATTGCTGAACGGCTGCTCCGAGTACTGAAGAACTTGACGACCATATCTTATGCAGCCACTGCTATCGGCACGCAAAGCAGGGAACTAGTAGATGGATCTCAAAACATTGAAGTCGGCATGCAATGATGGCGCATAGTATTAGCGAATAGGGCTGTATCATTAGCGTCTAGCAGGAATAAAAGTGAGGCAAGATATTACAGGGCGAAGCCACGGTTAGGAAAACATTTATTTTCATTTTCAGGGCTGGCACAATCTCTGTTGATACTTGGAAATGTATGAATAAAATAATAGCACTTGCCGTTTGAAAACATTCGAAGTATCTGTGCCTTCTGTTCTCACTGCGTGAAACACACCAGATCAGAAAGATCCTTTGCTCTTTGGAACTCCGATATCGTTTCACATACTTAGAAGGACTGAAAACAATAACAGGCGCTGCTTGTAATGGCCTATACAACATTGTTGTGCGGCTCGCAGTTCAAGGGATGTCAGTTACAGCCTTAAATGCTTTCGCCTTGGCTTGTGGATGAAACCAGGCGGCTTGTCATTTTGGTTTGTCAATTTCGTTGTGTAGTTGACGAGAAGAATTCGGAGAAACTTCTCAGAAATGAGGTGTGTTAAGCATTTGGTGTGGCTTCTGTTAACCCATTCCGGACAGCATAGGAAGGGTGAATCTTCTAGATGTGGTTCAATGATTAGTTACAAGACTTCGAGAATTTCGATCGTGGGAGATACTTGACCGCCTTTTCAAAAAAAAAAACGCCGGAATCACTAGAAACCCCGGCTTTGGATAGTGGTTTTCACCATGATTTGTTTTCTCGGCACCTGCTCAGGCCGTAAGAAGAGAGCGAGAAAGCGCGCGCGTCGATACCGGCCGTGCTGGGAGATTTTTTTTTTTTTCCGGCAGCGGAGACACCCATTAGAAATCAAAGCGAGCCGCTGCCGGCCTCGAAGACAGCGCGCACGTGAACGGGCGAACCAACCGGCCGGAAAGAGCAGCAGCGGGAAAGGGAACTTTTCGTCTGGGCGTCTTTCCTCCTCTAGCATGCGTGTAGTTTGCGTGCTCGACGCTAGGTGTAGCGACGGTCTCTGCCCGACAGAAAACCGGTTCATGTATACGCGGTAGGGTCGGGCTGGTCAGCCCTACATCTGGCGCACCCCGACCCGACCCGCAACGTCGGGCTCCATGTATACGAGGCTTATGCGGAGCGCTCAAGTGGACGAGCGAGGGAAAGGCTCTGCTGCACTACTAATTAAAACCTTGTTTTGGGGGGCTCGCATAGAAGAAAAGAAACTGAGGAGGGAGCGCGCACGCAGAGCTTCTCGTGACGTGATCACGGCGGGGGGGGGAGGGGGGGGCGAACCAACTCCCTCAGTTTTACTATTTTTTACTTTTTATGGCAAGGGTTCAAGGCTGTCGCCGCACGCTCCCTCCGCAGTTTTTTTTTTTTTCCTTCATGCGGGTTTGGAGGCATGAGCCAGAACAGAAGGCGCTGCGGAAAGCCTTGTGCAGACGACGCCCCTTGACGTCAGCGGTGTGCAGAGTAGTGGGCGGGGCCCGTTCTTGAAGGAAGGAAAGAACGAACGAGCTTTGATTTGAATTTTCGCAGCTTTTCGGGGCGCGCATGGCTCTAGTATTTTGCAGAGGTTATCTTCGATGCCTCATCTATGCAGTGGGCTTGTTTTTCAAAAATGTCCGGACCCTGGTCAGTGGCCCTTTAAGCAGCGCACTACTTTTTTGTCGCGGAGGAATTCTGTGCGCGAAGGTTGAATGTGGGCGGAGCTTCGCTGCAGACTCAAGTTGTATCCGACTATAGACTCGACTCTGTCGAGTTCATGTAAACAGGCTGATATATTTTGCCGTGCTCGTAGCGTGTCCCACCAGGCATCGGGTCCAGGATCACCGCCGCTGTGCCAAAGGAGGAAGGAAACGTGGGCCGGAGACGGGGAGTAGGGGAAGTGAAGGAAAAACTGTATTCACATATTTACATTATTTACATAGAGCGGGACTGAGAATGGCTCTCAGTGGAAGGGGAACGTCTTCGTCAACCGTAGTCGACTGGAGCTAGCAGGCTTCTCTCGGCCACACTCACGGCCGAGTTAAATATCGTTCGGTTTCCCCAGATCCCTGGCTGGGGAATAATGGTCGACGAGCACTGTCCAATCGGATGGACCGAAGGGGACCTTCTTGTTACCGCCCACGGCTGGGCAGGTGCGAGCTTTTCCACTCTCTCTCGCAGCTGGGTCGATGAGAGGGGGAGTTGCCGCTGGTCCAGCCCTGCGGGAAAGGAATCTCCCGAAGTCTTCCAGCAGGTGAATGAACTTGCTTCCCCGCCGATTGCCCAGAACGCGAGTCGGAGACACAGAATTCTTCAATTATCCGCCAGCGTGACCGGCGCCGGCCCGTCGCCTCCTCTGTGGTCGCTCGGACAATACCTCCGGCATTCCTGCTACACTAATCCGCTCAAGGAATTTCGCTGTGGTTACTGCTGACAATGGCCCTTGAAATTCCTGCTACACTAATCCGCTGAGGCTCGGAGGGGCATTCCAAGCATCCCACTTCCCACCGCCGTCGCGGGGTTGTCGGCCTCGATGAATGTTCACGGTAGCTGCTTGATCGGGCCCACGTGGTCCGAAGTACAGTCACAACAAGGCCTAGTGTAAGGGGCGAGGGTCGTGTTTGGGCGCTGGATTTATTTGTTTTTTTTTTTTAACTTAGTTGGAAAAAATGGAAGCATAGCGTTTTTTTTTTTTTTTTGCGAAGAAAAATTCTCTCTCCTTACTGGAGCGCGTGCCCTACAATTCAATATGCCTCTCTCTGGGATCTTGGCTTACCGTGGTGTGTTTCCCCGTGTGCGGAATATGTTGACGGCGTGCCGCGACTGAATGCCGCGGGCGTTGTGTCATGCATCCACAAGGCGGAGAGTCGCTCGGGCCAAGGCTACGCATTGCGTTCTCTCGTGTGCGGAACCGAGCGCTCACTGTTTCTGCTGGAAGCTGCTTTTCCACGGGTTGCGTCGGGCCGCCGACGAAAACGCGCGTTTCGCGACGCAGAGAAGCGCCGCTGGCGAAACCGGTATTCGTGCGCACTGCGCTTTTGCTTTCAGCGCACGCTAGTTGGGTCTGTGTTTCTGCAATGTCATCTTTGTAATGTTCGTGCTTGTGCAAGGCTGAGAGTGGGGGGGGGGGGGGGGGGTCAAGAGATGGAATTGAAGGGACGCTGCGGATATGTTAGGGAGTTTAAGGATACTGGAGCGTGTAGGGTAATGAAAAGGGTGCATCTTAAGTTGGGGACAACGCAGCGAGCCATGAAAGGAAAGCGATAGGTGTAACGTTAAGAGACCGGAAGCGGGCAGAGTGGGTCGTCAGGGAAGAAACCAGGGTTAATTATAAGGCAGTCTAAATCAAGAGGAAGAAGTGGGCTTGAGCAGGGCGTGTGATGCGAAGGCAAGATAACCGCTGGTCCTTAAGGGTAACGGAGTGGATTCCAGGGGAAGGGAAGCGTAGCAGGGGGCGGCAGGAAGTTAGGTGGGTGGAATAGATTAAGAAGTCTGCGGGGTATGATAGGGTAGCCGCAACTGGCGAAGGACAGGGGTGAATAGAGAGACATGGGAGAGGCCTTTGCCCTGCAGTGGGCGTAGTCAGGCTGATGATGATGGTGATGCTTATTGATTAGGGGGAAATGGGAATAGCGAGCTGCCACTGTGCATGCGCAGAACAGTGACGCCGTTCGGCTGATTGTCCAGCGCATGCGCACTGATATCCCCGCTATTTACTTTCACCCCTAATCAGTAGAGTTCCTGTTGAAGTTGGCCTATATAGATAGGGTGCCAAGTGTTCATTGACAGAGAGGCTTCTACCACTCCGAACGGAGCTGTTCATAGACTTACAGTAGTACACGTGTCTCCACCGGATGGTTTCGCAAGGAGACTGCGGTAACGTCGAGACCGGCTTGGGCGCGGATCCTTGAGGCTGGGCTCTGCCGTCATTGAATTCCCGTCGGTAATCGCGGAGTCCATTTCAGACGACGTCACGAGTTTGGATCGAGCGGTGGGCAATAGCATTTTAGTTTTTAAATTCACATTTTATTTTTTTAAAGCTCTAAATGCGTGTTCTGCTACTAAACAAACATCAGTGTAGCCCGGAGGAGCCACACACACTGAGGAGCCACACTGCGCCGCGGTGGCGCAGTGGTTATGGTGCTCGGCTGCTGACCCGAAAGCCGCGGGTTCGATCCCGGCCGCGGCGGTCGAATTTAGTTGGGGGCGAAATTTCTAGAGAGAGAGAGAGAAAAAAACTTATTAATGCAAGTGCGTTTAGACCCCCCTTGGGTCCCTGGACCACCGCACGGTCCCACTCTACGTCGGAACGTTCATGTGGTGTTTGTCCATGACGTCGGCACCCCGAAGCACCGCAGCAAGCTGCGATGGCGGGTCCGGAGACGAGAGCACGACGGCCCGTGTACTGTGCGGTGCCAGTGCACGTTAAATTTCCGGAGCCCTCCACTGCGGCGTCCCTCATAGCCTGAGTCGCTTTGGGACGTTAAACCACACAAACCAACCTAAACCAAACCGATAACAATGTGGAAGCGTCCTCTGTGTCCCTCCTTTTGCGCGCTTGACGTCAGCCTCGCACGTGGGAGACCCGGCGCGTTGCTTCAGTACAGAGTCGCGACTCGATCGAGCGACTTTCATTCGGCGGGTCTGCAGCGTTGTCGCTGGCCACGAAGCCGGCGAGCGTGTGCGGGGGGCCTCTCCACGTTCTCACCCGCGGCGACACGCTCCGGACCTGTGCCCGTTACACAGACACACACAGGTGGTTTGGCGGCGCGTGCCGTGGGGCCCGCGCGCAGAAGGCGCGCCGCCGCCACGCACGATTGGCGCCGATCGCGTGCCTCCAATTAGCGCGCCCCGCTGGGAGCAGCTGCTGCTGTGCGGAGAAGCACCTGCCCCGCCGTTCGGCACGCGCGAGGAGAAGAAACGGTCGTCGTCGTGAGTGCGGCGCAGGGCGAACGTCTCTCGAGTCACCCGTGTTCCACGAGCGGAGACTGTATAGTTGTGCTCAGCTTCCGGGCCCCGCGTCTTTTTTCCCAGCTCCCGCCAGCAGCTCATAGTGTGCGCACGCGTCGTTGTACCACACATTTTGGGTGCGCCATATCGGTCCTGGGTGGAGCGTGAGCCTCGTTGATCTCGAAGCCCATCAAGTACGACGGGTCCAGTAAATGAGTGAACAATAAATAAATTGGCTAAATCGAAAGGAAAATTGAAAATTGGTTTTTGAGGAAAGGAAATAGCCCAGTATCTGTCTCACACATCTCGGCCGACACCCGAACTGCGCCGTAAGGGAAGGGAGGAAGGTGGGAGGGAAAGAAGAAAGAGAGGAAGAGGTGCCGTAGTGGAGGGCTCTCGAATAATTTCCACCACGCGGTGGTGGTGATGTGACACTTTTTATTAACAGCCTTTATGTTAGGCGTCCAATAGGTCCTGGGCCAAGGCGACGAGGGCGCGTTGCAGGTTCAGGTCCCGGGAGGCAAGCCAGATGAGCCACGGAGGATAGGCGGGGGACTGGAAGGCTGCGTGGCACTGTGTAAGAGTGTTCTATGCCTGCATATGTGTGTGGACAGTTTGGGCACTGAGGTGTGGAAGTGTGCCGGTACAGATAAAGTTTGGCTGGTGTACGTTGGAGATTAAACTGTATTCGGCGAAGAATGCGAGCTTCACGGATCGATAAGGATGGGTGTGGCGGTGGTAAATCAGCTAAGTCCAATTGTTGCTGCGTGTAGTATTCGTCGACAGTGTGTCTGTAAGCCCTGACCGCCTGCTCCGTCGGTGGGCTCGTCCATGGGATCCCCGGCGCCCGGTGTATAGTTTCGCAGGCAAGCTGGTGAGCCAGCTCATTGCCGGGGATGCCCATGTGACCCTGCGGAGATCTTTAACGTGCACTGGCATCGCACGGCACGCTGGCGCGTTTTTGCGTGTATAGTCTCCATCGAAACGCGGTTTTCAGGAGAGGAGACGAGCAGATGTGCCACTTCTCGGCGGACACCTCAGAACGGGTCAGTGGCCGTTTCCACCGCAGCGGAAGAGACAGCTGTAGGCGGGTTGGTATGGTGTCGGTTTAAAGAACCAGCTGACATGCGAACTTTTTTCGAGCTGACAGAAAAAAAAAGCATAACTACGGCTAAGCAAGAACACAAGCATAAAACTTGAAAATACAAATTCATTTCCAGATTACACGCGGCGCGAAATCTACAGACTTTTACAGCCCTGACTGATGAAGCAAACCTTCCCGGTGCGTTGAAGCGACAGATGACAGGCTGACACATGCTTCAACTTGTCGCAGAATGCGCATGACTTCGACAATTTCTCGATTGAGCTGCTTAAAATAAACAGCCAGGATAACAGTGCCATGAAACGATTAGGGCGCAATCTTTACATTCTCTGCAGTGCATTGCGAGAAATTATCGGGGCCATGCGTGTTCTGCGACAAGGCGTGATGTATTTCTGTCACTTTAATTCACCGGGAAGTTCGTTGTCTTATCGGGGTCGCAGTCAGCAGGTTCCGCAACGCGTGGTATCATGAAATAATTTTCTTCTTTGTGTGTACGTTTTATGCTTGTGTTTTCGCTTGGCTGTAGCTGTGCATTTTCACTGTCAGCTAGGATAAAGTTCAGTTGCTAGTACAGCCGTTGCCTTGTCCTTCCGTGACCCCGTATTCTGCGCTGTTTGATGCTCCAAAGTGTTTTCACCCTTCGTCAGTCTCCGTGCGTTTCCTCCACCACGCTGTCTCTTCCTCTTTCGCATCGAGTGCCCTTTCGCTTCGTGCCGGTTCCTCCGCTGAGGCCGATAACGCTTATGGCCGCTATTGATGCAATAATGGCCTGCTTCCTTGTGCCAACATCAGCAGGCCACCGCGCACCAACGGGAAGTCTTTAGGCCGCTGCAGTCAGACTTCCCCGTCGAATGCTTCTTGTCGGACAGGATGTGACCGCGGACGCTGGGAGCGCGCGGAGTTGTTCCTGTGCAGCTGTGCGCGTGCACCTAGTCCTGCACAGATTTCCGCAAAGCGCTCGAGACTGCACACTCTGGCATGTGCAGTCCGCAGTCAGAAATCCGCGTGCCCAGGAAGCCGGCCAGGAGGCGATGCGATTGTCTGACTTTGCGCATGCTGTTTCATCCACCATCGAGACTAGCGCACATGTATCCAACACAATACAACGCTACTTGCAAGCAATGCGGCGAGATAGCCGGATACGACCACATTCTATCGAGTTGCAAAAAGGCGGCGCCACCGGCGGACCTACTACCAGTCCCTTCTCTAGAGCGTTGGGAGGCTATATACTGGCCAGCTCAGACCCGTTGACGCAAGTCCGGGCCACTGAGTGTGCTCACAAGGTCGCCAAGAGCCATGGGCTCGAAGTCACCTAGTAAAATGCCCACTAGGGCACAGTGGTGGCAATAAACGTTTTCCAATACATATGCATGGGATGCATAATATGTGCTGGAAATGAAAGGTGCACTGTAGCCAGGACGCTTGCTCCAAGCGCGCGTAGTAGCAGTTCTGGGAGGCGTGGGGTGGGGACCGTTTGAAACACGGATGTCGAAAATCGAAGCTTAAGAGGAATGGTTGCGGTAAACGGAAGGAAGAGTGCTTATTTTTTTTAAGTATTTACGCCGTTTTAGTGTCCTATCTTTCTAATTTATTTGAGACCCCATCCGCGAACTGAAAGCTAAGTGAGACGCGCCGTGCTAGCGCACATGCTCCACATTTGGCCCAGTCAGCAAAATCGGCTGAAAGTTTTGCGGTAAAAAAATATTTGACCAGAAGCCGCAAGCCTGTTTCACATGCAAGCGTAAATGCTCGCGATTTCTGCCGTCGCGACGCAAGAACCTGTTTCGAGTTATCGCGGCGGCTCGAGCGACGAGGATGGTGTCCCTTGAAAAGCGGTGTGGCTGTACTGGCGGCGCAATTCTGATCGTACGCGATGTTTAAATAGGATGTCGTCACCTGCCGCCGCCTGCCCAGGTGAAGCTTTGATCAGGAAGGATCCACGCGATTTGTGGTGAACTGCGAATTTCTTCACACATTCCGATATGACGGAGCTCGAGTGGAGATTTTCACAGGCAGCTTGACTATATCACGAAAAGACGGGACCTATCGTTATGTCCTATGGCCACGTCTTTTTTCGCTAGTCAATGTACCTCAAATGACGAATGACCAAACATTCTGGGATACCGATAAAAAAATGAACAGCAGCTGGTAACAATGGGCCGTGGAAAGAGAAGTTTATTTTTTTCTGTCAACAAAAATACAAATATGCAAAAAAAAAACTGCTCTACTGAATGGTCTATACATTCAAGCCACAATTCAAGTAACAATGGGCCACGGTCCTCGGCGTCCTGTATTACTCCGCTTACCAGTCACATCAGTGAACTAAATCTGCTTTTTATTGTTTGACCATATTAAACAAGCCAGATGCGTCACATTTCTTGCGCTTATGATTTCGTCTTTTTGCTTACATAACAAGACAAACTTTAAGATGGGCCGACTTTGTTGTCACGGAGGAATTCTTTCTAACCTACAATAGCCCAGATAAGCGCTTTCGAGTAGAGTTGCCGGCCAAGTTCCGGGCGAAATAGCGTTTTCATTTCTTACAAAAATTAGTTTCCTCCAATAGAAGCCAAACTACTCTGCCACATTCATTCAACGTGGATTATGCTTGAACGTATAATATTGCTGAACCGAGCTATGCGTTACGGCTCAGTGGTCGACGTTTCATTGAGGTCGAGTGCTCCTGTTTCTAATAGCGTCTCTGCGATTAAGGTATTCGATTGGCACTGGAAAAATTTCACACTCCAAAACCGTGGATGAAGCCTTTGAGCAGGTGACGCCGGCTGCGGCACTGTCAGTGCTAAGGCCAACGGCGCTGGCGAGGTGCTTGTATCAGCCATCGCGAGATGTCGCTGCCGTCGTTAGGCGTGCGCAAGGGCGGAGCCTCGTGACCGCTGTGGCGGTGCTGATGGGATCGAAGTGCGCGCTAATGCTGGGCCATTATCACTAGGGAGGCTCCCCAATCGTCACCATTTAGTGTGCTTGTCCGGCGGCTGCAGCGTTTGGCTGTCGTTAGCCGCCTAGCGCGAGTGCTGCGGTATCAGCCAGCATGGCTGTGGCGCCTGTCTGGCGCCAGGGGGGAGGACGCCGACCATCTGGCCGACGGTGTACGCGCGTTGCGCGCTGCGACACCCCGCTATATGCACGGGTGGGTCCCGCTCTCACTGGAGGGATGAATGCGCGGTCGGGTTCTCCCACTGCCCCTCTCATCTGCGTGGAAGAGGTGGCAGAGCGTGTCGAGCCGGAGGTCGCCCGGGGCGGTGGACGCTGCAACGCGTTGTTGACACGGCACACTGATCGCTTAGCTGCTGCCCGCTGCGTGTTCATCCTCTTTCGAGCTGCTGCTCTCTCGCCCTTCCTTGTGGGGCGCGTGCCCAATCTTCCGCTGCTCAGCTGTAGTTTACAGGAGCGAGTTGATGGCCTGCATGGGGAATATACAGCGCAAGGCAAAACAACAGCAGCAGTGAAATACAAACACGGGCTTGCTTTCTCTGTGTCTTTCACTGTTTCGGTCCTTTTGTCATTATCTCTTGCGCTGTGTATTCACCAGCTGTGGCGCCCCTGGAGAGCGATCCTGGCCGGACGGGCCGCCGCAGCCTCCCCTCTGGCGCTTCATTGCGGCTTAGTACCCTCCACGACGTCGTGCTGCGGACTCCGGCCGCTTCTTCCGCCGCCGGTCCGCAGCTCCCACATTTGTTTTCTCCTCCTCGCCGGTCCCCTGCAGCGCATCTTGGTCTGCAGCTCTGTCGCCCGTAACGTCGCGCCAAGCCGTGGCGCCATCAGGCGGGGCCCTCTTCGCCTATCACCACACGAGGCCAAGAGCGTGCACAGCGTGCAGCCGTTCTCAAACGCCAGTCAGGTGTCAGTCGGCCCTTCCCCTCCTTGGCTTAACGAGGGGGGTGACGCCACTGAAGGCCGGTCGAAGACGTGCTACCGTCGCGCTTGCATCGGCGGTGCACTGCGTCTGCGAAGGTTTGTTTTCATGCGGGTCGCGTCGGCGGTATTGCGCCCCGTCTACGCGAAGCCGCAGATGCAGAGGCTGCCGTGTCCTTTCATTCCTGTCCGATCGCTGGACACGTTGCGTCAGGCGTCTGATCGGGGATCATGGTCGCCGTTGGCGCCGGCTTTCACGAGTTCGCTCGAAGAAATTCACTGGTCACGTAACTGAATCGTAGCACCGCTATCTCTGTCCATTGCCTGATGCGCGCTGCCGACAACTCCGAGGTAGCTATGGAGGCAACCGTGGAGACGAAGCACGTGGAGCTGTCGGAACTTCGGCCGACTCCGCAGTGGCGGCGTACAAAGGGCACACTCTCGGTGCTCTCGCGCGTGCTGCTCCGTGCGCTAGTCGGGTTGTTTCGCATCCGCTGCACGCCGCACTGAGGGCGGACTGCACCGGGCTGGGCGCCTCGAAGTTGCCGGCTTTAATTCCGTTAGGGCCGCTTGGAAATGGCTCATCAGCAACGAAACTCGGCGGCGTTGACCAAGTGGTACCAAAACCTCATGACGTCACCATGGTCTCGCATGCCGTCAGTGGTCGACCATAACATATACTATTAATGGGCGATCACCAGTGATGGTGGTAATTTTGGAATGGTGAAGGACGTTACTAAATAATAATAACTGTCGTTAATTACAATGATAACGGCCTTTAGGTCAGGGGCCTTTGGGGTGAAGGTCTCCACGGTTAAGGCCTTCAGTGTAAATACCGTCAGGCTGACGTCCTTTAGTAAAAAGCCTTCAGGGTGAAGGCCTTAACTGCCTTTCGGGTATAGGCCTTTTATAAAGGTCAAGGGATGCTTTTGCATTCACAGCACGCAAGGATCTTTAGTGCCCACGGTAACTTTTACCTGCTTGTGCACCTTTACTTTTTACAGGATAAATGCCTTATAACAATGGTCTGCTGTAAACTTGTTACAGACTGTATTACTTTCCTATAGATATTTCCTTTTGCCTATTCATAGTCGATATAAAGCGTATACATAATTAAATAGATAAATAAATAAACTGTAATCTATTTATAAATAAATAAAGTGTGGTAAAAATGTATGACCGTAACTCTGTTATGCTGTCTATCGGATTTCTATTGGCTATAGGCTTGTCTGTATGATTTGTATATAAATTAGAAGGTCTTTATGGACAAAAATCTATGACTGTCTGAAAAAATTTTTGAAAGGAATTAGATGCATCTTGATGGAAACAGGCATACATGCAAAGACCACGTATGCAGCGCACTGCATGGTCAAGCATTCGTGTGCGTGCGCTCGGCGCTTTGATAAAACTGCCTACAGCGTTGATTGAACCGTTTTGAGAAAGCTTTTTTTTTTTCCCCCGAATTTCCCTGTCCGTCGTGCCACCATTTGCTCGTCCCGTTCACTGAATGGCACTGCCCTTCTGCCTCTTTTGCAGACTCGTTCGTGAATAGCCAGGAATGGACGCTGAGCAGATCCGTGCCCGACATACGCCTGGTAAGGGGAGCCATTCCAGCCTCTTGCGTGGTGCTCTCGCATGCAGCACTGCCTGCGTGTGCGGCACTTATCACGGGATTCTGCGTCGCGGGAACGTCGTACCTCAATTTGGCAGGCACTCTGGGGTCATTAGTAATGGTATACCTTACCAGTATAGTGCATAAGTTGTTTTCTTTGTTATCAGGGGGTGGAAACATGGAGGCTTACGAAAAGTATTGAAACTGAACTGAGAACAACGTGGAAGAGAGCAGAGCGGGTTAGGGAGCAAGCTTGAGTTAATAGACACCTTTAGCATACCGTGTCTTACCGTTACCGGAATACCGGCAGCCTGCCCGCCGCTGGCGAGCAGGCGCTGATTGGTCCCGATGCTGCAGGCGCGCGCGCAGCTGCAGGGTACCTGGCGCCATCTGGTGACGTCAAGGCGATTTGCGCATGCAAATGCGCATTGGCTGCAATGCAGTGCGCATGCATGCAATGCCTGCGCATTTGCTGCGCACGGGCTCCCGGCACTCCGGCACCGGTAACACGGTATACTAAAGGCGTCTGATGATATCCTAGCTTAAACCAGCGAGAGGGAATCGGCAGGTTGTGTGGTATGGAGAGCAGATATCCGATTGCTTAGTTAGGGTAACGAAGTGGATTGCAAAACAAAAAAAAGTTGCACAGTGCAGGTGCAGGACAAGGTTAATTAGAGGTCAGCTGCTGTTGTTATGCAGTGGGCGTAGCTGGAGGAGGTACGGTGAGGATTCATGAGAGAAGAAATCTTTATTGCTGAAAAGGTTCGAGACTCTCCAGGTGGTCTGTTCAAGGCCTTGAGATTCGTGAAACGTTTTGGTTCAGTGGGTGAGCTGCGGCATATTGCCAAACCCCAGCCCCCTCCTCTCGAGAAGAGCCGGTGACGGATGCTTGGCCTGAGCGCCGGGCTGACGGCTGAAGCAATTGGAGAGCTCGATTAAGAAGTCCAACCGGAATAACAGAGACACAAATCGATATCTCAGTAACGTTTATTAGAGCGAAAGTTGGAGACACCAAAGGAACTCTAAACGACGCTGTAAGACTAGATTAATTGTGCAGCCCTTTCTTCTTGGATCTTGTCTCACAATCTGAGCAATGGCACCGCATCTAATACCCCTGTCACACTAGCAAATTTAATGTCATTCGAATCGAATGACATTAGCACCTAATGTCATTAATCGGCTGCTACACGGGAACATGTAATGCCATTAGGTTCGAATGACATTCGCCATCGAATGAGTTAGGGGAACTCATTCGCATTCGATCTCGAACCGAATGCGTACTCTGGACACCAGATACGCAGCAGGAACAAGCGACGCGAAAAAATAATGTGCACACTGCCAAACTTAGAAAGTGCATTTATTTAGTTCTGATAAAAAAAGGTAATGTTGGTGTGAATCTGTTCACACTAGAGGCTGTTGTGGATAGCTATTACTCTCGGTCTCAGCAGCAGCCAACAGCAGCGGCCGAGCGTGAGGCAGCGGCCGAGCGTGAGGCAGCGTCCTTCCCGCGACCGTCGGTCATTTTGGGTTGCGTGATTCTTGCTGGTAGGCATGCCATGTTTGTTAAGCTCGAAGGTACTTAAAGACGTAACTGAGCAGTTCACCTTTTGGAAGTCATTTCCAAGCTCCGCGCGTGTTCGCGCGCCGCCATGTCAGCCATTTTGTTTGTTTACATTTGATGGATTTGTGGTTGACTTTGCACTTGGCTTGGCTTTTGTTGGCTAAAGTGGTGCAGAATGGCCGGAAATAATATTTTAAGCTTATAATACGGCACACAAATGTTCTCACTCGCTTTTGGAACACTGCACAACAATTTGAAACATCTTTTATGCGCGCTGATGTCGTTCAGTTGGACTATTTTTTCTTCACTGATCGTCGATGCCACCATTTTCGAATGACATTATTTTTTTCCGTGCAGCACCGAAAGAGACCAAATGACATTCGATGCATCGAATGCCATTGGGTTCGAATGACATTAAATTTGCTAGTGTGACAGGGGTATAAGATTCCCACTGCATGGAGCATATGGCCCGGATGCCCCGTGTCGCTAGTTAGCATTGACCCCTTCAGTCAGCCTGCACCCGACTCTCCACCGCGCTTTTGTGCTTCTTCTAGAACATTGATGCGTCACTTTTACTCCCATCAGGCTTCCAAGTGCGCCGCTGCAGCTCTTACTGTGAGGTAATTAAGTGGCTTACTGCGTGGTAGACGCTGCGCTCATTTTAGTTGTGTGCATTGGACCACCAGCAGTGTAGCGCTCCACTATTTTCACGGCCTCTCTTCGGATGATGAAGCCAACAACAAAGTGCACTTGCTAAAGCTGGTCCTTGACGAATGGAAGTGGTGTCAGCACCACGAACGCTTTATCGGAATCCTTTCACCCTATCGCTCCCCTCTTTCTTTCCCCTTCACTTTTACTCACGCTAGCCGCAGCTCAGGTGCTTCAGGTTTCGATGGCGGATGCCGCAGCTAGCGACATCTTTTCTGTCCTTTGTTATTTTATTATTTAAAAAGCCACTAATAAGCCATCTTGTGTCGCCTTCGCACTGGACACATGCATCTTATGCAGCGAGCTATGGAAAAAAAGTGATAGATGTAACGTTAAGAAACCGGAAGCGGGCAGAGTGGATGAAGGAACAAACGCGGGTCAATGACATCCTAGTTGAAATCAAGAGGAAGAAACGGGCTTGGGCAGGGCATGTGATGCGAAGGCAAGATAACCGCTGCTCCTTAAGGGTAAGGGAGTGGATTGCGAGAGAAGGCAAGCGTAGCAGGGGGCGGTAGAAAGTTAGGTGGGCAGATGAGATTAACCCCCAAACTCTGAAAGCTTCCTTACCTCAGTAAGGGAGCCTTCACTGCAGTGAGGAGCCCTCATGTCAATCTGAAAGCTTCCTTACTGAGGAGCCCTAAGTAAGGTCGTCCTTAGTGCCTCCTCACAGTTGAGGCAGCTGCCAGCTGCCTTCATGCGTCCTTACGTCGCTTCTGGCCCTGGAGGAGCGCTTCACCTCACTGGTGCCACAAGTGACTCCGCACACTCACGCGGGCGGCGAGACGCGGCGCAAGGACGCGAGCCCGGCGTGAGCGCAATTGAGCAGGCGGGAGAAAATGGCAGCGTGGACTGACCGCTACGCGGGCGACTACACGCAGTTTTTTAACCGAGCTTGTGAATACGCATTCGATGAAGTGTACCTGTATCCTCGAACAACTAGGTTGCTTCGCGACGCGGTGAATCCAGTGGAAGTGCACTCAGAGGAAGAATTTGCGTTCAGATTCCGCAGCGGTGCGGCTCTGTCACACTTGGTCATTCGGCGGCGAGAGCGAGCGAAATCCGCCGCCGCCAAAATGTTGCCTCGTTCACACCTCCCGGCCGCCACGTCGCCGCTCGTGGCGTGAGAGATATGGCTAGCAAATAGCACAAATCGACGCTGTCAATGTACCATAAGCGTGTGCATGCTTACGGCAAAACAGCGCTGACGGACAGGACGGAAGAAGATGAGACAAACACATGCGCTGTGTTTGTCTCATCTTCTTCCGTCCTGTCCGTCAGCGCTGTTCCGCCGTACCATTCAACATGAACCAACCAGCCCGACTCAGCCCTCTCCTTGCATGCATACGTACGTTAAACGCAGGCATTTTGCGGGACGTTACAACGTTTCTCAAATTTCCACTTTTAATTCAGCTTATGCAAACAGCGACGCAATGACATGACGATTGACGTTTATGTGGCTATTCCCTTTGCATCTGGTGGACGAGGTTTCCGCCTAGCTCAGCCTAGTGGCGCCATCTGGTTGCTAGGACGGAAACCATTTCTGTCAACAAACCGATGATCTTAAGCCTAAAAGCGGCTGAATCGCCAATCTAAATAAAAAAAATAAGGCAAATTTATCACTCATACTTTCCTTAGAGGCGAGATGAGAGGAAGCGAAAGACCGATGGCCCATTTATGGCCAGCGAACGCACTGAAAAACACAGTAACGACGACGAATTCAGTTCGAATCGAGGGGCCCAGCTTCGAAGGGCGCCGCCATGTTTGTTGTCGCCGCCGGAATGCAACTTCCTACTCGGCATCCTATTGGCCGATGTGAAGGAACCCTCAAACCCAGACACGCGGCATGCGTTCCTTACTTGAGGAGAGGCGAGGAGAGCTTTCAGAGTAAGCTGGCTTCCTCCATCGAACATTCGCGGAAAGGCGGCCTCACGTAAGGTTAGGAAGACTTCTAAGGAAAGGAAGCTTTCAGAGTTTGGGCCTAAGAAGCTTGCGCGGATACGACGATCGCAGTCTTGCAGTAAGCGTAGTCAGGCTGATGCTGCTGATGATGATCTTACACAAAACTTCATACTAGTGAATCGAAGAAGTCCCTTTTGTGAACTATGTGGCGAAGTGATCACAGTGTGCCATATTTTATCGTCATGCAGAAAACTAAAAAAAAAAACATTTCACAGTATTTTACGACAAACACGTCCGTTTCCACCCCTTCCAAGCTCTCAGGAGAGAATGCAGTAGTTGTCGCGAGGTTAGATTCCCAGAAGAAGTAAATGTTATCAGGAAATTGTAATTATTTTCAAGAACTAGTCCGCCTGCTCAGCAGTGAGATCTTACCAACCCTTTCTTTGGCGCATGATAGCCTATAGCCTCAGCTGCTTATGCGCCATAGAGCCCAACACACACACGCGCGCGCGCGCGCACACACGCACACAGGTACGTCTCGAGCGTCGTTCGGATGACGTGTGCTCTCCGCTTTACACGGCATGGAGAGGAGGACGGCTTGTGGTCACCTTAACCTTGCCGTAAGCGCGGTGCGACTTTCAGGGCCGTGGCGTAGAGGAGGAAACCCTCGACTAGTGCAGCGGTGCGCTCTTTGAGGGGCAGCCTCTGCGTGCAGCCGCGGCGTCCGTCAGTTGCCGTTAATCTCCACGGACGGGATCCGCATCTCTTCGAGCTTTCCTTATTGTCGCCGAGTTTCCTGCGCGGACGCGCTCCTCACCGCGCCTGCTTCACGGCCTACGGCAGGCTCTGGGCCGTGTACACCCGCCGTCAGTGAGGAGGAAAAATCTTTTAACCAGAAGGACGACAGTTCCGACTGTCCCGCTGTCAAAGGTTTACGGAAGGCGGCGCCGATCAAATCTTTGTAACTCACTAATGAGACTAGCAAATTCATCCGTGTATAAGCCAGGTGCTTCGCATTCCAAGTCATACAGGTTGTACAAATTTTTCCTTAGTGTCTGCTCCTGATATTTCTTGTAAAACGACCTCACGGAACCAATTTCTATAGCTGTAGCACGCACGTCCTGCTTAAACATTTCCCAAGCGGCGAGCAACGGCATCTTGCTCGAGAGACAGGATTCCAGTTGCGAGCGGACACAAATGACAAACTCTTCATCATTAATTACTGATGAGTTCAGCTTCCAAAGCGCCCATTTCGGCCTAAATTTTGAACAATCACTGCCTCCGAGGCGAGCAACCAGCATACAGCGATCAGAGAATGAAACTGGTGCAGTGTCACAGACCAATCCTCGGGCGACAAGTGCAAAAGATGCATAAATTCGATCTAGGCAAGTGTGAGGATGGCCCTGAATAAACGGGAACCAGGACATGAAGCTCCGGTATCAATGAACCCTGTGTAAAGAAACAAAGTAAAAACAGCAGTAAAGAAACAAAGTAGAAACAGCAGTTTCCGGGGAAGAAATGCGTACCTGTGGAATAAATCAGACACGGACGGCAGCAGAAATCATGGCCATCTTGGAGACATACGAACGGCGGCACCCATAAAGACGGCGGACCGAAGGACACCGACAGCACGGCGCCCTTAAAGGAACTATGCAATAAATTAATTGAGATTGCGTAAAGCAGACGAGACGTAGGCAATCCATCGCTCGTCACTCCAGCGCAAGAATGTTTGAGCTAGCATCAATAACAACGAAGTTATAGACGATTAAAAATTACTCTACTCCTCTCCCCCCTCAACTCGTACACGCGGAGCACCAAGAAAAAAATAAAGAAAACAGCTCTGAGACTGGGCACCGCCCATGAATGCGTCATTCGCGGACGTTCGGTTTGCGACTTCCGGTCGTCGCCCCGTGCTACAGTGCTCTAGAATATTGGGATATTCTAGAGCACTGTACCCGTGCAGAGCGGGGAGAAAGGGCCGAAAAGGCGGCTGGACGGGACCAGTGCGAAAAGAGCAGTCGTCGGGAGAAGACGTATGCAATCTTTCCAGAATACAAGCAATGTTTTTGTTATCGTTATGCGGTTTTTGCCCCCGTGTGATTTATCCGCTATATCCGAACCATAAAGTTTTAAGTTCAGAGTTGTAGTATTGTTAATTCATAATCTACTACACCCTGCATCTTCTGTAACGAGTGACACAACTTCACCGCTCCTATCCCTGGGTGTGTCAGGACCGGCGCGATCAACAGGGTCGCTCGCATACACAATTAAAGTCACCGATTAGCACAATGTGCCGGTCACAGTCCAAGCGTGACCAAGCGTACCAAGCGTGATTTGCAATGTGAGCACCCGACACGACAGGCTTTGCTTGATGAGCGCCGTCACGCGACTGCAAAGTTTACACCGATAGTACTATAGTGGCTTTATTATTTCATTTCATATGGAAGGTAAAATAATGTTTGCTGCCCCGGCATCTGCTATCGCGGCTGGAAGCACCTGAGCTGGGGCAGCGGAAACAAAGGATAGCAGGCAGTGTGTAGAAGTGAAAAGAAAGAGGTGAGGGGATAGTACAAAGGACAGGGGGAGGGGTACACTGGCAATAAATCTATTTACATATATACGTGATAAATATAAATATATACAGGTCGCACGCGGGCGCAAAAAGCGACTACGACAGTGTGGAACATAGCATTTTGCGCGCGTTTGCAATCTATGCGCAGAAATCAGGCCGGGAAATGCCGCATTGTTATCCGATAATGCGTCGTGCCGGGGGCTTCGGGCATGAGCAGACATCGTAAATCTTCGTGGGAATACGTTTCTTGTCGGGATGCCTTCAGTTCCATTTCCGCGTGATGCCAAGAACGTTTCGTACCTCTTGGACTTAATTGCTGTTATCGAGATTCGACTGTTGCCTGAAATGGGACAGCTCCGGAAGTCTCTTCTTTGAACTTGCGTGGTTCAGTTTGCGAAGGCAGCCTGAGAAACCCTGCAAACTGCACCTGTCGTGGCCATCAAGGAGACCATCCCTTACAGAACAACAATTTTTAGTCTATAAACTGTCCACAGACTTCTGTCTATAAAGTCTATAGACCCTCTATAGACAAATCGTAGAGAACATCTATAGGCAATACAAATGCTATGGACAATCTGTAGATAATTTATAGATTTATGGCCATACACTTTTAGTAGACTTTTTTCTATATAGTCTATAGACTATGAAAAAATTGCGAGGACAGTTTGGCAACTAAAGTGTTGAGAGGCAGTAAAGATTTTATAGATCTTCTTTTGTTCGTTTCTTCAAAGTAAGGTTCCCAAATCCTTCCTCTAGTGAATTCGGCGTGGAGGAAGACCAGGAGGCATTCTTTCAGATGATGACAGATAGAAGAGCATATATTTACAACAAACATGTACAGAGATTAAAACTGAGAACAGCAGAAATGAATTTACAAAAAGAAAAACAAACTTTGCGCTACTTTACTCTTCTACCTAGCAGGTTAGAGCCTAAGAAGCAGAATGTTACATGCTAAGCATGGAGCCCCAGCTCAGGCTCTGACCTGCTAGGTAGAAGAGTAAAGTAGCGCAGTTTGTTTTTCTTTTTTTTTTTTGTAAATTCATTTCTGCTGTTCCCAGTTTTAATCTCTGTACATGTTTGTTGTAAATATATGCTCTTCTATCTGTCATCATCTGAAAGAATGCCTCCTGGTCTTCCTCCACGCCGAATTCGCTATAGAGGAAGGGTTTGGGAACCTTACTTTGAAGAAACGAACAAAAGAAGATGTATAAAATCTTTACTGGCGCAGGTGTCTCCGCGATTCGCACCCAGAAGGCTATTGACACAAGCCGGGCTGCTTTCGCGCCTACCCTCTATCGGGCATGATTGTTCGCGGCTGCTGGATGTCACTGCATTCTCGTGACCTCTTACGTAAACACCTTCGAACCACTCGCATGGACCTAGCTGTGGCTTGGCCGTTACGGCCTTCTGATCAGTGCTTTGGAAGCAATAAAACTGGTCGCTACTGATTGCTTCGTTGTTCGCGCTTCACGGACATGCTGAACCTTGTTCAGGAGCTCCTGTGAGCCATTCGAGCTTAGTTTGTCAGCTAGCTCGGCGTCCTTATCAGTCGCCCAATCGTAGCACACTTCAGGTTGAGTGCGGCTGTCTGCGGAATCCTCAAAAACAGCTCTGTTCGGAAACGACTGCTGCGACTTGGTTTTAAACAGCTCTGAAAGTGCGCTGGATGCACCGGCCGTGATTTCGCAACTTTCCTCTTCTGTCATTTCGCTCTCACTATCCTTCAATAGTTCTGTCTCGAGCGCTGCTTCTCCTGACAGTGGTTTTTCAACCTGCACTGACCGAGCCTGAGAGACCATCCGGATCTCAGTGACCTCCTCATTATTCTGGCCTAGTGCCTCTGTCAACTTTTCAGGGAAGTCGTTATCACCCTCGCTACTACACTGGACTACTGGGCCTAGGTATGCATGGTCTCTGTCCTTCAGTTCGGACTTAGTGCCATGCCGCCCGCATACCTCAGCTCCAGCTTTCCTTCTCATTGCACTCAATTTGTCGCATTCCCTGGTGCAATTTTAATTCAAGGCGGCTATCCTGCCCTGCCTCTGATAGGGTAACGCCTTGGAGCGCTTCCCATCCGGGAACAAATTCAGGACTGAAGGCGCTTTCCTGGCTGAAATGTCCGTTCATGTCAGTCGAAATGTACCGCGCCCGAGAATGAGTTCCTTCTCCTTCTTTCCGTTTCTCTGCATCCGCCAAATTTTTAGGAAGTTCGTTGTTAATCTCCCCAGCACTCTGAGCTTCAGGGCCTAGGTCTGCATGATCTCTCTCCTTTCCATCGGAAGCAGTACCATACTGCCCGCCGCCCGCGTACCTCAGCTCGAGCATCCTTAGCTGTTCCTGCTCCTGCCTCTCTGTCTCTCTCATCCGTTCCTGAAACCTCAACTCAAGGCGGCGAATAGTCTCTTGCCCTGCCTCTGAGAGAATAACGCCTTGACGCGTTTTCAGTTCCAGGCCTAATTTAGAACTGAACGAGTTCTTAATGCTGAAATTTTCCTCCATGGTGCTCACGTGTTCCGTGTCTGCACCCTAAGCCTCACAGAATAGCAACCATGCCAACCTCGACAAAACGCAAGAAATCCCACTCACGCGGCGCAGATCTTCTGTTGTCTGCCGCCCAGAGCCCGGATGATGCGTCCGCTCTACCAGCGTCGGTAGCAGCCGAGATGAAGTCGTCCCTTCACAGCTCCTCGCTGCTCCGTGTCGGAAGGCCTGTAGTTGTCGCTGCGATGACTGCTCTTGGTGATGACACGTGCCGAATCCTGTCGGCTGCGCCAGTAGAGTTTTGATCTTGTTCGTTACTTCGAGGAAGGTTCCCAAACCCTTCCTCTGGTGAATTCGGCGCGGAAGAAGACCCGGAGGCGTGCTTCAAAATGATGATGATGAAAGAGCATATATTTACAACATATACGAGAGTAAAACTGGAAACAGCAGAAATGAGTTAAGAAAAACAAACGTTGCGCTACTTTGCTCTTCTACCTAGCAGGTTAGAGTCTAAGAAGGAGAATGTTACATGCTAAGCATGGAGCCCCAGCTCAGGCTGCTCTCCATCCGTTCACTTCGGTTTTTATAACCGTAACAAACAAAGAAATGGGGCGGTCTTTTTGAGTGGCCTGCCCCAAACATCAATTCCCCAATCAAACATAGACCCACCCGTGGGTTGGGCACAGCCTTAATTAAACCCAGGGTCTCGCTATGAGCACGAACAAACAAACAAATACTACACCACTCTCGTCGGTAACCGCATGCACATCCTTTCCCGTCGGGGCTCTCCTTCAGACCTGTCCCAAGCACACCGCCGCCCCCCTCTCCACTCGCACTGCAAGTCAAGTTCTTGGCACAGATGCGTACCCCTTGTCCTCAGTGCGTGTCATATGCAAACAATAGATGAGAGAGAAGCCGGTACGGCACAAACGGTGGGACGCTCGGACAACAGTGATCGATGAGCAGGCGGATAAGAGTGAGGAACGCATGTGGTTCTACGCATCGCCTGAAAAACGCATCGTCTTTTCGTGGGAGGTCTTTGTCGGCTCGGGGAACCAGCTAAGGAAGGGTTCCTATTTTCCCCCTCCTAATCTCCGTCCTTCAAAGACGCCTCGGTTAGCCTACGGCGGGAGGGGGCCCCGTGCAGATAGCAGTGCGTCGAAAGACCAGCTCCCTACTGCACTGTGCTTGGAGGGGCTTTCGTTCTTAATGGAAAGCTTCTGCAGGTGCAGAGGTCTTGCAAAGGATTGCAGCCGGAAATGAGCGGCGACCTTGCAAGGTCGCTGTGGGCCATCGGTCGCCTTTCCGACGTTAGCGTATGCGTAAGGGGGGGGGGCTGAAGGTAGCGGCGGTTCCGCGGGGGCAGCGCCCTGCACAGCGGTTGCAGCTGGAAATGAGCGGCGGCCTTACAGAGGCGAAAGCGGAGGACACTATGCCGTGACGACTTCCGGTGGATGCGACGGCACACCGTTCCCGTGGCTCTATTAATACCCAAATTATACATCTCTCGGGAATCTTAAGTGTTAATTACGCTTAATTACACATTTTCCCATCTAATTTTGACACAAATCCGACGTTTTTCCGACTATTCCGCGACAATTTTCACTATGGCGTGACGACTTCCGGTGGATGTTACCTCACACCGTTCCTGTGGCTATATCGACGTCCGCGCTATTTCGACGCAGTTTCGACATTTTTGTCTAACTAATTAATCTACAGTCATCAAACTCGGCGTCTAGGTTCATTTTTTCCTCCTCTATGTGAAGCAACCATTGGTTCTCTTCTATCTTTTTTAGTTCCCGAGTTAAACGCATATAACACTCTTTGTTAACGGACGATAGTATGAGCCATTAAAGGCTTCCGCCTTAATAGACGAAAAGAAATATCTATAGGAAGGCTATAGAGTCTGTAAGAAGTCTATAGACTGTCTATACACCATTTTTTATAAGGGATAAGCTACCGCATGAACCATGAAACGCGTGAAATATGTGGCGCATATACTATACGCACCGGCACGCCCAGTGTCAGTTTGTTCTTCTAGAATCAGATTTCTTTTTTTTTTTTGCCCATAGAGCTGTTGTACAACGCGTAGTTAGTAGCAGCGCTTGGCCTCCCTGTGCACGCGCGAGCCATACCGTTGGTTCTCTCTTGCAGGGCATCGTGGGCAGCCTGTCGAGCGGCAAGTCTGCCCTGGTGCACCGCTACCTCACCGGCTCGTACATGCAGGACGAGTCCCCCGAAGGTACGTGTCTCCTTTGCCAATGCGCGACACCGGAGAGGTTTGAGATAGAGATAAACCGGAGTGTGCATGTGTGTCCGTTGCAGGCGGCCGCTTCAAGAAGGAGATCGTGGTGGACGGCCACAGCTACCTGCTGCTCATCCGGGACGAAGGGGGGCCGCCCGAGCTCCAGGTTTGGGCCCCTTCCTCCTTCTCGCTGTATAGTGTGCTGCCATGTGTAGATGGCTTTATTGCTGCCAAAGCGTTATAAATGGCTCATCGACACGGAAATCTGGCGGCGTTACAAAACTCTCGATTGGGCGAAACGGTGTGACGTCATGAGCGGCGGGAAAACACGAGATGCTAATCAGCAATAGTCAGTACTAGTACTTACAGCTGCGCCAACCAATTAGAACACAATCGGAATTGAATTCGAATTTAATTGTAATAATTGTAATGGAATTGAAATAGGGAAGTGTTGCTCCAAACCGAGGTTGTTGAACATTGCTTCCCTCCGTGTTAATATATAGTCCCGTGATTTTGCTTAGCGCTACAAACATGCGCTGCAGTTATTTCTCTTAGTAGGGAAATGACACTTAGCAAGGCAGTGTCATCAGCCGGCTTATAATTACGGGAAGGTGTTCTCCATAAAAGTTTATCCCTAGTTCTTCACAGCCAAGCCCTTTATGTACTGTGCCGTGTAAATACGTGGTGGATAGCACAGGAGAGGTCTCCCAGCCTTTTACACCCTTCCTTATCGGCATTTATTTTTACTTTTTCTATGGAGGACCATGGCTACATTCAACGTGTTCCCAGCCTCGTGACGAATTTTTGACTTGGCCTCAAAGTTTCGTCCTCATAAGTCAGAACCTGTTGAAGCATGTCGCTGAGCTGCTGGTATACCTACTTCTACTCTTCAGCCTTTTTATGTGGAGGTCCGGATCTAGCTTAAGCACTTCGCGAAGGCGGATTTGTTCCCTCAGTGCTTGCCGTGGCTAATGGGGAGCTCTGGACCGTTCACCGCTGTTTGCTGGGCTTTTTTCTCGACATAGCGTTCTTTTCTTTTTACGTTCGCATCCTTCAATTCCGCCTCCTGTTCTCGATCACTGGGTGTAGTTAATTTCCTGGGCAGCTTTAACGAATCGGACGTTGCGGGATATTTTGCATCGAGGGTCATCCCCGATGCTTTCCAGCTTACGGCTGCGCGTGTATATAAGATTGCAAGGTCCGGTCCTTTCGCGTCTCGACTTGGCGACTGAAGAGTGCCTCCCTCCCTTGTGAGCCAAGAAGCACGCAGTGAACGCTGTAGCCGCTCTTTGTCGGCGATCGCCCCTGGAAGTTGCTGTCCCTACGGATACTCCTCCTTTGAAAAAGCAGCTCCGTGCTGTGCGAAGCCTGCCGGCAGAACGGTGAGCGCGGTGGAAGGACTTGTTTCGCCGTCACCAGTTTTTCCTATGGACAGTGGCGCGGCTTCGTCAAGCTTCGAGCTTTTTTTTTTTTGGCGAAAGCAACACTACGCCCACCAGTTCGCCTCTTCAGCGTGGCTAGCGTGGCGGCGACTCCACGAATGACCTTGAGCCGTCGCCTAGCAACCGCAGTAATGCCGCCGCCGCGCTTCGCCAGATGGCGCAGCCGCCGCTCGCTTCGCCAGCCTAACCACGCCTAACCACAGGCGAATCCCAAGCGTAGCCAGGCAGCCGTTGCTTTCGCAACACAACCAGGTTTAACCAGAGCTAAACCACTGCCATTTTTTCTTTTAATACAGCGTGGCAGATGTGTGGTGGAGAGCGCGTCTGCGGTGTCCCGGATGCGGTGTGGAAAACGGGCGGCCGCAACGCATTGTCTAGCGGCGCTGGCGAGTATTGCCTCATTGGATCGAGCGGGTCGGAAAATGCCTCTCCTTTCTCTGCACTTTCTCTGCACCCGAGAGGCGCACCTCGGGGGATGTCGCAAAAAGGGGCTCTTGTTCGTTCCCGCGCGCTGTGCGCGAACCGCTCCCTGCACGCTCCGGTCTGCACCGCTAAGCGGCGCTTCGACGAGCCCCGCGCAGTCATTGCCCTCTGTTGGCGAACGAGGGAAATGGCTGGTGCCACGCGCTCCCACCCCGCACCTGTTCTTCTTTTCGCTGTTGCAGGCGCAAGTTCACGGCCGCGAATTATCGGAGCTCCGTTCTTCCCACTCGTCCTTCGGCCGGCGCGCGCGGGCGCCGAATCTGGGTCACGCTTCATCCGCCGGCCGCACCGATCGCTCACGGGAGCGAGGACGCGCAGCTCGGTCGGCCTCCGCGCCGCTGCCGTCGAAGCGGTTTCACAAATCCCGCCTGTCAGGTTTTTCCGCGTTCGCTGGCGGCCCTTATTTTGCTTTTTTTTTTTCGCCTTTTTCGATTTCGAAGCAAAGCCGGGTAAAGCGCTCTCTCTCGTATGCTAAGCAGCGCCGCTGTGCGGCCGAGCAGCCCGCTTCCGCCGGTCCTTGAAAGCAGTGTAGTCCGGCGATGCTACTGGCAGTGCGCGGATGCTACTGGCGACGGAGAATCAGGTGAAATGGGGCAGCGGTAGGCGCTAGGTGATCGTCTTGCCCTGCTCTGATGCTGGCGACGGCGGCAGTTACGGTGCAGATACGGTCCGCGCGATACGTCTTCGAAGTCAGTTTGCGGCGTATTGCTTTATGGTGCGTAGGGAAATAAATTTTACCTACTTCCAGTAAGCCTTTACATTTAGCAAGGTTATGCTGTGCTGCTCCTATCGGGAAATCCCTATGATTCAATATTATTTGTGTGCTATACCAGCGCCTTGAGGAGGCGCTGGCTATACGTAATCGCTGCAGGTGCCTTGAATTCGCGATATACTTCGCCCTTTTCTGTTTTCCTGAGGGATGTTTTACCGCCAACGTTAAAGCACTGTTATAGAGTTTCAGCATAGCGTTTGCGTGAAAACGGAGTCGATGAAAATTGGCGCGAACAACTTATCCTCAACGAGCGTGTTAGTATATGGCGGTTCCGAGAACTTCGGAAGCACTTCTGAAATTGTCGCCACCTTCGCCGTGAGGTAGCGTGCGGTGCCCCTTCCCCATGTCTGCCACCTGTACCTGTTCCCACCTTCACGAGGCTTTCACACCGGGAGGTGACGGAAGATAGGCGCCGCAGAAAAATCGGCGAGCAAGGGCTACGCAAGTCCTGGCCCTCTCCGGTCACCCAATGCATCTTGTCCTCGCAGGCGCGTTTGTCTTCTGCAAGCAAACTGACCCCCCCCCCCACTAAAAAAAATAAAAAAAGGAACCGCTTATAATCTCTGTCAGCTAAATTGGTTCATTATGGAAATATAGCGCGCGTCACATGCGCGCTCGTAGGCGTCGCTGCGTGCGCTCCTCGGCCGCGCGGTTTCGGATTTGGTCGTGGAAGTTCGTCATCCAGCACTGGCGAGGAGCATCGCATTTTCGAAAATGTAGAAACTGATATCGGTTTTACTAACGGTGAGCTACAAGCCTTTAGATATTGAAGCGCCGAACTGTAACAGTTTAAAGGCAACTATTTGATTTTAGTTAACACCGCAGCTCGCCTGTTAACACGTCTTAAGTGGTCTCCAATGCCAAATACCGTACTGGCACGGCCGCCCTGGTGGTACTGGTGACAATACTGCGTCCAAGAAAGCGTTCTTTAGACTCAAAAACCTATTTTGTTTCCCTGATCTTGTTGCGCAGTTCGCATAATTTCTTACATTTCGCCTAGTTAGTTAATTATCTTAGGTTACTTATTCAAATCTGTCGTATTCATTTTAGGCTCAAGCGAGTTTAGTAGAGCGGCGCACGAGTCGAGCAGCAAGTCTCACGGGTCACGTGACCCGTGAAGCGAAGTGACTCTTCCGACCGCGCGCGTGCCTTGCCTCCCAACGCCTGAAGGTGGGCGGGGAGTGTTGTCGCGAGCAGTGCACGCGCGAAGAACCGTCACGCGTTGTGTGCGCGAGCCCGCGTGACTGACCGGCGCGCTTCGTTGTCGTGCTTGCAGTTCAGCTGCTGGGTGGATGCCGTGATCTTCGTGTTCAGCCTGGAGAATGAGGCCTCGTTCAGCGCCGTCTACAGCTACTACATGCGCATGGCTCACTTCCGCAACAACGCCGCCGACCTGCCCCTCATACTGGTCGGCACGCAGGGTGAGGCCCCTCTCTCTCCCGAGCAGTTTACGACGCCGCGAACCCCGCAGCACATTGCAGCCGCTTCCTTTTTCCCTGCCCAGCAGATGCCATCAGCGAGAGCAACCCGCGCCTCATAGACGACTCCCGCGCCCGGAAGCTGGCCAGTGATCTGAAGCGGTGTTCCTACTACGAGACTTGCGCCACCTACGGCTTCAACGTCGAGAGGGTGTTTCAGGACGGTGCGTGCTTTGATTCCGCCCTGCGCCGCGCACCCGCGTGTGTGCATGCTGGCGTGTGCATGCTGCCATTCTGCGTTGCACGTGACATCTAGGGCGCTGTGACGTCGATGCTCGCGAAGCGGTACTAAGGGTGATACAAAGGGCTCACGAACTGAATGAACGTGCGCCTTTTCGCGATGGTCCATGTCACCAAAACGGCGGCTGCTCTGACGTGCAGTCACGGACAAAAGTTAATGGGATGCTAGTGTTACGTCCTTTATTGCTGGTGGCAGGGTACAGACTGGCGGGGAAGCCGCCAACACGTGACACATGGTAGCTCAGGGTTGCTTGGCCCTAAAGATTGTCCCGCTATAACACTCCTCCCCCCTACGTCACGAAGTCCTTCAGATACGCAGGGCGGCTGCGTTGGCGCTGTGGTCGCTGGACTTGAAGGGAAGCACTCGCTTCACGGTCCTCACCACAGGAAGCAGATTCGGTACTGGGCGCTGCAGCCTCCTCCAGTCTTTCTCCTTGGTCCCGTCTTCCAGGGTCCTCTAGGCTTGAAGGAATGCCAAGCCCGGAACACCCTGCCGGGGAAGCAACCAGCGGTTCCTCCTCTTCACACATCCCAGAAGCGAAACTGTCCAATGCGTAGCTGGCAGAACGACTTCTGAGTTGGTCAACATGACGTCTCCATCGACGACCGTCCTTGGTGACGACCAAGTACGACACTGGTCCTGTGACAGCATCCACAATGCCCGGCAACCACTTGGGCCCATAGAGATAGTTGCGCACAAACACTCGATCCCCCACATCAAACAGTCGCACTGCCTGGCTACGGCGCTGCATCACCTGCTCTTGTTTCTGCTGCACACTGGACTGCAGGTCAGGATGCAGACGCTCTAACACAGTTGAAAGTTTCCTGCCCATTAGCAATTCGGCCGGGCTCTTGCCTGTTGTAGCATGAGGCAGGATATGCTGGGTCATTAGAAACCTAGCCAGACGTGTGTCGATATCGCCTCCAACCATTCGCTTGAGTACTCCCTTGGTTTCGCGCACCATGCGTTCTGCTTGACCATTCGAAGAAGGGTGATATGGGGCAACGGTCACATGTCGGATTTGATTCCGGCACATGAAGTCTCTGAACTCCTCCGAACAAAAGGCAGTGCCATTATCAGAAACAACAGTTTCTGGAATGCCATGGGTAGCAAAAAGGAAACGAAGCTTCGCACAAACTGTAGCTGTCGACATGGAATTCATCCGGCACACTTCCAACCACTTTGAGTGAGAGTCCACCACAATGAGGAAAACTTTGCCTTGGAAGGGCCCAGCAAAATCGATGTGTAGTCTTGTCCAAGGACGCTTGGTGAATTCCCAAGGGTGAATCTTTGCAGCTGCTGGCGCAGACCTGGATTCCTGACAACGTGCACAGTCTCTCACTTTCTGCTCAACATCTCTGTCGATTCCTGGCCACCACACGGCTCCTCTGGCAAGCCCCTTCATCTTGACAATTCCTGGATGAGCTGTGTGAAGAATGTCCATGACATACGGTCGAGCTGGCTCTGGAATGACCACACGACTGCCCCACAGCAAACAACCTTGGTACACCGACAGTTCATGCTTGCGGCTCACAAACGCTGCAAACTCTTCTGGCAGCTTACCCTCTGGCCACCCATGCTGCACCCAATTGCAGACTCTAGCCAACAGCTTATCCCTTGACGTGAATCTTGCCACCTTCCTAGAGTTCCATGCTACTTCCGGCGCCATTTCCAGCATCCCTACTTCCCCAAGACGCTGCTCCTCTACCTCTGCCCTACTGGCTCTCAGTGGTAAACGACTGAATGCATCAGCATTGGATAGCTTCTCCGCTGGTCGATACTCAATTTCATAGTCATAAGCCGATAACATGAGGGTCCAACGCAGCATCCGTGGTGATAGCACCTGGGGAATGGGCTTGGCATGGTGCAACAGTCCTAAGAGGGGTTTGTGGTCTGTCACAATTTTGAAATGTCTCCCATATAGAAACTGATGATACTTCTTTATGCCAAAGCCGATGGCGAGTGCTTCTCGGTCTGTCTGGGCATAATTCCGTTCTGCCGCACTCATAGTTCTCGACGCATATGCAACCGGTCTCTCGCTGCCATCTTCGCACACATGACTCAACACAGCACCCAGTCCGTACGGGGATGCGTCACAGGCCAGCACTAGGGGTTTGTTGACATCATAGTGCACCAGAACATGTGATGACTGTAGCAGATCTTTCGCCTGGCGAAATGCTTCCGCCTCAGCTTCCATCCAACGCCACTCGCGACCCTTGTCCAACAGCCGGTACAGTGGCTCCAAGGCATGAGCTGCTCCTTTAAGAAACTTGTTGTAAAAGTTCAGAGCTCCTAAAAAGGCTTGAAGTTCCTTTTTGCATGTCGGCTCTGGGGCCTTGTGAATAGCACGCACCTTGTCTTCTGTCGGCTGCACACCTGCAGAGTTCACACGGAATCCCAAGTAACACACTTCCTCAACACCAAATTGACATTTGTCAAACTTTAGTCGCAGACCGTCTTCATGAATTCTTTTGAGCACTTCTTGTAAACGAGCATTGTGCTGCACCTCATCCTTTCCACCGATCAAGATGTCATCCAAGAACACAAGAACACCATCAATTCCATGCAACAGTTCTTCCATGTACCTCTGAAAGATAGCCACTGCCACTGCCACGCCAAATTGAAGACGGGTTACGCGGAACAGTCCCCGATGTGTTGTAACCGTCAACAAGTCAGCTGTTTCTTCATCAACAGTCTTCTGTTGATACGCCTGTCCGAGGTCTAGCCTTGAAAACTTCGAGCAACCTGCCAGCCTGGCAAACAGCTGCTCCGGTGTCGGCAGGGGATACGTTTCCCACTGCACTACACGATTGACTGTGCTCTTGTAGTCCCCACAGATCCTTATCGATCCATCTTTTTTGACAACTGGAACGACAGGTGTTGCCCACTTCGAGTGCCGCACAGGCTGGAAAATGCCTTGGCTCACCAACTTGTCCAGTGCTTCGTCCACCTTCGGTCTCAATGCAAACGGTACTTGTCGTGGCTTCAGAAATCGCGGCGGAGCTGCCGGGTTCACCTCAATGCGTACAGGAGGCCCTTTACTTGTCCCAAGTCCAGGCTCAAAGACTGAAGAATACTTCTTGAGCAAGGCTGTTGTTCCCCTACTGCCAGTTCGACTCGGCTCGTACACACTGTGAACACCACTCAGACTTATTCCCAAAGACTTGAACCAGTCCCGACCGAGAAGTCCGATACTAGCACCCTTAACCACCACCAATCGCAGGCGATGTTCCTGCCCCTTGAATTCCACCTTCACGGTCAGTTCACCCAACACTCGTAGTTCCTTGTTATTGTAAGCTCGGAGATGAAGAGTACTTGGGCGCAACGCCCTTTTCGATATTCGCAGCTTCTGCATAGTCCGGTCGTTGATGACTGAACACACTGCACCAGAGTCCACCTCCATCTCTAGGGGACTTCCGTTGACGCGCACTTCCACTCTCACGGCTGGCTCTTCACCAGACAGCACGAACACGTCGTAAACGTCCGACGCAGCATTCTTGTGACGGCCTCCACTGGCCCGTTTTTTGTTCTGAGAGTTGGGTTCAGCCGAAGCGCGAGCTGCCGCCTTCCTCCTGCATGCTCTCACTATGTGCCCTCGTTGCTTGCAGAAGTGGCACTGCATATTCATGAATGGGCAACTGCTTGGCGAATGCGCACCCTTGCAGCGGAAACATACGCTTGTGCTTCCAGGCGAACCAGCCTGCTTATGGGTACCCTCCTTGGCTGTCACTGGCGCAGAGACCTTCGCAACACACGGGTCGAAACGCTGCCCGCTCACGCTGCCAACTTCACACGATGCGGCACTGCCGCGAATTTGCTCGGTCTGTCGCTGCGCAGATTCCATTGCAATGGCTTTCTCCCGAGCTGTAGCAAACGTAAGCTCCGGCTCCGCCAGCAACCGACGCTGAAGGGTCTCGCTTCGCACCCCGCACACTAGCCGGTCGCGCAACATGTCATCGAGCGACGCACCGAAATCGCAGTGTTCCGAGAGACGTCGCAATTCTGCGATGTAGTCGGCAATTGACTCACCGGGCTGCTGTTGACGTGTGCCAAACTTGAAACGCTGTACTGTCACCGACGGTCGCGGCGAGAAGTGGTTTGAGAGACGCCTGACGATCTCATCGTAGGCCACGGCCGACGGCGCATCCGGAGAACAAAGGGAGCGAACGATGGCATACGTTGCTGGGCCGCAAACGCTGCAGAGCGTTGCTCGCTTCTTCTCGTTACCGTCGATGTCGTTTGCTTGAAAGAAAAATTCGAGGCGCTCCAAATACAAGGGCCAAGACGTCGCCTCTGTTGGAACGAATTCCCCAATCGTGCCCAGCGCAGTTGCCATTTTTACCTCGTCGCCAATTATATGTTACGTCCTTTATTGCTGGTGGCAGGGTACAGACTGGCGGGGAAGCCGCCAACACGTGACACATGGTAGCTCAGGGTTGCTTGGCCCTAAAGATTGTCCCGCTATAACAGCTAGTTCACTGAATAAAAAAAAATTCTGCGTGATCATGCAAAGCAGGTCAATGAAAAGCACAAAAGCATGAGGGGACTCTAGTGCTCCATCTGTCAGAACAATTGCCACCTCATTGGCTGGTGAGGCAATGGAGAACTAATTTTTAAGGCGAAAGCCTTTCTTGGCTCTTGAGTGGTGTGGACGGAAGTCGCAGACAGAGGCTGCCTGCAAAAGTGTCCGCGCGAACTGTCAGTCATAAGTGCTATGGTAATTAAAATAAAATGTAAAAGTTGATTAAGCAACATGTATGTAATGGTAGTAGTGATAGTCTGTAAGCAGATAGTAAAATATAGTGTTAGTATTAATGATACCTACTGATATATAGTAACAGTAAAAATAGTTTTAAGTGTTAATGATAGCTATTGATAGTGACTGTGCTAGAGATAATGTAGTGATAGTGTTGATAGCTGCTGATAGTGATTTTCTAGGGATAGTGATAGTTATGGTAGTGATGATGATTGGTACTGATAGTGATGATGATAGTGGTAGTTGATGATATTGATGATAGCGATAGTCATAGTCGGTAATAGCAGTGGTGATGGGTACGAGTCCCACAAAGGTTGTGGGTTCGAGTTCCGTGAAGGTCGTGGGTTCGAGCATGAAAAAGAGAGAGAGAAAGATAGGATAGGAAGAGGCTTTTGCACTTACGCTCTTCAGCCGACTTAAATGAATGCAATCCTGTAATTTTTTTTTCTGTCATTACACATCCCGTAAACTTTTACCCATGACTGCACATCATAGTTTATGCACAGCCTTTCAGACACTTCCATAATAGATGCATATAGCATAAATCAACATTACAGGTCATAATTCCTTCATGCGGTTCGCCAGAGCATGTTAGGTTATACGAAGATTAGGCTTATGGGGGTCATTGCTTTGGCTGTAGCAAGATTCATTAGAGTTGATCAGGGCATTTGGTGCGCTTTATCAGGTGTTATCTATCGTAATACTTTGTTATATTTGGCAGTATGGACACCATTAAAGGAATTGCTCAAATCTTTGTTAGTACTGCATGCTGTTGTTGTATCTTCAGTAGCATTTTTATTGTTGCTATCATGCATTCTGTATGATTTTCCCACTCTGGGGGCCAGTGAGCCATTCTGTGTGAACTGGTATGGGAAGAGGACCTGTCCATTCATGTGTGACCTGTCCTTTCATGTGCAGCATGCCAGAGGATTGTCCAGATGCGGATGGCCTCTGCGCTGACGCCCAACAACTCCCGGCCCAGCACACCGGTTGGCGTGGGTGGCGGGAGGGCCGCAGCCCACTTTGGCATTGCCAGCAATGGCTATGCCAGGGAACAACAACTGCAGCAGCAGCAGGCCTCTACCACTGTGTCCACTGCCAATGCAACGGCCACACTTGTCAACAGCTACAATGCCCTCCATGGCGGGGCCGTCAGCGCACCAGCTGCAAACCTCAACCAGACCTCGCTCAAGGTTAGTCCCTGCCTGCTAGTTCAGTTTACGTGGAGAAATATTCAAAGTGGAAAAAAAAAATGGTCTGAGGATCTTCTTCACCACCATCATCAGCCTGACTACGCCCACTGCAGGGCAAAGGCATCTCCCACGTCTCTCCAATTAACCCTGTCCATTGCCAGTTGCGGCCACCGTATTCCCGCAAATTTCTTAATCTTGTCCGCCTACCTAACTTTGTGCCGCCCCCTGTTGCGCTTGGCTTCTCTTGGAATCTGCTCCGTTACCCTTAAGGACCAGCGGTTATCTTGCCTTTGCATTACATGCCCTGCCCAAGCCCACTTCTTCCTCTTGATTTCAACTAGGATGTCATTAACCCGCGTTTGTTCCCTCACCCACTCTGCCCACTTCCGATCTCTTAATGTTACACCTATTGTTTTTCTTTCCATAGCTTAAGCTGAACCCTCTTTGTTAGTTTCCACGTTTCTGCCCCATAGGTGAGTACCGGTGTGATACAGCTTGAGGGATATTGGCGACCTGCCATTCATGATCTGAGAGAACCTGCCATATGCGCTCCACCCCATTCTTATTCTTCTTGGAGCGGCTCAACTGTTAATATGATAGCATTAGAGCTGTCATCACACCAAAACCTCACCGATGTAAGAGACGAAATTCCCTGATTGGTCAAGAGAAGTCATGTGACCCTGTGACGTCAACACAGCCTGCCCACTATGGCAGGTGGCAATCAGCCCACCGGATTGAGATGGGCAGTGATATAGAAGGGCAGTGAGGGGCAGCTTAACATATTTTTGTGTAGCTATTGCGAACAAGCCTGCAGTGCTAGTGAAGAAGCAGTTTTCGCCCTGACTGAGCAATATTTTGTTTGTTGGCGTATTGTTTGCCAAGAAATAGATGCATTGACTGATTGGCTGGAAATTAGTCATGCAAGCGGGCATGATACTGTATGAAGCAAGCATTTAAACCAGTGTGCTGAACTGGGCTAGTTGGAACATGCTTCTGAAGAGATGATGCAAAAGCAACTGGACATGGAGGAAAGAACACTGCTCTGAAGATGACACAGGCGCTTCTGGCAACTTTCAGATTTATTGGAAGACGATGGTCAAACGAAAATCTTTAGAATAACAAACAAATGGGTCATTTTGATACGTGAGCCATTCTTCATCAAGTGTGATGCAGGGTTGTTTTGCTCAAACCTTTTTGTTGTTTGACTTCCAGCAAAAGCTGCCATTTGTTCAAGCCCGTTTGTAGTTCAACTTCCAACAAATGTTTCTTTTTCAGCCAGTCTGCCAGTTGTTTATAGTGCCAGTGTTGTCTCATGCATTGTCACTCTTTTTTGCACTGCTTCTTGCTTACCTGATGGGTTTCTGCAATCTAGCTTAGGTATGGTGACTCATCCTCCTGATGAACAATGTACAGTCACGGTCATAATAATTGGGCACAATTCGGAGATGAAACTCCTCTTGCGGCTTACCTAGGGAAAATTCAGGTATACGCTTAATACATTAGCTGGCAAACGCCACTGATGTACTCGCATATGAGCTCAGGAAACTGTCATATTTCCTCGAAGCAATGTGTGAGAAAAGTTGAGACACCGCAGCTTGCTTCGTGTTATTCTGTTCGCACTATTGCACTGATTGTGAGCTGCAACACAGGAGCTGTGGCTAGAGGGCAATTCCAGAAGTATCGACAGCCCAGCGCTGCTGGAAATTTGTGCACTTAGCAGTTGATGCAGAAATCAATGCACACAAACAATGCTTATGCAGCTTGAGTGCCGTGTATATGGGTGCATTATTTTACTAATACCCCTGTCAAGCGGGCAAGTTAAGTACACTTACCACGAGTGTCACTTGCTGTAAGTACACTTTGCCGCATCTAAGTGACGCAAGTGGAGTGTTACTCACGGAAGAGTGCACTCCGCTAGGAGTGCGTTCACGGACGACACTTTGAGGGCTGAGTGCGTACCCTCGCCAGCAGTGACTTCAAAGGCACGATATGTATAGTGCATAAAAAGTACTTATAACTTTACTTTACATGCTGTAGCACTGCTTTTAGAAAACAATTCCTTCGTTATTGCTACAAGCGAAGCAACAAAACGAAGGAACGGGATCAGATGCAACATCGCTGCCCGCCGCCATCTTGTTTGTTGCCGAAATTCTGGATGGTCTTGGCTGGTCTTGGCTTTTCTTCTATTTCTATTTTTTTTTCATCCTTAAGAACTAACTGTTGAACCTCGTTTTATTGCGCTATTACGTCCAGCAATCAAATATTAGGAGTCCTTTTTCTTTTCCATCGTCCTCTTCAGAAATACCGCTAATTTTTCTGTCGCCATTTTTTTTTTTACTGCGAGTGCACTTTGCTGTCTCGTGTAGCACAGCATAGCCCAAAGTGTCACTCAGGATGCTGAAGCGCACTCCCCATAAGTACACTTGTGCGCTTGACAGGGGTATAAGGAATGAAATCCTCAGCAGGTTCACTACGGATGTGTTGAAAGTCATAGCGAGTGTGAAGGTACCTTTCCAGCTCCAATGTGTGCTTTGACCATGTTGTCATTGTGTGACTGAGGAACAGCGTGCGTTGTTCTTCAACTGTTCCAGGAGAGCCATCTGCGGCAGATCCGCGATTGCATCACAGCGGGCACCTCGGTGCAGAGGGAGATTCAGAAGTTTGAGAAGGGGGAGCGGAGCACGTCGCAGGCCTCCTCGGAAGTGGTGCCACCCCCGGCGGCCGCTACCGGAAACAACCGGGAGCGGCCGGAGTTCGTGACTCCTTGCTCCACGCCAACAACGGCTCGGAAGACGCGCCGCAGATCCAACTTGTTTACGGTGGGTGGTAGATATGACGAGCGAGGGTGTTGAAACACCTTACTCCAGCGTGCGTCGTGGTACCCAATGAAAATTAAAACTCTCATAGACGTTCTGCGGACGTTTAGGACGTCTACAGGACGTCCAAGGGAGTTCCAGTGCTCATTGGGTAATTTGGCAGCCAACATTTCCTGTTGATCATTAGTTGCGACACTTTAAAGTGACAGCTACTAAGGGCACTTCTCCTGGCTCTGTGGCATTGGCATACCACAAAGGATCTAGTGATGCCATGTGTGATGCAACCGCATGACATTGCTGCAACACACCTCGCTGAGAGGCCAGAATACTGTGACATCACTGGTGACAGCAAAGCAACATAATGCGTATTCTACCAGAGTGAAAGACAAGTATAATAATGAACAGATGATGTTATATTCACCATTGCAGGCAGCCGTCACTGTTGAATATTTGGAAATTTTGAATACCAAATTGAATATCCTCGTCTTCGATTATTCAAACAAATCAAATAGTATACGTCTAAAATTATTCGAAACGAATTGAATATGCCCTCAAGTTTTCTAATATTTTCCGTGTAAATGGCGTGAAGTTCGAATAAGGCCTGCTGTATTTTTCTTCCATGACTAATCCAAATAGAAGAGACCATACACGCCGTGTTACCATGCTGCTGCAGTCGGTATGTGCGGGATGGAGGGGCAGCTAGCCTGTGGCAAGGAAAATGCCAGCAGGCATTATTTACGTGCACTGTACGCAATGCATACACTGCGCCATGTAGACAGGAGGCTGTGGTGAATTGTGCTGTGAAAGAGCTGGAAAGTGAAACGGGCCTACCTAAATGCTTAGTGTGAAACCATGTGAGCACCAAGTTGAAAACACTAGCACCGGAGTGACATATGGCTCTGGGATCTAAAAGTGAAAGCATTGCAGAGCTATGGCAGCACCCTGCTTGACACCCATGTGCTTGTGGCTGCTGTTATTTCCAACTAGCGCTTGACTTTAACGTTAGCGTTGTTTGAGTTGAGCTGTTTCTTTGATGCATGCTCTGAGAGGATAAGGATCAATGTGCGGAACACTGAAGCCTGCTCTTGATCTCTTGTGTGCACAGCCCCTGAAGAAGGCGGAAGAAGAGAAGAAGCTGCGTAATGGGGAGATGGGCAGCGGAAGAGTGATTCCTGTACGGCAAGTAAGTGCACTTCTCAACTGGGCCTTGTGGGGTTTTAAAGGGGAGATAAATGCGTTCTTCCCGTTTAACCGTGGCCGGCCCAGTTCAAAACAGCCGGACCCCAACTCATGGTCGCGTACACTACCGAGCGCACGCCGACTACAGTGGGCCTTGCTCTGAGGGAACAATGGAATGACACACTGGCTGACACAAACAAGGCATTTATTGCTACAACAACGATAATAATGCCAGCTAGCAGCAAAATACGCTGAGGAATCGAGGACGTCTGACTCACCAGCACGGCTATGAGCGCATGTTCACCCGCGCTAGGGCAAAGAGAAACTCCGAAGTCGGACGAGGCGGTGGCAGCATGTTCCAACCCCAAGGCGCCCGCCGCCGAAGAGCGGAGCGGCTCGTGTGAACGTCCGCGCGCTTCTCTGGCCCCAAGCAGAAGAGGACCGTCTCTCTCCCACGCACGCAGCAAACAAGCCATCCGTGGCGCTCGTAGCGCTGCGACGCGAGCGCCCTCCCCTGTTAGTTAAAGTAACACAACCAAGAAGGGTGCATTGAGGGGAAGCGAACCACCGGGGACGAGCTGAGGGTGCACTGCGGGGAAGCGAACCACAGGGGACGAGTCGTGTCTCCACAGCCTGCAGTTCCATTCCATTGGCGTGTTGAGAATGCTTGAGGGACACACGATTTTGTTTGCCCCATGGGAAGCTTGAGTGTCAGTTGGAATGTAACGTGCACTCCTAGATGAAACTTGCTTTTATCGCATAAATTGGGCTTGCACAAAGAGCGATCTTGAGGCGAGCAAGTTTTTCTTTTGTGCTACTGCATACAGTCACCGACAGTATGCTTCCAGGGTTGCGTGTAGGAGTCGTCCGCTTTGTTTCATATTTCTTCTGCAGTGCATGTTACTGGGAGCGCTGGAGAGAGAGTGGAGGCTTGGATGGGTTGTGGGAAGTTGTGAAGTTGTCGTCAGGGCTCTGATCATGCCTCGTGGCTGGAGTTCCTGCTTTGATCTGTGTTTCTGAAACACTTTTCTAGGCCGCATCTCGAGCTAAAACTAAACTGAACTAAAGCCATAAAAAATGAAACTGGAAAGCTTCACTTGACCCATGCCTGGCTGCCTTTCTTCACTGGGAAATGTCTGTCTCCCCGTTTTCCAGGGCTACCTCTACAAGAAGAGCGTCAAGGCTCTCAACAAGGAGTGGAAGAAGAAGTACGTCACGCTGACGAGTGACGGGAGGCTCACCTACCACCCCAGTCTCCATGTGAGCTCGCCACCATTCGCCTTTGCTGACTCACTTATTGATTGAAATTACTGTATTATCCAATAGCGAAGGCTCCGAGGCTCTAAACGGTTGGGTCGCCTTTGCTGAGGGTCCTTTTTTTTTTTTTGAAGCTGGGGCATGGGCTGAAATGCTGGCTGGGATAACCATATGTTCACATTATGAAGGAACTGAGGGAAAAAGCAACTTCTTACGCCCACATTAAGCTGGCAGTTGTGCTCGCATTCAAAACACCTGCCCAGCTACGGTGGTCACATTTGATGGAGGCAAAAGGCTTTAAAAATGCCCGTGTGCTGTGCAATGTCAGTGCATGTTGAAGGACCCTAGTTGTTCTAGGTTAATCTGAAGCCCGTCGCTACGATGTCCCTCGTAGCCTAGGTGCAGCTTCAGGATGTTAAACCCCACAACAGTAGGACATTCAACAGCCAATATAAAATTTTTTTTTAGCATAACTGAAGTTTGATAAATCAATGTGTGGTCAGTCAGCATCAGTTTGCATTTGGTACATTTCATGCAGCTATTCAGAGTTGTGTGAAAGACCTAATAAAAGACCTCATACCAGCTCTGTGGCCTAGATAGGAAATAATCTTTATTGAACAAACGTCTTCCTGTTTTACCTGCAACGTTTGTAGGGAAATGAGAGGTGAGGAATTGTTGGACATTAGCTGGAAGTGCCTTTGTCTTCACGCAACTTGCTCACAGTGACACCAGACTTTGCATGCAAGCTCCTTGTGGTAATAAGTACACTGCGTGTAAGTGGCATGTCATGAATTAGCTACACTACTTGTGAAGGGGTAAAAATAATAATAATCATAATCCTTATTATCCTTATTCTTTCTCACTTGAGCATGATCTCCTTCACGCACACCCCTGCAGCACCGTTTCAGTGGAATATGGTCCAGTGAGAGCAAAATGGAGGGCTCACAGACCAGTTCTTCTGTTTATTGTGTCACCCGCTTTACTGGGGGGGGGGGGGGGGGGGGGGTTTGCACAAAAGGAAAAAAGAAACAGCGTGCGTGCTGCTCCTCCGAACTTACCCGAGCTTACCCCAGTTACTACTGAGTAACCGAGTTATCTGATAACTCGAGTAAACTAGAGTAAGTGTCCACGTTTTTTGTCCACACTTTCTGTTAATGCCATGCATGAGCCAAGTAATGCTTACACATTAAAACAGCGGCATGGCGCCACCTGTTGGAGCACAGCCGAAGCAGTTGCCAGGCAACGGCGACTCCAGGTCGTCTGGTAGCCACACCGCCACGAGCATACGCGACAAGCTGAGCTGGGCTCCAGTAGCGTTGCTTTCGCAACAAAATGCACCATTGGCGATGGTCAAAAATTGCACCAAACATAAGCAAAGGGAGAGAAATAACAGCTACAGTACAAAAGTCTTAACATAGAAAGCAGTGCAGGTCCAGAGCGGTGACAGTGAAAAGGCTACTGTGCACACCATCTGCATGGGCTTCATTATGTTCTGTAGGTGGGCTAACAGAAACCTTCACTCAGAACTTGTTGCAGCAGCTGCTACTGATAGCTACAGCTATTACAATGGTTATTGCTGAGGCCACTGTTTCAGCTTCGCCATGCCACACGCAAGACAGATGCACCTGGTCCGAGTGGCACAACCTTCCTCTTTCTCTTGCAGGATTACATGGATGACGTGCACGGCAAGGAGATTCCGCTCATGCACACCACGGTGAAGATTCCCGGCCAGAAGCCCCGGGGTTCAAGGGCGGCCGGATCTACGCCGCAGGTCAACGACCTGGCCTCTGACGTCGGCACTCTGTCCCTAGCCGGAGGTGTGCAGCTTTGTCCTTCGTTCTCGGGATCCGTGTGCTGCATGGTAGCATGCAGGACTTGAATGAGCACCGAATTGATTCAGGCGCATTCTAAACCGGCATCTGTACGTTCCTGGTGCATGCATTTCTGGCGCATACCTGGTGATGTGTGTCTGCATTTTAAACTGATGTGATGGTTCCTTAGCTCAGGGAGGCTTGGAAAATAGAGGCATAGAGTGTTTTGTGTTAAGTGACATATGCACCTGTGTGACAACTCGTATGCATGTGTTGCCGGCACCATCCAGCTGCATTCACAGCTGTTGCAGCCCCTTTGCTGGCATTGATGATGCTACCCCCCTCCCCCCCCCCCTGCCTGCGTGCTTGCTTGCCAAGTCCAAAGAAGCATTTTGAACTTTGTCCCACACCCATTGTCTGCTGTAATGCCTCTTTAGCTTTCCTGGGACAGAAATGTCCTGAGTTGGGATGTTCTTCAGTACTTGCTCAACTTAATTTGGATGTCCCGGTTGATAGGTTCCACTCTCTCTGTGGTCAGTGCCTGCAGCTTGGGAACAGAACTAACATAGAACCGGAAGCTTTTCCTCCAAACTAACATATTGCAGGAACATTCTCCGCGCAGTATTTCTTGCCTGAGTCGACCCTATGATTTCTTCAGCCTGACAAACCTTTCTTACGGTGCGTTGCTGTTACGGACGACTTCAGTGACCCCCCCCCCCGCGCACAGAGAGGGAAAGTCGTGGGTGGTACAAGGGCGGAAGAAAGCTGATGCATGTTGCAGCAACAGAAGGGAGAGATTGTAGCTGGCCACTTGGAGCTAGTAGGAGTGCTTTTAATGCATGGTAGTTATTTGGTCAGCTGGCTAAAATGAATTGACTTTCAAACCACCACTGGTACGAGTAACATTTTGGTTACGAATTTGCACTGTTGAATAAAATGGGTGGCACAGGGTTTTGTAACTGTAGGAATGTTATGAAAATCCCCTTTGTGCTTAAAAGATTGTGTAGCTCCGGGGAAAGGTGACATTGCGGTGGCTCGTACTAACTCGTGGCGACTGTGGTAGAAACTAGGCGCATGTCAGTGGCTAGCAGGAGAGTGCAGAAAGCCATCCAGAGGCAAAGGTTCTCTTGCCGTGGCAGTTTTATATCCCATGCAATTTGTTAACAGTGCGGAGAACATTCGAGTAAAATATCCCTTTTTGTGTCATACAGCTTTAGAATGGAAATCTGTTATGCATGTCGAGCAATTTAGAACTCTCTCAATTATTTCTACTAATTTAAGTGAACAGGCAGTTAGTTACACTGCCACTTACTTGTTCTAGGCAGACACTGTTATTGGTAGGTTAGCGTCAGTTCAGCAACATGCAGCACTCTTTCTTCTTTAGATCTCGGGGTCATGCAGTGGTTAAGAATCGCGGGCACACTGTAGAAATGTTCGCCTGTTTCATTTTTATTCCTTGCAAATGCATCTGTATAATAATAAGTGCAAGAACAACTCTGGATGTTTGCTGTGGCTTGGTTGGCCTGCCTGGGGGTAAAAAGGGCAGGCGAGGAAAAAAAACGTGAGGTAGCATAGTGCATCCAGGTTGAGACCTTACTTCATCTAGCTATTTAATCTTGCATTACATATTTGCTGACCTAGGTGAACGGCAGATGCAGACGGTATTAAAGTGAAGTGAAGTGAAGAAGTGGCTGTGTGTAATGCGATATTGGTACTCGTTAAACAGTCCCGCAGGGTCGATATTAATCCGAAGCCCACTTGCAGTGTTGGGATGTTAAACCTCGAATATCACCAGCACATAGTTACTGCCAATGTAGAAAGTGGGATATGACTGCTAGGACCTGAAGCACCTAGTTGGGCTGCAATTACCAACACGTTTAGCACTAGATGTTGTGACACGCCTTGTGATCTCCTATTTAATTAGCTGCCAGTGCTTAGCTGAGCAGCGCTAATCCATTCTTTATGAGCTGAGAGAGAGCAGACTAGAGGTGCTTAACCCTTTAACTACCAAATTATATCTGAAAAACCCTACCAAAATTGGCCATTTTTTTTAGATTTTTGCCGAAAATGTCCGTTGTCGGGCTCAAAACATGCACTAAAGGTGCAAAGCGCATTTCATGAATAACTGCCACCCTTTAGTGTCGAAAATTTGCAACCAACGCGATTTCCAACCATAACTCGTCATTGGTGGCGGGAGCAGCGCAACATCGGGCCGGGCGAGTGTGACTCGTTACTGGTGATATTCGTACAATCTCCCGTGCGATTACAGCTTGGCATTAGTAGTTAAAGGGTTAACGTCGCCACAGTATGCTTTGCCCCGTAACGCCTTGAGCTGTGTTGTTGGCTCAAGCTGCAGCACTGAGCACACCCCGCTTGCTTTCTGGCCTCCCCCCGTCCTGCTGTCCGCTGGGGCAACCACAGGTGTTCCTTACTTCAAGTATAAGGAGCACCGTGACCGAGACTGTCTGGCCAGCTTTGAGCCTGCTGAGGTTCAGCACAGCAGTGCTTTCTTCTCAGGTACGCACTGCCGCCACTGCTTTCCCCCTCTTCCTCGCCTGCTGTTTTGTGTGTGCGTGCTTGCACGGCAACTTGCACCCCACTGTGTGCACATTACCGGCACATTACCAACAAACAAGGTCGGACCACCACTGTGCTGTGCGTATCTTTCGCTGCAGTGCTTTGTCATTGAGCACCGTTTACCGTTACCGGTTCCATTACCTTGATGATGGTTCAACAGCGCAAACACACACAGACCAAGAAGGAGACAAGACACACGGGGGGTGTGTGTATGTCTCGTCTCTTTCTTGGTCTGCGTGTGCTTGCGCTGTTGAACCACCATTATGGATCTACACCAACTAGCCCAATCTACAGTTCTTCTACCATTATCTTGCTTTGGAACTTTCTTGGATGACAGCAGTGCAAGGATGTGGTCTAGTTGGTGCTGGTTCTTGGCGGATGACCACACTGTTTGGAGGCACAGAGCGACTATTGGCACGCTAGAGTTGGGACGAACCACACTTTGATGGAATGATGTGTGAAATAACAACTGATTGACTTTACTCGTGATTTCGCATGGGTTTTAAAGTAGGGGTGTGCGAATATTGAAATTTTCACATACGAATTGAATGCGAGTGTGAAGAAAAAAAATGGCTTCAAATATTGAATATCTGATCAGCACAAAAAAAAATTTCAGAAAATGATAGACAAGCAAATGCTGTTGCCTTTTATTTATTTATTTTTTATTTTTTTATTTTTTTTTTCAAAATAGTATGTGGTCAAAATAGCAACTGAAATAAACGAAACTAGACTGACTCAGCACCATGTAAAAATATATGATGTGCACAGAACTGTGTACGACTTGTTCAGACAGCATAACAGTATCCAACCTGTAATGTGGTCATGCAAGATGAAATCCATAAAATGACAAGACTGGCAACAAAAAATAACATGATGGCCTGTAAAACCCCAATAATTTGGAGTTCAAGAGACTGGAAGAAACGCCCGGGTTACCCAAAGGTGTATAAAGTGCCCCCCCCCCCCCCCCCTCCAAAAAAAAAAAAATTACTGACGAAAATACGAAGATGTAGTACAGCTTTATGAGGCGGCTGTACAGCTCAAGCACCTATAAGCCCGTGAAGAGCACACAGTTTTGGTGTGCTGCAAGAACTTGAACGTAAGCAAGGGGAGAATGTGTCGGACTGCTGTCGGAACCAGAATCCGAAACTATGTGGCCAGGCTATTTTTTGGCCTAGCGACGGGCCCTCCAATCATTGTCACGTTGGCTTTTACACCCGCTTAACTCTTTCCTTACCACGGGAAAAACGACCATTTTTCACATGTCTCAGACAAAATTTTTTTTTAGAAAAAGTGTGATAGATAAAATTATATAAAATGCATAACAATAATTCAGATAGAATGCGCTTTATAATGAAATTTATTTGAACTCATATTCTGCTTCAAATGCTGTGAAAAAAAATCAGTAAACACAACAAAAAGTAAAAAAGAACAAAAGTTTTGTGTTTATATGACAATAACTTTCGAAACACTTGTACTAAAAAAAATTCTAGAAATTACAAAACAATTCAAATTCTTTCTAAAACATGGAATTAAAGTTTGAAAATTATAACTTGAATAGTTTTCGAGCTAGAATTTTTTTTCTTTATGCCTCTTGAAAAGGCTCGTTTGAGAGTGCCCTTTAAGCGATTTTTACAGTCAAACAAAAAAAATTGGAAGTGTAATGTTATGCGCCAAACGAAAGCTTGGTAAGCGTTGTTTAAACAATACAAATCAAAACTTATTTAATTTACGTCAAAAATTGAAAAAAAAATATAAAACACAACAAGTATAGGTGTGATATTGCGATATATAGTATGCGATAAGTATAGCTGCGATGTAGCTGCAGAATCGAAATCCGACGTTACAACATCTTCGTCCGAGTCACTGCTGCTCGGAGGGTCTTGAAAATCAGCTGCAGAGGCTGGAGAATCACGTGCAGCGGGACTCTTCCGAGCGCGCGAAGCGCCCGACCTCGACGCGGCGCCATCCTCACCGCGTATTATGTCGCAATAAGCCTATGCCCCAAGGGCATTTCAAAAATGCACGACTGGCGGGGAAATTACGAACTAGGCTGATAATGGAACTAACCGTCTGAACAACAAACCAGATGCGCCCGCACAAGCGGACAGGAAAAAGAAAGCGAAACTATCAGGCCAACGTTCCGGGATCGGTTTGCGCAGTTACAGCGTCTGAACCAAAATCCGACAATGCAACATCGTCACCAGAGACTCTACTACTCGTAGCATAGATAATAATTGCAGTCAACGCAGTAGAATTGCGCGCAGCAAGGTTTTTCCGAGCGCGCGCCGTCTGCGCGCCCGACGCCATGCACGGAGCGTCCGCGCTGTACCCTCCGCTTCAAGGGCGTTTCAAAAATTCGCGCGTCGTGGGAAAATTGCTCTCTACGCAGAAACCGAAACTGTAGTCTCTGGAGAACAACTTAGATGGCGCCACATCACTGTAACGGCTACAATGAGGAGCTTCGGTTCGCACAAACAGACCGGAACGAGGAATCTGAATGCACAGGCGAGCGTTCTGGGCTCTCGTTGCCCAGTTTGAGCTTCGAAACAATACCTGACGATACAGCATCGTCGTCACGGTCCGTGCTAATCGATACATCAAACGCAGCGGAATTGAGTGGAACGGGGTTTTTTCGAGCGAGCGCCATTCCCGATGATGACGGCTTGTTCGGAGCACCCGACGCCGCACACCCGACTTCAAGCGCGTCTCAAAAATTGCCGCTTTTTGGCAAAAATATAAACTAAACAGGAAGTTGAAGTTCAATGTGTGAACAACAAACCGAATGACTCAGCAAGTCCGTAGCGGTCGCGCTGCCGTAGCGCTTCGAATTTTTCGATCACCGGTGATCGAAGCACAGTGGCGTGGTAACGAAAGAGTTAAGAGGTGCTCGGGTTTCAGTGCACCATGCGGTAGGTGGGAGTTTTACACAATTGCTTGCCCTGCTTTGACACCTTGACTCGACTCTTTGGGAGCCTGATGCAAAGTTCCGCAAGTGGGCTTTCCTGCATATCATAGCTGACCAAAATGAGGTGACGTAGCTCATGCTAGGAGAGTTATGACGGTGACTGGACAAATACCTTAAGTGTGAGCATAAAGTATGCAAGTGACCATTAAGTATTATGGAAGGATTAAAAATAATGCATGCTTTCGCGTTGCAGTTGTTCAAAGCAGGTCGTTGGTCATCTTGTACGCAGCATGACTGATATGTGTGAAAGCCCACTTGGGGAATTTTGCACCGCATTGAACATGCGTAGATGTGTGCAGCTGTACACAAGTGTGCGTTTTTCCGTTTGAATAAACAGCTGGCAGTAGCGCTTGTGTTCAGATGCATGGGCCTACTGCGTTTATTTGGGGGCTGCTAAAGTGGCAGTGGTCCTCTGATTGACGCTGTATGCCTCCTCCTAACTCCCCAGGGATGCTCAATGGGAGCGAGACGCAGCTCATCCCTGCTGTGCCCAACACCAACCCAATGCTGTCCAAGCTGGAGACGCCCAACGTGAAGAAGCGTCACCGGCGCATGAAAAGCACTGGCGCCAAGAACTTTGAGGCCATGGAAGGTGGGACCTTTTTCCTTTGCTGTTGCCCAGGGGCACACCATGAGTTTTGGGGAAGTAGGGAATATTATTCCCTATAAATTGCCCTAGTCAGGGAAAGTTATGAGGCGGAATCAACTCAGTGCAGTGTACAGCCAAGCCTCTATAATCAAGCGTAGATAAAACAAATGAGTTGCAATAGCAAAGTCACAAAATTTTCATGACAAATACTTGCAGTTCTTGCTCTGGGGCACACCATAGGCTTTGGGGAAGTAGAGAATATTTCCTATAAATGGCCTATGTCAAGAAAAGTTTTGAAGCGGGATCAACTCAGTGCAGTGTACAGCCAAGCTTCTGTAATCAAGCGTGAGTGAAACAAACGATTCGCTATAGCAAAGTCACAAAATTTTAATGGGAAATACTTGCAGTTCTTGCTCTATACAAGGTGTCCCAGCTAACTTTATTTATTTATTTATTTATCATACCCCTCAGGGCCAGAAGCATTACGGAGGGGAATGACAAAAACACAAGAATAAGATTAGAAAAATACAGCAGAGAGACAAATTTAAAATAATACCCTAGTATATACAATGCTAGCTATAGCTTTGCGGAACATCTCATAATTATTCATGTCGGCAATATCTACGGGAAGGTGATTCCACTCAAGCGAGGTACGCGGCAAGAATGCCTGAGAAAAATGTTTGGCGTTACAAGAATCAAAACCGACTCTATGATTATGGTCAGTACGATGGGATACATAAAATGGCTAAACTTTAGACAGAGATTAATAAATATATCAAGGCAGAAAAGGCAGAGGCAACTTCAACCATGCTGTTGACCACTGTTTGTAGAGTATTTTATTTTGTTGAATTGAGTAAATGAATAAATTGAAAAAGCTTTCTTTTTAGCTATTGCATTTCTGCCAGAAATTCCGGGTCCCGATTGTAGAGCATGGCAAGGAACGTCTAACTGATTAGTTGATATTTTCTGTGCATGAGGTTTTTCTGTGTTGAAAAAGAAGGTGCACAAAATGTTAAAAAATCCCATCATGACCATGCAGTTGCCTGCCACAACAGCAGTGACCTCAAACGGAGAATTTGTGAACGAAACCGCGTTCAATGATGCCGCGAATGTGACGACAGTTAACTAACTTAACTAAGTTAACCAACTAATAAATATTGTTGTTACTCACTATTGTGGGACACCATGAGCGTACTGCATCCAGATCTGATCGAAGGGATTGTTACTCAATATCATAAGTAATGTTAAGAAAAGAAAATAGTCCAACTTGAGATGTTACACAGCCGGTTACATCAGTAATGTAGAGCAGAAGAAACAAAAGACCAAGCACGCCACCTCGGTCTGCACCACACGTGACATGAGTGGAAGGGGTATTAAATGAGGGGATCATACTTCTACATGCGAAGAAGTGTTTAATCCACATTAGTTTAACATCACAGTGAGTGTACAGCTGTGTTAGTCCCTGTAGGTACCTCTGGTGAGGAACCTGTTTGAATGCCTGTTTGAACCACCGGAACAAATTTACAAAAGGTGTTTCCGAAGTTGTTTACGAAATACCTTTTTCATGCGGTCGTTCCTACATAGGCCAGACTGGCCGTTGTTTTAATGAGCGCGCTTTAGAACACCGACGATCCCTTAGCAGTGGCACTGGCAGCAATCTACCCTTGCACTGTAAGAACTGCAACTCCAAAAACTGTTCTCCTTACCTGGAAAAAACAGTTCCTTTCAAAGGCCAAAACAAAAACCGAAAGAGAAGTTACCGAGGCCTATTTCATTTCTAAAAGGGGTGATAAGTGTGTTAGTGCCCCTTCTTTATCTCTTTCATGTCAAGAAATCAATTTCTTAGATGGACACATCCGGACTTTTCATGCGTCGTAATTCACACGTGGTCTTGTTGACTCTGTCATTGCCGTTCGCACGTTGCTTCTGCTTGTCTCCTAGTTTGCTGTGATTGCCTTTATAAGCACCCTGCTTTTACGAAATAAAGTCAGTTTGAAGTCTGCGCTTTGTGTGTGTGTATTCGTGCCTTTCTTTTGTCCCGTCGTCTTCGCGCAGTTTTGTTTCGCTCTAACCATGAACCGACTAGCCCAACATCATGTCTTACTTTGAATCACTGCATCACCTGATAATCAAGAAGCACTGCATCACCTGATAAGCATAGTAGAGCCAGCAAGTGTAGTGTTGCATGAAAAACCCTTTGTGGGAGCTGTATGCTGGTACCTGAAAATTGTGCCATGATCTAGGTGGCATGTGTGGCGACTCAGCTGTGAATGACATCTGCAAATGGTTTTTCAGTGGTGGTGGTGTAAATAACCTCCATACGACCGAGTGAAATTGAGAGTGTTTTTGTTTGCGCTTCAGGCGTTACTAGGCCGGAAGCGTCTGAGCTAGCCGAACATGTTGAGTTGTGTTAATGCTTTTTTAACCGTGGCATCCGACCACGATTGTGTGTTCCAGATTCCGATGGGTACGAGTTCATCATTGTGTCCCTCGACAACAAGCAGTGGCAGTTCGAGGCATCAAACGGCGATGTAAGTGGCTTGTGGTGCCTGAATGCATACTGTAATCGCACGAACGGCAAGGGACGAAGGAGACTGGAGGAGGAAGCGCGGAACTTCAGCTGAGTTTTACTTCAGAGACACGTCACATTTATACACTTTACACTGGTCTTTACACTGGTATTTGTGCACATTTATACAGTGGTCGTAATGACGCCTGGAAACTAACAACCAATCATCACAAAACACTGGCATGCTGGCATGTGTTGCACAGATTTACATCGAGATATGAAAACTCTTTTTTTTGGTTAGCGAGAGGGAAGTTTTGTTGACACGCTAACTCAATTCCTTCTTTATACAGTAAGCTTTGTAAATTTCTCTGCTAAGTTGGGACGTGAACTTTTTCAAAATTCTCGTTTCATGGAACCGAGGTGTGCAATTATGGCAGGGCAGTGGCGACGGTGGTTGGTCAGGTGCCCACTCCTGCGTGGTTTATGGAAATGTTTATGCAATGTCCTTTGCTGTGTGATTGTTTTTATGACTACGTTGTACCGTAAAGGATGCGGCTGACCCATCCTCGCATTTTGTTGGTGGGCACTCGCGGGTTAGAGCAAACCTTGCCAGCAGAAACCTCCACTGCACGAGTTTTGTCTGACCTTCTATTTATGGGCACAGCTGTCGCATGGTGTCTTGTGGACATTACTGCTTGAGGGTGTGCATCTGTAAATTAATGTGCCATCTTTTTCTTTGATCTGTGCATGTTAATGGGCCGTCTTGTTTCCTTTTTTAGATTTTTGCTTCGAAAAAATCCAAACTAAACTTGTGTAAACACGGTCGGTGAGCTATTTATTGTAAGTGGTGAGGAAACACATCTAGGGCAAGTAGCGATCACAGCCCCAGACCATGACAGGAAAAATAAGGAGCCCTCCACTACAGTCTCTCTTATATTGGGCATGGAGCTTGAGGGTGTTAAACCTCACATATCCTGCCTTTACAGTGTGGTGTCACTTTGTTTTTGGATCTTGGCAGGACCAAGTAGTACAGCTCGAATGATACCGAAATTCGAATTAAGTTCGAACAAGTTCGTACTCTAATGGAGTCGGTAATAAGCTGCACTCTGGCTAAGGCCCATCTTAGGCTGATGGACATCATGTACGCACATAGAAGGTTTAGAAGGTTCAACCAAATCGATTTTATGCTGTTTTTGCATTGGGCACATGCCCCTTACAATTTCATTTTCATAAAATTTAAAGAAAAAGTGTGAAGTACTGTGTGGACGTGTTAGCACAATAAATTTCTTTTCATTTCCATGCTCGAAGCTTGAGGAACTAAGGGAAGAGCCTCTCATGTCATTCTGGGTTGAACATTTTCCTCTCAACCCAGGAGGAAGTGCAGTTGGTGATTGCTCTTGCATTTTTAAGTTTTCTAAAATGTTATAAACTAACTAACAGTTGAAAACATGCCCTTTTTTGGCGGGAAAATGTATCTATCCCTGTGCTTGGTGCATAAATTTGGGACAGGACATGACTGCAGCGCTATTTATGACCAATGGCAGCTAGGCATTTGCATTGAATGTTTTTTTTTTGTTCTTTTCAGGATCGGGAAGGCTGGGTCAGTGCCATCGAGCAGCAAATTCTCAGCAGCCTCCAGGGAAACGAGAGCAGCAAAGCCAAGGTTGGAAAAATTCAAATTTAGTGCCATTTCAGTGCGTTGTAAAACTGTTGGCACTTTGGCCGTAGCTGATTTTTCTCTGGCCATTCCCTCGACAGGGCCGCATGAACAGCATAGCCGACTCGGCGACCTCGGTTCAGGCGATCCGCACCACCGTCCCTGGCAATTCTCATTGTGCCGACTGCGACACACCACGTGAGTAGTGTTTCCCTGAACACAGCGTAGTGCGCGAGATGGTTGTTTTAAAGAGACCTCGCGTACAGGTAGCTTATGATGGTCTGTGTTTTTTTGACAAGTAGTTTAACATGCGAACTTGCCTGGATTTTCCGGAATCGGCAGAAAACTCCAGTCGGCTACGTCAAAATTTTCGTCAAGGCAAGCCCAGCAGCCAATTTGGCAGGTGGCGCCATCTGGCGAGCTGTGAGACCCACCACCACTTTGAGCTGTGACATTGGTTGCCTCACAGTTCGTCAGATGGCGCAGCCTTTCATATTGGCTGGTCCGCTTGCCTCGAAGGCTTTACCGCAGACGGCTGCAGTTTTTTGCCGATTCTGGAAAATCCAGGCAAGTTCCCATGTTGAACTTGTCAAAAAACATAGACCATCATAAACTACCTTGAGGTTGTCAGTGTTAGACCCTAAATAGGCCAGTAGTTTTGAGCAGCAGAATTGATTACAACAACCCGGACCTATAAGTATTGCATATGCAGTATGTTGCAAATCAAGTAACCAGACTTCAGGCATTGCCATTTTCGGTTCTCAGTCAAAATCAATTCTGAGTCACTGTCTGGCTGTGTAATGCTTTCTGGCAGCAAAGCATGCACAAATTGCTGAAAAAATTTGATTGAGTGGTGGAACTATTTTTTCCCACCACACCGTTCAAACTTGTGATGTCAAGACCGAGAAAGACTCCGTGATCGCTGTTTTAAAATGAATGGCAGTGCTGCCTAGTCTCAGAGATTCGCGTCACCAAATCATTGCGACACACAGTAGTTTGCTTGCAAAAGCGGGCAGTACTGGTTGCATTTGTATTCAATTTTTTCGGCTTTTCTAGCCTATAGAAAACCTCCGTTTTCAGTGCAAGCTACCTCTTGTCATTAATGTGGTGATCTGATGGTACAGGCCATCTTCAGTTTGCCCTCGGTGTCCCTTTAGGGGTTTTAGTGATAGGCTTCTTTGGGTGTAGGTCTATCAAATAGCAGGTAACACTGTGGATAGCTTGAAAGTCCCTTTGGGAGCAGGCAGGCTGCGAAACTCTTTGCTGGCCGCCGCGGTGGCTCAGTGGTTATGGTGCTCGGCTGCTGACCCGAAGGACACGGGTTCGATCCCGGCCGCGGCGGCCAAATTTCGATGGAGGCGAAATTCTAGAGGCCCGTGTACTGTGCGATGTCAGTGCACGTTGAACCCCTGGTGGTCGAAATTTCCGGAGCCCTCCACTACGGCGTCTCTCATGGCCTGAGTCGCTTTGGGACGTTAAACCCCATAAACCAAACTAAACCAAAACTCTTTGCAAGATGGGTGCCACGAAAAGGTAGGATTCCCTTGCAGAAGTTGCATGCACCTGACAACTCAAAAGTGCTCACACTCCAAGCAAATAGCCTGCGCGATGTTGTGGACATGCTCATGCATGTTCACGTGCCGATCGTTTGTGCAGTGCTTGTGTATACTTGTTGTAATGATTGATTGGCCGCTTTCTGGTGCAGAGCCGGACTGGGCCAGCCTGAATCTGGGCACGCTGATCTGCATCGAGTGCTCGGGCATCCACCGCAACCTGGGCTCCCACATCTCACGGGTTCGGTCACTCGACTTGGACGACTGGCCGTGAGTAGAGTCGCAACAGCAGTGGCTGCTACACAGTGGGCTTTCTGAGGGTTTGATGGCATTGTTGGGGCTCTGTGTTGACACACTGAGACACGCTTGACAGGAAGAATGTTGTCCAGCTGGGTCACAAAGGATATGGCTGCTCTGGAGAACTTTTGCTGCGTTCACTTGTCACAGTGGTAGCTGCTGTGAATTGTTGCCACAGGCGCCCCCACGGCAAGGGGGTCACATCACCCCCTCTTGTCTGCACTAATTGGAGGGGTGCAATAGAGGGAGAGGGTGGGTAGGAGAGTGGGAAGACGCAACGGGGGTAGAGCACCGCAACATAGGGTGAGAGCCAGAAGGAAGCATAGTATTGAAGAAGCGTAGCTTGTGGGGCCAGTTGTTGCATGGTAAGTGGAAAACCAGTGGAAAAGGACGCGTTCACAAGGAGCGCTGTCCTGTGTACTTCTCCTTCTTGCGAACGCGTCCTTTCAGCTGGTTTTCCACTTACCATAAGGAAGCACTGCACTGTAGAGGTGCAGCACAGGGGGCGAGGAACCCAACAGCTGTGGCACAGAGGGCCATCTACGGTGCAACCTAAGAGTTTGTAGCTGCAGTGCAGCACAGTGGAAAACGTGAGGTGCCATGGTGCACTGCGCAAGAGGGCACAGCATAATAGCTATTGCCGGGTTCTTCCACCATGAGGCATTGCATAAACGTTTGTAATTTTTTGTACCTCAGAGGCGTCAACTTGGGACATTGCCTGCACTTGTGTATGGTGGTCGGCGGCAGACAACTGGTAGCAGTTACATCGATGAGTCTGCTACTTTGATGGAGTGCGCTTCAGCCAGGGAATGTTGCCGTTTTGGCTCAGTGGCTTTGGCATTCGGCTGCAGTTCCGAAGGTCACGGGTTTGGTTCCGGTTGCAGCGGCCATGTTTTGATGGAGGCGGAACGCAAAAGGTGTCCGTGTGCTGTGTGCTTTCAGTGCACGTTACAGAATCCCAAGATGGTCTAAATTAATCTGGAGCCCTCCACTGCAGCACTTCTGTAAGTCCTTGTATTGCTTCGGGACGCTAAACCACATGGTATACAATTTTTATTTTACCACCCAAAGTTTTTATGAATTTTGCCAAGAAGCGGAATTGCATAAAGAATTCAGCGCAACAGAACAAGGGTAATTTTTCTTCAGGGTCAGTAAACTTCTCTGTGCTTATGCAGCTTTCCCAGTGCCAACAGAGTGCCTGCCTTCTTGTAGACCTGCATGCACATCCGGTGGAATAGAGCTCAGCTTCTTCCACGTTTGGCTGTTTCAGCAAGTAGAAGGATGAAGCAGTCTTATCCTTGAACCTCACTGCATACTTGCCAAGGTGGTGTCAGCACTGAAAAGGACTCCTTAATCCCCATCTGGGAGTGAATGGCAGTGCAGCCTTGCCTCGGAGGTCTGTGTGCAAAGAACTGTCTTGATGCAAAACAGCTGGTGGTGGTGATACTTGTGCAGCAGAATCTCGATGATACGAACACAGTTGATGTGAATTTTGGACGATACAACTCTGAAATTCCCTGGTCGGAGTGCATTGTGTACAATGTGTGCGACTTTGGATGTTCTGAACTCTCTCCCACGCCACTGCGGATGATGCGAAATCTTGAACCGCATCCGCACCCTAGAGCACTAAGCGCTGCCTGTAAATCGCAGACTCCACGATAGTCAATGTGCTGTACGCACCGCGAGCGATGAGCTGTGCCCTAGTCACACACAGTCGCATATTGAGGATTCCCTGACATTCCAGGCCTGAGCATGTGGCGGTGATGATGGCTCTCGGCAACACGGCCTCCAACTGCATCTGGGAAGGCAGTGCGGCACGCAGCGGCTACTCCAAACCGGGCCCACATTCAAGCCGTGAGGAGAAGGAACGATGGATCCGGGCCAAGTACGAGCAGCGCGAGTTCCTGGTGCCGCTGCCTTCGGGCCCCACAGCGCAGCAGCTGCGTGACGCCGTCTGCCGGGGCGATGTCCGGCAGGTGGCGCTGTTGCTGGCTCATGCAGCGCCCCACCAGCACGAGTTGGTCAATGCACCGACTAGTGCCAGGGACTCGCGTACCCTCCTCCACTTGGCCGCTGCACAGGGCAAGCTTGCCATGGTCCAGCTGCTGCTCTGGGTGAGTTGTGTGGCCCTGTCGCTCTGCTCAAAGAAGAGGTGGTGGCGCTTTTTACACAAACTTCATGGCCGGTGCAGTGTCGCAGTTTAGAAATGGATTCCGTTCCATTTTAAGAGTGCTAGCTCTTACTCATCACATTTCGAGATTTCGTGGGGTCTGCTACCACCCTGAGATCACAGCGCCATCTGTGGCAGCAACTAGGAAACAGCACATCTCGCATTGAGCCTTGTAGTGCCATCTACAATAGCATTGGGAAATAAACATACAAATTCGTATTCCCATTGGTGTACCTCCCTTTAATCTCATTCATATCAATTCTAGTAAACCAGACAGCTAACGCTCATTACTTAAACGTCTTCGAGACACTGGCGGCCTCTTTGGATTTCCAACCTTTCGTGGTTGGCTGAAGCGACAGCACACCTTCATTCACTTTTCGTTAATGGCTGAAGCTCGGCACTAGCGCGGCTGTGGCAAGCAGAAAAGCAAGCTAGGCAAGGGCCGCTTCACCAACGACAAGGTGTCATGTACACGGAGCACTGGTCTGAACTATGGGCCAAACCCTCCTTAGTTTTTTTCAGACTAACAGATGTCTGGCAAAGGAGTGATCTATGAGCCTATTTTATTCTGGTTGCCTCTTGCTTGTCGTCAAGTGATTGCATTTGTACAGTGAAAGCTCGTTAATTCAAAACTCGATAATTCGAATTTTCGGATAATTCGAACTACACTACTTGGTCCAGCCAAGCTCCATAGAGATCTGTGTATAAAAAAGCCCGTTAATTCGAAAGCGTGTCAATTCCGTTATGGATAATTCGAACTACGCGCCACCGCGTCTGGGTGGCTTGGCACACAGCATGTGGCCAAAAAAAAAAAAAGCACCTCCTCCGCATAGTTAGAGGCTGCGTACTTCCTAAACGGGTACAGAAGATGGAACTAGATAAAACCTTGGAAGAGTGGGTAAAGCTTAAATGGCGCCATCACTGGCGCGGTGGCCAGCGGCACCGGAGGGAAGGGGTTGGCGACCGCGCTGGCGGCTGCCTACCCTCTTTTCCGCGCAACCTCCGGAGCTCGCAACTAAATGCTTGTTAATTCGAGCCCTGTTAATTGGAAAATACGGATAAGCACTGTCAGCACGGTCCCAGCCAACGCCCAATGAAGGCTATGACTTTGGACGGGCTCTACAAATTACGAGCAAAAAACTTTTTTTTCTTTGCGAGTGTCGTCCATGCTTCCACCCATCAGTCGGTCGCCAACGCGCTCAGCCATGAACAAGACGCCGGCACAAGCGCTGGCACTCTGCCAAAGTTCGCTTCCCCCTTGCTGGAGCTAACGTCAAAAGTGATGTTATTGCTGGTAGCCTCTTGGCGCGCCGCCAAGAAATGCGTTGGGGGGCCGTGAGGGTGCTGAAAACGAGGCTTGCACAACCGAACAAGCGCTGGCACTCTGCCAAAGTTCGCTTCCCCCTTGCTGGAGCTAACGTCAAAAGTGATGTTATCGCTGCGCAGCATCTTGGCGCGCCGCCAAGAGATGCGTTGTGGGCCGTGACAGTGCCAAACGGAGGGAAGCGTCAACGACTGACGCTTTTTTTTTTTTTTCAGATTCTTAGGCAAAAATCGGGGGTGGGTGGGTTCATGATGTGAGTGGGTTCGTTACCCGAGTAAATACCCTACATACACCGTAATGCAAATGGTTGTCGGTTTTTTCGCGGCCATTCGATAATTCGAATATCCGATAATTCGAACGTTTTTCCCAGTCCCGTGAAGTTCGAATTAACGAGCTTTTACTGTAATTGCTTGTTATATCATCCATACTTTTAATCCATACTCAGAGGTGAGGCAAAGCTGTCCAAGTGCTTGAGCAGTGTTTGAACAGTCATAGGGGCACTTGTTGGTGACTGCGGCTTGCGTTTTCGATGTTTTCACTTATTGTGCTTGAAACATTAAAGAAAAACGGAGTCTGAAAGCTTTCCTCTGCAAATTCCAGAACAACGCCAACGCCAAGGCAGTGGACTCAGAAGGTCGCACTCCTTTGGCGTACGCCAAGAACTCCAACTTCACCGAAATATACGAGTTGCTGCTGCATAGTGGTGGACCGGACCCAAACCAGTTGTCGACCACGTTGTCTCGGCGGAGGGGAAGCCTGTCCAAGCGGTCGGACGTCTTCGACAAGCTCCCAGCCAGCATCATCTAGAGAAAGCCCAAAGACCGACCAGCAGTTAGTTCCTGGTTCATCACCCATCATTTGTCGGCTGCCACCGTGCTGCTTTCATTGCTGCATATCAGCCACTGCCCTCGTCCGTGTGTTTGTGCCCGCCTGTTGTTATTGTTGCTCTCATTTCCTGCTGAGTGGCTGTGTGTTGTTATGTCTTTTTTGCTCTGCAATCCTCTCCTGTGTGCACTTCGACAGAAAATGAATGTCATCCTTCCCCCTTCTTGTTCGTATTTATGAATGCCCCCTGGCGAGCACTCGTTGAGGCAAGGTCCCATTCTCTTCCGCTAATCCGCAAGAAACGTTAGCTTAAGCATGTGTTTAGTGCGTTGAAACATTGAGAGTGTTGTGACGTTCTCAAGGATAATCTTGTCATGAAAGTTCAGTGGATGGACTCCCCGAGGTTCCTGTTGGTGTGAACACATATTGCGCTTTTCTTTTTTTCACCTGCTGTTCACACTTCATATTGTTTGCCATGCACTTTCTGCTGGCATGTTGAAATAGTTCCTGTCTTAATGGCTAGCCTTCACTTGTTAAACACATAGTGAGTAGCGGTTTAGCACTGCAAAAAAAAAAAAAAAAGCTGAGTCGGTACGCGATGTGTGTCAGGAGTGTTTGCGCATGTTTGTGGATGCACACTCTTGGAGTGGACGACGTTCCTGCGAGGTGGCGGAGTTTCTGATGTCCCACTGCAAGCGTGTGCATTTGCCAGGCTGGCTCAACGCGTTTGTCCGAAAATTTAGTCGTAGTGAAACGTGTGCAGTGGAATGGTGTGTCCGACGCCAAAGCCCTATGTGTTTGCATGCCGCTCTGCGTGGAAGTATGCGACGATTTGTTAGGATCTCTCACTGAAGCTGTGCTTCGGTGCTGTATGCATTCAGGACGTGTGAGTGAATGGAAGAGTTTTGTACCATAGTGGTGGAGTTTTAGCTAGTGAGGTCGTTGTTGGTGGTCAGATTAACACAACATGCTTTTTTATGACTGCACTATGGTACCTGGCTGCCATGTGCACACCGTATGTTGTCTCACTAAATGCACGCAGCGTTGTCAAAGCTGGGCGTAGGCTAATCAGTGGCCGATCCAGGAAGTCTCGCGCTACGAGCAACGAGCACAGTAGCTGAGTGTGGACTAGGAGCCAGCCCGTGAATTTGCTCGGTGATGACGGGTGTCACTGATTGGCCAGCTCTAGCCCGCACGATGCAGCGTGTGTCCAAGAAAGGCTGGGCCAAACCTCAAGCGCTCACTCACCGTCCACACTTTTTGATTGCGGCCTGCGTGAGATCGGTCACTCCAATTTCTTTATTACAGAAAAAGGGAGTCCAATAAGTACTGTTAAAATTCATGATTACGGAGAAAAATTTTTCTCCACACTGTGACAATGTGTGTTAAGCTTAATTCTTTTTTTTTTCCTCGAGGTAGGTGAAGTGTTTAGCAGAAACCTTGAAGTAAGTTGTCTTTTGTATCTGGGCACCACACACGTGTCAAGAATTCTAAGAGGTGTAGTCTTGCCCCACATGCACTCATTTGAAGGTAAGACGTTCACTTCAGGTAACTTACTAAGAGTATTGTCCCTCTTTGATGAAAAGCAATAGCACCCGACTGTAACCGCTTCATAGCAAGTGAGCAAATGGTGTTCATTTTTTGTACGAAAAGCACAAATACCCTGTGTGGTGTGTCTCTCTCCAATGCCTTGCTGTTTTCTCTTATCAGTCATGTATTATTGCACATCATTCTCTGTGTGTGGTGTATGCCTTGGTGTACATATGTTTGAATAATTTAAGCTGTGTTGGTTAATAGTGTCACTTGTTTAGTAGATTGGAAGACTGCCAGTTGTGTGGGATGTCCCACTGCACTGGTTTTCATGCGCTGCTGTTTTCCAGCAGGTTGTGGAAATGTACATACTGGGATAATATGGCTAATTTAAATTAAACATATGTTGTTTCTCTTGCACAAACAGGTTGCTTTGTGTAATGTTGTTTTGCTGCTGCTTGAGCCAGGGCAGTCCAGATTTGAATTGTACAGTGAATTTAATGACGGAACACTGCACTCACTGTTTGCAGCTTGCATGCCAGGCTGGTTTATCTTGTCAACATTCCGTTTACCAAGTGTGTTGTCACAAAAACGAGGTCCCTGGTTGTCATTTCAATAATCTACGCCTGAGTATCGACTCGTTCTTGTGTTGTTTTGGAAGTACCCTCTGTTAGTGAACCATTCTTAATCCGGATGCCAATAAGAAACGCCTGAAATAAGGTGGATTATGCTATTTCTTGGCGTTTACTCGGATATTCAGACACTTTTACGAAAACACTGAGGCTAAGCTGCATACTCTTGTGGTTCCTATGCAGTGTTGCTTCCACTGTGGGTTATTTATGCCACATTGTAGTGGTAGTGCGTGGGAAGGAACATTGTGCAAGATGCGTCTCTCGTCAATACTTCCGTGGAAAACCTCTGGGCCGTTTGATTTCACTGCTTACAAGGCATGCCTGCTGTCGTGGCTGAAAGCAGTGTGTAGCATTTTGTATATTTGTAAAAAAAATAGTGACCAGGTTGTTTGCACTACCGGTTTTCTTTTTAAGCAGAAAAGAGTGAGAATAAAGCGATGCGACACATGTGCAAATTTGTCAGTGTGTTGTCATTCCCTTCGTCTGGCTGTGAGGGCAACAGTGAAGCCAAGTTGCACATCATCATCATCACTCACTCACTCCACTCACACTCACTCCCACCCACCCACTCACTCTCTCTCTCACACACACACACACACACCTCTGAAAAGGACGCTCAGGACAAACTACTAAGTTGACCTGTATCAATGAATTACTACTTTCTAATGACAGATATACTACTCTCAGTGAAAACTGAGCTTTCATAAGCTAGGAAAGACCAAGAGGTATCATTTAGGCATTGCCATCATAGGCCGTTTTTGAAAAGCTAATTGCGGTGACGTCAGGGCAGTTTTTCCGGTGTGCATCTTTGAGGCCGGGCTCCAGTGCCAGCCATTTCTTCCCGGGATCATGGAGTCTCTTTGTCTTGGCATCAGGAGTTTGAATCGAGTTGCAGGGGGTAAAAAAAATCCCTTTTAAGCCTGTGCTCGCAAGCACAGGACATCATACATAGAGCTCACAGGCGTCCGCGTAGAGCATTCAAGAGATAGGGATTTAGTCAAAATAATGTACTGTGCCATTTTCTGCACATTATCCACGCTGCTGCACGAATTCTCCGGGAATAACACTTGCGTGGAAAATTTGGGGATCGGTGAAAATATATTCGAGTTACTTTTGAGTTGAACAACGGCGTGGAAAATTTGGGGATCGGTGAAAGTATATTCGAGTTACTTTTCAGTTGAACAACGGCGCTGAACATGCACGGTGGTCTCGTGCACAGGGAGCCTTTCAGGCCACAACCAAATCAGCGTATTACCTGGAAATTTTCTAACTGGGATTTTGAATAGACCCAAACTTCGAATAAGCTCATTTCGAAATTTTGAGGGTTATAATGTGTGTGGCTCGCTCTGTGCCTCCCCCCGGTAACTAGGTTCACTTTGGAATGCATTCCCTGCATTAACAGTCAATTACCTGAAACGTTGACAATTGCAGTAGAACTCCCCGTCAAGTTTCTCGCTGGACTACAGAAAAATAGGGAAAAAACTAGACACCTAATTAGCTGTGACAATGTGGTAACACCTCAAACTTCGTTGTGAGCGTATCAACGTAGCGCATTCTCCATGCTCGTCAGAACCTCTTAATTCCGTGGTAGCCGCCCTCTGGGTTCTCCTGCCACCATCTTCCGGTCTCACTCTTCTCTCTCCTACAAGTGGAGAGGGGGATTTCACTCCCTCCACCTTGCCACCTGACAACCGCTGTAGGTGGCAGGTCGCAGCATGGCTCTACCGTGTACCACCCATGGCAGGTGGCAAAGTGTGACATCGCCGGTGGGTGGGAGGCTCTAATTATGCTTTCGCATAAAAGAAATGTTCCAGCTGAGAAATGTGATAGTAGCCTAACACTAAAAAAAGTGAAGCAGCAGCGGAAAACTGAGCTGAAGTGTATTTACACAGTGTCTAAAGAAAGATTTATTTCCCACAGACCCAGTTCAAATTCTACAGTGGACGTTGCTGTAGGTCCACGGCTAAAGAACACCCAACACGTGTGTCATTGCTGTCAATTACTTGCTCTTATCCGCGAAGTGTTTGCGGTTAAGTTGCACACCACACATATTCGTGACTTTCGAGGAGCTGCGAAAGGAAGTTCGCCCATTATGTCTCCTTTGGCCAGAGCCTTTTAGTCACTGATGAGATCCGTCTGACATACCCCAGAAAATATTGTTCTGGATCCGCCAGATGTACGTTATATCCACAACCTTATTTATATCTCGGCGGATGAAAAATTATACGCAATTGTCTGCAGCTGTCTTTTTTCTTCATTTCCTGCAGGCACAATGCTTCTTTATAATTTGCCAGTTGTGGGGTTTTAATTTGGGAGATGAATACATTCTCCTCGTTCAACCCCGGCTGACACAGTTCAAAACCGCACGGACCCCACCCCGTGATCGCGCGTACGCTGCGGAGCGCACGCCGACCACGGCGGGCCTTGCTCTGAGAGAACAAAGGAACGACACATTGGCTGACACAAACAGGCATTGCAACAATAAAGCCAGCTAGCAGCAAAATACGCTAAGAAATCGAGGACATCCGACTCATCAGCACGGTTACGAGCGAACGTTCGTCCACGCCAGGGCAAGGGGAAACTCCGGGGCCGGGTGGGACGAGCTGGCGAGAGAATGTTCCCACCACGAGGCTTCGCGCCCGCTGGTGAGGAGCGGAGCGCCGCGCGACACGTTCGTACGCGGCCAGGTCCCGAGCCAGAGAAAGCCGTCTCACCCGCGTGCGCCCGCAGCAATCACGCCATCCGTGGCGCTCGTGTCGCTGCGACGCCGGCGCCCTCCCTTGTTAGTTAAGATAACCAAGCTAAGGAGGGTGCATCGTGGGGAAGCCAACCAAAGGGGAAGGCGCGGAACAAAGTCCCCATATCCCCCCAACCTTAACCCCATCGTTTCACCTCGGTATTCATTTCGGACATTCAAATTTCGCGCCGCGCGTTGGTTCCGCCCGCCTTTCGGTCACGTGGGCCGCTCACGTGGTACATCACTTGGTGTGTCACATGGTACTGCACTTCCGCCGATTCAAATTTCGCGCCACTCACGGGCCGACCACGTCCACTTTTGGTCACTATTTGGCTGTAATTAATTACCTAATGGTCCGAGCGGCACCAAAATTTTTGCACCGCATCCTCACGTCATTCTCCTTCGATTACAATCACTTTTTAAACGCTATCTCTTTGTAGTTTCCCACAATCGCTGCAGACACGGTTTTGATGACAGAAAGCCGCCGACATAGCCTAATAATGCTTTTGCATTAATAAAGCCAGCTAGCAGCTAAATACGGTAAGGAATCAGGACGTCCGACTCCCCAGCACGGTTACGAGCGAACGTTCGCCCACGCCAGGGCAAGGGGAGACTCCGAGGCCGGACGGGACGAGCTGGCGGCCCCGAGGCCCCGCGCCCGCTGGCGAAGAGCGTACGCGGCCAAAGCCCGCATCGAAGAGGGTTGTCTCCCCCGCGCGCGCAGATACCACGCCATCTGTGGCGATGGTATCGCTACGCCGGCACTGAGTGAATCGCGGGGAAGTCGACCAAAAGAGAAGACGAGGGCCAAAGTCCCCACAAAGTATTAAGGCGAAAGCCTTTAATGCCTCATACTGTCGTTAGCAGACGCGTCGGCAGGTTTGTCCGCCTTTCGGCGTCACTGCTTAAAAACAAACTGCGCCGAGGATGGGGATCGAACCAGGGCCTTTGGCATTTGAACCGGAGACGATGCCACTCCGCCACGAAGGCTCTTTTTTTTCCTTATAGCATGGAAGAACTTCCGTAAAAAGAGGGAAAACTTCAATCAAACTGGGTCGCGTCTCAAGTTACCGGGCTGCTTAATACGAGCCCGCCATAGCCCCAACTCAACACTGCATCCCCATCAAAACATCAAAATTCAGGAGGATACAACTTAAAAAAACAGCGGTTGTTAACACTGGGCACAAAGTCCGTGTGCGTTGTGTTGCTCCGCCCGCCAATCACAGAAACGAAAAAAATCGACGTCATGCGACCTTTTCAAAATGGCGTCGTACTTGATACCACACTTCTCGTTCACTGTACTGTAACTGTACTCCGCATCGTCTGCTGTTGTTGTAGTGTGTTTTCATCAGTGGAAACGGTGCCGTGTACAGCAGACATGAACAAAGTGTGAAGTGTTTCAACACTTCACTGTTGAAAAGGCCGCGGTACAGCTCACATCGCTGGCGCTTCGTAGTCGCTGCTTGCTGAGCTCGTTTTACGTCGAGTTAAGCGAGCTTCGCTTTTTTTTCCCCGGTCGCAGTTTTCGATCACGGGTGATACTTAAAATCTAATAGCTGAAGCGAAGAAAGCCAGTATTTTCGACATCGTTGCAGTTCCTCACTTCCCACCCGCATAGACTGTGCAGCGTAAGCACGGCACAAATTAACTGCAGAAACAACTCGTAATGAAGTCTTTCCATGTCAAGTGCACGCATACACTGCTGTAGTGCTCCTTGTTTCGCTGTTTAAACCGAAGCTTCGAGCGTATTGTATCAGCTGTTCAGCGCTGTCCGAACTGGTCGCTGAGCAAAGGTGAGTGCCGTCTTTGCGGGCGTTCTGTTGACTCGGTTGCTGAGCCCGATGAGTTCAATCCTAGCCGCGGCGGCCGCGTTTCAATGGAGGCGAAACACGAGACGGCCGCGTACTCTGCGACGGCGGAGTCGTAAGCTGCGTTTGACGATTCGTAGATGCCGTGCAATTTTGTATGCTTCAATAAACTGTTCTACAGCTTTGAGCAGAGCAGTACAGAGCAAATGAGCCATTGCTTTCTGAAATCATGAACATTAAAGGGTGAATTCGTTTCAAATGTTCTGGGAGCACATATGCTACATGCACTAGTCAAGCATTGCCTTATATTAAAGTGCCACATGACGTTTCTGTCACATAGCCCATGTGCAGCTTCGGGATGTTATACCATATACCATACTGTACATAACAGAACGTAGAGATGTTCATAGCAGCACCCGATGTCAAAGGCATAGTATGCTTGATTAGTAAAGACCATAAAAGGAGTACCGGGAAAAATTTCTTATCAAGTTTATACTGCTGCATATTAAAACATTAAGCTGCATATGATTAGAAATTTGGAAAGCTCTTATTTGCTTGGCTATAGGTGCGCTAAGCAGCTGGGTGGTATGAACAGGTAATGTTTAATAATCAGCAACTGCGACAAAACTGGTTTATGCTGAACACCAATATATAGGAGTCCACAACACAATATTGCTGGATCAACTTTTCACTGCTGTTTGTATTAACTCAGTGTTTTGAGTTGCAGCAAAGCATCTATGAGACATGGGCAGCAGAAAGACCTCATGCTTACTGCTGAATTTAATAAACAATATTGTGGTGTTGTGCAGGATGATTCGAGGGAAGATAGCAGAGACTGAGTGGCTTCAGGGAGATGAAAGAGCCTGTATAAGAATGGGATGACATTCACACATATAGAGATACACATACACTGCATTTACACTTCAACATTACATTCACACAGTGACTGCCCACTGTTAATGCGTACTGTTCAAAGAGAGAGTTCAAAGGGGAGATGATCGCAATGGACCAGCGCCACCAAGCAGCACAGAACATTGAACATCACTTAAAAGAGGCACGCCGTGCTCTCCTACAGTTGCATCTCTCACGGCACTGAGAGCGATCGAAGGGGCACCGCTGACATCAGAGAGTTCATCTTATATGGAAACGATGAGGCTTCCAGGACAACGCTGCAAAGTGAGCTTGTGCTTCAGGAGCCTCGTGGTTGGTGATGCAGAGGTAGGCTCAAGAGGTGGCATAATTGGGTACCCACCAGTGATACAATGGGTAAAATTTATTTCGTGGCTTGCTGACACAAAAGAGGCAGGTTCGATCCCGGACACGGTGGTTGAATTTCGATGGAGGTGAAATTCTAGAGGCCCGTGTACTGTGCGATGTCAGTGCACGTTAAAGATCCCCAGGTGGTCGAAATTTCCGGAGCCCTCCACTACGGCGTCCCTCATAGCCTGAGTCGCTTTGAGACGTTAAACCCCCTACACCTATCAGATGGCAGAACTAGGGGCATTGAAGCAAGATCGTACATTATGGTGATAAAAGCATATGACTCGCTGTTTGTGACAATGCTGAGATCACCACAACGGCTCGATACCAGAAAGCTCGGTTTCGGAAGTGCTGTCATCACTTCCCAAGCTGATGATTTATTTATTTATTTATTTATTTCAGGTTCCTTCATGGCCCTTGGAGGGCATTAGAGAAGGCAGTGAGCAGTTTACAAATACGTACAGAATATATACACAACGGGTTATTTAAAACAATAGCTAACGCGCGTATTTAGCAGCATCATTACACAAGATTTCGATGTTAAGAGAATACAAGTAAACAATATTGCAAAAAAGTATGAAACGCGAAAAAACTTTAGGTTTGAGAAACAAAAGTATACAAAGTAGTGTTAAGGCATAAGGTCATTTAGAAATACTCATAACACAAGCTATAATACAAAGCAATGACAACACAGTTAGCAACAGTAAGCGGCAAAAATAACGAAAATGCATGTTTAAAATTGGCGAAATCACTGTATACAGGATAGCAACGTGAAAATAAATAAAATGACCATTTTATCTAATCTACGACAAAATGATCCCGCAACCGTTTTTTAAATTCTTCAATGTTGTTAGTAGTAAGTAAGGCTGCAGGTAGGTGGTTCCACTCCGATGACGTCCTGGGAATGAAAGATGCCAAGCAAGCAGTAGTGCGGCAAAGTGGGATGCCGACCTTCTGCGGATGATCAACGCGTGATGAAATGTATGTAGGTGGAGTGAACAGTGCTCTTTTTAGGTATTCATTCGTGTGAAAAATTTTGAAGAAAAGGCTCAGTCGTGACACTTTTCTGCGCGTCTCAAGGGGTGGTAATGACAATGCATTTTTCATGAGTGTCACGCTATGTGAACGATTATAGTCTGAAAAAATAAAACGGGCTGCTCGATTTTGTACAGCTTCAAGAGCTGTTATCAATGATTTAGTTTGCGGGTCCCAAATTGAAGAAGCATATTCTACCTTAGAACGCACCAAAGATTTATAGAGTGTTAGTTTGACAGAAGAAGAAGCGAGAGAAAAATTTCTTTTTATGTATCCCAGCATGCGATTAGCGTTGGCGACAATGTGGCTGACATGATCATTCCAAGTGAGGTTTGGGGTTAGATACACACCAAGATATTTAAACGATGTAACTGGTGCTAAAGATGTATTGTTAATAGAATGATTGGCTCCAGCTTGTTGCTAAACCCACGCTTCTCCCTGAACAGCATTTCGATGTCCTTCACATGCCGCACAGCATTGGCCCAGTTTTCTGCCGTGACCTTCTGCACTTCGGCAAGCAGAAGAGCCTGCACATCCCTCGTCTTGAATGTGGTCTTCAGCGCTGCCACTACATTCTTAATCTGTGCCCAAATAAGTTCTATAGGATTAAACTCACAGTGGTAGGGAGGCAGCCTAAGGACAGCACACCCAGCACTTTCAGCAGCTGTATCAACCTTGTACTTTACAAACTGAGCCTTGACGGTGGCTACAAGGTCAAGCAGCTGCTTCTTCGCCATGGTGGCGGGGCACGGTATCGCCTTCGAGGCCACCCAGCCTTGAATGTCTGCCTTCCGCCACGAGAGTGTCGGGACATTCTCCACGCGTCTGGAATGGTAGGACGCATTGTCCATGACAATAACACTTCGAGCTGGCAGCTTATCGAGGACGGATCTAAACCACGTCTCAAAACGGTCGCCGTCCATCTCTTCGTGGTAGTCGCCTGTTTTTTTCCCCAAGAACACGTCCAAGCAGCCATCAACAAATCCGTCCTCACTACCGATGTGAGTCACAATCAGCCGCTGGCCTTTTCCTGACGGCTGCTTGAGCCCCGTTGTCAAGCCGCGCAAGTACGCGTCGCGTGACGACTCGATTGTCTTGTCGGACCACACCTTACTCACTGTGTGGCCAGCGGTTACCCACGTTTCATCGAGATAGAATATATTTTGCGGCCTTCTTCCCTGTAGCGGGCGATCTCGTACAGGTACTTATGTTCCCACCGCAACAAGTCCTCGCGCTCGATGAGCAAGGAGTTCCGCCCACGTTTCTCGTTTTTGAAGCCGATGTCCAGGAGGGGGCGGCGGATGGTCCATGGCTGAAGTGTAGGCAGCTCCTCTGAGTCGTCCGCGGATGCAAATTCTGCAGCAATCTTCTGCACTGTTGGAACCTCGTTGCGCCGGAAAAAGCTGTGCACGCAGTTCCTTAATGCGGTCAACGTGTGAATGCGCCTCTTGCAGCCGTCACGTTTAGGCCACTTCCGTGGAGGCGTCCGTAGCTCCCCGTCTATTGTTTTCGCAGCGCTCTTGATATCGAAAACCTTGCGTAAGCTCACACCGGTTAGGTGGCTCACCCTCTCGCAGATCTCCGTGATCAATGCTTTCGGTTCCTCTTCTCGCAGCCTCATGCAAACATTCAGCACGATTTGCTGAGCGGCACTGCAGAGGGCATTTCCACTTCTGTTCTTTTTGAATAACCCCTTCGGTGTCGTCGCGCTGTCCTGGAGCTCCTGATCTGATAACTGCGCAGTCGATGAAGGCTAACTCGACGAAGCATTTGGAGGAACGGCAGAAGCATAATTATGCTCAGCCAAAAACGCGTCCTCAGGAATGACATCCATGTTGGAAACAGAAGTACCGTCCCAGCAAACCAAAAACCTCTCAGAGACGTCTAGCTAGACGTCTCTGAGAGGTTTTTGGTGTGTTGGGGTATTGTGCGTTTTTATCGTAAAGACTTGCAAAAATTTTCCCGCCTCAACCGCTCGATCGTTTGCGGTGAAACTGCACACAGAGCTTGCGCAATACGGTAACTTTTGTATCGTAGCAAGTTTTACAACGTTACTTACTTAGTTGAGCCGTGCATGAAACGAAATCGTAGTTGTCTGCGTAGAGATCGTGAAACCAAAACCCGCAGACGCCGTTTTTTCGCTGAAAGGCGGCAGTGGCGCCATCTGTTTTCAGCAGTGAAAAGCGTCACGACAAGGTGCCGCGGTGATTTTGCAAATAATATCAACTGAAAGGTAAAGCCTCGTTAAATCAGTTGTTCTGATATTTCTTTTCGCTCAGTTAGCCGAAAAAAAAAACGGCACATTCAAAGGGCACGCGTACAGTGTAGGCACGCGCTTTATGCAACGCTCACCTCGGCTACCTCGGCACCTTGTCGTGACGCTTTTCACTACTGAAAACAGATGGCGCCACTGCCGCCTTTCAGCGAAAAAAACGGCGTCTGCGGGTTTTGGTTCGACGATCCCTACGCAGACAACTGCGATTTCGCATCATGCACGGCTCAACTAAGTAAGTACCGTTGTAAAACTTGTTACGATACAAAAGTTACCATATCGCGCAAGCTCTGTGTGCAGTTTCACCGCAAACGATCGAGCGGTTGAGGCGGGAAAATTTTTGAAAGTCTTTACGATAAAAACGCACAATACGGTATGTCTAAGCCCCGAATCGTTTAGCACCTCTAGCACAAACAATTTTTTTTATACCGCCGTAAACAGTAATGAGAGTTGTTATATATTAATTTTTATTGAAGAAAGTTACAGTATTTCCATTGTCGCACAAAATGTTTCAAATTATGGTTTTTGCCTCTTGCGATGTTGCGTGGCGCGCGCCGGGTTTTTGCGTTGCAAACGCTTTATTTGAGCTCAATCAAGAAATAAGCTTTCAATGCGCCACTCTAATAATCGAGTCAAAATGTTAAAATCTATGCCTGTATAATCTTTTTTTGTGATTAGATTTTTATTTAGGTTACAGGGAAAGCTTGAACAACGGACTATTTTGCAACCTCGCGGAGGAACAGTGGCTGGCGGTAATGAGGGTGTGGGCGGAGCTTCACTGCAGACTTAAGTTGTATCCGACTATAGGCACGGCAGCCGTCTTGGAGGTTCTTCGCGTGCAGCATATACACTCCTCACCAAAGCACACTGTTCACGAAACACAGATTTGGACGATCTTGGTGGCCCAGCATGTCTGTCCATCATACGGCTTTTCGAAAGACTGAATAGTCCCATCAACACAAACAGATCATAAGGCACAACAGAGTTTTTGCCAACAGGCAGAAATCTAATAGTGTATGGTGTAATTTCAATGTCCTTCTTAAGAGTTCCTTGTAGTATGTCCCGAAAGAACATGCCATCACGGCACAGGATGAAGCAATGATCAATTGTCTCAGGCACGTTACACAGACGGCAATTCACGTTCCAGGGTACAAACATCTCCTTGACATTAAGAAATGTCTTGACAGGCAGCGTCGCTGTGTGTAGTTTGAAAAAGAACTTTTTAGCGGCTGCATGAATGCACATCCGCCTAACGCGCTTTAGAACACTGATGTCCAAAGACCCCAGATAAGGCTGCCGATACAATGGTGTAGGGAACAAAGACTCAGTGAGAGCCTGGGTCATCTGTTTTCTCGAGAGGCTGTAGAGGTAATCTAAAGAGAAGCGCACAGTGAGGAAATTGAAAGTGTCAGCAACCTCCTTAAGACTGAAGCACTTTTTTTGAAAATCAGGCTGGCAGCGGCGTCCTATAGTTTTTCATGCTGTATGCGCGAATATCGCATCTAAATAAGGCAAAAACAAGCGCGAATTGCCTTTTTTAGCAGAAATATGCGGCCTCTGCCGCGGGGCACGCCGCGCGGCGCGCCGCCGCCCGTGATTGGTCAAGCGAGGTCGTGACGTCACTTTGAGGACTGGAGAAGCTGCCGATGCGGATCCGGCGCTGCGCTGAGTGGAGATCGCAGCTTTCCGTGGCGTTGTAAAAGCGAATATGGCGACTATTTTTTTACTGACCTCTAAAGAAAAGGATACTACAGTTTGTTCATTCCACGTATCACCTGAAAGCAAAAAAGACACGAGCAAAAAATTCTACGCCTAGCGCAAGCATACGCTAGCGTGAAAGACACGTACGCAGATCATGCGTAAAAGGTGCCAGCACAACCTCGGCTGGTATTCTCGGAAAGGAAGGGGTGCGAACAATACTCAAGTCAATTACCACCACCGGACGCCTCCTGGCTCGCCCGAAAGAGCGTCATCCTAAAGAAAAGGCCCAAAGCGCTGTGTACAAAAAATCCTATTCTCACTACCCGGCGTAGGTTGTGGCAAGAAAGTATTTCAAGGAAACGATGAAGCAGCACAAAGCTGATGTCAAAATTAGCGAAGCGCAGTGGCCAAGCACTGCGAGGCATGTGACCACAGGATATTGAAGGAATCATTGTGCGCTGGAAACCAAGCTAAATACGCGCACAAGGCTGCTGCTTCACTCGTGGCGCGTTCAGCAGGTGCCAGAAAATATTAATCGCTGGCTCGGAAACGTTCGCCCTTCCTAGATTTGCAGTTTATGTTCAGTGAAGTAGTGGCCAACTATATGTGTGTTTAAAAGCCAAGCTAGCTGCAACTCGTTCGCTGCCACAACTTGAAGAAGAAACCGACTAAGGTTGCGAGGCATGATGTTTTTTTGCAAAAACTTGGTTGGCATTCATTTCTCTGCATCCGAAATCAGAACGTCGAACGCTTTCATTTTAATCGCTTAGATACGATTAAACGAGATGCCGCATATGAAGAGCTTCAATGCTTGCTTGCTTTGCTTTATTGTGTTTTGCTTTGCTTGCTTGCTTGGACACGTCGAACCGAGTACAAAATCACTAACCGAGCCTTGCTGAGCACGCCTCAGGTGGTCTGGCCGCACCTATAAGCTGAGAAGAGCAACACATGCTTGAGCCTCTATTAGGTTTCTGCAGGGGCGTGTTTCTAGTGAGCATGTTTCTGCTTTTAGAAGAGGCGCTTCTTCGAAATGGTGACACGCCTCTCATGCGCGAGGAAATGAAAGGAACTGCGTCATGGTTCAGCCGCGACCGAAATCTCCAGAGATCACATTAGGGACAAGCTCTGCATGTAGCCGGTGTCACGAAAGTGCTTCGAGCAGAGTACGCTTGCTTTGGTCGGCTTGAATTCTTCGTCAAAGCAGCGAGCGCTTGCGCTGCGAGCGTATGATCTTGCGGAAAACAGTGGAAGACGACACAGTCGCTGGCGTAGTTGTTCGTGGACACGAAAGCAGAGTAGTACCTCGTGTTGAATCTGATTCTCAAGGTCGGCTGACACGCTTTGTACGTCACAACGCACGCAGTACGAGGAACAACGCATGCAGCACGAGAAACAACGCGCGCTGAAAGCTCTCTCGGGTGCGCCGAAATATCCCCGGCTCCTCAACGTGACGTCACGTTGGCCGACATGGACGAGGTTTCCCTCTCCGCTGTTCTCCTCTCCTGCGGTCGCGCGCGGCGCGGGAGATTTAAACATCGCGTTTTTAATTGGTGATTGCGCCACTGTTTTGGCCAAAATCGAAAAAATAATTTCACAGACGTGATCAGCAATGACACTACTTCAAAACCCTAAAAAATTAGCTGATTCCCCATAAAGTCCCCTCACGAGCCTGCACAGTCGGTGCGAATAAGTAAGGCAAATGAAAACTGAGCCGCCTAATGAGCACAGCTACCAGAAACGGGTGGTTTGCCGATTTGAAAAAGAAAAAAACGAGAAACAAGTTGATGCACGAACAGGTGAACAAGGCTCACTCCACCATCCTCTAAGGGAAGGAACAAGTTGTCACGCCTCATGGGCTCCCATTGAGAGCGCCACACGAATGTTGGAAATATTCTGTGTATTGCTTGCACCTTCCTCCTCGCACAATGCAGGACTTGAAGGACGTACGCGAGCTTTGCAAACAAAAATATGTTACAGACCTGTGCCCTCGCAAACACTGAGAGTTCCCTACCCATCCAAGCCTGTGTTTACCGCCGTAGAGTTACAATTTGTGAATCCCAGTAGGCTGTACTGTTGCGAACTTGGTGCAGCGGAACGCCTAGGTACTCAAGAGGGCTACAGTCCCAGCATATGCCACCGAACTGGCTTGGCCTAGTTCCCCAATGACCCAACCAAAAGCCTTTGGATTTCTCTAAATTAAGAGCCGCGCATGATACATCGCAGAACTGTTTAGTCAAGTGGAAAGCCTCAAGTACACTCTTTTTGTCAGAACAAAAGAGGGCGAGATCATCAGCGTAGGCTAAAACTTTAACTTCACATTGAGCCAGAGAGAAACCGCGGATAGCTGCGCTGTTAATAATACTGAGACAGAGGGGTTCCAGATATAGGGCAAACAACAATGGAGACAGTGGACATCCTTGACGAACAGATGCTTCTAGTGGTATTGGTTTTGTTAGCTCCTGATTAACAATTACCCTTGTATAGGAGTTCTTATAGCACATCCTTATGCCTTTGAGCAAGACGTCACCAATATTTGCATACTCCAAGACCGCGAACAAGAAATCGTGCCGAACTTTATCAAACGCCTTCGCCAAGTCAATTTGAATCAGAGCTACTTGGCCTGTCTCATCTGATACTGTCTCTAATACTGAACGTGCAATATGGATATGTGTTTGAATACCGCGGCCTCTAATACCACAGACCTGATGCGAACCTATCAAGTCCATAATGACGAATGCAGACGACTGGAAAGAACCTTGACAAAAATTTTGTAATCAACATTGCAGAGGGAAATGGGACGATATCCCTCGACAGTTTTCAACCGATTAGTATCTTTGCTTTTGGGAATTAATATTGTGTGCCCAGAATAGAAAGTGGGAGGCAGGACACCCACATCATAAGATGCTTGGAAAACTTCCATCAAAACAGGCACTAGGCAAGGCGAAAATGTTTTATAGAATTCGCTAGTAATACCATCTGGCCCAGGAGATTTCTGGCTCTGCAGGGCAGAAATGGCTGATTGAATTTCATCCAAAGTGATAGGTCCCTTCACTATAGCACACTTCTCATCGTCAAGTCGAGGGAAGTTTCCGAGTAAGGAACTGTAATCGAAACCCTGATTTGGATCTTCGCAACTGCCAAACAGCTTCCGACAATAGTCGAAGAAAGCAGCAAGAATAGCTGGCGCATCGCTGTATGTGCAATCACCATACTGAATTTCCAATATTTCCTTCGCAAGAGCATTCTCTCTTTCATCGCTCAGGGCCCGACGAGAAGGGTGCTCATCAAGAAACCTTCGGGACCTAGATCTTATCAAGGCCCCCTTATACCTTTCTGTCGCAAATTGTTGAAGCTCTGCTTTTACGTTATTAATCTCTTCGAGATAGGCACCCGGGCTAACCCTCTCTAGCTCATGCAGCTCCGTTAGGGTGCACCCAAGCTCACCAAGGTGGTGTCTGTTCAGAAAAGCGATTCTTGCTGAAGCCTCAATTGCCAAGTTTTTGATCTCCTGTTTAAACAAGTCCCACTTTTGAAAAACGGACAGATCACGGCGTGACCATACGTCCTTCAAACAAGTAGGTACTGTACGCTGAAAGATTTCGTCTGAGAGCAGACAGTTATTCATCTTCCACAACTCCCATCGAGGGTGAAGTACATGCCGAGTGTACCTCCCTATCTGAAGAGACACCATACAGTGATCACTGAAGAAGATGGGCCGCACCCAGTAGCCAAACACACTTGCTAACGCGTCTACAGAAACGTAAATTCTTTCAAGGCGAGCATTAGAGGAAAACTGAAAATGAGTAAAATGTACACTGTCGTCTTTTTTCTGTCCCACATCCACAAGATTATATTCAGAAACCAAATCGGTAAGTAATGCACACTAGGGTCGTATCTCTTACATACCACTGATCGATCCTCATCCCTACAAACGCAATTAAAATCTCCCAACAATATAATTTTGCGGTCCGTGCACAAATGTTCAACTAATGACAGAAAGAAAAACCTTCTATCGCGCTGCTTTGTGAGGGCGTAAACACAAATAATCCGCCACTGTACACCTGAAATTGTGAGATCACAGCATATAAGTCGCCCCTCGTCATCTATGCAATAAGGCATGGCTGTCATCTCTAGCGTGTTCGCCAGGAATAGCATACAACCTCCGGATAAGCCTCTCGCGTGGCTAACAATAATGTTGTATTCCGACAAAAAAGGCTCGAGAGCAGCTGCTGTCTCTTCATCAGAGGACAACTTTGTTTCCTGGATAGCGGCTACACACACACTCCATTTCTTTAAGAGATGCCGTACCTGCTGTTGCCTCCTACGATTACGCGTACCCCTAACGTTAAGGGTAGCGACTTGATATGCTGCGACGCTCGCCATTTTTGGAGCCAGTCTTAAAGGGAAACTGCATAGGTTTTAAAAATCAACGAGCTTAAGAGGGTCGAATGTGCGAAACTTGCAGGTAAAGCATGCGAAGTATTTTTGGGCTAGCACTTTAAATAGTGAAGTAATCGCCGATTAAAATCCGGACGCCCTTCAAGCTTTTCCGCAGCGCACAACACCAAATGGGGGGCGCATGATGACGTCATCAAAGGTATCGGTACATTTCGAACGCACAAACGCCTGCTTTGAAGGAAAAAAACCAACGCCACCGAAGGCAAACCTTGCCGAGAGTGGTTTGGCAGCGTCGAACGAGTCAGGGCAGGGTGTGGCTGACGACAGCGGTAATTTGAAATCATACCTTTCGTGACGTCACGCTGAATTTCCCTGCACGCCTTCGGCGCATTGAGGAGAAGCGCAAAATTCAATCGTCGATTACGTCACCATTTTAAACGCTAGTGAAAAAAACACTTGGCATGCTTTACCTAGAGTCTACATAGATTTGAATCCTTGTATATGGTGAAATTCTCAAAAAAGTGCTGCAGTTGCCCTTTAACAAACGCCATCCCCTGGAATGGGGTGGCCCGCCTCCAAATTGGCGGCCTCTCGGGCAGACATCGCCCTCCTCTTTAACGCCGCCCTTCCCGTGGCCTCTACACATTGTGCCTTGTGGTCAGCGCCATCGATACACACCTCGTCAGCATCTGCTGGACGTTTCAAAGGTGCGGTGCTGTCCATGTCATCCTCTGAGACAGCCAAGGCCTCGGCCCACGAACCCGAGGGGAGCACATCACTCGCTGCCACACTGACAGCCGAGAGAGAACCGGACACGCCAGAGATCGACGCCACACACGGCTCACCGTTACCCTCCAACGACGAAGCAGAATCAGCAACAGAGGAGGATCGGCGAGCATTCACTGGCTATATCGCCTCGACTGACTCCACAGGAGGCATATCCGGACGTTGACCTGTGGCGACGAGGTGTTCCTGTGCAGCAAGCACAGCAGTCTCTGTAGCACTCACGGGGGGCCCGGGTCCGGCGGTTTTCGTTCTGGAGGCGCGGATGCTAGGTGGCCAGTCGCTTCAGGTTCCGTGTTGATTTGAGGTGTTGAAGTCTTCTGTTCCCCATCTATTCGATGCTCACGACTTAGTTCTCCGGTCGCGTCGACAACCTCAGACACATCCATGATAGGGTTCGAGCATGAATAAAGGCGCATCTAGTGAATGCATGGGTTTCATAAATGAAATAAAAGGAATAAAGTCAAGAAAAGGAAAAATAAAAATAAGAAAATAAACAAAAATAAAGACAAAATAAAAAGAAGGTATGAAAATAAAAATAAAAAACAATAAAATAAGAAAAGGAGCAAAAATAAAAAATAAAAATACGAGAAATAAAAAAGTAAACAGAAACAAACAGTGCGCCAAAAAAGGCTTTCGCCTTGCAGCACTTTAGAGAGCCAAAGTGCCCCTGAATTTTTTGTGGCTTCTTTGATGATCACTATCGACTGGCACTCGCGATCGTTCTGCGTGCGCAGATGGTGTAGTAGTGTCTTTACGCCGGAGCAGCTGCCAGTAGAAGGGAGCAGTGGGGGAAGGGGGAATGGTATATGCGGCTCGCGTACGCTTCTGCGCTGTTCTTGCTGTTGACCATTTTAATATTACCCACTTCTCATCTATTACAATCCACAAACTCAGTCTTTTAAGGCACAGGTGACTAAGAAAAGCGAGCGACAGAAATAAGCCCCAGAGCAGTGATTGATTCACTATTCAGTAGCAAGCAATGTGTGCCTAAATAGGATAGAATGTCCCAGCCCCACTACGACATTTATCGAGCATTTCAAGAGCATAGAGGCAGAACATAAAAACACAAGCAAAAAGTGCAGTGTTCCAAGGGTTTAGACATTATTCCGGTAAGGAATGCTTGAATTAAGCAGCAACAAAAAACGAAACATCGCATTTTCTTCCCAGAAAGATAAAAGGGTAACTTCCTGGGACCAATCATTTTCATGAAGAAATAAAAATAGACTACTCGCTCTCTTTTCTCTCTCCCCCGTGCCACAATATTAGCTGGGGGTTGAGAAAGTTTTGCCCTTACACTCGCTGTGTTGAAAGATAAAAAAGAGCTTCGTGGCAAGAGCCGAAGGAAGCGGTTAAGCCCACATCCCTCTCGGCGCCGTGTTTGCAGCGAAGATGCAGACGAGCGGATCCAGCAAGCGGTGCCCAGCACGGGAACCGCTTCCCGTTTTCCTCCGCGTCTGTCGTCCTGTCGGCAAAAGCACTGCGTCGGTGCTGTGTTGGATGCGGTTCATGGTACCACTTGAGCCAAACGTAACGACGTCATCGCATGACGGTGGTGACCTGACGGAGCACGCACTACCTGACGGAGCAAGCACTAAGATTCTACCAGTGTGCGGGGAGGGTTCTTCAAAACGTACGACGCGGAGAAATGAACGACACAGGAGAGCAATTAAGCCAGCCTGGAGAGAAGTGTTTTTTTGTTAACAGTGTATGTATATAGCTTAGTGAGGTTAGGAGGACAGATTAGGCGTATACAGTACTAGAGTTCGGGCACGTAGTGAGCTATCGTGGATTAGCGGACAGACTAGAACTAGGTGCGGGATTCCTAATCAATCAGGATATAGCTAGCAACATAGAGGAGTTTTATAATTGACAGGGTGGCAGCTATTGTACACTGTAAACAAAAATACACCCAAAAGGGAGTAAAAATGGTGGCAGCCACCCTTTTTACTCCATTTGTGAAAACATTTACTCCATGAGTGAGGAGTAAAAAGGTGGACTGTTCTCCATTTTACTCCCATGAGGGAATAATGGAGTAAAAATGAGGATTTACCAGCATTTACTCCAGTCTATAAAGGGAGTTAATTGTGCCAAATACTCCACCAGTGCCGAAATGAAGTAAAAAAAAAACACCATTTTGTGCAATCCGCCGTCTCGTCTGCTTCTCGTCTGCTTCTGGTCAGTTGTCGAATAATGGCGGTGAGTGACGGCCGCTTGGTTGCCATCGTCGCTGGATCTCTGCTGACTTCTGCTCCTTCACGAGCGCCTGCCGCGGTACAAGATGTCGACTTGTCGCCGTTTTCCGCTGCAGTACGTTACATATTTGAATTTCTCCTGTGAAGCCTCGAGTGCTCTAACGATACCTGACTTTTCTTTGTGTCGCCACCCCGTTACAGCCCTCGCTTAGGCCTAATTCTCACAGGCTATTTTCAGTGTGGTTCTCGCAGTGTGTTGCAGCAGATAATGTGTTGCACGAACATGGAACTGTGATAGAAGATAGTGTCAACGCCGAGCTCTTCATTGAGCACATGAGGCCACATTTTTCCTCAGCCATGTTTAAAATCCAAGCCTTATTGAAGTGAATATGAAAGCAAACACTGCCATTCCAAACTACCATCAGGTGTATTTTCATCTCTTCTGCTCTGGTTTTGGGTCAAATATAGCGTGGTGCATGACCGTGAAAACTACCCAGCGTCTCCTTTTCAGTTTTGAACTACTGATTATAATGTTACATCCCCTTATCTACGAACATGGCCAACGAAACGAGCTCATACAGCAAAAGGAGACGACAAACAGACGACTCCTGCCGCGTACGCCGCCGCTGGGCTAGCAGACGGCGGAAGGAATGCGTGACGCGGGGTCACATTAGGGCAGCGCAGTTTCCCAAGTTGGGTTGCCGGCGGCCCGCACAGCTACTGCCCGTTTCCGCCGCTGTCACTGCTGTAAGAATGAGCCTAAATGAGGATAAATAAACATGACGCCATTTTTGGGCTCCATCTCTGTGGGTAGTAAAAAATTAACTCCCTTTTCACTCCAAAATAACTTCCTTTATACTCCAAAATAACTCCCTTATATAAGGGAGTAAATAAAAAACACCATACATATGGAGTAAAAAAAACCTCCTTTTGGGTGTGCGTTAGAGGACAAGCCATTTACTCCCTTTTGGGTGTTTTTTTGCTAACAGTGTAATCAGCCTGAAGCTTATGTACAAGCTGAAGGTGGTGCAGGTCTACGCGCCTACATCAAGCCATGATGAACAGACCGTTGAAAACCTCAATGAAGACGTGGAATCGGCATTGAACAAACTAAAATAACAGCACACTGTAATGATGGGCGACTTCAATGTAAAGGTAGGCAAGCAGCAGGCTGGAGACCAGGCGGTAGGTGATTATAGCATAGCTTCTGGGAATAGGCGAGAGTTATTATTACAGTTCCCAGATAGAAATATTTTACGGATCATGAATACCTCCTTCCGCAAACGAGGAAACAGGAAGTGGACATCGAAGAGCCCCAATGGTGAGACTAAAATTGAAATAGACTTCAGACTATGCGCTCGCCCTTGCATCATAGAGGATGTGAAGGTCCTCGGAAAGGTCTGTTGTAGCGACCACGGAATGGTAAGGTCTCGTATTAGCTTAGATTTTAGGAGGGAACGGAGGAAGCTAGTGAAGCAGAAGCCCACTTAGTAGTTAGCGGTCGGAGCGAAAGGAAAGGAATTCAGGATTTCGCTACAGAACAGATATTCCGCTTTAACTGAGGAAAACGACCGTAAAGTTGAAACAATGAACGATAATCTCACAGCTATCGCTTCGGAGTGCTCCGTAGAAGTAGGCAGTAGGATGGTTCGACAGGATACCGGCAAGCTATCTCAGGAGACAAGAGATCTGATTAAGAAACGCCAAAGCAAGAGGTCGTCTAACTTGTCACACAGAATACGCGTAGAAGTAGCAGAGCTATCAAAGTTAATAAATAAGCGCATGGTAGCCGGCAGAGTAAGTTTAATATGGAGAGAATCGAACATGCTGTAAAGAACGGAGGTAGCCTAGGAGCGGTGAAGAGAAAACTAGGTATAGTTAAAAATATGATGTATGAGCTAAGAGACAGAGAGTTAGTTAGTTATATTGATTTTAATGGCGCAAAAGCAACTGAGGCTATGATGCGCCAAACGCAAGGTTGGAGTTTTTGTTAAACGTGAAGCTTTTTATACTTAGAGTTTGTTTAAAACGCTGGCTTCCTTGAGAAACCTAAAAATACATGAGATGTCAACCAGTGCACGATCGCCTAAAAGTAACATGGGGTGTAATGGGAGTCTTTCCCTATAAAATGTTGTAAAATATTTCTTTCTTAGTTCTTCTAGTTTGGCACATGAAATTAAAATGTGGTTCACTGTGAGTTCGGAACCACACATTTCACAGAGAGGTTTGTTTTGTTTGGTTAGTAGAAAGCTGTGCGTGAGGTGGGTGTGTCCAATGCGGAGCCGACATAAAATAACTTCGGTAAAACGTTCTTGATGCCTACATGATTGCCATTCCCCTAGAATTGGCTTCACAGAATGTAGTTTGTTGTTTACGTGCTCTTGCCATGCAGCCTGCCATTTATTTTTGAGTTTACTGTATATAAACTTTAAACAATCTCTGTGCGGTATGTTCACTTGCTTTATTTGGCCATTCCGGGCTTGTGCAGCGCATACATCTGCTTTCTCATTACCTACAATTCCAACATGGCTAGGAACCCAGCAGAATTTAATGTTATGATTTTGTTTTGTGATTTTAACTATGTTGTGTATGATGTTTCCTATTATAGGTTCAGCTGCATTTCTGGAGTGCATTGCTTTAAGCATACTCAGGGAATCGGTGTAAATGATGCTATTTTTGATGTTCTCTCTTACTATTTTTTCTACAGCTACAAAGATGGCATAACACTCAGCAGTAAAAACCGATGCGCAGTCTGGTAGTCGCATTATCTGTTTATTTTTTCCTTGGATTACTGCACTTCCAACGTGACTTTCTGTTTTTGAGCCATCGGTATAAAATTCAATGTAGGTGTCATATATGCTAGGTCACGGAGGATGCCGAACTTCCACGTAGTATCGTAGGCCTTCTCCAAGTCGAAGAAGACCCCAATACAGTGCTGCTTGTGGATGAACGCCTCCCGGATGGTGTTTTCTAGGCGGACAAGATGATCTGTGGTCGAGCATGTTTTCTTAAACCCACATTGGTGTGTATCTAATAGTTGCCGAGATTCAAGTACGAAGGTCAGTCTAATGTTTATTACACTTTCGAAAGATTTAGCAATGCAGCTGGTGAGGGCTATTGGTCTGTAACTGCTAGGACTTGTTGGTGGTTTTCCGGGTTTGAAAAAAGGTATTATGACTGCTTTTTTCCACTCGTCAGGTATATTTCCAGTTATCCAGATTTTATTAAAGAATTTTAACAGTGCCTCTACAGCAGCCTCGGAGAGATGGGCAAGCATAGCATAATGCACGTTGTCTGGTCCTGGTGCTGTCTTCTTTCCAGAGGATAATACCTTATTTAATTCTTGCAGTGTGAGAGGCTGGTTGTAATCCTCATGTATACCTGCTCCGGATGGGAATTTTTGTTTTTCAGCTATTGCTTTGTGTTTCTGAAATGTGTTTGTGTAATTGGATGAGCTTGAGATCTCAGCAAAATGCTCGCCCAATATGTTGGCCTGTTCTTCTAAAGATGTTTGTGTCCCGGGTGCTGTCAAGAGAGGAAGTGTGAAAGGGGTATGGTCACCAGTAAATTTACAAACTTTTTCCCACATTTTCTTTGATGTTGTTGAGCTGTTTATTGAGGAGACGTATTTCAGCCAAGAGGTTTTCTCTGCATTTCTTCGCACATACCGCGTTCTGGCTTTTGCCTTCTTAAAGGCAAGTAGGTTCTCTGCAGTGGGATATCGACGCAGAGCGCTCCAGGCCTTGGTTTGTTGTTTTTTTGCTAATGTGCATTCTTGTGTCCACCACACTTTGTGTTTCTTTTGTGCAAGTCCTGTTGTTTGTGGTATAGCGAGTGTTGCGGCCGATATTATGCATTCAGTAAACTTCTCATTAATTTCATCTGTGCTAAGGTCGTCACAAAATTCCTTTTCTAGAGTGGCACTTTTTGTAAAAAGTGACCAGTCGGCGAGCTGAATTTTCCAGCGCCGTGGCCTTGTGGGGATGATTGGAGTGGATGATGAGAGCCTGATGACGGTAGGTAAGTGATCGCTGCCCATGGGGTCATTTAAAACATCCCATTTAAAATCGTTAATAGTAATGGTGATGCGAAAGCTAAATCGAGAGAGCTCATTTTTGCTGAGCTCGGACAGCAATATGTGGCTTTTCCCGTATTTAAAAGACAGATATTATTCGAAAGTATAAAATCTTCGATTGTTTGGCCTCTAGAGTCACAGCGTTCGCTTCCCCAAAACGGAGAGTGAGCGTTAAAATCGCCAACTACCAGAAATGGCTCCGGCAGTTCATCGATCAGGCCTTCTAGATCTTGGCATGTTAACGTGATGTGTGGGGGAAGATATACAGAACATATTGTTATGGTTTTGTAGCTGATGACGCTAACCGCAACCGCCTCAAGTTTTGTTTTCAGTTTGATTTCTTGAGCCGGGACGCCGCTTTGGATGATGATTGCGACGCCTCCCGACAGTCTATTTGCATGTTCGCGATCACGCCTAAAAGTTGTATGATGTTTTAAGATATTTGAATGTTGTGGACCAAGATTGGTCTCCTGGAGACATAGAGCTAGAGGCATCACTGACCCTAGAATATGAGTTATATCACTGTAGTTCTTCAACATTCCTCTACAGTTCCATTGAACCACAAATGTCATGTTTGTTTTTTGGGTGGGAATGGAACGGAAGAAGTTTAGTGTTCTGGGCCCGTTACCGGGGTTCGATCTTTTCTTCGATCGTGAGAGCCGGTCCGCCGCTGCATAGCGGGCGGAGTGATAGTTGTATCTATCACCTCACCAGAGGTGCTGGAGGACCGCGAAGCCGCGGATGTGTTTGTGTCGGGCCTCCCCCGACGGGGGGAAGTCCTGCGGGATGATGACCCGTGGGCCGGCACTCCCTGGCTTGGAGTTGGCAGAGCAGCCTTGGCTGCTCTGCCTGGGGCGTTGATGGCACTGCCACAGGCGCGGTGGGAGTGGCCGCGGCAGATGCCGGAGTGCTGCGTGGTGCACCGCCCCTGCGCGCCACGTCAGCATAGTTTGGTTTGGCTGTGAAAGAGAATGTATTTGTCAGTGCAAAACGCCTTCTGGCTTCTTTGAATGAAATGTTTTCTTTGGTCTTAATGGTGATGATTTCCTTCTCCTTTTTCTAGGACGGACACGCCCTGGAGTACGCAGCGTGGTCGCCTTCGCAGTTAGCGCAGCGTAGAGCTGCGTCGCATTCCTCAGAATGGTGGTCCTTTGACGCGCATTTCGCGCAAGTTTTGCGGCCGCGGCAACTCTGTGAGCCGTGGCCAAACCTCTGACAATTAAAACACCTTCGGGGGTTAGGGATGTAGTGCCTTACATTTACTTTAAGGTATCCAACGTCGATTGTTTCAGGCAATGTGCATGTGTTGAAAGTTAGAACCAGATGTTTGGTATCTATTTCCTTGTTGTCCTTGCGGATCTTGATTCGATATACATCAATGACATTTTGCTCGGAAAGCCCTTCCAGCATTTCTTTCTCGGTAAGGTGTAGAAAATCATTTTCTGAGATGACGCCACGGACAGTATTGAGTGATCGGTGTGCAGTGATGGAGACAGGTGTGTCCCCAATAGACACTATGTTACAGAGTTTAGTGGTTTGGACATTTTCTCGGAGTTCCAGCAATAAATCGCCACTGGTCATTTTCGATACTTTGTAGCCGGGGCCCAAAGCTTCTGTTAAGCATTTCGATACCATGAAGGGGGATAGAATTCTGGCCTGTTTATCTTGAACTTCACTGTGGACGACATGGAAATTAGCAAATGTTGGTTTCTTTTTGAAAAAAAAAAGTTCTCTGCTTCGTTCCGCCCTCTCTTGAGAGAGCGATCAAGTTTTGAAAGGGGAGGAGCCATAAAAAATTGATGTTTTTCGGTCATGGTGCCAGCCACCCACCATGGAGTCCAACAAGGGGACGCGACAGGAACTTGAAAGAAAGTCCTGCCCACGCCAGCTGTACACCTTAACTATAACCTAATATGACTCAACTCAGGGTAGTTGGTCACACACGGCTAACCCTCGCCGCCAGGAAAAAGAAGAAAAAAAAGGAAGAAGAGAGGAGGATACAGGAAAGTTGTAAGAAAGGAGATAGGACAGTGAAAGATGGAGAGGAGAACAGGAAAAGGCGACTGCTGATTTCCCCCGGTCGGGTCAGGCCGGAGGTGCCGTCTACAGGAAGCTGGGGCCAAAGTGGTGTGTTGCCTCCGCCGAGGGGCCTTAAGGGTCCAAACGCTCGGCATCGGCTCAACCACCAGGATCCCCTTTTCCCCGGACACGGCGATGCCACGCACGGCTAAGCGCGGATGCTCGGGTCCGTGGTGACGCATTGTTCACCATCATCCCCCTGCGGGGATGTCCCTGCGGATGCTCGGGTTAACCCCGTGGTGTCGCCACTCACCAACGTCTGCATGCTGCAGACGCCTCCCTGCGGGGAAAGAGACAAAGAGGGTGTAAGGAGATAGCGCCACCCAGCGTCGTTTGTGAGGAGAAGAAAAAGCACGAGGAGCGCGTGCGGAGGGGAACGCCGGGACATGTAGAAGAGGATTACGGGGGAGAGAAGAGAAGAGCGCGGTGGGCGACGGACGTGGACGAGTTCTGCTGGCTCCCCGAGTTCCGGGCTTGGGCCTTAGCCGCAGACGTCCGGGCCACCAGACCTGGACATCCATCGTCGAGAGCCTCAACCACCAGGCCCAGGCGCCACTCTTCTCCGTCCATCCGTCAGCTGCTCCACACAGGCCGCCTCCGGTGCCTACGTGGCCTTTCCGGGATATCAGACCTGGGAACCGTGCTGGGAGCCCACAGACGCTGACGCTGCGGTAGCGCTGAAGACCAACGGAGAAACGCCGGCAACAGTGGCATCGACACTGGAACGCCCAGAGACTCCCTGACTGCCCGACACCCAGCCAGTCCTGCCCGCTCGTTGCTCGACTGAGGGACAAGTAGTGTGACTTTCCTTTTTGACTTTCTTTTTCCTGTATTTTTCGTAAGCATTTTGTTCTGTTCCCCCGTGTGTTTTTCCCGTGTGTTGTCTCGTTGCTCTCTTGTTCCTTTCCTTTTTTCACGCTCATACTGAAATTGGTTTCCTTTCCTATAAAAGCCGCCTCGTTTATTGTTTGTACCTTTGTGTTTGTGTAAAATGCAACCTGCAATCTCACACAGTCCTCACAGAGGGCAATGCCATTAGCAATATGGATAAGATAGTTAAAATACCCGAAGGGTTCTACAAAAATCTAAGCGGTAGCCAATCAATCAATCAATCAATCAATCAATCAATCAATCAATCAATCAATCAATCAATCAATCAATCAATCAATCAATCAGTCAGTCAGTCAATCAATCAATCAATCAATCAATCAATCAATCAATCAATCAATCAAACGTTTTTATTTTCATCACAAATTGATGAGGGTTGGTTCAGGCAAAAAGTGGAAACAACTTCCACTTGAAACAGCCTGAACCCCCCGTATACATGACTTGCAGCGCGGGGGGACACGTGTACAAAACACAACAAAAAAGAACACGAATAAGATTTGCATGTGAAATAAAGCGCAAAACATTTGGCACTTAAGCTGTACATTCTAGTAATACAAAAAAACATGTCAAGCAAAACGGTCACTACATCTCAAATATACAAAAAAAAAGTGCGTCAAGTGATCAAAATGCGGTCTCAGGCACAAACAACATAAATAACATTACAATCGTAAACATATGTCCCGGATGTCTCTCTGATTGCAGGTGTCAATACAGACGTTGTTCAAGATAAGCTTATTTAGCAGTGTTGGAACGCTATGGCGGAGCATTTGATGACCATATGTAGTGCGTGAAAAGGGGATCCACCAAAATTCAGGATTTCGAAGAGTATATGCTGGATCATTTGGTTTTAGCGCGCACATGTCTAGAAAGCTGTCGTGGATATGGTGAAGGGATTTTTTATACCTTGTCGCTAAGTAATATTCGTAGAGCTTTGTTTGAAATTTTGATGGTATTGAGGCGGGTAAACAACTCATCCGTGTGAGCTCGGTATTCAGCGTTTGCAATAAAACGAATTGCTTTCTTTTGCACACACAAAATCTTTTGGATATTTGTTTCCGTGGTACTGCCCCAGACCAAGAAACAGTAACTGAGATAGGGCAAAAACAGTGCATTGTACACTATGAGTTTGATTGACACTGGTAAACAGGAGCGATATTTTGCAAGAACACCCGTGCATTTTGAAAGTTTAGATACAACATTGTCAATCTGAGCATTCCAACTCAAATTTTCGTGAAAAATAACTCCTAGTGCTTTAACAGAAGGTGAAACGTTTATAATGGAGTCCCCCATGCATAAATCAAAGTTTTTAGAAATTACACGTTGCCTAGGGTGGAATACGAGTGCTTTTGTTTTTTGTGAATTTATGATTAGAGAATTATGTTCACTCCAAGCCCTCAGTTTGTCTAGCGTACTGTTTAATGCAATCAGAAAGTCGATGAGAGAGACAGCAGCGCACAGCAATGGGACATCCCGCCAGTAATGAAAGAGGAAGTAAAGAAAGCCTTGGGAGCAATGCAAAGGGGGAAAGCAGCTGGTGAGGACCAGGTAACAGCAGATTTGTTGAAGAACGGAGGGGAGATTGTGCCCGAAAACCAGCCAGCTTGTATATACAATGCCTTGTGGCCTCGAGCGTACCTAGAGCTTAGAAGAACGCTAACATTATCTTAATTCATACGAATTGAAAAATTGCAGACCGATCAGCTTACTGTGCGTTTCGTTCAAGGTATTCAGTAAGGTAATTGCTAATAGAGTCAGGAGAACCTTAGACCAATCAACCAAATGATCAGGCCGATTTTCGTAAAAGATACTCGACAATAGACCGTATGCACACTATCAATCAGGTGATAGAGAAATGCGCAGAATATAAACAACCTTTATATATAGCCATCATTGATTACGAGAAAACTCAGTGGAAACCTCAGCTGTCATGTAGGCATTGTGGAATCAGGGTCTAGAAGAGTGTAATGTGAAAATATTGGAAGATATCTATAACGACTGCACAGCTACCACAGTCCTCCATAAAGTCAGCAATAGAATTCCAATAAGGAAGGGTGTCAGGCAGGGAGACATGATATCGCCAATGCTATTCACCGCCTGTTTACAGGAGGTATTCCGGGGCCTTAAATGGGAACAGTTGGGGATAAGAATACCTGAATAATTTGCGATTCGCTGATGACATTGCCTTGATAAGCCACTCAGGACATGAACTACAAAGCATGATCAATGAGTTAGACAGGCAGTGCTGAACGGTGGGGCTAAAGATTAGCATTCAGAAAACCAAAGTAATGTTCGACAGCCTAGCAAGGGAACAGAAGTTCGCAACTGGTAATGAGGGGCTGGAAGTAGTAAGAGAATATGTCTACTTAGGGCAGGTAGTTACCGCATATCGGGATCATGAAAGGGAAATAACTAAAAAAATAAGAACGGGGTAGGGCACATACGGCAGGTTCTCTCAGGTCATGAATGCGCAGTTTACCAGTATCCCCCAAGAGAAAAGTATACAACAGCTCTATCTTAATTGTGTTCGCCAACGGGGAAGAAACGTGGAGGCTAACAAAGAGGGTTCAGCTTAAGTTAAGGACAGCGCAGAGAGTTATGGAAGGAAAAATGATAGGTGTCGTTAAGAAATCTGAAGCGGGCGGAGTGGGTGAGGGAACAAACGCGGGTTAATGTCATCCTAGTCGAAATCAAGAGGAAGAAATGAGCTTGGGCAGGGAATGTAATGCGAAGGCAAGAGAAACTGCACCACTTTTTTTTTTTAATGGGATATTGATTGCGAGAACAGGGGACATGCGCACTGTTTGGACCGATCGCTACAAAAGCCAGTGGCCGGTCCATTACCAACAGAAATGCGCTACATTCAAGGACCCAGATCTATAATAGCAGTAGGTAAAGCATGCCAAGTATTTTTGCACTAGCATTTAAATTAGTGACGTGAGCGATGATTGAATTTTAGGCTCCTCCTTAATGCACCGGCGTAGTGCGAGCAATTTCAGTGCGACGTCACGGATGGTAAGGTTTTAAATTGCTGCTGCTGCCAACCACACCCTGCTGCGCCTCGATTGATGCTGCCGAACTACTCTCGGCGGGCTTTTCCTTCGGCGGCGTAGGTTTTTTTTTTCCTTCAAAGCAAGCGTTTAAGCATGGGAAATGCACCGGTACGTTCGGTGACGTCATCATGCCCCCCCCCCCCCCCCCTCCATTTGACGCTGTGTGCGGCGGAGAAGCTTGAAGGCCATCACAATTTTAATTTACGATTACATCACCATTTAAAATGCTTGTCTAAAAAAATTTCGCATGCTTTACCCTGCAAGTTTGGCACATTGGAACCATTTAAGCTCATTCATTTCTAAGACCAGTGCAGTTGCCCTTTAAGGGTAACGGTGTGGATTACAAGAGAAGGCAAGCGTAGCAGGGGGCAGCAGGAAGCTAGGTGGGCGGATGAGATTAAGAAGTTTGCGGGGATACGATGGCAGCAACTGGCAAAGGACAGGGTTAATTGGAGAGGCCTTTGCCCTGCAGTGGGCGTAGTCAGGCTGATGATGATGAAAGCCTTCTTAACACGAGTGTCACTAGTGGCAACCACAGCAAGTTTAATTAGAACACTCAAGAGGCCAGAAAAGGGTTGTAGGCAAAAAAAAAAAACATCCTGCCTGAATAATCAAGGAGAAGTCAAAGAATGTGTAGGAAAATTTCGTGCCTTTACTGTGTTTGAACAAAGCTGATCACTTTGAAGCTGTGCCACGCTGTTAACAAAAATGGTACACTTGAATTTACAAGGGTTAAAATTTACTGAGAGCCTTCGTAAGCAAAGCAGGTCATAGAGGACACTGTGTGAAAGCGACCGACCCATTTAACGAAAGCCGAAACGCATGCGAACCCACTGTTTTAATACATCCAGAGGTGCACATGTACAGCTGCTGAATGAGGCTCATTAGCGACTTACTCGTAGTCAGGCTGATGCTTTCACCACACAATTGCCCACGAAACACGGGAAGATATAGCAGACGTCTAAAAAATGTCGCAGAAAAAAATTCATGTCCGAAAGAAGTTTCACCTAACGAGTTTTTAGGCTTAGACGTTTACAAGCCCTCATGCAGCTGTGCTAACGATGCGCATGTAGATGACCCGAAAACTTATATGTCGAAGTTTTGAAGAATTTTTTCAGATGTTTCTTTTTTATTCTGGAATGGGTGCCTTTATTTGCACACTTCAAGTCTGATTTTAGTGCTACCTTTAAATGTTTTAAAACTTTAGAAATAAAAAAAAGACGTAATTTTTCTGAACAAACCCTATTAAAACTGAGCTCTAGGCTGATTTGCAATGACAAAGACATTGAGCTCACATTACGAGGGGTGAACGGCTGCACTCCTGAGCCGTAAATGCGTATGCTAAGTGCGAAAAGAAGCCATGCTTCTCAGTCGCTAGGTTATTCTTTATTGAATCCAATGCACATACACAAAAAAGAAACCGACCAGGAAATTAATGTTAGCAGCTGCTGATGAGTTAGGTTTACTGGTCTGGTAGACATTAAAATTGTAAGCATTCATACGGTGGGAGTGTATCGAGCGCCGACCACTTCTTAGAATAAAAGACGTTTCGGCCCCGCTATTGAGGCCTTGTTCACAGTGGATGCTTTGATAAGAAAGTTACTGTGATGTACGAGGGGCGTTCATTAAAGATTTCCCCTGACCCACTTCCTGTGGACGGAGAGCAACGAAACTTTGCAGATTTATTAGTCCTTCTCTACATAGGTGCCGCCCAGGGACACACACTTCTCCCATCTTTTTATGCAACTGCAAACACCTCGCATGTAGAAGTCGACAGGTTGCTCCAAAGGTACATGTTGTGACTTCAGAAATCAGCGTCTCATCATCTGGAAAATTCTTGCCCTTCAAATATGACTTCATTGTTGGACAGAGGTGGAAGTCCGATGGTGCGAGGGCGGGTGAATAAGGGGGATGCGGTAGAATTTCAAAGCCGCAGCAGCGTGCTTCTATCTGGGCAGCATGTGAGCTGTGAACTGGGTCATTTTCTTGCAGAAGGCGGACACCTTTCGTGAACATGCCACGTCTCTTGCTTTTGATGGCCTTCCGCAATTTCAGCAGCAGTGAAGCATACTATGCCCCAGTAATCGTGGCACCCTTTTATTGGAAGTCCATCAAGACTACTCCGTGCTGGTCTCAAAAGACTGTGAGCATGACCTTGCCCGCCGAGGGCTGGGCGCGTGCCTTCTTTGGAGGCGGTGAGTCCAAGTGGTTTCATTGCATCGACTGGACTTTAGTCTCCGGATCAGAGTGATGGACCCAGCTTTAATGCTGTGCAATCAGTCTGTTCAAAAAGTCCTCATTGCTTCCACGGCACGTGGTCAAAAGAGCCTGAGAGCATTCCACTCGTTCCTGCTTTTGGAAAGGTGTGAGCAGCCGGGGAACCCAGTGAGCGGATACCTTACGCATATGAAGATAGTCCTGAATGATTTTTTTCCACGAACCCCACACTAATCTTGACATTTTGGGCTAGGTCTCGAACGGTTACGCGGCGGTTTTAGAAAATTGCGGCCCTCCACTTGCTGGATGCTGTGTTCATCGATAGCGGAGTGGGGTCACCCTGCAATCGGAGCAGTTTCCACCGAAGTCAAACCACATTTGAATTGACGATACCAGTTCTTCACTACATCAAATGATGGAGAATCTTCCCCGTAAACCTCTTTTATCTCATTGAACGTCTCCCTTGGTATACGGCCTTTCAAGTACAGGAACTTGATGACTGTTCTGTATTCCAATGCATCCATTAATCACACCTCACACCACTTCAGCACCTCTAAAAGAAAGACTGTTATTAGTTCAGAGTTGCACATTGGCACCTGACCTATAGTGACTTAAGTCATTACACATGCGCAGTTTCAGCGTCCTGCAATAAATGGAAGTGAGTCAGGGGAAATCTTTATTGAACGCCCCTCGTAGATGGCCGGGAACAGCTCAATAGGTGTTCCCAAAATCACTTCTCTTGCAAGAAAGGTCCCAACTAGGAGGCAACATGGTCAAGTCAAATCCAGCTTTGTTCAGCAGCCTGCAAAACTGAAAAATATTAGGTGAACCAAGAGCACAGTTAGGTGCACCTGGAATAGCCACCTAGGAGTTGGAAGCAAGTAGGGTCAGACCACGGCAAGGGGTGGCAGGACAGGAAAAAGAATCAGCGAACTAAAAACATAGATGCACATGATGTCACTGACAGTGGCGTTTGTGCATAGTGCAATGGTTCACCATAAATTCAAGAAGCTACCCGCCGTGGAGCTCCCTAACAGAAGCAGAATTCAAACAGCCTGCACAGACAAAGAAAGCCATGAAGGCAGTTGCAAGTGCACTCTGCCTTACCATAAACTCAACTTGAGAATATTTGACTTTAGTGGTTTAACTACCTAGCGAACGAGGTGCATGTACCTGCCGGGAGTGTGAGACAAAATTAGACAAGAGAAAAATGTGTACAGTCTGCGTCATCCTTGTGTAGAGCGCTCAAGCGGTACTCTCTCCTGCATAAAAGTCGTCACTTCGTAGTAGCGTCCAACATTTGGCTACGCTTGCGCGGAAGTGGACCCACATGAACTTGCAAGAAAGATCGACACAAGCATTTTTCGCGCAAACCGAGGACTGCATTTTAAATTCACTTTTGACTGCGTGGTGCAAATTGTTCCAGCGCTCTGCACAAGGGTGATGCAGAATTACTCACAGAACCTCCTGATCTGTATCTTTCAAGCAGGCTTTTTCTTACCTGCACGATGTGGCTGTGACAAAACTGGTTCATGGTTGACATCGTGCACCATCGAACGAAAACATAGCAGATATGCTCCTGTCTTGATAATATCTGCATCACTGCAATATGTGCCAGAGGTGGGCTAAATCTTGGACCTTGCCTTCAGAGCCACACTGGGGCACATCTAGAGCATAAGACAAATAAGTTGCGTATGTATAAGGCTTTCGATACTGCATAACCCAACGAGTCCTTCCTCATCCGTTACGATGCAGCTTAAACCAGGAAACTGCAGGCAGATTACTTACACGACTGCACAAGAAGTATTAATTCAGATTCTCAGCTTAGAGCTGGAACAATCTGCAGACCAAGCCACAAAGATAGCCCACTCACTGCTGTCTAACAAATCCAGCACAGGGTGCTGCAATTAATTTACATGAAACTAGCCCAGGTCCTTGCTCGTCCGGCCAAAAGGAGTCCATAAAGGTCAAACAAACAATGGGACTTGTGGACCCAACATTAGCAAACAGCCTGCACCTATTTTGACGACTTGCCTAGGTTCGTACTCTTTAGGGTTTGATTCCCCGCGGTGTCCTTTCTAGTTAGATTAGCTAACAAGGGAGGGCACCGGCATCGCAGCGCCACGAGCGCCACGGACGGCATGATGGCTGCGCGCGCGCGTGGAAGACAGCTCTCTTCGGCTCGAGAACTCGTCGCGTGCGGATGTTTCCGCGCGGCGCTCCGCTCCTCGCCAACAAGGCGAGGCCTAGTGGGAACATTTTCCCTCTGGCTCCTACCCTTCCGGCCTCGGGGTTTCTTCCCTGCCCCAGCGTGGGCGACCACTCGCTTGTAATATTGCTGGTGAGTAGGACGGCCTCGATTCCTTAGCGTATTTTGTTGCTATCCGGTGTTATGCAAACCCTCCTAGACTACTGAAGGCCTGTCTGCTTGCTCTGTGACGTCACACTAGTTGCCCATCCTCCGCTCGGCGGGGGTTCACCGGCCGTTTTCAGCGCATTATTTGACTATACGAGGTACGGTGACTGTAGTAATGAGCCAATAAACATAAATTAGCGACTAAAGAACAGCCTTTTAACCCCGTGCTTAATTTCGCTATATATCTTCCGTGGTAATTTATAAATCCTGCTTTCTGTCGGGGCCCTCGCGATACACCTCGTATTGCAACCATGTACTTCGCTTTTCATGGTAATACTTGTGACAACGCCAGTTGCATGGTGCAATGGTTTGCAAAAGCATTCAAGCAGTCCTGCCTGCCAAGTGGCCACTTCATTACATTGTCAAACAGCATGCTCACATACAGAGCAGCACCACTGAGTAGACTATCTCAGTGCCGGGGCTCGCAGTCGTAATGAAATGAAATCTTCAAAAGTCCATGCAATAACGCAACCGGATTGTCACGATTCTCTCAGCTCCTTTTTATGTTCTGGGTTAATAACCAACGGCAGACTTCAGACAGATCTCAAAGCTTGCACAAGTTTCAACAACAAAAGGGCAAACAAAATATAGCCCCGCACAAATAGACTGATATCTGATAATCACAGTTAATCAACAAAGTATTATTCCATATTTTATCATAACCTGCAACAATACAAGTCCTTTAACAATATATTGCTTAAGATCTTGGTGTAAGGAAAAAAAAAACGGGGCGCAATAAAAAGCCACACAAAGCGCTGTGTGTGTTTTTTCCCCGAGTCATGAACCAACAAGGCGAAGCGTCCACCCTTCTTGGTTTGCTTGGGTTACACATACAGTTCTTGAGTTTCATGAAACAATACAACTTCCACTGCACGATAACTTGCAAATTGTGGAGTTTAACGTCGCGAAGCGACACATATACCACGGCCGCTTGATGCAAAGTGCAAGTATCAAGCGGCCGTGCATGTACTATGAGGGACGCCGTAGTGGAGAGCTCTGGGTTAATTTGGACTACCAAGGGTTCTTTGAAATACGCTCACTTCGCAAGCACACGGGCGTTTTTTGTATTTCGATCGACATACGGCCGCCGCGGCCGGCATCGAGTAACCCGCGACCAGCAGCCAAGCTACGCAGTCACCGCGGTGGGTTTTATGATCACTTCGTGGTAATGAATACTGCATATTCCATCCCGCAATTATAAGCATAACTAAAGCCTTTTTAACACATGTGCTACTGATTGCAATCACAGCAAGGTCAATTGCAACGCTCAGGTGGCCAGAAGAGAGTTCTCGGCAAGAATAAAATCCAGCCAAAATGCAATCGAGCCGCGACTTCAATATCTCCGCGCCTTTCCTACCGGTGTTTAAACAAAGCAAGTCGCTTTGAATCTATGTCACGTTGTGAACACAAATGATGATATTTGATTTTACTAGGATTTCAATTTCTCGACAGCCATAAGAAAGCAGCTCATTGCGGACGCTAAATAGGGGACAGCAACCTAGCTGCACCAACTTAACGAAAGCTAAAACACATGAAAAAGCACTGCTTTAATACATCCAGCGCTACACTTTGGTATGTAAAGCACTGGCTCATATTGCTTTGGTGTTTGCACATCAAAGGAGCGACACACGAACCACCGCAAGGCTTATGATTTCACTACACAAAAGAAATGAGCCGCCGCGGTGGCTCAGTGGTTATGGTGTTCGGCTGCTGACCCGAAAGACGCGGGTTCGATTCCGGCCGCGGCGGTCGAATTTCGATGGATGAGAAATTCAAGAGGCCCGTGTACTGTGCGATGTCAGTGCACGTTAAAGAACCCCAGGTGGTCGAAATTTCCGGAGCCCTCCACTACGGCGTCTCTCATAGCCTGAGTCGCTTTGGGACGTTAAACCCCATAAACCAAACCAAAGCAAACCACACAAAAGAAATGGAAGGTGACTTACATTTGCGGAAAACGAGGTTCACATTTCAGCGCAGCGTTGGTAATAAAAGATATTGCGAGAAAACCGCAAACAGCAGCGCAAAGCGCCAAACAGCGCGAAACAAAGAGCAAAGAAAAACGTTCGGATAGAACTCTTTATGACTATACAGTTCGAAGCGTTCACTACGCGCGCGTAGCAAGCATCCGCTAGCGACAGCAACGCCAAATGGTTAAATGATTGCAAGACGCGGAACTCATGAGCACATTTAGTGCTGAATATATTGGTGCGAAATGAAACGAAAAGATCCAACCGCTTCATTACCACTCGGCTGTGTTGTAAAAGTAACACTCTGAATCCTTGCTAAGAGATCACTATGTTAGTTTTTCGGGAGGGGTCCAAGGCAATTTTTTGTGTCGAGAGGGAGGAGGGGGGACGGTACTTTAACGAGACATTTTTATAGTATTGGCGGAGGGGCTGAGATTGATTTCGAGAGAGGGGAGGTTGCTTATGCATGATGATAGTACAAAGTTTCGTGGTTTGGTTTATTGGGGTGTAACGTCCCAAAGCAACTAAGACTATGAGGGACGCCGTAGTGAAGGGCGCCGGAAATTTCGACCACCTGGGGTTCTTTGACTTGCACTGACATTGCACAGTACACGGGCCTCTAGAATTTCGCCTCCATCGAAATTCAGCCGCCGCGGCCGACTTTCCTGGAATAAAAAATGGCCTGGCTTAGCTTATGGTTAAGCCTAGGATGCGAAGCATAGCCGTACTTCTCGTTCTTGTCCCGTTCCCGTGGCTCTTTGTAACTTGCGCTTTGCGGTCTGGCGAGCCGCCCTCTCCCTGGCCGACATCTCGCTGCTCAACTGACTCAACGAGTGCGTCGCCTTTTATACAATTGTGACGTCAGTATCTGTTAGCGGTAGGAGCGGGAGTTAGGCCGCCGGCGGAGGGTGCGCGTCCGTAAGCGAGCGCACGAGTTGAGCCCCAGCTTTCACAGCTGTTGTGACGTCATATCACGTGGTGCGCCGATGTAGGTCAAGTGGTAGCTACGCGGCCGCGCGCGGCGCAGCAAGGAAGAGCTCGGTTGTGCGGCTAGTATGCTTCGCATAAAAAAAAAACGGAACTAATTCGTTTTAAGCACGAGCACTCACAGCTCTGTAGAACTATACCACATGTTCTGCCACAATGGAAACCCAGCATACTCTCCTGAACACGTTTCAATATAAACAATGCTAATCAGCCCCTAAATGAATGAAAAACTTTTACTGCTCAATAAAGGCCCTAACGAGCTTGGTGGGTATAACCCCTAGTCCAGGGGCCCTGTTGCTGCAGCAGCTACAGGCCCGGTAGATCTGTCTGCGTTGATCTTCCAGATGATCGTTAGACAGCGCTGCCCCCCCCCCCCCCCCACCCCCCCGATACACACACACTGCTCCGTAGTGCCGTTCGGTATGTGAGGGACTGCCGTTATGTGCTGGCAGCCCCATGCAAGAAACTGCAGTAAATGGATCAATGGGAAACTTCAGGGGCGAGCTGAAAAATTACGAAAATAAAATACCTTTAAAGGGGCCCTGAAACGCCTTCCGAGGAGAGCATAATAACTCGATCAATCACGGCATTGAGTTGTCATGAAAACGTGAGCCAAATAATAAAGTTCGACATGAAGCAGAGGACCCACAATCACGCGCGAAAGTTGGCGAGCCCTTCCCGGCGACTTTTTCATGCTCGCGCCCTCCTCTGTCGCTCGCACCTGCGCATGCTGGTTGAGAGGTGGCTATTAAGGCGAAAGCCTTCAATGCCTCATACTGTCGTTAGCAGACGCGTCGGCAGCCGTGTCGACAGATGCGTCGGCAGGAGTGCCGACAGACGCGTCGGCAGATTTGTCCGCCTTTCGGCGTCACTGCTTAAAAAGAAACTGCGCCGAGGGTGTGAATCGAACCAGGACCTTTGGCATTTGAAGAGGAGACGCTACCACTCCGCCACGAAGCCTCGAGGTTCCAGCATGAATAAAGGCGCATCTAGTGAATGCATAGGTTTCATAAATAAAATAAAAGGAATAAAGTCAAGAAAAGGTAAATAAAAATAAAAAATAAGCAAAAGTAAAAACAAAATAAAATCGGATATGAAAATAAAAAACAAGAAAAACAAGAAAAGGAGCAAAAATAAAAATATGAAAAATAAAAAGTAAATAAAAACAAGCAGTGCGCCAGGAAACGCTTTCGCCTTGCAGCACTTTAAGAGAGCCAGAGTGCCCTCAGAATTTTTTGGTTTGATTCTTTCAGCCAACAGGCAGCTACCATGGCCGCGGTCATTAAGCCGTGTAGTTCCTACGGGTCAAGAAGCTCCACCCCCGGAAGTGGGGCCGGCAGAGAAGCACCGACCATCCAGCGCGCAAAAAGCGACGAGAGCAGAGGGAAAGGCGCGAAGACGCTGAAATTCAAATTTTGACTAGAGATAACTCAGCTTTGGCAAAGCGCATTAAAAAAATTCTTGCCGGACAATATTCTGTAAGCGGCGTGCTTTAACGTCCCAGGCATGTCGCAACTTTATTAGAGCGCCTTCAAGGGATTTTCTCGTAATGCCGGAACGATTTCATTAGTCCTGCTTGCAAGAGCAACATTATTTTACCCTTGGGTCGACACAGCTTAGTGCAAAGATATATCAACCCTCTCTTTTCTGGTGAAAACAAGTCAGGTGCTCAAACTTGGTTGGTTGGTTTATTGGGGTTTAACATCCCAAAGCGGCTCAGGCTATGAGCGACGCCGTAGTGAAGGGCTCCGGAAATTTCGACCACCTGGGCCCAGTTCTTTAACGTGCACTGACATCGCACAGTACACGGGCCTCTAGAATTTCGCCTCCACCGAAATTCGACCGCCGCGGCCGGGATCGAATCCGCGTCATTCGGGTCAGTAGTCGAGCACTATAACCACTGAGCCACCGCGGCGGCAGTGTCCACATTAGTGGCAACACCAAGACATGAGAAACGTATTTAGAATAATGCTCACAAACAGAACTGATTCTTCGGTCAGACGAGTATAATAAACAGAAATTATAGATGTCACACCTCCCGCGGGCTCCGTTGCCGTGTCATGCTTAGTTTTGCATCTCTGGCACAATAACTTTTGAGAACTGCTCGCGCCTAGGTAGCTGGACTGTTTGAACTGGGACTTAGCAGCGATGCAGCTTTGATTTGAGGTCTATTTTGTAACGTGCAGAAGCTGCCAGTGCCAGTGCTACCTCGTCCTGGGTAACTGGAGGGGGGGGAGCTTGCGAATGAGTGGGACCGTCTCTCAGGTAATTCATACTGCTGCTGGTTGTCGGAAATGCGGGGACAAGCCCTTCGACACAAGCTTCACTGCTGGGTGGCGTGCTTGGGCTTAGAACGCGCTCCTCGTCGTTCACAGGCTCTGCCAGCATGGTGTACAGCAATTGTTCTGCCGGCGTGGCTTCGTTGCTGGTGCCTATAAACACAACTCATGCAAATTCAATTTGACCAATATGCCTTTGCGGTGTCGGCAAAAAGAATGCCAAAGTATACACGCTATAAGAACACTTACCGGTCGTGTCGAGGTCGGCACCGCGGGGACGAATCTTGTGTCCTGTGCCGTCTATTAGAGATAGGATGTTCCGAAGAAGCTGATCCCGTTCTGAATATTCTTCTTCCGTTCCTGACCTAAATGCAACCCGTTCGATAAATGAATGCCTGCACGCACAATGAAAGCATAAAACAACCTACGTTTATGCAGGTTCCTGCTGTCATTCGCGGTGCATATCACGAAATAAGGCGAACAAACCATTGGCGCACGCAGGGTGACGAGAAAGTTTTTTCAGTGTAGCTTTCAGTCTTACGTCTATTTTGTCCCACCGGTTCGGATGGTGAAAACAGTCTCTCGACTGTACCTCCAAAAGAAAAGCCGCATCGACTTTTGATGTATGAAACACCTTTCTAGCGTTCGTCGCAGCAGCTTCCATCTCGGAATGCGCGCTTACTTTTGCTTAGAGCACGCGAATCAAGAGCAACAATACAGCTAAGAGAGATATATATGTGACTGCTTGTAAAAAACAGTACAGGACACATGGTGATGATAAACTGCTACACTGTGTCACCGTCTAGTAAAAATGCTCAAAGTGCTTCAGCTCTACAATGAACTTTTTTCGCGAATACTACAAAAATAATTGACACATTACATGCCTTTGTATATTTTTGATGGCTAAAAAATATATAAGCGCAGACAAATTGTAAAAGCTAAGAAACAACTGGAGAACGGATTCGGCGGGTGTCGTTGCTATGACCACACCTACACTGCATAAAGCTAGGGTTAAAAGCTTGAAAGGCGCCAAAATTACCTCAAAAACAAAGGCTCTTTGTCGCTTTTACGTTGGCATATATGTAAGAGTGCGCGACATAAAGATGTAAAGTTAGGGACAAAAGTCTCCGGACCACGTGTTCCTCAAACGAAGCTTGATGAAGTCACTCGATTCATCCACTCTTCATACTCATATGACGTCAGCATTTCTTCATTGAAAGCATTATCAGGACTACCGCCCCTATCGTTCCGTCGTCGCATTGCAAGTCTAACCCTTTATCACAAATTATTTCATTCTTCCCTCAATCGGTCACCGTATATCACAGCTGCCGCACGCATATCTCACCGCACCAGTCAACCCCTACAAGTTTCCCGGCCGCCATCGCATACTGCCACTTTTTCTGCTTCATTTTTCCTTCGAGCAGCAATGGACTGGAACGGCCTACCCCGTGACATCGTCAACATCGCTTCATCCTCTACTTTTCAAGAACATGTAACCGATCACCTTCAGTGCTAAATAATATTCGCTGCTTTGTTTGCTCATTTGATTAAAATCCCACCCCTTATGTAATACGCCCGATACAAGGGGGCCTTTAAGGTAAATAAACTGAACTGAATTATAGCTCTACCATAAGACAGCGGCTGGAGACCGCACTTGTGGAGATGAAAGAACAAGAATTTAACTTTTACCTCCGCAAGTGTGGTCTCCAGCCGCCGACTAACAGCAGAGGTATCGGCTTCGTTAGAGAAACACGTGGTCTGGAGACATTTGTCTCCGACTGTACGCTACCGTTTCAAGCAACTACCGCTTCGAAGAATGCAGCGGCTGCACGTATTTGCAGGAAGCGGGCTAGCAGAGCGCCGCGATGTTTGTCAACACAAGACAAGACGTGTCCTTAGCGTGCTCACGTTATGGCTTGTAACATGCGTACGCCCGCAACACGCGGTTAGGCACGTAGCGTTCTGCGCATGCGCAAGCGCGATCCGCAGTGTCACTGCGTACCAAAGCTCTCTGCGTGCTCCCAACTAAAAGTGGCGGACCTGATGGATCGTGAGTAAGAAGTATGACTTCCTGCGTGGCGAAGTGGATATGTAAACGGTTGCTGGATGAATGACCTTTGCGTGTGTCATGAGATCGCATCATGCACAGGGATTCCCGTCAGTGTCGAAGTTTCCATCGCGGCCACTTTTTTTTTTTTTATTCTGATGCACGGAAAGCAGCCTTGAGAGAGAAAGTGTAAACAGAGACCATATAGAAAAGAGGGTGTCTGTCCCTTGCTACTGCTATATCGCGGGTGGTATTCATGATAGCAAAATCCTGCGTTCTTTTTTTCCTATCGCATGGTAAAACAATCACCTCAAATTTTTCAGCGCGAGACGCGTCCAGCGGGTGCCGAAGCCCTCATCTGATTGATGGGCTCACACGCGAGCCGAGATTGCGAGAGCGCCCGTCTACCACGCGCGGCGTCGGAGGCACCGACTGCTATCTGTGACGTCAATCCAGTGAGAGGAGGAAACGCTCAGGTCCTGTTTGAAGAAGGTGTTGGCCCAGCCACGGCTTCCGGATTGTCAACAGGCCATCGTTTCACCAGCAGCTCGTCTGAAGTCACCGTGTGGGTCACTGACAGCCCACGATGAACCCGACCACCACCGCTGGATTCGACACCTATACTACGAAGATGCGCGCGACGGTGGACGCCCCACAGTAGTTGTCTCCATAGGAGAAAGATGATTATTGTGGCGCACATCTATTGCGGCGCGTATCATGGCTTTCTCTTCCCTGATTTCTCTTTTTCACTGGCTTTATTTTAGACGACACCCAGTGAGCATACATGCTTTTTGCTTTACGACATTAGAGAGTGTGGTCCTTTGGTCCCTTCTCAAAAAGGCCCCGCCAGATCGCAAAATGTGTGCCTTTTCTCCTGCCAGAATTTTTACAGCACGAATTCGGCATTCACAAGCTCTGGAACAGAAGGGCAATCGTTAGGTACGTAGTTAGCGTGTTCCCCAATTTGCCCTCTCTATGGCTTTGGAATACTGCAAGTGGCTTCGTAAACGATGTTCATGACACAATAAACAAAACGGTTTTCGTGTGGAATGCTTGATATTTGTGTTCGCAAGTTTACGGCTTCACGGATGATCAAGGCTTCTGTGGGCTGAGAAAACGTTTGGCACGTTATACCGGTTATACTCCTTCTAGAGGCTGTGAGTAACTATGTGCAGGCAAAGTAGCACTTCTGGCCTGATGTTACACTTCTTAGCTCTCACTGCTTCGCATGACAGTTTTAAGAAGAGTTTATGCCACTGCCGAAACGACTGACCCAATGAAGCAGTTGCAGGAAGCCTAGCCAAATAGTTTTGTCGAGGCTCCGAATCTCATGAATGCACGACTTAGTGAGAGCAGATTTTAAGCAATGTGTTGCGACTCCCCCCCCCCCCCCCCCCCCCTGTTTTCGCATGCCATGAACATGAAGGTGCAACTACACCCTTCTAAAAAATTATAGCAACTCCTCCGTACAATGCCAAATGGTTATGATGGGTCGCACTCCACTCCCTGGTTTAAGGGTATACACAGCATCCGGCAACGCATCACACGCACGGACTAGATGATCCTGAGATTCCCGTGTGCATGCACTCAGTCGAATCGTGGTACGGCGGCTATGCACTGGTTACGAAGTATACATATTTTAGCGCAATTGGTCGCAAATCAAACTAGCCCAACATCTAACTCTTTTAAAGCACTGGTAGCGCTGCCGAAGCAGAGCCACCGCACTTCACCGATTTGCTGAACTGCGCCAGGAGTTCTGCCTCGGCCACTTTCGTGAAGACAATGCACGAGCGACAGTTATGACCAAACTCGCTCAAAACGGCGCCATCGCGCTCTGTGATCAATGGTCGCGGTCGACGACACCGCCGCAGACCGGACGTCATTTTTCCGCGTCCTGGTGGTGGTCACGTCCTCTGGACGTATGAAATGCCTAAGGTATGCACAACACGTCCACGTGGGAGGAGGAGGAGGCGTAATTATTCAGTCCAAGGGACTCAATCGCTGATACCAGCGTTGCATTTATTTTCTCCACCGCGATACGCTGCGAGGAGGGCGAAAAGGGTGCAGAGGGGCTCGCGGTGTCATCAGGTTGGCGTCGGTCGACGACTTTGGCAGAGCGCTCGTGGTCTGTCCGCCGGGTTTCCTGACTGTGCAGTCACGTCTCTCGTGCCCGGCAGCTACAAGATAACCGACTCCTTACGCGGTAACGAGGGGCATCGGCGAATGAAAAAGAAAGTGGTGCGGCGGACGATAGGGAAAGCGTCCGGCCGCGGCGAGCGCGGGGTGTCCATCCGGTTTTCCTGGCCTCTCGCCGGTCCGTCATTCGAGAGGAGGATGGCAGCCCACGAGTCGGTTGCGCTCCGCGGCGCTGCTGACAGCACATCGGCGATGCGGACCGCTCAACTCCTGCTGCTCCTCCTGACGCCGGCAGCGCTCGAGGCTCAGGTCTTGGACTCCTCCAGCAACAGGGGCATCGCCGTAGGCACCAACCAGTGTGAGTTCCTTGACAGAACTGATCCACGAGATATCGTGTTGCCAGAGGAAGAGAGGAAATGCAGCGACATCGTCATTGCTCCCAAATTGTCTGTTGATATGGTAGTTCGAAAGATGACCGTTTACTATCGGTGTTGGTGGTGGGCGCATTAGGAAAACAGCCGGCTCTAACTCTGCAAGGGGTGCTGGCGGTTGCTCCGCCTCGGTCCTTGGGCTCTGACGAGTTCAGTCTTGGCACTGCCTTTATTATTTCGAACCAACAAAGCTGCTTGCGTATCCGTCCCTCCACGCTTAGGAGTGAACAGCCTAGACAGCTTGAGGCGTGGCGGGCGGCCATTGTGCAGGGCGCGATTTATTTATTTCGGATACTTTCCAGGCCAGAAGGCATTAAGAAAGGAGTGGTAAGGTACATAAAATGAACAGTATATGTTGTACAATAATATTTTACAAAACGGCGGAAAATACAATCGTCTTGAAATTGTAGAGGTCAGAAATGGCAGCGATGGAGGGACGAAGGTCGTTCCAGTCTGCGCTTCACTGACACTCATGATGCGGGCTTCTAGGGCACCCAAGAGGTGTTGCTGGAGAGGAGAACCAACTCGAACCATATGCTGTTGCAGGCTTGTTTCGTTGAAAAAAGAAAGATCTTTATTAATGACGTTGGTTTCAATAATAGCACAACGTTGCAGATATGTGCAGTGCTAAAAAAAAACGACAGAAATCTGGACACTGTCATTCATGCATGGAATGAATTCTCCAGCGTCGTTGGACTTCGTAACTGTAGAGTAGGTGAATCGGCGCACGCGTGGACCTCTTGAGGATAAACTGCTTGTTCCGCAGGGAGTGGATTATGCCAGCTATTCGATCAGCAGACAGCTGGAGACTCGCTTGCGAACGCGTTACTGGAACACCGAGGCAGTCGAAACCGCGTATCCTCTGTGCAATACCGTGACAACAATGACAACATGACAACCTACGACAACTAAAGCATTTTTTTTTGTATAATATAGCAAGTACGTTTCTTTTGTATCTGTTCAGAAACGGTTCGGATCGATGATTCCTTTTTCGGCGGCATAGATGATCAAGAGCTCACCTGTGCAATCCTTAGCCGCGACGCCCACCTTTTGATGGAGGCAAGGGCTGATAACAGATATATGCTTGGGTTCCCGGAATGGCAGAATGAATGTAGAGACCTGTTTAGGAGAGATTAGGACAGATTAAAGCTTTTATATTTTTCACCCAAACTAGCAGGTAGGGCGCGCTCTTGGCGCTTTTTTTTTTTTCGGAGCACTTGGCACTGTTCTGCGGACAGCGAGACAGCGGATCCTTTCTTTTTCTGCGCGCACTCACGCTTGCTGGGCTCGACAGCGGTGAGGCACCGGAAATAATAGTCCACAATAAAGGCGAAGGAGAGAAAAAAAAAGGGCGTCATGAGCCCTGTATTGCTTTTCCTCCGTACTTTTTCCTTTTTACTGTCGCTCGTCGCACTGAGTTGCCAGCGGCCAGTGGTTGATGTGCCGGTCGTGCTACTCGCCAGCCGCGTCATTTTGCGGAAAACCAGACGCCCGGGCCGCCCGCGGAGACCCAGACCAGACGAGCGCCTCCCTGGGGAGCTCGGGATTGACCATTACCGGCGGTGAAGCGTCGGAGAAACATGTAACCCCGAGACCTCCGTGACTCTCCGATTACGGAGGCGGCAGTTTTGCCACGCAGCACAAGGCCGGCTCGCTCTGGCGTTCAAGGCGAAGGTCGACGATCTCGGCTGAGCCTGCCTTTTATTCTGCTCCGTTTTTTTTTTTTTTTACCTGTTGCTGATGTACAACTGTTGCTCGATAAACGCGTCGGCGTCCGGGAACGTTGCAAGCGCTTGTCCCAGGTCGATATCAACGCGCCCGAATCACGCAATGGCAACGACTGGGCGAACGACCTTGGCCGTGCGGCGAAATGGAGAGTACTACAAGGGCGCACGATCGCGGACGCCTGCCTCTTCCGCCGGGACACGACTGCGCAACGACCGCATTCCCATCACGGGCCGGGAGATACGGAGCGCTCCGCTGATTCCCTCTGCACCTAGCAAGCAAAAGAAGAAAACGAGAGGGATGTAGCAAGGTGTCCGAGATCACTTCCGTGATGATAGCCCGATAAGGTGCTCGCCTGGAACTACGTGTAATGCGGGTTTCGTTTTTTAAATTTCTGCTTGATTCGTCGCCGATCCGGCACCCGCAAAGTGCCGCGTGAGTTTTATACGTGACGTTTGTTAAGAACCTGTGTTACGCTTCCGATTAAGTTCCTTGCGAAACGTTTTGTCAGCCTCGTATCGGCTGTATCGCCGATGAATCGGTTGCCGCTTCTCCTTATGTCGATACGCCCTGAATTAAACATGCGACAAAATGCAGTAATTAATTTCACTCGGTAAACAATTGACCTAGTGTGGTTAATTGGACCCGTCGACAGGAAATGACAGCGGCGCAAAAAGTCAGGTCGAAGAAAAGAGCACAGAGACTAGGACGAGCGCTGAACTCCAAACAGCTTGACTGTTAACTGTTCACAGGTCTGTTTCACGTAACTTGAGCCAATGCTTTAAAGAACCGGTACACTACATCTAGGTGAGATAAGTCACAAATTGTTTGGCGTCGTGGGGCATTCCTTAAACTACTTTTTTAAATTCCGCAGAATCAGGTATTCAGTTAACATGAATTTTTAGTATTGAATTTACGACCAAGCATGCTCCTTTAGGTTCTAAGGTGGGGGGGGGGGGGTCAGAAATTCAGAAATAGCCGATCCAGTGTTTTTTTGCAGAAAAGTGCATTCAGCGTGCCACGGTAGTGCAAGAGCGCGATGACATGCTTTTGTCAAAGAAGGACCACGTATACGTTACGTCAACGAATCTGTTTTTTAGCAACCACCTCTACAACTTAACGAAGCGCTCTTGAGCCTACGACTATTATTACAAATATCACAGAATTCATCTTAGCTAATTATCTATTTCATTTGGCCGTCGCGGTGACTCAGTGGTTATGGCGCGCGGCTGCTGACCCGAAAGACGCGGGTTCGATCCCGGCCGGGGTGGTTGAATTTCGATGGAGGCCAAATTCTAGAGCCCCTGTACTGTGCGATGTCAGTGCACGTCAAAGTACCCCGGGTGGTCGAAATTTCTGGAGCCCTTCACTACGGCACCCCTCATAGCCTGAGTCGCTTTGGGACGTTAAACCTCCATAAACCAAACCAAATATAATTATCCGTTTAAGCAGAATTTATAAATACTCAAAGGAACCACACATGTCAAAAAACATGCGATTAGTTGTATCCAGCTGAGGTGTAGGGGCTTTCATGAACTTCTCATTTTTACTTATTTAATATAAATACATATTCTATCACAGGAACCCGTCCCAGAGCATTGCTACTCTAGGGGGACCTCTTATAAGAAAATGTACGAATAAATAAAATTTGTTAGCGACAAAAATTACAAGCAAGACAGGACCAAGTGAAACAACATTGTAAATTTATTTGGTCAAACACAACATAACAAAACTATGCCAGAGGTATGCAAGTTCACAATATGGCAGTATAGTAACTATTAAAGATATACGTATTAAATTGGCGCTTAAATGCTGATATAGACGCTGCTAGTTTGATATCATACGGTAAAGAATTGCAGAGTTTGATGAAAACACAATTATTTGCATTACAAACTTAGCACGAACTTTGGGAAGTAAAAAATTTCCATGAAGCGAAAAGTGTGTGACGTTAGGATTAATAATGTCTTTTGTGAATAAATTATATTAGGTTGCAATTATTGATGACGCGATATCCACATGGTGCAATGTTAAATCTCACTAGATCACAAATGCGAAGCATATTAGTGTCACGGTACAACGGAGATGTAGGAAAGTGCCGATTATTCCACGTCATTATTCTGATGGCTTGATTCTGAAAGTGTTGGAGAGACTCTGAGCGATATACGTCAAGCCCCATGAAGTTATGCAATAGTTTAAAAGATATGGCTGAACGCGTAGTCGATTAACTAGTGTTCTCAGGTTAAAAAATGAAGACAGCTGTCAAGTGGAACAGCAAAGAATGAGCAGTGATCAGAAGTATACGATACGAATTTATGCATAATGGGGATATATTTGCCAGATTTAGAGAACGGGAACTAAATGCCACGAAATTTTATTTATAAGTATTCACCAGAAGTCTCTTTCTAGCCCACTAATTACTAACGTTATTAAGGTCCTGGTAAATGTCATAATAAAGGGAGTTCAAACGTCTATCCGACAACAACAGTATTATGACCTGCATAAAAATACACACAGAAGCCATGGTTAGACAGGCAGATTGTTGATAAATATTAAAAATAAAAAAGGACGAAGTATCGAACCCTGAGGAACACCAATGGAGATAATCTTGCCAGAGAAGATTCCAGAGATAAAATTAGTTCGCGATCGGATAAATTACTGCAAATTTAAGATTTTTGAATGTTCCCTTGAATACCGTATTACGCAAGCTTAGAAAAAAAAATGTCATGGCTAATCGTGTCAATTGCTTTAGAAAAAATTAAACAAAACCGAACCAACATAGTTACCTTTCTTAATTTGTAGTTTTCATTTATCAGTGACGCAAATAACAGTGAGGTTTGAAGAATATACAGCTCCATATAAAACTGTTTTGGGTGCAAGAAAGGATACTCTTCAAAGCGGTTAGAGAGACTGCGATGAACTAGTTATTCAATTACCTTACTGAATAAAGGAAGTATTGAAACTGGACGACAATTAGACATGAGACATTTATCACTTTCCTTAAATACTTAAATAGTTATAGTTCCCTTCAATTCCTGTGGAAAGACACCCGATTTGAAAATAAGTTTATCGAATAAGTGAGGGCATCTGCAATAACATCAATAATTACCTTAATGGGATTACCATATATGTTAGCAAGGTCTGCACTCGACAATTCAAACTTCAAATTACGCGCCTTATTTCGTCAGGTGATGTGGGAAACAGAAAAATGATAGTCAGCAATTACCGGGAAAACGAGGAGGCGCTGAAGATGAGGAGGGTGAAAGATTGCGAAAAAAGGACTGAACGCATTAGCGATATTGATGAATGAAGAGTAGTTTTATCGTGAACTATACTCGATATGCAGGTACTTGGAATTATTGAAGAAATAATTATTTAAGGACTATTGTTTTTTATTGTAAGATCCATTGGAAAGCATTTCATTTTAATACTACATCTTTATAGCACTTTTTAATAGCACGTTCAGCGTGTTACAGCATAGTTTATAGCGTTTTTTAAATCGGGCGTTGATTGTCTGTTTTCATTTTAATAAGCTATCTGTTTTCAGAAAGCTGTTAAGTTAGCCCTTTGTAAACCACAGATTCTGCGGTGACGAGTACGTTTTACGACATCGAACAGACGTTAGTGAAGAGGACAAACAATAGACGATATGCGAAATTGCTTGGCCGTCTGGCAACACCGCGCCCACAACTTCCGGTTTCCATCTTGGTTCGGTCGAGCTCGTCGAGCTGGTGCATCGTTTGCTATGCGTACTTTCTTCTTGCGAGTGGAATTTCAACAGGCAAGCTTCAGTTGCTGCGTTGTTTTCACAGCTGATCTTTTGACCAAATGTAGGTGCTTTCAATAAGCGCCAGCGTACTCCTACCGCGTCCTCAGCTTCGCTCGAAGTCTGGCGCTGATGATCGCAATAATTGGCACTCGAAAGTGGGTTGGAAAGTCGAACCGTGACCGTGTGCTGTTGTTGTTTTAATGCTCGCATTAAAGCACCAGTTCAAGCATCACGCATTGTCATGGCTATTTTATTCCCAGGTGGACGCAAATTCATCTGGTAGGGTAGCGAGCGGTTATTTTGCGGTGAGTGCGCACGTGTGCTGACAAACTTCTGTGACAGTGTGAACTTTCGTTCGCGCCGACGCCAGGAGCTTCGTGCATTGCAGTATAATCACACAAGACCCTCGACCAGCTGCGTAATTCGATTCCTTTACTGTAATGTGCAATGCGCATCCGCGGATTTAAACGTCACCGTTTCAGAGCCCGGCGTCGGTTGATTTTCGCCACAATTCGTTGAAACCGCGTCCTGCTTAAGACGCAGTCAGTCAGTCGACATCAACAAGAGGAAAGTAGGCATGCACATATAATTCAAAATATTGTAAGCAAAGACGCAGCTTTTTTTTTTTTTTTCAGATAAGCACTGAGCCACCGCGGCGGCTTGATTAGAGAAAGATGCTACAGCTGTAGGTGCATGCGCTGACTCGATACGCTGGTCAAGCTGTGTGTGCAGGGGCGAAATTAGCATGTTCGGTTGCTTCCGAAACTTAATTAGCTTACTCCCAAACTTGGACAAATGGCTTTGTTGCGAAGCAAGCTGTTGGAGCTTGCCACAACGATAATAAAGTCTGATGGCCTGAAGCGTTTTCTGAACACTGTTGCGCGTACTTTCTAGCTTAGAAATGCGCCCCTCCTTCATAATAAAGTAGCTATATTATTCGCTTCTTTTTTTTTAAATTTTCGTCGCCGCAGATATCGAAGGTATAGGAATCCTCAAGAAATAAAGCATTCGCACCTCAGTTTTTATACGTAGGGTGTATTGCTTCACAAAGACTCCTTAACGCGCATAACATATGCGTTTGGTCCAGAGAGTTTGCTCGCCCTTCTAAAACTAATTGAACACGGGAAAAACTTAACTGAACACGTAGCAAACTAAGCAGTAATCGGCACATGGTTCTTCGAGTGAACTTATTTCGCCACGGCACGAGCGATTGGCCCGCTCAAAAAAAATTACCTTCTCTATTACGTTGTTCAAGTATGCGCCTATACAGGGTGTTTCACCTAAGACTTTCTGCAATTTTTAAAAATAAGCTATTTGAATTAGATGCGCGCTTTTTCTGGCATAGCATTGCCAGTGGTGTAGTACATCATAATGCACCTAAAACGTGCTAACTAGCAGGCTTGTTAACCAATATTTAATAGTTAACTTTTAAACTATTACCGTTGCCCTCCTTAATTATTGAGAGGCATGCAGCCCACCGTAAGTAATGTCCATATCCGTTTTTAGAATTTCGAGAACTCGATTATCCTCGGCGCTGTGGCCCAACAAATTTCGCCTACATCGCGCCAAAATACATGCGGTTTGAGAAGCTTGCAGGCAAAGCAACCTCTCCAGTGCACGTAACTCGTCGAAATAGCCAAAATTTGTTGGGCCACAGCGCCGAGGATAATCACGTTCTCGAAATTCTAAAAAAGGATATGGACATCACTTACGGTGGGCTACATGCCTCTCAATAATTAAGGAGCCCAACGGTAATAGTTTAAAAGTTAACTATTAAATATTGGTTAACAAGCCTGCTAGTTAGCACGTCTTCGCTGCATTATGATGTACAACACCACTGACAATGCTATGCCAGAAAAAGCGCGCATCTAATTCAAATAGCTTATTTTTCAAAATTGCAGAAAGTCTTAGGTGAAACACCCTGTATATATTCACGCCCGACCGGAGAGTTGATAAATGCACAAAATCGGCTTCTAATTTTGATCAGAGACAACAAAGGCTGTGGTCCCTATCTTAATTTAAACGCAAATCATCTCGAGAGATTTGTCAAAAATCAGTGCAGAAAGCGGCACTGATCCGCGTGCTGACACATGATACCTCGCATGGCGTTTTGTGTTACTAAAACGTTGGGACGGAGTAAAAAAATAGAAAGGCGAAAAGCTGGAACGCACCTAGTTCTGGCACGCATCGTAGTGTCTTTTCACAGTGGAGAGGGTAGCGCAACACTGCATCGGCATTTTACTTTTCAAACCAAGCGCAGCCGTTTTAACCCAACGCTGGGCAGCGGTTTCGTTTTCTGTACCGTACCAACATGGAGGACTTAGTTCTCGGAGCGCCGAGAGATGGCGCTGCGCACTTCGCATATCGTCTATTGGCAATAATACTATTAAACTCAATGCAAGCCGTCTGAACATCATTTAAAGTGACGCTTGACCTATCTGGATTAGATATTAATTCGATGAATTTCGTGCGGTAAAAACACTTTTAACGAAAAAAAACTATTGGTGATGCTTGGACAGTTTTGGAAACGAAGTGATATTAGGAAGTGATCAGTAATACCAGCCTGAAGAATGAAAGCTCATGATGGGCAGATACGGTTAGTTAAAACATGATCAGTAAGCGTTTCTGAACCATTAGGAATGCAGTGGTAGGGCAGATTAATTAAAGGTTCCAGGCCATATCTTTGGTACCAGGTAACATTGATTTTGCAGTGTGGAAGTAGAGTCTAATAAATTGATATTAATGTCACCCACCAGGGAAACAGATTTTTGTTCATAAGAAAGAATGTAAAAAATATTGTGATTTTCACGGAATGCAGAAATTAGAGAGCGATGATTGATAAATACAATCGAATACAATGCTTTATTATTCGCACATACAGAATAGTGATTTTCAATCCACAATGACTCACAGTGAAGGGTATTCATTAAGGATGCACGATAATTGAAATTTTCGAAAACGAATATGAAAACGGACTTTGAGAGTGTCCTTGTTTCAGATGAATGTGTGAATATTATCGAATCAGAAACACGGATTACTGGAACATCAAATACAATTATTTATTTATTCAGTACAAACGAATCAGAAACACAGATTACTGTAACATCAAACACAATCAAGTATTTATTTATTACAAACTACGAGCTATCTTACATCAATAGTGCGGTTTTGAGTTGTCTGCTTAGTGACCATATACCTATTTTTATGTTTCTAATGACCCACCGTACTCAGGTTCATGATAGCCCTAAGGTGCCGCCCACCTTCCAAAGCATAACTGAGACATCACTGAAGTCATTTTGTCGGAAATACAGCAGATGTGTTGGAAGGATATCATTTTATAAACTGAGGCAGCGAAAGCTTACGCTAGGTTTATTGACAAATTTGTAGCTATATATAAAAAGCACTTCAAAGATAAGGAACAAAAGCCACATAAAAACATGCAAAAATCTTGATTCACTCGGGACCTTCTACGCAAACTAGAGAAACGCGAACTCCTTTACGCCAAGTTTATAAAAACCCGTGAGCCTTCGGATCTAAAACATTAATGGTTTTTTGAAATAAATTGAACAAGGTGTTAAAGAAAGCAAGAGAAAGATACTATTTACAGCGTTTTTTCTTCATGCTCAGGAAATATTACGAAACACTAGAATAAACAACGTTTTAGGCGAAAAAGCAAAACAGGCGCCAATAGAGAAAATTTGCTTAGATCGTCATGTATTGGAAGGGTCATGTATTGGACATGCTTGATAAATTTAACCGCTACTTTGTTCATCGAGATTATCATCAACAGCCGGACTACGCCCACTGAAGGGCATCGTTAACTGAACCTCAAACCGTGTGTTTTCCTAATAAGGGGGTAATTACTCATTGACATCCATCCGAGCGCAGCCATACGGCTACAAAGGAAAGCTATACAGCTTTCTCAGAAACTTCGTAGTTAAAGAAAAATTCGTCCTGGTCCAGGGTTCGAACCCGGGACCACCGCTTCACCGGAGCAGTCGCTCTACCAATTGAGCTAACCGGGACGGCAAGCTTATGGTAGGGCGAGAGCGAATTGATCAATAACTCGAAGTGGGAACTGTGTTGGTCAAATGTTTAGGACCAGGACGAATTTTTCTTTAACTACGAAGTTTATGAGAAAGCTGTATAGCTTTCCTTTGTAGCCGTATGGCGGCGCTCGGGTGGAAGTCAATGAGTAATTACCCCCTTATTACAAATCTACTCCGCCTTGGGGGATTCCCCTAAACATTTGACCAACATGTGTTTTCTTCCACATCAAAACGCGGTATTCTTACAGCCGAGCACTGCCGTAGAGCTGCGTCCAATTTTCTTCGGATTTAAAAATCCAGTAGTTGCGATGCAGATGGTTTGCAGATCCGAAAAATGTGATACACGACATTCTCCTGTCTTAGCTGGTCTACATTTCTTATCTCTGCTTTGCGTGCGATAAGCTTCCAGATGGAACGAAAACTCAAAATGGGCCTGCCACTCCATACCTCTCGGCCGCTAAAGCCGAACAGCTTTCGCTGATGAATGCGCTGAAGCGCTAAGCTTGGACATATTAATGTTTGTTCCTTTATACTTATTTATGAAATACATTAAACTTAATGGGGTTATTTATAAATTTGCCATTTTTTAAATACAACTTTTAATCCAGCTTTGATGGAAGCTTCATGAAGTGAGGTGAACGGCGTTTTGTCCTTAGCCGCTGCGCGTGGCTGACCTGCTTGATCGCTTAGTTGTGATATATCTAGGGTTTTTAATTTTGCGCTTTTAATCCTTTCGGAAATCGAGGGTTAATAATCGGAAGCTATACTTCAAATTTGAATTCGGGCGGAAATCTGAGCAAAAATTGGAAATCTCAGTTATTGAGGAAAACGTTCCATAACTCGTGTTTTTGTGGGTGATGTTTTTCACCAAATTTAGGAACTTTTCGAACATACCATACCTTTTTGAACATAGCCCGGGTCCGATTTGGAGGTAACCATCGTGTTGGACACGCTCAGTGATGACGAAATCGATTATGGTTCAAACCATCCAAGGTCTAATTTCTAATTTCAATGATCATGGTTAAGGAATCCAGCGCGAAAAGACAAGGACAAACGAAGAAGTGGAAGGAAGTGTCCACTTCTTCGTTTGTCCTTGCCTTTTCACGCTGGATTCTTTAACCATGATCACTGACCAATCATCCAAAACAGCCATTTTAGTTGTTGGAAATGACCCGGGCCAACTTTGGAGGTCGCCACATGTCGGGCACGCCCAGTTAAGGCTGCACATAGATTTTGGTCCAAATCAGCCAATGATAAAGTTCGGGGGTGGCCCGGGTCAAATTCCTGCCTCTTGGCGTCACAGTTGCTATGGCAACGAACGATGCGCAAGCAAGTTGCAAGATGCACAAGCAAGTTGCAAGAGGACTAAGCAAGATACGCAAGCAAGATTTTTGCTGGACTCTGATGATGGTTTGGTTTGGTTTATTAGGGTTTAACGTCCCAAATCAACTCAGGCTATGAGGGACGCTGTAGTGAAGGGCTCCGGAAATTTCGACCACCTGGGGTTCTTTAACGTGCGCTGACATCGCACAGTACACGGGCCCCTAGAAATTCGCCTTCATCGAAATTCAGCCACCGCGGCCGGGATCGGACCCGCGTCTTTCGGGTCAGCAGCCGAGTGCCATAACCACTTAGCAACCGCGGCGGGGGACTCTGATGATCGTATGAGTGCTCTCGCAGCAGCAGTGTTTCCTCGAGGGCTTCTTTTGTTTATACCGAAGAAGGCAGAGTTTATGAAAGGTTGCCATACTTTAATAATGGGAATGCTTTAGTTAAGGATACTTGCTAGCGTGACGCGAAGAGATTTGTGTTCCCTCATTTGGGTTAATGGTTCAGACCCTAAGGTGTAAGGAGAACAAAGATTACTGAGTTTCTTTTTTTTTAAAATGCGCTGTTTTGTTAGCGTCCAGTTCCATATTCAAACGAATGCACATGGAAAAAGATTTTGAAGGTTATTGTTCAAGGTTATCTCATCATCGCGGCTGGCTTTTCCATTGAACAGCAGACTATCTGATTTGGATGGGTCGGGTAAATGAACTCACAATGTCAATACGATACATGCATTTATAGTTTATATCTCTCTCAGAAATTATTTTTTGCCAGCAGATTAGTGAATGTAAAGATATAAATGCATTTTCTCTACGTTACGTTGTTGGCTATTTCGATTATTTCGGTAAAGACTTATTAATCAGCTGCCAAGACGCCATTTTTGATATACTATTTCAATGATAAATGTGTTTATTTTTCTCAATGTTCCGTTTTTCATTCTTTCGCTGATTTCTCTTTATATATAACACTATTCTGAGGTACACCTGAAGAAATTGGGAGTATATGGTAATAATGGGTGCCGATACTTAAAAACTGCTTTCAGGTATTGAGATATGCAGCAGTTCGGATATTAATGAAGGAAACAAAAATAATCATTCGAAATTCCTCACTGTGAAAGAAGGTCATATAGTATAGTGAAATCTAAGAGAAAATATCCCCATTGCTCGATTTGTCTAGAATACATTTTGTGCAATGACAGTAAGAAAAACCTTAATGAAATATTTTCTGCATAGATGAAAGTAGCCTGTTGTCACTTAAGAACTTCGTGATTAAGTTGGCTCTGATGTGTTCAAGCGTCTCACGCCGGATGGTACTGCTATACGGGTGATAGTTGTTTGTCAGCGTTAGGTCACTCTTATTGGGCACCGGTACTACACGTGCCGTTTGCCAGTCAGGAAGAAGTGTTGCTTTCGATAATGATGCAGGAAAAATAAGAAACTGGGACAGCATTTCTGCCTATAGACGCAGAAGAACATTCGTTATGTTGACGGGTGCAGGAGCAGATTTAGGTTAAAAGGAGCATGGAAACTACTCCTGAGACAGATATAAGTTCGAAGTTTACACCAGACAGTAGCGAAACATGAGATGAAAACCATTTGGAATGGAAAATACATTGTGAAAATATGAAAGAAAGGAGGACCAGTTCTCTCAAGGAAGAGCAGGCCCGAGCCTGGCATTTCAATCAATCAATCAATCAATCAATCAATCAATCAATCAATCAATCAATCAATCAATCAATCAATCAATCAATCAATCAATCAATCAATCAATCAATCAATCAATCAATCAATCAATCAATCAATCAATCAATCAATCAATCAATCAATCAATCAATCAACCAACCAACCAATCAATCAATCAATCAATAAATGAATCAATTTTATTCAAGACAATAATACAAAACTATTGTCTTGGGGGACGTGACAAAAGGCGGAAAAGTGCCTGGCGATGTCACGCCACCCTGTGGCAAGCAGCTGTTTGGCACTCATGCAGAATTTATAACAGCGTTAGATCTTTCCAGAGAAATATCTAAGATGAAACTGTATACCCCCACCCTCTTACTATTTTTTCCGTGCAAGAATCTGTACAGGAACGGAATACAAGGATACGTACACAGCTTCTACTAGCAATGCATGTTTACAAAACATTTCCAAACACAAAATACATGTACACTGTCGAACTTGAAACACACGAAGATAAATTGACAACATGGTGAAAAACATGAAAATATGAAACACTAGTCTTCCTTTAAGAACAATCCCTTCAGTGTTTTCTTAAACCTGTTTAGTGAATGATTTTTGGTTAACAGGTCTTGAATGACTGCTTACCTGTTTCTTAAATCCGCTATCTGACAGCTTAATCTTCGATGTCTATAGTTGGCCCGAGCTCGGGGCTTGACTAGATGTTCTTCTTCAAATCGCACACTCTCTATTTTTCCTGGTATGTTGTTTCAAAGGTACATTTATCCAACCGGTATTGGCGATAAACTTCCAGGCTTAGTCTTTATTTGTAGTACTTAGGCATTTGGAATATTCCATACGATTTATGGTAGGGCGCACAACTAGACGACAACTCCAAGTTAACAATAGCGCGTGTTGCTCTTTTTTGTACTGATAGTAGGGAATCTTGTTTTCGTCGTGGTTTGCCGCACAAGAGACAAATAGCTAAAACGGCAATGTTTAAAAGAGTAGTACACCTGCCGTTTGATACAGATTTGCGTGTAATGTTACACTTAGGATTCTGGTAGTAGAAGACTGTTGTATACCGAGGCCTTTAAATTTTAAACATGGAATTGCATGCATTTCAGTACATTTAGAGCGAAATAGTACATACTTTATTTTGTTTATGTTTAATGCGAGCCGGTTACTTCCCAGCCATGAGGTTAAACCCAACATCCAATTTTTTGCCTCCCTCAAAAGCGCATCTAAATCCCTACTCGAAAAGAACACATTAGTGTCGTTCGCATATAAAGAAAAATTCGAAGCACTCGGTATGTTTACAATATCATTAATATAGATGAGAAATAAGACTGACCAGAGGATGGACCCTTGTGGTGCTCCATACAACAGAGTGTTCGTCTCTGAACATACGCCACTGATAACAGTATACTGCTCGCGTGAAGTTAAATAATTCATGAGGAGAGTCCCAGGGAGGCATTGCTTTGAACTTACCCTGTCTTCTGTTTCATATCGAGGGAACTCAGGTACAATAACTCCACGTTGGTGTGCTTTTTCGTGCGAGATCTGCCGGCAACAGCGAAGCGCCCTTCTTTGCAGCAAAAAATTGCAACGAGACTTCCGTACGGGAAATCCGCGCTAGCAAGAGCACTGCGTTCATAGAAGAAACATGTGCCGGTCCGGCATGCATGGTGCTCCGACGCTGGGCTGCGTCTGAGAAAAGCGGTCGGCCTGCTTTAGACGGCAGGATTGGCAGCGCGCGGCTCGCGTGTCAGACAACACTTGGCTGCGTTTGCCTCGAAGTAAGACATGATGTTGGGCTAGTCGGTTCATGATTAGAGCGAAACAAAACTGCGCGAAGACGACGGGACAAAAGAAAGGCACGAATACACACACACAAAGCGCTCTAATTTGCGTTTGCCGTACATGATAAAAGCGCGTTACTTCGCCGCGTCTTCTGCTTAACATGCGTGAACCAATGCTTCCTTGACAGAGATAGGGTTGCGCGCGAGCTGTTCCAAGAGGTGCCATGAAATACCTTCCAGGCAACAGCTCTAAAGTGCACCAGCTGTCGTGGCCTTCATGACGGTACCTCGAAGGACATTCTCCACCTGAACAGGAAGCGGGCAGTGCTTAAAATACGACGAGGAAGAACTAAAAACACAGGGTGGCCGCCACTAAGATGCAGCGTCGTCACCGTCGCTGAAGGTCATCTAGGAATGGAGTGGCCATTGTGAACGAGGCTCCAGTTGTTCATGCAGCTTCTCCTCCTCATCCGTATGACGGTGTAAAAGATGGGACCGTGATGACTGGTGAAGCCGGAATTGTAGCTGCATATGCGTCTTAGGTATCCCTATCGAAGCCATGCACACCCTCAACGTCCAAGCAGGTACCACGCTTTCAATTTCCCGAGCTACTGCTAATCGGGCACAAGGCCAGCGTCCGATCAAAAGCGGAGACTTGCTAGTGGCTTGGGAAACCTTACCGAGGCCATGTGCACCTGCAGTGACGTAGCAGTCACCGCGCTTCCAATGTCCTGGGTCTTGAACGAGCAAAAGGACAAGCTCTGGTCCAAGGCCGGCAACTACGAGTTACCGAAATACTGAAGATCCTTATGAACACTACGCTTGTGCTTCTGTCTAGCCTGCGTACTGACAGAATCCAGACGCCGATCGCTGATGAGATGGATGTGACAGAGCCATCAGTGTAGATGTGGCGGTACGCACTGTAGCAACCTTAATTGTCCTGAAAAGCAAAGTATTTAAGTGCAGGACCGGGGGTGTTTGTTTTCCTTTTAATGCCATGGACTGTGGTCTTGATTTGCCATGCTGCGTACCTCCAAGGTGCGGAGGAGGCTGTGCCGCTGGTACTGTGATGGGAGAATGGCAGAAACTTCCTCTATGCAGTACTCTGCGAGTGGATGGTTAGGTACACGAACCGCAAACCGCACCTGGGCATGAAGGAGCTATTGGGTTAACAGGGTGTTGAGTATGCGTGATGTCACCTTTCTTTTCTCCATTTTCTCTCTTTTCGCCCTCTTCTTTCACTCTCATCTGGAGTAGCATGCAAAGCTAATAACCAGGCAGACCTATCCTTTATTCATTAAAGTCTGTCTCTCTCTCTCTCTCTCTCTAACCTGCACACGTCGAAAGCAGGAAGTCCGGTGCAGGTACTGCACCGCGCAATTGTCAGAGTTTGCCACTCTTTATTTACAGGTAGCATGGCTTCACCAGCCTCGTCGTGCTGAAAAGAAGTCGGCGATGTATCCATTTTAAAGGCGACAGCATTCGAAGCCCAATCGAGAAAACAATGCGTCATCGGTCATAAAATTGCACCATTGGTTGGAGGTAAATGACGTCACGAGACCGGCTAAATCCCACTGGCTGCAGGGAAGTGACTTCGCTACAGAGGTCAATTCCCATTGGCTGGAGAGAAGTGACATCAACGGACCGGAAGTGATGTCACTTCCGGTAAAGACATCAAAAACTTCTAATGCTATCGCATTGACAACATAAAGTAATTAGACATTCTTGCGAATTTTCATCCTCCTTACTTAGCGCAATGTGAAGCGGCTTTGCTATGTTTCTCGGCATTGTTCTTGCAAGCCGTTGCTCGTTCCGCATAGGCACGGCCGATGGCTCAACTTATATGTGTCTAGGGGGAGCTATGGAACATTTGCTGCGTGAATGTCCTATATTTGGCGATGAACAAGTGCTCTGCTCTAGACCTCTTCATCCCCCCCCCCTTCTCTGATTGTGTCCTTTGTCCTAGCTCCATCCTTCTGTTTCCTCTTTCACGCCCCACTCCCCTTTCCCGTATTGCAGCGTAGCCAATCATAACACCCCACTGGTTAAACTCTCCGCCTCATTCTCTTACCTTCTCTCTCTCTAGCAAGCAAAAGCTGCTGCAATGCTTGCCTGGTTCTGTTGCATTCCATTGAGTGCCTGCTTTCTTCATTGCAGCTTGCGGCGAAAGCAAGTTCCCGGACGACCCCGACTTCCGAATCGTGGGCGGGCGCGAAGCTAACAAAGATGAATGGCCGTGGCAGGTGAGTCTTACGCCGATGATGGAGAACATTTGGAGTGATCAATAATGAAGCTAATTCAGAATGTGCTATATGGCTGTCCGTAAAAAGTCTATTTAAGTAGCTTTGTCCCACTGTTATGGTGCCACTGGCAACAAAACTTCACAGAAGGAGACATGCGCAAAGAGAAGCAGACGGTAATGATATTTATTTATTTATTTATTTATTTATTTATTTATTTATTTATTTATTTATTCACAGATACCTGCAGCGCCAGAAGGCATTATTTCAGGGGGGGGGGGGGGGCGCACAACGAAATCAAGCACTATAAGTGCTAGTCAGGTGATGAGACATTCAAACAACACACGGAACAGCCATAAAATACAGCAAAATCAGGTACACGCACGCACACATTAATGATACAAAGTTAAGATTAAATGAATCAATGAATAAGAGCACGAATAAAAGCACGAAACGCTTCAACAGATGTGCAGTCAATGACGTTTTTGGGGAGTTTGTTCCAAACTGACATGACATGCGGAAAGAAAGAGTTCTGATAAATGTTTGTTCGACATTTGATTTCACGCACCTTAAAATCATGATCACAACGCGCAGATACAAAATGTGGCTGCTGAACATGCAGAGTTTTGTCAATCCCGGCAGTAAAGTTTCGCTTGTCCACCAAAAGCGAATAGGTTCTTTTCTTCTTCTTTCCTTTGCACCAGGGGTGCCCCGTCGTAGACGGCTTTTGAATGATGACTTGAAGGCTGAAGGTCTAGCTAGACAATACTTGCAAACAACAGAGAAGTTTCAGAGGATATAAACTGAAGCTTTATGTACAAGTATTCACATATATATACAAGTTGAGCAGTGAGCACAACAAGAACATGGAACTGGCTAACATTTAGGGGAGGCCCCTACTCGGCATAGCCGAAGATGCGTTACATCTATCTCCGTAGCCCAAAACCTCATTCCCGGGCTCCGGGACCCAGTTTTAAAGACACATGGGCCCGGCCCACATTCTTCAGCATCCAATCGTGTCAAACTCCTAACACGATTGGTTATTAGCCGTGTGGCCCGTCCTCCAACTTCCTTGAGGCACATAACCCTCTCTCAAATGTACACATTGTAAAAAGGGCATCATTTTCACTCAAAACATAGTACATTCCGAGAATGCACCCACATACGGATTGGCCCCCTGGGTTACGCGCCCCGCCCCACACTTCCACTGTATTACACAAACTCTCTCCCCTATGAAAGACACAGCAAAACACACAAAAACAACATGTGAAAACACTTCCACGGGTACGTCTGTCTCCCCAGTACCCGTGACCTTGACGATTCCCGGGACTAGGGCAATTATCGGCCCCAACCCAGCTGCGACCGTCGCAAACAACACCCGGGAGCGCAGATCCACTTTCCGATAAGAGTCGGATCACAATGGACTGCCGACCCCACCAGCCGTCCTCCGGGGTCCGGGCGGCGACATAAGTCAAGTGGCCGCCACTCTCCCCAATTAAGCAGGTGGCTGTACTCGTTCTGTCCGGTGGTGTCTTCTGCGCTCTCCCGTTTCTTGAGACCGAGTTGTCGAGCCTCGGGGCTATACCGGACGCCAGCCAGCTGCACCGTCGCCCACAGCTCCCATTCATCCGGACGCGCCTGGCCCCGCTTCGTCCAGCAGTGTTCTCTTTTTCAAAAGAAAAGCGGTCGAACCTCCGAACGAAGCGTTCGAATCTTAATTGGGCCGCAAGTGGTGTTTGTCAAGCCGCGGGAGAGAAGCGGCCCCGGCGAGAAACACGTGTCCTTCCCCGAAAGGGGACAATGGGAGGCTTGGGTGAGCCGGCCGCTCCCTCTCTGGCTGCTGCCCGCTTTGCGCGGTTTTTCTGTCTCTGCCAAACATGGCTCGCTTGCACCAAATCATGACACCAAAACCAGATAAGGTCACCTTTTGGACATACAAAGTTTAACCTCAGTCCTTAGCTTCTTCCCGTAATGAAACTTGGCGATGTCAACATTCGTTATCACTGCGGTGACAACGAGGTAAATGTCGGTATACCACAACTTAACAGCAACGACATCTATCGAATCGGCGACTAGTTGCCTATCCGAATGGGTCCTGCGCTAGGGTCATGTAACTCGCATTCTTTTATCCTCTCTGGTTGTGCTTTAGTTACCCGCCACAATGAGCCATCACCACGAAGCTCGGCTTGTGGCTCTCGTTCATCGTTGTTCTCTGTAAGGCATTCCTGTAGGCAGTTCAAGGTTGCATGCGACATGTGGTGTGCTCGGTTTCTGCGCTGAGAACACCATATTTTGTTGAGTTGCGCGTTAAGAAAAACTGCACCTTTGGTGTCGAAGTCGAGAAAATAGAAGGTCGATGATCTTCAAAGGCTCCACATTTTCAATTCAATTCAATTAAATTCATTTATTTTCAACGCGAGTTTGAATGCACCCCGGCAAAAAAGCGGTTCTACGACAGCTTGAAAAGTGCCTGGGGGCCCTTACAAGGCAGCAGTGTTTACAGACTAAATTACAGTGTGAGTACACATCTTCAAACAATCATTCAAACAAATATAGAGTACATATAATTAACAAGACAATCGTTATTCCTAAAAATTTCAGGTATTCGGCGTTTTGCCTCAATTCATCCTGAACATTAGAAAACATTGCGGAATTCACATACGTCAGTTTTACTGCAGAATGCCGGAAATATCGTGTTGCCACGTGGATTATTCCAAAGTGATGTCATACAAAAGGAATGCCTGGCATATGTGTTCTCGCCGTGCGAAAATAGGGCCAGCTGTAGTCCTTCTGCTGTTTTCGCCTTTATCATTTATCATTTATTTTTTCCCTTAAGGACCCTAGCCGGGGCATTAAAGGTGCACTGAATAGGAAACTGAACTCGTCTTTTTGCCGCGGCAACTCGATCTACTCGTTCCGAGCATTCTTAGAAACTACGGATTATACCCCTGTGCGGCCGATTTCCCTAAATAAATCGAATTAACGTCCGGCTCCCGCTTTTTTTTTTTTTGAATTCTCCCCGTACGGTGGGCGGTGTCTACCAACGCATGGAGTGCCTTTCACCCAGTCCCGTGGCGGCTTGTCGCCATGCCATCGGCGGAGTAATACGTAGTAATCCGTAGAAGCTAATAGTCCGCGCGTATATTTATTTCTGCGGGCTTATTTTGCGGCTATATTATCTGCGAATGAAACTATTCATTCACGGAAACCTAAAAAACAAAATAAAGCGAAAGCAAAGCCTCGACTCCGCCCACCGTACGGGGAGAATTCAAAAAATAAAGGCGGGAACCGGACGTTAATTCGATTTATGTAGGGAAATCGGCCACACAGGGCAATAAGTCGAGGTTTCTATGAATGCTCGGAACGTGTAGACCGAGTTCCCGTGGCAAAAAGACGAGTTCAGATTCCTCTTCAGTGCACCTTTAATAAGACGGGAGAAAAAAAAAACGAAATCACAAACAATAGGAACATTTGGAATATAACAGTGAAGACGGCAAAATAATTGTTAAAAGAGCATTACAAAATGAAAAAGGGAACAATCACAGGTACACTGTGGCCATCACGCTATATCAAGAGGAGGAAAACGGGAACACTGGTTTGCAGACAAGGGTTCAGCAATTTGAGAAAAAAAAAATGTAACACGTGCACATAGCCATAGAGATTTCTGTCTTGTAACCAGACGACGGCAAGTGGCTTGGTCGCCACCGGCTTGGCTCTTGCCGCTAAATTTTACGGCACCTAGTGGGAAACACACACTTAGCAATTGTGAGTCGAATGGCAGCTGATGCATATAAAGATATTTGGTCCTTTTCTTGTCCTATTGATCAATCCTTTCGCCGTCTATCCTTTTCTTTCATGAGGGGTATTCCTTCTCAGTCAGCGGTCAAAAGTACTTAATCATTCCAAATCCTGCACAGGTCTCCGTGCGACTGACGCACCCGCAGGCAGGGAAGATAGGACACTGGTGTGGCGGCGTACTGCTCAACGACCGGTGGATACTCACGGCCGCCCACTGCATCGTAAAGTAAGTGCACCTGGCAATGGACGCATCTATCCAGCGCAGTGTAGATTCTAAAAGGAGGAAATGTGAATCACGGCTCCAATTTGCATCAGCTTTGATGTATAACGATATATGCACTGCTGTGAAGCCTTTTAATCCTCGCAATGTTTTTATGTCCATAAATACTGGAGTAAGCAAAACATTATAAACTGTAGTGTTACACGCCTCGAAGCGACGCGTGATCTATGAGAACGCCGTAGTGGAGGTCTCAGAATGAATTTTGGCCACTTGGGGTTCTTTACCGTGCACTGCCATCGCACAGCATATGGGCATGTTTGCATTTCGCCTTCATAGATATACGGCCGCCGCGACCTTGATATTTTGCCAAAGCCACTGGGACACCGCAGCGAGAAGCTGGCATAGAAAATCGACTATACTCAACTACGAAAAGAATCGGACTAGAGGTACCAGAGATTTTATCATTTTTATGCATTAAATTAGCATATAATAGTCCTCAGTACAAAAATCCGTAAAGAGTTGGCCAATTTAATATTGCCACGTGCATTGTGCGAACTTTGTACGTGGCATCGCTGTTGCTTCCTCGTTGGAAGTCGAGGAAGACGAAGTGTGTGTACGTGTGCGCTGCCTACTGCCGAGCCGACTGGTTGTGCTCCCACATTTCAACCGCGACAAATCGGTGGATGTGCCAACCGGGTCCATGCACTTTATCCCGGATGAAATAGAGAAGCGCACCGAAGACACAGTCGAACCTACAACCTCTAGGGCGAGCTGCCGTCTTCAAGGCCTTCCACCCGAGTTCGCCCAGGAGCTGAGACCCACGGGTCTCACTCGCAGTTTACCCACCAGCGTAAATCAGTTTGTCTGCGAAGCTACTACAATGGAATGGGCACTGCAGCAACGTGCCGTCCAGTATGACGCTCTTTGCAACTCTCAGTCGTGACTGCCATGACCAGCTGCCACATGGGAACGGCTATGATAGCCTCCGGGAGCTTGTGCGCCACATTGTGCGGGAAGAATTACAACTTCACACTGTGCGCCTCCAGGCACCTCCCGCAGCCCCACGGTCAGATGCGGAAAGTGATGCAGTCAGTAGCACCACCGCGTGCCGACTCTCCTGTTCTGTTTTACGCTGAGGCACCGCGTTCTCCTATCCCGAGACGTTTTTCTCCAGTTCCCAAACTTCTGTACCTTTGCACCCCACGACCAGCCTTGGCAGCCCACACGGAAGGCAGCTATTTGGCGTACCTTTGACAACCGCCGCCCCCTAAGTTATCATTACGGAGAGCCGGGACATCTCTATCGCAACTCTTCTTGCCGCCGGTTGGCCCTGCAAGGATCCACGCCTGACGCACCTCATCCTCGTTATGGTGAACGCCCGCAACAAAACCAGGAATATCTCTCTCGCCGTTTCCCTTCCTCCACTTCGCCAACGCGCCAGTCCAGGTCGTGTTCTCTTTGACGTTTTCCACCTAATCGTCCTGTGTCATCAAAGTCAGCCAGACCCACATCTCGCAGTTCGACGATGCCGATATAGTTTCCGCAGGCCCGCCCGTGTATGTTGACAGCCATTCGGTGAGCGCCCTGTGGACACAGACACCGATTACTCAGTTATGTGCTAAGGGCTGGCCGCCGAACTGAAAAAAAAAGGGATGACGTGATGGCACGGGCCACAGATTCGTAAGGCAGGTGGTCATTAATTCACGCCTATTAGGAGCTGCACTGCCTGATCTGGAATCCGCGACGCTACTTTTCTGGCATGCTTCGTTTTTTTTTTTGGGTGGGGGCTCTTTGTAACTTATCCTCGGGATAGACTTCCTTCGCGAATATGGAGCAGTTATTCACCTCCGGAAGATTCTAGTTACCTTTTCTACTGCTCGAGCGCTCCCAGCCGACGGAGATGAAAGGTCCGTCATGGCTTTACGTATCTACGATGCGGATCTGCGCTGACCTCCTCGAGCCAGCAAGTTACGTCACTTTGACGACGGCCGTACCGCTAAAGGCATTGCTGAAGGGAGCGTATCCTTGCTCCTTGGGCGACATATTTATTTATTTATTGGAAATACCTGCAGCGCCCGTAGGCATTATTGCAGGGGGGATGAGGATACATAACTGAAGAATAGGCCAGAAAAAAAAGAAAGCAAAAAAGCAATACAACAAGGCATGACACAGGAAGTACAAAATGAATGAAATATGAAACAACAAAAAGACATGAAAAAAGAAAGAAAAAAAAAGAAAGCCAACTGCGCACTCATACATCCGACAGCAACGCGCGGAACATAGGTTCGGAACGGCACTCAACAATTTCATGGGGCAGGCGATTCCAGTCATGAATGGTAGATGGGAAAAATGCGTTTTGATAAGTGTTAGTTTTGCATTTAATTTCTCTAATCTTCCATCCATGGTCAAGTCTGTTTGACCTGATATGCGGTGGAAGCAAATAATTTTCTTTATCTATTTTTATTTTTCGGTGAAAAATTTTATACAGCATTTCTAACCGGGAGTTGGTACGGCGTTTCCGTAACAGCTCCCATCCCAGCGTTAGTTTAATGCTAGTAACACTGCGGTTAAAAATCATAATTACTTGAGACAAACCGAGCGGCAATGTTGTGAATACGCTCAAGCATGTCAGTTAAATTTAAAGTAGGGGGTGCCAAACAACACAAGCATACTCCAATATTGGCCGAATATAGGTGAAATATAGAAGCTCTCTAACTTTTAGTGGTGCCATTTTAAAATTTCTTTTTAGAAAATTTAGCGTACCATAAGCTTTAGCAGAAACGTGCTCGACGTGCTCATTCCAGGTGAGATTAGACGAAAAGTAAATGCCGAGGTATTTATAGTGAGAAACTCTAGAAAGTCGGGTAGAATCTAGTTTGTATTTGGTCAAGAAAGGGTGATGCTTGCGCGTGAAAGAAATAAACTGACATTTTATTGGGTTCAGAAACATCTGCCACTTCAAACACCATTGTTGTATGCGGTCCAAGTTGCACTGCAAATGACAAGAATCTGAAGAACTGTTAATAACATGGTAGAAAGCACAATCGTCAGCATATAAACGTATTTTACAAGTCATATATTTCGAAATGTCATTAATATAAACTAGAAACAGCAGAGGTCCTAAAACAGACCCCTGCGGTACCCCCGACGATACAGGAACATAATCAGACTGGGACCCATTAATCAATACACGTTGTTTGCGTCCCTGCACGTAACATTGAAGCCAGTTTAGAAGGGAAGTTGGAATCTTGATCAAAGATAATTTATACAGTAGCAAATCATGAGGTACCAAATCAAACGCTTTCTTGAAATCTAAGAAAATGCAATCCGTTTGTAGACCCTTGTCAAATGATGAAAAAATATCATGGCTAAATTCTAAGTGCTGCGTCGTACACGAGTAAACCGATCTGAAACCATGCTGAGCTTGAGTGAAAAATTCATTTTGTTTCAAATGCTTCATCAATGCGCTGTATATTATGTGCTCACGCGTTTTGCAACTAATACTTGTAAGCGAAATTGGCCTGTAATTAGCAACTATGTTTTTAGGACCACCCTTATGAATGGGCACCACGTTAGCGTTTTTCCATTGCTGGGGTATTATTCCTGTATCTAACGATTTCGAGTATAGAATAACTAAGTAATGAGCAATGATTTCAGCACAGACCTTCAAGACATGACCGGGAACATCTTCGGGCCCGCTTGCCGTAGACACCTTTATGTTATTCAGCAGGCTTAACACACCGTTGTATGTAATTGTTAGCTCAGGCATTGTCTCTTGCACATGGGCATCCATGACTGGCATTTCATGATGCGAGTTCGCTGCGAAAACAGACTTAAAATAATCATTGAAACAGCATGCCTTATCAAAATCATCAGTTATAGGTTCAGCGCCGTTATTCAGTGCCGGAATACCGACTGATTCACGGCCATTAACTTTAAGAAATTTCCACAGTTCTTTTGGATTACTCTGAATTTTAGCACCTAACTCATTCATGTACCTTTTTTTCGCAGTTTTATTTTTAACTTTGATGTCTGTTCCAAGAACACGTACCTTTTCAAGAACTTTCGCGTCCCGGTATTTTTTGTACGTGTTTAGGAGACGACGCTTTTTCTTAATCAATAGTTGAGTTTCCCGAGTTACCCACGGCTTGTCCTTGCGCCGCTTAGCTGATATGTTTTTGAAAGGAACATATTTGTCAATGAGCACATCAAGCTTCTGCTTAAATATGTCCCACAGCGCAGTAGCATCGAAACGCTGGCTCATGAATATGAAGTCTTGTAAATAGTTGGCAAGCTCGCTAGATAGTGATGAGTAATCGCCTCTATCATAGAAGAAAATTTTCCTGGGGTGCCTGTGTGGCACTGAAGGCTGGGTCATTGGCACGTGTGCAACGACACAGTCGTGCGGTTTTTATCGTCTATCGGGCAGTTTTATTCGTCTTGGAACTGGCAAATACGATGCGCACGTTCAATACTTTCTGAATGAACGGGCTCACCCAACTGGTTTAGACAGAAGGCACGAGCCTTCTCTTCAGATTCACTCCATGTCTCTGTAGCCGAGTCAGTTAAACCCAGAAGAACCAGGTTATTTCTTCTCGATCTGTTGTTCGCATCATCAAGCGATGTCTTAAGCTCGGCCAAATTCCGCGCTAGATCATCAACGGCTTGTGGTTGAGCAGATACACAAGCAGCCTCATTGCGTTTTATGACTTCTATATCATTTTCGAGAGCTGCAACTCTACCCAGAAGACCATCCAGAGATGTATTCATGGCATTTTGGTTCTCTCTTATTGCCTGCAGTTCTTGAAGGAAATTAGTTTGGCCCAGTTCTAAGCGCTTAACAACCTCAAAGATCCCAGCGATAGAGGCAGTATCGGTGGTTACACTCAGTGTACTCGATCTACTGTTTGCGGAATCAGGGCCAGAATTGCTTTCAACGTCCCCAGAGAGCATCAGTAAAAACTGACTCACACCGAACAATACACAATCTATAAAGGCATGACACACTCGCACGAGACGAAACAGGTTGTGTAGCTCGGGGTATTGTTGCACATTGTGAAGGGTCTACTCACATTCTTGCTACCAACTTTAGTTCGGAGGACCATCGGCTGCCTCGGCACAGTACGATTTCTTATTTCGAAGACTGCTCCCAACGCGTGTCCCACCGTCTCTGGCCTGTCCATCGACGTTCCACGTCCGGTGCCTCCTCTTATTGGCAAGCTCAACGTTAACGAAAAGTTGTCAACGTCAGAGATGTCGCACCTTCTGGCCCTTCCGCATTCTTTCGACGACTGTTTCACGCTATCGTCAAAAATCAGTCAGACGACTGTCACCAAGCATCCCATAATTCACCACAGGAAGAGATGCATTTCGCCGCCAGCTCCAGCAGATGCTTGGCGACTGAAACATGAAGCTGCCAACAACTCGTTGGGCGTCTCCCATTCTGCTAGTAAAGAAAAAAAAGGATGAATTTATGTTTCTGTGCCGACTACTGAGAGCTAAACAACGAGACAAAAAAAAAGACGTTTATTCACTTCCCTGAACTGATGATTCTTTTGATCGTCTTCACCAGCACGGTACTTTTTGTCTATGGATTTGCGAAGCGGTGTTTGGCAAACTGAACTTGATGAAAGGAGCTACGGCCGCTTATCTGTTCTTTCAACCAGCGTCCGCTTCGGCGGACGCGGTTGTTGCGACGCGCGCCTTTTCTCTCTTTCCTCTTATCTTTTCATTCTCTTCTAACTGCACGTGGCAGCGCTGGTGGCTCGGCTCAAGCCAGTCGGCAGGCCCGTGCACTTTCCTTTTCATCCTTCTCTAAGTCGCAACAACAACAACAACTTGATGAACCGGCAATAGAGTACGACGCCCCTTTCATATAACAAACGTAAAGAAACTAGAAAACGTTCAGCGCATAGCCGTGACGCTCACTCGCAACTGTTATAGCCGGGGTACGTCCCCCTCCTGTCTTTTGCACTCTGCTTTCGGAAACACGTCGAGACCGTGCAAGAATGAAATTCGTTGACGATGAAGAAGGAACGCCGACCAAAGAAAAAACAAAAAACAAAAACAGACGTTTCGGCCCCCGTACGGGAGCCTTGTTCACACTGAAATGAAGCAAGCAGCTCAGTGGCATTACATATGCTTGAAAAGAGGGCGCAGGGAGCGTGCGTAGATTGGGTTAAGATTTCCATCGTTGCGGTTGAGGGTGTGGCTAGTAATTTGGATGATTAATGATTCCAAGTGAAGGCGAGGGCGTAGCTTCTTTTCCGTTGAATGCACGTGTGCCCGACCCCAGTCGATGTCATGGCCTGTAGATACTGCGTGCTCGGCGATAGCATTGGAATCCACTTTTCTGTTACGTACATCGTTACTATGTTCTTTTAGCCGCCTCTCGAAGTTTCCGGTTTCGCCAATGTATGCGTAGTCACAGTCGGAACAAGGAACCTTATACACTACGCCAGGATACTTTTCTTTGGGAAGGGGGTCTTTGACGTTTACCAACGCATGGCGCAGTTTTCTTGTCGGAACGTGGGCGATATGGACACCAAAGGTGCGCATGATGCGCGCTAAAGCCTCGCTTAGTCCGGGAGCATAGGGCACGGCAGCACGTTTCATGGTTGACAGAGGAGTATCGCCTGCTGGGCGACATAACTGTTTTTCCACAGATTGCACAAATGAGGTCGGGTAGTTGTTGCTTGAAAGTTCTTGTCGTACAGTTTGAAAATCAATGGTCTGGTCTTCAAGGGAGCTGCCGATACGTTGCGATCGTTTAAACAAGGACATAGCGACTGATTTCTTCTGTGTAGCAGGGTGAACCGAAATAAAGTTGAGGTATCTTTCGGTGTGGGTCGGTTTTCTATAAACGCTGAAACTGAGCTTATTGCTTTCCCGCTTTATCAATACATCCAGAAAGGGCAACGCACCATTCGCTTCTTCTTCGGTAGTGAAGTCTATTGCTTGTTCTATAGTATTCAAATGGTGCGAGAAGGCGGCTAAGTCCTGAAAGAATGAAAGTAAGAATGAAATTCGTTATTTAATGTACAACGCTAAAACACGGATAGAGAAAAACCTCTCCATTCAACCCAGGCCACGTATGACCTGGTCATTCCGCAACAAAAAGGCGAGAGGTTTATTATGTAAAACGAACGTGTTCGAGAATTCTTGGTGTCAAGCCGCCGCGGTGGCTCGGTGATTATGGCGCTTGGCTACTGACCCGAAAGACGTGGGTTTGATCCCGACCATGGCGGCTGCATTTCGATCGAGGCAAAATGCTAGAGGTCCGTGTACTGTGCGATGACAGTGGTCAAAATTATCCGGAGCCCTCCATTACGGCGTCGCTCATAGCCCGAGCCGCTTTGAGTTGTTAAACCCCATAAATCAACGAAACCTACCAATCCTTTCCTTTCCAGAACATTATAACAGTAATGCGTGGAACGTTGGAGCTGTTGAGTGTCCTACTCTAGGGGAATTCAAGCACGCACTTGTAAATCAATCCTTAAATGCTTTGCACTCTGCTATGTACCTGGTTTCGTGCTTTGTAAGAGCCTTTTCTACAAGTTTTATTGACATATAACTATTTTTGTACTTGTATTGTAGTTATAGTACAGCTTTTTGTGCTGAAACGTGAATGTTGCTTGAGGTTTATTCTTTTTTCTGATAGCTCGTTCGTCTTCATATCCCTATTGGTTTACCTCCACTAGAAATCTTACTATTACGGAAGCTGTGCATGACACTGCTTTTATTGTCAGTGCTCCTTTTGTGCGAGTATATTTTCAACCACGAGTTGCCATTATGAAGCGCGTTGATCTTAAAATCTGGTTGATCTTTCCTATGATTTGTTCCCCTACTCCAGCCCAATACCTTGCGTAAGGTTGGCAGAAATGTGAAATAAAACTAAATAAAGTAATTCACAGCTCTCTCTCAAGCGCAACGAACCTCTAGGGTAAGCAATTGTCTCTCGCACGGGGCGGGCACCAGTGCGCTTTGGCGGCAGGGGCGCTACTGAACGGGGTTTGTATACAACAGAAGTCTTGGTCGGTCCGGCGCGAGCAGCCCACTGTTCGTGCTGCCGCAGCCGGTGTTCTGGAAGATCAGGCTGGGCGAGCACCGCCAGAAGCTGACCGAGGGGAGCGAGCTGACGGTGCCGGTGTCGCACGTGTACCACTACCCGTGGTACTCGGGCTACGACCAGGACATCGCGCTGATGCGGCTCGCGCACCAGGTGCCCTTCAGCGAGCACGTGCAGCCCATCTGCCTGCCCGACACCGAGGACGAGTTCCAGGGGCTCGTGTGCGCCGCCACCGGATGGGGCAAAGTGGACTACAGTGAGTGCGGCATCTCCACCCACTCTCTGTCTCGAGAGACCTTCCTCCTCTCGGCACGGTTTGCCATGTGCAACAGCAGAACTCTCGATGTAACAATGGCTATAATACTAACACCATCCCATAAAGCTCGCAGGGCTATAAGCGGTGTAACTCGAAGTTCAGCGACAGCTGCATGCGGCGGTAACTACGATATTGTGTATTCACCGTCACTCGTAGGGCATGCGACCCGCCGTGGTGGCTCAGCGGTTACGGCGCTCGGCTGCTGACCCGAAAGACGTGGGTTCGAACCCGGCCGCGGCGGTTGAATTTCTTTGGAGGCGAAATTCTGGAGGCCCCTGTACTGTGCGATGTCAGTGCACGCTGAAGAACCCCAGGTGGTCGAACTTTACGGAGCCCTTCAGTACAGCGTCCTTCATAGCCTGAGTGGCTTTGGGACGTTGAACCCTAATAAACTAAACTCGTAGGGCACGCGTGACGTCACTATGTGACGTCGCTACATGCTGTACAGTCAGCGTGTCACAGCTGCGCCAGCGCTGACGAAGCCGAACCGGGAAACGCGCCCTAAACAGCTGTAGCTGCGAAACCACCAAATGTACTACATGAATGAACGGTCGCGAACAACTAGGTGAAAAGGATGAGTCAGCGACCCGCCGCCGAGAAAGCTGTGCACATTTTTCAGCGAAAGCAGTACACTGTGTACACCTCGTGCCCGACAACTCAAAAGCCACTCGGCGGTGGCGCTGCAGTAGCACTGGACAATCGTGGGATGAAGAATAGCGATTGTACTTGGGCGATCTCAGTTTAGAGGGCACTAAAGTTTACAGATAAAACACCGATAAATATCTCTGACTTGGTAGAAATTGCCGGCCTGATCATGGCGCGCAGCCATCGAGGACTGATAACGTCGCGTGCCGGAGGCGATAAAGGTAGAAAACGTAGAAAAACAGTGTTTTGCGGCATTAGCAATCATCATCAGCCTAACTGCGCCCACTCCAGGACACAGCAGAATGTGGATGCTGGCAGACGTTTTCGTACGTTGATGAACAAACATTTCCCTCGAGCCCAGCATGACCAGAGATTGTCATGTTAGGATTGCTGTTATAGGATTCTATTAGAATGTCGTGTGGGTGAGTTCCAGTGGTCGACGTTGCATGTTGACAATAGATTTGCTGGACTCTGCATAGAGGTTTATGTGAGCCTTCCGGTATATGGTTCGTAGAGCGCATTTTGGATAACATATATTATAGCGTGAGTTTTTAAAGTGCATACGTTAGGAGGGTTGGAAAACGGCTCAGCTGTACGGGTGATCGGTATTGTTTGTCGAGATGCATATACTGCGTACGCGTCTGACCCCATGTGAGAGTGTGCAGCATCCGTGTACATCGTTAGACATCCTGTGTCTGCGGTGGTGCTTTGCGTGTGCCTCACGCCGACACTTATGGAGGTGTCGCGTAATATTTTTTGGTATGTTTGGAAATGCTAAGTTACGCGGTAGCTGGGGGCTTGACTAACTAGTGTCAGCTGGATGCTTGCAATCCCTGGCCGTTTCTGCATAAATAAAGGAATCTGACAAAGAGCGGACACTCGGCGAAATCTGGCCCCAGCAACCGAGTAAAAGATTAGTTTGTCACTCATCCGTTTAGTGCCGCCATCGGCGTTGGCGCGCGCATGCGTGCGCGGGGGCGATCGACGACGGGGCAGACGGGCAGAGGAGACATTACGAAGGCAGGAGGAGGTCGCCTGCGCGGCTGCGCCTGTGAGCGTGCGGTGCCTGTTAGCGCGAAGTCGCCGTGTTTTTGCTCCTCTGTTGGTCTTCGACGCGGGACTCGTGTGGTTTCTGACGATGGCAAGGTGAGAAACGTCTTTTTGCCCAACTACTCTGCATTTCAAGCAGTTTACGCTGACCACCCCGGCCGGTGCCTTTGATTGCGCAGTTAGTGAAGGGCGCGCCCACACCTTGTGCGCTTTGCCTAACGGTTAGTTTCGCGTGGTTGAGCGTTGAGTTTTACGGAGACGGGAATCTCTTATGGCCCACAACAATACACAGCTTCTTTCGAGTGGTAGTCGTTGACGGTCGGGTAAAATGGGGTCAACTAAACGGAAAAACATGTCGAGACCGAGCGTTATCGCGTAGTGAGTACAGGAGCGTAATTTTCAAGACTGCCGGGAGAAAAGTAACGCATGAGAAGCTCAAAAACTAGAAACTTGCGCGTCTAAGACTCCGTCATCTGTTCTAGTGTACTGCACCCGCTTAGTGAGAACATCGGAGTGCGGTTTTCAAACGACCGGGAAAAAAAGTAAACTCCTAGGACTTCCTAAAAGCTTGACAACCAGCGCCAAAAATTGACAGCTACGCTTCTGAAAACATGCATTGCAGCCGCGCATCTGCTCTGAGTGCTCCTAACACACTGTGAGCGCCTGGTAGGGAGCCCGTGTTGTAGCCGTCACGGTGCCAAACATTCGTCGAACAATGCGCACAGTTGGCTGTGGAATATGGGACTTACAGCTTTTAGGGGCAGAGAAAAACGTCGTGGAGTGGATAAATGCTTGTAAATAATTGGGAGATATCTTGTATGTGGTGCATCAATGTTGCGCATGCAAGGTTCGTAAAAGCATATTTCGCCTGTTCGCACATTTTTGTGTAAGGTTTGTCAGAATCACACCTGGCCGTAATTAACATTTTTCAGCTGATGCTGCCCGTTGGGAGCGACAACCACTGCCGTGAGACGTGTTGTCGTAACAATGGACGCATAAGATTCGCGGAACGAGTTTAGTGATGTGCCAAATGGCGACAGCAACTGTATCGGTTTGTTTTTGGGCTTATATTGGGCAAAATAAATGCTTATTTCACAAAGCATCCGGTGTCTTTCTGGATTGGCTCTGTTTGATGAAGGCCGTTGCGCAGCTGCGTTGATGGCCGGTCAAGAGCGGCCGGAATGTAATTTTTCATTTTTCTGGACCGAAAATGAATAGATAACAGGATACAGGACAGAGATAATGCGTCATGAGGGCGCGGCGGGCCGCAGGGCATGCTAGCATTCCAACTGCGTGCGCTTGACACCGAAACCGGAAGTTTCTCACCCAGCCATTTGGTGCGTTTGAGTCAGTAAGGCTGCTGTGCCCTATGCGAGTGTCCGCTCTTTGCGAATCCGTTTCTCTATGGTTTCAGGATGTCGCACGTTTGCTACGTACGAGATAAGCGTGTTACTTGCCTTTATCTGCGTTGATTTAGTTCGGCGAGAGTGTGAAACAGGCCCGTGTAGTGAAATCGCTGATACGAGGTTTGTGTGATTTCACGGGGTCTCAAGTGAAGATTTGAGTCTATGGCTGTGATAGCGTTAGGTACGGGGCGGTGTACAAGACCTTGCTATACATAAGTGCAATGACGAGCCGCGTGCTTGTTCTTAATTAAACGCGTATTTTTTAAAGCATGAAATTTATTTGCTAAGGATCCGCTGGATTAGGTGCGTGAGATTTCGGCAGCCTTTTAAATTGTAAAACATTCCAGTTCGCATTATTGTTGGGACGCATGATGATTCAGAGTATTCTGCACGATGCCCCATTGGAATCTACTAGCGTAAGAGACTTGTATCAGTGTGTTGAAGTTGTCGTGTCACCAGTGATTTAGCAGCCCGGCGTGCAAGCCCGGCTTGTCTGGTTTTCACAAAATGTTTTGTCTCTGATCCTCGTGATTAACATTCAGAGTTTCATTCATCCTTAGTCCTGTCGTGCAGTGTCTAACGGCTTACTTTTGAATGTCGCAGATGCTCGACCGTCTAACGTCCTGCAGGAGGTGTTCGTGAAGATCTACGACAACAGCGTGTGCGATGCTGCCTACAGGCCCAAGTTCAAGATCCCCATCAAGAAGTGGCACCTGTGCGCGGGAACGCTGATCGGCGGCCGAGGAACCTGTCACGTAATGCCTCTGTCGACATTTCACGAGACATTCATTGGGGGATGTTGGACAAACACGTCGAAGGCAGTGCAGCCGAATGCAAACACACTGCAAAAGTCAATGCACGTGCGCAGAACTCTTTGTCCTATGTCTTTTCTGGGCATACACTTGGGAAGAAAAGTTTCGCTGATGCAGGTATGCGGGGAAAAATGTCTAGAGGAGACACCTAAGCTACGTCTTAGTGGTAGAGGTTACATGACCTAGGTAGCCTGCTTCGCTGGGAATTTTAACGCAAGACCCTGTGATGCAAAAAAAATCCGGTGTCAGCGTTGTGATAGAAAAATCACAGGCGTGTCTCTGGCAGGTAGTCCCCAGAAAGCAACCTAAGAGGCACGCGAGCCGCCTAGGTCACCTGACCTTGCGGCGTGACCACAACCTGCCAACCGGATAGTGAGCAAAGTTCCCACCCTGGCAGTCAAATTAATGATTGGTCTCTCAGGAAGAGCAACCCGGGCCGCACGAGGCCTACAGGTACGGACACACTGGCGGCAAAACGCGCGCGGCACGCCGCCGGCGGCAAGCCGCTTGCCGCGAAACCTGCCGCGGCGGCGGGTTGATCTGCCGCGCAGCGAATGGGTCGAGGAGCCATTTTCGGCGGCTTGCCGCGTGCCGCGGAGCGGGCAGACCAATGAGGGGCGTCCGGCTGTGTCACGTGGGGAGCGTCTGTGTCGCGACCTCTTGGCTCCTACTAAAGTTACATGCCAGCGGCAGCGGCGGTGCCGCGCGCGCTCCTTCAGAATCGCGGACCTCGACCGGTTTGTCACGAAGGGAGCTTTGCGCGGCGGCGACTCTGCCGCCGAGTGTGGCCGTCCCTTTCGCAAGGGGGTGGTGCCGCCAGCGGAATGCGCGCGTTTTGCCGCTAGTGTGTTCGTACCTTACCGCTGGGAGCATCTGCCATGGCAGGGCAGTGGCGCATCGCTTAACCGCTGCACCACTGCGCAAGGAGGAGAATTAGGACTCCCAGGGATCAGTGAATGTAAACTAGAGAATGACCTTCTGCATATGTGGCAATTAGCCCATTACGATATCGCGTTATACCCTTATTTCCTCTGAACGGTACCCTTAACGCTATCGTGTTGACAACCCTTTCTGCGCCGTCACTCCTGCCACAGGCCTCTAACGCTTGCAGATATATCGGGGGACGTGCATGAGCCGTGCGCAGGTATCAATGCCAGGAGAAAGTATTGCTAGGCAGTTCGATAAAAATTTCTCCCCTAGAACAGTCATCCCGTAAGGTTTTGCTGCCCACATGGAACACGCTCTTTTGGTGCTGGGCGCGCCCCGCCTTAGGCCGCTCCCATTTTTTTCAGGCTTGGAAGGGCGCATGATCTGCTGGGTGCTTTCGTGGCTTGAGCAGCCACCGTCATCAGCTGCTTCACTTCCAGGTTGCTAGTGACTCGGTGCACCTGGCCACTTATGCTGCAGGCCTTCTCACCTACGTGTGCGAGCGCATAAAACTGTTGCAAAGCATGATCGAGCACCTGCAGAGGAAAAGCAAAAATCAATATCCAGAAAACAAAAGTACTGCTCAACAGCTTCGTAAGGGAAGAGCGGTTTACGAGAGGCAGCAAAGCGTTGGGAGTGATAATACAATGAGTCTACTCAGAGCCAAGTAGTGACCTCAGATACAGGCCACGGAAGTAAACTTTTTATAAGAATAAGAAGGGAGTGGAGTGCATCTGACACTACACTTGAATTGAGGACAACGTAGCGAGCTGTGGAAAGGAAAATGATAGGGGTAACATTAAGTGACAGGAAGAGTACAGAATGGGTCAATAATAAAATACGGGTTAATGACATCCCGGTCGAAATTAAGACGAAAGAAAAGGCTTGGGCAGGGCCTGTAATGCGAAGGCAAGATAAGTGATGGGCGTTAAGGGTAACGGAGTGGATTACAAGAGAACGGCAAGCGTAGAAAGGGGTGGTAGAAATTTAGGTGGGTGGTTGAGACTAACAAGTTTGCGAGGAAAATGTTGCGGCCCATGGCAGTTTGGGGTTGATTGGAGAGACATGGGAGAGGCCTTCGTCCTGAAGGGGACATAGTTACGCGTCCTGGAGGGGGCGTAGTTATGTTAATGATGATGACATAAACATGCGTTTGGTGACACAGACGAGCCTTTCTCAGTCTAAAAAAAAAAAACATCGACAAGCGACAGAATCGTGCCCAAACCATGACAAAATGTTTTCACTTTCTGTAATAACGACAGATTCTTTTGTCATAGTCATTACTAGGATCAACAACAGCCTCAGTACACCCATTGCAGTACAAAGGCCTGTCCTATATCTCTACAATCGAAACTGTCCTGTGCCATCCCAAAACTTCTTCACCTGATCCGCCCACCCCCGCCTTGCTACGTTTAGCCTTCTCTTAGAAACCATTCCTTTGCATTTATGACCAACGGTCATATTGCCTTCGTTATTACATGCCCTGCCCAGACCTATCTCTATTTTCAGATTTTGACTAGGACGTCGCCAACCCGTGCATGGTCCCTGACCCACTTTGCCCTCCTCCGGTCTCCTAATGCTAGACCTATCATTTGTCCTCAGTATAATTTCAACCCTTTTGGTTAGCTTCCACGTTTCTGCCTCAGATGCGAGTACCAGTATGGTGAAGCTGTTATGTAATTTTCTGTGAGGCATACTGGTAAACTGCCATTCATGATCTGACAGAACCTGCCAAATGCACTCCACCCCATTCTTATTCTATTTACTTCCCTCTCAAAAATGTCACGGAAGTAGCGAGCACCACACAAAGTAAAAGGGAAGCGGACACAGAGTCAACGGCTGTTCTCAATGGAAAAAAACACACTCGAAGAGCGCGCGCGTCTCTAACTTCATTGTATTTCTGACGCCACGTGAAACCGCCAGGTGGCATTACACCGCCTCTTAAAAAAAAAAAAGAAATGCACATGGTCACAGGGAACGTTTCAGATGCGGAGCCCTGCGTTCAGCGGGTGTAGTGCGGCTTCATGCGAAGTACATGCCCTACGTCAGATTAGTGTTGTCGACTAGAACATGGCACAGCTCCGTCTGGAACAACTCCATAATTCACATCTGATATTCGATGCAGCACCCTGTGGAGACCAAAGTAACGGTTGAGAAGTTTTTCCGACAAGCCTGGGCGTCGGACAGGTGTCCACACCCAGACTTGGTCACCGGGCTGGTACGATACGTAGCGGTGGCGGTCATTATATCGGCGTGCATCTGTTACCTGTTGTTTCGTAATGTGGGTACGGGCGAGTTGGCGTGCTTCTTCGGCATAGGTCGTGAAGTCGGCAATTTCCTCACTGGCGTCCCAGAACCCTCCTCGCAGCGCCGCCTCTCTTCCTCCGCTCTTTTCTCCCTTCCTTTTTTTCTTTCACGGCTGTTGCGCTCTTCGGTCTATTCCTCCGGCGAGTCTGCCTCCGCGCACCGCCGCCGCGAATCTGCGCGTCTTCTGAACCGCGGCCTGGTCAGCGCGCCTCTCAATGTGCTGACGCATGAACACGTAGGTGGTGGTGGAAACGTTTATTGCCAATGATGTAAATCGTAGGGGGCGCCTGGTTTGCCGCAAAAGTTTGCATGATTACGGGAATTGGTCTGGGTATCGGGCATGCAGCAGTATTGGGTATTGAGCGGTCCGGGTTTGTAGTTGTCGCCAATGTGCAGCCTGCGCTATGGTGAGGGACGGAGCGGGGGGTGCGTATTACCTTCTTTTGTCTCGGTAATACGAGAGAATATCACGGAAGGAGACCAGGTAGTGCGCGGGCCGCGGGCGAACGGACCGTCGTGTGAATCGCCTTTAACGCCATTTTAAGTACGTGCGCAGTCGCCTTCTTTGCGCGGGGAACGTGCCGGCCACACAAATGGCTCGAAGGGCAACGCGAAAATCGCGAGCCGGCCGCCCTAGAAGCTCGCCAGGAGCAGAACAGCTGTGAAAGACAATACGAGCAGAATCGCTTTATTAAGGCGAAAGCCTTTAATGCCTCATACTGTCGTGAGCAGGGAATGCACTACCTGGTCTCCTTCCGTGATATTCTCTCGTATTACCGAGACAAAAGAAGGGAATACGCACCCCCCGCTCCGTCCCTCACCATAGCGCAGGCTGCACATTGGCGACAACTACAAACCCGGACTGCTCAATACCCAATACTGCTGCATGCCCGATACCCAGACCAATGCTCGTAATCATGCAAACTTTTTGCGGCAAACCAGGCGCCCCCTACGATTTACATCATTGGCAATAAACGTTTCCACCACCACCTACGTGTTCATGCGTCAGCACATTGAGAGGCGCGCTGACCAGGTCCAGAAGACGCGCAGATTCGCGGCGGCGGTGCGCGGAGGCAGACTCGCCGGAGGAATAGACCGAAGAGCGCAACAGCCGTGAAAGAAAAAAAGAGGAGAAGGGAGAAAAGAGCGGAGGAGGAGAGGCGGCGCTGCGAGGAGGGTTCTGGGACGCCAGTGAGGAAATTGCCGTGAAGTCTTCTGCGTCAGGTGCAAGCACCTGGTCGTCAGCCACGCATGGCAGCATGGCGTCAAGCATGGTCCGCACATCTCGTCCGTAGACTAGACGAAACGGAGTGAATCGAGTGGTCTCTTGGACGGCCGTATTGCATGCAAATGTGACATAAGGTAGGATGGCATCCCAATTTTTGTGCCGCGCGTCGACGTACATGGCATGCATGTGTGCAAGTGTTTTGTTTAGGCGCTCAGTAAGACCATTAGACTGGGGATGGTAGGCAGTAGTCTTTCGGGGAGATGTCTGGCTTAGTTGGAAAACTTCGTCAAGAAGCCGAACTGTAAATGCCTTGCCACGATCAGTGATTACGAATGAAGGGGCTTCGTGGCGTGCGTAGAACAATTTGGTTCATGCAGAACTGCGCCACCTCAGAGGAGATTGCACGTGGTACCTCAATGGTTTCTGCGTAACGTGTCAGGTAGTCCGTGGCCACGATAATCCACTTATTACCAACTGACGATAGAGGAAAAGGGCCGAGGAAGTCCATACCTATTTGGTCGAATGGGGCCAGTGGTGGTGGGATGGGCTGCAGGAAACCCGCTGGCTTGAATGGTGGGGTCTTGCGTCGCTGGCATTCGCGGAAACCTCTAACATACCGATGAACAGTGGCAGCAAGTTTGGGCCAGTAATACGCCTGACGTACTCTGGCGAGAGTGCGTGCAAATCTCAGGTGGCCAGAGGAGGGTTCGTCATGGCAAGCAAGAAGAATTTCGTCGCGGAGATCTGCAGGGATGACCAGAACATAGGGTCGGTCGCTGTTGCTTGCGCTTTTCTTGCTTGCGCTTTTCGCGTATACAGAAGGAGGACAGGTTTTTGGAGATTTGTCGGGGAACGGTAGACTCCTGGCCCTCCGAACGATCGATAACGGGTTTTAGGTCTTTATCGGCACGTTGCCGGGCCTTTAAATCAGACGAATTCATGGCGCCAAGAAAATAGCTGTCGTCGTCCGCACTGTCATGCGCCAACTCTACGGGTGCACGTGACAGAGTGTCAGCATCTTCATGTTTCCTTCCTGACTCGTGATCCGGTCTGCGGTCCCTCCATTCCTTAAGTAGATGTATTCCCTTAATACTTCCCGCGGCTCGCTATGAATTGTGAACTGCTGTTGCCGTCAAAGACTGCTTAACATTACTTTGGTTTTCTGCATAGTACTTTTTAGACCCACCATTACACTATCCATGTCTGCCACTAATCATGCTTTACAGTTTATCCTCTGAATGACCTAGCAAGGCGATGCCATCAGACAATCGCCGACTACTAAGGTGTTCTCTATTAATTCTTTTCCCCAACTGTTCCCAGGCAAGGTCTCTGAATATCTCCTGTAAACAGGCGGTGAACAGCATTCGAGAGGTCATGTTACCCTCCCTGACACCCTTTCTTATTTGAATTTTATTGCTGACTTTATGGAAAACTATGCTAGCTGTGCAGTCATTTTAGATATTCCATTACTTTCGCCCCGCCGCGGTGGCTCAGTGGTTATGGTGCTCGGCTGCTGACCCGAAAGACGCGGGTTCGTTCCGGGCCGTGGCGTCCGAATTTCGATGAAGGCGAAATTCTAGAGGCCCGTGTAGTGTCCGATGTCAGTGCACGTTAAAGAACCCCAGCTGGTCGAAATTTCCGGAGCCCTTCACTACGGCATCCGTCATAGCCTAAGTTGCTTCGGGACGTAAAACCTTAATAAACCACACCAAACTATTATTTTCACAGAAGGCTCTTCTACACCCTGATTCCGCAATACCTGATGACTGCCGAAGTTTCCACTGAGTCAAATGCTTTCTCGTAATCATTGAAGGCTCTATATAGGGGCTGGCTATATTCTGCGCATTTTTCTTTCACCTGATTGATAATGTGAATATGGTGTATTGTCGAGTACCCTTTACGAAAGCTTGCCTGGTCATTTGGTTGATTGAAATCTAAGGTTGTCCTGATTGATTACCGATTACCTTAGTAAGCTTGTGGTACAATCGCGGTCATAAGGGGTTGCGTACAGAGGGCGGCTATAGTTTTTCTGGCAAAATCTCTCCACTGTCCTTCAACAGATCTGCTGCTGCTTGATCCTCACCAGCCGCTTTCCCCGTTTGCATTGCTTCTAAGGCTTTCTTTACTGGCGAGATATCGCACTGATGTGTGATACTGCTTATCTGATTTACGTCCGCATTAAATTTGCTGCTGTATAAATTTGTGTAGAACGCTGCGGCTACTTTAACTATCTTATTGATGTTGCTAAAAACATTTCCCTCTTCGTCTCTTAAGCGCATATCTGATTTTTGCCTATGCCTAGTTTCCTCTTCATTGCTTTTAGTCTAGCTCCGTTCTTTAGAGCATGCTTTATTCTCTCCATATTATACTTCCTTACGTCGGTCACCTTGGCTTACTGATTAGCTTTGATAGCTCTGCTGGTTTTATTCTGTCTGAGGGGTTAGAGGCTTTCATCCTTGGGCGTTTCTTAATCAGACCTTTCGTCTGCTGACAGAACTTGCCCGAACCCTGTCTAATCATTCTTCCGCATACTTCTACTGCGTAATCCGTAATGACAGCTTTGAGATTATCTTTCATTGCTTGAGCATTAAGGTCGTCGTCCTCGGTTAGAGTCGCATATGTGTTTTGCAGTGAGATCCTGAACTCCTCTACTTTCACTGTTTGATGGTTTTCTGCCTCACTAGCTTAACTCGGTCCCTGTTCAAGTCAAGGCTCATTCGAGACCTTGCCATTCTGTGGTCACTGCATTACACTGCGACGAATTTGACAAGTTGTTTCTTGTCATATTTATGCAGCTGTAGTGTAGGACGTCTACGAAGGCGCTGCGTCGCGAACGGCTAGCGGTACGTCTCGGTTCAGTCCGGAGGCAGCGATCAGTCCCAGCGGCAGCGATCAGCGCATACGCACGAGCATCGGTGCCGTTGTCTTCGTCGTCTTCTCCCTTAAGCCAGCCGCCGAGAGTTCGGGAGCCGAAGACCTGTCTTACACAACTATGTTTCAGTCGTGACAAATGCGTTAAGCACGCTTAAACTACTCCACAATTACAATCTACTTATTACAAATTTACTCCACCTTGGAGGATTCCCCTAAACATTTGACCAACACTCTTCCCACTTCGAGTTACTGATCAATTCGCTCTCGCCCTACCATAAGCTTGCCGTCCCGGTCGGCTCAATTGGTAGAGCGACTGCTCCGGTGAAGCGGTGGTCCCGGGTTCGAACCCCGGACCAGGACGAATTTTCCTTTAACTACGAAGTTTCTGAGAAAGCTGTAGAGCTTATTTCCTTTGAAGCCGTATGGCTACGCTTGGGTGGATGTTAATCAGTACTTACTCCCTTATTACAAATCTACTCCACCTTGGGGGATTCCCCTAAACATTTGACCGACCTACTGCACACATTGGAGATGGCTGCAGACGCCTTTTCTTTCATGTCGCAGGGTGACTCTGGAGGGCCGCTGCAGTGCAAACTGTTCGGCCGTTGGCACCTGACGGGCATCACGTCGTTCGGCTCCGGATGCGCCAAGAAGGGCTTTCCGGACGTGTACACAAAGGTGGCCAACTACGTGGACTGGATCAAGGAGATCATGCAGCGCCCACACTAGCGTCGCCTGCCGCCATCGAGCGATGCGGGGGGAGGCATGCGTGCAACCCGCCACGTCACGAATGGCGGCCGGTTTCTTGTGCGAAGCAATCCCACCGAATGGATGCGTCGTCTCGGTGGTGTCTTCAACTGCGACATTCTCCGATGAGAGACATGCGCGACGAATAGATAGCGGGTGTGGCGGCCCACCGCAGTGCGAGTGGCTGTTGCAGGACGGCAGTCGTCGGGCCGCATGGAGTGATAAAACTCAGGAATGCTGGAGGTATATGGTAGCACCATTCGTTTCTGAAAACGTAGTATCGACGAATCGGTCGAAATGGAAGCGCTGTAGAGCCAAAACTGCGAAGAAACGTTTTTTTCTTTACTTTCTATAGTGAAACCTAAGCGCCAGTGGCGAACGTCTTTCATGGTCTAGCGCTTTCGGTCCCATACCCATTCACACTTGACGTGTTTGCCGCGTTTATCAGAGTTCAAAGAGCCTTGACAGTGGCACCCGTATTTCTAGAAGCTAGTACCGCTGTTTTTGCTGTTCTGCTCAAGCGCACTTTTTTCTCCGCTCCCGTTCGTTCTCAGAGAGTGAAAGTCGATTATTTTTTGGACAGAGGCGTAATCAAGGAGGACGGCACATGCGCGAAAAGAACGGCCATCGAAAGTACGAAACACTGCATAAAAAGTGCTCCATTAGCAATACATACGGCAAAAAATAAAAAAAGGTAATTTCACATCGGTACAGCGCCACTGTCCAACCACTGATGCAGTCGTGGTTATTCTTTTTGATCAGAAATGATTCCATGATTCCGCGTGCCATGGCTTTCACCGTGGCTGTTCAAAATAGAGACGAACTAGCCAGAGAGCATGTCATGCTGAACTGTATTTAAATTTATTACCTTTTACAGCTCATGAAAGCTTCGTGGGTTTAGAGTGCAGGGGATGAGAAAGGATGGTAAGGATGCCGCAAAATTTGCAACTGTAGCGATTTTACAAAATCTCCACTTATCATAGTCACCTTCGAGGTTCCACTGCAGGCCTACCTCACTGAGGATACGGGGAGGGGGGCCACTGTGGTATATGTAACAGCCGGTGTCGTCGATTCGGCGGACAGGTGTTTGCGAAGCGCGTCTACTCTTACAATCTTTCCTCTCACATCTTTAAACTCCCGTCTGTCTGCACATGGCAGCGATTGTGGCTCAGCTCGAATCAGTGGGCAGGCCCGTGCACTTTCCTTTTCATCCTTGCTTCAGTCGCAGTAACAACAACGTTTCGCACAGAAGCCTTTGCTGGGGGCATGTACAAGTGCCGCGCATCACACATATTCATTGAAGCGCCACAATACGGCCATTTGTCACCCGTTGTCAGCCGTTTATCAAGCCAACGATGACGAACAGATGGGGTTATACCCGTCCCTGCCCGGATCAGGCGCACGGATACCTCCTTCCCCAGAGTAAGACCAAACGGGACAGAGTGCGAACACGAAGAAATTAGCATGCGTATTCGTTTGGGCAGGACTTGCGATTCGCTCTTGCGATTTTCCCTAAATCTACCCCTAGCTGCGGTGGGGCCGCGAATTTGTGTAGAAGGATCGGCACGTCCTTAACCGCGTCGTTTGCTCCGTTGCGTAAGTGGTTATCTGGGAGACGATGTTACGCAAACCTTGCAGCGTCAACTAGATGGAAGCGGTGCCGAGTTCAACTGCAGGAGTTTTACGCTGCCAGCAGTGCACAAAGAACATGGGAACGGAAATGTTCCACGCTGTAGAGTAACGTCTGCAGTACCATGACAGAGCAGTTCTTGTAAGGCAACGAGCCTATGTTGCTAAAGACTCGGTTCTTCCCGGTTTGGAACAGCTTATGTTAATACGAGGCGCTACTTGTAGACGAATATCGCCTAGCACAAATGGCTAACGGGCGGATTTCAAGCGGGAAGAGTTTAGCGCATGAATGTTGCTGTAATTGGGAGGCCTTAATATGGCATCGTGTATGGCGATAACGCACGTTATCAGCAGACAGCCAGGAAGGGTGGATGTAATGGATAATGATTTCATTCATAATCACGTTCATTGTTATTCTTTTTTCGCTTTTTTTACTGCCATATGCCTTCGCGTGCTCTCACTGAAATCAGTCAGTCAGACCGGCGGATGGTAAGAATATGGAACCTGAAGCAAATAATCATGTCATAACTGTGTGAAATTCATGACGTGATTCCACAGATTGGTTACGAAAAAACTGTGAGCACAAGGCCTGGTTAGTTGCCCTAGAAAATAGCGCACCGAAAAAGGTGACCTCATTGCTCTGTTTCCCCCTGTATATAAGCATGGTTGGAGTTCTAAATTTGTATTTAATGTAGCGCGTGGTTAATAATCGGTTTTTCGCGCTCTTGGCAGAATGGTGAGAAGCTAAATCCTAAGCTCTTTCTGCTCTGCGTTTTCTGCGCACGCAGCATTAGAATCACTGGGTCTAGCATACATGTAATTGCTATAAATGCGAAAAATCGCCCTTCAAGTTTTGTCACTTGCTTGTTGTTCAAGAGTCTTCATCGCCGATGTAGAAAGCGCACGTCGACTGTGTGGGTCCGCATTCTAGCCTTCCGTTTTTAAACGACAGATTTGTTCTCGTCTAGCGCTTATTTCTTTCCACCTACGAGAAATAAAACTGCTTGGATCACACGAGACTGCCACCATGCACGAACAAGCGATATGCTGTATAGTTAAATTTCAAAATAAGCGCGAATCTGCTTAGGCTAACGCCTGAATGATTCCTCTGTAGCGCCCCTCTAGGTCGCGAAAATCGCCAGTGTATGGGACGAGGTTCAATATAGTCGTAGAAAACAGCTAAAATTGGACAAAACACGAAAGCACGTGAAAGACAACTTAGAGCGTGTGTTTTCATCTTTATTTTGTGTTTTTTTTAAGCAAGGGTAAAGTTGGGGCTAATTGTTTACACAAACTCAAGGTCTCACGAGCTACCAGTGGGAAACTACGAGGCGGTTAACTGGACACAGACGTGTAACGCAAGACAAGCGCCTACTTAGAGTTGTGGTTGATTCAGAAACAAGGTACACATTTATACATTCGATGCGCATGCCCAAGGCAATGAACACAAGCAATCCTATCTCAACGAGCTTTTCCACACTCTGGGTGTGCAAGTCCATACATTAAAAATCTTAAAAGAGTCACAAACAAATATAATCCTTGTACCCCCCTCCCCCCACCACTTGGGCTTCTGCGAAAAGATGAACAATGAACCGAAGGGAAAGGAGAACGAACAAATGTGAAATTGTGATTCGGGTATCGTTTATATTTCCCTGCCATGCTGCAAGTGTTACGTAGGCCAGACTGGCAGGTGTCCTAGTGCGAGGCACGGTATAAACATTGGACAACTAATATTGATCAGGGCCTGACCACCTTGCCTCGCTCTGCGCAAGGCACAAATGCGCAACTCGCTTCGAAGGAACAAAAATCTTATCTCGTGCGCCCGACAAAAAAAGATCCAGAGATAAGAGTGGTTTTTGAGAACCGCGAGGCTAACGAAGTGCGTAAGTCCCCTCTCCATCACGCTAACGGCGGAAGGGGTAAAACTTATAAGGAAATGGCGTTAACGCACATCTATGACACAGCTCATTGAAATAGATGTGCTTGTGTGCATTGATCTGGGCATGCCTATGAAATGAATAACTTCATCTTGTTTTTCAATGAACCATAGCTGTGAGTGCGTGTTTGCCCCGTGTTATTCATCTGTGTCACGTTAACCGTCCTGAACTTCCCGGTAGCAGCGCGTTAAACAGTCAGCGTGTTTCGTCCAGATTGTACTGTTTTCTACGACTATCATGATGCGTACGTGAGACAGGAGTGGAGGTGAGGAAAGTAGGAAAGGTGGCTGGTCGTACGTCGGGGGCTTCAAGGTGTGTTATACAGATCGTGAGCATGGCCGCTAATCCAATGCATGTGTGCACAGGACAGGGGTGCTGTGTGCCGAGCTGATGAATTGACTGCGCAATTTGAAACGTGCGACGAACAGCCCTAAGCCGCTAGGGAGTCTGTGTAGAGGCGCGCTGTATTAAATGTGGGGACGAGGGGGAGAGAGGCTATGGCGCTGCAAAACACAGCAATGTCAGAAGGGTGCACGTATATGTCATGTGGGGTTTGATGGGATGGACTGTATTAGTGGGACTCGAGAAAGCGGTAACTCTCCGCTCTGTAGCATCTGATGAACCTGTATGCAGTATGCGCTCTTGAGGTAGGGGCGAGGCTGTTTGCAACTCTGTTTGCGGCATCTGTTAGTGTGTTAAGTTGAGCGTATTCCCGAAGCACGCGTATTGGTGTAAGAAGGGGTAGATAATTTATAGCACGCATGTTCTCACGGTTATCCGCTTCAAGGGAATCCAACTGTCTGCGGGTCGGGCGACGGAATTGTACCTTGTGTACAACCTTGGCTGCAGAGCCGAGCCCACAATGTGCTGGCCATATGAGTACTTGCACCACAAGGCAGCCCAGCTGTGTGGAGGATGAGACGGAGCAGAGCGTGAGCTGATTTCCGAATGGCTGTCGGCCACGAGGTGCCGGTCCCTGATATATCAAGAAGACCAATTCGTCATCAGTTTCCCTTTGAACCTGCACTCTCAGCGAACTCTGCGTGGTTTTTGTTTGCGCTTGTGAAGCGTACCGTGCGTGTACCACCAACGTTGAAATTTGTACAGCCTTTTACTCCATGAACCAGTATTTTATGTTCACATAAATGTGTCTTTGGCCGGTATGTGTAAATATTATTAAATACGACATTGGCAGCTTTCCAGCGTTTGAGAACTTTACCTTTTGAATTAGATTAGAAATTCACGCGACTGGGAACGCTTTTCATTCGAATAAAGAATTTCACGAAGAATGAAGGATGCCAGTCTGCGGTTGTGTGGGCCTGTCGTGTTTCGTTGACTGCGTTCCTACTTCTGCTGTTTGCCGTGTATACACCTTTTCATGATACACTGAGCACACATTATTTGGGCTGTGGGAGAGCGTTGGGGACTTTAATCCACAGTTCTTTTAATGCGATAACATTATAGTTGACGTCAGCAACAAAATCCGCCGTCTGATGTCACGAAATTCGCTGGTTGGTTCAGACAGGTCTCGTGAGAATGCGACGTCCTGACAACCTGCCCTGCTGGGCCGCTCTGAATGGTAGAAGTCATGTGACCTTGTGACGCCATCATAACCTGCCCACTGGGACAGGTGGCAGTTAAGTTAATGACTGGCCGAGTAAGGTCACATGACTTTGTGACGTCACCGAAACTTGTGACAAATCTGAAATCTAATGCTGTCACATTCCACTCTTAAGGTGGCCTAAGCGTCGTTACAGTTTTTTTTTCTGTACTACAAAAAAAGCTCAGTGTCGAATATTGCGGCGCCCTCCTGCTCTTGTTGAAAAGTTCTCCACGAAACGAGCGCACTACAGGCGACGCGCCGAGATTTTAGGGAGCCTGGATGTGTGCCTACCTAGAACCAACACGTTGAGCCGCCTTGGTTTAAAGTGAGTGATAGTTTATTAGTACGGAGAAACAGAAAAAATACCCACAGCATGGCGACACAGGCCACAGAAGGCGTTTCAGAGTGTTAGATAACTTTGTTAGGCACGACACCACAAACAGACAGTAGACATCGCTCTGCGGTGAAGCAGCATTATCTAGGTATAACTTACCTGCACAAATAGAACCAGTAAATGATGCATGCCTGCCGTGACGTGGTACTATGCCACGTCGCGTCAGTTTCTTTGATTTATTCCTTTGTTTTGGGATGGCATTTTAAAGAATGTGGAAGTCAAAGAGGGAAACAAAGTTTTTCTGTTATTTGCAGGTGCGCATTCTTTTAGTTTTTGGATTTTTTTTTCTAAGATGGGAGGGCGGGTGTTGAGGAAACAGCATTGCTATGAAAAAAAGCTTTCTGCTGATTGGCTGTCATAGCCACAATAAAAAGCGTGGTTGTTACCAAAGCAAACAATGCAACGCAATCCATTTCATTCACGTATCAAAAATGCTTGCAGCAGAGGCGAAAAGCTCGAAGAAGGCTTGACTTCAAGGCATGCCGCAGAATATGACATTCAAAGACAAGGAGTGATCAAATAATGGAACGCATGCTACAGGGGTAAAGTAAATATATATGAAGAAAACGAGGCGGAACCGGAATTAAAATACGCAAGTAAGCGAAAGGTGCATACAATTATTAAGTAAAACACATGTCAATAAAATGATATGGTGAAACAAGGAAGTCAGTTCATCAAGTTTTGCTTTATATTGAAAGATTATTGGAATATACTTACATTGAAACATTATTGGAATATACTGAGAAGAAACAGAGAAACACCGCACCAGTGAGCAGTAAGGTTTTAAAGAAAAATAAAACGAGAATTATGTTCATAGCCAACGTTAAAAACTTCCATTGCGCAGTTCCTTCAACTTGTAAGACGGGAGTTTATTTAAAGGAACTGGGACGACGGGAGCAGTGGTGAAAACAGTCCGAGGTAAGCCAGGTCGAGCAGAGACACATGCGGCGACGGCAATGCCGCTGAAGCGCACGTACAGCCTTTGTCAAAAGCTTAGAGCCCAGGGGGTTTGCTTCTGGCCTGCACTGATTTGCTCGTAATGCGACCTCCGCGTCCCAAATCACCTGCAGGTAAGAAAATTTTTGGTCCTGCTCCCTCCGATGCGTAGGACTTCCACAAGTGCTGCAGGAGCGCCACAACAGTGCTTAGAAGCAAACCCCCTGGGCTCTAAACTTTTGACAAAGGCTGTACATCTTCGTCTTTCGCACAAATGTGCGTCTTCTGCTTTACGACCATCACCGGGGAGAAGAGGAGCCATCCTGACCACTTACGGTGGCGTCAAAATGGCGGGGTCATAGTAGGGCTTCAGGTGCTGGCCATGAACTGTCTCACGCCCGTGCCGGGGGAGGTCGGAAGACAGCGTGAAGGGTTCTACGTCGTAGTTAACAGCAGGTGTCGACTCCAAGACGCAGAGGGCCGTGGATCTTGGCAAGAAATTTTGAGGACAGCCCAGAGGTACTCGACGGTACCCAGAGCAACACAAAGGCGCTAGTAGAGAAGTCCAGGACGGGGTGATAGTTGTAGCGGGATTTCTGGCGATAGTATATATGTGTCAGTCGTGAGTGAGCGGGCGATTCGGCGAGTCTTCGGCATATTGCGCGGCTTCAGATATAGGGGTATATTCAGAGACGTCAGGGTGGTAAAGGAGAATGGTATCTATTTAGCAGACAGATGACGGCCGTAAAGAAGAAAAGAGGGAAACCGGTAGTGGATTTCGCAACGGTATTGTATGCGTAAGTTACATATGGAAGAATGAGATCCCAACTGGAGTGCTTAGAAGTGACCCACATAGGGAGTGTGGCTAAATCACTCGGTGAGGCAGTTGGTCTGCGGATGACAGGCGGAGGTGGTTCGATGAGTGACGTTGCATTGGGTGAGCATGGTTTTGACTACATCGGACGAGAATGCGCGTCCGCAGTCACTAAGTAGTTCACGAGGCGCACTGTCACGAAGGACGAATCACTGCAGAAGGAACGAGGCGACGTCTGTCGCTGTGGCAGCCGGAAGGGTGGCGGCTTCGGCACACTGCGTCAGATGGTCAACCGCAACGATAGCCCAATGGTTGCTGGCCGCAGAGTACGGAAGCAGGCCGTAGAGAACAATGGCGATGCGATCGAAAGAACGTGGTAAGTAAGGGAGCGGCTGCAACTGATCAACAGAACGATGAAGAGACGTCTTGCGACGCTGACAGGCGAGGCATAAGTGGACGTATTTGAGTACGAAGGTGTACATGCCTTGCCAGTAATAGCCCAGCCGGATTCGGGCGTAAGTCTTGAAAGCTCCCGCGTTAGCGGACTGCGGGTCAGCGTGGAAATAGGCGCATGTTTGCCTGCGCAAGTGGCGAGGAATAAGAAACAACCATTTGCGACCATCTGAGCTGTAGTTGCGGCGATAGCGGAGATTACTACGAGTGGCAAAGTGGGAAGCATGGCGGCGGAGCGCACGTGACGGAGAAGCAGCCGCTGGGTTGATGAGAAAAGTGAGAAGAGAGGCGATCCAGGGGTCAGTGCGTAGCACGGAAGGCATGTCACTAAAGGGAAGCGCTGGTGGTGAGGTGTCATAGGTGGAAAGGCTGGCAATGTCGGCGGGAAGTGGACAGCAGGACAGGGCATCAGTGTCTTGATGCTTGCGGTCGGGCCGATAGACGACGCGGATATCATATTCCTGTAGAAGAAGAGCCCACCTGGGAAGACGGCTGGATGGGTCTTTCAAGGAGGACAGCCAACAAAGCGCATGGTGGCCCGTAACAACGGCAAAAGGGTGACGTAGAGGTAAGGGCGGAATTTGGCAAGGGCCAAGACAATGGTCCAACAGTCCTTTTCAGTTACAGAGCAGTTGGATTCAGCCTCGGTGAGCGTGCGACTGGCATAGGCAACGACGTAGTAGTCATCGCCCAGATACTCACTGGGCGAGGGGTAGGAGCGGTCAAGTCGAAATGGCGGAGTATGGGCGGCGCGGTGAGGAGGCGGCGCAAGGTGTTGTAGGCGTTTTGACGCGCTGGAGGCCATAGCGATAAATCGTATCTTCCGGACAGAAGTAGGGCTAAAAGCGAAGCAATGGAAGTAAAGGTGCGATTAAACCGCCCAAAGTACGAGCACAGACCTAGGAAGCTCCGTAGATCAGCTAATTGCCTTAATGACTTTAAAATGCCGTGCACAACTCTTACATTCGAGTTTTGACGCTTGTGCACTTAACGAGTCCACCAAGAGGCCGAAGAACGCCTGGGTGCTGCGCTTTTTGATGCAGCAGCTGGCGGGAATCCCGGGCAAAGTGCTCTTTGCTATTGCGAGCGGGGGAAAAGACGCCAAGCGACGATTTCTATAGCAGCAAAGAGTCCGATGGGAGAAATTAGTTCCGACAAACTATACTCGCCTCTGTGAGATAAGCTCGTCTCTGAATATTCGCAAATATTCTGGTTGTCTTTATTTACGTTGCCCCGATACAAGTTCGGCGCGCTTTGCGTGATTGTCGGAGAATGTGCATGCACTGTACGAGGACTGGACACTGGACTGGAGGACTGTTATAGTGTTCCGCATGGAAACTGATCCCTTTGGGCGCACAAATAACGAGCAGCGCGCAGGAAACTGACTGTTTCAAAATTGCTTTCCATTGTAGATGCTTTTTATCGTTCTTTTTTGACATGCATGCCCTTGTTGCTTTCATAAATACTTTTGCAACATCGCACGCGCCAAGCTGCGAACGGTCGGTGAATGTTCGATGGCAATTTTTTTCGACATAACTAGACAAGTGTTGCATACCTACTCTTAACGCTCCTAAAAGATAATACTGATCTGATTTCTTCAATGAGGAGAAGAGATTTCCATACGGCTTAGAACCCTATGTTCAGTTCTCTGGTATTAGCTTCAAGAAAAGCTGCCCTTATGGAGTAAGCGTTTCTGGTACACTTCACTGTGATGTACTTTAATGTGATGGCGTTAGCTTAAAGTGCGTTGGCAATTCATGTGACTATTCTTGCACCAAATTGTTTTGTGTTTAGGGCACACTTAAGGGCCTATGCTTATGGTATATTAAGAACCTCTAAACAATATTCCTTCTTGTTATGAAATTTTTATTTCGGTGTTCTAGTTCTAGCATTACTCCCAGCATTTGCACTTTCTCGATCTTATGCTTTTGGGGTGGTGTCTTTCATTGGTGTCTGTTCTTGCATGACCAAAACTTAATTTCTGAAGGAGTTCGAGTCTGGTATATTATATGTAATTGGAAATTATGAATGTTATGCTTTCTTGGTCAAACTGTTTTCCTACCTAATAGAACGTTTCGCTATTACCGCCTGCGTTTCGTCTCATGAAAATTTAATTGCCTAGTCGTTGACATATGCGGTTAACTTTTGTTTCACTTGGTCAAATGAACAAGAATAAGTCGTTATGGTTTATCTACAAATCACTATATAATCATTTATCGCCGGCGGCGCGAAGTGACACATTCTTATACTATTTGTTTCAGGATCACTTTTGTCCAGATCAGTTAGAGAAAGTCAGAATAGTTGGAAAGAAGAAGGTGAAGTGGAATGGCATTCCTAATATTTTTTCTCATATTTAACCGAAAAAAGAAAGGAAAACACCGTTTCCTAGCCAGTCACCTCTGTCGACATCCACTGCTGATTCATGACATGCATTTCATCATGTACAGGGGCGAAAGCAGCAAATGTGAACAGAGCGGCGTCTGCGTACTCCGCTGTTCCCATTAGTTTGCACCGTGCTCTTACCTTGGTGATTACCAGCCAGATTACAAGCGCTATGAAAATAAATGCAAGCAGCGGAGCCCATAGGTAGCGCGCTGTTCCCAATTTTTTTAAAGCGATGCTTATTGCCTCAGTACATAAAACGGTATGTAATGATAGATGACGACGATGCTTAAATAAATTAAAAAAAGGTTCGCTGATCTAATGAAGTCGTGGAGTGAACGGTGATGAGGTCCTTGTGTCCAAGCGGTGTATGAAGCACTATTGTCGGGCGAAAGACCCGCTGCCGCCAGGTGCCGAATTCTTGTCGGCTTCAACGCCGGGCAAACCCACAGCAGGTGGTGAATGTCGGCCTCAAAATTTCGGTTCTTGCAGACTGGACGTCCGTGGCGTGGATATAAACCTAGGAATTGCGGCCACTTTCGTGTAACGGCCGGAGTTAGGGCAACCCCGACCCGGATCCGGCGAAACGCAACCTCCTCTGCACTGCTAAGACCACGGGGGAAGGTTACCGCACACGGAAGGATTAGAGCACGTGTGCGACGGGAGGTGTTCCTTTCTTCGAGGCAAAAATGGGGTAGTGGTCGCCCCATACCTCTACCGCACTACACAGGACAAGCAAATCCCACGCTCGACACCGACATCACGGAGACGGAAGTCAGAGCGGCCCTCCTGATTCTCCGCGCCAACTCCGCACCTGGTGCAGACCAGATCACAAACTCGATGCTCCGTAATCTGGATGACCAATCGATCACCCACATTACGAAATACTTCAACCAGTGCTGGAGGGAGGGCAACCTCCCTCAGTCCTGGAGCCACGCGAAGGTAATATTCATACCTAAACCCAACAAACCACTTACACTTGAAAACCTTCGCCCGATTTCGCTAACCTCATGCCTCGGGAAGCTCCTCGAGCATGTTGTGTTAGCGAGACTCACAAGTCACATGGCGGACAACAATCTTTACCCGCATACCATGGTGGTATTTCGCCCCCATCTATCCGCACAGGACGCCATGCTGCAGCTCACACACGACATTTTCGACCCGCTTCTTCCAGGTCACACCAAGGCAGTCTTAGCTTTGGATCTCTCCAAAGCTTTTGATCGCATTGAACATCAGGCGATCATGACTGCTCTATCCCCATTGAATGTGGGTGCGCGCACGTATGCCTAAATTCAAGCATTCCTCACTGACCGCACGGCTGAGATACACTTCGGCCCTCTGTCTTCCCCCTCCTACACGCTTCAGAGTATCGGCACCCCTCAAGGGTCCGTTCTTTCCCCCTTTCTCTTTAACATTACCCTCATCCCCCTTGCCCGAAAATTGGCAACAATTCTCCACCTGAAGCACACTCTTTATGCCGACGATATCACCCTGTTGACCACCCACCGCAGTGACGGCGACATAGAGAACACCTTACAGGAAGCAGCCACCCTCACCCAAAATTACGCAAGCACCATCGGACTGTTTTGCTCCCCAGAGAAGTCCGAACTGCTCCTCATCCGTCCTAAGAACCACCGCTGTCCCCGCTCCCCCATTGCCATTGAACTGGATGGTGACCCGGTACCTGAGGTTGGCACCCTCCGTGTATTGGGCCTGCACATCCAGAACGATGGCAAAAACACCACTACCCTCAAGAAACTCAAGCAGGTTGTAGGCGCGATATCGCACCTCATCCGCAGTGTTTCGGGACGTCATAGAGGCATGAAGGAGCGCGACCTATGTCGCCTCATTCATGTCTTTGTCCTCAGCCGTGTGCTGTACACTACCCCATACTTACAACTATCAAAACATGACATAAACGCTTTGGATGCTTTGATTCGCAAGGCATTCAGAGTAGCACTTCATCTCCCCCTCAACACACCCACAGAAAGATTACTAGGCCTGGGCCTCCACAACACGATCGGGGAACTAGTGGAGGCCCACCGACAGATCCAATACATCAGGCTCACACAAACTTCCACAGGTCGGTATACCCTGGACTCCCTCGGCATCAGAATACCGGCCAACGACCCAACCCTCTTCGCCATCCCACGACCCCTTCACCAGGAGCTTCTCATTAGGCCGCTCCCGAGGAATATGCACCCGTCCCACCATGAGCAGCGCCGCAGAGCCCGTGCGAAGGCACTCCATCGAGCGTACGGCCCCGAGCAGGACGCCGTATGGGTGGACGCTGCCTGCACGGGTGATGAAGCGACAGCAGCTGTGGTGGACTCCTCTTTATCCGCCCTCCTCACACTACCTCTCCCTCCAGACACGTCTCCAGAGGCTGCAGAGGAAGCCGCCATTGCACTAGGTATCACTCGCACGGAAGCCCGGTATATATTAAGCGACTCCAAAACTGCGATTTTAAATTTTTCTCGAGGCCGAGTTCATGTCCCTGCTTTTGGCATACTGGACTCGCCCGATGCACCCCGCCCCGCCATGTGGAGCTGATATGGGTTCCTGCGCACTCCGGGAATCCCGGAAACGAGGCTGCCAACCTTTTAGCCCGAGGTTCTTTAAACCGCGCTCAGGTGGCCTCGGATCGGGGATTCACGAAGGAGCGCATGCACACATTCAGTGAGCTGACCCAGGCATACAGAGCCTCACGCCAGCTCTACCCCCCGCCCCACCCCTCCCTAGATAACAAACACGCAACACTCTGGCGCAGACTACAGACACACTCTCTCCCCTCACCCCTTACCCTAGCCCACTATCATCCATCCTTTCCCACTCCCACATGTGCCCTATGCCCAGAACCCTTCGCTTCTTCCCTCCACATCCTTTCCCTCTGCCCGGCGTACCCTCCCCCGCGGGTCCTAGAGAACCTCAAGACCTGGGAGGACTGGGAGACCCTGCTGCGCTCGGAGGACCCGGCCGTGCAGACCATCGCCACAGGCCGTGCTGCCAGTGTTATGGACCTCAGGAACATAAACACTTGAGTGCAGTGGGGTCGTGCGGGGACCCTGGGGCGTGCCCCGAATTCCTTTGTAAATAAAGTTTTTTTCTCTCTCTCTCTCGCAAAGCGGGTCGCAGAATCTGAACGGCTTTGTGAGCTCAGTAGGCAACGTGCTTGCCGCTACACGATGGATGTCCTGGCAAATTTCTGGAGTACAACTGATGCGTCGTAGTAGGCGTGTGACGTGAAGGGTGTCGGTGCCAATGACAATGCGGGCCGTAGGTAGCAGGGGAACAGCGCCCACAGAGCAAACTGCCTTTTGAACCGCAAGCATATCCGCACAGAAGGAGGAGAAGGAGAAGGAGGAGCAATGCGTCTAATCAGACCCAACGCCTGAATCGCTTGCTTTTTATCTCGAGTAAACCAAGCAGTCCCCTTTCCTGACTCGTGTACTGTCAAGCCCAGGATTTTTACGTTTGAACTTTCTTGAAGTGGAGTTCCGGATTGATGTAGACGAATTGGATTTGAAATTAGTTGCAACGAGCTTACGGCGCCCCATCGCTTTTTTTTTTTTTACCGTGACAGTGCGCATGTATGCACGCCCAAGCAAAAACTGCAGCACTTTTTTTCCTAACTAGCAAGAAGACAACGTTATGCTTCACCCACTGCTGTACAGCATACCAATTTCTTAAAGCATGCGGTAGTCTAAATAAAATCCACACCGCGCGGTCGTCGCTTCAGCCGCGCTGGACCAAATATGGAGGCGAGCTGGAGTTACCACTGATGGTCGCGGTACTTTTCCCGTTCCCGTGGCGCTCCAGTGACTCTACGTGGCGCTGGCTAACAGCGCCACCATCCTAGACAGCGGATGGCGCTGCAAACAGCCCTTTGCACAAGCCTCGCTATGGACGCATGCACCAGACCTGCCTTAGTCCGACAAAAACTGCATGCGCTTGGGACGCTGAGTACGGACGCGCTGTTCGATATAATATCCGCAAACCTCGGAATCAGACAGCGTTTACGCAAGCCGGCGTAATGTGGGAATCGAAGACGGGTGTATCGCAATATTTGTGGCAGGACTCCACACATATTGCCATGATAAGGCCCAAAATATGCCCGTTTAGCAGTTATTATTTCAAAGCCTTTAAATAAGCCGATAATAAATATAATAGTTGCGATGCATTCCGCAATCACCATAGAGAATGCGGAAACAAAAAAACTCGAAGGGTGTACTTTGAAGCGGAATAAAAATGAGCAATGTTCCGATTTTAGAACAGTGACAAGTAAACTTTGAGGACGGCAGCCTTTAAGCAACGTTGGCAGCCGCAGCATAGAAAGGGTTTATTTATTTATTTATTTATCAATACTGCAAACCCCTCTGGGGATTTTAGCAGGGTGGGATACAATAAATACATAATGAAAACAATAACACAGACAAAGCATATAATACAAATTAGATCCATGGAGCGTATAAACAGTTAAAGACAACACGATTCTAAACAATACCTAAAACAAATGCCGAGAGTGATGATTTTGAAATTTGATCATTGGTTAGTAGATTCCATTCAGTTACTGTTCGGGGAAAGAAAGAATACTTAAAACAGTTATTATGGGTGCTAAAGGCGGTTATTGTGCGACTGTGTCTCTGCCTTGTAGAATACCCAGATGAAAAACTAATTATTCCCGTGAGGTCGGTTTTATAATGACCGTTAATAAGTTGAAAGAGGAATTTTAGTCGTGATACACGGTTTCTTTGCGTTAATGGTGGCAGGTTTGCTTTCATTAGTAGTTCGGTTACTGATGTACGTCCAAAGCTATTATATATGAAGCGAACTGCTTTTCTTTGCACCATTTCCATCATGGTGATGTTAGTCTTGGTGAAAGGGTCCCAAATTACACATGCATAATCTAAAAAGAAAACATTCGACAGAAGTCTGTCTGGTTGGGCGTCACTTACCTTCTCCTAACATGCATAATCTAGTATCGGCAGGATTACACTTTTGTATGCGAGCAGACGGACAGAAGGGGTGGAAAGTCTCAAAGCCCTCCTCAAGAAGAATAATTTGCGTTTAGCATTAGCTACTACATATTCAAGGTGCTTAGTCCAAGTGAGATCATTAGTGATCCAGAGTCCTAGATACTTGTAGTGTGTTACTTCGGAGAGAAATATATCGTTAGTAGCATATGGATATTTAAGCTTGTGCTTCTTGCGTGTAATGGTCATAAAAACTGTTTTTTGAAAATTAATTGACATTTGCCAAGCTTTGCACCAGGCAACAACTTGTCCTAAGGCATTGTTCAGCAGTTCCTGGTCAGCGGCGTTCTCTATTTCCGAGTACAATACACAGTCGTCAGCATAAAGTTTAACCTTAACGGGAATACCATGCAGTACATCATTAATAAACAAAAGAAACAAAAGAGGCCCAAGCACCGAGCCCTGCGGGACGCCAGAGCCAACTGAAAGTCGTTCTGAATGGTGATCATTAAAAACAACAAATTGTTCTCTGTTCTCAAGATAAGCCGCAAGCCAGTTAATTAGTTGAGAATTTTTCAGTATTGCGCTTAATTTGCGGTACATAAGTCAAAAGTGTTCCAAATACTTCACTTCCTGATGACTAACAGTGCCTCCCAAGCTGCGTCTTGTGCACGTGCCTGCACGAAAAGCTCCACGAGCAGCGCGAGCAGGGCCATGCCAGTGAAAGCACCGTGAGTGCACTACGTGGCAGCGCAGCGCCGGCGCTCAACGCCGGTCTCAAGCCGCTCACGGCAGCTGCGTGCCAAGGGGCCCACTGCTCTGGTACAGGGCAACTGCAGCGCGTTCGTGGCTCCTCTGTGCGCAGTCATGGGATCCACAGCCACGGTCCGCTGGCTACTGCCCGCGGCGCTTGCGACGGCTTTCTTGGCTAGCGTGAGCACACAGGGGAACCAGCTGCAGCAGATCGTCATGAAGATCTGCGCCGAACGACACCTTCACGTGTCGGAAGTTGTGGCGGACTGCGCTGCCCGGGTCTACGGAGAAAACGGTATGCACCTGACCCTGCGGGAGTGCTTGCTGACGCACTTGGAGGGCCGCGATCCGGAGGCGAGCCTGCGGGTCTCGCCGGCAGCTGTCGAAGAGCTCTGTGCCTGGACAAACATGTCTGCGCTAGCAGGCGTGAACACGGACGCCGACGCGAGCAAGGTGGTGCCGTATAAGGCTGGGTCGACGTTCTACTGCGCCCTGGCCAATCTGAAGATCACCCCACACGAGTACCTACGGGCCTACGATGAGTGTCACCGGCAGTACAAGACCCTCGTCGGTCCAGAGCACGAAGACTGAGCAAGGCGCCTCTGCCGAGACAACCAGTTGTCTGCGACTAGTTGCGAGTCTTGATAAGTTTACAAGTGGCCCCGTCTAAGAAATAAAAGCCTCTCAACACTACGGTGTAATAAATTTCGGCCATTTATGTCGTGAGGAAACCGAGGTACTTAATGAGCTCGTGTTTCTGGTGTGACAGAGAAGACGGCTGGTTGAAACACCAGCTTTACCGAGGTTTCTGTGCAAGCGTCAAGCAGCATGAACAATTGTTTTAAGCGAGTTAGCTCTTCCTATTTACGTTTATCAAGGACGCGTCTGTTATCAAAGAAGGTAAAATTGACCAAAACAATAACCACGTGACCATACTATATCACATAGCAATATTGGGTGCGTAGCGCCTCAATTGATACCTATACCGCTAAGATCTTTGCCACAGGCCTCTTTCATCCTCTTCGTTCTCTTCTCTCTCTCCATCGCGACTCGCAGCTTGCGCGGCTTTCCCTAACCCGTCAGGGTCAGTGGTTACTGACTCAAGCGGGTATCTCGCCCATTCCCATCGCCCCTTTTACCTCTCCTATTCCTAACCCGGCTCCCAATCTTCGTATCCTCCCCCTCCCGACCAACATGTCCCCCGTCCTGCACGCCGGCCGTCGTCATGCGGCCGCGCAGCACCATTCCCCTCTTTTTGATACCCAGGCTGTAGCCTACACGGATGCCTCCTTCGTTGGTCCTCGAGGTTCCTGCGGCTACGCCCTGTACCATCCCCACCTCCCCGCTCCTGAAACCCACACCAGCGGGCCGTATCTACGCCCTCCGGATGCATTGTCCCTCGAGATCCTCGCCATTGCGCATGCCCTCCAGTCATTTGCTCTCCTTCCCTCTCTTCAAGAGTACACAGTCTATTCAGACTCACAAGCCGCTATACACCACATACCAAAACACACCCTAACCCTTTCTCTCCAACAGGAGTTCGAACGAGCGGTCACCGCATTACGGCCTTCCATCGTTTTCCTCCGCTGGGTCCCTGGGCATTCAGGGATTGACGGCAATGAGCTGGCCCATCAGCTCGCCCGCGACACACTTTTCCGGGCACCGTTGATCCCCTGGCCCAAGCCCTCGGAGGACGGTGGGAGACTCACCCTTCGCCGCACCACAAAAAAAGGTCTACCTCGAGTTCCGCCTAGACAAACGCCTTTACCCTCCCCCTCATCCATCACTCACGGTGCCGGAGGCTCGCCTTCTTCGGCACATCCAAATGAATGCAGTTATCACCTCGACTCGCCTCTTTCTCTATCACATCGATCGGACCCTTCCTGTCCTAACTGCCCCTGTATCTATGCGGAGCTGGCCCATTGCCTCTTCTATTGCCCGGCTGCCCAGCAGTCGGGTTCCTGCCCCCACATTCTCTATTCATCACCACCTGGCTCGACTGGCTTTGCACTGAATGGGAGGAAGAACAGCGACTTATGTTGGAGAGGAGGAATAACCGCAAACTTGGACGAGGCTTAAGAACGAGAAGAAGACAGAACGAGCGGTAAATATAGCAACTGAAGTTTATTGGGAAAAAAGACATATTGCAGCAAACGTTGCATCTGCGCATAGCCTACGTAACACCGTTACATTGCCAGAACTAAGATAAGGACACATGGAACACGCGAGATGGCTAAGGAAAGAAATCGAAACAAACACAAAAAAGAAGGAAATGCCTGTCACAGGTTTAACAGAAACTGGGTCTCTTTATCTAAAAGCGCCACAGAAGGCTCACTAACACACATATCGAGCCCAAGTTTGCGCGTGTGTGCCGCTTCTAAAATCTCCCTTTCAAGCCTCGACCTGCCGCTTCCGATGATAGTGGCTTTGTTCAACTGTGGGTAGCAGCCATCGCATTTCCTGCAGTGTCTCGGCAGATTGGCGCCATTATCGGGTTTCAAGGACCGGTGATGCTGTCGAAGCCTATCGTTGAGCCAACGTATACTCGCCGCATCGCAGCGGGAACTGGTATACCAGATCAGTGGCCCAGTTAGCACATCGGTGTTCATGCTTGGTCGTGCACGCGACCCTGCGCCTACCTTTCGCCACGTGCCTGCCGAGTTGAGATAGCTTGCAAGGGGCTGAAAAAACATTTTGAATGCCTTGCCTACCCGCCACTCTCTTAAGGTTATGGGCCATCTTGTGCACATAGGGCACAACTTCAAGCGGGCCTTTGTTCAGAGGGATCGCCTCCTCTTGGCCACGTACCTTGTTCCGCACCTTGTTCACGCACGCCATGTCGCCCGTTGGTGATGCGGGCGATCGTGCGTTGTAGCGTTGTTGCTTAGAGCACGGTGAAAGTGTGAGTACTGCGCTGGCTGGATTGAACCCACATGCCTATGATTCTTATTGTAGACATTTCCGGCATGGGCGAACCTTTTAGGTAGACGTTGAGTTCCTGGTGCTCGTTGGCTGGGATGGTCCAGTTTTGATTGCCTCTATCAGCGTTCGGAGGCGCATATTCGTTCATTTCTCTGTGCGCAACCTGCGCAGAGGTCGAACGCTCATGATGAGTCAGTAAGGCTTTCGCCTTCACAGTAAGTAAGCAACCTAAAGTGCCCTCAGAATTCTTTATGCAAGACGCGAACAGATTTATTCCCGTTGATTGCATCCAGTCGGAGCTACTTCTACCAAGAGGTTGCGTGGAGGCAACCCCAAACGAACACCTTCCCCAAATCACGAGATTTGTGCTCGCGTATACCCTGAGGTATGCTCCCCTTCCTATCAACTATGTGGCCAACACGCCACTCTATCCCAAATACTCAGGGCTTGCCCTCGGGACTCCGCTCCTCGAGGTTTGCAGTTCTAGAATCCAGACCAGTGGGAGGCGGCATTGCTCAATTCCGACTCGGACACACAGATCCGAGCTGTGACAAGAGCCCTAAAATTCGCCGAACGCCGCGGGCTCATGGCCACATTATGAGGCTGTACTCCTAGACCATGTTCTACTTTTGTCGGTGAAAATAAAGTTTATAATCCTCCTCCTCCAGGTCTTTGTGGTTACTCTGGTCGAAAGGTCGTTAGCAGCTTTAAACTAAACACGGTCAAGAGCGGCGAGCATTATTCTGTTCGACCCACACTATATTATGTTTATTGTTTGTGTCTTCTCGTCGTGTGTAACATATGATTGGCGATGCTGTCGATCCCGCCTCTTGCGTAGTTTCTGCATGCTTGTTTGGAGTCCGTCACTATATTGTGGTTCTATCCTGCTGCGTTGCCGTGCGATATTGCCAGAGCAACGGAGGCTTCTTCAGCTGCCTCTGTGCTTGGTTTGTTTATCGTTGCGCCGGTTATTTCTTTCCCTCCTTCGTCTGTTACAACGGCGATCGTTTTGTGTTGGTATAGGTACTTTGGTGTGCCCGTGTGAACTACGCTGAAATTGTCGCTGAGTTCCCTGCTAAGTGCTCGGACTCTGGCTTGTCGTCTTTCATGGTGCATATTGGGGTCCATGTGTCTGGGTATGAGTCTTACCCGGATGTTGTTTCTGTCTTTATTATTAATCTCTTCCTTGTCCTTTTGTGTGCCCAGGGGTAGCCCTAATTTTTCCATTATTTGTCTTCGCGTTGTGGTTTGAGTGAGTCTGCCTAGTTGCGCACTACGTTGCGCTTCTCGTAGTTCGCCGAAGCTGTTCGATACTCCCAGAGCCATTAGATTTTCAGTTGGTGTGGACATTGGAAGTTTGAGCGCCGTTTTGTACGCTTTGCCTAGTATGGTGTCGATTTGTAGAATCTCTTGCTTGTTTGTTCGTGGTAGGGGAGGCTGTACGTTATCCTGCTCGTGACGAGGCTGTCTATGAGTCTCGGGGTGTCCTGTTCTCTCATCTCGTCCCCTTCTTTTTGCTGCCGACTCTTCACACGATTCAGGCGACTTGCTCTGCTGCATTCTTAAGAGAGGCGATGGTTTTGCTACATCGTCAGCCACATTCCAAGCACTTGACTTGATTGTTTTCAGATATTGTCCCGTTTCCGAATTTCAGGGTGATTTGGGAGGCTTTTTTTGAACAGCTGGCTGTTCTGAAGTTCTTTTGTTTTGGGGGGCTGTACACGTTTATGATTAAAGCGCTCACAGGCTCTGGATGCTCGCACATATGCGGTGTTTTAAGTACAGAGCTACACCTCTGTTTCTTTTTAAAGCAAGAACAGCTCATCAATGTGGAAGCATTTCTTGCCTTATGAGTGGCGTGGAAAGGATGTCACCACGGGCTGTGGACAGGAAGTGTGGACAAAGGGTGTCCTCGTGAACTGTCGATCATTCAGTAAGAGTTTAATTGTGATTTGTAGCGATTAATAATAATTTAATGAAAAGTTTTAGTGACAGAACTACTAAATAAAATTTTTAAATGAATAACAAGGGAATTAATTTCGCTAATTACTGCCAATAATATACGAAATTGGTGAATTACTAGTAATATTCCCAGAATTGAACAAACAATAAAGATAGCAATGTAATTAATTGATTAACAATAACAAAACTAACTAATTTGCTTAGCTAACCATAAATTAAGCTAATTAATTGTTTGATTTGGGTTTACGGGGTTTAACGTCCCGAAGCGACTCAGGCTACGAGGGACACCGTAGGGAAGTGCTCCGGAAATTTCGACTACCTGGGGTTCTTTGACGTGCACTGACGTCGCACAGTACACGGGCCCCTGGAATTTCGTCTCCATCGAAATTCAGCCACCGCGGCCTGAATCGAACCCGCGTATTTCGGGTCCGCAGCCGAGCGCCATAACCACTGTGACACCGTGGCGGATAATTGTAATTAACCCATATTAACGAATAATTATAAATTAATTAATATAGCACTGATTTATAATTATTTGTCTACATCGTTTAATAATATCTAATTCAAATAATGCTTAATTTTATTACTAACTTAAAGACGAGGCAACAGAACTCGATCACATTTTCGCACATAAGGAGACTTAAGTGCACCTTTAATTTTTGGAGACATCGAGCCACCGAATTGCACAGCTTTCCCCAGCCACGGGTGGCTCGATACCGCGACCACAGCACCAGCCCGTGCGCGCAACTCTAAAAATTTGTTTTGAGGGTAGGAAATAACGCAGTATCTGTCACATATCTCGATGGACACCTAAAACGTGCCGTAAGGGAAGGGAGCGGCAAGAGTGAGCAAGAAAGGGGTGCCGCAGTGGAGGGCTCAAGAATAGTTTGGACCACCTCGGGATCTTTAACGTGCGCACACTCTAACGTGCACAGCACACGGGCGCCTTTCGCGTTTCGCCTCCATCGAAACGTGGCCGCCGCATGCCTAGCTCACATTGCCGACTTCAGTGCCATGGGTTGGGAATGCCCGGTCGTAGGACGGTGCTTCGAAACATTAAGCGCCACGACGCTCCATACGTTTCTGTATAGGTGTTATATTTGGTAAAAAAGGAAAGGCGTGAAGCATTTCAAACGTGGGTGATTGCTTGGATTCCATACCGTTAATGAAGGAATCAAGGAATGGGTGAAAGGGGACGGCTTTAAAAACAAGTCGTTTACGCGTGCTCTCTGGATTTCGCGAGTTGCGCAGCATGGCGCGACCGCTGTAAATTTTAACGCATAAGCCCTTTTTGGCTCGTGAGTGGCGTGGACGGAAGTTGTCCACGAAAGTGTCCACACTAACTGAATGATAAGTTGTACGGTAATTAAAACGAAATGTAAAAGTCGATTAAGGAACAGTTGATAAGCCACATGACAGTAGTGATGGTAAATAGTAGAAATAGCAGTAGTGATAATGATAGCCACTGATAGCGACAGTTAGTGATAGAGATAGATAGTTTATGGTTTATTGGGGTTTAACGTCCCAAAGCAGCTCAGGTTATGAGGGACGCCGTAGTGAAGGGCTCCGGAAATTTCGACCACCTGGGGTTCTTTAACGTGCACTGACATCGCACAGCACACGGGCCCCTAGAATTTCGCCTTCATCGAAATTCAGCCGCCGCGGCCGGGATCGAACCCGCGACTTTCGGGACAGCAGCCGAGCGCCGTAACCACTGAGCCACCGCGGCGGGGTAGAGATAGATAGATAGTGGGAGTGTTGGTAGTGTGACGTTCCGTGCGTGAGCTACCAGGGCCCATATCTTCGGCGGAATCTTCTCTGTGCTCAACCGTCCTACTCCCTTGTCTCCCCTTAAACGGTCCGCGTTCGGCGGCGCCGCGTAGACGGAGCCCCCAGCGGCGGCAAAGCCACTGAAGGGGTATGGTCCGCGTTCGGCGGCGCCGCGTTGACGGAGCCCCCAGCGGCGGCAAGCCACTGAAGGGGTACAATGGTACAAAGGCGCCGGCGGGAGGGAAAGCCAGCCCAATTAGGCTGCCTGGCCGTACAAGGACACAGGAGAGGCTGACAACCCGACAAGAGAAGAAAGCTGCCGGCGGGAGACAAACGACATTCCAACGAGGGAGGTCGGGGGTGCCACAGGCGCCGCCGTGGAAAGGAGGAAGAAACAATCCAGCCTGGGAGACAGGAAATCGGGCGTGGCCGGCGGAGCAGATATAGCTGGCGAGTGCGGACGAAAGGCACGCTCAGGACGAGATCGGACGAGAAAAGGGTCCTTCAGCGCCGAAGCCGGACGGCGCGCAGCTTCTGCCAGCAACCGACGGATCGCAACTCCGGAGCCCCTCCATCGCCCCCATGACGGCGTCGCCACGTAAGCTCGGGCACCCCAGCCTCTGATGTGCAATGTATAATTATTGATTACATCATTTTGTTTAAACTGAGCCGTACGGTGTCTTTTTGCCTCTCCGTCCCGTGTGGACCTGCGCATTATGTGGGGTCGTCACACTGGTGTCAGAAGTGGGGTCTCAAAAGCAAATGTCCTCTGAATGCTGCGACATTCATGACTTCAAAATTGTAATCAAAGGGGAATCACGGGACTGATTGTGGGACTTTGACCCCCATTTGAGAGGCTTGAGGCACCGGAAGGCTGGAGCGGAAAAAAATGTCTGTAACTGACGGAGCTCCCACTCCACAGCCGTCGCTCGGAGCAAGCATGCTGGCATTAGGAAGCGTCATTCCGACGTTTACGGGAGATAAGACAGGGGTTCCAGTCTGCGATTTCTTTTCCATGCTAGAAGAGATTGGGAAAATGGGGGGATGGTCCGATGCTCAAATGCTGGGAATGGCGAGGTGTAAGATGGCAGGAGCTGCTTATGATTTTGCATGGCGAGACGAAAAAGTAAAATCCACAAAATCATTTGCGGAATTTAAGACGCTCGCGTTCGAGCATTTCGACACTGAACCACGTCATGTGCGGGTACAGAGGTTCCGTGACGCCGGACAGATGGTAGGGGAGGACGTGCGAACGTTTGCGTCGCGGCTTCAGCGCCTAGCGCGCGATACGCTGAGTAGGGAGGAGGAAGGAGACCAGCTAAAGAAGAAATACGCGGAGGATCTACTTAAAGAGGAAATGACCGCTTTGTTTGTGGCTGGTCTGCAAGACCCCGTGCGCCGGTTCGTGCTCTCGCGCAAGCCGAGCAATTTCGACCAAGCCGTGGCGGCCGCATTGGATGAGGAACGAAATGAGGCGCTAACGGCGGCCGCAGCGAGAGTACGCGTCATAGAGAGAGCGGTGCCCAACCCTGAGGTTGCTCTCTTGACAGAACGGTTAGATCGCTTAGAGCAGCTGCTATCTCAGCAGGTGGAACGCCAGGTTGAAGCGGGCGCTCAACGGCGCCCATTCGCTGGAAACCGGAGACCGCCACAAAGCTACAGGCGCGGTATGCGAGATTTTGAAGAAATCGCGTGCTTCGCGTGCCAGGGTCGCGGACACATCGCAAGGTTCTGCCCAAACGTGCGCCGTGGGGAGCCACAAAGAGAAGCAGGCGAGACACGCCCGAAGCAAGCCTACAGCGAGGCTCCAGATACAGGGACAAAAAACTAGGTTGTCCTCCCCATCCTGATGAGTGTGGGTAGGGAGCAGTGGGTAATGAGGTGGTGGTGGTTTGTGTGGCCGACGAGGCATGCCCTGTTGTGCGTTGCAAGTTAAATGGTTGTTGCATGGAATTGTTGATAGACACGGGGTCAAAGGTGACCTTGCTTAAGGAAAGCAGCTTTAACACGCTTCGAAGGAAAGGGGATCGCGAGGTGTTGGAAGCGTCTGGTGGTATGGCAACAAAATTTGTAGGCATAACGGGGGATCCTCTTGGCATAAGTGGGCTCTACCGGTTACACTTCACTCTCGGCGGAATTGCATTGGAGCACCCCTGCTACGTATGCCCGGACACGGTGTCTCTGCCAAACGGAGTGTCAGGTATTAGGGCAGGATTTTTTGAGAAAAGGGAAGGTAGTAGTCTCATTCTCTGAGGAAGAGGTTAATGCGGGGTTCTCAAAAGTTCCGTTTTTGAACAGGAGCAGGGCTGAGATTCGCAGTACCGATATTGACACCCGTCAAACATTGGGATCATTAGAGAAGGTATATTCGCGGGTTGCCGTAAAGCTGGTCGATGAGGCGGTCGTCCTTCCGTGGTCGGAGCACATTTTGTTCGCTTATGTGCCTGCAGATGTAGAGAGCGGCGCCGTGGGAGTGCTTGAACCGGTCGACTCTCTTAGTAATGGCCTGAAGGTAGCCTGTGCCTCAAAATCCCGTCGAACGTGTGGGCAAGGAACGACTGAAGTGGTGGAACCCCACAGTCGGAGCACAACTCAGCTTGCAGACACCTCAGTCTCAAAGCAGACAAGGGGTCACAGAATTACTTGGTACGACTCATGAACGCCGATATCCGCTTCGAAATCGGAAAGCTAAGTCGGACTAATGGCGTAAACAGAGCGGAGTTGGGTACTGGTTAAGACTGTGTAATGCTGCAGCTCATAACATTGCTATGTGCTTATGTGTTAAAATATCGGAGTTGCTAGTTAAGCCTTTCTGTCATTAAGTAACACTTTTACACAGGATGCAGAACATGCCCGACTTCCTTTCGTTATCTATATATTTTTTTTGTCTGTGCCGTGATTGTGCTGGAAGTGGGAGCTCCTTTGTAACTGTGGTAAATTTATTTCGTCCAGTTTGGACTAGCAAGGAGAGGCTTGGGTGCTGAGTTTCATGTTTGTCTGTGAAATAAGATCAGTGCTGCCCCTGGAGACGCCAGTTATGACAGCTGCGGCATATGGTGCAGTGCAGTGGTGTTGTGTGCAGCGAAAAGTGTTTTGTCGGACGGAATGTGCGAGGCGATTCAGAAAAAGAAGGGGAGCTGCCTGGACTCAAATGTTCGGAGAACATTCTTCTGGAGGGTGAGCGAGTGTGACGTTCCGTGCGTGAGCTACCAGGGCCCATATCTTCGGCGGAATCTTCTCTGCGCTCAACCGTCCTACTCCCTTGTCTCCCCTTAAACGGTCCGCGTTCGGCGGCGCCGCGTAGACGGAGCCCCCAGCGGCGGCAAAGCCACTGAAGGGGTACGGTCCGCGTTCGGCGGCGCCGCGTTGACGGAGCCCCCAGCGGCGGCAAGCCACTGAAGGGGTACAATGGTACAAAGGCGCCGGCGGGAGGGAAAGCCAGCCCAATTAGGCTGCCTGGCCGTACAGGGACACAGGAGAGGCTGACAACCCGACAAGAGAAGAAAGCTGCCGGCGGGAGACAAACGACATTCCAACGAGGGAGGTCGGGGGTGCCGCGGCGCCGCCGTGGAAAGGAGGAAGAAAGAAACAATCCAGCCTGGGAGACAGGAGATCGGGCGTGGCCGGCGGAGCAGATATAGCTGGCGAGTGCGGACGAAAGGCACGCTCAGGACGAGATCGGACGAGAAAAGGGTCCTTCAGCGCCGAAGCCGGACGGCGCGCAGCTTCTGCCAGCAACCGACGGATCGCAACTCCGGAGCCCCTCCATCGCCCCCATGACGGCGTCGCCACGTAAGCTCGGGCACCCCAGCCTCTGATGTGCAATGTATAATTATTGATTACATCATTTTGTTTAAACTGAGCCGTACGGTGTCTTCTTGCCTCTCCGTCCCGTGTGGACCTGCGCATTATGTGGGGTCGTCACAGTAGTGATAGAGATAATGATAGCTTCCGATAGTGATAGTGCTAGAGATAGTTAGTGATAGTGATGGCAGTGACAATGATAGCTGCTGATAGTGACGGTGCTAGAGATAGTGGCGATTATAGCAAGAGTTAGTGATGGTGATGAAAGCTAGTGATTATGATAGTTGGTGATGGCGATGATGATGATAGTGATTGGAAGAATGAAGTATACATAAAAACAAAAAATATAAATGAAAATAAATATTAAACAATAAGAATAAAATCAAGTAAATTAAAATTCATTGAAATTAAAAATAAACGAAATAAAATATCAAAATGAAAATAGAGGAAGAAAGCGGAAAAGGAAAGGCTTTCGAATTTCCACTCTTAACCAGACAAAGACTGCCAACCTGTAATTCTTTTTTTTTTAATTTCTATGAATAGGCCCCCTGAAGCGGTAAATGCGCTACAAGCATGCTGTAGTGAGGGACTGAGGAATAACTTCGACGTCCTGGGGCTCTTACACATGCAATTCCATCTCATAGAGCGCAGGCCAGAGCGTAGCAATTATATTTGAAGCGTAAGCTTTACTAGCTTCGTGGAGCCAAGGTCATCGGCATGTACATGTGACCTCTAAGTGGAAAATTGTTTTTTTTTTTTGAGGAAAGGAAATGACATCTGTCTAACATATCGGTGGACACTTGGAACGAACATAAGGAAAAGGATAAATGCGAGAGTGAAGGAAGAACGGAAGGGAGAGGTGAAGGGGTGTTAGCCACGTGATGTACCACGTGACTCGCCGTAGCTGCCGCCGCGCGCCACCACTACGCGGGACGCCGCCTCGGTAGCTTTGTCCACGTGACTCGCCGTTCGCTTGAAAGGGAATGAGTGAGTGAATAAACTTCATTGCCTTAACTGGAATTAATGAGGCATACAGGGGCGGCGTGACCCAATACACCGTTGGTGATAAGCGCCAAACGGGAGTGACTGAGAAGCGAATGAGTGTAATCAACGGATCCGGGTGGCTTGTGCTCTGCGAGGTCAGGAAGAGGGGAGAGGGTATATTTGGCGTTGTTCTCTGTATAGATTGTAATTTCAGCCTATACGCATCAGCGTATATAGAGCGCATCGGACGCCCGGTTCGTAAAACCTCGGGCTAAGTGGTCGACTCCCTCGTTCCCTAACTTCCAAGCAGAGGGACAACGAGATGAGGAAAGCCAAGCGAGTAGCCGAGGCGCCCGAGGAGCGTGAAGAACGGCTAGCCAAGCGGAGACGCGAAACTGCGGAACGCAAGAAGCGCCTAGCCGTTGTGTCGGAGCCTGTGATGTCGATAACAGCAGCCAAACCGAGGAAGTGAAGGCCCATCGGATGACCGAGCACACCATTGAAAAGGCGGCAAACTACTTCACGGACCACAGGAGCGCAATCAAGGAAAACAACGCTGAATAAAGACATATGTATCAGCCAATCTGTCCCTTCATTAAGCATAGACATAGATTAACCAAGTTTAGCCATGGCAAACGTACTTTTCACTGCGTATATCCTGGCATAGTCGAGCTAGCCACCGCCAATTTTATTTGGAGTCGCTAAGGGCTGTGCGAGTGGCACGGTGAACGATGGCCAGCGCTATTGCAACTTCTGCAGCTGTGAGAAACGAAACCCGCGTCGTGGCTGCGTTGAGTAGAGTAGCGCGAGGAGTGGCAACACATGCTGTATAGGTGTTGTATTTGGCGGCGCCTAGACTGCGTGGGTGTCATCCATGTACGTTGTGCCTAAGGCTATAGTGTACTAGAATACTAAGACTTGGGCTTTAAGGCACCGGCGTGTGTCGTGTCGTCAAGGTCACATATTCTTTGGTAGGGGTTTGACCACCAGGCGACTGCAGATGCCTGTGGGAAAGGCTGCGGGGGGGTTGATATGTAACTTGTTGAGAATATGGTGACCATGAACGGTACGTGAGAGGTGTGGGACGGCGCCGCTCTCGCATGTATACATACTGCCGCCTCGCAGTTTGTCGCTATGTATGAAGCGAGTAGACCGGAACCGTCTACGCCGTCAGGACGGTCTCGTAGACGACGGGCTGACCCTGATATTCTGGCTGACGTTGCCACTCATGCTATTTAGCTAGAGGTAAGGAACTTAAACATGGCAAGCTAGCGGCAGAGACCGACGAAGAACGGCGGTTGAAAGATGCCGAGAGGTGGCAGCGAAGAGCTTTGGAGGCAGTCGCTGCTGCTTCTGCCTCTGCCACAACTTCGGTTTCGGGGACAGACGAAGAGGTTGATTCTAACCTGGCTTAGCAACACAAAAAGCTTTCGCTTGCATAACAGAGCTTAGCCGAGCTGAGCCACAGCCATTTTTTGATGCATAACTGGAACTGTTTCGCCGGATTTTGTTGGCTCTGTATCGCAACTGCGCGCTTGTTTGAAGAAAAGCGACGAGTGGCAACGGTACGAACAAGCATTACAGCCTAGAGAGGAAAGATTGGCTGTGGTTTAGCTCTGGTTAAACCTGGGGGATTGCGAAAGCAACATCTGTGCGTAGCCATATATTGTTGCGTGAGCTACATTGCCCACAGTCTCGCCGTTTCGCGTGCTCTTGCACGACCAAACTGCGCATGCGCGAGGAACAAGTGACGTCACTACGCACAGCTGGCGTGCCTCGCCGCGCGCGCTCGCCTTCCTTTCCTTAAAATGATCGGAGTATAAAAAGTTGGCAACGCCAACGGCAATGCACACCATGAACGCCGATGGCCTATGGCTTCAGCGCCGCGTGGGGGGCGCTGTGAGCGCGCGGAGCGAGAGGACGTCAGTGCATCGGCTCCGCCAAGTTTTGGCTGGAGCCACGGATCTTCGACCGCAACCCCGTCAACACAGCCGCGTCTGGCTTCCCGAAGACGACAGCTACCTGTGCATACCTCTCGCACACAGGTGGGGCAAAATTTAGGCCATATAGGGCCGATCTTCACTTGGGTATCGTGGCGGCGGCGCTAGGCCTAACGTCTACGCCGGCGCCCGGCCGTGAGTGAGTCGCCCACCCGCGGCAAGATGGCTTCGCCAAGCTTACAACGTGGCTACGACCCGGACGCCATGGCCTGGTCCGAGGTTCCAGCAAATCCAGCGCCTGATAGCCCGGACTCTGCGCCCATCGAGAACTTGAAGTTATTCAAGCTAGTGGAACGCCGCTCCCGCAAGCGGAACGCTAACTCCAAGAAAGCGGACACCACGTCGCCAGGCCGCTCAACACGGCACAGCGCTGCTGCGCGCGCTGCAGCGCTTCACGGTGGGCCCCAGGGACCTGCTTGGAAACCAAAGCGGCTTCCGCGGCTTCATCCCGAAGACATCGTTATCATCTTGAAGCCCCGGGTGACCGTCGCTCTGAAGGATGTCTTTCAACATGGTGAGCTGGGAGCAGCGTTCGCGGCCTACCTGGGCGCCAAGGCCGCAGCATCGCTCAGCCTGCTCCCCACATGGGAGCAAAACCTGATCGTGGCAGGCACCCGAGAGCCGCACGTCGCAGACAAGCTATTGCGGGACTTCGAACTAACAACACCGAAAGGCCAGCTCTCTATGTACGGCCAGTTGAAGCTCACTGGTGACGTGTGCCGCGGCGTCATCACCGTGGCCAAGCACGAGACCAGTGAGTCTCTGCAAAACAAGATCCAGTGGCGTGCTGGAGAGCTTGCCGATATCCGCAAGCTTGGAAAATCAGACGTCGCGGCGCTCACCTTTGTGGGCAAAGTGGTGCCGCGATACGTTCATTACAACTCAGAAGTCACCCTTGTGCGTGTCTATAAGAAGACGATCCCGGCCTGCGTGCGGTGCGGTACCGTGGGACACCGAGCGGACACATGCCCCTGCCCGGATCAAAAGTGTGGCCTTTGTGGCAGTGCGGTGTCGACCGTCGACGGGGTGGAGACACCGCATGAGTGCACTCCGTCCTGTGCAGTCTGTGGGCAAGCCCACGCCACCAACTCCCGGGACTGCACAGGGAAATTCAGGCAGCTCAAGGTGCCCGGCCGCAAGGCTAGGCGCTCCGAGTTCCCTGGAAAACAGCGACCTGGCCGGCAGCCCAGTCATCCCAATTCAGGTGCCGGTGGCGGAACGCCGCGTGGGGCTGACGGCATCGCCAACAAAACGCCATCATCATCATCCTCGGTGAAGTCACCGCCCGGGAACAAGACTACGCCCCCACCGCCACCGCCCAGCGGCAGGGACGCTCGCCACTTCCCTGCGCTCAAGACAAATGGCGCTGCCGGCGCCCGGGCATCAGCGTCTCAACACGGCAAACAACAGGTGAGCAGCTGGGCTGAGATCGCCTCCTCCTCCTCCCATTCCCCCGCCTCCCCAGTTACCGTCTCCGCACTCGACGCGGAATACAAAAAACAGATCGACGTGCTCCGGGCACAGAATGAGCTTTTGCTCAACAAAATTCAAAATTTAGAATCAAAATTGGCGTCCGCCGCTCCGAGCCCGCAGAACTCGGACGCAATGGAGAGCGACGCGGAGATCTCGCCTGCCCTCGTGACAGCCATCTCCGCGATGGAGGAGCGCTTAACCTCTAAATTACGATCTATGATCGAGACCGCCATGGACCAAATCTTGACCAAGGTCAAATCTGCCGTCCCCGCGGTAGTATCAAAACACATCTTGGACAACCCCCGCCTCCTCCGTCGGACGGGGCCCATTAGGGACGTATCCCGTCCTTCAAAATTCAACCGTCTGATTATTGATTCGGACAATGAGGACAGCTGCCCCGCTTCTTCCATCATCACCCCCTTGATGGCGCAAGTAGCTGGCTCTGAGGCAGCCAATCCCTCCTCCTCCCCCCCAAGAATTTTAAATCATGGCGAGACACCTTAATCAAAGGAGTTCCGCCATCTCCAATTCGGCCATGTCAACTTCCATAACACAGTGGAACTGTAGAGGCTTTAAGGACCGCACTAAGCGGGCCAATTTCCGCCTCTACATTGAAAGTTTCGGGTCCTTACCAGCCGTGGTTGCCCTCCAAGAGCCAGGCCTGGGCGCCACAATTTCAAATTACACGACGTTCCAACAGGACCCCGCGTCTTGTCTTCTCGTTCACAAAGACTACACAGCCAACCTAGTGGATCTCGACCTCAAGCTCGAGTATTCCTATGTAATGGTGACTATCCTACCACTCCGCCGCAGGGACCCGCCGTTGCATATACTCAACGTGTACTGCGCTCCCAAACTCAAGCGAGTGACTTTTGCGGACCTCTTTAGCCGCGCGCTAAGAGTAGCGGGCCGCGATCCCCTGCTGATTGTGGGCGACTTTAATGCTCCCAGTCAGCTGTGGGGGTATCGCAAGGAGGAGTCGCGCGGACGTAGGCTGGCGGAGCTTGCGTCCACGTTGGGCCTCACCCTCCACACGGACCCGGTCCACCCAACACGGCTAGGAAACTCCGTGACACGGGATACGTGCCCGGACTTAACCTTCACTCGCAACATACAACACGCAGACTGGCTCAACACCGAGGAGACCCTCGGTAGCGACCACTGCATCATTAACACTACACTACGCACACGCCCTCTCAAGCGTCCTAGAACACAAGCCCGTATCCCAGATTGGACGAAATTCAGGCAAAATTTTAACTCACTTGATAATACACCCATTTCCGCGCAAGGCTACACAGCATGGTCCCAACAGCTGCTGGCACACCTTTCCTCGCACGAAACACACATCCAGCTCTCAGAGGCGGTCACGGACGTGGATAACCACCTTCTACACCTCTGGGAAGCCCGTCGCAGCCTCGTCCGCCGTTGGCGACGCCAGAAACACAATAGAAAGCTTAAAGCTCGAATTGCCGAGCTTACCCAGAAAGCGGCAGAGTACGCGGCCCAACTCGCCGACTCCAACTGGGTAGATAGATGCAACACGGCCGCGCGACAAATGTCCAGCCGAAACACGTGGCGTCTCTTTCGAGCCCTAATCGACCCAACCCAAACACGAACCGAAACACAAAAACATTTGCAGCGAGCCATGCACGCTTTTCCTGGCAACACGACTCAACTGGCACAGAAACTTCGGGACCAGTATCTGTGTACAGCCCAAGACCCCCGTGGATCTGCGTACTCTTATGCAGGCAGAGAGAACACGGAGCTGGATCAACCTTTCCAGCTCCATGATCTGCGGGCGGCTCTCGCCAAAATGAAACGGGGCACTGCGCCAGGACGGGATAAGGTCACCGTCAAGCTTTTGACGAACCTGCCCGACTTGGCATACCAGTCCCTCCTGGAATACGTCAATGCGATTTGGCGCGGGGACACCCCCCTGCCAATCGAATGGAAAACGGCTTTGGTCACTTTTATTCCTAAAGCCGGCAAACCAATTGACACAGATAACCTCCGCCCCATCTCTCTCACCTCATGTGTGGGCAAACTAATGGAGACGATGGTGCGGGATCGGTTATCTACATATCTTGAATACAAACATGTCTTTGCGAGCACCATGTTCGGATTCCGCCCACACAGATCCGCACAGGATGTCCTCCTGCAACTCAATCGGGAAGTCCTTGACCCCCTCGAATGCTCCCATAACGACCGGGTCGTACTCGCCTTGGATCTTAAAGGGGCATTTGATAATGTAACACATGATATCATACTCACTAACCTAAGTCACACCGACTGTGGCCTCAACACATTCCGATACATAAGCCAATTTTTAATGGATCGTCAATCCTACATTCGAATTCAAGATAGAGACCATGGTCCTTACCTACTCGGCACGCGGGGAACCCCTCAAGGCGCGGTACTTTCCCCGCTGCTCTTCAATCTGGCCATGATGCATCTGCCGGCCCAGCTGAGTGGTGTCGCCGGCGTGCAGCACGCCCTGTACGCCGATGACATCACTCTGTGGGCCACGCAGGGCAGCACAGGGGATATTGAAACCAGCCTGCAAACAGCGGCGACGATAGTAGACCGCTACGCCCGCCGCTGCGGTCTTCAATGTTCCCCTCAAAAATCGGAATTTGTGCACCTCCGCCCCTCACAGAAGTGCACAACTAAAATATCTCTTTCTCTCGAGAGTGGTCCCATACGCGAAAGTGATGAGATACGGGTACTCGGACTCTACATCCACAAACACAGGCGGCCAGACACTACATTGGCCAAACTCCGTAAGGTGGGGGACCAGGTGGGCCGCATGGTCCGCCGGGTTTCCAACAAACGCGGAGGGTTACGAAGCAAGGATGCCTTGCGGCTGGCAAACGCCTTCGTAACTAGTCGAATTCTCTATTCGACTCCTTATCTCCACCTACGGAAACAAGAGGAGGATGCCCTTGAGGTCATCCTTCGCAAAATTGTTAAACGTGCCCTTGACCTCCCCATCACTACTTCGAACAGCCGGCTTATGGCTCTTGGGGTGGTGAATACTTTCCGGGAGCTCCGGGAGGCGCACCTTACAAACCAGTACACGCGTTTGTCGCTAACGGAGTCGGATCGCCGCCTTCTTGCTCGACTCCATATACAACACACCCCTCCAATGGAAGACAGGTTTCGCATCCCGGAACTGTGGAGACGTGCCCTCCACGTGCGGCCTCTTCCAGCAAACATGTCACATGAAGACCATAATGGTCGGCGCCTGGCACGAGCGGAAGCGCTAGCCCGATATTATGGCAACAAAACAGGTGTATACTACGTGGACGCCTCCGGCCCTCACCACGGGGGATGGTACACGGCCGCGGTAGTTCACAACAGCAACACAGTTAACGGCCTCACTTTCAGAGCCCGCAGTGCAACACAAGCAGAAGAGGTCGCGATTGCTCTCGCGGCCTCACATTCCAATTCAAGATACATAATTACCGACTCGCGAGGGGCCTGTCGGAACGTCGAACAAGGCAGCACTCCCTTCCTAGCCTATCGAATATACCAAAATTGCATACGGGATACGGACCCCGCACACCGTCACCTCATATGGGCCCCTGCTCATCAGGGGTTGGCAGGAAACGAGGCAGCAGACGCAGCCGCCCGCGCGCTCTCTCACCGGGCTGTTTTCTCCTCCCCACCTGATCAGGAACCCGATTTTAATCCGGTTTATACGTTCAAAAATATCGCAACCTACTTTCAAGATAGCCATCGCCTTTACCCTAGCCCATGTAAAGGCCTCAAGAAGGCGGATGAGCGGCTTCTTCTCCGCCTCTTCACCAATACATTGCTGTGCCCGGCAGCACTAAAACATTTTGACCCCTCCTTTAGCGGCAACTGCCCGCACTGTGGTGCGGTGTCTTCGGACACCTATCACATGGTGTGGGCCTGCCCCTCCAACCCGGCCATTCCCCCTATCCCCAACCCAACCCGGGAGGACTGGGAGGCGACCCTGCTCGGCTGCCACGACTTACAGGCCCAACAAGCCTTAGTCGGGCGCGCCCGGGCGGCGGCTACCGCCACTGGGGTCCCAAACTAGGGACCTCCACCTAGTGTTTGTAAGGATCGGTCCCTTACGGGCCGATCCAAACACCTCCTGTTCTGAATAAATGTTTTCACCACCCACCCAGCGCCGCGTTTCTGGCACAACATTGTCAATGCCTGCAGCTCACATCTCTCTCTCTCTCATCACCCCACGTACCTATAAGCACGATTCAGGCGTCCAATGACCTAGGGAGCCAATATGCGACTTCCTTTCCTTAAAATGATCGGAGTGTAAAACGTTAAAAACGCCAACGCCAATGAACGCAACGAACGCCGACGTCCTATGGCTTCAGCGCCGCGTTTCTGGCACAACATTGTCAATGCCAACGCATGCAGCGCACACCTGTCACTACCGCCACTTAGCTTAAAGCATGGTTGAGGTGTCCAATGTTCCAAGAGGGCAGTTAAGCGCTTTCCCTCTGATTCAGGTGTTCACCGAAATGCGGACACCTCGCCGTCACCTCACGCTGCGTATATCCTGGTATAGCTGAGCTAAGCCACTGCCAATTTTATACACACCACAAACCACGCAGATGCTGAGAGGGAGTCTACGCAAGGACTACGCCGTCGCACCTTACATAGCCCCGCCGGACGGTGCAGTACGCGGAGTCATGTCCAATGCGTACTGGAACAAGACCCCGACAGAGCTCCTGCAAGACCTGATCACCGGCAACCCAGACGCCCCCATCGTGGGCGCCCGCCGAATGGGCTCCACGCGTTCCATTTTCATTACGTTCCGTGCTGGACCTGTCCCACGCGCCGTTCTTTATGGAGGAGCCCTCCACAGATGCACATTTAAGCTAAGTGGTGGTAGAGATATATAATGTGCGCTGCATGCGTTGTCATTGACAACGTTGTGGCAGAAACGGCGCTGAAGCCATAGGCCGTCGGCGTTCGTTGCGTTCATTGGCGTTGGCGTTGACCACGTTTTACACTCCGATCATTTTAAGGAAAGGAAGTCGCATAATGGCTCCCTAGGTCAGCGGATGCCTGAATCGTGCTTATAGGTACGTGGGGTAATGAGAGAGAGAAAGATGTGGGCTGCACGCATTGACAAGGTTATGTAAGAAACGCGGCGCTGAAGCCATAGGCGTTCATTGCCGTTGGCGTTGCCAACGTTTTATACCCCATACTAGGGACCTCCACTTAGTGTTTGTAAGGATCAGTCCCTTAAGGGCTGATCCAAACATACCTCCTGTTCCTTTGTAATAAATGTTTTCACCACCACCACCACCCACTTAGCTTAAAGCATGGTTGAGGTGTTCATTGTTCCAAGAGGGCAGTTATGCGCCTTCCCTCTGGTTCAAGGTGTCAACCGAGATGCGGACACCTCGCCCTCACCTCACGCGACGTATATCCTGGTATAGCAGAGCTAAGCCTCTGCCAATTTTAAGGCGGAAGCCTTTAATGCCTCATCGTTGTAAGCAGAGGTTGCCGACAGAAATGTCACGCTTTTCAATTGGTCCAAACGGTTGTGACGTCACAGTGCGCGAATTATAACGGGGCCAATTGTAGTTTGGCTACTAACCATGCAACCAATTAAAGGGATCGTATAGTGACGCTCCAAGTCAGTTTTAGTTTAGTTCATTGCTTACTTCACCAATTAGTCTAATTACCCTTTCTAGTCAGACCAGATAAATAAATAAAACCGAGTAGGAAATTGGCCGAGCTTGGGAATCGAACCCCCGGTCTCCAAAGTGCGAGTCAAGACGCGGGTTCGATCCCGGCCGCGGCGGCTAGAATTTCTTTGGAGGAGAAATTCGAGGCCCGTGTACTGTGCGATGTCAGTGCACGTTAAAGAACCCCAGGTGGTCGAAATTTCCGGAGCCCTCCACTACGGCGTCTCTCATAGCCTTAGTCGCTTTGGGACGTTAAACCCCATAAACCAAACCAAACCAAACCAAAGTGCGAGTCGAGCACGCTACCACTCCGCCATGCCAGCTCGATGGTTTGGAATGAACAAAGGTGCGTCTAGTGAATACGGTGTCTTCGTTCACTCCCATCTTCCTCCCTTCCCGTTACGGCGAGGTTTAGGTGTCTACCGAGATATGAGAGACATTTCCTTTCCTCAAAAACCAATTTACCGATGAGCAAGGCGTATTTGTCCGCGTTTCAGATTGGTTCAAATTGTCGTGACGTCACCGCGCGCGAATTTTGACGGGTGTCCACCGAAATATGTGAGGCAGTTACTGCGCAACTTCCTTTCCTCAAATACAATTTTCGACTAGTGTCTACTGAGATATATGAGACAGTTACTGCGTAATTTTCTTTCCTCAAATACAATTTTCATTTCCTTAATTACGGCCCCTCTTTCTTCTTTCACTCACACTTCCTCCCTTCCTGTACCGTGCGGCTCAGGTGTCCACCGAGATGACACAGAATTACAGCCCCATTTCTTTTCCTCAAAAAGCGTTGCGTTGAAAGGGCAACGCATCGCTCCGAACGGGTGGTGGCGTTCCTTGGACTCCGTGGCAGCGCTACAACACGCTGTCGCGTTCCACTCCTAAAGGCGAAGCTTAAGCGTCAATAATTGGCAGTTAATTAATGCACCAACAAAATGTGCAGTGAACAATCGCGTAGCAGAATGCAGCACTCAGGCTTTCGCCTTTCACCACTTTCGCCGCTAAAGTTCCCCGTAATTTTTATATACACCACAAAGCACGAAGGTGGCATCAGAGAAGGGGAGAGAGAGGGAGACTGTTGGCGAGGCGATGGAGAGCGCGCGGCGGCGGCTCCAGCGGCGGCCACGGGACGCCAGCTGTGCGCCGTGTGACGTCCGCCGCTCCTCGCGCATGCGCAGCTTGGCCTTTCCATAGCTCCGCGAAATGGCTCGGCAACTAGCAACAAAAATTTGAGGCTTTACATGCGTTTTCTAGCAACCACGTGGTCGTAACTTCCGAGCAATCACATTGCGATAAGGCGGCAACACCACGCGTTCAACTTTAAGGGCTGTCAAAGAAGCGAGCACTAAACCAGTTCTCAGTTATAAGCTTTGCACAACAGCGCACGAATTGGCAACGCATTTGTCGGAATGCATGGAAAAGATATTTAGAAATACAAAGGCAGATCCTTCAGGCTTCCTACAGTAGCACATCGAATCAGATCGGCCAATGAGTTCTTATCCAATTTTAAGCCAGCCTACAGAGGGCGCGAATTATGTCAAACTATTTTAATGTTCTAAATAATTCAGGCAGGCACTTTGTTGACCTAAAGTGTGGTGAGGCGAAAGCCTTAAGCGCGGTGTTGCTGCTTTTGTCACTTATGTGTGGTTAAGATGTTAAGCTTCGCCTCTGAGAGTGGAAGGCGGCAGCGTCTTGCAACGCTGCCAGGGAGTCCACAAACCCACAGAACGAAATCTCCCGTTCGGCTCTACGCCTTGCTCGTCGGTAAACTGGTTTTTGAGGAAAGGAAATGTATCAGTCACGCATATCTCGGTGGACACCTGAACCTCGCCGTAAGCGAAGGGAGGAAGATGGGAGAGAACGAAGACACCGTATTCACTAGAGGCGTCTTTGTTCATTCCTAACCATCGACCTGGTAAGGGACCTGTACCTGGATGGATGGATGGATGGATGGATGGATGGATGGATGGAAACAACTTTATTACACACACACACACACAAAAAATCTTCCAGGGTTGTCCCCTACTGGTCCTGGAGTCCACGGGCTTGTGCTTCACGTAAAGCCCGATCCACTAACCATTTCTGGCCGGCGGGCTGAGCGATCCGTAAAGCAGCCTCCCAGGAAGAATGAGTGGGATTGGGGCGGGGGGGGGGGGGGGGGGGGGGTTGGGGAAGGACATTCCCAAAGGTAGTGGAAAAGTGTGGATTTGGGCACGCCACAGGTGTTACAATCAGGAGGAAAGGTGGGGTGAAAGCATGAGAGACGGTGGGGGGAAATAAAGCAGCCTGTCTGTAATTGCCGCCATGTGGCGCTGGTCAAGGGCGACAAGGTACTGTGGGGTGGTGGCAGTGTCATGCGACTGAATTTGTAAAATGTGGTGATTTGGTGATATGCAGAGAGGACCGATGGGGCTTCTTGCACAGGGTTGGGTGCCTGATCCTCCGGGGTCCGGGAGGAGAGTTCTCGGGCCAGCGCATGAACGCGCTCATTACCGGGGATCGAGTCATGCCCAGGGACCCACGACAGAGTAACCGTTCGGTCGAGAGAGGTAGCCGTGGTAAGAATACGGTGTACCTTTTTGTGCTCAGGATTTTCAGCATGGCTTGTCTTCCGTCAAATCTAAAATGCGGCACGTTAAACGTGCGTGGACTAGCAGCTAGGCGTAAACAATGTAAGCTAAGGCGCCTGCTCTATGAGAAAGACCTGGACATTCTTGCAGTACAAGAAACAAAGGTAGAGTGTGCGAGCGCGACAGACGCTATGGTTGCGCAGTTCAAGCCGCGATACAACGTGCGTCCTAGTCATACAGTGGGGACATCAGCGGGCTGTGTTCGGTTAATTAAGAACAGTCTTGGTATCGAGGAACAAGCAGTGGTGTGTTGCACGAGGGGAAGGTTTGTGCTCTGTGATCTGTTGTACGGGGAGGAATATTTGAGAGTTATCTGTGTGTATGCTTCTACAAAACCCCGTGAACGTCTGTTGTTTTTCCAGGAATTATGTGCGTACCTCGAATGCAATAGACTTGTCATTCTTTTGGGGGATTTCAATTGTGTTCACAGTGCAGATGATCGATCAGGCTCAACAGTCACCGAAAGCGAAAGTGCTGTTTTCTTGAAAGAAAACATTGAAAAGTATTCACTTCAAGACGTAGCCCAGTTTGCAAAGGGCGGAATGAGGCGTCATTATGCACATTTTCAAGGGCGTAGTCATGCTATGCTAGATAGAGCTTACGTTTCCCTTGAACTGGCGGCAATTTGCGATAACTACACCGTCGAACCGGTTACGTTTAGCGATCACTTATTGTCATATTCACCATGGGAAGGTTAGTTAGTTAGTTGTATTGATTTTAATGGCGCAAAAGCAACTGAGGCTATGATGCGCCAAACACAAGGTTAGACTTTTTGTTAAAGGTGAAGCTTTCTATAGTTAGTTTGTTTAAAATGCTGGCTTCCTTGAGAAACCTAAAAATACATGAGATGTCAACCAGTGCTCGATCACCTAAAAGTAACATGGGGTGTAATGGGATGCTTTCCCTGTAAAATGTTGTAAAATATTTCTTTCTTAGTTCTTCTAGTTTTATACATGAAATTAAAATGTGGTTCACTGTGAGTTCAGCACCGCACATTTCACAGAGAGGTTTGTTTTGTTTGGTTAGCAGAAAGTTGTGCGTGAGGTGGGTGTGTCCAATGCGGAGACGACATAAAATAACTTCGGTAAAACGTTCTTGATGCTTACATGATTGCCATTCCCCTAAAATGGGCTTAACAGAATGTACTTTGTTGTTTACGTGCTCTTCCCATACTGCCTGCCATTTATTTCTGAGTTTACTGTAGATAAACTTTAAGCAATCCCTGTGCGGTATGCTCACTGGTTTTATTTGACCATTCCGGGCTTGTGCAGCGCATGCATCTGCTTTCTCATTGCCCACAATTCCAACATGGCTAGGAACCCAGCAGAATTTAATGTTATGCTTTTGTTTTGTGATTTTAACTATGTTATGTATGATGTTTCCTATTATGGGCTCAGCAGCATTCCTGGAGTGCAGTGCTTTGAGCCTACTGAGGGAATCGGTGTAAATTATGCTATTTTTGATGTTCTCTCTTACTATTTTTTCTATGGCTACAAAGATGGCATAACACTCAGCACTAAAAACTGATGCACATTCTGGTAGTCGCATTATCTGTTTAGTATTTTCTTGGATTACTGAACTTCCAACGTGACTTTCTGTTTTTGAGCCATCGGTATAAAATTCAATGTAAGTGTCATACTTTTCTTGCAGTGCAAAGAATTCCTGTAATATGTACTCGTTTGGCGTTTGCTTTTTGTCTAACTGTGTCATTGTGAAGTCACATACTGAAAGCAGGCTGTACCATGGTGGCAAATATTCATTTCTTTGTGCAATATCCGGTAAGCATTCTAGTACTGTTAGCTCTTCACATTTGTCTTCAAAGCGCAATATTAATGGTCTGATAGAATGTGGTTTGTTGATGAATAATCTTTTAGATGGGCACTTGGTGACAACCGGATGGCAGAGATGTTTCGGAAGAGAACGGATTTTTAAGACGTATGTGCATGTAAGTGCGATTCTTCGGTCCTCAAGAGCGGGCTCATTAGTTTGAACGTATAGGCTGGCTACTGGTGATGTTCTGTATGCTCCAGATGATAGGCGCAAACCAAGATTATGAGTGGGGTCTAATCTTTTCAAGTAGGATGCTCTTGCCGAACCATATACTATGCACCCATAGTCCAGCTTGGAGCGCACCAGAGAGCGATATATTTGTAAAAGGCTAGCTCTATCGGACCCCACCGTTTCCGTGAGAGCACTTTTAAGATATTGAGGGTTTGAGAAGCTTTCTTTTTAAGGTTATTAATGTGTGGTAGAAATGTGAGTTTCTTGTCAAAAGTTACGCCTAAATATTTGTGTTCTTGTTTAATTGGTAGCGCAGTATGATTCAGGTATAGATTGGGATCGACCTGCAGGCCTCGTCGCAATGAAAAAAGAACAGCTACTGTTTTTTGAGGGGAAAATTTAAATCCATTTCTGTCTGCTCAAGCACCTAGTTTATTTAGTGTGATTTGTATTTGTCTCTCACAGGTTGATATGCTAGAGGACGTGCATGCAATTTGTAGGTCATCTACATAAACTGAATACATTATGGACATGGGTATTGCTTTAGCTAAGGAATTCATTTTTACTATGAAGAGTGTCGTGCTTAGAATGCACCCCTGGGGTATGCCGTTCTCTTGGGTGAAAGTCATGGAGAGAGTTGCTCCTAGGCGGACTCGTAATGTGCAGTTAGCCAGGAAGTCGTTCAAGCAGTTCAGCATCCTGCCGCGGATACCTAGCTCTGGTAGGTCACGGAGGATGCCGAACTTCCACGTGGTATCGTAGGCCTTCTCCAAGTCGAAGAAGACCCCAATACAGTGCGGCTTGTGGATGAACGCCTCCCAGATGGTGTTTTCTAGGCGGACAAGGTGATATGTGGTCGAGCATGCTTTTTTAAACCCACATTGGTGTGTATCTAATAGTTGCCGAGATTCAAGTACGAAGGTCAGTCTAATGTTTATTACACTTTCGAAAGATTTAGCAATGCAGCTGGCGAGGGCTATTGGTCTGTAACTGCTAGGACTTGTTGGTGGTTTTCCGGGTTTGAGAAAAGGTATTATGACTGCTTTTTTCCACTCGTCAGGTATATTTCCAGTTATCCAGATTTTATTAAATAATTTTAACAGTGCCTCTACAGCAGCCTCGGAGAGATGGGCAAGCATAGCGTAATGCACATTGTCTGGTCCTGGTGCTGTCTTTTTTCCAGAATATAATACCTCATTTAATTCTTGCAGTGTGAGAGGCTGGTTGTAATCCTCATGTATACCTGCTCCGGATGGGAATTTTTGTTTTTCAGCTATTGCTTTGTGTTTCTGAAATGTGTTTGTGTAGTTGGATGAGCTTGAGATCTCAGCAAAGTGCTCGCCCAGTATGTTGGCCTGTTCTTCTAAAGATGTTTGTGTCCCGGGTGCTGTCAAGAGAGGAAGTGTGAAAGGGGTATGGTCACGAGTAAATTTACGAACTTCTTCCCACATTTTCTTTGATGTTATTGAACTATTTATTGAGGAGACATATTTCTGCCAAGAGGTTTTCTCTGCATTTCTTCGCACATACCGCGCTCTGGCTTTTGCCTTCTTAAAGGTAAGTAAGTTCTCTGCAGTGGGATATCGACGCAGAGCGCTCCAGGCCTTGTTTTGTTGTTTTTTTGCTAATGTGCATTCTTGTGTCCACCACACTTTATGTTTCTTTTGTGCAAGTCCTGTTTTTTGTGGTATAGCGAGTGTTGAGGCCGATATTATGCATTCAGTAAACTTCTCATTAATTTCATTTGTGCTGAGGTGGTCAGAAAATTCCTTTTCCAAAGTGGCACTTTTTGGAAAAAGTGACCAGTCGGCGAGGTGAATTTTCCAGCGCCGTGGCCTTGTGGGGATGATTGGAGTGGACGATGAGAGCCTGATGACAGTAGGTAAGTGATCGCTGCCGATGGGGTCATTTAAAACATCCCATTTAAAATCGCTAAAAAGTAATGGTGATGCGAAAGCTAAATCGAGAAAGCTCATTTTTGCTGAGCTTGGGCAGCAATATGTGGCTTTCCCCCTATTTAAAAGACAGACATTATTCGAAAGTATAAAATATTCGACTGTTTGGCCTCTAGAGTCACAGCGTTCGCTTCCCCAAAACGGAGAGTGAGCTTTAAAATCGCCAACTACCAGAAATGGCTCCGGCAGTTCATCGATCAGGCCTTCTAGATCTTGGCATGTTAATCTGATGTGTGGGGGAAGATATACAGAACATATTGTTATTGTTTTGTAGCTGATGACGCTAACCGCAACCGCCTCAAGTTTTGTTTTCAGTTTGATTTCTTGAGCCGGGACGCCGCTTTGGATGATGATTGCGACGCCTCCCGAGAGTCTATTTGCATGTTCGCGATCACGCCTAAAAGTTGTATAATGTTTTAAAATATTTGAATGTTGTGGACCAAGATTGGTCTCCTGGAGACATAGAGCTAGTCCAGAGACATAGTCCAGATGTTTTAACAAGCATGCCTTGTATGAATGTTGAGAATAAAAAATTGAATCAATCAATCAATCAATCAAGCTAGAGGCATCACTGACCCTAGAATATGTGTTATATCACTGTAGTTCCTCAACATTCCTCTACAGTTCCATTGAACTACAAATGTCATGTTTGTGTTTTTGGGTTGGAATGGAACGGAAAGAATTTACTGTTCTGGGCCCGTTACCGGGGTTCTCTTTTTCCTTCGCTCGTGAGAGCCGGTCCGCCGCTGCAAAGCAGGCGGGCTGGGAGTTTGGTCCATCACCTCACCAGAGGTGCTGGAGGACCGCGAAGCCGCGGATGTGTTGGCGTCGGGCCTCCCCCGACGGGGGGAAGTCCTGCGGGATGCTGACCCGTGGGCCGGCACTCCTTGGCTTGGAGTTGGCAGAGCAGCCTTCGCTGTCTCTGCCTGAGGCGTGGATGGCCCTGCCACAGGCGCGGTGGAAGTGGCCGCGGCAGGTGCCGGAGTGCTGTGTGGTGCTACGCCCCTGCGCACCACATCAGCGAAGTTTGGTTTCGCTGTGAAGGAGAATGTGTTGTTAAGTACAAAACGCCTTCTGGCTTCTTTGAATGAAATGTTTTCTTTGGTCTTAATAGTGATGATTTATTTCTCCTTTTTCCAGGACGGACACGCCCTGGAGTACGCAGCGTGGTCGCCTTCGCAGTTTGCACAGCGTAGTGCTGCGTCGCATTCCTCAGACTGGTGGTCATTTGATGCGCATTTCGCGCAGGTTTTGCGGCCGCGGCAGCTCTGCGAGCCATGGCCAAACTTCTGGCAATTGAAACAGCGACTGGGATTGGGTATGTAGTGCCTTACGTTGACTTTCAGGTATCCTACTTCGATTGTTTCGGGCAAGCTGCTGGTGTTAAATGTAAGGACCATGTGTTTGGTGTCTATTTCCTTGTTATCCTTGCGGATTTTGATCCTGTGGACGTCAATTACATTTTGTTCGGATAGTCCTTGAAACATTTCAGTTTCTGTCAGGTGGATAAAGTCAGCCTCTGAGATAACGCCTTTGACTGAGTTGAGGGATCGGTGGGGAGTCACGGAGACAGAGATGTCCCCTATAGAAGCAATGTTTGCAAGTTTCGAGCACTGGATTCTCTCGCGTAGTTCAAGGAGTAGGTCGCCGCTGGACATTTTGGATACCTTGTAGCCAGGCCCTAAGGTATCTGTTAGGCATTTGGTAACGAGAAATGGGGATATAATTCGGGCTTGCTTTTCTTCACAGTTACTGTGTATAACATGAAACTTAGTGAAAGTTGGTTTCTTTTTCATGAAAAAGTCTGCTGCTTCGTTCCGCCCTCTTCTGAGAGAGCGATCAGGTTTGGAAAGGGGGGAGCCATAAAAAAATGATGTTTTTCGGTCATGGTGCCATCCACCCACCATGGAGTCCAACAAGGGGACGCGACAGGAACATGAAAGAAAGTCCTGCCCACGCCAGCTGTACACCTTAACTATAACCTAATATGACTCAACTCAGGGTAGTTGGTCACACACGGTTAACCCTCGCCGCCAGGAAAAAGAGGAGAAAACGAAGAGAGGAGGATACAGGAAAGTTGTAAGAAAAGAAATAGGAAAGTGAAAGATAGAGGGGCGGACAGGAAAAGGCGACTGCCGATTTCCCCCGGTCGGGTCAGGCCGGAGGTGCCGTCTACAGGAAGCTGGGGCCAAAGTGGTGTGTTGCCTCCGCCGAGGGGCCTTAAGGGTCCAAACGCTCGGCATCGGCTCAACCACCAGGATCCCCTTTTCCCCGGACACGGCGATGCCACGCACGGCTAAGCGCGGATGCTCGGGTCCGTGGTGACGCATTGTTCACCATCATCCCCCTGCGGGGATGTCCCTGCGGATGCTCGGGTTAACCCCGTGGTGTCGCCACTCACCAACGTCTGCATGCTGCAGACGCCCCCCTGCGGGGAACCATGGGAAGTAACGTGACACCTCAAGCGAAATTCAGCTGGGACTTGTGGAAGCTCAATGCAAAATTACTAAAGGACGATACGTTTCTTTTAGAAACAAAGAACGTGTTAGAAGAAGTTCGGTTGAATTATGGAAAAAGTTGGGCAGAAAAGTGGGAGGAATTCAAAGTTGATGTCAAAATGAGGGCTATTGAAAGGTCCGTAGAAATCAAGCACGCTGAAAAAGCGGAACAGAAGAACTTAAAACAGATGTTAAAAGAATTAATTATAGAGGAAAACAGAGCTCCGGGACTATACACTGACCTTATCAGCGAAGTTAAAGCAATTAAAGCTTGAGGTTATCGATGTGACACTGTTTCAGGGAGCTGCAATTCGTGCATAAACAGATCGCTTGCTGGCAGATGATATGCCCAGTAGGCGGAATTTGACGACAGAAAAAAGATACGCTAGAAGAAAAGATATCGTAGAAATTGAAAACAAAGGCATTCTGACAGACAATCCCAAGGCGATAAGGGAGGCTTTCAGTGAGCATTACCGTGATTTGTTCGCTTCCAAATCGGCGGATGTGCATGCCTTTCAGGGTGAATTTTTAAGGCTATTACCTCGACTGACCAGTGAAGACACTGACGTCCTGTCTGCCGACTTATCAACTGCGGAATTGGAATACGCTATTCATGAGCTTGACTTGGGGAAATCGCCAGGGCCTGACGGGATAACAGGAGAATTTTATAAGGCGTTCAAACGCGAAACTGCTCTCATTTTACAACGCGTATATGAAGAGTCATTTAGAATTGGTATTTTACTACCGTCGTTTTCCCGTGCACATACAGTACTTATACCAAAAACTGACAACCCTGCTCAGCTTAAGCAAGTTACTGGTTATCGGCCGATAACGCTTACTAATGTTGATTATAAAATTTTTGAAAGTATTAGCCAAACGTTTACAATCAATTATGGACATCTTGGTTGGCCCGCACCAGACGTGTGGAATTCAAGGGCGGACCATCTTCACGAATGTTCATGTCCCTCGGAGTATTCTCGAATGCTGTGACGCTGACTTTAGGCGAGTCGCAATGTTGCAAATTGATTTATAGAAGGCCTTTGACCGTGTATGTCATGACATTCTTTTTAAAATCCTCGAACATGTCTGTGTTGGAGCCACTTTGCCGAAATGTAATAAATAACAGCTGTATTCGTGGTTTCGAATTGGAAGCATGTGAAATTAAAGTATTGACTTATGCCGATGATGTGGCAGTTTTCTGTAGCGACCACAGCAGCATAGAACATGCGATGTCGGTTGTTCGTAGGTTTTGTGATGTAACCAATAGCGTTGTTAACCTGGACAAGTGTGCGGGCCTTTGGCATGGGAATTGGGCATCAGCGCCTTTGTTTCATGCAAGTGTTAAATGGTCACATGTTCCTTCCAAATACCTAGGTGTACCTCTTGACAAGTATCGAGATAATGATGACTTTTGGAAGGAGAAAATTCAAGAACTCTCCACGCGTGCACAGAAATGGTCGGGAAAGGAACTGTCTGTGTTCACGCGCGCAAACATATGCAATGTATATCTGGTTTCAAAAGTGTGCTATTTGTTGCAGGTCCTTTCATGCTCTCGACTTAGCATTCAAAAGTTTCATCGTCTCTTCGCAGTCTTTGTTTGACAGTAGTCATGGGAGAGGACTAAACGTGATAATTTATTTCTGTGTTTGAGAAAAGGGGGTCTTTCCTTGCCACACTTGTACCTGAGGCAGGTGGTGTCAAGACTTCTGTTTCTTCGAGACCAACGCGACCCTTTCCTGCGGATGTTTACTAAAGTGAGGCTTTCTTCGGCTTTTTCAAACTATGTTATTTCCAGTGTGGGCGGGATGAGATATAGTGCAAGTAGGCTTTTGAAAGAAGTGGTCTTTGCTTTCCGGTTTCTTAATGCGCGCTTCAGTTTGGAATATCTTTCTAATGTCACGAGTAAAAAAAGTTTAAAAGATTTGCTTGACTCTGTCTTCCCGGAGCCAATCTATCGATCTCTGTATAGTAGAGGCCAAGCAGGAAATGTTTTAAACAGAGTACGAAAAATGGTGGTGCCAGCGGGTGTGAAGACGTTTTTCTTCAAGTTACACACTGGGACTTTGCCGGTTAAAACATGGATGGAGGAGAAGGGATTGTTTTTACCATGGAGTGCTGACTGCTTGTTGTGTCACAAACCATAGTCAATAGAACACGTCTTTATTGATTGCTGGGGTGCGCTGCTCTTTTGGGACGTGCTCCACCGGCTTCTTACCTTGACGCCGTATGGGATACGATTCCTGGACGTTGAGGCGGATCTTTATAAATATGATGTCATTTTCCTGCTTGGCCTGCACAGTATTTGGCGAAGCAGGATGGCTGTACGACACTGCGATGAAGATGCGCGTTCTGTCCGCGATTACTTCAAAGAAAACATTTTTAAGCTACGTGAAGTGTACAAGGAGCTATGTTTTGGAGATGAAGTTATCGAGTTGATGGGAGAGTTGTGTTCCCTGAAACAGTTTTGATTTTCTCACGCGAGTGAAACACATGTCCGCTCTTGATTTTTGAGAGTGCAGCGCAGAACATCTGTTTATGATCTCTTGTAATCTGTCAAAACAGGCAATAAAGACAAAAAAAAAGCTGGCATGGCGGGGTGGTAGCGTGCTCGTCTCGCACTCCGCAGACCCTGGTTCGATTCCCCAAATACATCCAATTTCCTGCTCGGTTTTATTTATTCATCTGGTCTGACTAGAAATTAGGCTAATTGGTTGATTAACTAATTGTCTAAACTCAGTCCCACTTGGCGCATCACTATACCAACCCTTTTATTGGTTGTATGGTGACTAGCCAAAGTACAATTGGCCTCGTTTGAAATTCGCGCTCTGTGACGTCACGACCATTTCGACCAATAGAAAAGCGTGACATTTCTGTCGACAAATTAATCCTGCTTACAACGATGAGGCATTAAAGGCTTCCGCCTTAATAATTTGAAACGCTCCCGGCAGCGTTTATGCCATGATGATGATGATGATAACTTTATTTTCCGCCAGATAAGGAAGCCCCCTACTCCCCGTGCCTGGCACGCAGGCCTTGGTGACGGGGTCCGGGGCCTCCACGATTAGAAGCAGGCGAAGAGGTCTTGATTCCTCGCGGCTTCTTCCGCCAGGCGGATGGCCTGTTGCTGTGAAGCAGGGGCCTCGCTCCGCAGCAGTGCTTCCCAGGATTCTCTACAATTTATGCTTTCGTTAGCCCCTGGGAGCTAGCGTATTCCCAGATTATGTGGTCGAGGGTCCCTCTCGCCCCACAGTGCTTGCACTTATCGTTTTCTTTATCTCTATGAACATGATATGCCCAGATTGGGTTTACGAAGTTCCCAGCTTGGAGGCGTAGCCATGCGATTGCCTCCCTATTGTTTAGACTTCTATCCGGTGGTGGCACCAGTCTCCTCTGTAACCTATAGTTTTCAACAATTTCCGTATAATTTTGCAGACGCTCGTCCATGTTCCGGCAGTCGGGCGGCTCCACAGCTACCCGGAAGTAGAGAGCTCGGGCTAACTCGTGGGCCGCGTCTTTGCCAGGAATGGACGCGTGTGCGGGAGTCCAAATTAGGCTAACTTTTCTGTTTAGTTGTCTAGTGGCCAGAATCCTTGCCGCTTCCGGCGAGATCCTACCCTTTCCAAAATTATAGATGACCGTTTTGCTATCGCTAATTATAAAATTGGCTTCCGTTCCAACGCAAGCGAGCTCTATCGCAACTTCTTCAGCTGTTTCCGCGTTGCGGCTTGTAACGGTGGCTGTCGATACGGGGGCACCGCGGCCGTCGACCACTGAGGCGACCGCCGCACCCGACTTGCCACTTGCAGCGTCCACGTACGCAACGGACTTGCTGTCCGTCGGATCGAAGCGTCTGATTAGTGCTTCTGCTCTCTTCTCCCTCCTTTCAGTGTTGAATATGGGATGCATGTTACGAGCCACGGTCAACGCTGAGGTGTGAGTACATGAAGGAACAAGGTTTGAAAAAAGTAAAGCTTTAGTAACCGTCTCCATTTTCACGAAAAAAAAATGATTTTAAGGAATAGAGAGGTATCACTTCTCAGTGGGCACCTCAACCACGCCGTGAGGTAAGATATCAGAGAGAGAGAGAGAGCGAGAGAGAAAGCACACCTTTAAAAATTAGCCGGGGTTTAGCTTTGGTTAAACCAAGTAGGTTGCGTACGCCCGTCTAGCAGCGTCTTGAGCGCGCCGCTTAGCAAGGCGCTGTCCGCGTTCTTCATGTCTCCGAAGCCCGTTGTTTCCTGGTTACGTCAAGCCGACGTAGCCTCTCTGTTTATCAGGCGGCATAACGACGGAGCTGGCAGGTTGGTTGATTGGTTGTGACTGAGAGAAGGATGAAAAGGAAAGAGCACGGGCCTGCCGACTGGCTCGAGTCGAGCATGCCGAGCCACCACCACTGCCACGTGCAGACAGAGAAGATTTTTTTTTAATTCAGAATTTATTTAAGACAACAAAGAGGTTGTCCAGGGTGACGTGGCAAAAGGCATACGTTGCCTGACGAGGCCACGCCACCCGGATGACAGGCGGCACCACAGGCTACAAAAATCAAGAAGAGCATAGAACACACATTCAATATTTTTTACACAATATATAAGACATCCTTACAAAACACTGGCTTTCGGCGGAAAAACAAACAGCATACTTTAAAACACAATTCGACCATAGCAGTATTTACAAAACATACACTAGTGATAGGTATACGTTGTTTTCATCTTTAAGGTTCATTTATGAGCATTGCTTTAATTAACATTTTGTATTTGCGTATAGAGGGAGTGCTGCGTGCAGTATCCAGAATAATAGGGTATTGATTAATTAAGTCAGGTATTTGCCATCCTAACCTCTGAAAACCGTAATTTGTGCGTACACGAGGTGTTTCCATACATTGTTTCCGAAGTTCGTATGTGCTAAGTTTAGTGTGATAGGTGGTTTCGAAGGTTATTTTGTCTAGTTTGTACTGGCGTAATATTTCCAGACATCGTTTGTATGTGTGCAGTTTACTTATTTCTAGTATTCCATAAGACCTAAACAAAGGCCGGCAGCTGTGCAATAACTGTATTTTCCCAATAGCTCGTAATGCCCGCTTTTGAATTGCAAGGAGGGAATCTCGGTTTGTCTGTGTCGTCGTTAACCATACAAGGGAACAGTAGCTTAAACGGGAATGTATTAATGAATAGTATATTTGCCGCTTTATGGACGCCGGGAGATAATATTTCAATTTGTTTAAAATGCCAACCGCCCGACAAAGATCACTGCGAAGCTGATCAACATGCGAGTTCTAAGAGAGATTTTCTTGAAACAACACCTAGAAAACGAATTTGCGAGCACTGTTTCAGCTGAGTGTTTTGAAAGTTTAAGTTTAGGTCGTCAGGAGCTTTTACACCTTTTGCCCTGAAGAGAATGTATTTGGTTTTACTAGCATTTAATTGCATCCTGTTTAGTTTTAACCATGTACTCAAGCCGGTCAACCAATAGTTAGCCTTTCTTTCGAGCGCGTAGGGGTCAATACCTGAGAAAAAGACATTGTTTACAGTCCTTTGTCCACCATACTTTATGGTTTTGTCGTGCCACTCCTGACGACTGAGGAATAGCTGTGAGTGCGGCAGTTAAGATACAATTAGTGAACTTTTCATTTATCTGGTCGATGGTAAGATTTTCTAAAACTATGTTTTCTAAAGTTGCTTAAGCTCTAAAAATGGACCAGTCGGCTAGGTGAAGCTTCCAGCGCCGTGGCCTTGTGGGGATTATTTCCGGTGGGGATGTTAAAGTGATTAGTATAGGAAAGTGATCACTGCCATAAGGGTTGTCAATGACGTCCCAGCTAAAATCGTTAAAAACAGAAGGTGAACTAAACGACAAATCTAAACAGGTCATTTTCCCTGAGGCAGGGGAGCAGTATGTGGGTTTTTCTGTGTTTAAAAGGCATACACTGTTTGTGAGAATAAAATCTTCGATTATTTGACCCCTAGAGTCACAGCACTCACTTCACCAGAAAGGGGAGTGAGCGTTAAAATCCCCGACTACTCGATATGGTTCTGGAAGTTCATCAATGAGGCCTTGTAGATCGTGGACTGTTTAGTGTGAGATGTGGAGGAATATATACAGAACAGATAGAAATTGTTTTATAGCTGACGACACTGACCGCTACGGCTTCAAGGTTTGTTCTGAGTTTGATTTCTCGAGCAGGAACGCAGCTTTGTACGATAATCGCGACGCTTCCAAAGAGTCTATTTGCCTGTTCACGATCGCGTCTAAAAGTTTTATAATGCTTCAGGATGTTCATATGTTGTGGACCTAGATTGGTTTCGTGGAGACATAAGGTTACGGGTGACATTGACCCTAAAATATTTTTTATGTCATCGTAATTTCTCAATATTCCTCTACACTTCCACTGAACTAGAAAAGCCATGTTTATGTTTTGGGGTAGGAATAACGAGGGATTTACTTATGTTCTGGGGCCGTTATGGTGGCCCTGCCTTTTTTCCGCTCAAGAGAGCTGTTCCGCCGCTGTAAAGCAGGCGGGCTGGGAGTTTGGTCCATCACCTCGCAAGAGGTGCTGGACGACCGCGGAGAAGCCGCGGGTGTGTGGTTGTCAGGCCTCCCCCGACGGGGGGAAGTCCTGCGGGATGCTGACCCGTGGGCGGCACTCCCTGGCTTGGAGTTGGCAGAGCAGCCTTCGCTGTCTTTGCCTGGGGCGTGGATGGCACTGCCACAGGCGCGGTGGGAGTGGCCGCGGCAGGTGCCGGAGTGCTGTGTGGTGCTACGCCCCTGCGCACCACATCAGCGATGTTTGGTTTCGCTGTGAAAGAGAATGTATTTGTAAGTGCAAAACGCCTTCTGGCTTCTTTGAATGAAATGTTTTCTTTGGTCTTTATGGTGGTGATTTCTTTCTCCTTTTTCCAGGACGGACATGCCCTGGAGTATGCAGCGTGGTCTCCTTCACAGTTCGCGCAGCGTAGGGCTGCGTCACATTCCTCAGAAGGGTGGTCCTTCGAAGCGCATTTCGCGCAGGTTTTGCGGCCGCGGCAACTCTGTGAGCCGTGGCCAAACTTCTGACAGTTGAAACGGCGGCGGGGATTCTGTATGTAGTGTCTGATGATGATTTCCAGGTATCCAACATCGATCGTTTCGGGCAAACTGCTGGTGTTAAATGTGAGGACCATGTGTTTGGTGTCTATTTCTTTGTTGTACTTGCCCGCCGCGGTGGCTCAGTGGTTATGGTGCTCGACTGCTGACCCGAAAGACGCGGGTTCGATCCCGGCCGCGGCGGTTGAATTTCTTTGGAGGAGAAATTCTAGAGGCCCGTGTACTGTGCGATGTCAGTACACGTTAAAGAACCCCAGGTGGTCGAAATTTCCGGAGCCCTCCACTACGGCGTCTCTCATAGCCTTAGTCGCTTTGGGACGTTAAACCCCATAAACCAAACCAAACCAAACCAAACCTTTGTTGTACTTGCGGATTTTGATCCTGTGCACGTCAATTACATTTTGATGAGAAAGTCCTTGAAGCATTTCGGTTTCTGTTAGATGGATGAAGTCAGCCTCTGAGATAACGCCTTTAACTCTGTTAAGAGATCGGTGGGGAGTCACGGAGACAGCGATGTCCCCTTTAAAAGCAATGTTGGAGAGTTTCGAGCATTGGATGCTCTCACGCAGTTCAAGGAGTAGGTCGCCACTGGTCATTTTTGATACCTTGTAGCCAGGCCCCAAGGCATCTGTTAAGCATTTGGTAACAAGGAAGGGGGATATGATTCGGGCTTGCTTTTCATCACAGTTGCTGTGCATTACATGAAATTTTGTGAAAGTTGGCTTCTTTTTTCGCAAAAAGTCTGCTGCCTCGTTCCGCCCTCTTTTGAGAGAGCGATCTAGTTTTGAAAAGGGGGGAGCCATAAAAAAATTTAGTTTTTCAGTCATGGTGGCAGCCACCCACAATGGAGTCCAAGGGGACGCGACAGGAACTTGAAGACAAGTCCTGCCCACGCCAGCTGTACACCTTAACTATAACCAAATATGACGCAACTCAGGGTAGTTGGCCACACAAGGTTAACCCTCGCCGCCAGGAAAAAATGGAAAAAAACCAAGAAGGGAGGAGGATACAGGAAAGTTATAAGAAAGGAGATAGGACAGTGAAAGATGGAGAGGAGAACAGGAAAAGGCGACTGCCGATTTCCCACGGTCGGGTCAGGCCGGAGGTGCCGTCTACAGGAAGCTGGGGCCAAAGTGGTGTGTTGCCTCCGCCGAGGGGCCTTAAGGGTCAAAACGCTCGGCATCGGCTCAACCACCAGGATCCCCTTTTCCCCGGGCACGGCGATGCCGCGCACGGCTAAGCGCGGATGCTCGGGTCCGTGGTGACGCATTGTTCACCATCATCCCCATGCGGGGATGTCCCTGCGGATGCTCGGGTTAACCCCGTGGTGTCGCCACTCACCAACGTCTGCATGATGCAGACGCCCCCCTGCGGGGAATTTAACAAGTTAATTTATTTATCTCGACTAATTAATCAAATAGGAGGAGCGAAAAAATGGTGCTGCAACTTTAGATGAGCGCTTACAACGCCCACGCGATTTCAGTTCTGAAGAAAGCTTAGATTTTTTATAAACCTTGTTCCTTGTTAGCTGGGACACCCTCTCTCTCTCTCTCTCTGTGTGTGTGTGTGTGTGTGCGCGTGTGCGCGCGCGCGTGTGTGTGTGTGCGTGCGCGCGCGCGCGTGTGTGTGTGTGCGTGCGCGCGCGCGCGTGTGCGTGTGTGTACACAGAAACCAACAGCCACAGAAACCAAAGGACACAGGGGATTTTTTAATTTATTTATTTTTATTTTGTAGTGTTGATCAATTCCGAATATTACTGAATATGCTTAAAGCTAATTGATTAGAAAAGCAGAAGAAAAAACAACCGCATGCCGCCGGTGGGAACCGAACCCATGACCTCCGAATTACGCGTCCGGTGCTCTACCTCTGAGCTACGGCGACGGCTGTCAAATCTGCTTTCGGGGGTATTTATGTTTACAAGTTCCCCGCAGGGAGGCGTCTGCAGCATGCAGACGTTGGTGAGTGGCGACACCACGGGGTTAACCCGAGCATCCGCAGGGACATCCCCGCAGGGGGATGATGGTGAACAATGCGTCACCACGGACCCGAGCATCCGCGCTTAGCCGTGCGTGGCATCGCCGTGTCCGGGGAAAAGGGGATCCTGGTGGTTGAGCCGATGCCGAGCGTTTGGACCCTTAAGGCCCCTCGGCGGAGGCAACACACCACTTTGGCCCCAGCTTCCTGTAGACGGCACCTCCGGCCTGACCCGACCGGGGGAAATCGGCAGTCGCCTTTTCCTGTCCTCCCCTCTATCTTTCACTTTCCTATCTCTTTCTTACAACTCTCCTGCCTCCTCCTCCCTTCTTGGTTTTTTCCTCTTTTTCCTGGCGGCGAGGGTTAACCGTGTGTGACCAACTACCCTGTGTTGAGTCATATTAGGTTATAGTTAAGGTGTACAGCTGGCGTGGGCAGGACTTTCTTTCAAGTTCCTGTCGCGTCCCCTTGTTGGACTCCATGGTGGGTGGCTGGCACCATGACCGAAAAACATCAATTTTTTATGGCTCCCCCCCTTTCCAAACCCGATCGCTCTCTTAAAAGAGTGCGGAACGAAGCATCAGACTTTTTCATTAAAAAGAAGCCCACTTTCACTAAGTTTCATGTTATACACAGTAACTGTGAACAAAAGCAAGCCCGAATCATATCCCCATTTCTTGTTACCAAATGCTTAACAGATACCTTAGGGCCTGGCTACAAGGTATCCAAAATGTCAAGCGGCGACCTACTCCTCGAACTACGCGAGAGCATCCAGTGCTCGAAACTTGCAAACATCGATTCCATAGGGGACATCTCTGTCTCCGTGACTCCCCACCGATCCCTCAACTCAGTCAAAGGCGTTATCTCCGAAGCTGACTTTATCCACCTTACAGAAACCGAAATGCTTCAAGGACTCTCCGACCAGAATGTAATTGACGTCCATAGGATCAAAATCCGCAAGGATAACAAGGAAATAGACACTAAACACATGGTCCTTACATTTAACACCAGCAGCTTACCCGAAACAATCGAAGTAGGGTACCTGAAAGTCAACGTAAGACACTACATACCCAACCCCCGTCGCTGTTTCAATTGCCAGAAGTTTGGCCATGGCTCGCAGAGCTGCCGCGGCCGCAAAACCTGCGCGAAATGCGCATCAAAGGACCACCAGTCTGAGGAATGTGACGCAGCACTACGCTGCGCAAATTGCGAAGGAGACCATGCTGCGTACTCCAGGGCGTGTCCGTCCTGGAAAAAAGAGAAAGAAATCATTACCATAAAGACAAAAGAAAACATTTCATTTAAAGAAGCCAGAAGGCGTTTTGCAGTTACAAATACATTCTCCTTCTCAGCAAAACCAAACTTCGCTGATGTGGTGCGCAGGGGCGTAGCACCACACAGCACTCCGGCACCTGCCGAGGCCAGTGTCACTGTGCCTGTAGCAGGGCCACCCACGCCCCAGGCAGGGACAGCGAAAGCTGCTCTGCCAACTCCAAGCCAGGGAGTGCCGGCCCATGGGTCGACATCCCGCAGGACCTCCCCCCGTCGGGGGAGACCTGACACTCACACACGCGCGGCTTCCCCGCGGTCGTCCAGCACCTGTCGCGAGGTGATGGACGTATCCCACAGTCCGCCTGCTTTAGAGCGGCGGAACAGCTCTCTTGAGCGGAAAAAAGGCAGGGCCACTATAACGGCCCCAGAAAATAAGTAAACTCCCAATCGTTCCTATCCCAAACATAAATATGGCTTTTCTAGTTCAGTGGAACTGTAGAGGAATGTTGAGGAACTACAATGACATAAAAGATATCCTAGGGTCAATCTCGCCCGTAGTCTTATGTCTTCAAGAAACAAATCTAGGTCCACAACATACAAATATCCTGAAACATTATAAAACTTTTAGACACGATCGTGAGCACGCAAATAGACTATCTGGAGGCGTTGCGATTGTCGTGCAAAGCGGCGTCCCTGCTCGAGAAATCACACTCAAAACAAAACTTGAAGCCGTTGCGGTCAGTGTCGTCAGCCATAAAACAATTTCTATCTGTTCTGTATATATTCCTCCACATTTTACATTAACAGTCCACGATTTACAAGAACTGATCAATGAACTTCCAGAACCGTATCTAGTAGTTGGGGACTTCAACGCTCACTCCCCTTTTTGGGGAAGCGAGCGCTGTGACTCTAAGGGTCAAATAATCGAAGATTTTATCATCACAAACAATGTATGTCTTTTAAATACAGGAAAAGCCACCTACTGCTCCCCTACCTCGGGGAAAATGTCCTTTTTAGACTTGTCATTTAGCTCACCTTCTGTTTTTAATGATTTTAAATGGGATATCATTGACAACCCATATGGCAGTGACCACCTCCCTATACTAATCACTTTAACATCCCCACCGGAAATAATCCCCACAAGGCCACGGCGCTGGAAGCTTCACCTCGCCGACTGGTCACTTTTTAAAGAAAAGGCAAATTTAGAAAATATACTTTTAGATAATCGCTCCATCGACCAGATAAATGAAAAGTTCACTAACTGTATCATAACTGCCGCACTCACAGCTATTCCACAGTCATCAGGAGTGGTGCAACAAAATCATAAAATATGGTGGACAAAAGACTGCAAGGAAGCAAAAAAATTACAAAACAGAGCTTGGGGTAAATTTCGCAGGTATCCGACTCATGAGAATCTCATAAATTTTAAAAAAGCAAGAGCTAAAGCTCGGTACGTCCGTCGTAGTGCCGAGAAGAAATCATGGCAAACTTACGTCTCTTCTATAAACAGTCACACCACATCTAAAAAAATGTGGGAACATGTGCGAAAATTAAATGGAAACTTTTCACCGTTCACAATTCCTTTATTGACAACACCTGGCACACAAACAAGCATAGGGGAACAGGCAGACATATTGGGGGAACATTTCGCAGCAGTTTCAAGTTCATCACACTATGCGCAGTCTTTTTTAAAATACAAAAACACAGCCGAAAAACAAAGACTTCCAACTAGTGGAGGGGCAAACCAAAAATATAACAGTGTGATTACCCTCCAAGAAATTAACACAGTACTGTCTGCTGGTAAAAAAACCGCTCCAGGACCCGACCAAATCCACTACGAAATGCTGGCCCATCTCTCTCAACCTGCCGTAGAAGCACTTTTAAAGTTCTTTAACAAAGTTTGGATATCGGGAAAAATACCTGAGGCCTGGAAAAAAGCTATTATTGTGCCGCTTCTTAAACCTAGTAAACCCCCAACCTCTCCTAGCAGTTATAGACCCATAGCCCTGACTAGTTGCCTCGCCAAATCCTTCGAAAGTGTCCTAAATATACGACTAACCTTTGTTCTTCAATCCTGTGAACTTCTTGATATCCACCAGTGTGGTTTTAAAAAGGGATGCTCAACTACAGATCACCTAGTCCGTCTCGAAAATACAGTCAGACAAGCTTTTATACACAAACAACACTGTCTTGCAGTCTTTTTTGATTTAGAAAAAGCATATGATACTACCTGGAGGTTCGGGATCCTCCAGGACTTAGCTGAGCTTGGCATCCGTGGCAGAATACTGAACTCCATTAAAGACTTTTTGACTAACCGTTCATTTAATGTCCGTCTAGGCTCAACCCTTTCGAGGGATTTTATTCAGGAAAACGGAGTGCCTCAAGGATGTATTTTAAGCACAACTCTTTTTATTGTAAAAATGAATTCTCTTAACAAAATAATACCAAGGTCTGTCATGTATTCACTTTATGTAGATGACCTCCAGATAGCTTACACATCCTCCAACATATCAACATGTGAAAGACAAATACAGCTAACAATTAATAAACTGACAACATGGGCAGACAGAAATGGTTTCCGATTTTCCCCACAGAAAACAGTGGCCATTCTGTTTTCACTCAAACGAGGCTTGCAGGCAGACCCCACCCTACACCTTAATGAAATAGATTTACCAGTAGAAAATGAACATAAATTTCTAGGCATAACATTTGACAGAAAACTCACTTTCCTGCCTCATATTAACACGTTAAAAAAGAAAACTTCCCGATCACTGAACATACTCAAAGTCCTTTCACATAAACACTGGGGTTCTGACAGGGCAGGCCTTCTAAAAATTTATCGCTCTGTGGTACGATCCTCATTAGACTATGGCAGTATAGTATATGGTTCAGCAAGGCCATCGTACCTGAAACGACTGGACCCAGTGCACAATTTAGGTTTACGTCTTGCAACTGGCGCTTACAGGACATCACCCATAAATAGTCTTTACGTTGAAACAAATGAACCCTCTCTTACAGATAGAAGAAGCATACTCACATGCTCATACGTTCTAAAAATCCGTTCCCTACCAAAACATATCTGTTACCCTATTGTTACAAATTGCCCATCGAGAACACTGTTTAATAACAAACCACTAGCTATCAGACCACTCCTGCTGCGTTTTGAAGAGATGTGCCAAAACCTCGGCCTACAAGATGCATTACCCGACATTGCTCGAAGACAAGACCCACTGCCTCCATGGTACAATTTTCCTAAAATCTGTGATTTCACCCTTACTCAATTTCATAAAAAACAAACTCCACGACAACATATACTACAAGAATTTCTTGCACTCGAGCAAAAATACAGTAAGTTCACAGATTTTTATACAGATGGCTCAAAAACAGATGTTTACGTAGGAAGTGCAGTGGTGCAAGGTAATTCGGAGAAAACAGTAAGACTTCCAAATTGTGCATCCATCTTCACTGCAGAATGTTACGCAGTCTGGCTGGCCATAGACAAAATATTAAAGGAGCACCTCACAAACAGTATAATCTACACAGATTCCTTAAGTGTGCTTACAGCTCTCCACGCTAGAAACGCTACCACTCCTATTCTTGGTGACATTATACACAGCATAGTAACAGCCGCAGCTAAAAGACAAAATATAAAACTCTGCTGGGTCCCGAGTCATATCGGAATAAAAGGGAACGAGAAAGCAGACTTGTGCGCTGCTCAAGCTCGTAGGATGGAAACGAAAAAAGTAAACATACTTTTTAACGATTGCATAAAATTAGTACAACGGAAATTAAGGAAGAAATGGCAGTCGGCTTGGAACAGTGAAGTCAATAATAAGCTACACTTAGTAAAGCCGGTTTTAGGGGAATGGAGGTCGTGTGACCACCAGGAACGCTTCAAGGAATGGATTCTCTGCCGTCTCCGAATAGGCCACACTCACCTTACACATAACTTCCTGCTAACAAAACAAAACAAACCTGTTTGCGAAGAATGCGGAGATGAACTTACCGTTAACCACATTTTATTCTCTTGTGCGAAACTGGAAAAACTAAGAAAAAAATACTTCACCGAATTTTATAACGAATGCATTCCTTTTCACCCAGCACTGCTTTTAGATGATAATGCCATTGTTAACATACCTTCTCTTTTTAGCTTTTTAAAAGAAGCAGACGTGCTTGAAAAACTGTAAATTTCGATCCGCTAGTTCACCTTATTAGGTGATACACCTCAGCTACTTTCTCATTCATGAGAAGAAGGCTGAGGTTTTTATTTGTCTGGTTGGGAGCCTCGGGATCCTTGCCCAGGCAAGGATAGGCGCTGAGACTACCTGACCTTCTAAATGCTTTTAACATTAGCCATGTCTGAATTTCGTTTCTTCCCTTATTACTAGGTAATACAGTATTATTAGGCCATCTACACCAGCGATGATTTTTAACATTTTTGAAAATTCTACAGAAAACTCATTATATACCCTGAGCTTGGCGCATGATGGCCTTAGCTGCCTATGTGCCATAAAACCCAACACAACTTATGTTTACAAGTAACCTAACGTTGAGTGTTCATGAGCGCCACCCTTTAAATCAATTAGCTTTAAGCGATAACGTATTCAGTAATATTCTGAATTGATCAACACCACAAAATAAAAATAAATAAATTACAAAATCCCCCGTGTCCCTTGGTTTCTGTGGCTGTTGGCTTCTCTCAGCCCCTCATTCCCCTCTCTTGTTTGCTTAATTGCTTAGCGAGGGTCTCGGTTCTGGCAGCTTTGACGCCATAGGAAGCAAAAGAGGATTCTCACACAGCTTTCACCCTCGTCGTTCGATGACGTTCCACGTCACACCAGCGGTAACTCAGGTAACGCCCGCCGCTTACGACCGTGGCTGGCGCTGATGAGCACTTTTGCACCCGAGGAGTTCCGGTCGACAATGCGCGACGTAGTTGTGACTCGAGAAGGTATTTTTAATTTACTCTTAAACTTGGACGTGAAAAAAGCAGTGGGGCCAGACAATATCCCTACAGCATTTCTGCACCGTTACGCAGAGTGGTTATCGTACTACTTGCACGCAATCTTTGCTGCTTCGTTGTCGAGCTCAGCACTGCCTGCCGACTGGAAAAATGCGCGCGTTGTCGCTATTTTCAAATCCAGTGATCGTACAACGGTATCCAATTACCGCCAAATAGCCTTAACTTCAGTTAGCTCAAAGCTATTGGAACACATAATTTGTAGAGAACTAGCTCAATATTTGGAAGAAAACCGCTTATTGTCAGATGTCCGGCATGGGTTTCGGCGCGGGCTCTCCACCGTCACACAGTTAATGACTACCTGCCATGACTTTTTTGTTGCAATTAATGACAGAGACCAAGTAGATGCAGTGTTCATGGACTTTGCGAAGGCTTTTGATAAGGTGCCACACAATAAACTCATACAAAAGCTTTATAACTTCGGAATAAGCAGAATACTTATCGACGTTATAAAAGCCTATCTTGACAACCGTGCACAGTATGTTAACGTTAATAATAGTTCTTCAGATAGCCTTCCAGTGACATCAGGTGTACCCCAGGGGTCTGTCCTGGGCCCGGTCTTGTTCCTTATTTATATCAATGATATTATTACCGAGATAGACCCTGGAATAGTCGTTAATTTTTTGCAGACGATTGTGTAGTGTACACAACGGTCAGGTTACCGCACGATCAAGAACTCCTTAACGCGAACCTTGGCAATATTCACAGCTGGTGCGAAAAGAGGGAATTGGATCTGAACATAAAAAAAATGATCTGTTCTTCGTGTTTCAAACAAGAAGCAATCATTACATCACACATCGAATATTGGCGGGGATGTAATTAACGAAGTATCAGCTGTAAAATATCTAGGAGTCACAATAACATCAACTTTAACCTGGAACAAACATATTGATAACATATATTGTACCGCACGTAAGGCTTTATAGGGGATCCGAAGAAAATTGGCGACAGCCGCAACAGAGGTGAAGCTCACTGCATACAAATCCCTGGTTAGACCGATTTTAGAGCATGCGTCATGCATTTAGGACCCCTACACCAAAACAAATATAGAAAAGCTGGAAAAGACAGAAAATGGCCGTCCGTTTTATTTGCAACCGTTACAGATGAACAGATAGCGTAACACGGATGGTTAATCTCTTGGAACTTCAGACCCTCCAATCCAGACGCACAGAATACAGGCTTAAGTTCTTGTACGTCCTGTACAATAATAAGACGCAGATAAACAAGACTATCTACCTTACCCCTGTACCTCGAGCTAACACACGCTTCAACCACGGGAAAATCTTACAAGAATACCGGCCTTATATCGATTCATTTAATATTCCTATTTCTCTAACACTGTGTCCGACTGGAATAGGCTGCCTCAGAATGTTGATTCTCCTGAGGAAGTGGAATTCATTGCCGCTTTGAAAAGTACGAATGTATGACTTTTTTCTGTGGCTTTGTTTTGTATTTTTGTTATCATTCACGTGTGTCTCCCACTCCTGCTTGGACTCCAGAAGAAGTCTGTAGTATTCGCTTTAAAACATCATGAACCGTGAGCCCAAAGCAGACAAAACGATACAGCGGGGTCGGCAAGAGCGTCGTTATCAAATCCCTGTACAGATATTTACGCCAAACAGAATATAAGTACTCATTTGAAAACCGAACTGTCAAAAACCGCACGGAGACATAAACTTCATTCATAAAGCCTAGTAAACAGGGGCGTTCAGTTAAATTGGAAGAAACTACTAAGTTCGGCAGTAGAGTCATGAAGTTACCCTGCAAGAATTCTCTAATAATCGGATGGGAACAATCACGAAAAAAGAAGAAACGGGCAACCAACTGTCTCACATACAGGTGCTGTAGGCCCAGTCCCCCTGCAAAACCAGGCCTGAGAAGGCCAGAAAAGGCCACGCCAGCTCGACGGTTTGGTTGGTTTGGTTCATGTGGTTGAATGTCACAAAACTAGTCTGGATATGAGAGACGCTGTAGTGAAGGGCTCTGGAAATTTCGACGACCTGGGGTTCTTTAACGTGCACTGACATCGCACAGTACACAGGCCTCTAGAATTTTGCCTCCATAGAAATTCAACCGCCGCGGTCGGGATCGAACCCGCGTCTTTCGGGTCAACAGCCGAGCACCATAACCACTGAGCCATCGCGGCGGCCTAAAATGAACAAAGGCGCGTCCGGTGAATACGGTGTCGTCTCAGAAGGGTGGGTAGAGACATATAGACATATAGTGTGGTGTATATTAGCAATTATGAGCATGAAAATTACAGAGAGAAGTCGCAGTTAAGCGAGTAGCATTGTATGTTTCCGCTGCCTTTTCTCTTCGCAAGGCACGCACATAGCGCCATCAGGCGGCGCGCACTAAAACCACTCCCTCCTCCTCCTCCTGGTAATGCACGCCACTGCTCCAACAGATAGCGGGCGACGGCAGCGCCTCCTAAAAATATCAAGGGGCTTTAGCGTCTCCCGGTCGACACGTTCGGGCGCAGTGGGGGCCGTGCGGTGACGCAGGAATCACGCGGTGAGCGGGAAACAATGCAGCGCACATCCAAGGGGCGTTCACCACGTAGCTTGCGGCTTGCTGCCCGTTCGTACGGCGCAGAAGCTATGCTGGTGTTCTTGGCATCGGGTTTGTCGAGGACGATCCGACGAACTACGACTGCAAGTTGAGTTTCGATAGAAGTGAGAACGTTCGTTCTAGGTTCTTGATGATTGTGAGTTGAAAAGAGGAACACGGCTCGTTAAATTGTCTCTTCTTAAGAGGGAATCGCCGCCGTTGCGCCGTGTTTGGGAAGAGGGAACAAAAGGATAGTGATGAAAAGGGTCTGGATGAATGGACATGGAGGCAACGACAAGGGCAAAATTATGCCAAAAGCCTAAACACCTGCAGGTCGAGGAGACGCGCGGACCCATGGGAGGCGCAGCCGCTGATTGGAGGAGCGGTGGGCCAATAGAAAGAGCGCTCGAAATTGAGGGTTGTGGACGAAAGCGGGCAAAGTACTTGCGCGAGGTAGAAGTGGTAAGAGAAAAGGAAAGAAGAGGAAGCGGCTGCGGGCGTGAGGAGCGCGCAGAGTTGGAGCCCGACGTAGGCGGAGAGAGAAGCGGGCGCTAGCACGTCAAGGCGAAGGAACGGGCGATCAGGGGGCGGCCCTACCGTGAACGCAGACTACCACCTATAGATAGCGAAGCCCGTGTCCACCCGCCTCGTGTTGTCGGCGACTGCGGCCAACCCCAGAGTGCACCACCGCCACGAGAACACACGCAAAAACGCCAAAACGTGCAGAGCCCGCAGTCGAAAAGGGTGAAAAAGAAAGAGGTGGCACGTTCGAATATAGAGCGGCCACATACTTCAGCACTTCATTATCCCGTCGGGTCTACCCTCCGCCGGCTAAGACAGTAGATAAAGGGGAGGAACAACACCTCCGAAAGCTACAGACCAACACTTACAACAACCCACGAAGACTAGACGCCATAGACCCGGAGCGATTTGACTCAAAATGCAAATTCTGCGGGGAGAAGGCGGACCTGTACCATATGGTATGGGCCTGCCAACGAAATCAAGCGACCACTGTTAATAACCAGCCAACGCAGGAGGGGTGGGAGGCAGCTCTGTCCAGCTCGGACGAAAAGAGTCAAAAGCAACTCATCGAAAGAGCCCGGGCAGCAGCCTACGACAATGGGGTTCCGGACAGAGAGCTCCAACCGCCGCTACAACCTGCTAAACTATTTCACTAAAATATTTTCACCACCAAAGTGATAAAGCGGCTATAGGAGCGCGCGGTGTAATTAGCAGGCACGGGGCGCGCGTGTAAGGCGGTCATGCAGGTACGAACCTCGCATGTGAGGATAGCGGGCAATTGAATAGCGCGCGGCGAGATTTGGCTGTGAGAGAGGCGAGCCAACGAAGAGAATGGAGCAATATAGCTAAAGGGACAAGAGCGATTAGGAACGGAAAACGCCCTGGGCGGGAGGTAAGCACGGCAGCAGTGCGGCCCAGCGGAAGGACCAGGAGGAAAGGTGGCAGCCCGGCGACAACGGAGCAAGCGGTGGCGGCAGAAGTGGAAGGGTTCGGGGCGTTACCCCGGTGGGCATGACGCGCAGACTAGCGCTTTCAGATAGCGAAGTGCATGCCCTACCCGCCCCGTGCACGCTAGCGACTGCGGCCAACCCGGCGACACGCGCGCAGCCCAAGAACGACCCGGAGAATGCGCCGAACGTGCGCCGCCAGCGCGAAGAAATGCCGGGAAGGCATGAGGAGGAAGCGGGCCAGGGTGGCGAGCGGAGAAAAAAACGGCGTGCAAGGGTAGCCGTTGGGGAAAAGAGAATAGCAGGCGCACGAGGTGCGTGTGAGAGAGTTCGCCGTTGTTCGTCCAGAGTCCAGAGCAAGTCGCCCGAGCAGCAGACACACGCGAACAACGCACACCGGTAATCCGTTCGAGGGTGGTGAAGAGAGTCTGCTAGGAAAACCACGGCTGAGCAGGGGCGCAGAAGTATTGCTGCTGAAAAAATTGGCGGGGCTTAGCTTTGGTCAAGCCTGGTAAGGTGCGAAAGCGAGCGCAGCGCTAATAACGGAAGGAACGCGGCGCGCCGCGTCTACAGGTCACGCGTGGCTACCAGCCGCCGCTGCTCGACGACTCGACTTGGTCGCCCATCTCTCACCCTGGTATGGCATGGGGTGAGGTCAGAGGTGGCTACCAGCCGCCGCTGCTCGACGACTCGACTTGGTCGCCCTTCTCTCACCCTTGTATGACGTCATGCTACGACGTCACTAGCATGGTATGACGTCATAGGTCATTTCGAAGGTCAAACGTGGCTACCGGCCGCCGCTACGCGAAGGGGCGTTCATGAGCGTAGTATTGCTTTCGCAATAAAACCGCCGAGGAGGAGGCGCAGGAAAGATATCCATGGATGACAGTTGAGTAATCCAGGGTGGCGGGCCTATGTTGGGCGCGCATCGTAGAAATAAGGGCCTTGATAGAAGCCATAAGAAAACAAGGGGCCTGATTGAGAGACGCCGGCCGCCGACGTTCCTTTTCGAGTCGAGACTCGAAAAGGAAGGAGACGAGGGGAAAGGAGAAGGCGCTATCGTGTCTATCTTTAACAAAGCTTAAGCGCCCTCCTTATTTTTGCAAAGGAAATTGCAAGCCGCAGAAAGTCTTAACTTTTCGCAGACACCTCGACCAGCAGTGTGGAAAGAGATGAGAGCGGAGTAAAAGAAGGAGTAAAGAGAAAGAGGTCGTGTAGTTGGAGGCCTCCGAAAGAAAAACTGGGTTGGTTCTTGAGGAAGGGTGAAACTATGCCTTTCCTCAAAACCATTTTTCATGGAGATGAATGGTTTTTGAAATTCGGTTTTTGAGAAGGAAATGGCGCAGAACTGTTTTACATCTCGGTGGACACCCGAACCGCGCCGTAAGGGAGGGAGTGAAAGAAGAAAGGAAGAAGTGCCTGAGCTACATCCTTTTCTCAAGGGCTTGCCTTTCGGAGCCCTGCAATACCATAACCTCTTCTGTTCCTTCTTTTCTTCTTTTTTACTCCGCTCTCACCTCTTCCTCATGACGGGATTGAAATTTTCTGCAGATTCTCCTTTCTTTAATTTTTTTTTTCGTGAAAATTGAGACATTTACTAAACCGTTCATTTTTTTCATGCAATGTTTATCTATTTATTAACCTCGGCAGCGTCGGCTTACGCAGCACCCTTTCTTTGCAAAATTGGTGCAGAAAAAAAATTCCGATGCATGTCTGCTACATTTGCGATCTCTGGGAACGAAAGGGGGGAGGCCAGGGGCATGTGCGCAGCCAAGCAAGTTGCGCTGGTGCTCATACACCCTTCATTTCATGCTTAAAATTGCACAACAGCTGTACATGTTAAAAAAAATTTGCACTAGCGTAGGCTGGCTTAATACTGGATTAACAACTTATTGCGAGTACTCCTTCGGCGTGCTCTTGATGGAAGACTCAAGGATGTGCCATCGTATTTCTAAATACTTCTTGCTCGCATTCCGACAGAACCACGAGAAATTGTACGTCCTTTAACAAGAAGTGGAACTGAAACGGATTGCAAGTGGCTCCTTCGACGGTCCGAGATCCAAATCATGGCTATTAAAGCATTCATGCGCTGGGAAACCCGGGTGGACGCGATGCGACGCGCATTACCTGGGACGAGCGAAAAGCGGCATGGCGCGCGCTCCTTATCTCCGAAGGGCGCCAACGCCGTAGGCGAATTTGGTTGGTTGGTTGGTAACAACTTTATTCATAGTCCTGCAGAGCTTTCGCCGACGGGGCCTTAGGTCTCCCACGTGGGGACGTCGAGGCGCTGCCTCGCCGTCGCCTCGCGGGCCTGCTGGACGGCCCAGAGTTGGTCCCCGAGGCTGGGGCTGCGCAAGGCAGCGGTCAACCGCGGCGGGAGGGTTCCGGAATTAGCACCGTGAAGGTTTTTGTTACAGTCCCAGAGCATGTGAGTTAAAGTGGCTACATTGGCGTTGCAGACCTTGCATATATTTGTCGGGTATGTACCGGGGTAAAGCCTGTGGTATAGCTCCGGGTTGGGGTACGTGAGCGTCTGCAGTTGTCTGAGGGTCACCGCGTGCGCCCTGTCCAGCTTGTCGCTGGGCGGAGGGAAGGTTCGGCGGGCCAGGCAGAAGGCCTTGGTAATTTCGTTGTAGCTGGTCAAGCAGTCTTTGGTGCTTTTCCACGGACGATGGTCGCCGGCGCGGTTCGCGAGCTCGCGCGCCTTGGCGTGTGCCGTCTCATTGCGGTTGCGATACGTCCTTGATACTTCTCCCATGTGCGCCGGGAACCATTGAATTCTGGTTTGGAATTCTACCTCCTGGCCGTAGGCGAATAACTGGCGAAATTAACAGCACCCTCGCTCGTATACGCGCCGTGCAGCGCGGCGCGCCGCTTACTTTCGCCATGCGCGATTACTTGAACATCTTGAAGGCGCGCTACCACACACTCCTGCGTCAGTCATCGGGGACAGCAAGTAGGGCGCTTGTACAGGGCCGACCGGTTTCCGATCCGACCGTATTACGCCAAGTACGGGCAGGTAGCCTTGACGAGGTGGTGGTGAAAACATTTATTACGAATGAACAGGAGGTATGTTTGGATCAGCCCGTAAGGGACCGATCCTTACAAAAACTAGGTGGAGGTCCCTAGTATGGGACCCCAGTGGCGGTTGCCGCCGCCCGGGCGCGCCCGACTAAGGCTTGTTGGGCCTGTAAGTCGTGGCAGCCGAGTAGGGTCGCCTCCCAGTCCTCCCGGGTTGGGTTGGGGATGGGGGGAATAGCGCGTTGGAGGGGCAGGCCCACACCATGTGATAGGTGTCAGAAGACACTGCACTACAGTGTGGGCAGCTGCCGCTAAAGGAGGGGTCAAAATGTTTTAGCGCTGCCGGGCACAGCAAAGTATTGGTGAGAAGGCGGAGGAGGAGGAGGAGGAAAACTTTTATTTCTATTTACAGTGAGAGGTCGATGGGGCGAGCCGGAAGGGCCCGCCCCTTACAAACACTAGGAGGGATCCCTAGTCCGGGATCCCTGTAGCTTCCGCAGCGGCCCGGGCTCTAGCTACCAATGCCTGTTGGGCATCGAGTTCGGAGCAGCCGCGCAGGGCAGCTTCCCAGTCCTCTCGAGTGGGGTGGAGGTGGGGTGGGTAGGCAGGATTGGAAGGGCATGCCCACACCATGTGGTAGGTGTCCGAAAACTCCTCCTCACAGTGTGGGCACGCGCCCGAGAAAGAAGAATTGAAGTGCTTAAGTACTGCCGGGCACAGTACAGTATTGGTATAGAGGCGGAGAAGCCAGCGCTCCTCCACCCTGGTGAGGCCTTTACAGGGAGGGGGATAGAGACCATGAAAATTTTGATAAAGAGAGGTGATCTCTTTAAAGGTGATGGCCGGATTGAAATTGAATTCCGGATCAGGCTGCGGATGAGGCGACGCCCGGTGAGTAAGCGCGCGGGCGGCAGCGTCTGCTGCCTCGTTCCCCTCAAGACCCGCATGAGCCGGAGCCCACACGATGGTACGATGGGTCGGAAACTCTGTGTATTCGCATGCGTGGAGAATTTTGAAAGCACGGTCTGGAATATACCCTTGCTCAATATTGCGGCAGGCGCCCCTGGAGTCCGTAATAATGACTCGGGACTCTGGATCTGCGGCGGCCAGTGCAATGGCGATCTCTTCCGCAAATGTAATGTTTGGGGCACGGAAAGTAAGGCCCTGAACTGTAGTGTTTTGGTGGATGACGGCCGCCGTGTACCAACCCCAATGGTGTGGGCCGGCCGCATCCACATAGAAGACACCTGGCTTATGGCCATATTGTTGAGAAATAGCCTCCGCCCGCGCGAGACGGCGACCATCATGGGTGTCTGCAGTCATGTTCTTCGGAAGGGGTCGCACCTGGAGTGCAAAGCGCCAGGCTTCAGGGATGCGGACCCGTTCTTCTGTATGTGTTGCGTAGGATATGTGTAAGCGGGTCAGAAGGCGGCTCCCCGCAGGTGTTTTGCTTAGGCGCAAGTATTGATTGTTAAGATGAGCTTCTCGTAACTCCCCAAAGGTGTTGGTCATCCCCAGACCGAGGAGACGCTTGTTGGACGTCGTTATGGGGAGGTCGAGCGCTCTCTTATAAATCTTGCGGAGAACTACTTCTAAGGCATTCTCATCGCATTTGCGTAGGTGGAGGTAGGGAGCCGAATATAAAATCCGGCTGGTCACGAATGCATTGGCCAGCCGCAGGGCATCTTTGCATCGTAGTCCCCCCCTTTTATTGGACACCCGGCGGAGCATCCGACCCACCTGGTCCCCCACCTTACGTAGCTTGTTTAGGGTAGTGTCTATCTTGCGCCTATGATGAATGAAAAGCCCCAGTACCCGGATCTCCTCGTGTTCAGGTATCGGTCCGCTAAGTAGGGAAAGGGCAATTTTGGTTGTGCACTTTGAGTTGGGGCGTATGTGCACAAATTCAGATTTGCTCGGGGAGCATTCAAGACCACAGCGACGAGCGTATTCGTCCACAATAGCTGCCGCTTGTTGCAGGTTGGTCTCGATGTCTCCAACCGATTGTTGTGTTGCCCAGAGGGTGATGTCGTCCGCGTACAGAGCGTGCTGCACACCGGCGACCTCTGCCAGCTGGGTAGGGAGCTTCATCATGGCCAGATTAAATAGTAATGGCGAGAGGACAGCTCCCTGTGGGGTCCCTCGTGTGCCAAGTTGATATGGGCCATATTCTGTGTCTTGCAGCCGGATATAGGATTGGCGATCTGTAAGGAATTATTTGATATAATTGAAAGTATTGCGCCCACAGTCTGTTTGCGACAAGTGGGATAGGATGATCTCGTGGGTCACATTGTCGAAATCCCCCCGCAGGTCAAGTGCGACGACTACTTTATCATTGCTGGGGTGCTCGACGGGGTCGAGAATCTCCTTGTGAAGTTGCAACAGGACATCTTGTGCGGATCGGTGTGGGCGGAAACCGTACATGGTGTCTGCGAAAATGTTTTCCTGTTCCAGGAAAGCCGACAATCTGTCGCGGACCATAGTCTCCATGAGCTTCCCCACACACTAAGTGAGGGAGATGGGCCGGAGGTTGTCGGTGTTAATGGCTTTACCTGGCTTGGGAATGAAAGTTACTAGTGCCGTTTTCCAATCTATGGGGAGTGCTGTGCCTCCAATCCAGATAGTGTTGAAGTAATCGAGGAGAGTTTCGTAGGCGGGATCTGGGAGGTTGGCAATAAGCTTTACCGTCACCTTGTCCCGGCCTGGTGCTGTACCTCGCTTCATTTTAGCCAGGGCCGCTTTTAGGTCATGGAGCTGAAACGGTTGATCCAAATCCGCGTTCTCGGAACCTGCATACGAGTACGCCTGACCACGGGGATCCTGGTGTATACTCAAATATTTGTCGCGGAGCGCATCGGCCAGTTTGGCCGTGTCTCCAGTGAAGTTATGTATAGCCCTTTGAAGCTGTTTTTGTGTCTCAGTACGGGTTTGTGCCGGATCAATAAGGGCGCGGAAGAGGCGCCACGTACTCCGACTCGACATTTGCTGAGCTGCAGTGTTGCATCGGTGCACCCAATTGGAGTCGGCGAGTTGGGCCGCGTATTGTGCCGCCTGTTGGGTGATATCCGCGATGCGAATTTTGAGTTTCCGATTGTGTTTTTGACGACGCCAGCGGCGGACTAGGCTGTGTCGTGCCTCCCAGAGGTGGAGGAGGTGGTTATCCACCGCCGGGCTCGCCTCTGAGAGTTGAACATTTTGCTCGACTGATTTCAAGTGGGATACTAGGTGTTGGGACCACGTTGAGTATCCTTGGTCCATTATTGATTGAGGATTGGTGTAGCTGCTCCTAAATTTGGTCCAGTCAGGTAGTTTTGCATTGGCCTGTGGTCTTGTGAGTGGTTTGGTATGGATTGTAGTGGTAATTATGCAGTGGTCGCTACCGAGGGATTCCTCGGTGTTCCTCCAATCTGCATAGCGAATATTTTTCGTAAAGGTGAGGTCCGGACACGTATCGCGTGTAACGGAGTTACCTATACGAGTGGGTTGCGCGGGATCCGTGTGAAGAGTAAGGCCCAGTGTGGAAACAAGCTCCGCCAACTTGCGTCCGCGTTTCTCTTCACGTGTGTACCCCCATAAGGTGCTGGGAGCATTAAAGTCCCCAACGATTATGAGGGGATCCCGATTCGCGACCTTCAAAGCCCGGCTGAAGATGTCTGCGAATGTAACATTTGGTAGCTTTGGGGGACAGTAAATGTTGAGTATGTGCAATGGGGGGTCCTGTTTGCGTAGCGGAAGGATCGTCACCATTACATAGGAGAAATTAGCGCTAAGATCCAGGTCAACCTGGGCGGCCGTGTAATTTTTATGTACGCAGAGGCAGCTCTGCGCATCCTGCTGGTACACCGTGTAACTGGCAAGGGTGGCGCCATTTCCTGGCTCCTGAAGGGCCACCACAGCAGGTAATTCTGGGAAAGTTGTAAGGAAAAGGCGTAGATCTGCTCGCTTTGTGCGTGCCTTGAATCCGCGACAGTTCCACTGTACAATTTGAATAGGGATCGAATTGCTTCGCGGATGCTTCCTATTTCTAGGGGCGCCCGCCATGATCAAGGGTAGAGTTGTGAGTTTGGAGAGAGGAGGCTTGAGAGCCAGTGGCTCCAAAGAGAGGAGCGTTCTCTATACTGGGGATGGCACAGGGGACCTCTTCTTCTTCTCCGGCGATTCGACGCCTAGACGCTTTGAGCTGCCGGCCTGCGAAGGTTTTGAGCGGCCCAGCGCGCTTGGGAGCGCGGGTGAGTTGAGCGAACTGAGCAGTTATGAGGTTTGGGATAGATGCCGCAAGGTGGCTAATTTTGTTGAGTGCCGCCGTAAGTGTGGCATTGATTTGCGTTTCCAATGCGGATATTCTGTTGTTAACTTGAGTTTCGAGCGCGCTCACTCTCGCCTCGAGTGCCGTGAGGGCATGCGCAGCCTGTCCTGAAGGGGTTGCGTCGCTTTCCATTGCCTCTGCTGCGGGTGAGGCAGAGGTGTGGTTGGGGGAATTTCGGCGGGCCTCCGCTATTGCGAGGCGCTTTTGAAAATTTGCAACCTGCTCGCGGAGAGCAGATATTTCTTTTTGTTCGGCAGAGATTGGCCGTGGTTGGGATTGGGAAGGGGGAGGGAAGGGAGAAGCTGCCCTGCCCGCGCCGCTCACCTGGGAGTGTTGCTTGACAACGTTTGCCCACGTCTTGGAGCCGCCGTTCTGGGGAGGTCCGAGGGGCTTCGCTGCACCAGCTTGAGGCGGCGGTGGCGCAGCTGGAGGTTTCCCCTGGCTCCCGGTAGAGGAATTCACAGGCTGGTCCATGGCTTGGTCGGCAGCCTTGGCCTTCAGCTTGTCCGGGCGACGCTTGCCACGCTTGCGTCGATTCCGCTTCGATTTACGGCCGCGCTCGGCATGCGGGGGCTGGATAGCGCGATATTTAGCCGTACACGCAGGGCCCCCCGTGGCATGGGCCCCGCCGCACACTGAACACTTTGGGTTGCACTGGTGAGGGGCCCGCACCCCCTCAACGAGTAGAGCCTGCTGTCCGCACAGGCCACACCGGTCCAGCCTCTGGCCGGGGCAGGCGTCCACGCGGTGGCCGACCACACCGCAATGTCGGCAGGCTGGAATGGTTCGCTGGTAAGGCCTAACTTGTACAAGCTCTGAATCGTAGTGCACGAAACGTGGCTTCTCTGTTCCGGCAAAAGTCAGTCTCGCTTTGTTGGATGTCCCAAATTTTCGCACTTCCACGATGGTGCCGTAGCGCCATTGGAGCCTAGTACGGAGCGAGTCCGTAGTTTCAGAGTTACGGACGGTAATGACGCCGTAGCAGACGTCCTTGCCGTCTTGGCGCAGGTGCCCCACAAGGGGGACCCTCCCGTCGGGTCCATTAAGTTCAAATTCGCCGATGATCCGGTCGGCTAGCTCAGGTTTCGCAGTCTGAACAATAATGAGGTTTTGTTCTCTTACCGGTATTATGGTAAGGTCAGTTGCGGGTTGCGTGCCCAGGAGAGCCGTGAACGCCCGGCCGTAGCCGGTCTCCTGGAAAGTCTCGTACAACGAGACGCGGGTCCGGGGCTTGATGACGACGACGTAGTCGTCTGGAGCAGGCTTGGGTATAACAGGCGGTTTCCACTTCGTGAGCAGTCGCCGACTGCGGCCCGACGCGTGCGGGGCGGGTGACTGCTGGTTTCCGGCGTGAACGCCGGCCGCGTCTACGGACGCCGGCTTTAAGGCTTGGTCTTGCGCTCGGCGCAGCACTGCGGCGTTCAACGCGGCGCTGCGAAATCTTGCCGAATCTGGGCCTCCGGTTGCCGCTGGGGTAACCGTTGCCGAAACTGGGCCTTCGGTTGCCGCTGGGTTAACCGTTGTCCAGTGCATGTTTTCGGGGTCGTAGCCTCGGCAGGAGATTTGCGGAGCAGCCATACTGGCGTCAGTGGCCAGAGGCCCCGATGTGCCGGGGACCGGTTCGGCCGTTAGGCCTAGCCGCGCCACCGGCCCGATCGGGCCATGTGTTGCCCGAAAAAGGGGTTTAACCGGGCCCACCTTGGAAAAAACTGGTGTCCAGATGTTCCCGACAGCTTTCGGTGCACGTTGGGGATGAACTTGCTAGGGTCAGGCGGAAACTTCCGCTGCTCCGGCTGAAAATCAGCGGAGCCGACGAACAGCACGTCTGACTCCCCGTGCGAACGCGCGCGTCCTCCCAAGTGCCGCCTTCTTCAGGCCTTTACATGGGCTAGGGTAAAGGCGATGACAATTTTGATAATATGTTGTAATATCTTTGAATGTATAGACAGGATTAAAATCGGGTTCCTGATCGGATGGGGAGGAGAAAACAGCCCGGTGAGAGAGCGCGCGGGCGGCTGCGTCTGCTGCCTCGTTTCCTGCCATCCCCTGATGAGCAGGGGCCCATATGTGGTAACGGTGTGCGGGGTCCGTATCCCGTATGCAATTTTGGTATATTCGATAGGCTAGGAAGGGAGTGCAGCCTTGTTCGACGTTCCGACAGGCCCCTTGCGAGTCGGTGATTATGCATTTTGAATTGGAATGTGAGGCCGCGAGAGCAATGGCGACCTCTTCTGCTTGTGTTGCACTGCGGGCTCTGAACGTTAGGCCGTTAACTGTGTTGCTGTTGTGAACTACCGCGGCCGTGTACCATCCCCCGTGGTGAGGGCCGGAGGCGTCCACGTAGTATACACCTGTTTTGTTGCCATAATATCGGGCTAGCGCTTCCGCTCGTGCCAGGCGCCGACCATTGTGGCCTTCATGTGACATGTTTGCTGGAAGAGGCCGCACGTGGAGGGCACGTCTCCACAGTTCCGGGATGCGAAACCTGTCTTCCATTGGAGGGGTGTGTTGGATATGGAGTCGAGCAAGAAGGCGGCGACCCGACTCCCTTAGCGACAAGAGCGTGTACTGGTTTGTAAGGGTCGCCTCCCGGAGCTCCCGGAAAGTATTCACCACCCCAAGAGCCATAAGCCGGCTGTTTGAAGTAGTGATAGGGAGGTCAAGGGCACGTTTAACAATTTTGCGAAGGATGACCTCAAGGGCGTCCTCCTCTTGTTTGCGTAGGTGGAGATAAGGAGTCGAATAGAGAATTCGACTAGTTACGAAGGCGTTTGCCAGCCGCAAGGCATCCTTACTTCGTAACCCTCCGCGTTTGTTGGAAACCCGGCGGACCATGCGGCCCACCTGGTCCCCCACCTTACGGAGTTTGGCCAATGTAGTGTCTGGCCGCCTGTGTTTGTGGATGTAGAGTCCGAGTACCCGTATCTCATCACTTTCGCGTATGGGACCACTCTCAAGAGAGAGAGATATTTTAGTTGTGCACTTCTGTGAGGGGCGGAGGTGCACAAATTCCGATTTTTGAGGGGAACATTGAAGACCGCAGCGGCGGGCGTAGCGTTCTACTATCGTCGCCGCTGTTTGCAGGCTGGTTTCAATGTCTCCTGTGCTGCCCTGCGTGGCCCACAGAGTGATGTCATCGGCGTACAGGGCGTGCTGCACGCCGGCGACACCACTCAGCTGGGCCGGCAAGTGCATCATGGCCAGATTGAAGAGCAGCGGGGAAAGTACCGCGCCTAGAGGGGTTCCCCGCGTGCCGAGTAGGTAAGGACCATGGTCTCTATCTTGAATTCGAATGTAGGATTGACGATCCATTAAAAATTGGCTTATGTATTGGAATGTGTTGAGACCACAGTTGGTGTGACTTAGGTTAGTGAGTATGATGTCATGTGTTACATTGTCAAATGCCCCTTTAAGATCCAAGGCGACTACTACCCGGTCATTATGGGGGCATTCGAGGGGGTCAAGGACTTCCCGATTGAGTTGCAGGAGGACATCCTGTGCGGATCTGTGTGGGCGGAATCCGAACATGGTGCTCGCAAAGACTTGTTTGTTTTCAAGATATGTAGATAACCGATCCCGCACCATCGTCTCCATTAGTTTGCCCACACATGAGGTGAGAGAGATGGGGCGGAGGTTATCTGCGTCAATTGGTTTGCCAGCTTTAGGAATAAAAGTGACCAAAGCCGTTTTCCATTCGATTGGCAGGGGGGTGTCCCCGCGCCAAATCGCATTGACGTATTCCAGGAGGGACTGGTATGCCAAGTCGGGCAGGTTCGTCAAAAGCTTGACGGTGACCTTATCCCGTCCTGGCGCAGTGCCCCGTTTCATTTTGGCGAGAGCCGCCCGCAGATCATGGAGCTGGAAAGGTTGATCCAGCTCCGTATTCTCTCTGGCTGCATAAGAGTACGCAGATCCACGGGGGTCTTGGGCTGTACACAGATACTGGTCCCGAAGTTTCTGTGCCAGTTGAGTCGTTTTGCCAGGAAAAGCGTGCAGGGCTCGCTGCAAATGTTTTTGTGTTTCGGTTCGTGTTTGGGTTGGGTCGATTAGGGCTCGAAAGAGACGCCACGTGTTTCGGCTGGACATTTGTCGCGCGGCCGTGTTGCATCTATCTACCCAGTTGGAGTCGGCGAGTTGGGCCGCGTACTCTGCCGCTTTCTGGGTAAGCTCGGCAATTCGAGCTTTAAGCTTTCTATTGTGTTTCTGGCGTCGCCAACGGCGAACGAGGCTGCGACGGGCTTCCCAGAGGTGTAGAAGGTGGTTATCCACGTCCGTGACCGCCTCTGAGAGCTGGATGTGTGTTTCATGCGAGGAAAGGTGTGCCAGCAGCTGTTGGGACCATGCTGTGTAGCCTTGCGCGGAAATGGGTGTATTATCAAGTGAGTTAAAATTTTGCCTGAATTTCGTCCAATCTGGGATATGGGCTTGTGTTCTGGGACGCTTGAGGAGGCGTGTGCGTAGTGTAGTGTCAATGATGCAGTGGTCGCTACCGAGGGTCTCCTCGGTGTTGAGCCAGTCTGCGTGTCGTATGTTGCGAGTGAAGGTTAAGTCCGGACACGTATCCCGTGTCACGGAATTTCCTAGCCGGGTTGGGTGGACAGGGTCCGTGTGGAGGGTGAGGCCCAACGTGGACGCAAGCTCCGCCAGCTTACGCCCGCGCGACTCCTCCTTGCGATACCCCCACTGCTGACTGGGAGCGTTAAAGTCGCCCACATTCAGCAGGGGATCGCGGCCCTCTACTCTTAGCGCGCGGCTAAAGAGGTCCGCAAAAGTCACTCGCTTTAGTTTGGGAGAGCAGTACACGTTGAGTATATGCAACGGTGGGTCCCTGCGGCGGACTGGTAGGAGGGTCACCATTACATAAGAGTACTCTAGTTGGAGGTCGAGATCCACTAGGTTGGCTGTGTAGTCTTTGTGAACGAGAAGACAAGACGCGGGGTCCTGTTGGAACGTCGTGTAATTTGAAATTGTGGCGCCCAGGCCTGGCTCTTGGAGGGCAACCACGGCTGGTAAGGACTCGAAAGTTTCAAGGTAGAGGCGGAAATTGGCCCGCTTAGTGCGGTCCTTAAAGCCTTTACAGTTCCACTGTGTTATTGAAGTTGACATGGCCGAATTGGAGATGGCGGAACTCCTTTGATTAAGGTGTCTCGCCATGATTTAAAATTCTTGGGGGGGAGGAGGAGGGATTGGCTGCCTCAGAGCCAGCTACTTGCGCCATCAAGGAGGTGATGACGGAAGGAGCGGGGCAGCTGTCCTCATTGTCCGAATCAATAATCAGACGGTTGAATTTTGAAGGACGGGATACGTCCCTAATGGGCCCTGTCCGACGGAGGAGGCGGGGGTTGTCCGAGATGTGGTTTGATACTACTGCGGGGATGGCAGATTTGACCTTCGTCAAGATTTGGTCCATGGCGGTCTCGATCATAGATCGTAATTTAGAGGTTAAGCGCTCCTCCATCGCGGAGATGGCTGTCACGAGGGCAGGCGAGATCTCCGCGTCGCTCTCCATTGCGTCCGAGTTCTGCGGGCTCGAAGCGGCGGACGCCAATTTTGATTCTAAATTTTGAATTTTGTTGAGCAAAAGCTCATTCTGTGCCCGGAGCACGTCGATCTGTTTTTTGTATTCCGCATCGAGTGCGGTACATAGTGAGGTACATAGTGACACCACATTTTTTTGCTGACCTTGCGAATCTACGGGAAAATACCGCTGTTCACAACACAAGACACTACGAATATTGGTATGCACCTTGTCCACGCACAAATTGCGGTTTTCAAACTCTCAGGTATGTGTTGCCATCTTTCCTTAATAGAAACGTTTTCACTAATCAATCCATTCTTTCCGTTTCATACAACGCTGTCAGAAATTTGTTCTTACAAAGGAATGAATAATATCCAACTGTAAAATAAACAAAGTATCCATGTGCTGTGATTAAACTATCATTTGCGTGTGTGTAACAGTACCGAGACTATTCTGGTGATCTGTTATGAAGATATTGTACATATTTGTTATTTCATGCATTCTCTTGATATTGTTTTACTGCTGTCTGTCATCACCGTGCCAAGCCGCTACGGGAGATGGGAGCTTTGTCAAGCCGCGTGCGCGGCTTTTTTTCCTTTCTCCTCAGCCATTGTACATTGTTGGAGTTGAGGGTTCAGGACAGGAGTGCCGCTGAGCGAAGAGGTAGATGGCGAAAGGAGAATAGGTTTATTTACATTTTACATTGGTGGTTAGAAGTGAGACGATTCTGCCGCATCCGTTGTCGAGTTTTATATCCTTCTTGTTCCCTAAAGTCCCTAGGTTGAGGACGCCCTTGCCGGAGTGGGAGGGGCCTAGAGCTTTCACCTGTGCGCACACACACGACACTGCACTCATGGTCACGCCCCCTTCACATGTGGAGTCTGAGGGAAAGAAGGTTGTCGTCGAGGTAGCGTTGACGGCGGTAGGTGATGGCCTCCGGCCAGCCGAAGGTTTCTGCGGGTCACCGACATCTGTTGATCATCAAATGCCACCGCCGCTCGAGGCCAGACGCGAGGTCACGAAAACGCCGAAAGTGGTTCCTCGTACTTGGGTCGGAGATGAGGCCCGCCAGCTTGTCGCGGTGCTTGGGCACGCCAAAGAGCAACCGGAGACGAGGCCCTTTGTTCCCTGGCACGGTCACGGCAAATGGGGAAGATAACGTTCGTCTCCCCGAGGCGGCGGCGGCGTTCTACACGTGCAGGCACTTTGTGAAGGGGGTCTGGTTTTGTTCCTGCACTCCAACCGGGCAAACTCCGTAATTGAAGTCAGCGGGCACCTGGGTCCTCTCGGTGCGTGTGGTCCATGGCGGCAGGCCCGAAAGCAATCACCCTCAAGTCGCTAGCAGCCATACACAGTAGAAACAGGTGTGCTGGCGGCCAGCCGGCGAGACTTGTTGTCGTCGTTCCTAATAACATGACTGAAATAAATGCACTGAACTGAACTGAACTGAGACGGTAACTGGGGAGGAGGGGGAATGGGAGGAGGAGGAGGCGATCTCAGCCCAGCTGCTCACCTGTTGTTTGCCGTGTTGAGACGCTGATGCCCGGGCGCCGGCAGCGCCATTTGTCTTGAGCGCCGGGAAGTGGCCAGCGTCCCTGCCGCTGGGCGGTGGGGGCGTAGTCTTGTTCCCGGGTGGTGACTTCACCGAGGATGATGATGATGACGTTTTGTTGTCGATGCCGTCAGCTCCACGCGGCGTTCCGCCACCGGCACCTGAATTGGGATGACTTGCCTGCCGGCCAGGTCGCTGTTTTCCAGGGAGCTCTGGGCGCCTAGCCTTGCGGCCGGGCACCTTGAGCTGCCTGAATTTCCCCGTGCAGTCCCGGGAGTTGGTGGCGTGGGCTTGCCCACAGACTGCACTGGACGGTGTGCACTCATGCGGTGTCTTCACCCCGTCGACGGTCGACACCGCACTGCCACAAAGGCCACACTTTTGATCCGGGAAGGGGCATGTGTCCGCTCGGTGTCCCACGGTACCGCACCGCACGCAGGCCGGGATCGTTTTCTTATATGCACGCACAAGGCTGACTTCTGAATTGTAATGAACGTATCGCGGCACCACTTTGCCCACGAAGGTGAGCACCGCGACGTCTGATTTTCCAAGCTTGCGGATATCGGCAAGCTCTCCAGCACGCCACTGGATCTTGTTTTGCAGGGACTCACTGGTCTCGTGCTTGGCCACGGTGATGACGCCGCGGCACACGTCACCAGTGAGCTTCAACTGGCCGTACATAGAGAGCTGGCCTTTCGGTGTTGTTAGTTCGAAGTCCCGCAATAGCTTGTCTGCGACGTGCGGCTCTCGGGTGCCTGCCACGATCAGGTTTTGCTCCCATGTGGGGAGCAGGCTGAGCGATGCTGCGGCCTTGGCGCCCAGGTAGGCCGCGAACGCTGCTGCCAGCTCACCATGTTGAAAGACATCCTTCAGAGCGACGGTCACCCGGGGCTTCAGGATGATAACGATGTCTTCGGGATGAAGCCGCGGCAGCGGCTTTGGTTTCCAAGCAGGTCCCTGGGGCCCACCGTGAAGCGCTGCAGCGCGCGCAGCAGCGTTGTGCCGTGTTGAGCGGCCTGGCGACGTGGCGTCCGCTTTCTTGGAAGCGTTCCGCTTGCGGGAGCGGCGTTCCACTAGCTTGAGTAACTTCAAGTTCTCGATGGGCGCAGAGGCCGGGCTATCAGGCGCTGGATTTGCTGGAACCTCGGACCAGGCCATGGCGTCCGGGTCGTAGCCACGTTGCAGGTTTGGCGAAGCCATCTTGCCGCGGGTGGGCGACTCACTCACGGCCGGGCGCCGCCGTAGGCGTTAGGCCTAGCGCCGCCGCCACGATACCCAAGTGAAGATCGGCCCTAAAAGGCCTAAATTTTGCCCCACCTGTGTGCGAGAGGTATGCACAGGTAGCTGACGACTTCGGGAAGCCAGACGCGGCTGTGTTGACGGGGTTGCGGTCGAAGATACGTGGATCCAGCCGAAACTTGGCGGAGCCGATGCACTGACGTTCTCTCGCTCCGCGCAGGACGGTACCAGGAGCAGCAGCGCGGCTGACATCTGACGCATTTACGCGTCACTTTTCGCAGCTGTTTGCTTCCGAGGCCGAAAGGCGGGACGACGCCTCTTTCACGGACTCCCTCCGTAGTTTCTGCGCTACGCTACCGCAGGTCCCGAGCGATCTCGGCGCGCAGCTGAGCGCTCCCGTAGGCGCGGAAGAGCTCTTCGCCACCGTTAAGGGCATGAACGCCGCCTCAGTTCCAGGCCCTGACGGCATTCCCATCAGCTTTTATGCTAGGTTTTACACCGTTCTGGAGGATCACCTCCTCCGGATGGTGAACGCCTTCGTCAGGGACGGCGAGAGGCCGGAGTCTTCTCGAGAGAGCCGCGTAGTGCTCATCCTGAAGCCCGGCGGGTGTCGATCTGACCCGCAGGCGTGGCGCCCGATCATGCTAAATGCAGACTACAAGATCGTGGCGTCTCTGCTGGCTAAAAGGTTGAGTAAGGTTTTATCGGCGCTCGTAAGCCCTGCGCAGACCTGCAGCGTGCCTGGACGCTCGGTGTTCTCGTCTCTCGCACTAATGCGTGACTTGTTCACGTTCACCTTGAAAACAGGAATTCCGGGTCGAGCACCGATACCTTTTTGGAGTTCTCGGGGCTTTCGGCTTTCCGCCGGAGTTCGTAGAGCGGTTGGAGCGGCTGTACTCCGATCTCACAGCTTGCTTGCTCTTCAACGGGGCGTTGACCGCACGTTTCGGGATAGAGCGCGGTATTCGCCAGGGTTGTCCCCTGTCACCTATGCTCTTCGTGTTATGTTTAGACCCGCTCTTGCGTCGCGTAGCAGAGTCTCCATCGATTCGCGGTTTCCCTTTGCCTGGCCAGGGCCAGGTGAAGGTGTCAGCGTACGCTGATGACGTGTCCTTGTTTCTGAGGGACGCGGACAGCTTCGTAGCGTTTGTACGGCTTTTTTCCAGTTACAGCGAGCTGTCCGGCGCCCTCCTCAACAAGGGCAAGAGCAAGACTCTGCGTTTCGGGGCCTTCGCGTCGGACCTGCTGGGCGAGGTGGAGTGGGTCCCGGCTTGTAAGGTGCTAGGAGTCGTGTTCCTCTCCTCGGGGGAGGTAGCCCGCGACTCCTGGACCGAGTTGAGAGCGACCGCTGAGCGACGCCTGACAGTAGCAGCGCGTTTCCGCCTGTCGCTGTCGGAACGCGCGTTTATTTATTTATTTTTTTTTATTTATTTCACATACTGTCAATCCCATTGGGATTTTTACAGGATGGGCATATAGTAAGAAGGTACAAAGCGAATACAAATGGAATGGTATACATTAAAAACACTGTTATTTTCAAGTAATTACATGAGTATGGGAAAAAAAACACAGATAACAGAAAATAAAACACATAACGAGAGAATATTTTTCACAGAAAAGGGTGCAATTTTATACATTGTAAGTAATATGTTCGTAAAGATGCTGTTACATGCAGTGATACGAGTGGTCTGTTGTACTTGAATAATTATGATTTAATTATCTATTTAATTATCGCTCAACTGTTCTTCTACCAAAGTTACAAATTTCTGCAAAGATGTATTAGTAGTAATAGAGGGGTTCAAACTATTCCATTCTTTTATGGCAAGCGGGAAAAATGAATATCTGAAACAGTCGGTTCGGAATGCGTACTCTTTAAGGGTTAATGGGTGCTTATGCCGGGATGGTCTGGATTCATCTACAGATATATATAACGAAGTATCTATGTTTAATGTGTTATGAACTAATTGGAACAATAATTTTAGTCGTGCTAGTCTGGCGCGTTTCTGTAAAGTAAGAATACATGCTTGATTTAGTAGTTGGGATGGTGAATCACTGCTCCTGTATTTGTTAAAGATAAATCTAATTGCCTTTATCTGCACTCCTTCTAGTTTGTTAATGAGTTGTTGTGTGTAGGGAAACCAAATCGTATTTCCATATTCGAGAACTGATCGTATAAATGTGTTATATGCTAACAGTTTGGTCTCCGGTGGCGCTTCTCGAAGCCGTCTTCTAAGGAAGAACAATCGTTTTAAAGAAGATGATACTAAGCTGTTAATATGTGATTCCCACCTTAGATCATGTGAAATGATTAATCCAAGGTATTTGTGTTCGTGAACTCGGGTGAGCGGTATGTTATGGATGCTGTACACATATTCGGACCTTTGTTTTTTACGGGTTACAGATAAGAAGGCTGTTTTTCATCATCAGGTCATCGGTGTGCGCGCCGCTCTATTATATAGCTCGCGTCGCTTGTCCGCCGCGCACCTTTACGCGCCGCTTGGCCACTCTCTGTGGCAGTTTTTTCTGGGCGGGAAAAACGGAGACCGTCACTCGCGCGCTCCTCCGTCTTCCCACGCGCATGGGCGGGTTCAGCCTGCCCAACCTGCGCACAATGTGCAGCGTGCTTGCTGTTCGAGGCGTCCGCGACCTGGTCGACGCCACCGACTACCCGGGAAGAGGGCTCCTCGCCTACCTTATCGGGACTTCGCGGCGCCTCTTTTTTGGTGAACTCGTAGGTCCTTCTGCCGAACGGCAGCCGGCGTTCTTCCGGTATGTCTGTCAGACGGCCGAGTCTCTCACCGCCACCCTGCCCGAGGTCGACGTCTCTCAGACGCAGGCCTCCCGCGTTTGCGAGCTCCTTGCCATCCAGGAGGCTACACCTGAACAGCTAGAGCGGAGCAGGCGGGTACGGTGGCGAGACTTGACGTCGCACTGGGTACCACCAGACGTCCGCGACTTCGGCTGGCTGCGAGGCTGGAAAGTCCTCCCAACGGGGGTCCGCATCGCCGCGTGGGGCATCGCTCCTTCTTCTCGGTGTCCCCAGTGCGGTGCGACAGAGACCCTCGAACACGCGCTTTTTGAGTGCGTCGTAGCGCGTACTTTTTGGAGGCTGATGTCACGCATGTTTTTTGTTAGCCTCGACTCGCACACCAGGCCGCGCGACGCATTTGTGCGGCTCTTGCTGTGTGTCGGGGCCTTTGTTTTGTGGCGCCAGAGAGGCGTCGCTTCCTTGCAGGGCCGGCCTCAACGCGCCATGTTCCCCATGCTGCAGAGGGTTCGGGCGCGCCTGTTTCAACAGGCGTGTTTAGATCATGTGACCTTCCCAGAAGACGAGTTCCTGCGGCGGTGGAGCACCCGCTTCATCGCTGCCAGCGGGGGCCGCGTGACGGTGCGGCTCCTGCCGTATTGAGTGTGTGGTGCGCGGTGTCGGTGCTCGTTCGTCGTATTTAGTGAGCGTGCTTCCCCCCGCGATGCCTGGACATTATGGACCCTTTGAACTTTCTGTGCTGTGAATGATTTTGTGTGAACGGCGACAGCAGTCGCCGTCGTGTTCTTGTTTCATAGCTTGTTTGTACCGAGCGACACTAGTCGCTGCCTTGTTGTTTTTGTCTTTGTGATGGACTATGGTCCCTTTGTATGAATAATCAGTCCAATAAACTTCTCTTCGAAGCATTCATCTCCATGTATATGTTCTGAAAGAGTACTATGCATTATGCAAGACGTGTAAGCAAGGTGTTAAGAGCAAAGATATGGAGGCAAGTTCGTATGTTGCAAGACTGGCTAGACCTGATGAGTGTCAGTGAACATGTGGAAAGCTGAAGTCCCTGCAGTGGCAGCAGCCCAGACCATTGAGTCGCTATGGGCGTGAAAAACAGCGCCTGTCCTGTCTATCGTCTGAAAACGCAACGCTGTTTAAATTTCAAGAAAAGGAAATGCATCACCAACTAGCCCCGCAACTATGCATTTTACGTGGTTGCTAGAGTGAGTGAAAAACTTTATTTCACCGTAAGTTTGTGATGTTTGTGGGTGCTCGCGACTTCGTCTCAGTTGGATCTGTTCCGGTTCCACCTTTGCCAATGGTTCAGCTGCCCTTAATGCAGGTTAAAATCATTTTCTGAGCGAGTTGGTATTTCATGCTTTCGTTCACACAGCGCAAAGACGAACACGGTCAAGAGGTGGTGGTGGTGGTGAAAAAATGGCTGAGGCTTAACTTGGTTAAGCCTGGATAATGCGAAGCATCATCGTGTCGCGTAATTTGGAGGCGCACAACCACAGCGACGGCGCGAGGTGGGCCCCCGTTTCTCCACTGTCGTGACGTCATCGTGTCACGTGGTGTGACGTCATGTATCACGTGATTTGGAGGCGCACAACCACAGCGACGGCGCGAGGTGGGCCCCAGTTTCTCCACTGTCGTGACGTCATCGTGTCACGTGGTGTGACGTCATGTATCACGTGATTTGGAGGCGCACAACCACAGCGACGGCGCGAGGTGGGCCCCCGTTTCTCTACTGTCGTGACGTCATCATGTCACGTGGTGTGACGTCATGTATCACGTGATTTGGAGGCGTATAACCACGGTGAAGGGCTGAAGTGGTAGCTAAAGTAGTATGCTTCGCATAAAACTGTAATTCCCAAAGAGAGTTTGGGGGCGAGAAAACCCCGCTGCATGGTCGGTATCCTTAGTCCGGGACACCGGCAAGACACTACAAAGTGCCGACTTGAACTGCAGGGCACCGCAGGCTTCTGCTGCCGTGCGAGTTCGCTGTATTACGCGAGAGCGTGTACAGCTAGTTCGGTCGAAAAGCCGTTGGCGTCGTCGGCACCGCGTGTCGAAAACAATCGGGGGCTGTGTATAAAAAAAATCGCATCATGCCAACAGTTTGCGACAGAATGTTCCGGGTTGTGTAATACGATTCAGCACTTCGTGCAGCAGAAACTTCTTAGTTAAGCTAGAGCCTGGCTCGCGGCAGCGATTCGGATCGGTGACCCATAATCGAGGGCTGCGTAAAAAAATTGACAGCGGCTTAGCTCAGCTAGGCCAGGATATACGTAGCGAAAGCAGTCTCGGGCGCCCGCTTAGCCTTTATAGTCTCGTTTTCACGCGGCGCGGTGGTGGTGGTGGTGGTGAAAAACATTTATAGCGCAATAAATATTTACAGAGAGGTGATTGGGGTAGGCCCTATTGGCCCTTTCCCCTAACAATACTAGGTGGAGCCCCTATTCCGGGGCCCCATTGGCAAGCAACGCCGCCCGCGCCCGGTGAACTAAGGCCTTTTGGGTCTTTAGGTCCTGACAGCCGAGCAGGGCCGCCTCCCAGTCCTCTCTGGTGGGGTTGGGGGGGATAGATGGGTTTGATTGACACGCCCAAACCATGTGAAAGGTGTCAGCCACCTCCCCACAGAACTGGCACGTGCCATCAAAGGATGCGTTGAAATGTTTAAGTACCGCCGGGCACAGTACAGTGTTAGTAAGAATTTTGATGAGGAGGCGCTCGTCAGCGCGATCCAGTCCCTTACAAGGGACCGGGTAGCGCCGGTGCTCCTCCTTGTAGTAATCGGTGATGTGTTTGAATGTAAGGGCCAGATTGTCTGATTAGGAGTAGGCTTCCAAGGACAGGGAGATAGCCCGGGGAGAGAGTGCGCGGGCGGCCTGATCGGCCTGTTCGTTTCCCTGGAGGCCCTGGTGACCGGGGGCCCAAATCAGGTTGCGTGGAGTTGGATCTTCGCATCGGCAGCTATATTCCAATATGCGCCAGGCAAGCGGGGGAGCCCAGCCCAACTCATAGTTCCGACAGGCCCCTCGCGAGTCGGTGATGATGTGTTTCGACTTGGGAGTAGTGAGAGCCAGAGCAATGGCAATCTCCTCCGCGTGTGTTGCGCTGTAGGCTTTGAAAGTGAGCCAGTTAACTGTGTTTGTGTTGTGTACGGCTGCGGCCGTGTACCACACCCCGTGGTGTGGGCCGGCAACGTCCACGTAATACACATGTTGTTGGTTACCATAGTATCGCGCCAACGCTTCCGCGCGCGCCTGGCGACGACCGCTATGGTCTTCTCTGGACATGTTGCGGGGAAGGGGTCGGACCCGGAGGGCGCGCCTCCAGGGTTCTGGCACTCTCTCCCTTTCCTCAATATGGGAGTCATGTTTGATGTGTAGCCGGTACAAGAGGCGGCGACCGGACGTGGTCTGTGCAAGACGCGTGTATTGGTTGACTAAGTGGGCTTCTCGAAGCTTCCGGAATGTGTTTACCATGCCCAAGGCCAGAAGTCGCTGGTTGGACGTGGTGACCGGGAGGTCGAGAGCCCGCTTGATGACTTTCCGGTGGATGACATCCAGTTGGTCATCATCATGTTTGCGCAGGTGCAAGTGGGGGTTGAGTAGAGGATTCTACTCGTTACGAAAGCATGGGCAAGCCGCAGCGCATCCTTGCTTCGTAATCCGCCCCGCTTGTTGGAGACCCGGCGGACCATGCGGCCCACCTGGTCTCCCACTGTGCGAAGTTTGGCTAGGGTAGTGTCGACCCTGCGTTGATGGTGTATGAAGAGACCAAGGACGCGGATCTCCTTGGACTCCCGGATCGGTCCCGAGGGGAGACTGATGCAAAGCGGAGTTGTGTCCCGAGGGGAGGGACGTATATGCATAAATTCTGATTTAGATGGGGCGCACTGGAGTCCGCAGTAGGCCACGTAGTCGTCGACTAGGGTCGCCGCTGCTTGCAGGCAGGATTCCATGTGGCCCAGGTTACCTTGCGTGGCCCAGATTGTAATGTCATCCGCATAAAGAGCGTGATGTATCCCGGGCAAAGAAGACAATTTGGAGGGAAGATGAAGCATTGCCAAATTGAAGAGGAGGGGAGACAGAACCGCGCCTTGAGGTGTTCCCCTCGAGCCGATGGTGTATGGCCCGTGTTTAGTTATTTATTTATTTATTCAAGTACCTACATATCGCCCTGGTGGGCATTACAGTAGGGGGGACGAGGCAGAAAACTGGAACACTTGTCAGCGCCAAAGTTCTAAAGTGTAAACAGTACAGGCATCAAATACATTGTCCTGATGGGCATTGCAGAATTGAGGAACGATAGAAACCCATTTCAAAGCATCAGAGTGATAACAAATACAAGAAACAAACGCGGGCAATCAATAATTGCTCCAAAGTAATAAATAAACACACGCAACATACACGGGTAATCAATCAGTAGACACAAAGGGGAAAAATGAAGAAAGTTACGCGTAATGACTAAGTGCATCGACAAACTTTGCACGATCAGCAGTTTCAACAATGTCAGGACGCAGGTGGTTCCATTTACTGATAGTGCACGGAAAAAACGACTTCTTATAAACAGATGTGCGGGCAAAAATTTCTTTAATCTTTAGGCTGTGATCTCGCCGCTCAGATACATAACTCGGTGTCTGTAAATATCTACTTTTAGCTAACGGTGTTTCGTTGTACAGAACGTCCCGCAAGAATAAAAGGCGAAATCGTTCACGGCGCAGGGAAAGGTCCTCCCAGTTAATCTGACGTTTTATACCGGAGATGCTGCTGGGAAATTGGTAACAACTAGTTACAAAGCGAGCGGCACGATTCTGAATGGCTTCTATACTGTTAATAAGATGCTGTGTGGGAGGGTCCCACACAATACAGGCATATTCAAGAATAGGGCGGACATTGGTAACGTAAAGTGTTTCCCTAACGTTTTGTGGGGCTTGTTTGAAGTTTCTTTTAATAAAGTTCAGAACGCGACCTGCCTTCTGGGTTATACATTGAACGTGATGATTCCATGTTAAGTCTGAAGAAAATGTGACACCTAGGTATTTAGCTTCGTTAACTGACGCGAGGGGCTGACAATCGATGTAATAATTTGACTGCATGAAATTACGCTTTCTGGTGAAACGGATATAAGAGCACTTGGAAACGTTTAGAGACATAAGCCAGTTTTGACACCAATGGGATATTCTATGGAGGTCGGACTGTAAAGCTAATCGATCTGAATCATGTTTAATTTCCCTGTATAAAACACAATCATCAGCGTAGAGCCTGAGTTTTGAAGTTATTCCAGTACCAATGTCATTAACGTAAATTAAAAAAAGAAGAGGCCCTAATACAGAGCCCTGTGGTACCCCGGATGTCACAGAAGCGGTAGCAGATTCAGCTCCATTTACGATTACTTTCTGCGAACGGCCAGTTAGGTAATTTTGCAGCCAGAAAAGAATATGCTGAGGTAAACCGAGAGCAGATAGTTTGCAAAAGAGAAGAGCGTGACAAACTTTGTCGAATGCTTTCTGAAAATCAAGGAGAATGCAGTCAGTTTGGAAACCATTATCGAATGAGCTAAATATGTCTTCAGAAAATTCAATTAGTTGGGTAACACACGACCTCCCTGATCTAAACCCATGCTGATAATCTACAAAGAAATTGTTATTATCAAGATGGGAACAAATATTAGTGTAAATTATGTGTTCAAGTGTCTTACAGGAAACGCTAGTTAAGGAAATTGGTCTGTAATTTGAGACGCAGTCCCTCAGTCCTTTCTTATGAATTGGAACTACATTCCCTATTTTCCATTCATGGGGGAGTTCAGTTGTGGCCAGAGATTTTGTGAACAATATGGATAAATAATAAGATATAATGTCTGCACAAGATTTAAGAACAAAGTTCGGTATTCCATCAGGGCCAGGAGCAGAATTGTGTTTTAGCTTTCGCAGAAGATTAAAGATACCAGACCTACTAATCGTAATGTCAGGCATGGTCTCAGTACCCGTAGTAACTGAAGTAAGCCCTGGTGCTAAGTCCGAGAAAACAGAGGTGAAATACTGATTAAAACAGGTTGCCTTATCTGCATCACTAGTAAGAATGTTACCTTCATCTTTTATCGGAGGTATTCCGACCTCGTCTTTGTTATTGGCTTTAACTAAATGCCACAGAGTTTTTGGATTACTTGCAATTTTCGGTCCTAGTGAAACAAAGAACTCTTTTTTTGCTATTTTGATTTTAGACTTGATTTCCGCACTCAACCGCTCAAGTCTCTGAAAATCAGGAGAGTTAGTCTGGTCTCTATAGGTTCTAAACATGCGATTTCTTTTGTTAACAAGTGTCTTTATTTCTTTCGTGAACCATGGCTTAGACCTTCTGCGTTTTACCGAAAGTATTTGGTAAGGTATATAAGTATCAATTAAGCTCAGGACCTTATCTTTGAAGTCGGACCACAATTCATCTACATTTCGGCTACCGCTAATCTGAACAAAGCTGTCGAGTTCACATTGTAGGGCAACGATAATACTATTATAATCTCCTCTTTCGAAGTTGTAGACTTTGCGAGGCCGCGGCACAGGAATGATCGGTTTTGGACTTACAACGCGGGCTACTACAACGTCATGATCGCTTATTCCAGGCACAACCGAGAGAGAGTCGAGCAATGAAGGGGAGTTTGAAAACAAGAGATCAAGAATAGAACTTGTCCCTCTTTGTCGTCTGGTCGGAGTTGCCACAAATTGAAAAAGACCATGTGTTGAGATAAGATTATTAAAGGCGTAGGACAAAGACGAGTGGGAGGAGAGCACTGGTAATTTATTCTGCCACTGAACGTCAGGCATGTTAAAGTCCCCTCCGATCAGGAAATAATCAGTTGTAACTTTCAGCAAAACATTCGAAAGGGCATTGAGGGAATGGGAGTCGTTATTAGGCGGGCGATAAAAAGCGCCGATAGTAAGGTATTCATGATTTTCAAGCACCAATTTACACCACACCGATTCACATTTGATATCACCAGTAGTGACCGCAAAGCTTGCTATATTTTGCCTTACGAGCAAGAACACGCCTCCTCCGTGTGTGTTTCTATCTTTTCGGTAAGACACATATTCAGAAGGAAACACTTCAGCGCTGCAAATGGATTCATCTAACCATGATTCGCAGCCGATAACAACATCCGTGTTCGAAGAAGATATTAAAGCAGCTAGTTCATCACTTTTATTCTTTACACTTCGACAATTGATAAGCATGACACTGATGCCTGCCTGATGAGAGGAAAAACGGGGGTTAGATTTAATACGAGCATCACATGCAGGTTGACGCGGTCGAGATTGATTGCGTGCTACTTTTTTTGTAGAATCACAGTATCTGAGCTAGCATCGTAGACATAGCTTTTACCATCAATGACAAGTTTGTTGTGCCGCAATTTATAAGATAAGTCTTGGCCACTTGCAAAATCAAGCAGCTTTTTGCGAGCGAGACGAAGTGGGCGTGAAAGGTCTTCGCGAACATAAAAGTCAGTATCTTTAAGCTTGTGACACAAACCAAGAACAGCATCCTTGTCTTTAAATCTGGCAAAACGCACAATAATGGGGCGACTTTTGTCCTCTTGGAAAGAGCCAACCCTGTGAGCATGATCTATGTTAACTGGGTCGATTGAGATACCAAGTTTAGTAGCACAAAGGGAGACAACAGCCTCTTCGGATTGCTTCCACGTCTCAGATACGTTATCTTTGAGAGTCTGCATCTTGTATGCGTATGTAGGCTTGACGGTCTGTAAGAAATTTTTTTATGTAGTTGAATGTTTTGTGGCCACAGTTGGTGTTACTGAGGTGGTCCAGGATTACTTCGTGTTTGACGTTGTCGAATGCGCCTTTAAGATCCAAGGCCAGGACCACCTTGTCGTTGTGGGGACATTCGACAGGATCTAAGATGTCGTGGTGAAGCTGCAGAAGTATATCCTGTGCAGACTTGTGAGGGCGAAAACCGAACATGGTGTCCGCGAAAGTGTGCTGTGTTTCGAGAAAATCGGAGAGTCTGTCGCGCACTATCGTCTCCATCAGCTTGCCGACACAAGACGTGAGGGAGATGGGGCGAAGGTTCTCCACATCAATAGGTTTGCCGGCCTTCGGAATAAAGGTCACGAGAGCCGATTTCCAATCGAGAGGGAGAGGAGTCTCTCCGTCCCAAATGCTATTGATGTATTTGAGGAGCGCGGCGTAGGCTGCGTCGGGAAGGTTGGCCAAGAGCTTGACCGTAACCTTGTCGCGCCCGGGTGCAGTGCTCCGTTTCATTTTGCTTAATTAAGGCTGCCCCGAGGTCGTGGAGTTGGAAAGGCTTGTCCAGATCTGTGTTCTCTTCGCCTGAATACGAGTACGCCGCCTGCCGGCGGTCCTTAGTGGTGCACAGGTATCGATCCCTGAGCGTGTGCGCTAGCTGTTTTGTCGTTCCTGTAAAGTTGTGCAAGGCCCTATGTAATTGGCGTTGGGTTACCGTGCGTGTTTGTATTGGATCGATGAGAGCGCGGAACAGGCGCCACGTGTTGCGGCCAGACATCTGGCGAGCAGCCGCGTTGCACCGGTCCACCCAGTTAGTGTCGGCTAGCTGAGTAGCATATTCCGCTGCCTGTTGTGTGAGTTCGAGGATGCGGTTCTTTAGGCGTCTGTTATGTTTCTGTTTCTTCCATCGCTTCGTGAGGCTGCGACGGGCCTCCCAAAGGTGTAGAAGGTGGTTGTCCACGTCTGTTTGTGTTTCTGTGAGCTGTATCTGCTTTTCGTGTTGTGTGAGTGGGTTTTTATTCTTGTGATAACGCTCAAAGGGCTAGAAGCAGTTGTCGCTCTCTAGCACCAGCGTGCCAGCCCTAGCAGTCAGAGCTGTGACCCCCAACCCGCGGTGCGGTGAGTCGCAACCACGGCGGGTTCGGGCCAGAGGGGACAAACACGAGTATGCTACTCGGAGGAGCGTTTATTGCTCCCGAGCAATACAATGCAGCAGCAACAATACAACCGCCGTAACGAGCGAGGGTGTTCCGCTCGCGTACGGGGGCGAAAAACACAAAGGAAGGGACGCACGCAAAAATGTGGGGGAAGTAGGTTCCGCTCACCTCGCGTGGCTCCTCGCTCACGGCCCGCGGCGGTCAAGTCACACACGGTGGCCGGGCGATAAGGGCAGCGGTCTCCGTGGCAGATCTCTGATCCGTGCGTGAGCACGGCTCCCGCCAGAAGACGAGCGAGCCTCGGGAGAAACGCGCCTTCTTCCCGGGCTGTGGAGAGGAGGTCTCTCCGTTGTAAGAGAGGAAAGAGGGAAAGTCGCCGCCGCGGCGTCGCGGCGGGGAGCGAATGGAAGCGGGGGTGGCGAGAGTGCCCTCCCTCGCAAAACCTCCCGAACGGCGCGCGCATAGCATCGCGTGATAATTACGCGCGGCCGTTACAATGGGGCAGGGGATTCATGTGTATCCCCACATCTCAGAGCTGTGACCCCCAACCCGCGGTGCGGTGAGTCGCAACCACGGCGGGTTCGGGCCAGAGGGGACAAACACGAGTGCGCTACTCGGAGGAGAGTTTATTGCTCCCGAGCAATACAGTGCAGCAGCAACAATACAACCGCCGTAACGAGGGAGAGTGTTCCGCTCGCGTACGGGGGTGAAAAGCACAAAGGGCAGAACGCACGCAAAAATGTGGGGGAAGAAGGTTCCGCTCACCTCGCGTGGTTCCTCGCTCACGGCCCGCGGCGGTCAAGTCACACACGGTGGCCGGGCGATAAGGGCAGCGGTCTCCGTGGCAGATCTCTGATCCGTGCGTGTGCACGGCTCCCGCCAGAAGACGAGCGAGCCTCGGGAGAAACGCGCCTTCTTCCCGGGCTGTGGAGAGGAGGTCTCTCCGTTGTAAGAGAGGAAAGAGGGAAAGTCGCCGCCGCGGCGTCGCGGCGGGGAGCGAAAGGAAGCGGGGGTGGCGAGAGTGCCCTCCCTCGCAAAACCTCCCGAACGGCGCGCGCATAGCATCGCGTGATAATTACGCGCGGCCGTTACAATGGGGCAGGGGATTCATGTGTATCCCCACATCCCCCCCTCCTTAAAACTGCCCTACGGCCGAGAAGTGACCGCGTTCACACAAAAGGTTATACCGAGTGGGGCCGGCGAAACACCGTTTAACGTTAAAAGCCAATAAAGAAAAGATTCAGCTCACAGCCAGCAGTGCCGTCGTCGAAGGTCGTGGACGCCAGGGCAGGAAGGCAGTGTAGACGGCCGCCATGGACGACTGTGGAGCCCGGGGTTGAAGGGGGTCGATGACCGCAGGTCCCGTGAGTCGGCCAGGGCAGCTTTGCCAGGACGCGCGGGCGGCAGGCAGGCTCAGGGCAATTACGCACCGTGTCGTAGCGTATGGCAGGCCCCCACTCAGCTGGTTGAACCGCTTGCTCTTGGCTCGCCCTCTTTTCCTCTCGTTGGGGGGGGCGACAAAGGCGCGCCGACCCATTTTCCCTCTGCCGCAGAGGACTTGCGAGGCGGGCCCAGCGGGGCACCAAGCTTCTCTTGCGGGCGAAGCCGCTGCCGCGGGGACAGGGGGACTCCAAGGCGGCCTCTCTGCTGCAGTTTTCGCCATGGTAGACACAGGCCCCGGTTTCTCCGAATTCTCGTTCGCTCGTCCCGCGGCCGACCGGAAGCTGTTCTTCTGCGCAACTTGGTGGCGACAGCGGGCTCTTGGCTCCGGAATGCGGCCGCCTTCCAAACGGCCTGGCTCTCGGTGTTCGAAGCTGCAACGGTCGTTGCGGCGTCTGCTGGCTCTCCTCCGGGCACGCTGTGAAGGCTGGCCTGCGGCTGCAAAGCTGTCTTTCTTTTTAGTTACTTTTAACGATTTACACATTTTTTTTTTCTTTGAGTTAGTCTAACCCCGCTCGGTCTTTTCCGAAGAGAAAGCGTGTGCTTTCTCCGGAAGCCACGGTGCGAAATATGGAAGGGGTGTTCCGTCCATATTAAGCAGGAGAAATTACTCCCTGCGCGTTGGTCAGAGTTGTTTCTGCCGTGGGCGCAAGTTGTAACGAGGCGCCGGGCTCTGTTGTCGAGTCTTGCCTCTCGGTGCGGCTGCCTGCTGGCGGGGGAGGGTGTTCTCCACAGGCCACTCGTTCCCTCTGTCAAAGTAGGGTTTGAGATCACAGACATGCACTGGCCCGCCGGTTAGTCTTAGCGTCAAGTCCGCCAGCCTGTAGACGAGAGAGGAAAGTTTCTCCCGAACTACATATGGTCCCGTCCATTTCGGCGCCAGAGAAGCAGAAAACCGCTTACTGGCATCGCTCAGAACGTGACTGCGCCTCAACACCAGGTCACCCGGTTTGTAGTGAACTTCCCGGTGAGAGCGGTCATACTGCGCTTTCTGCTGGGCCCGAGCAGTGCTCAGATTCCGGCGTGCTTTGTCCAAAGCCTCCGTCATCCTCGCGCGCAGCCCGGTCGCATAGTCGGCGCGTGCCGGCCAAGCAATCGGGGTATTGCTGCGAACCTGTAGAGTAAGTTCTAACGGGTTCGGCAGCTCCCTGCCAAGGTTGAGAGCGGCAGGTGTGTACCCAGTAGAGCGGTTCACTGTTGACCTGAGAGCAAACCCAATCTCGGGGAGAGAGGTGTCCCAGTCGATGTGCGTCTCCGCAAATGCAACGAGCATGTGCTTGATGTTGCGGTTCACGCGTTCCGTGGGATTCGCCTGGGCGTGGTACGTGGTTGTTCTCCTGTGCTTAATGCCAAGGGCCGCACATGAGTCCACGAAAAGTTTGGCAGTGAAGTACGATGCATTGTCCGTTATCAACTGCCCGGGGTAGCCGAATCGTGTGAACACCTCGATCAGCTTCCCCCATGATTACGCGTGCCGTCAGCTTTCGAAGTGGGAAAAGTTCCACCCATTTGCTGAAATGGTCTGCGACAACGAGCAGATATTGGTTTCCACTCGGAGTCCTGGGGTAAGGTCCCATGACGTCACAAGCCGCAATTTGCCAAGGACCCTGGCTATTGATCGGCTGCATGAGCCCAGGTGGGCGTGCACCACGTGGCTTGACCCTTTGGCACACGTCGCACGAGCGGGCGTAGCGTATCGCATCCCGCTTCATGCCAGGCCAGGTAGCGAGGCGGCACAACTTGAGGTAAGTCTTAGGGCCACTCGCATGCCCAGCGATGCACGTGTCATGAAAGTAGCGTAAAAGTGCTCCTCTCAGCGTGCGTGGAATCACCACCTTGAAGGACTCGTGTGTATCCTTCTCGGAGGGGATATATCTCAGCAGGATGCCATCGGAGTCGAGCAGATAGGAATCCATCGCGCTCACAGCATTACCAGCTGTGCTCGAGCGCCCCGCACGGACAACAATACCAGTTGCCTCCATGTGCGCCGCGGCCGCGCCGCCCGGCTTCCTGAGCCCGTCGAACACTTTTCGACAAAATGGATCCTCCCGCTGTGCCTCCAACAGCTCCCTTCTGCTGAAAACGCTCACCACTGAACTGATGCCTTCAAAGTGGTTTACGCTTTCGCCCTGGGAAGGCGGGGTGTCCCTTCCCTCGGTGCGTTGTGTGAGCTGCGCGGCAGTCGCGCTGCTCTGGCTGTCGGGCGCGGCGGAGTGGCCAGTGTTGTTACTTCCCAAGCCGTCAACGGGCGCGCGCGAAAGTGCGTCCGCCACCACGTTGTTCTTGCCCCTCCTGTAGCGCACGGTAAAGTCGTAACGCTGGAGGAGTAGCGCCCATCGCGCTAGGCGTCCGGACGGCTCGCCTAGGCGTCTCAGCCAAGTGAGTGCCATGTGATCAGTCTCAATCACGAAAGCGACTCCATCGACATAGTAGTCGAACTTCCGCAGAGCGAAGATAATCGCGAGACATTCTATTTCTGTCACGGAATAGTTTCTCTCTGCGGGAGTTAATGAGCGGCTGGCGAACGCCACCGGTCTCAGGCTACCTCCGTGCTCTTGAAGCAGGACTGCTTCTAAGCCCAGGTCACAAGTGTCCGTCTGGATCACAAATTCCCTGTTCAGGTCAGGCAGCCTTAGCTCTGTGGTTTCCGCGAGCGCGCAAGTGAGATGGCGTAGTGCCGCCTCTTGCTCGGGTCCCCAATGCCACTTCACACCTTTCCTTAACAGCGTTGTTAAGGGGGCTTGCAGAGCTGCGCAATCTGGGATAAACTGTCGATAAAAGTTCGCCAGCCCCAGAAAGCGTCTTAGTCCGCCTATATCTGCCGGCGACGGGAACTGCAAAATAGCCCGCAGCTTGTTTCGCACGGCAGAAGGCGTCCTTTGTCTAGCGTAAACCCCAACAGTGTTATTCGGGTCGCCGCTATCTGGGTCTTGTTCGGGTTCAGAGTGATTCCCGCAGACCTCAGCCTTTCCAGTACATCCCTGAGATGGCGTAAGTGCTCATCAAAGGTTTCCGAATACACGACAATGTCATCCAGGTAAGCAAGAGCGTGGTGCCACCTTGCATCGCCTAGGACACGGTCCATCAGACGCTGGTACGTCGCGGGCGCGCCGACCAGGCCAAACGGCATTCGGGTAAACTGGAAAAGTCCCCTGTGACAAGTGAAGGCAGTTTTCTCTCGATCACTGGGGGTCATCTCCACCTGAAAGTATCCTCTGCTAACATCGAGCGTAGTGAAGTACTTCGCTCCACCAACATTGGACACTATCGAGGGAATGCTCGGAAGTGGGTATGCGTCCTTCCGTGTTACCTCGTTCAGGCGTCGATAGTCCACACAAAGGCGGGTTGTTCCATCCTTTTTGGGCACCAGCACCACTGGAAACCCCCAGGGGCTGTTTGATCGTTCCACAACGCCTGTATCGAGAAGCTCGTCCAGTGCGTTATCGAGCGCTTTCCTCTTAGCCAAGCTGACTGGCCGAGGATTGCACTTCCATGGAACAGCGTCGCCTGTCTCAATTTTGTGCCTAACCAGCGTAGTGCAGCCAGACCGCTCCGTGAATACGGCGTCGTACTCGTTTAGGAGCAGAGACAAACGCGCTTTTTCCTCCCCCGACAAGCTGTCTGAGTTGTCCAGCAGCGGGTGGGGAGGCCTGCATGCCGCCGCGGCACAGAGTGCAACCGCAGGGGGGACAGGGGGTCGCGCGGGAGGGGTTCCCTTCCGCGCTTTTCAGGGTTGCCAGATTGGGCTATTAATAGCCAAATTGGGCTACTTTTTGTCCGAGTTGGCGTCAGAAATTTCGTTTTGGCTATGTGGCTACTTTTTGGCTACATCTTTTTTATGCGTGAAAAAAAAAGTTAAAGTAGTTATAATGTGCTCTGTTACAATAACGCAGGGACAGAAATAAAAGGCATGTTGGAATCAAAATGCAGGCTATTGCAGGCTAAAGAAATTAAGCGCGTCTGCTACAAAATGACAATTTGTAAACGCTGTGTTCGAGAAAACTTGTGTGTGTCAGGCGGCCAAGGATTATGGCCTTTCGATTTCTTTTATAAACAGTGGACACTACGTGAAAGTTGCCCCCAGGAAACACTTCACGGCCTGTAGATTACACTTAATTCGCGAACTAACGCCACCCACGCCCGCGCGCCACCGAACATAGATAGTTTAGTTTAGTTTAGTTTATTGGGGTTTAACGTCCCAAAGCGACTAAGGCTATGAGAGACGCCGTAGTGGAGGGCTCCGGAAATTTCGACCACCTGGGGTTCTTTAACGTGCACTGACATCGCACAGCACACGGGCCTCTGGAATTTCTCCTGCAAAGAAATTCTAGCCGCCGCGGCCGGGATTGAACCCGCGTCTTTCGGGTCAGCAGCCGAGCACCATAACTGCTGAGCCACCGCGGCGGCCCACCGAACATAGACTGTTGCCGTCTGCACACGTGAGCGTTCTCCCATTGACGGTGTACCACGGGTGCCCATGGTACCAGAATAGAGGCAAAACACAAAGAGAGCTTAAGTCCCTACGTGGTACGAATGCGTAAGCATTAAATGCTACTGTTTCGCTTCTGTTGCGTGGTTCCGTGATCCTCACGTATTAATCGTTAACCGTAGACGTGGCCTAGTGGTTTGGGGGTCCGCTTCGGCTGCGGTAGGTGGCTGGTTGGAAACCCACCGCCAGGAATATTCTTTTCTTGTATTGTTTATTCTGGTTCTGCGAACACATTCTGCTCAAGATACGCATGAGGAAAGTTATTCTTACGCATTAATAAGGTATTCTTCTGTTTCTTCCTAATCTCGTGGTGGACACACCAAGCGCGCAACTCGCAAGAGCCTACGCTCTTTCTGCAGCCTCAAGCGGCACACGTGCAGCCCTCGATATTCATCGCGAACTACGCGAGAGCGCCGTGTCCGTTGCGTAATCCACGTGCACTCATGCGGTGCCATGGCGTCATCCTTTGGCGCGGCGCGGAACCCACTGTAAGAACGAGGACGGCGGAAGTTAGTGGCATGACATGGCATAAGATCCGTTGCTACGAGAACTTTAATCAGAATGGGCAAGTTGGATATATGTACATCCGGAACTACAAAAAGAAATGGAAAAAGTAGCCGGAATTCAAGGTTAAAATGTTTTTCTCATTATTGTGAACGTACTGTTAGACTGAAGATGAAATCGACATAGATTATCATCTAATGGCACATATCCTTAATTTATTCTGAGCTCATGCATATCGTGGAATGTAGCTTCAAGAAGGCGCATGCTAGGTGCTGTGAGGTGACGCTCTCAGCGAGAACCTTTCTCTTAATGCATAAAATTGAAATGTGAGGCTGCGTAAGTATAGAGCAAGGTATTTTCACTGTCGATGTGTGTAATGTGCGCGCGATCATTTTAAAGGTGAAATATTTATAAACCAGAGCTGCGATTGCGTTATATAGCGCCGCCGTTCTTTTCCGCGTGCAGAGTGGCTGTCGTAAACCGCCTCAGCTGATATGGCCTACTGCCGCACATGAAAAGTGGAACTGCGGCCCCATCTTGAGGACCTGGTTAGCGCACCTGGTTAGTCGTAGTGGTTAGCGCGCATGAGGGATGCGAAATGTAACAACGGAAAGAACACACCGTGGGCACCACTTCAGACGGAAAAGAAATCTAATATGTAAATATTCTTTCCGAAAATTAATTTAATATGCTTAAGAAATGTCGTCCCAAAAACAAATATTTTTGGCTACTTTTGGGCTACGCAAAATTTTCGCTTTTGGCTACGTTTGGGCTACTACGCAGGCCAATTTGGCTACCAGAGGCCGGAACCATCTGGCAACCCTGGCGCTTTTCCTCTCGACGCGGTCGACAGGCTGGTAGTTCAGCCGGGCCGAAGGCGTTTCGGGGCTCTTTTTCGGGCGATCGTTGCGTACGTCTGCGCGCGAAGCATCGGAAAGCGAATGTGCTTTCGACGCTTTTTGGGGTTGAACAAAAGGTTTCAGGGTGCCACATGCTCGCTCCCTATATCCTCCGTTGCAGACGTCAATAACAATGCCCGTCCTGGCGAGGAAGTCTCTACCAAGAATAATTGGAACCGACAGGCCGGGGAGGTGAGCGAAGCGCTGGCGCCTCACTCTTTTCTCCCACCGCACCACCAGCCGCGCGGCACCGCTCGCGTGCGCAGTACCGCTGGCTAATCGGAACGTGAGGTTGCTCGCTCGCAGTCGGAGTCCGTTCCGACGGAGATGCTCACATACCTCGTCGCCAAACAGGGATGCGCTCGCTCCTGTGTCTAGCAATGCCATGAACTTACGTTGTGCCACTGTAAGCTCAATAAGCGGTACTGGCGTGTCGCTGGGTGGTTCCAAACGACAAGCCAGCGGGGCTAGGAGTTCGTGTGACTCACTGAGCACCGCTGTTGACGCCGCCGGCTGCGAAGCGTTGTTTACCGGCGGCTGCGTTCGTTTCCCGAAAGCGCGTGCTCTCGGTTCACGGGGCGTCTGCACTCCCGGGCGTAGTGCCCTCGTTGGTTGCACCGGTAGCAAAGGGTATTCGGCCATTGCCGGGCGGGGCAGTTGTCGCCTCGCGCCGGTTGACCGTTCCTCCCTGCTGGGTGAACCGTCGCAGATGCCCTTTGGTCTAGCGTCCTCGGGTCGGTATGTCGGTCCCGATTCTGCATACCTTGGCCACGCGCAGCGTGTGCTGACCGCATAGCATACGTGTACGGGTCGAGAGCTCGGTCTGACAGAGTCGAGAGCCCTGTCGCCTGCTGGTAGGTCAGCATGCGCTCAAGGTACTCGTTGGCACTGACAAAATCACGGTAGCCACCGTAGCTGGGAAGGTCCACCCTTAGCCTCGGACTCGCCGCTGGAGCGGGTGTTTGCAGGTTGTTCCGCACGATACCCGTGAGGCTCTCTATGAGGCGCAAGGCGTTGCGCAACACAGCCTCTTGGGCCTGGCCAGGTAGTTCTGGCTGAGGGCCCAGGTGGGATGAGCAAGATTGCACATGTCGCGCCATGCTCTCCCTACCTGGCGGCATAGCGCTTGGCGAGAAGTGCCTAGCGTCGCCGCTCGTCTGAGCCGGTGTGTCGTGTGAAGCACCGCTCGGCTCAAACGATATAAGATCACAGGGGCTAGCGTCAGCCTCTGGGAACACACCTGCAGTAGTTGTTACTGCCGTGCCAAGATGTTGCTGCTGAGAAGCCGTATTGGACAACCACAGCAGGGACTGGATGTCAATCCCGCTCGCTGCCATGGCTAGTCTGTGCGTCGGCAGTCGCTCACACAGACACTCGGTTTGTCACACCTCTGGCCCCACGTTGGGCGCCAAGAATATGGGGGTTTATTCTTGTAGTAACGCTCAAAGGGCTAGAAGCAGTTGTCGCTCTCTAGCACCAGCGTGCCAGCCCTAGCAGTCAGAGCTGTGACCCCCAACCCGCGGTGCGGTGAGTCGCAACCACGGCGGGTTCGGGCCAGAGGGGACAAACACGAGTATGCTACTCGGAGGAGCGTTTATTGCTCCCGAGCAATACAGTGCAGCAGCAACAATACAACCGCCGTAACGAGGGAGAGTGTTCCCTCGCGTACGGGGGTGAAAAGCACAAAGGGCAGAACGCACGCAAAAATGTGGGGGAAGAAGGTTCCGCTCACCTCGCGTGGTTCCTCGCTCACGGCCCGCGGCGGTCAGGATAAGGGCCGCGGTCTCCGTGGCAGATCTCTGATCCGTGCGTGTGCACGGCTCCCGCCAGAAGACGAGCGAGCCTCGGGAGAAACGCGCCTTCTTCCCGGGCTGTGGAGAGGAGGTCTCTCCGTTGTAAGAGAGGAAAGAGGGAAAGTCGCCGCCGCGGCGGGGAGCGAAAGGAAGCGGGGGTGGCGAGAGTGCCCTCCCTCGCAAAACCTCCCGAACGGCGCGCGCATAGCATCGCGTGATAATTACGCGCGGCCGTTACAATGGGGCAGGGGATTCATGTGTATCCCCACAGAGTGTAGACGTGAGCGATCTGGACCAGGCGTCGTATCCCGACTGGAGGGGGTCTACGATAGGTAGAGATGTGCGGAAAGTCGTCCAGTCAGGGATACGAGCTTGTTTTAGTGGGCGTTTCAGGGGACGCATGTAAATGGTTGTGTTGATTATACAGTGATCACTACCTAGAGTGTCCTCTGTATTCAGCCACTCGGCATGGCGTATGTTGCGTGTAAATGTGAGGTCCGGGCAAGTATCTCGTTGAATGGAATTGCCGACACGTGTTGGGTTGGCGGGGTCAGTGTGCAGGGTGAGTCCAAGTGTGGAAAGAAGTTCCGCAAGCTTCCTCCCACGCCTGCCCTACCGGGGGTATCCCCATAGCCTGCTCGTGGCGTTGAAATCGCCGACGATTAGGAGGGGATCCCTACCCGCTACCTGCATAGCTTGAGTGAAAATTTCATTGAACGTGACGTTCTTAAGTTTCGGTGGGCAGTAAATATTTAGAATGTGTACAGGTGGGTCAGACCGCTTTAGGGGCAGCACTGAAACCATCGTGTATGGGAAAGACGGTGTTGTGGGAAGTTTGACCTGCGCAGTGTATCGCTTGTGAACAAGTATACATGTCTGCGGGTTGTGTTGAAATGTAGTGTAGTTTGTGAGTTTGGCACCGGCGCCGGGTTCCTGAAGGGCAACCACGGCGACGAGGAACTCAAGGTTCTGAAGATAGAGGCGGAGATGAGTCCGCTTCTTGTGGTTCTTGAGACCTCGGCAGTTCCACTGCGTTAGTGTAAGCGGCTGAGTTGTTCTTGCTCGCGACTTAGGGTTGAGGGCCATGGTCGGAGGCGGAGGGTGGGGTCACGTTGTTAAGACTCCCCAGTCCGCTAGTGCCCGGCGCAGACGTGCAGGAGTCTTCCGAAAAGTCAAACTCATCGGGAATAGCTCTATTGAATTTTGAGGCGCGGTTAGCGTCCCTGATGGGTCCTACGCGTTTAAGGACGCGCGGATTGTCTTTTATCGATTTTTGGATAATGTGCATTACGGCTTGTGTCACCTGTGCGATGACACTCTCCACCTGACGCGCGATGGTATCATGGATAATTTTGGGGAGGTCAGCCAATTGTGTTTCAATTGCGGTCACCCGGGTCTCCAGGGCCGCGGCGCGACTCTCCACAGGAGGAGGGATCTCCCTGTCTGTTGTCTTCTGCCTCGTCGCTCGACGCGGGCGGAGTATGGAATTGGGATTTGAGCGAGTTAAGCTCGCTGGCTAGTTTTTCGTTCTGAGCTCACAAGAGGGCGAGCTCGCACTTGAGTTCCTGCGTCTCGGCGGTGCTGGTGGGGAGGAGGGGAAGGAGAGGAGGCGACCCTCACCCAGCTGCCTACCTTGGGCTGGTTGCAGGCGGCGCCGCCAGATGAAGCGCTGAGAGCTGGGAACTCCGCTGCTCCGGGTGGTGGCGTTACTGTTGCTGTCTTGCTAGGGGGAGGCAGCACGCCACGCCGTGGCGTCTTCTGGTTGTTTTGCTGCCGCCCTCCCCGTGTAGCGCCGGCATTGGCTCCCTTGGGTGGCGTCCTGGGCCCTGGCTGCAACAACTTGATGAATTTGGCGGTGCATTCGCGGGAGCTGGTGAGGTGCGGGCCCCCGCAGATTAAGCACATAGGATTGCAGACGTGGGGGCCATCCCCTCAGTACCAAGCCCCACGTTTTGGCCACAAAGGCCGCGTCTTTCCTTGACCGGGGTGGGACAGTTGTCCACCCGGTGCCCCAGTGTGCCGCAACGGTAGCACGCTGGCACTGTTTTTTTGTACTCCTTGACGGGAGTCAGTTCTGCGTTATAGTGGACGTAACGCGGAACGGTGCGTGCCTCGAAAGTCAGCACAGCTACGTTTGATTGTCCCAGCTTGCGCACATGAACTAGTTCACCACCGCGCCACTGCACATTATGTTTTAGTGACTCACTGGTTTCTAAGTTGTGAACAGATATCACACCGCGACACACATTACCGGTGAGCTTGAGGTGGCCGTGAAATGCGAGCGATCCTCTGCTGGTGTTGAGTTGAATGTCCGTGAGCAGCTTTTTAACCACCTCTGGGTTCTGCGTGCCACAGACGATATTTTGTTCCCAATTTGGTGAAATGGTGATGGTGTTCATGTGCTGCCTACCGATGAGTTGCGAAATGGCAGCGCCGAGCTCACCTTGCTGGAAGGCCGTCTTGAGGGAGACCGTATTGCGTGGCCGCAGCACGATCACGTAGTCGTCAGGGTTCATCCTGACCGTTGGCTTGGGAGTCCACTTCGAGACTGGTGGAGAAGTCTTCAGTGGAGGTGTAGAAGACGGAGCGCGAGCGTCTCCCGTTGTTGAATTATTGAGAGGAATCTTGGCCGTTGCCGCTCCTTGTGCGTTCTGCCGGTGGCGGCGCCGGCTCTCAACGACTTGGAAAAGGGCAGCTTGCCGCACCGAAATGGTGGATGGGCTGTCCTCTGGCTGGCTTACAAGGACATATGACCACGACAGAGTCGGCGGAGGAGCCGGAGCCGTTAGGCTTAGCTCGACCGCTACGTGGTGATGCGGAGGGTTGCTCGAAATGGCCGAAAATTCGGCGTACCTGGGTGTGATCGGGTTCTCCAGGATCCTGCTGACTTCACGGTTGCAGTCGCACAGGTTTGATAGGCGTTACATCAGGTTGCCGCGGTTCCAGCCGAGAAATCGACGGAGCCGATGCACCACGCGTCCGATCGCTCCGCGCTCAAACGCGGCGTTCTCGGGTTTTCAGTGGTGTTGCGACCCGGGTAGCATGGCCGGAGACCGGTGATGGGACGAGGAGTATGGGAGACCGGGTTTAGAGGAAAGGTAACGAAAAACTTTATGAACTTATTTACATTATTTACATAGAGCGGGACTGAGAATTCCTCTCAGTGGAAGGGGAACGTCTTCGTCAACCATAGTCGACTGGAGCTAGCAGGCTTCTCCTCGGCCACACTCACGGCCGAGTTAAATATCGTTCGGATTCCCCAGATCCCTGGCTGGGGAATAATGTTCGACGAGCACTGTCCAATCGGATGGACCGAAGGGGATGTTCGTGTTACCACCCACGGCACGGCAGGTGCGGGCTGTTCCCCTCTCTCGCAGCTGGGTCGATGGAAAGGGGGAGATGCTGACTCATCCAGCCCGGCTGGAAAGGAATCTCCCGAAGTCTTCCAGCAGGTGAATGAACTTGCTTCCCCGCCGATTGCCCAGAACGCGAGTCGGGGACACAGAAGTCTTCAATTAACCGCCAGCGTGACCGGCGCCGCCACGTCGCCTCCGCATCCACGGTGGTTGCTCGGACAATAGCTCCTGGGCATCGCCTGCCTTCGTCGCCGCTGCCAGTCACCTGCACTCCGCTTCCGCTGGGGTTGCTGCTGACATTCCTGTTGCTGACAATGGCCCTTGCCTTCTCTGCTACACTAATCCGCTGAGGCTCGGAGGGGGGCATTCCAAGCACCCACTTCACCACCGCCGTCGCGAGGTTGTCGGCCTCGTCGATTGTTCATGGTTGCTGCTTGATCGGGCCCACGTGGTCAGAAGTACGGTCACAACAGTGGGTGCCGCAGGATGGCGGTTCAACTACACGTCAAGAACGGAGGAAATTTGGTACTCGCTTGATTGCGACATCTGTAATTAACATGCTCAAATTTACTCATATAGGCCTTAATGCATATTGCCACGTATCATTTTAGTGTCCGTTCGTTCGCGCTCAAGGCCGCAGTAAAGGGGTGTTATCATTTTTGTTCGTGACGCGAGAAGCGACCGGACTAATCTCGATTGATCACAGCCATGCCGAGCTGCATCTACGTGTTTCCAGATTACTCTAGATCATCTCGACCTGTTATATCGAAGTTTCCTTGCCGGCTTTAAATTGAACGATGCCGCGAGCAGCGGGCATTCATAGTTCGACGACTGACGAGCACGTTTGTTGCTTACGCCGCCGCCGAGTGATTCAGTTCTTTTGCGGGCGCAAGTCAGCCCAAATAGAGAGCTTCGTTTACAAGACTTCTTGGTGTCTTCCTGACCGCTGGACTGCCGTCACTACAACGTGACATCTGGTGGAGGTGCTGGGTTTTCCCCTCAATAACGCCTTCGGCATTTTCGATGTCTCCAGTACCTATGCAGGCGAGGACACTTGATCGGGGTGGCACGCTCAATGCTTCGTCGAGGACGTTTAAGGCAACGTGATGCGTCGCGCTCGTCGCAACAGGTATGGCTTTGTCCGTGGAAAGCTTGATCGACTTAGATCGAAGGTCGATGATCGCTCGATGTTCATTCAGGAAGTCCATTCCCAAAATTACGTCTCGTGAGCATTGCTGTAGGATCAGGAAGGTTGTCGCATAGGTTCTCCCGTTTACAGTAACTCTCGCGGTGCAGCGTCCTGACGGCGTAATCAGGTTGCCACCTGCGGTGCGAATCAGCGGGCCATCCCAAGTTGTTGTTACCTTCCTGAGTCGGACAGCGAGTGGGCCACTCATGACAGAGTAGTCAGCTCCCGTGTCGACCAAGGCAGTAACCGCGTGACCGTCGGCCGTAACTTCAAGGTCACTTGTTCGCGTTCTCGTATTGTGCGTTGTCTTCGGTGTCCGATCTCGGCTTCGTCGAGTAGTGAGGCTGCGGTGGGCGTACTCCGACGTTACTTCACTGGGCAGTGGTAAACGTTTCAAGTCTGGCCGCGTCGTCGTCGTCGTTGTTGTCGTCGGTGTTGCAGTTGAGGCATGGACTTGGGTTTTCGTCGATGGAGGATCTTTGTGTTTGCGCTCGGAAGCAGCCTCGGAAGCAACCTCACCTCCAGAGGCTGCTTTATTCAGTTTAACCTTCGAGGGCTGGGGGAGCGTCCACGCACTGCGTAGCCTCGACTAGGGGATACGAAGCGCGGCGACGATGCGACGGGGAACGTGATAGGCGGCTGGGCGGTGAGCATTCTTCTAGACGCAAATACTCCTCGAGTTCGGCTGGTCGCTGGCCGGGTCGGGGTCGTGGAGCGTCGTAAGAAAACCCTTGGATGCCCATTCTCCTGTATGGGCAGTACCGGAGAATGTGACCGGCTTCGCCGCAGTTTAAGCATAGTGGGCGGCGCTGGTCGGGAGTTCTCCACTCGTCGCATTTCCTCGGCTGCGCGCGTCGCTCGTAGGACGGGCGGTTGGGGCGAGTGGGCGGCGGTCCAACGCAGCTGGCTGAGGGCGATAGGGGCTTGGGTCCCGTCGTTGAGGGGCAGGACGATGCACAGCTGCGGCGTAAGTCATGGCTGGGGGCTGAAGAGGCTGCGTGGGTGTCGGCGTCACACCCAAGGCCTGTTGAACCTCGTCCCGGATGATGTCAGTGAGCGATGAAAGTTCCGGCTGCGTTCCCGTAGGCAGCAATCGTCGGAGCTCCTCTCGCACAACTTGACGTATAACCTTCCGCAGGTTATCGTTGTTAGCGGTGTTCAGGCAGCTTGCTGACAAAAAGCGTTGCTGGCGATCATGCTGGCGGGCTCGGGCATCAAGAGTTTTTTCCATCGTGGATGCCTCTTATAAGAATTCCGCGGCGGTTTTCGGTGGGTTGCGGACGAGGCCGGCAAAGAGTTCCTCTTTAACTCCTCGCATACGCAACTTCACCTTCTCTTCTTTCGGCACGCCGGAAGAGACGCTTCATCTCCTCAGTCTGCAACGGTCTCGTTTGGGTGTTGTATGCGAGACTGTAGCAGCTGCTGGGCTCTTTTCTTTCGCACGTTTGTGAAGGTCTTCAGAAGCTGCTCCTTGAATGTTTCCCAGTTGGCAACGCTGGCTTCCTCATTCTCGAACCAGAATCTTGCTGGTCCCTCCAGGGCGAAGAAGACGTACCTAAATTTCATGGCATCGTCCCAGTTGTTAAAGACAGCCACCCGGTCGAACTGCTCTAGCCATTTTTGGGGGTCGGCGCCAGGCGAAGCGTCGAAGGTTGGTGGCACCCGGGGCTGCTCCAGAATGATTGGAGTGGTCGTCTGGGGCAAGCTCATGGTGGACGTTGCTATTTGCTTTCGCTTCCGAGTAGGGTCCGGCAGAGTCCCGAACTCAGGTGCATCGCCTAGCAGACGTCGGCTTGCGCGGTGTACTGGAGTCAGGTCCCCCGGTGAATGACTCAGAGGGCTGGCGTCACGACTTGCTGGGGGTGTCCGGTACATAGAAGGCTACCCCGCACCTCCACCAGATGTCACGTTGCAGTGACGGCAGTCCAGCGGTCAGGAAGACACCAAGAAGTCTTGTAAACGAAGCTCTTTATTTGGGCTGACTTGCGCCCGCAAAAGAACTGAATCACTCGGCGCGGCGTAAGCAACAAACGTGCTCGTGCCCTCCCCGACCAACCCGCAGAACCATCTGATCAAGGCCATCAACCCACGTTCGACATCAACCCGGCATTACCACGGAGCAGACAAGACCAAATACGCAGCCTTCTTCAAAGGTACAGCGATTGCTTGTCATCAGCATAGATTGTGCGACGAACCCGGCTTGCAAAGCACCGCATTGTCACAGACGAACACGCCCGACCACTGCGGCAGAGCCCCTACCGCGTATCGCCGATAGAACGCCAAGCTATCCGCAAGCAAGAAGAGGAAATGCTACGTGAAATACGGCACCCTTCGCTTCTGCGTCGATTACCGCCGCCTGAACAGCATTACGAAGGATGTCTACCGCCTCCCCCGCATCGACGGGTTCGATCGGCTATGCAACGCTAAGTACTTCTCATCGATGGACCTGAAGAGCGGCTACTGGCAAATTGAAGTCGACGAAAGAGATCGCGAGAAGACTGCGTTCATCACACCAGACGGACTCTTCGAGTTCAAGTTGATGCCATTCGGCCTCTGCTCTGCCCCAGCGACGTTCCAGCGAGTAATGGATACGGTGCTCGCAGGCTTGAAGTGGCAAATTTGTCTACTCTACTTAGATTACGTTGTTGTCTTCTCCTCAAGCTTTGAAGACCATCTCAGAAGGCTTCAGATAATGCTGGAAACAATCAAGTCTTCAGGACTAACACTGAAACCAGAGAAGTGCCACTTCGCCTATGTGGAGCTGCTCTTCCTTGGTCACGTCGTAAGCAAGGATGGAGTTCGCCCAGACCCTCAGACCACGGCTGCGATCGCAGTTTCCACAGCCTAATGACAAGAAAGCTATACGCAGATTCATTGGATTGTGTGCTTATTACCGGCGATTCGTGAAGAACTTTTCGCGCATCGCTGAACCTTTGACCCAACTTACCAAGGCTGACGTGCCTTTTAAATGGGAAACGCCGCAAGCGGAAGCTTTCAAAGAGCTGAAGCGCCGCTTACAGTCCCCTCCTGTGCTCGGGCACTTTGATGAAAACGCCGAAACCGAAATCCATACCGATGCAAGCAGTGTGGGCTTAGGAGCAGTCCTCGTTCAGAAAAATGGAAGGCAGGAGAAAGTTATCGCGTACGCTAGCCGTTCACTGTCGAAAGCCGGGGCCAACTATTCAACCACCGAGAAAGAATGTCTCGCCATTATTTGGGCCACGTCGAAATTTCGACCCTACCTGTACGGACGACCATTCAAGGTTGTGAGCGATCACCATGCTCTGTGCTGGCTAGCCAATTTGAAAGATCCCTCAGGCCGCCTTGCTCGCTGGAGCCTGTGCCTTCAAGAATTAGACATAACTGTGGTCTACAAATCTGGCCGGAAGCATTCCGACGCAGACTGCTTGTCGCGAGCCCCCGTCGACGCAGCACCAGAAGAGGAAGACGGCGATGCTTTCTTAGGACCGGTAAGCGCCAGCAGTTTCGCGCAGCTGCAGCGCTCGGATCCTGAGTTGCAAAGCCTAGTTGATTATGTGAAAGGCAAGACCGCATCGCCTCCTCGAGGGTTCAAGCGCCAACTGTCGTCCTTCGTCTTTCACAATAATGTACTAGTGAAGAACTTCGCGTCCAACAGGACAGTGCATCTTCTTGTCGTGCCCAAAAATCTCGGGCAAGAAATTATGCAGGCATGTCATGATGAGCCGACGGCAGGGCATCTCGGGATTGCTCGCACGTTGCACCGCATCCAGGAGAAGTACTATTGGCCGCGGCTAGCTACCGACGTTTCCCATTGCTTGAAAACGTGCCGTGAGTGTCAGCGACGAAAAACGCCTCCGACTAGACCAGCCGGACTCCTGAACCCCATACCACCGCCAACTAAGCCCTTTCAGCAAATGGGGATGGACCTCCTCGGCCCCTTTCCGACTTCATCATCAGGTAACAAGTGGATCATCGTGGCCACCGACTACATGACCCGCTACGCCGAAGCAAAAGCGTTGCCTAGTGGTACCGCAACAGAAGTTGCAAAATTTTTTGTCGAACAAATTCTCCTGCGACACAGCGCCCCCGAAGTGCTCATCACAGACAGAGGAACGGCATTTACAGCGGAGCTGACGCAAGCCATTTTAAACTACAGCCAGACAAGTCATCGGAGGACAACTGCCTATCATCCGCAAACCAGCGGACTCACAGAGCGTCTGAACAAGACCATCGCAGACATGCTCTCCATGTACATCGACGCCGAACACAAGACGTGGGACTCCATTCTGCCCTACGTGATCTTCGCCTATAATACTGCCGTCCAGGAGACAACCAGGTTTACCCCATTCCAGCTGGTATACGGCAGGGAGCCCACGACAACACTCGACGCAATGCTCCCGCACGTTTCCGACGAAGACAACCTCCACGTCACCGCCTACCTTCATCGCGCCGAGGAAGCCCGACGACTTGCGCGGCTTCGCATTCAAGACCAGCAGCACACCGACGCCCGACGCCACAGTCTACGCCTTAGAGACACGCATTACAAGCCGGGTGATCGTGTTTGGATATGGACGCCAATTCGCCGCCGTAGATTGAGTGAAAAGTTGCTGCGACGCTACTTTGGCCCGTACAGGGTTCTACGTGCGATCGGTGACCTCGTGTATGCAGTCATCCCCCGTCGGCACGACAGCATCTCAGCGACGCCGCACACGCCCGGAAGTCGTACATGTCGTACGGCTGAAGCCATATTATGAGGACTCGAAGTTTGCATTCTCCGTGTTTATTTTCAATTTAGAGAATCGAGACGGTGCTTCTTTGAGAGGGGGATAATGCCACGTATCATTTTAGTGTCCGTTCGTTCGCGCTCAAGGCCGCAATAAAGGGGTGTTATCATTTTTGTTCGTGACGCGAGAAGCGACCGGACTAATCTCGATTGATCACAGCCATGCCGAGCTGCATCTACGTGTTTCCAGATTACTCTAGATCATCTCGACCTGTTATCTCGAAGTTTCCTTGACGGCTTTAAATTGAACGATGCCGCTAGCAGCGGGCATTAATAGTTCGACGACTGACGAGCACTTTTATTGCTTACGACACCGCCGAGTGATTCAGTTCATTTGCGGGCGGAAGTCAGCCCAAATAAAGAGCTTCGTTTACAAGACTTGGTGTTTACAAGACTTCCTGACAGCTGGACTGCCGTCACTACAACGTGACAATATTTAGAAGATATGTTTTGAAGAACTGTGCATTCACTATACGCGCCTTTATTCAGCTTCAAACGTCGAGGTGCCGTGGTAGAGTGCAGGATGGCAGTTCGACATGCAGACATTGACGCGAGGTCGATAAAAGAGTAGTTTCGTGAATCTGTTAGAACAGTTATTGAAGGCCACAAGACCCAGTGCCTGAGTAGCTTCCGAGAATGGAAGTATGCGCAAATTTTAATGAGTTACCATAACCCCACCCAGTAAACCATAAAACGTACCATAGACATCAGCGAGATATTTACGCTGGACATTAGACACCTCCATTAGACATCCATATTAGTACCGTTTACGAAAAATCTCCGTACCTACAACATGAAAATTGGGGTCCAGTTCACGTTGTAGGTACGTACTGCAGACATCACGCTCTACATTTATCAGATATTTGTGAACATGTAAGTACGCCCAGTCTACGTAGCCTAGACGTCTATATAGAGAGAATATGACTATACATAGATCAATATCCAGGTGAAAATTTCTAACTGGTTCCAGTCCTACTGTTTTAAGAGACATTTCCAGACTGGAACCAGCTGCAATACGAGATGCAGCTGACACCTGTTACAATTCCAGATGGAACGGAGACCTACTGCAGCCCAGCCACAGACTTCCCTATGGAGTCGTCGGGACGTCCAAGCACTCCAGCTAGCTCAAATACAGTTGAGTAAGCGAGTACATGGCCATCATGGGAGCCCAAAACACTGCAGATGACTTCCTAGTGCGTCAGTATTTTATTGCGCTCGGCGCTTTCACTGAATCTTCTCGTTGAGCATAATCGTCAGGTTAACAGCTGCGGTGGCATCAATACTCTTCAGCCGAGCCCAATAGGCCAGGGTTGCTGCAAAAGAAAGCATAATTGTTCACTTTTACAGGTGACAAGAGAATGGCACAGCAACCACAACAAACCCAGTAATTTACGCCACTTTTACCGACGCAAGTCTATGAAGCGTGAAAGGCTGCCCTTGCAGCACTAAAAGGCAGTCGTGCTGAGCGGAGTGTGCTTGCACACGCACTTCGGCACACCATCCGAACGCATGCCCACATTTCGGTAGTAGAGGCCAGTTGCATACATCACCAGCCTTTGTTTCAATACACAGCGAGTTTGGCAAAACAGCCAAACGAGTGAGCGTAAATATATAACGTGCCGATAAATGCGTTAGAATTTCTTCATTACGAACACAAAAATAGCATAAAATACACTTCAATGAGTAAACTGAGACTGAGTACGCACCAAGAAAGGTCACGATCCCAGCCGGTGAAAACGACTTGTAGTCCTAATTCTTACTGACTGGTCCACTTCGCCGAGTAGTAAAAGCAAGCAAACTGTCTTCCTTCAGCTCCATCAAGGAAAGAACGGTTGAACAATCTCGCCAGCAATAATAAGGGAATAATTAATTCTGTGTCGAGGTTCTTCAAACACAATGTTCCCACGGAACACGATTGAAATCGCACACGCCCTGCGCTCTACCACTGCCGCCATGGCTGAACCTAGCCTCGTGCGGATGTGCGAAACTGTCACATATTTTGTATCGTCTCTTTTTTGTACTTAGTAGCAGGCTTGGTGTGGCATGAAAAATAAGTTAATTATTTTTAAATTGTAGCATATTGCTTTTTTCACAGCTGCAATCGCCATGCGCAGTTTGCGCTATTATTGATAAAATACGATACGAACTACCCAGGCAGCACAAACCGTTGGCCCAATATTGGGAGTCTATTGGCTATGTGTGGCCCTATACAGGACCAATGTTGCCTTCATTGTCCCCATATTGGCACTGCCACAATGTGCCATTTCCAACATTGGCCCTACTTGTCCGATGTTTTCCCCATATTGGCAATGCCGCTTGGTTACACCTCCAACGATGGCCCTACTTGTCCGGTGTTTCCCCCATATTGGCAATGCCACTTAGTTACACCTCCAACGATGGCCCTAAATGTCCGCTGTCGTCCCCATATTGGCAGTGCCGCCTCATTACACCCGCAACGATGGGCCTACTTGTCCGCTGTTTTCCCTGTATTGGCAGTGCCGCTCCACGACACACCAAAGGATGTCCCTGTGATTATATGTGGTTATTTCTCTCAAACCGTTTTTTTTCAGTATTCGGACTTGTTTATTTATTTATTTTTTATGACCAACACCAGCGCTAGCGTCGAACTCTGAAGCTAAATTACAATAAAAAGCGCGATGTAATTGATTGCGCGAAAGTGAGCAGAGGTCACATTCATTCACGAAGGTATACGAATTTTGAAAAGCGGCGTCTTTTGTAATTATGGCATGCAAAGAAAAAAAGAAAGAGAGAAAGAGGTGCCACAATCAAGAAAATGAAATTTCGATTCGAGGAATGGTATAATAACGCACTAATTAACGTGCTGCCTCGCATATCTCTCGCATACCTCGCATACCACAGCCCCCGATTATAGGTTGCCGGTTCAAATTCGTGTCTCAAGATATAGGCTCAACTTAACTAATAAGTCTACGCTGCACGAAACGCTGAATCGTATTACACAATCCGGAACACAATGCCTCACCCACAAGATGCTCACCCTAGAAAAAAACAAATAAATCGCTTTTTCCACTAGGTCACAAATTATTGCGTGGCGCATTTGGAGAGAAGAAACGATGTGAGTAAAACAGGATTTTGGTTTTATCGCAAATAAACAGTTGACGTGAACAACTTGCTGCGCATTTACTGCGTGAAGATGCAGGAGACGGGAAAGAAAATGTAGATGTATGTTAAATGAAAAAAAAATAATAAGCGAACAAACGGCTCTGCTTCCTGAAGCCGCGAAGCTAAGGTGGCTAGGTTTTTTTAATGTCGCAAATTGTTTTGTTATTCTGCTGTGCTTTTTGGGTATTCTATAACGACGGCTCTAGCATACGTTTTTGCCACGTTTATCAAATTAAAGATCGGAACTTTTTCCCGGTCCCATTTCCACTAGTTTTTTTTTTTGCCTTTTCTTTGCGCGTATCCTTAATACCAATGAGCCATAACAGGTGCATTGCTGAGTAGCGCGCTGCGTCATTTCGAGCTAGCGCAGACACGCACGGGTGGGCCGCATGACTATGGCTTAGACCGACCTGCCTACACTGGTGTGTATAAAATGTAGGGTATTCGTCGCTCTAGAAGCGAATCATTGGATTATATTGATGAATGGTGTTGCTTGGACGTATGTCATCCTACTCTGTCCGCCACAAGTATCATATATGAAACACTCAAAGAACACGCACTGTTCCCGCTAATTTTATTTATTGTTTTATATTCCCGGTATTTTCACAGTAGCACATTTATCTCAGCTTCAACCAAAGAGGCACACGACCGCAGAGATTACGCTAATGTTTGGAGCCGTTTTGACGAAATTCATGCCCAAGCTCCACGTTTCCACTTCCAGCATCTCCGCATTGTCGTTTCCTTGCCGCTTTTCACGTGCTCAACTGCCTATGGCGCACCCTCCGGACATTCCGGAATTCTTTCACTCATTTCACCCCCCCCCCCTCTCCACCCCCTTTTTGAAGTCCCATGCAGCCGCCTTTTGCCGGGCCGAGCCTCTTTGTTGGAAGAGCGCTGGCCCTCACCATGCTAGCTAGTGCAGTGTGTCGCGCGCGCGATTAGTCCGTGACAGGACGCTATATGTGCGCGCGGCTATGTACATTGTGTTTACATCTTTTGTGATTGTGCGCAGTGGTCGCTCGCGCGCACTTATTTTCGGACAATGTTTGGACATTAGCGCGCGAGCGGCGCGAACTTGATTACTTTTGTATTTTGTAAATAGTGTACAAAGCTCTCCCCTATCCTTTCTTGCTGTCGCTCCCGTCTATACTTCTCCTCACTATCCTCTCCCTTTCCCTTTCATTTCCGCCGGCTACAGCTCGGGTGCTTAAGATATTAGATAGCAATTGCCGCGGCCGGCAACACTCTTTTGCTTCACTTTTTATTTATTTATCTTTTTTTTAAATAAACCACTACCACCACCACCATGCTAGGAGTTATTTTTTTCTTTGTGATTTTAGGTACACTGACCTTCTCTAACCTGTTTTCCCCTCGCGCCCAACTAAGCGCAACGCCGCTCATCCACCCTGCCTAGATTTTCTTCTACCCCTTTTCCAGCTGCCGTTTCTCTTGCTGCAGCAAATTCTCCGAAAAATATAAGAAACCTGTCCCATCGTCGTCTCCTCCTTTCCCGAACACTCGCCCAACGAGTATCGCCTGTAGCTAGCAAGGCGGCGAAAAGCCACACAACCAGCGTGCCGATGAAGCATGATCGCTCAAGCTGACGCTGTTCGTTGTCGAGAATCCGCACCCGATACGATTTGACAATTATGACAGAATTCAGTAGCCTGGCCTGCAAGATTCTATTGTGAGTACCACCATACTTTTATATTGAAATGTGTTCGGAAATGAATATGGTTCTTGGCGTAATTGCCGCTTTGAATCAGCGCCGACCTTTTTTTTCTCCGGCAGAAAAAGAGAAAGCGACAAAGCACTGGCGCCAACTTCTGAATGCCAACTTTCACAGCGAAATGTCTAGCGCAAAGGCATGCACAGAATGGTGAGAACTTTATTTTTCAGCTTTGAAAAAATGGATTTACCGAACGTTGACTATCTTTTCACTCACCGTGGCGGAGTGTTGTGAGGCCCGACTCATGTTGCGTTCATTACGACATTGGTCGTCTATCGTTTGTGCAAGATGAGTACCAGAAGCGCTTATTCTTCCACTGCAGCAGTTTTCTGGCTGCGTGTAATATTCCCGTGCCGGGTGCCTTTGTCTTGGCCAGTTGCAGGCGTACGAGAAAAAGCGGAATTCCTGGTCCCAGCGAACTTTATCCATGTTGTCTCGGAATTAATCACCCATGGACTATCGGAAGAGTGATTTCGTGTGGTTCTCAAGTAAGATTTCCGTCTGCCCCGTTACATGCATGCCAAGCGGCATCGATAATCTGCTTACTTTAAAAAAGTGTATTCGGTCTCCTGCGTTCAGCGCATTTCGCAAAACTGTGCAAGCCGTCTTTGCATGGAATATTATATTTCATAGCGAAAAAAAAATTGCTCACAGCTGTTTAATGGGGAGGACCTGCTACCACCTGTGCCATACTTTGCTGGAACAAAAAGGCAAACAACCAGCTCGCAATAGACATATAATTTTGATAGGAAATATAAAAATAGATTGATTTGTATTAAACACTATATTTATCTCTTTTTGTGACTTTTAATATGTATTTGAGGGTGTGACACGGCAAATTGGGATTAGAAATTAGCAATACGGTGGGAAAAAATTGTTAAATTCAATTCAACATTTTGCTATTAGTGTGGGGATTTATATTAAGAGTCATTTAGAAATTATACTTTCAACATATATTGCGAGTACCTTCTCGCACACTGCGCGCCACTAAGATCAATGTGTGATTTTATTTCTTGTCTTTTTTCTGCGATGGTTGTACTTACACTCATGATCACATCATGCACCTCTTTGCAGCTGCGATGTACAGCCAGAGCATCGTGCAAGAGCTGGGCGAGGAATTTGTTTCAAGGCACTGCAAAAGTTCTCTTACAAAAGGAGTGCAACGATTAGTGCCGATATGACTCATCGATTCAGCGGCTCCGGCAGTGTGCATTTCACGATGTACTGGCACCGTAGATGCAATAAATTTCGTTCTTTGAATCCGTTCTTTCTTTTTTGTATGTCTGCTGACTGCTTATATGTAAAATGTTACACATACAAGCTCCGGCTGGTGGAAAACAAGCGGTATATGTCTGCATTGTTGCTGGCCAGCAAGAGGTGTGGTACAAAACTAGGTGGGACCCCCGATCGCATACAACTTCCCACTGGCCTTGCAATTGATATGCCACCTATAAAAGTTAGATCAAGGGTGGAAAAGTGGGCATAAGTCGGAGCGAACCTGGAGCTATTATTGATACTGGCGGAATGTGGGCATACTATTGGCGCGAATTTCGGGCCATTATTGACAGATCGACTGAATGTGGGCATACTATTGGCGTGAGATTGGCTGAATATGGGCAGAGTATTGGCACGAATGTCGGGCCATAATTAATAGATTGGCTGAACATGGGCATTGTCTTGGCACGAACGTTGGCCATTTGTGGATAGACTGGCTAAATGTTGGGTCAATGCTGGTAGCTAGACTGGCTGAGTATAGGCACAATCTTGGCATGAATCAAGGGCCATTGTTGGAAAAAGTCTCGGATTGCTCAAATGCCAGTGTAGGACCAATATTCATGCCAATTTCCGCCACTCTTTTGCCACTGTTGGACCAATCAATTTGTGCTGCTTGGGTACAACGCGATGGCGGCTTAGACAATTCACCGCACTTTCCCCGCCGCCGCCTGTCCGCAGTATAGGCACCCTGCACCCGCCAGGCACCGCCACCGTCGAGGCTGCGTTCAGCTCCCCCGCGCGGCCAGTGCCTCGTCCCTGTCAGGAAGGCTCGCCCCGCGACAGCGATGGGATGGCGTCTGCTAGCGGCTGCCGCTGTTCGTAGAGCCGGGATTTCGACCTATTCATTCATGAGGCTGAAAAATTCTTTCGAAGAGCGAACGTCAGGAAAGGAACGAAGCTTTTTGAAGCAGCTGGGCCATGTACACAATGTGAAAGAGGTGGTGTCGTGCGACGGGAGCGAATCTAGCTCCCCGGTGCATTGCGCAGACAAGCATCACTGCGCCACCGAAAACGATCAAATCAACGCTAAGAAATATTTCTATCTAATGCCTGTCAGCGCTGCACTCACTCAATTTTTTTGTTTATGTAGCTATCTTCCCGTAGACAGCGTGCAGCCGCCAGCTGCAGTTGCAAGGCAGGCAAATGTAAACACGCTGCTGCCGTTGCCGTGTTTTTGGAGCAGTGTGAAACGCTCTCCAAAACGAGCCACCTGCAAGCCTGGGGTGTTCCTGCATTTAGAAAGGCTTACCCTGAACTTTTAAAGACGGCCAGGCGGCATAGCATTGAAGGTGATTAGAAAACTGCAGTTTCTGAGCGAACGGCGCAAACCTGACTTCATAACATTCTCGTTTGCCGCACCTCCGGTGTTCGATGGGGAATACCCTGTACAAACTACGCCTTGAAATGATGTGCCAATTGCGTAATCTGCCACTCATATTTTCTCTTTTTTCAGCAACTGCCAGGCCATTATCGCTACAACACGTGGGTCAGTATTTTGGTGATATGAAATGTCCAATGAACGATCTTTTGCAAGCAGAAGGGAATGCGAGCTGCGGCGAAGCGCCTGTCCGCACTGAAACTCCTGCGGAAAACAAAGCTTTTTGACTGGGATTCTGCAAAAAAAGGAGTATCCTGGCTATTTCATGCAGGATTCTTGCAGAAAGCTTGTGCTCAAAAAGCAGAATTTCATTGCAAGGTTTCTTTAATTTCTACGCATTTAGTACAAGTGCCCTGATTCTTCGACATTAGGATTTATGATTATTGTACAAAATTACCACCCAGTCGTTCAAACGAGGAAGCAAAGATTTATCAGGAGCATGTTGCCGTTGCCCCTCAAAACGTGCCTTTACTGTCGAACGAGACGCTGGACGACAAGGCGCAGTGGAAGCGAGCAAGGATTCCGCGCATAGCTGAAACTAAGGTAAACGATTTTTTGCAGCGCGAAATTTGGGCTTTTTCCTCAGGTGTACCTGCGGGCGAGTTTCGGCGTGGCTTTTTGAGCTCACATATTATTGACAGCCAAGTCAATGACCGAAAATCATGGGTGCAAGAAAAGAGAAGGGTTCCCAGAGAGCCATTAGCATTCCTCCGAGTCTGCTGAATTTTCCATGAGTCAAAAACCTGTCTAGGAGGTAATGCATGAGTCAAGTAAGCGTCTTCCGCATGGGTTTGACCATTGTTTGACCAGAAACCGCGCGCGCGTGTTGTCCGTCGCGAAGGGTGGGCTGTCTCCCAATGTCGCGTTGGAAATCCATAAAACCTTGTCCGAGGCGAATTTCTATATGTATTATTGCATCCTACAACACAGCAATGTGTCCCGCTGTTGTTATGTGCCATTTTGAGCTCGGGAAGGAGGCGCACAACTGCTTGGAGACGGCGCGGCAACACAGCGAGAGTTAAGCGAGAGCTGTGAGGCTGCCCCCGCCTTCCTGACAGGGACGCGCGCGCCGCCGCCAGTGGCGCGCGCGTCGCGCGGGAGTTAGATGCGCAGGGTACCTATAGAACAGGCATATGGGCAGCGCATGTAGCATGAAGGCAAGATGACCAATTATCATTAGGGTAACGGGCTGGATTCAGAGAGAATGCAAGCACAGCAGAGAGGATCAGGGCAGGTGGGCAGATGAGGTTCGGAAGTTTGCTGGGATAAGGGGGCCGCCGCTGGCACAGGGTTAACTGGAGAAATTTTTGGCCTGCACTGGACATGATTACAGTGTTGACATGATGATAAAAAGCGGGACTCAAGAAGTTTATTCTCAAGAAATATGAGGTCACACATTCAGCAACACAAATGCCTAAGCTTTCCTCAGCTCAACATTCCAATAGTTATCATTGCTAGCGCGATCAGCAGATTTAAGACATTTTTGAAAAAAAAAATAACTCCCAAAAATTGAACTGAACCAATTCTTGTATTTTAAATAGTTGGATAAGTTGAATAAAACATGCTTAATCAGAAAAAATGGTTATTATATAGTCCTGGCTGCTAAATAACAAACAAGTTTTTTAGTGTGTCCTCACTTTTCAGTGTGGTTGAGATAGCTTGCAGGCTGTAGCACAAGGTACAAATTGAATGTAAGAATAGTAATGAAATAACAATGCGAATCCTGACCAAAGTGACTGGCATTTCAAACCAACTGCGTACAGTTGAGTCAGAAACCTGATGCGTGTGCATTCAGATTTGTCTTTACTACTTCCCGTATTTTCCTTCCTTCTAGGCAGGATGCAATTGCCGTGAAGCGAGCACGAAAAAACAAACACAGGCAGCGCTGGTCATGCCTCCAATTTGTAGTCAACAGCGATTTCAAACTTTAAATGCAGTAAGGCAACACGAAATATCGAACGATTGAAAAATATGGAATTCTTAAATTATATATCTCGCTTACATACCCAGGACGTGACAAGTAATATCCCAGACAGCACCAAACGTCCTGAGGACGTCCTCAAATGGTCAAAACGTCCTCATCCCAAACAGGACATTCCGAGTACTTTTGAGTGCATCCCGGCAAAATGTCCTCATGAGGATGTCCTCAGTTTGTGCTTCGCAGAACGGCTAGAGGACGAAAATTTCTCGAATGTCCTACAAACGTCCTATCGCAGGACAATATTTAGGCGTTGAACCGAGATAAAACCAGCTTTATCTCCCGCACTCAGCTTTCATTTCGTAAAAACTGCAGGTTTATTTAAATATACTTGTTTACAATAGAGGTGTAATGTAGAAAACCATTGTGGCTGAAAGTAATATGTGCCTTCTGGAGATATCTTGTTATTTTGGTTTTCAAACCTGGTCTTATGTACTGCATGCTTCTGATGGGGTTGAAGTGTTCAGATGTTTGGGCAATTTGTTGGACTGGCTTTTCTACTGAGGCGGCAGAGTTCAACTCCTGAGATAGTTATATAGTCATTGCTGTAGGAAAATATTGCACGGAGAATAACCTGTAACTGCCAACAAATATGGTGAACAAACCAGTCACTTGAGTATGCGAAACTTTTGCAAAATTTGTTTGCTAGAATCTAAGACAAAAGAAGCACAAAGAAAGCTGTTTCACAACCCCTGTGCACACTGCCTACAATAATTAAGAAAACAGTGACCCACATTTCCTGGGCTACATCGTCATCTGATGTCCTGAAAACAGATTGAGAAAGTCCTCCACAGCAAATTTGAGGATGTCCCGAGGACATACTGAGGCTGGACAACAGGACTAAATGAGGACCTTTTGAGGATTAGAAGAGGACGTCCTCAGGACAACACAATATCCTCAGAAATAATCCTCAGGACGTCCTGAGGATGTAGTTGTGCTGTCTGGGATCTACGAGAAGTCTAGGTTAAGGCAGATATGATGTCGTGGGTACGTCTGCAGCTTTTCCACGAAAAAAGGTTGGTAGATAAGACGTCTGAGAGATTTTGGTTTGGTACATAGACGTTCAGACTTAATCTGGACATCTATGGGAGGTTTGTGGTTTGCTGGGCAAGTGTGGGTGACGGATTTATAGCATGTGTGTTGTTCTTCGCGTGGATTGGTTTGTAAATGACGTGCTGAAGTCGGCAATGAAGAAAAAAAAAAGCGTCGTGGCAGAGTCCCCGTCTCGCACACCGGCGGCCCGGGTTCGATTCCTATCAAGACCTAAATTGTTTTTTGCTTTTAGTATGACTGACAGCCTGAGCGGTGCCATGGTAACGGTGCATGCGCAGTATAGTGGCCTGTGACAGGCAACGCTAAATGCGCTTCTGGTAGGCTAGTGTAGTTTTCTCTACAAAATCGTATCATGCGCGATTCGGGTGTTCAGCGAAATAAATGAGACAGTTAGTGCGTCATTTCCTTTCCTCAGAAAAATTATTTTTCGATTTGCCCGAAAACCTTTTATCAACAATTAAATGGTCACAAAGCCGATTGGGGTAGAGATTGGCCCCCTCCCCTCCTAATAACTAGGTGGAGCTCCCATTCCAGGGCCCCCATTGGCAAGCAACGCCGCCCACGTCCGTTGAACTTATGCATTTTGGGTCTTGAGATCTTGACAGTGGAGGACTGCCGCCTCCCAGCCCTTTCTGGTGGGGTTTGGGGTCTAGATGGGTTTGAATGGCACGCCCAAAACATGTGGAAGGTGTCAGCCACCTCCCCACAGAACTGGCACGCGCCATCAAAGGATGTGCTGAAATGCTTAAAGGGGTGGAGACACCAAATTTTGAAGCTATAAAAAGCCTGCTATGGCATTCCTATGTATGCAAGGGAACTCACAGCCAGGTTTTGGACGAAACACACGTTTAAAAAATATTTTAATTCGGTTCCGAAGATCACCTAAATGTTCACTCTCACGATCTAGACCCATCGCTGACGCCATAAAAGCTGACGTCAAAACGCTGGTAAATTAACCAAATTTTTAGTTCTTTAGTGACATTATACCAAAACACAGTGACGTACAGCCACAGCCGCAGCCACGTGAGCGCAGTTGACGCACCAGAGAGCCTCATTTGCTGCGAACCGCCACTCGCTCGGTTATTTTTCAACGTATTGCCGAACTAGCCATGCGGGGACACATGTGCGAAGAGTGAGTACAATTCACTGCGGCGCACCGTTGCGAATGGCGTCGCAACGTCCGATGGCAGCTCGCCGCCTGCGTCCAGCCTGCTAGATGTCAACCAACGTTACTAGATTAATCTAATAACGTTGATGTCAACGACGGGCCGCTCACGGCAAACGCAACGACAGGAAGCGGCAGCCAATGCGAGCGCAGAGAGCGGCTGCGTCATGATGACGTAGGGCGCGCTCCTCGGAGCCGGGCCGGCCAGGCAGCTTTCGTGCCGACCGCCGGCGTCTGAAAAACGCGATAGTATTGTTTGTTCACGTTCTTAGCAAGCCCTGGAGTATATGAATGTCAAAAATGCATCGTTTCTGACGATCGTTGAGCAATACCGAGTTGCTGGTTAGGAGTGATGACTGCGATGCAAGCAAATTTCAACCCATAGCCGCTTCAGTCCTGCTTCTACCTGGTGCGGTCTGCCGTCTGCTAGCTCCGTTGCTGAAGGCGTCGTGGAAATCGAACATAACTTTTATTAGGTAGTTATATGGGGTTTTATGGCGCATAAGCAACTATGGCTATCATGCGCTAAAGACAAGGTTAGATGTTATGTCAAGTGTGTAGAGGTTACATTATAATAGATTTAAAACATTAGCTTTCTTTAGAAACTTACAAACAAGTGAAAACTCGACAAGTGTTTGCTTGCCTAAAAGCAATGCGGGATGAAATGGAATGTGTTCATTGTAAAATACCGTAAAATTTTTTTTCTAAGTTCGTCTAGATGCGAACAAGAAATTAAAATGTGATTTACTGTGAGCTCCTCACCACACATTTCACACACAGGTTTGTCTTTTTTTGTTAATAAGAAGTTATGGGTGATGTGTGTGTGACCTATGCGTAAACGACATAAAATTACTTTGATAAAACGCTCTTTATGGCGGCATGATTTCCATTCTTTTAAAATGGGCTTTATGGTATGCAGCTTGTTGTGTCCTTCATTTTCCCAAGAAGCTTGCCACTTGGCTCTTAGTTTGCTATGTACTAGCTTCATGTAATCCCTAGGAGGCAAATTCACATGTTTTATTTCCATGGTTCTGGATTGTGCAGCACACATGTCGGCTCTCTCATTGTCCCTAATGCCAACGTGACTGGGAACCCCGCAGAATTTTATAACATGTTTTTGTGTTGTGACCTTTACTATATTGTGTATGATGCTTCCTATCAGTGGCTCCGTGCCGTGGCATTTTTGGAGTTTAATGCTGTAAGGAAGCTCAGTGAATCTGAATAAATGATGCTGTTATTGATGTTTTCATTTGTTATTTTCTGTACCGCAACACAAATCGCATAACACTCAGCGGTGAAAACTGTAGCACATGAGGGCAGTCGTACTGCATTTTTATTTTTTCCTTGTATTACTGCGCTTCCTACATGAGCATGAGTTTTTGACCCATCAGTATAAAATGCAGTATAATTTCTGTATTTTTCTTGTAGTGCTAGATATTCTTGTATTATGTGGTCATGTGGTGTACAGGTTTTCCTGAGGCGTGTTAGTGTAACGTCACACACTGTGGGGAGAGTGTACCACGGTGGTAGCGCTTCGTGTCTTGGGGCAATATTTTTAATTTCATTTAGTATGTTCAGAGCTTGGCATTTTTCTTCGAAGCGCAAGAGCAACGGCTTAACTGCGTGAGGCTTGTTCTTGAAGAGTAATCGGGATGGGCATTTCGTGACTATTGGGTAACGAAGATGTTTGGGCTGAGAATGGATTTTGAGGATGTATGTACAAGTTAGTGCAGTTCTTCGATCTTCTAAGGAAGGCTCATTCGTTTCCACATACAGACTTGCTATTGGTGAAGTTCTGTAAGCACCGGAAGACAACCTTAAACCAAGATTGTGGATAGGATCCAGCCGTTAAATGTAGGACGGTCTTGCTGAGCCATATACTATGCACTGTAATGATCGGAGGCCCGGCCAGCGGAGAACGGCGAGACAGTCAGGCGCCGTCAGGTATGCGGCCAAAAGCGCGGCTGTTTCTCGGCGTTGGCGTGGACAAAAGCTCTAATCCCCTTCGCCGGCGATGCTGAATGCGGTTCTGGGGCCGGACTGCGCTGCTGGGGACTAGCAGCGGAAACCGGCGAGCCAGTCAGGCGCCGTCAGGTATGCGGCCAAAAGCGCGGCTGTTTCTCGGCGTTGGCGTGGACAAAAGCTCTAATCCCCTTCGCCGGGAGGGCTGAGTGCGGCGCTTCTCCTGGACTGCCCGTGGACTGACCGACGAGACCCAGTGGCGACGACGGCGGGGCGGCGGCGCCGCTAACTCATTACCCGCGTGCGCCCTGGGCAGCAGACAAAGCAGAGGGGCGACACGGCTAATTTGTCCCTGAAGAGGTCACCGTTGTGAGCGGTCAGCGCTCGCGTCCCCATCGATCAAGCTCATCACACAGCAGCAACGACCTTTGGGCCTGGTCAAACAGTTCGCGACTGAGAGACGCCATGTTCCTCCTTGCCTGTGTGTGTGTGTGTCTGTGCGGTGTGCGGTGCCACGTGGGGAAGGCGGAGCCTAAGAAGACGCTGGCGGTCCATTGGACGCTCAACCAGAGATCGGATTCCCTAGCTGGGTGCCTGGGGAATCTGAACGGCATTTAAAGGGACCCTGAAAAGCTCTTTGCCAAGGTTAGCAAAAGCCCACGAGAGATCGGTATTCCATCACTTGTCGCCGCACCGCAAAAATTGTTAAGTGAACTCCATCAACACCGAAGATATCGCCGATTAAAAATGATGTTCCTCCTCTCCCCCACATACCACCCTCAACTCATACACGCGGGGCTCGCTCCGAAAAAAAAAAGAAAAGACGGGCCGATGCTCCGCCCATGCATACGTCAAGCAATGGCGCTCTGCTTGTTTACTTCCGGTGGTCGCAGACACATGTGCGAAAGTGAGTGCGATTCACTGCGGTGCGCTGTTGCGAACGGCGTCGCAACGTCCGATCGCAGCTCGTCGCCTGCGTGCAACTTGCTAGATGTCAACGACGAGCCGCGCGCGGCAGACGCAACGACGGGAAGCGGAAGCCAAAGCGAGCACGGAGAGCGGCAGCGTCGTGATGACGTACAGCGCGCTCCTCAGGGCGCTCGGGGCCGAGCCACACCGGGCCGGCCTGCCAGCCTTGACGCCGGCCGCCGGCGAGTGAAAAACGCGCTAGTATTGTTTGTTCACGTTTATAGCAAGCCCTGGGATAGATGCATGTCAAAAATGCATCACTTCTGACGGTCGTTGGCCCAATACCGAGCTGATCGTACAAGTGATGAATGCGATACTAGCAAATTTCATCCCATAGCCCCTTTGGCGCTGCTGCGGCGCTTCGCCTGCCGCCTGCTAGCTCCGTTGCTGAAGGCGTCGTGGAAATCGAATATATATTCTATTATGGGACGAGTTCGCAGTAAAGCGATGTGAAGAGTAGGCCTTTTGATATAGCGCAAGCGACTTCCGAAGCGCCGTCAGCGATGCGAAACCATTAGGCCTAGCGACGACTAGGGCAGCCTGGGACCAGCGCGCAGTTCGTCGCCCGGCGTTGCCGCAGTCGGTGTCGTTGGCGAAAGATCCACTTTTTAACAGACATGTTGTCGTTGCTCGAATCTGGAAAGCATCATCTCTGGTAGAATGGCTGTTTTGTATTTCCTTGTGCGAATGTCAAGTACGCCGAGCATGCCGGCCGGCCGACCGGCCTGGATCAGGTCTGCCGGCGTCATAAAAAATGAGCTAAAGAGTGTTCTTGACGTAAATAATAAACCCTAGGCCGAGAAATGTGAAAAATGTGTCATTTTTGAGGATCGCTGACCAATACTGAGCTGCTGGTAAAGGTTAGTTAGTTAGTTAGTTATATTGATTTTTATGGCGCAAAAGCAACTGAGGCTATGCTGCGCCAAACACAAGGTTAGAGTTTTTGTTAATGGTGAAGCTTTCTAAAAATACTTAGAGTTTGTTTAAAACGTTGGCTTCCTTGAGAAACCTAAAAATACATGAAATATCAACCAGTGCTCGATCACCTAAGAGTAGCATGGGGTGTAATGGGATGCTTTCCCTGTAAAATGTTGTGAAATATTTCTTTCTTAGTTCTTCTAGTTTTATGCATGAAATTAAAATGTGGTTCACTGTGAGTTCAGCACCACACATTTCACAGAGAGGTTTGTTTTGTTTGGCTAGCAGAAAGTTGTGCGTGAGGTGGGTGTGTCCAATGCGGAGCCGACATAAGATAACTTCGGTAAAACGTTCTTGATGCCTACATGATTGCCATTCCCCTAAAATTGGTTTCACAGAATGTAATTTGTTGTTTACGTGATCTTGCCATGCGGCCTGCCACTTATTTCTGAGTTTACTGTTGATAAACTTTAAGCAATCCCTGTGCGGTATGTTCACTTGCTTTATTTGGCCATTCCGGGCTTGTGCAGCGCATACATCTGCTTTCTCATTACCTACGATTCCAACATGGCTAGGAACCCAGCAGAATTGAATGTTATGTTTTTGTTTTGTGATTTTAACAATGTTATGTATGATGTTACCTATTATGGGTTCAGCAGCATTTCTGGAGTGCAGTGCTTTGAGCATACTCAGGGAATCGGTGTAAATGATGCTATTTTTGATATTCTCTTTTACTATTTTTTCCACAGCTACAAAGATGGCATAACACTCAGCAGTAAAAACCGATGCGCATTCTGGTAGTCGCATTATCTGTTTGTTTCTTCCTTGGATTACTGCACTTCCAACGTGACTTTCTGTTTTTGAGCCATCGGTATAAAATTCAATGTAAGTGTCATACTTTTCTTGTAGTGCAAAGAATTCCTGTAATATGTACTCATTTGGCGTTTGCTTTTTATCTAAATGTGTCATTGTGAGGTCACATACTGAAGGCAGGCTGTACCATGGTGGTAAATATTCATTCCTTTGTGCAATATTAGGTAGGGCATCTAGTACTGTTAGCTCTTCACATTTATCTTCAAAGCGCAGCAGTAATGGTCTGATAGAATGTGGTTTGTTGATGAATAATCTTTTAGATGGGCACTTGGTGACAACTGGATGGCAGAGATGTTTCGGAAGAGAACGGATTTTTAAGACATATGAGCATGTAAGGGCGATTCTACGATCCTCAAGAGCGGCTTCATTAGTTTCAACGTAAAGGCTAACTACTGGTGATGTTCTGTATGCTCCGGATGATAGGCGCAGACCAAGATTATGAATGGGGTCTAATCTTTTTAAGTAGGATGCTCTTGCCGAACCATATACTATGCACCCGTAGTCCAGCTTGGAGCGCACCAGAGAGCGATATATTTGTAAAAGGCTTGCTCTATCGGACCCCCACCGCTTCCGTGAGAGAACTTTTAATATATTGAGGGCTTGAGAAGCTTTCTTTTTAAGGTTGTTAATATGTGGTAGAAATGTGAGTTTCTTGTCGAAAGTTACGCCTAAAAATTTGTGTTCTAGTTTAATTGGTAGCGCAGTGTGATTCAAGTATAGATTGGGATCGACCTGTAGGCCTCGTCGCAATGAAAAAAGAACAGCTACTGTTTTTTGAGGAGAAAATTTAAACCCATTTATGTCTGCCCAAGCACCTAGTTTATTTAGTGTGATTTGTATTTGTCTCTCACAGGTTGATATGCTGGAGGACGTGCATGCTATTTGTAGGTCATCTACATAGACTGAATACATTATGGACTTGGGTATTACTTTAGCTAAGGAATTCATTTTTACTATGAAGAGTGTCGTGCTTAGAATGCACCCCTGGGGTACGCCGTTCTCTTGGGTGAAAGTCATGGAGAGAGTTGCTCCTAGGCGGACTCGGAATGTGCGGTTAGCCAGGAAGTCGTTCAAGCAGTTCAACATCCTGCCGCGGATACCTAGCTCTGCTAGGTCACGGAGGATGCCGAACTTCCACGTAGTATCGTAGGCCTTCTCCAAGTCGAAGAAGACCCCAATACAGTGCTGCTTGTGGATGAACGCCTCCCGGATGGTGTTTTCTAGACGGACAAGGTGATCTGTGGTTGAGCATGCTTTCTTAAACCCACATTGGTGTGTATCTAATAGTTGCCGAGATTCAAGTATGAAGGTCAATCTAATGTTTATTACACTTTCGAAAGATTTAGCAATGCAGCTGGTGAGGGCTATTGGTCTGTAACTGCTAGGACTTGTTGGTGGTTTTCCGGGTTTGAGAAAAGGTATTATGACTGCTTTTTTCCACTCGTCAGGTATATTGCCAGTTATCCAGATTTTATTAAAGAATTTTAACAGTGCCTCTACAGCAGCCTCGGAGAGATGTGCAAGCATAGCGTAATGCACGTTGTCTGGTCCCGGTGCTGTCTTTTTGCCAGAAGATAGTACCTTATTTAATTATTCTAGTGTGAGAGGCTGGTTATAATCCTCATGAACACCTGCTCCAGATGGGAATCTTTGTTTCTCAGCTATTGCTTTGTGTTTTTGAAATGTGTTTGTGTAGTTGGATGAGCTTGAGATCTCAGCAAAATGCTCGCCCAGTATGTTGGCCTGTTCTTCTAAAGATGTTTGTGTCCCGGGTGCTGTCAAGAGAGGAAGTGTGAAAGGGGTATGGTCACCAGTAAATTTACGCACTTTTTCCCACATTTTCTTTGATGTTATTGAACTATTTATTGAGGAGACATATTTCTGCCAAGAGGTTTTCTCTGCATTTCTTCGCACATACCGCGCTCTGGCTTTTGCCTGCTTAAAGGTGAGTAGGTTCTCTGCAGTGGGATATCGACGCAGAGCGCTCCAGGCTTTCTTTTGTTGTTTTTTTGCTAATGTGCATTCTTTTGTCCACCACACTTTGTGTTTCTTTTGTGCAAGTCCTGTTGTTTGTGGTATAGCGAGTGTTGCGGCCGATATTATGCATTCAGTAAACTTCTCATTAATTTCATCTGTGCTAAGGTCGTCACAAAATTCCTTTTCCAGAGTGGCACTTTTTGTAAAAAGTGACCAGTCGGCGAGCTGAATTTTCCAGCGCCGTGGCCTTGTGGGGATGATTGGAGTGGACGATGAGAGCCTGATGATGGTAGGTAAGTGATCGCTGCCCATGGGGTCATTTAAAACATCCCATTTAAAATCGTTAAAAAGTAATGGTGATGCGAAAGCTAAATCGAGAGAGCTCATTTTTGCTGAGCTTGGACAGCAATATGTGGCTTTTCCCGTATTTAAAAGACAGACATTATTAGAAAGTATAAAATCTTCGATTGTTTGTCCTCTAGAGTCACAGCGTTCGCTTCCCCAAAAAGGGGAGTGAGCGTTGAAGTCCCCAACTACTAGATACGGTTCTGGAAGTTCATTGATAAGTTCTTGTAAATCGTGGACTGTTAATGTAAAATGTGGAGGAATATATACAGAACAGACAGAAATTGTTTTATGGCTGACGACACTGACCGCGACGGCTTCAAGTTTAGTTTTGAGTATGACTTCTCGAGCAGGGACGCCGCTTTGCACGACGATCGCAACGCCTCCAGATAGTCTATTTGCCTGCTCACGATCGCGTCTAAAAGTTTTATAATGTTTCAGGATATTTGTATGTTGTGGACCTAGATTTGTTTCTTGAAGACATAAGACTACGGGCGAGATTGACCCTAGGATATCTTTTATGTCATTGTAGTTCCTCAACATTCCTCTACAGTTCCACTGAACTAGGAAAGCCATATTTATGTTTGGGATAGGAACGATTGAGAGTTTACTTATGTTCTGGGGCCGTTATGGTGGCCCTGCCTTTTTTCCGCTCAAGAGAGCTGTTCCGCCGCTGTAAAGCAGGCGGGCTGGGAGTTTGGTCCATCACCTCGCAAGAGGTGCTGGACGACCGCGGCGATTCCGCAGGTGTGTGGGTGTCGGGCCTCCCCCGACGGGGGGAAGTCCTGCGGGGTGTTGACCCGTGGGCCGGCACTCCCTGGCTTGTAGTTGGCAGAGCAGCTTTCGCTGTCTCTGCCTGGGGCGTGGATGGCACTGCCACAGGCGCGGTGTAAGTGGCCGCGGCAGGTGCCGGAGTGCTGTGTGGTGCTACGCCCCTGCGCACCACATCAGCGAAGTTTGGTTTTGCTGAGAAGGAGAATGTATTTGTAACTGCAAAACGCCTTCTGGCTTCTTTAAATGAAATGTTTTCTTTTGTCTTTATGGTAATGATTTCTTTCTCTTTTTTCCAGGACGGACACGCCCTGGAGTACGCAGCATGGTCTCCTTCGCAATTTGCGCAGCGTAGTGCTGCGTCACATTCCTCAGACTGGTGGTCCTTTGATGCGCATTTCGCGCAGGTTTTGCGGCCGCGGCAGCTCTGCGAGCCATGGCCAAACTTCTGGCAATTGAAACAGCGACGGGGGTTGGGTATGTAGTGTCTTACGTTGACTTTCAGGTACCCTACTTCGATTGTTTCGGGTAAGCTGCTGGTGTTAAATGTAAGGACCATGTGTTTAGTGTCTATTTCCTTGTTATCCTTGCGGATTTTGATCCTATGGACGTCAATTACATTCTGGTCGGAGAGTCCTTGAAGCATTTCGGTTTCTGTAAGGTGGATAAAGTCAGCTTCGGAGATAACGCCTTTGACTGAGTTGAGGGATCGGTGGGGAGTCACGGAGACAGAGATGTCCCCTATGGAATCGATGTTTGCAAGTTTCGAGCACTGGATGCTCTCGCGTAGTTCGAGGAGTAGGTCGCCGCTTGACATTTTGGATACCTTGTAGCCAGGCCCTAAGGTATCTGTTAGGCATTTGGTAACAAGAAATGGGGATATGATTCGGGCTTGCTTTTGTTCACAGTTACTGTGTATAACATGAAACTTAGTGAATGTCGGTTTCTTTTTCGAAAAAGTCTGCTGCTTCGTTCCGCACTCTTTTCAGAGAGCGATCAAGTTTGGAAAGGGGGGGAGCCATAAAAAAATTTGGTTTTTCGGTCATGGTGCCAGCCACCCACCATGGAGTCCAACAAGGGGACGCGACAGGAACTTGAAAGTAAGTCCTGCCCACGCCAGCTGTACACCTTAACTATAACCTAATATGACTCAACTCAGGGTAGTTGGTCACACACGGTTAACCCTCGCCGCCAGGAAAAAGAGGAAAAAACAAAGAAGGGAGGAGGATACAGGAAAGTTGTAAGAAAGGAGATAGGAAAGTGAAAGATGAGAGGAGAACAGGAAAAGGCGACTGCCGATTTCCCCCAGTCGGGTCAGGCCGGAGGTGCCGTCTACAGGAAGCTGGGGCCAAAGTGGTGTGTTGCCTCCGCCGAGGGGCCTTAAGGGTCCAAACGCTCGGCATCGGCTCAACCACCAGGATCCCCTTTTCCCCGGACACGGCGATGCCACGCACGGCTAAGCGCGGATGCTCGGGTCCGTGGTGATGCATTGTTCACCATCATCCCCTTGTGGGGATGTCCCTGCGGATGCTCGGGTTAACCCCGTGGTGTCGCCACTCACCAACGTCTGCATGCTGCAGACGCCTCCCTGCGGGGATGCTGGTAAAGGTAACAACTGTGATACGAGCAAATTTCTGGCCACAACCGCCTTGCAGCTGCAGCTGGCCTGACGTTGGGGTCCGGCTCGCCTGGCGCCCGCTCGCTTCGCGGCTGAAGGCGTCGCGGAAAGTGACCACATACTATTACTTTATTGTGAGATGATGCTGTTGACTGTAAAGCGATGTGTAGAGTAAGCGTTTTATTATAGCTCAGGCGACTTCCGAAGCGCCGGCCGCTGCCTCTTCGACGCGAAACGAGCTATAGGCCTAGCGACAACCACGACAGCCAGGCAGCAGCAGAGCTCGTCGCTCGGAGAGCCCGCGAGCGGTGCCGTTGCCGAAAGCTCCCAACATAAGCAGGCATGCTTTGTCGCTGCTCGAGTATAGCTGGCAGTCTTTCTGATGACGATCGGTGCCGCGCCGTCCAAGTTTTCGCACATCTGTCTCCTGATTGCTGCTCGAACAGCATGGATCCGGAGCTCGAAGCGCGGCCAAGGGAGTGACACTCTCATAGAGCCAATGGGGACGTTTTTTTTTCGAAGGCGATGGTGGCGGCACCTGGGAGAGGCGGTAAACGCATCAAAAATCCAATATGGCGGCGCGCGTTTAGGCGGCTGCTGGCGGCTAGCTGTGGCCGGTTGCTCGCGCTACAGTGCACTGTACTCGCGCGTTACTGGTGCTGGCGGCCGCTTGCTCGATCCAAGCTTTGTAAATACTGGTGATTAACTGATCCCGCGCTGCATTCACGCTTGATTTCCTAAGTACTTACGGAATCTGCTCACTCGCTTTTGTATTTCGATGTGTCTGTTGATGTAGCATGGTGTATGGTGGCGAGCGGCGCGACTGCTTAGCAGCTGCGCTCGATCGAGGACGAAAAGCGTAAATGGTTTTGTACAAAGAACAATTTATTAAAAGAACATCAGCAGTGACAATCGATGTCCAAAAAGTGATTTTAAGTATGAGTGACATTGCAGTATCAGTAACAGGCATCCTAAAAATCAAAATAAAAAAAACGCCATTATGTAAACCTAGAAGACATGAGCGCACAGAGAATATATAGGGGATAAAAAAAGGTATCAAGGTACAGAATACATAATAAAATGCTACATGACTGAATATACGTTTGTACGCGACTTTGTAAGAGATTTAGGTAAATAGCAGGGAAGTAAAACATCTGACCTGTACTGAAACGCATCAGTCTGTGGCTATGAATAAACACACGCAGAGAAAGGCAGAGAAAATTTTCAACCTTTGACTCGTGTAGAAGAAATCACAGTGCGTTGGGCTAGGGACAACATAATATGCTGCAGTGCTAGTTCTTATGTATAAAGACTCCAAGAAAAGCTCACTGTGTGACTCGACATGACGCCAATGACGCTGCTGCAGTGCGAATGTCGCCGACGTCGCCGTTTTCGCTTGCGCGGCTGACCGTGCGTCGTCTGCTTGTCGTCTGCTGCCGCGTTACCCGCGTCGTCATCTTCGCAACTAATTTCTTTGATGTCTTATTTTTAATACCTATGGCTGGTTATAATTTAGTTCATAAGCATGTTTTTATTATTGATAGTGGTCGAAAAACTTCACTTTTATTAGGCTTAAATGCAGCCCCGTTTACCGCCGATACCAGGATCGCTGCAATCGTTTCGACCGGGGCGCCACCCTCGGCGCGGACGCGCAACTTGCAACATGCCACAGCCCTGGCGCGGCTGCGTGCAGCCACCGCTGAGATGGGCTTCGAGCCTTTTAGTACACGCCATACCGAGACCCACAGGGCGACGACAGCAGCGATATATATAATTCTAGTACACTAAAGCAGCGACTCGTCGGCGCAGCTAGGAAACTCGCAAAGGCGGGCGCCGAGATTTGACGAAAACACACGCTTTTGTGAGCAGACGGATTTCCTTCTTTACCGGAAGTACCACATTAATTTCAAGAAATGCGCTGGATTCTTACCTCTGTATACGTATGTTTTAAAAAAATAATAAGCAATCAATAAAATAATATTTCAAGGAGCATCAGTGCTCAGTTTCAAATGAAATGTTGCAAAAATTGCGCGTGACGTCAATGGGCAGAGCCAATGAGAAGGGTCGCCCAGTCCATGGCCAAGGCTGCCCAGTTTACGTCAAGTGGTAGGGGCGGGTAAAAACGCGCGGTGAGGTGTCGCCCTAATCGGCTGTGAGCGGCAAGTTTGAAAAATTGTTTGTAAATTATTGGTTCCACGCGCAGCTTTCTGAATCAGACTATAGTCGGATACAACTTAAGTCTGCAGTGAAGCTCCGCCCACATTCAGCCTTCGCGCACAGAATTCCTCCACGACAAAAAAGTAGTCCGCTGCTTAAACGCTTCTTGTTACCTAAACAAGAAGCTTATCACAAGAAAAAAAAATTGAGCTCTAGAATTTCGATACATTGATTGTTTGATATAGTCAAACATTAAAAAGCTGATTTCGTTTACAGTTGCGATTGGCCAGCGGAGTAATACAGGACGACGCGGACCGTGGCCCAGTGTTAGCAACTGCTGTTTTTTTAAGTTGTATCCTACTATAGAATACTCGCAGAGACCACCTCTACAGAGTTGTTGCAATAAAATATGATTGAAGAAATCATTTCAGGGTCCCTTTAAGCAGCCATCTGTGGGGTGCCAGATCTTCCCCCATTTTTTGACTTTGGTCTGCTACTGTACAAAATGTAAAATAAACCTTCAAGCTTGAATATTCCTCCCGAAGGCTTCCCTCCGTAGTCTGCCTGCTTCGCCCTAATGCGGTGAAGACCTTGGTCCCGATCCCCGAGCACATCAACTGGTTGGCAGCTGTGGGATGGTCTGCGCGGCGTCCTGGCTCCGGTATGGGTAAGTGCACGGTCTTTTCTCTTTGAGTTTTGCCAGGTTGTACAACTTTGGAAATTTGTAAACCTAGGTAATGGAATGTGGCTCCAGAGATTGCCTGGGAATCTTCTCTGACCACTAGTAGAGACTAGCCGTCGCTTGGGGAGCAGACATGGACTGGAAAAAGCTGCGCAGACCGGACCTGGTTTTGATATGCGGGAAATTGGGCATTGATTGTGGGTCTATCCGTAGGAAACCGCTCTTAATTGAGGCAATTAAGGCAAGCGGTGCAGACGCGGAGGAGATAGTCGGATGTTGGGAGTACATTCGGGAGGAATTAGAGAAGGCGCGGGAACAAAAAAAGGCGCGAGAGTGGGATGAGGAAAAGAGGAAGCGCGAAGAGCAAATGGAGATCGAGAAAAAACGGCTCGATCAAAAGATGCGAGAGTGGGATGAAGTAGCTCGAAAAGAGCGGGAAACAGAGCTGCGGGAAATCACACGTGAACTTAACTTGATCAAAATGCAAGGAATTCGATCTCGATTAAGTGTTTTCAGGACAGGCGATAACATCAGGACTTTCCTAAAAAATTTTGAAGGAATTTGTACGGAGGAGCAGCTGGACCAGGGTTATTGGTCAATAATGCTGCTGGGTGTCCTCCCGTGTGAAGTCGCCAACATATTAGCGCGCCTGTCGGACGAGGATGCGAAAAACTACGCGAAAGCTCAAAGTGCGCTCCTCCGAAACTTCAGAATTCCCGCAGAGCTCGATCTCGAAACCCAAAGTGACTGTGGTAGGCTACACCACGACAGTGTCAGCGACCGACTTAGGAGCACCGCTCAGTCGCCGAAAGACACGAGGGCTGTTAAAAAGTGCCGGGATAGGGCAGATTTGGCTCTAGAAAAAAAGGCTACTTCAGCAGCAGCGACCGATGATTTAGGTCAAAAATCTAGAGAACAGTGCAGATCCGCAAGCCGCGAGGGCTCGGGGTATAGTGTAGGCACTGAGGCTAGAAATGAAGAAAAGTGCAGATCCACCAGCCGCGAGGGCTCGGGGGATTGTGAAGGCACTCAGGCTAGCAATGAGAAAAACTGCCGATCCGCAAGCCGTGAGGGCTCGGGGGATAATGTGGACACTAGGGCTAGAGAAAAGTGCATATCCGCAAGCCGTGAGGGCTCGGGGGATAATCAGGACACTAAGGCTAGCGAAAAGTGCATATCCGCAAGCCGAGAGGGCTCGGGGGATAATGTAGGCACTGCTAGCAGTAAGGAAAGGTGCAGCGCGGCGGTTTTGAGCCCAGAGGAGCGTGCACTTTCCGGGAAGAAGGCGGCCGTCTCTAACCCTAAGGCAGATGCTCTCTTGATAAGTGAGGTTGATTGCTGCGATCGAGAGGGTAGCACAAAGGACAAAAACGCTACGAGAGAGTTAGATACTGCGACGTGCAGTGACTCGCCGAAAGCACGAGCCCATTGTTCAAAATCAAGTGGGAAATGCGGCTCGGTGCTGCGTCAAAGAGTAGACGAGGAGGATGAGGACACCGCGAGAAAGGGAGGCGCGCAGGGCCGATCTGCTAAGGCAGTTTTCAGAAGGCGGCCGCGCGCAGGGAGAACCAAGCGAGAGTGTGCTCTCCTGAGAACAGACACAGTACGGGCCAAAGACACCGGAAAGCTAAAGGCCAGCCAACAGTGCAATCGGCCGAGACGGTCACCGCGGCACGCCAGATGCAATAGACACCGCACAAAGGCAAGACTGACAGGAAGGGTTCAGATGAAACGAAGGCCACTCGACCCATCGTGGCGACGCTGCGGTAGTTCTTGCTGGACGAGCGAAGCTTGTAGCAGGCCACAGAGAAGCAAGCATAGCTACCACCCGAAAGAGCGCAGCAGAACGCGTTTCAGTCTGAGGCCATTCTTGAATCGAGGGGGGAATGCTCGTAGGCATTGCTTTCTTAGATCGTCCCCCTCCCGCATTCTTTTCAAATCCTGCTCAGGTGTAGGAGACGCGCGGCCGGGGTGCGGAACAAATCAATGTCGCGTGGCGTCTGGAGCCCGAAGAGGTGAACGCGCATTTAAGCCCATCGGCTTTTGTCCGGTCTCGGCAGCCCCAGCTACTGTTAGTCTGCGACCGCGCCGAGCGCGGCTGAAGAATAGGACCCCTCGTGTCGCGACGGGGGTAGTTAGCAGATTCCGAGAATGAGTCTCTGCTGTTTGCTTTTTCTTTTTTTGCTGCTGCCGAAAAAGTTTTGACTATGTGTAGTTTTGGTATGGTCATTAAGTTTTGCAGCAGTGGTCTTGCATTACTTTTAATGCTAATTGTTTGAGAATGCACAGGTAGTGCTTATGTACAGCAGCGTCCGCTGTCACGCGGAAATGCTGGAAAGACGGGCCATTGTAGGACACTGGCATAAGCGCCGGGAGCAACTTTGTTTTAAGGCATTAAAGATATTAATGACTTGGGCTCCGATATTGAGGAAAGCTTTGCCAGGTTGAGCAAAGGTGACGGCACAATGCGGTCATGCAAATGAGGGGAGGTAAGCACGCTCGTAATTCTAGTGGTAATTACGAGTTGTACTCCATTACAAAGAGGGCGAGAAAACTGAAACGCGAGGGCCTCAGCACGCGTTTTCTCCGTGGCCCTGTTGGAAGTACTTAAGTTCCCGAGAGAAAAAGTTTGGATTTGTTTCTCCGCATTTGCATCTCCGAAGCGTCACCGTTTTGTTCTCTTTGTCGTCTAGTTGGAGCGGTTTTCTTTGTTCAAAATTCGGAAGCGAGTGTCTTCCATTACAAAAGAAAACAAAATTGGCTCAACTAGGTCCGGTAGGCCAGCTTTCCAGGCATGCGCTTTCGAGCGAGGGCTGGGGGTGTATCAAAATTTACAGCCTTTGTCTAACCTTACCCGAAAGCCTGGCAGTTCTCTGAGGCTGGCCGTGTGCTGCCCTGCTGGAGGTATGGGCTTAGCGTAGGCCTGATGACTAATGCTCCGTTTCGAGGACCCCTGCAAGATGTGCAGGGCTTCCTGTCGAGCAGAAGGACTCGGACACTGACGTACATTCGTGGTGCACCGATCAGCTGCAACCACTTCGTGACGTCTTCTTGGCGGCGGACGGACTGTAATGATCGGAGGCCCGGCCAGCGGAGAACGGCGAGACAGTCAGGCGCCGTCAGGTATGCGGCCAAAAGCGCGGCTGTTTCTCGGCGTTGGCGTGGACAAAAGCTCTAATCCCCTTCGCCGGCGATGCTGAATGCGGTTCTGGGGCCGGACTGCGCTGCTGGGGACTAGCAGCGGAAACCGGCGAGCCAGTCAGGCGCCGTCAGGTATGCGGCCAAAAGCGCGGCTGTTTCTCGGCGTTGGCGTGGACAAAAGCTCTAATCCCCTTCGCCGGGAGGGCTGAGTGCGGCGCTTCTCCTGGACTGCCCGTGGACTGACCGACGAGACCCAGTGGCGACGACGGCGGGGCGGCGGCGCCGCTAACTGATTACCCGCGTGCGCCCTGGGCAGCAGACAAAGCAGAAGGGCGACACGGCTAATTTGTCCCTGAAGAGGTCACCGTTGTGAGCGGTCAGCGCTCGCGTCCCCATCGATCAAGCTCATCACACAGCAGCAACGACCTTTGGGCCTGGTCAAACAGTTCGCGACTGAGAGACGCCATGTTCCTCCTTGCCCGTGTGTGTGTGTGTCTGTGCGGTGCCACGAGCTCAACCAGAGATCAGATTCCCTAGCTGGGTGCCTGGGGAATCTGAACGGCATTTAAGCAGCCATCTGTGGGGTGCCAGATCATCCTCCCTCATTTTCTGACTTTGGTCTACTTGCTACTGTACAAAATGTAAAATTAAACCTTCAAGCTTTGCTATTCCTCCCGAAGGCTTCCCTCCGTAGTCTGCCTGCTTCGCCCTAATGCGGTGAAGGCCCTGGTCCCGATCCCCGAGCACATCAGCACCCATAGTCTAACTTAGAGCGAACCAGAGAACGATATATATGTAACAGGCATGCCCTATCAGACCCCCAGCGTTTTCTTGACAGTAGTTTCAGTATATTGAGGGCCTGGGAACCTTTTTTCTTTAAGCTGTTTATATGTGGCAAGAAAGTAAGCTTTTTATCGAAAGTTACCCCTAGAAATGTATGCTCTTGTTTCACAGGTAATGGGGTTTGGTTCAGATATAGTGTGGGGTCGGCCTGTAGGCCTCGTCTCAAAGAGAACAGAACCGCTACTGTTTTCTGAGGAGAAAATCTAAAACCGTTTCTATCTGCCCAGGTAGCCAGTTTATTTATTATTTGTATCTGTCGCTCACAAGTAGGTATGCTGGAAGACGTGCAAACTATTTGGAGAGCATCTACGTAAACTGAGGACATTATGGATTTTGGGATTACTTTTCCTATGGAGTTCATTTTGATGATGAATAAGGTCGTGCTGAGGATGCACCCCTGGGGTACGCGTTTCTTGAATATAAGTGTTGGAGAAGGTTGCGCCTAGGCGGACTCTGAATGTGCGGTTGCTTAGGAAGTCGCTCAAACAGCCCAGCATCCTGCCGCGGATACCTAGGTCCGCTAGGTCACGGAGGATACCTAACCTCCAAGTGGTATCGTAAGCCTAGCTTCTCCAAGTCGAAGAAGACCCCGATACAGTGTTGGTTGTGGATGAACGCTTCCCGAACTGTGTTCTCAAAGCGAACAAGGTGATCGGTTGTGGAACATGTCTTTTTAAAGCCGCACTGGTGTATATCTAAAAGTTGGCGGGACTGAAGTATGAAGGTTAGTCTGATGTTTAGAATGCTTTCGAATGATTTTGCTATACAGCTAGTGAGTGCTATTGGCCTGTAACTGGTGGGACTAGTTGGTGGTTTCCCAGGTTTTAGGAAGGGTACTATGATTGCTTCTTTCCATACTTGGGGGATTTCTCCACTGATAAATATTTTATTGAAAAATTTTAGGAGAGCCTCTCTCAGAGAGGTGAGCAAGCATGGCATAATGTATATTGTCAGGGCCTGGTGCTGTCATTTTACCGGATGTTAGTACTGTGTTTAGTTCCTGCATTGTAATAAGCTGATTGTAGTCTTCATGTATGCATGTTCCAAAGGGAAGTTTTGTTTTTCTACTATTGTTTTGTGCTTTTGAAATGTGCGTGTGTAGTTGGATGAGCTTGAAGCTGTGAAAAAATGCTCACCCAATATGTTGGCCTGCTCTTCTAATGTTGTTTGAGTACCGGGTGTTGTTAGCATTGGAAATGTGAATGGAGTAAAATTTCCTGTGAATTTCCGCACCTGCTCCCACATTTTCTTTGATGATATTGAGCTGTTTATGGAGGATATGTACTGTTGCCATGACGCCCTTTCTGAGTTGCGTCTAATGTATCGTGCTTTGCCTCTAGCCCTTTTGAAGATGAGCAAGTTTCCTGCAGTGGGATATCTGCGAAGGTTGCCCCAAGCCTTGTTTTGCTGTTTTTTAGCCAATGAGCATTCATTTGACCACCAAACTTTGTGTTTTTCGTGCAATTTCAGACGTTTGTGAGATTGCTTCTATTGTTGCAGATATTAAGCATGTGACAAATTTTTCATTTATTTCTTCTATCGTAAGGTATCGGCATATTCTTTTTCTAGTGTGGCCTTCGTTCTGAAAAGTGCCCAATCGGCGAATTGAATTTTCCATCGCCATGGCTTCGTAGGGAGGATGAATGTAGCTGATGTTAGCTATAAAACTGTAGGTAAGTGATCACTTCCCCGAGGGCCATCTAAACATCCCATATAAAATCATTAAAAACAGATGGTGATGAAAATGCTAAATCGAGGAAGGTCATTTTTCCAGAGCTGGGGCAGCCGTACGTGGCTTTTCCCGTATTCATTAAACATATGTTATTCGAAAGAATAAAATCCTCGATGAGCTGACCCCTGGAATCAGTATGCTCACTTCCCCAAAATGAGGAGTGTGCGTTAAAATCCCCCATTATCACATATGGCTCAGACAACTGTTCCAGAAGTTCTAGGTCATGCATGGTAACTGTGTTGTGTGGTGGTATGTACGCAGAGTATATTGTTATTTTTTTATGGCTAATGATGTTTACTGCGACCGCTTCTAAGTTTGTCTTTAATGATACCTCTCTTCCAGGGACATCGCTTTGCGTAATGATAGCGACGCCTCCTGAGAGTCGGCTAGCTTGCACTCGGTATTTCCGGAAAATATTATATTTTTTAAAGATGTTTGTGTGCTGTGGCCCAAGGTTTGTTTCCTGCAGGCACACAGCTGTAGGTGCCATTGTTTTCAGCATTTCGGTTATGTCTGTGTAGTTTCTGTGTAGACCTCTACAGTTCCATTGTATTAGATACGCCATTGTGATAAGCTGGGGATTGGGGAAAGTTTTCTTCTCAGGAGCAGTGATTCGTGGTTTCCCTTTCTTCTCTAGGGAGTCTCGCCGCCGCTGCAGCGGTGGCGAACCAGGAGTGGCGCCGGATTTCTGCGGAGACGCCGCAGATGTGTGAGTTTTAGATGTCGGCGGACTTTCACTGACATTCATATCCTCCACGGAGGCCGTGGAGGATGCTTCTTGGTTGCGATGGCCCGTGGCCTTCGCATTTGTCTTTTTTTTCGGCACCGCTGAACCAGGCCCTGCTACAGCGGCAGAGTCTCTTCGGCCAGCAGTTGCCTTCTTAGAGGGGTGGGGCGACAGGTCCAGTTCAGCTGAGCTGTTCTGGGTGTCTGTCGCCGAGGATGCCGCTGCTGAAAATGGGGCCTGAGGGCCTCCGGCGAGGATCGCGTGGTCTTCTCGCGAAATTTTCAGCCCTGTGAACTGTACCACCGACTTCTGTGGTGGGGACTTGGTTGTCGACCCCAGGTCCACCGGATCGACCTGTGTGCCGACAGAAACTGAAGGCGGCGGCGGTCCCCGCGTCATCGCTTCAGAGTATGTCCCTTTCTGTTGGAAAGAAACGCGTTTTTTTGCCTCAAGGTAGGACAGGTTTTCTGTGGTCTTCAAAGTTATGATTTGTTTTTCTGTTTTCCAGACTGGGCAAGACCTGGAGTACGCGCCATGTGCGCCATTGCAGTTGATGCATTTTGGTGTGCGTTCGCATCTTTCCTCTGTATGTGCGTCTTCTGCGCATGTGACACAAGTGGGTTTACCCCAGCAAGCCAACATGCTGTGTCCAAAGCGCTGGCACTTGAAACATCGTCTCGGATTCGGTATGTATGGGCGGACTTTATAATGGAGGTATGCGGCGTGGATAGAATAAGGCAGAGTTGTGCTATTGAAAGTTAGGACAATGTGTTTGGTCTTGATTTCAGCATTGTTTCTCCGGATGGTTATTCGTCGGGCTGCTATTACTCCTTGTTCAGCTAGTTCTTCCATTTCCGCATCGGTACTCTGTAGGAGTTCATATTCAGATATGACGCCCTTTGAGTGGTTCAGGGTGCGGTGCGGGGTTACCTGTACGCTCATTTCTCCAAGATTCTGTAATGACATCAGTTTGGTGCTCTGTTCTTTTGTGTTTATTTCTACAAGGAGATCTCCGGTTCGCTGCTTTTTTGCTTTGTAGTTTCTGCCTACACAGTTCTTTAGAGTGTTGGCGATCACAAATGCAGACAGGTTGGCTACCGGTACATCAGTGTTTGAGTGAAGCATAAAAAACTTCGCAAACGTTTCTGGCTTCTGTGCACTCAGTTTCTTCACATCGGTGCGACCCCTTTTCGGGGGCCGATCAGATTTTTTTGCAGATTTATCCATACGCCATGTACTGACTAAGGGTTCCTAATACTTTGTCGCCTCTGATTCACCCTTATACACAGAGGAAGGTCCCGGGACTCCCCGCCTGGTAGACAGACGAGGAGCCCATCGGCCGAGGATTGACCACTTCCTCGACCGCCACCGTTCATGGTTTCTTCCCTCCACCTCTCAACCTATCGCCACGGTACGGATGACAGCTTCGGTGTGGGGGCTAAGGGTCCGTGGTGGCGCCAAGCACCAACACCTCGTTACACAAGGCGCTCAGTATACATTCACAAAAGGAAGATATGTGCGTCAGTGCTGCCTCAGTGTTTCTATCTGACAAGGAAATGCTTTTCATGTCTGCTAATCTGTAAATCTTGTTCGACGATAACGCTGTTTGAGTGCTTCCTTATTTAAAATGTTTTTATCTCCTCTTCTCTGTTATATTGCCTGGTTTCATGCAATAAACTTCAGTTGTAAGTTAGCGCCCTTCCTGTGTATCTCCCTTGTGTCGGTGTCTTTTTAGCGCTATGTGGCAAATGGACCTTTCTGAGCGCTGGTCAGTCCCGAATCGCCCTGAGCTGCGGTGCGGAGTCGATGCGAAACCAGTTAGGCCTAGTAGGCGGAAATGTGCGACGCCTCTTGCGATGCTGATTCCTCGGTACAGAAGCAACTGCATGTTCCCCTCGACAATGGCATCAGTGTCATTCGCTTCTGTGGCGCCTCCGGTGACGATGACGCTTAAGCGGGGTGGGACACTAAGTGATGTTCTGGAGTCCTCATCGACGGGATGGCCTCGTCCGTGGAAAGTGTGATCAGCTTGGATCGCAGGTCGATGATCGCCTGATGCTCATTAAGGAAATCCATGCCCAATATCACTTCGCGGGAACATTGCCGTAGCACTACGAAGGTCGCGGGATAGGTATGTCCCTTGAGACGACTACTTGTGGCTACGGGGGGGAGGGGGGGTGTGGTAGTACGCTCGCATTCTGCCACCCTTTTGAACGGGGGCACTGCTTGGAGCGGGGTGGGGATGAGGGGGGGATTCGCAGGCAGCGCGCGCGCTGTGGTCGTCACTTGAACGGGGCTCCTCTGTCGTGTGGTGCAGCTCACACCGGGGAGGGCTCCTATGCACCGGGACTGGTGCACGGGGGCTGGGGTCCTGGAGGGGGATACAGCTGAGCAGCTGGGGAGGGGTTTCGGCTTAGAGCCGAGTGTCCAGGCCTGTCTCCTAAGGAACTCCAGGAGTAGCCTGAAGGCAGCGAGGGGGCTGCGGGCAGGGTGGAGCAGGTCCTGGGATGAGGTGGCGGGGAGGCCCAGGGCACGGTAGCCTTGGACCATGGTGGTGTGTGCTGCGTCCAGGGACTCGCAGGCCCCACAGGAGGAGCAGGCTGGGGAGGAGGCTCTGTCATGGCGATGGAGACGGGCCTGCGTCCAGGAGGAGCCCGTTCGGAGCCGCAGGAGTAGGGAGCGCTCTTTACGGGGCAGGTCGTCAGGGACCCTTAGGAAGCGCTCCCCTGCGGCTAGTCGGGGATCTGGGTGGAGACCCTGAATGGCCCGCCTGAGAGCGGGGCGGGCAAAGTCCAGTTTGGTCACTGCTGGGTTGATGGGAGAGCCGCTGGTGTGAGCAGCTCCGGCCACCTGGTCTGCCGCCTCGTTACCCGCAATGCCGACGTGGGAGGGAACCCACTGCAGGGAAACGGGGTGGCCAGAGTCCTCGATGGTCATCAGGCGGGCCTTGAGGCAGGCAACAGTGTCCTGCCTTGTCTGTTCTCGCCGTAGGAGCAGGAGGGCAGCCCTTGAGTCCGTCAGGATGACGGTTGGTTGCTGCTCAGGAATCAGACTCAGGAGGTCTGCGGCCAGAAGGAGGCCGGCCAGTTGGGCCGCTGTAGAGCTGGCCGGGAATCCTAGCCGGCAAGCCAGGGCTATACCCAGGGTTGGCACGACGCAGGTTGCCGCAGCTTGTGCGGTGGTCGGGAGGACTGAGCCGTCTGTGAAGATCTGTAGGTGACCTTCCAGTGTCTCATGCAGCAGAGCGGAAATGCTCTGTTGGAGGGCAGCGGCCGGAGTTCGCCTCTTGCTGCAGTCCTTGATGTCCACGGAGATGGAGAGCGGAGGCCTGGTGGGAGGTGGGGGGCCTGCTTCCTGGGCTGTAGGAGGGGCAAGGAGCCGGTTGAAGGTGCTCCATAGGAGCCCCATGCGGGAAGACGGGGCCTGGCTGAAACGGGACAGGAGGGCCCCACCGTCTGGCGAGTGGTGCAGGCGGTCCAGGTGTCGAAGCCCAGTCTGGAGGAGGAGGAGAGACAGTGGCCAGGCCCCAGCCTCTGAGTGGGTGGCCGCAATGGGAGAGCACCGAGGAAGGCCCATGCACTGCCTCAGTGTAGAGCGGTGGATTTGCTCCAGGGACCTCAAGCGGGCTTGTGGTAGTGTCACCAGTGGGAGGGCATATGTCACAAGGGAAGTGGCAGCCGCATGATAGAGGCGGAGGGCCCAGGAAGGGGAGCAAGCGTGACCTCTGGCAAGGAGCTGTTGGACTGCCCTGCCGACCTGCCGCAGAGTAGGCAGGAGGGCCTTTGTGGCTGGGATCCATGAGAGGCGACGGTCGATTTGGAGGCCTAGGTAACGCACCTGGTCCTTCCACGTGAGTCGGGTCCCATCAAGCCTCAGGGTGTTGATACGTGCCTGGAGACCCTTTGCATGATAAAGGAGGGCCTCGGTCTTGGTAGGGGACACGGTGAGGCCGATGGACTTCAGGTACGTCCTTGAGGAGTCCAGGGCTCTCTGGAGGGCGGTGCGCATTGACCGGATCCTCTTGGGTGCCCCTCTCACCCAGAGCGCCACGTCGTCCGCATAGATTGAGCACTGCACCTTGTGGGAGGACCTGGTCTTGAGGGCAGTTGGTAGCCCGGCCATGGCCGGGTTGAAGAGCTGAGGGCTTAGGACTGAGCCCTGAGGGACCCCCGTGAGGATGGGACGGGGAGAGCTCAGCTGGCCACCAACTCGGACCCGGAAGGTGCGGCCCCGTAGGAAGGCCCAGATGAACTCCAGGAGCCGGCCGGTGACGCCCAGGCAGCAGAGGGCCTCATCGATGATGCCATGTGGTAGGGTGTCGAAAGCCGCCTGGACGTCCAGCAGGACCAGCATGACGGCGTCCCCGTTCTGTCGTGCATCCTCCAGGGTGGAGACCAGGTAAGCTATGGAGTCGGCTGTGCACCTGCCCCGTCTGAAACCCGTCAGCTGCTCTGGAAGGAAGCCAGTTACTTGGGTTATCCAGGTGAGGCGGGCCAGGACGACTGCCTCCATGGATTTGCAGGCTGAGGAGGTGAGGGAGACCGGCCGGTAGGAGGATGGCAGGCGGGAGGGTTTCTTGGGTTTGAGGATGGGTACCACAAGTGCCATCAGCCAGTCCTCGGGGAGGGTCGCGGAGTCCCAGATGGTGTTCAGGTTTGCAAGCAGACGGTCTCTCTCCGGGGCGTCGAGGTTGCGAAGCATCTGGTGTGTGATGCCGTCGACCCCCGGAGCGTTCCGTCTTCGTGGGCTGTCCAGGACTGCCTGTAGCTCGTGGGCCGTGATGCTTGAGTTACATTGGGCAGCTACCAGGGCCTGGATCTCTGCAGGCAGTGGGGGGCCTGAGCCGGAAGGAAAGGCTTCCGAAGGAAGTGGGGCCGGGTGGGCTGGGAGGGCAGAATTGGTCGGCCATCAGTTCTGCCAGGGTGTCAGTGCTGATAGCCCTGGAGATTGCGATGGCCAGGATGGGGTGCCTGGGGATACGCGGGTTCACCAGGGACCGCAGCAGGCGCCAGGCTTTGCCCGAGTGGCTGGACCTTTGGGTCTCCGAGCATACCCCTGTCCAGCTCTCCCGGCGGCGACGTCTGGCATGCCTCCGGCAGGCAGCGTCGATGCGGCGGTAGGCCGTCCAGTCTGCAGTCAGGCGGGTCCTCATGGCGATCCGCTCCTGGCGCCTCCGGTTTGCCCTGAGGTTCAGGAGGTGGAGGTCTGGAACAGGAGAGCCAGCCAGGACCTTGGTGATGGTCAGGGCCTGCCGGGCACAGGCCGCCACGTGGTCCAGGAAGTTCCCGTCGGCGGGGATCTCCTTGCAGAGGGAGCGGAATTCTTGCCAACGGACCACCGCATACGACTTGTCCTGCTGAGACCACTTGGGGGCGGGTCTGAGGAAGAGGGGAAAGTGGTCCGACCCCCAGGTGTCGTCCGCCTTTTGGTAGGCATACCGGATCCCTGATGACGTGAACGCCAGGTCCAGGGTGGAGGAGCGCTGGGGTGTGATGAAGGTGGGGGGAGGTGGCCTCAGGAGGTAGAATCCCGCCTGCAGCATCGCCTGCAGGAGGACTCTTCCCGCACGGGAGGTACTGCGGCAGCCCCACTCTTTGTTGTGGGCGTTGAAGTCCCCGCACACCAAGGCCCTGGGTCCGAGGTGTGATAGGACTGGCGCCATCATGGAAGGGTCACAGCGCTCCCCGAGTGGATGTAGGCGGATGCCACGGTGGTGTCCATGGTGCTCATCCTTACCGTGACGGCGCACGCCTCCAGGGGGCCCGAGAGCGCGTCATCCAGGGCTACGACGGCGTGGGGGAGGTCAGCCCGAACGTAGATGGCGTTCCTCGGGCCGTGTTGCTGGTGGCTCGGGTCGAGGCAGGGGGAGCTGCAGCAGGACGTTGTGGTGAAGCGGGTGGCTCCGGCGTAGCCCAGGAACCCAGGCAGGCGGAGGAGGGAGGGCTCCAGGTGGGTCTCCTGGAGTGCCAGGATATCAAAAGGCAGGCGGCCATTTGTTTGATTTGGTTTATGGGGTTTTAACATCCCAAAGCGACTAAAGCTATGAGAGACGCCGTAGTGCAGGGCTCCGGAAATTTCGACCACCTCGGGTTCTTTGTGTTGTGTTGGGTTTATTGGCGCATAAGCAGCTAAGGCTATCATGCGCCAAGAACAAGGTATGGAAAGATTGGCTTGAGCAGAGTGTGAAAACAAAGTTGATAAAAACGACGGTGTAAAGGGCCTAAAAGTTATTTTACTAACTAGCTGATAAAAGACAAGAATTTTAAAAATGTCTGATAGAGAAACTTTTAAAAGTTGGGTTACCTCCGCAGACATCCTTGGCTCGGCAAGGATTTCGAGGCTCCCAACAACTCAGAAAAAGACCTCAGCCTCCTTCTCATGATTGAGAAAGTGGCTGAGGTGTATAACTGTATGCAGTGAAGAACAAGGTGAGTAAATTAGAGTTGATGAAGAATACTGGCTTCCCTTAAAAAGCTAAAAACACAGGGTATACTGACAAGTGCATCTTCGCCTAAAATCAATGCTGGATGAAAAGGAATGTGTTCTTTGTAAAAGGTAGTAAAATGTTTTTTCCTTAGTGATTCAAGTTCTGTACATGAGAATAATATGTGGTTTATTGTTAGATCATCTCTGCACTTTTCACAAACAGGTTTGTCTTCTTTTGTAAGTAGGAAGTTGTGTGTGAGATGTGTGTGTCCAATACGGAGGCGGCATAAAATAACTTCGATGAAACGTTCTTGGTGGGAGCATGACTTCCATTCTTCTATAAATGGTTTTACTAAGTGGAGCTTATTATTACCTTCAATATTCCATTCAGACTGCCATTTATCTCTGAGCTTAAACTGTACTAACTTCATGCCATCTTTGTAGGGAATGTTCACTTTCTTTATTTCTTTGTTGCGAGCTTTTCCAGCACATTCATCTGCTTTCTCATTGCCAGCGATTCCAATGTGGCTGGGAACCCAGCAAAATTTTATGTCTTGTCCCTGTATTGTGGCGCTCGTTATGTTATGTATGATATCCCCGATTAGTGGCATCACTGCATTGCTATGGTGAAGTGAGGTTAGTATGCTCAGAGAATCAGTGTAAATGATACTGTTCTGAATGTTCTCATTTATTATTTTTTCTACAGCCAGTAAGACTGCGTAACACTCGGCGGTGAAAATGGATGCACACTCAGGAAGCCGTACTATTTGTTCCCAATTATTCTGAACTACAGCACTTCCCACGTAGTGCGCCGATTTTGATCCATCGGTATAAAATGCTTCGTATTCTCCGTATTTTTCGTTGAGTGCTAAATATTCTTGTAATATCTGTTCATGTGGTGTATGTTTTTTCCGAAATTGTGTTAATGTGAAGTCGCACACAGATGGTAGGCAGTACCAAGGCGGGAGTGGATCAGGTTTGCGGGCAATATTAGGTAATATGTTCATTATGTCTAGTTCTTGGCATTTCTCTTCAAAGCGGAGAAGGAGTGGTCTGATTGCTAGAGGTTTGTTGGTAAATAGTGTTCGAGATGGACACTTTGTAACGAGTGGGTAACAGATGTGTTTAGGCTGGGAACGGATCTTTAAAATGTATGAGCATGTGAGCATTGTTCGTCTGTCTGCAAGTGGTGGTTCATTGGTTTTTACGTAAAAGCTGTTTATGGGTGATGTCCTGTAAGCACCAGTTGAAAGACGCAAACCCATATTGTGCACAGGGTCCAGTCGCTTCAAGTACGACGGCCTTGCTGATCCATACACTATGCAGCCATAATCTAAAACGGAACGTACTACAGAGCGATAAATCTGTAGAAGGCATACCCGATCAGAACCCCAGTGTTTGCGTGAAAGGACTTTAAGTATGTTCAGTGATAGCGACGCTTTCTTCTTTAGTGCGTTTATGTGAGGCAGGAAAGTAAGCTTTTTATCGAAGGTGATGCCTAGAAATTTGTGTTCCTTTTTTAAAGGCAGTGTGGTTTGGTTTAGGTGTAATGTGGGATCTGTGTGCAAGCCTCGTTTGAGTGAAAAAAGTAAGGCTACTGTTTTCTGTGGTGAGAACTGGAAACCATTCTTTTCTGCCCATGTTGCCAGTTTGTTGATTGTAAGTTGTACTTGTCTTTCACATGTAGATATATTGGAAGATGTGCACGCTATCTGAAGATCGTCAACATAGACTGAATATGTTATGGACCTTGGTATTATTTTGTTAAGAGAATTCATTTCTACAATAAAAAGAGTTGTGCTTAAAATACACCCTTGAGGCACTCCATTTTCCTGAATAAAATCCCTCGAAAGGGTTGAGCCTAGACGGACCTTAAATGAACGGTTGGATAAAAAGTCTTTAATGGAGTTCAGTATTCTGCCACGGATGCCAAGCTCAGCTAAGTCCTGGAGAATCCCGAACCTCCAGGAAGTATCATATGCCTTTTCTAAATCAAAAAAGACACTAAGACAGTGTTGCTTGTGTATAAAAGCTTCTCTGACAGTAATTTCAAGGCGGACAAGGTGGTCTGTAGTGCAGCATCCCTTTTTAAATCCACACTGATGGATATCAAGAAGCTCACCAGATTGAAGAACAAAGGCTAGTCTTATATTTAGGACACTTTCGAAGGATTTGGCAAGGCAACTGGTCAGGGCTATGGGTCTATAACTGCTAGGAGAAGTTGGGGGTTTACTAGGCTTAAGAAGCGGTACAATAATAGCTTTCTTCCAGGCTTCCGGTATTTTCCCAGATATGAAAATTGTGTTAAAGAATCTTAAAAGTGCGTCCACGGCTGGCTCGGAAAGATGTGCAAGCATTTCATAATGTATTTCGTCGGGTCCTGGAGCAGTTTTTTTTCCGGCAGACAGTACTTTGTTGATTTCTTGGAGGGTAATTAGACTATTGTATTTTTCATTTGCGCCTCCACTTGTTGGGAGCCTCTGTTTTTCAGCTGTGTTTTTGTATTTTAAAAAAGACTGTGTATAGTGAGATGAACTTGAAACTGCAGCGAAATGTTCCCCTAATATGTCTGCCTGTTCCTCTATGCTTGTTTGTGTGCCGGGTGTTGTTAAAAAAGGAATTCTGAATGGTGAAAAGGTGCCATTTAATTTTCGAACCTGCTCCCACATTTTTTTAGATGGGATCTGACTGTTGATAGATGAAACATAATTCTGCCATGAAGCTTTGTCGGCACTGCGACGGACGTACCGAGCTTTAGCTTTTGCCTTTTCAAAATTCAAGAGATTCTCATAGGTCGGATACCTACGGAATTTACCCCAAGCTCTATTTTGTTGTTTTTTTGCCTCCTTACAGTCTTTTGTCCACCATACTTTATGGTTTTGTCGCGCTACTCCTGACGACTGAGGAATAGCTGTGAGTGCGGCAGTTATGATACATTTAGTGAACTTTTCATTTATTTGGTCGATGGTGAGATTTTCTAAAAGTATATTTTCTAAATTTGCTTTTGCTCTAAAAAGTGACCAGTCGGCGAGGTGAAGCGTCCAGCGCCGTGGCCTTGTGGGGATTATTTCCGGTGGGGATGTTAAAGTGATTAGTATAGGGAGGTGATCGCTGCCATATGGATTGTCAATGACGTCCCAGTTAAAATCGTTAAAAACAGAAGGTGAACTAAAAGACAAATCTAAACAGGTCATTTTCCCTGAGGTAGGGGAGCAGTATGTGGCTTTTTCTGTATTTAAAAGGCATACACTATTTGTGAGGATAAAATCTTCGATTATTTGACCCCTACAGTCACAGCGCTCACTTCCCCAAAAAGGGGAGTGAGCGTTAAAATCCCCGACTACTAGATATGGTTCTGGAAGTTCATCAATGAGGCCTTGTAGATCGTGGACTGTTATTGTGAGATGTGGAGGAATATATACAGAGCAGATTGTAGTTGTTTTGTAGCTGACAATGCTGACTGCAACTGCCTCAAGTTTTGTTTTCAGTCTGATCTCTTGAGCAGGGACGCCGCTTTGTATGACAATCGCGACGCCTCCCGAGAGTCTATTTGCCTGCTCACGATCTCGTCTAAAAGTTTTATAATGCTTCAGGATGTTCACATGTTGTGGACCTAGATTGGTTTCCTGGAGACATAAGGCTACGGGTGACATTGACCCTAAAATATTTTTATGTCATCGTAATTTCTCAATATTCCTCGGCAGTTCCACTGAACTATAAAAGCCATGTTTACGTTTGGGGTATGAACGATTGGGGGTTTACTTATGTTCTGGGGCCGTTATGGTGGCCCTGCCTTTTTTCCGCTCAAGGGAGCTGTTCCGCCGCTGCAAAGCGGGCGGATCGGGAGTTACCTCCATCACCTCACTGGAGGTGCTGGAAGACCGCGGGGAAGCCGCGGATGTGTTGGTGTCAGGCCTCCCCCGACGGGGGGAAGTCCTGCGGGATGCTGACCCATGGGCCGGCACTCCCTGGCTTGGAGTTGGCAGAGCAGCTTTCGCTGTCCCTGCCTGGGGCATGGGTGGCCCTGCTACAGGCGCAGTAGAACTGGCCGCGGCAGGTGCCGGAGTGCTGTGTGGTGCTACGCCCCTGCGCACATCAGCGAAGTTTGGTTTCGCTGTGAAGGAGAATGTGTTGTTAAGTGCAAAACGCCTTCTGGCTTCTTTGAATGAAATGTTTTCTTTGGTCTTAATGGTGATGATTTCTTTCTCCTTTTTCCAGGACGGACACGCCCTGGAGTATGCAGCGTGGTCGCCTTCGCAGTTTGCGCAGCGTAGTGCTGCGTCGCATTCCTCAGACTGGTGGTCATTTGATGCGCATTTCGCGCAGGTTTTGCGGCCGCGGCAGCTCTGTGAGCCATGGCCAAACTTCTGGCAATTAAAACAGCGACGGGGATTGGGTATGTAGTGCCTTACGTTGACTTTCAGGTATCCTACTTCGATTGTTTCAGGCAAGCTGCTGGTGTTAAATGTGAGGACCATGTGTTTGGTGTCTATTTCCTTGTTATCCTTGCGGATTTTGATCCTGTGGACGTCTATTACATTTTGTTTGGATAGTCCTTGAAGCATTTCAGTTTCTGTTAGGTGGATAAAGTCAGCCTCTGAGATAACGCCTTTGACTGAGTTGAGGGATCGGTGGGGAGTCACGGAGACAGAGATGTCCCCTATGGAATCGATGTTTGCAAGTTTCGAGCACTGGATGCTCTCACGTAGTTCGAGGAGTAGGTCGCCGCTTGACATTTTGGATACCTTGTAGCCAGGCCCTAAGGTATCTGTTAGGCATTTGGTAACAAGGAATGGGGATATGATTCGGGCTTGCTTTTCGTCACAGTTGCTGTGTATTACATGAAATTTTGTGAAAGTTGGTTTCTTTTTCATGAAAAAGTCTGATGCTTCGTTCCGCCCTCTTTTGAGAGAGCGATCGTGTTTGGAAAGGGGGGGAGCCATAAAAAATTGATGTTTTTCGGTCATGGTGCCAGCCACCCACCATGGAGTCCAACAAGGGGACGCGACAGGAACTTGAAAGAAAGTCCTGCCTACGCCAGCTGTACACCTTAACTATAACCTAATATGACTCAACTCAGGGTAGTTGGTCACACACGGTTAACCCTCGCCGCCAGGAAAAAGAGGAAAAAACGAAGAAGAGAGGAGGATACAGGAAAGTTGTAAGAAAGGGAATAGGAAAGTGAAAGATAGAGGGGAGGACAGGAAAAGGCGACTGCCGATTTCCTCCGGTTGGGTCAGGCCGGAGGTGCTGTCTGCAGGAAGCTGGGGCCAAAGTGGTGTGTTGCCTCCGCCGAGGGGCCTTAAGGGTCCAAACGCTCGGCATCGGCTCAACCACCAGGATCCCCTTTTCCCCGGACACGGCGATGCCACGCACGGCTAAGCGCGGATGCTCGGGTCCGTGGTGACGCATTGTTCACCATCATCCCCCTGCGGGGATGTCCCTGCGGATGCTCGGGTTAACCCCGTGGTGTCGCCACTCACCAACGTCTGCATGCTGCAGACGCCTCCCTCGCGTTCTTTAATGTGCACTGAAATCGCACAGTACACGGGCCTCTAGAATTTCTCCTCCAAAGAAATTCAACCGCCGCGACCGGGATCGAACCCGCGTTTTTGGGGTCAGCAGCGGAGCACCATAACCACTAAGCCACCGCGGCGGCTTGCGGCCATTTGTGATGAGGCAGGCCAGCTCGGCGTACCTGGCACGGAGTGACCTCACGTTCCACTGGAGAACGTGAGGCCTTGATGGAGTTTTAGCCCGCCTCTCCATGGTGGTCGCCTGGGGGGGTCTGCATAGCCAGAGCGGCCATGCAGAGATGCCTTGCCTCGGAATTGGGTGGGAGCTGGGGGAGGAGGAGCTGAACAGGAGGCGAAGGGCGGTGGTCACGGCAGCCTCGGCTGGCATAGGTGCTGGGGTAATGGACGGAGCCCTGCGGGACCAGTCGGCCTCAGCATACGTGGGCTTGGGGGGGCCGGCTGACCGGGGGGTACCACTGGGTGGGAGCCTGGCGGGTGGCGGGGTTCCCCGTAGCTCTCTCAGGACGGCCCTTCGGTCGTCAAGGCTGGCCGTCTGTCGGAGCGCTGTCGCTCTTTGGCTTTGCTGCCGAAGAGTGGGGCAAGCCGCGTCCAAGGCACTGTGCCTGCCCCCGCAGTGGAGGCAGGTGGGCATCTCAGCCGTGCAAACTGAGCGGTGGTGGGGCCCGCTGCACGTAACACAGCGGGGGGGGGGGGGGGGGGGGCTGCTGCAGGTTGCCGCAGCGTGATGTACCCCCCGCATAGCTGGCACTGCAGAGGGCGGGTTGTCAGTGGCTGGACCCGGAACCTCATGCCTGCTATTAGGACCTCCTCGGGGGGTGGGGCCTTGAAGCGCACGGCCACTGCACGGGGGCTCCGCTTGATCCCCTTGACTTCTACCGTGGACTCAATGGAGTCAGCGATGGTGACGGCGTCCACTTCCCTGCTGACGCCGTGGACGATGCCGATGTAGCCGTCAGCTGGCCGTGCCTCGAAGGCCACCACTGGGATGGATAGGAGGGACTTCTGGCCGAGGAGGTGGAGTCGGGCCTCCTCTGTCAGGACGTCTGCGGAGATGAGACTGCGACGCCGGTTGATGCGGACTTCGCAGACGCCTGGCATGGAGTAGAGGAGGGCACTCCAGGCCTCCTTAACCGCGGCCTGGAGCGTTGTGGGCGGTCGGGGCCGAAAGAGGACGGTGGTGAGGTGGGTGTTGCGGATGGCCGTGCGCTTGCTCTTGCAGCAGACCGGGATCCATCCTGACAGGTCCTCCACCTCTAGAGATGATGTGAGGGGCTGGGGACCTTGCAGTGTGGTTTCTGGGGAGCTGGTGTCCGTACTTGGAGCCTGGCTGTCCCTGGGCTCGTCCTCCTGGGTGGAGGGCTGGTTGTGAGCTGGGCGGGAGCCTATGGAGGGCTCCGTGGGTGCTGCCATGGTTCCAGGAGGGGCAGGTGTGTCAGCGGGCATCGGGGGGTTGTCAGAAGGAGTCCCTTTAGGGTGGGGCACTGAGCAGGCAGACTGGAGCAGGGCCTTCAGGGCTGGGGCCTTTTCGTAGGCGGCTTCAGGTGAGGAGACGGCCTGGTTGTTGTCCGGGCTAGGTGCGGTGGACGGGGGGCCTTGGAGGGAGCGTCCTCTTGGTCCACGGTCCCTTTGAGCCCACTTGGCAGTGCGTGGGTTGTGGGGGGGGGGGGGGGGGGGGGGCAGTGGTCTTTAGGAACTGGGTTCGGGACCGAGTGATGGCCGGGGATGTCAAGGCCGTTGTGGGCTTCCTAGATCCTTTGGAAGAGGTGCCAGGAGGAGCAGCCTGTGGCTGCTGGAGTGCCCTGGACGCTTGAAGAGGGGGAATGGCAGGCGCAGCCTGTAGGTGCTCACCCCTTCTCCATTCTGCCAGGAGGAGGTCGACTCGGAGGCGGAGAACAAACTCGGGGCGCAGTCCAGGCTGGTTGCCCTGCGCTGGCTTGTGCCCTTAAGGAGGCCCCGGCCACGGTTGACGAGCTCGGCCTCGCCCTGTGGGATGGGACTGTTTCAGCATGTCCAGTAGGGCCTGGAGGGGATTTGGAGGTTTTCTCCTCCATGACTTGAGGGGGGACTTGCTCTCTGTTTGTATACACAGCCAGCCAGGGAGTACGGGCTAGACGCAGGCACGCACCCGTAGGGGACTGTCGCAGGCCTGGGAGAGCGCGGCTGCAGGGATGTCACGAGGGGGGACGGTCGCTTGGTACCAACAAGTGTCCGCAGGTGTCGAGGTGCAACTCTCTTTCCCACACAGGCACTAGCACGGACACACACGGCACATTCACTGACTTGTGAGTCTAGACGGGCGCGATAGCGCGAAGGACGGTCAAGTGCTCCCAAACAGTGGACAGTCACTGCCTAAGCACAATGGAAGGGCGCGGCAGCGCGGGGAATGTCCAGATGGTAACTAACCATGCACAGTCCTTGGTTAAGCACACTGGAAGGGCGCGATAGCGCGGGGGATGGCCACGTGCTAACAACACAGCGCAGAGTTACCGGCTGGACACATTAGAAGGCGCGACAGCGCGGGGAACGCCACGTGCTAGTAAAACAGTGCAGAGTTATTGTCTAAACACAATGGAAGGCGCGACTGCGCGGGGGGATGGTCATGTGCTAGCGAAACAGTGAACAGACACTTGCTAAACAGATTAGGAATGCGCGACAGCGTGGGGGGACGGCCACGTGCCAGCAAAACAGTGAGGAGTGTACGACAGCGCGGGGGGGGGGGGGGGGGGGCGGCCTCGAGGTAGTACCGAATGTTCGCAGTTGTAGAGGAGCAATTCACTCACTGTACTGTCAATGGGTCGCAAGGGGAGATGCAGCAGGTAGGCCGGCGTCTTGTCTACAGCAATGTTGTGGTCAGCTACAACATAGGAGGCCCATGGGGTGTCGCCGACGCAGGAGGGGTGCCGAGCAGCAGGGCGCGCACAAAACACGTGCCAAAGCACCTGTCGCGAGAGCGACTCGAGCCGCAGGGCGCGCACTTCGGAGCGCGCACAACACTCACGGTGAACCGGCAGTCGCGAGAACGACTTGGGGGAAGGGCCGGCATGCGGCGCGTGCCCGCTCGGTGGGTCGAGCGGCGCACGCGAACGACTACGCCGACGGCTGCGGGGCGACTCACGCGAGGTGGTGGGGCGACCGAAGGGAGCGCGCGTGGAAAACGACTGCTCTCCTCGAAGGTCCGAATGAGACTCCTCCCTTGAGAGTCATTCACGCTATGCATCGTCCTGAAGGCATAATGAGGTGGCCCCCTGCAGAGCGAATTGGTGGGCCGTCCCAAGAGGTCGTTACTTTCCTCAGCTGCGCAGCGAATGGTCCATTCATCACCGAATAATCGGCTCCTGTGTCGACTAGAGCGGTGACTTTCCGGCCGTCGATAGTCGGATGTCCTAGCTCTGGCGTTGCACGTCGTCCTCGGCGTCGGGTCACGGCTTCGTCGGGTATGTGAATTGTGAGTGGGGCGTGTGGTCGAAGCTTTTCTTGATGACGGCATCGTTTTGAAGGTGGTTCGCGTCGTGGTCGAGGTTGTCATTGTATGCGGCGTCGGCGTAGTGGGTGCGACGTCTTCCTACAGCGTGGTCGCTGGAGGATCTTCGTCGTTTTCTCGCAACCTGACCACCACAGGTTGCTTTGTTTAGTTTCCCCTACGGGGGCTAGGGGACTTTCCTCGGACAGCCGCGGCATAGCTGCGGCCCGGTGATGCAAAACGTGCGGTGGACGGCGACGGCGAGCGGGAAATATGGCTTGACGACACGTACTCCCCTCAGGTAGTCGTCGATTTCCCGTGGTCGCTGGCCGGGGAATGGTCGTGGGGCGTCGATGGCGAAACCTCGCACGCCGATGCGTCTGTACGGGCAGTGGCAAAGTACAGGTGCCCCAAAAGTAAAGCGGAGGATGCGAGCGGTGGCCAAACTAGAAAAAACTAAAGAAAAAATGGCCTGGCTTAGCTAATGGTTAAGCCTAGGATGCGAAGCATACCGCCGGCGGAGGCTGCGCGTCCGCAAGCGAGTGCACGAGTTGAGCCCCAGCTTTAACAGCTGTTGTGACGTCACCGCCCCTAGCGGAAGGAGCGGGAGTTAGGCCGCCGGCGGAGGCTGCGCGTCCGCAAGCGAGCGCACGAGTTGAGCCCCAGCTTTCACAGCTGTTGTGACGTCATACACGTGGTGCGCCGATGTAGGTCAAGTGGTAGCTACGCGGCCGCGCGCGGCACAGCGAGGAAGAGCTTGGTTGTGCGGCTAGTATGATTCGCATAAAAACTGCATGCCAGCGCGCTCTATCAGCAGATACGCAGCAGAGAGCGAAAGGGCGTCCGCACTTCCGGCTGACCCGTCTGATGCTCGCCTAATCGTCCGATCGAACGAAGCCACGCTGCTACCACCACTGCTCGCCAGAAGCGCTTGCAATGCTTCAAGCAATGTTCGCCTGCATCGTGCAGAAAGCTGGCGTTCGGCGGCGTTCGCTTTCTCATTCGTCAGAAATGCCACCATTTGCAGGCGGCGTGAGCGCCGTCACGCTTCACTCGACGGCGAGTTGGTTGCGCTATCGAGTACTGCTCGGTTTCGCAAGCGCGGAATGAAAAAAGGAATAGCATGCTTATGTTGACTGCGTGTCTTTATGATATGAAGAGATGCTCAACGGCATAGCAAGTGAGCTAATTGAAGACCGCTTGCTTCAATTCAAATTGGCTTCCTTAACCCTGGAGGAAATGTATTTAAACAAATTTTCATGGAAAATAAGGTTGTCTCTGCTTGAGTAGTCCTCGATCGGTTATATTTTGAGCATCTATTTCGAGCATATATTTTGAGCATCAAGACAACACAGCCAATACTGCATGCTATTTTTTTCATGCGTTCCCTTGAGCCAAGCAAACTTTCGACCGCATTTGCCAATCAAACTCGCCGCCAAGTTGAGTGCGAGCCACAGAGCTCACGCAGACTGAAAACGGTGGAATTTTTGACGAAGCAGAAAGCGAACGCCCCCGAAGGCCAGCTTTTCTGCACGATGCGGGGGAACATTGCAAGCGCTTCTGGCGAGCGGTGGTGGTAGCCGCGTGGCTTCGTTCGATCTGACGATAAGGCGAGCATCAGATCATCGTAATGGGTCAGCCGGAAGTGCCGATGCCCTTTCGCTCTCTGCTGCTCGTCTGCTGATAGTGCGCCCTGGCATGCAGTTTTTCCCATTTCGGCCACCGCTCTCGAGCTCTGCATTACTTTTGGGGCACCTGTACGTATTTACTCTCCCTGAGATTAGTACTCTCTTTCTTAGTTCGCTGACGCCATGTGGAGGCAAATGCAGTCTTAATGTATACAGCGTCTTGTGTGGCACTTGAGATTCCATTGCCACGGTGTTCCAATCCAGGTAAGAAAATTGAATGCGCGATGCTCACTCCTGCTCTGCCTTGCGCTGACGCTAAATATGCTTGGTAAAAAAAAAACAACAGTGGCGCCGACCAGCAAAAATTAAGGGAAAGGTCGTTGTTTGACGTTTCGGCTCCCGGAACGAGGGCCTTGTTCGCGAGCTTATTCAGGCGTCACATACGCTCAATTGTAGCAAGGGTAACCTCACGGTATACCCACGTTCATTGCGGCTATTATTCTAGCCTATTAAAGCGAACATGCGAGTATGCTTTTGCAGGCTAGTTAGTGCCTAAGCATTCTGGGTTTTTTTTGCGCAAAAGACACGACACAAAAGAAGTCCCGTCTACCTCGTTTCTTTTGTGTCGTCTTTTGCGCAAAAAAAACCCAGAAAGCGAACATTTTAGTGTGATTTCATTGTGAACAAGGCCCCGTTCTGGGAGCCGAAACGTCAGATCTTTCTTTTTTACTTTTACTGCTCGGCGACGGGATTCTGTCATACTCAAGATATGCTGAATGTGTTTACCAACACATTAGCGGATGCATTAACAGGTAGTAAACGGACACGCGCTCAGTTCGGTATGGACGTTCTTGATGAAAGCGGGCACACAGCTAGAAATTATAGCTTAGTTTTGAAGCATTCAGCTAAGGGTCCCTAATCATTAAAAAAATTATGTCTTGAAGAGCGTGATGGCATAGGGCGAGGTGTTTTTTTTTTTTCAGAAGGTAGCTGGTAAGAACATTATTAAGCTGATGTTTCTTGGAGGCAATCTAAGAATAGTATAAACACTTTGACTGTTTTTCATGCACAAAAAAATTTCTTGTCACTTTCAGATGTCATTCGCAATAGTAGAGTTTGTAGAAACCGAAGAGGTTGAAGTCGTTCCAGCGACCTGGATTGACGACAATGTATGTGCAGGGCCCGGCGGAAAAGCCGACAGAGTACACCGGTTAGTAAAGTCGTCTGCAAAACCTCAGGATGATTGGCAGCGACACACGGCCTGCGTGAAAGGTCTCTTTTGTAAGTTCTGCCACTTTTATACTGTTACATAGGATGCATGATTTGTGCATGACATCAGTCTATGTTGGCGCATATATTGAAGCTGATAGTCAAAACCATTAAAAAAACAGCTAGTAGTCTCTTGTGGGGTTTAATGACCTAAAGCCATGCCTGATCTTTGGAAAAGGCTTATATTGATTAACTGTGCTTTGTTTCATGATCTGTTGCTAGCACCGTATGAAGCTGCCGGGAGGAAGCTGGGTCATCGGATGAGGCAGAAAGCCCACCCAAGAAAAAGGCTGCGAGGAAGCAGCTGAGCGCAAGGAAGGTTTACCCATTAGTGCCACAAAGCTTCCCTGTGCCATTCACTTCAGGTGTGTAGGATCTAATTGGGTGGTGGTTAGACAGAAAAAGTGGTTGTCTTGAATACTAAACAGCCCTGACAAATTAGTAGTGTGAAATTTGTTATCAATGACTGTTACATCTCAATTTGTTTTATGTGGAGCATTGCATACCACCGAGTCGACTGGAGCTATTGGTATTTGCTTATTTTATTTATAGATTTGAACATTCTGCTGACTAATGAGTATACATTTTCAGATGTGCAAAACGCAACTCCAAGAACTCAAAGTGAGCCAGGTTAGTTTTAGGCAGAGATATTCATAAGAAAAGATTTCTGTAGCCGATATGTTTTTATTTCAGCAGTACAGCCTCGCACCCCTATGACAACCAGGGATGTCATCTCTGAAGCAGGTAGGCTTTTTCCCCTCCCCTCTGTACTGTGGATTTTTTAACCATTGCCAATTTGTGTGTTAATTTTATTTATACATTATCACTTCAATGGAAGCCTAACCTGTGTTTTCTTATTCCTGCTGGTAGAATTTCAGAGGCAGGTCCTGAGGGAACTCCGTGTCAACAGACTGATGCTTGAGCAGGTTTTGGACCTTGTAACGAACATGCTGGCAGTGTGAGGCAGTGAAAAAGTGACGCTGTACAAACTTTATTACCCAAGCTTTTGAAAGACAAAACATTTCAAGGAATTTGATGAAAATGTGGAAACTGTTAAGGAAGAGCTGGTAATATTTCCTAATGTAAACTAAAAAGTTTGGCTTGCTTACTGCATGCTCATGAACTTTGTAGCAGTAGCATTTTATGCATGTGGTAAATGTGTGGTATCATGCAGTGTGCATCAGTTGTTGGGTTTCTATTGTGCAAACCTTTTAGTTAGGACAAAATATCAGGAATCAATGCCTACCTATTACCCTGGCTAGATTTCTACAGCTATTAACCTTCAAATCAACTTTTTGCTTATGTCCATGAGTGCAGTTTGTAACTGCAAACTAATTCTGCATTATTGTTTCTTTTTCAGCTTAAAGAACTTAAGTCTCTCGGCGGCAGCAATGTTGTTTCGGCAACAAAACGCACATTAACATCTTCGAAAAACGTAGCGCGAAAAACAAGACAGAAAAAGTGAAGACAGGACAGAGCGCAATTGCTCCGACTAGCCAAGTTTAGCTTACTTGTGCATATTAACATATCAGATGGAAGATTCGGTAGGCGAACATTACAGCTGTATTGGAAACAAAGGAAAGCAAAAGTTCAGGGATCTGAACATCAAACCAAATCTTATAGGTATGTAGTTTACCAAAGGTTTTTGCTCCAAATAGTTTCTAAAGATATCAGTTTAACTAACCTGTGCAAATTCATCTTTTGTGTTGTTAGTAATGTGCGTAGTTGCTTTGCAATTGGTTACGAAATAGAAAAATGCTGTGGTACCCTTTTTTGCTGTCATATCAGCTCACACTGCATGTGGATAGGATAAGAAACTAACAAGGTCCATTGCGGAATGTGTGTATGTGGAATGTCTGTGAGACCACGACTTGGGAATGAACCAGTGTTATCCATCCATATAGTGGGAACACAGGTTTTATTAGAGAAAAAGTGCTGTTTTGTTAAATTTATATCTCTCTGTACACAGCCCACATAGGACTGAAGAGTACACTTAGGCTGCGTTCCAATTCTCTGGACGTTCGACAAGACGTCTATTGTGACGTCTAGGAAGCCGTCTACATGTCTACATATTGGAACGTGTCTACTACATGCGCCGCCTTGCAACATACAAATTGAACTAAAATTTTAGAACAGTTGCATTCCTATGTACCCAAAAATTGTTAATAAAACAAGTTAAAAACGCACTGTTAGTAGTTTGCTTGTTTTTTTGTTGCAATAATGGTGTGTTTTATTCGCGTTGTGTAAATTACACGACAGGTGGCAGCGCCTCTCGCTGGTTTAGTGGAGACATGTGTAAGACGCAATGTTCCCACTCTCGGAAGACGACGCGATTCTGCTTTTATTATTGATGCTAAATTTATCGTGCTCCTCGAGTATGCTCATCCTGATGGTCGTATCACGGAGCAACCGAAGGGTAAGTACCTCGTTTCCTGCGTTTCATGGCTGGTGGTACTCGTTCTCCATAATGCGCATGGTTTGCCGCGCTCCATCTGACTGTTCCCGCCCACATTGGGGAAGTTAGATGCAATACTGGTGGGGAAAAAAGGAATTTGAGTTTGGTTGCTGGGGTACATTGGAGGTATTGCTGTACAAAACATTACGGAGATCGCGACTCGCTGTGGCAGGTGCATTATTTTTGTCTGCTTGCGTAGCGCTAGTCGAGACTAGCACCAGTTTTTCCTGCCACACAATTCGTTACTTCCTAATTATGCAGAGGACTGTTTGAATGAAACGCATGTACTGTCTAAAAAAAAGGCTCAAAATATGAAGGTTTGTCCAGTGTACTGGCGAGAATGATCATCAGGAGCTACACACCTCGCTGATTTATGTCACATGCAAAGCTTCGCTCAACAATGTTATTGTGACAGTCCTCTTTGTAATTCAGCATTGTGACGGCTTTGTTTATTTTATAGGACAGAGGTCAATACTCCTTGAGTACCTCCATAATCAGGAGCTTGACTTCAAGCATCACTTAAGAATCACTCCACAGTCCTTCCGAGAAATGATGAATCTGCTGTGGGCCGACCAACATACAAGGACCCACGGATGGAGAAGAGAGGTGCACTTCCTGGTCTTCCTGTTCTGGCTCATGTGCGGAACCTTTTATCGTGTGGTGAGGGCTCGTATTAATTTCCCAAGGAACACCACTTTCCGAAGGGTCACCTCTACACTTGACCACATTATAAAGAAGCTGGACAGAATGGTGTATTTTCCTAAATGTAATGAACTCACACTAATTGAAGCACGATTCAAAGCCTTCTGGGAATGACCGCTTTATGGGAGCAATTGATGGCTGTTGCTTGAGAATTGAAGCGCCTGAGTGTATGCACCAAGATTATTTCTGCCGTAAACAGTTTTATTCAATTCAACTGCAAACAGTGTGCGACCATCGTGGCATATTCTTGGATATTCACTGGGTACCCTGGCAGCGTCCATGATGCCAGAGTACTCAGAAACAGCCCGCTATACATTGACAACCTTTACCCACCTGTGGGATACGCCCTCTTAGGGGACTCTGGGTATCCAAATTTAACTTCACCAGTCGCCATCACCACACACTACAAGGACGCACGCAGCCCTGTTGAGATCCGATGCAACAAGGCTCATGCGAAAGCATGCAGTATTATTGAGCGAGCTTTTGGTTTAATGAAGGGCCGCTGAAGATGTGTATTTACTAAGGCTCTTGAAGTCTCGGCGCGAAAGGTGCCAGACGTTGAGGCTGCTTGCGCTGCAATGCACAGTGTGTGCATGAGAATGCACGATGAAGCTCCAGAGGAGCTCTCAGACGATGACAGGGAAACAGACGCCCCAGATGATGACACAGAGCAAACGTGCCATGAACAGGATGCCTCGCAATTTAGAAATGCCTAGCTGCCACGCTTTCCTGTCCTACAGCAGCCGGTGATCACGATTATCACGTTGTGATTTAAATAAAATTATTCACACTAATTGATTTATTCAATTATGGCAGATCAGTAAGTCTAGAAATTAACATGCAGAAAACTCCAATAGTAGTTAACAGTCTAGAAAGGGAACAGCAGTTGGCAATTGGTAGCCAGGTGCAGGGAGTAGCAAGGGAACATGTCTACTTGGGGCAGGTAGTGACCACTGCCCCAGATCATGAGAGGGAAATAACTAGAAGAATTAGAATGGGTTGGAGCACATATGGCAGGTTCTCTCAGATCATGAATGGCAGTTTGCCGATATCCCTCAAGAGAAAAGTCTACAACAGCTGTATCTTACCAATACTCACCTATGAGACAGAACCGTGGAGGCTAACAAAGAGGGTTCAGCTTAAGGACAACGCAGCAAGCTATGGAAAGAAAAATGATAGGTGCAATGTTAAGAGATCGGAAGAGGGCGGAGTGGGTGAGAGAACAAACATAAGTCAATGACATTCTAGTCGAAATCAAAAGGAAGAAATGGGCTTGCGCAAAGCATGTAATGCGAAGGCAATATAACCGCTGGTGCTAAGATTAATGGAGTGGATTCCAAGAGAAGACAAGCGTAGCAGGGGGCAGCAGAAAGTAAGATGGGCGGATGAGACTAAGAAGTCTGTGGAGATAGGTTGCCATAGCTGGCAAAGGACAGGGTTAATTGGAGAGACATGGGAGAGGCCTTTGCCCTGCAGTGGGTGCAGTCAGGCTGATGGTGATTCACACTGCACACAAAAAGCCTTTAAATAGTTTTATTTCCTTTTTCCAATAATCAGAAATAAAATTATTGCACATTTCAAAACAGCAAAAAAAACAATTACAACTAATTATGTCATTCCTTCCTCACATAGCCCCTGGCAGTAATTTATATAGGAACAAAGTGGTAGTTGTCTATAAATATAATATTTGGACATTAACAACGAAACAACAACATAAAATATATTATTGAAAACACCTATGCACACTTCAATGCAGAAATTTCTTCAGTAGTATAGTGACTGGCGACATTCAATATGCATTTTAGAAGGTATAAATGAACAATACCTATACTGACTGTAAAACACCGTGTATACCGTAAGCAGGACACTGCTGATCTATGAAAAGGAAATTTCTGTAACGACACATTGTTCTCCTTGCCAAACTGCAAGTAGGAAGCATGTCGTTTGTCTTCTCGGCTTAACTATTGCACTCAGCTACTGCACTCAGGAACGTACAGGACACCACAAAAACTTTAGAATTGTCACATTTGCTTACGTAAGTTGAAAAAATGTTAAAACACCACAAGTTTGAATCCTTAGGTATTTAACACGTTTTTGGCTTTAGAAATGCTGCGTCACATTGATCTGCTTTACATTTTTTTATCTTTTGTTGTCTGTTTCCTTTTTTTATATCTTGGATTGCTGTGCATGCGCTGGTATATTATACGCCGTTCATGCTGCCATAGGAGGCCCTATTTGCAGTTTCGATTATTGCTGTACATATATATTAAAACCATGCACTGTATCACAAATCTGAACTACAAATGTTAAAAAAAAAATACGCACAAAAACCCATTAACCTCAGGATTAAAAAAATCTTAAATGCAGCTACACTTTGTACTTCAAGCCCCTTGCAGCGTATAAAAAGAAGGTAAACCTGCTGCCTCACACCACCCCATGAGAATGAAATTCTGACGGGCATTCTAAACAAACAGCGTCAATTATGATACTGCTTTTTCTGGTGCATTGAACGTGTGTATTTACTTTTTAGTCATTTCTATTGTTTACCTTATGGCCCTGATTTAAGTGCTACTGCATTTCTTTTGTTATGCATCACCTTTTCTTTGTGACCCACCTCAAGTAAAAGTAGGCCTATGTGTCAAACTGTGTTTCAGAGGTCATGTCATTAGGATACAGTTGCATTCAGTTCCTTATTTTTATTTTGTGTGCTCACTAGTATGTGTATGCCTCTGTGATAGATTAAAAAAATTCAGTTGAAAGTTAGCACTGTTTACTGTCCCCATATCAAGCCTTCGATAATTTGTGGTACAGTGCATTAGAGGTGTTTGTAGTGCTGGATTAATTAAAAAAATAAATCGAACCAAAGTCATAACCTGCCAGATGAAGCAATCTCAATGCCAACTGAGTCAAAGGTCATCGAAATTTTCAATGGCTGTCCATATGCACTGCTACCACATGGCCAATTCAAAAGATCACTGACTAGTGATTTTTGTGATCTTTGCGCATCGTCTGTCCACCACCACTGTCTATCAGTTGTGCCGAACTGTGAAGCATCTTTTTTAAACCGAGCAAACTACCAATTAAAAATAGTGTTTACACCAATGTTCATCTCATTTTATTAATGCTTCACTTCATATTTTTACTCACTGCTACCTCTAGTACCACCTATCAGATCCCGAGCTTGCTACTCAATGATCATTGGAATTTGCTATATGGAAGCGGCGGCGGATCTGGATGACCCTCAAAAACTTAGATCACCACTGACTCAATGAGCATGAAGGTTCTCCATGTGACAGAGTATTACATTCTGTAAGAATTTTAAGAGTGCTTTGACATGAAAAAGTCGAGGATTTTAGACATAATTTCTGTCTGCCGTTTGATGTTGTTGAGCAGACGTTCTGCTACGTCAGCAGATTGTCGGCGCCTTTTTTTGGGATGTTCCTCACGTGCTGGTGGCTCAGGATCCTCGGTATAACAAAAGAACAGTTAGTAAGCCCTGAACTCTCAAAAAGTTCAGAAGAGGCAGGCAGGCTGCAGGCTTCGATGCAGTGTGCAGAAATTCTCAAGGTTTGAAGAGGCAGGCTAAGTAAGAATGCAGTGCTATAGAGAAAAGAAAGGAGGACAGCTTGAACATGCAAATACCGCTGTTAGCTACAAACCTCTACTGCAGCTGGCCATTCAGCCACACTGCCAGCGCCTCGGGCTGAAGAAATGAGGCGTGGTGGACATATGATCGGCCAGCCACTCATGCCGTTGTCAAGCAATTTGAAGTATGGCCAGTCAAGTTCGCCACCCTCACCGCCCGCCTCAGTCGGGGGATTCTTGAGCTCCTGGGAGGAAAAAGCCTTGAACATTAAGCTTAATAGTTTAACAACTGGATTATTCATGCCAAGAGAAAGGTGTATGCACAGTTTGCATTGCATATATCACATGATACAGCAGATTTTCGCCCAACTTGCCTTGTATTTGCTCAGCAAATTGAGCCACTTCTTTCAGCACTGCTCCGGTGTGTATCTCCTCAGCTCCAGCTCCTCAATGATTCGTCGACTGAAATGCAGTAAAAGTTCACAGGTAGGTGATTACACAGAACAGGGCAATTTCGACACTTGACACTCAGGCTTTGCTGCCCTATGGAATAAATAATGAGAAGTTCTTGTTGCGGGCCGTGTTGGTATATATGCAGGAAAGACAAAGGAGCGCAAAAGTACAAAGACAGACAAAGTGACGGGGCAGGATGAGCGCTATCCTGTTCCCTCACTATGACCGTGTTCGTATTTTTGCGCTCCTCTGTCCTTGTTGAATAAATAATGGAACGGGATATTCCTCTGTCGAGCACCTATATGTGGCCACATAATCCTCAGAAAGTGAGCTCGTATGTATACGCTATCGAAGTGAGCAGTAGATTTTATGCGCTGTGCTGTTGGAGGAAGGCGTGTATTTATTTACTACACCATGCGAACCACAGCGTTGGCGCATGCAGGCGGGGGTTTTGCAGTAAATGAAAGGGCAACAATAACTACCTGAACAACAGAAAAAGCGCTAGACAAAGGTGCACTGTACAAAGAATGAACATGCATATATCAGATTAAATCTTGGGTGCAAAGTATTTTTGTCTACTAACAGGTGTGCAGTCATGCTACGCACACACGCTCATTTTTGTCATACCACTTACAGCCACGCTTGTTTAGACGAGTTCCTCTTCCCTGTGAATAGGCCTTCCAATTCAATGCGCTTTGCAATAAGGCGCTTCGTTTGTTCTTCTGAAACTGCAACCAAAAAATAAACAGAAAGAGAGTTTAAGGCTACCATACAGTAACAGGAACAACACTGATGTGTGCCATCAAAGGCGTCCGTTGTGGACCTCCGGGGGATGGGGAGGGGTGACCCACACCACCACTTTAATCGTGTTGGTTGGTGCAGAACAAAAGATGCAAAACAGCTTAAATCGCCAGATTACAAACACACCAACAGCGTTTATGGCTACCGCTTTAGCAGACAATCTCACCCACATGATTTCCTACCGCGTGATTCACACATATAAGCTGCTATAGCACGAAGGTCCACGAAGACTGCTTTATCGGCCGCCAGTTCCTATAAAAATCAACTTAACGGAATGACACACACTTGAAAGATGGTGCGTCTTTGGGCTCCAGTGCACGCGAAGAGCACGGCTTGCTCAGCTCCGACTGCACCAACTGCTCCGCCATCTTTAGACAGGAAGTTAGCCTGCATCGATGTTGACTTCGGCGAAGCAGTCTTCTTGGACGGCTTCGTGAAAAATGGAATGCGTCTCAAAATGGCGGCTGTCCGGCAAGACGTCTATAAGTAGTAGACGTCTACTCGGGAGTATTGGAACGCACCCTTAATTTCTGATGAAATAAATTACTGCAATAGCATGCAGTGTCCTAGCATAAATACTGACTAGGAAATGAGCGAAACAAAAAAATATGCACAACACTCTGTGACACATTTGAGGAAGCCCTAGCATAAAAAATCAGACTTAATTGCTTCAATAAAAAAAGTACCAAATACAAATGATATGTCAGCGCTTCTGGGTGCTTTGTCGGTGTTTAATTTGTCCATGCCATTTCTTCTGTTCTAGTTCTTGAATGAATTAATATTGACTTTGCAAGCTCATTTGTAATGCCTTGCAGGCAGCATACCATGATAATATGTTAGAGAATAAATACACCTAATTTGTATGTGCTAATCCTTAACATCAGGTGAAATCCTAACTGGTGAAATTGGTCTAAGGGACAAGTTCCCAGTTAATTACAACTGGAAGCAGTTTATACTTTTAACTGCTTCCAGCTGAAATCAAATGAGAATTTGTTTCTTATATATAGCTAGCATGTACACTAGAAATCAGTAAAAGAAGCAAGCTTTTCTGCTTTAGCAGTCAACATAATTATAGACCTTTTTTTTCTAATGCATTTACCAATTTCCTGTAGACTACGTTTCTGCCTTTCAGTTTCCATCCTTTCGTCATGTCTTTTATGTCCTTTTTCATTGTTTGGCAAGGGCTTTCTCGAATATGTAACACAACTTGTCTGCGCTGTCTTTTTGTGCTCTTTCTTTGGTGGGGCTTCCGCAATGCTTAGCATGGTTTCCTGGCACACACTCGGCTCTTCTTGTGAGTCCTATGCCAGGCTGAAAAGCCGAAACAAAGAATTCGTTACTTCCTTCACATGCCATTTCATATGCCAGCAATGGTGAAAAAGACTCGCATTTCCTGCCGGGTTATTGAACAGGCAATTGCACCTTTTGAGTTGGAAACCACGCATTTCGAGGTAGGAACTTTGAATATTAGCTGGAATAACATCTGTTTCCAGCTCGAATATTAAGCTGAAAATCGTGTTCAGTTGAAAATGTACATTCACAGTTGGCTTCAGCTGGAGCTACACCAGTGGGATTTTGCCGTTTCTCCCTGGGAAGATTTCCCTGACTCGGGCCATCGGCTATATTTGGCGGGGCGTCCGCTTGTCGCCGAGCAGCACAATGTCGTCTTTCTTGACGCTTCGCTGCTGGGTAGGTCTTGTTAAGTGCGCGGACCTCAGTTCTAGAAGGTACTCGCGCCTTCATCGTTTCCAGAATGAATCAACCAGTGTGACGCGGTACTTCTATTTTCCTTTAAGTATTTCATGTGTTAACCCCGGAGAAGTGGCCGCCACTGCGGATGGCAAAGCTGTGAGCCAACGTCCGACAAGGAAATGAGCTGTTGTTAGGGGCGCTGGCTCCCCCGCATCCGAGTGGACGTATGTCAGGGAACGAGAATTTACAACCGCCTCGACTTTTGTTAAAACTGTGCGGAGGCCATAAAAATCGAGGCAGCTTCTTCCAAGTGTTTTGCGAGGGCAGGTTTTCACGGTGCGCACCATCGTTTCCCAAAAGCCGCCCCACCATGCCGCTCTCTCTACAATGAATTTCCATGATATTCCAGTTTCTCCGATGTATGCTTGGACTTCAGCACCCCGCGCCACTTGAAACATCTTTGCGAGGTCCTTAGACGTTTTTTTAAAGGTTAGAGCGTTATCCGAATACATGACTTTGATCATTCCTCGGCGGAAGAGAAATCTTCAGAGTGCCATGAGAAATGAGTTGGACGTCAGGTCACCGACAAGTTCGAGATGGATTGCTCTGGTTACTGCACACGTAAAAAGAGCTACGTAGCATTTGCGTGCCGTCCCTTTGTCATTGTAAAATAGTGGGCCCGCAAAATCGACCCCTGTGACCTGGGATGAGTCAGCCTTTGTGACACGCTCTGATAGAAGCGGGGCCATGGGCTCTGCAGCTGGGCGGCAACTTTGCTTCTGACAATATAGGCAGCACCGGATTATGGATTTTACAGCTTGCCTCGCTCTACGTACCCAGTAGCACTCACGAAGATGGCATAGCATGTCTTGCACTCCCGCATGTAGCAACCGCTTGTGCTCTCGAGTTATGAGCAACTGTGCGAACCGGTGGGCTAAAGAGAGGATAGCAGGGTGTTTCATGTCCTCCTCTTCGGCGCTACGCTGGAGTCTGCCGCCAACTCTCAGTATGCCATCAGCGTCAAGGAGAGGGTTGAGAGTTAGGATTGGCGATTTCTGGTCCAGTGCAGCTGACGACTTGAGGGCGCTTATTTCTTCCGAGAAGCTTGTGGTTTGCGACATTCGAAGCCAATACTTCTCGGCCTGTGCCAGCTCTGTTGCTGCTAACTCTCCCTCTCTTTTCTGGGAATGGTTCCGAGAGTTATGCAAGAAGTGCTGAACCCACGCTGTTACGCGAAGTACTCTGGATAAGGAGCTGCTGTTCTCAATATTCAACAGTGGCTCCGGTGCACTGCAGGTCACTGCATTGAGCACCTGCATGACCCTTTCCTCCACGGCGCAAGAGTTGCTATCAATGTTCGGGATAACCATAGGGTGCTCGGTGGTCGTCTTCAGCCAATCAGGCCCATTCCACCACGCTTCATTCTCAAAGTGGAAGGCATAAATCCCTTTTTAAAAGATCTGCGAGGTTAGTCTTTCCAGGGCAATGCTTCCAAACTACAGGATCAGTCAGAGACTGAATCTCCTGCACTCTGTTGGCAACGAAAGGTTTCCTTATCCAGCTCAGGGCAACGGTCGAGTCACTCCCGCAGTGCACTGAAACAGCTGTCACATTCAGCTGCTGAAGAAGCGTTTTGGCCAACCGAGCTTGTATTAGGGCCCCCATCAGCTCCAATCACGGTAATGACAAGCGCTTTAATGGCGCCACCCTTGTTTTAGCCATCAGAAGGGATACAGTGAAGTTCCCGTCTTCATTTGTTGTCTTTGTGTAAGCGACGGCACCGTAAAGCCCCAACTCCAAATACACTTGCGCCGTGCGTCACCGTGCGCCAGGCGTCAGCCAGAACCAATCTGCGCATGCGTGCGGCGTCAGACGCGAGCAGCGCTAGCGCTGATGCTCCGATTTGTCCCTGTCAGATATTTGGCGCGCGCGCTGCATACGTAGTTTCTGGCGCACTGACGGGTCGTCCGACTTCCGGAACGAGACCAAGCACAGTTGGCAACCCGGCCGCTCATTCGGCGTCTTGTTTGCAGCATGGAAAAAGAAAGTGCTCGCGCATGTGCTGCAAACATAGAGGTCACGTTCGATACACAACTGCTAATTTCAAAGATCGAAAAGCGGCCGTCGCTATGGCTGCCGAGTCATAGGCTGCACAAAAACAAGCATTTTAAGGCTGCGCTCTGGAAGGAGGTTGCAGCAGAAGTCCTGCCGGGAGTGCCGCTTGAAGGTAAAGCCGACCTCATTCATTCATTACCTGTATCAACATGAAAAGTAACTTGTCAGTCATTGTTTTAATCACGCAGCGAGCACCAGCTGCATCCAGAAGCGGTGGAAGTCGCTACGCGACAAATTCCGCCGCTTTTTCACGGCCGAGAAAACTTCGAAGCGCAGTGGCGCTAGCGCCGAGGAAGTGGAGGCCAGCGAGATCGGATGGCCGTATTACCGTATTTTCCGGTGTATAAGACGCGGCCTTTTTTCAAAAATCTTGCTGGTGCGTCCTATACAAGGGTTCGTCTCATACGGTAATTTTTCACGTTTTTTTTTGCGAGTTCAGAAGTTACTCAGGTTCATATTCAAGCTTTTTTCATCGAAAAAATATCACTACCAATGACGCGGTTAATACTTCAATACGGGGACCGCAGTGCGCAGCTTTTCTTAGGTGAACTTTATCATGAAACAGCTGGGATGATGACTTCCGGGATCACAAACACGCAATCGTTTCGGAGGCCCCAAGCAAAAGTAATGTGAAATGCCAAAAGATGAAGACAATCGCGCTTCTCGCCACTGTCAAGACAAGCCGGTGTTCTTTTTAACCACCATTTGCAACTTTGCTCCGTGTACGTAGTATGAAGAGAATGTTTCAGCTTCGTTGCCGCCAGAAATGGGCGAACTTTTTGATAGCGTATACGAAGATGAAGACTTCATAGATTTTAAGTAGAAACAAAATGTTGGTATGGACATAATGCAGAGCACTTTCGTTTTTTTCTTTTTTCTAAAACGTGGGCGGGTATCACGTGTGTTGCCATTTTCGATCACTTAGTGTTGCTTAAGAATTTGTCACAGGTACAGTGAATTTCGCGATGGTCGCGCAAGCGTGTTTCATTCTCACTAGCCTAACCGGTTAAATTGGGGTGCGTCTTATATACCAACTTTTTCAATGACAGCCTGCATATATGGCGGGTGCGTCTTATACAAGGGTGCATCTTATACACCGGAAAATACGGTATATGCAGCTGATGTTCCTGAGGGACACAATGAAGTCCAGGTCGTAAGTGCACTATTTTTCTTGTTACGGTAGAAAGGTGTTGATAAAAAGGAAAGCATGCAGTGCCGTGCCACTGCATAATAGCCAATGGTGGCTATGCTGACGGTTTTCTGCCAGTGGTGGCTATGCCGGCGCAAAAAGCGCCCTTCAACGCTGCGCGTTTGCAAAGCGAGTACAGAGATGAACAAACATGTCTTGGGCGTTAGGGTGACGTGCAACGGAAGAAATGGAGTGAAATTAAATCGCATTAGAGGATATGCGAAATTTCACATGTGCGCTTTCCCACATCTTTCCTACATTCTTATGCGGGAAAGCGCACTTCCGTAATGTTGCATATCATCCGCTATAGCCATGTTGAGGAGCGGGAGAGACCGAACCGTGTCATGGGCAACTAAAGTTTTAAAGTTGTACATTACAGCTATCATTCGGGTGTTTCCTTTAACTGGTAATGTTCTCATTGATCCCTTCACAGCACTGCATGCACCTCTATAGCAGTACCTTGGAATTTTGGCGCACTATCCATGGTTTATTGGCAGCCAGTGATGCAATGATTAGGCAGCTTGTAATGCAGAAAAGACAACTTAAGGACTTATGATGGGGTTCATGGAACGCAGCATTGTCTGCAAAACCCAGTCCATTTTGAAATTTCACCGCCTCAGCGATCTACACAAGCCTGGTCAAGCGTGTAAATTCCAGTTCGATATCACCGTATTACTACACCTATATGTGTGTGCATGCTTAAAATAGCTGCTCCTCTCTGGTTAATGACATGTGTCGGTGTTTGTGTTGCAGACACCAGTTTTATGTGCGTCTACTAACCGCGACGCGAGTGCCAGCCAGTGTTGTGTGTAGACATCACCCGTGAACCTCATTGTATTACGCATCATCAACCTTCATTCGCACTTTCTCTTTCCTCCCCTTCCCTTTTCCCTGTGTGGAGTAGCAGGCCAGGGCTATGCCACCACCGGCCGACCTCTCCACCTTTTCCTCATTAAAATTCCTTTCTCTCTCTCTTCACAGAAATTGACTTTCCTTTTGAGTCTGCCCCTGCCAGGTGGATTAGTGCTATGCACTCAGTTTGGCATTTTCGCTGTGCAATACTCCACAAAGTGGTTACGCTACGCTGCTGTTTCATACAAGCGGCCAACGCCCTATCATTTGCCATGCATTTTGTGTCCTGTAACCATTTGTTTCCTGCAAGGTGCGATTCAGTAGTTAGATGTTTGGTTTTCTGCTTTAAGTGTGTTCTCCTAGGAATTCAGTTGAACACCTTCAAGGTTCTTTTGTGGAGCTAGTTGCTTTTGAGTGCAAGAGTGTCTGCTGTACATATGCTTTTCCAACTCTGAGAAAATTTGGTGTGCAGCTCCAGTCATGCATTATTTCAATATGGGTAAGAGCATGAATGCAGTCGCAAGTGGTCAGAGGTCAGCTTTCAGACATGTACATTTACGAAAGAAGGGTTAATGAAGATTTGCTTGATCACTTGAAAGCATTTTATTTTGAAGAGGAAAGCACAAGCCCCCTGCAGGGGGAAATTAGGGGTAGTATGTCAATCACAACCTTGAAAACTTGCTACAGCACATTTGAATCACCTGCACAGCCTTCAGTGTTTCATACAAAGTACTATTGTGAGTAAAAGTAAGAGACTGAGACCCCCCACCAAGTTATGAACCTTGCTGCACTGCATTCAGGTGGCACAGTGCCCTCTTAGTGTCAAGACTTGAAAAGGGTACAGGCGGCATAAAAAAAAAATTCAAGGATTATAAAGGACCTACTATGGAGCTGTATTTCAAATTCCTGTGACAAAATCATTTTCACAAAATCAAATGCAAGGGTTTCAAGGGTTTGTGTACACCATAATAATAATGTATACAGAAGTGTACACAAGGAATACATGAGAAGCGAAGGACATACAAGGCAATATACACATGGGAGACAGTATACAAGAGGCAAGAATATGTACAGGTATCGTCTGTGATACTGGTTTTGAATGACAGATGCAAGTAATGATGACGTGTTGTAATAGTATAATCTCATCAGTGCTGCTCAAACTCCATAATGCATATACGTATTTCTTATATGCAGGACGTCAGGCAATTACAGGCCTGCTGGGAGTCGGCTGGCCAATGAACCAGGTCCCAGCAGTGTGGCGGGACCCAGCAGGCTGCAGCAAGGAGTCGCCCTTGATGTGATTTTAGAAAACAGCGTGCAGTTCGATGATTTTCCGGAGGAATTTGAAATCATAGCAAGCGCACAATCTACATCAATGGCAAGTAAATCATCGTCGCAACTGTCGACTGACACGCTATTGTCGACTCAGACGCTACTGTCAACTGAGACGCTACTGGCGCCACTGTCGACCGGGGCGACACCGTCGACCGGGATGCCACCGTCGACAGTAGCGTCTTAGCCGAACGGGGCGTCATCTGTCAACTCCCAGTCGGCAATGTCTGGTACCATCAGAAAAAGAAGGAAGACTGTGCCAGACTGTGAAGATGCCTTGGAGATGCAAGTGGGACGACTTACTGACACCCTCAACGCGAGCGCAGGGCAAGATGAGGACGATTTATTCGGCCTGTTCTTGGGGCAAATGATTAAGAAGGTGCCCAAAGAACAGAAACTGGGATTGCGCGTGAAGCTTTTACAAGTGTTCGAAGAATACACAGCTGTGTAAAACCCTGTTGTCTGACATCATACTTTTCACTCCAAAATGCCTTGGAAGGTGGCACGAAAATGTCACATTGTGCCAAAATGAGGCCTTACAATGTGCAGTCTACCACAACCCTGTTGCATGGAACAGTTACATTTGCTTAGAGCATGGCAGCCTCATGTTTGCTGTTCTGCTCGCAAATAGCACAGCGGCGATATGATGCTAGGCCTTTTCATGTCAGGATAGTGCTCCCAAGGTTTTTATGTACTTGCCCTGAATTACAGTCGTAACATGGGGTACATGAATACTGAATGTTGCAGCTTCCTGAGCCAGAGTTGGTGTAACAAACTGTTGCTGTGCATTCTTGTCACATAGTGCTGTACCCTCACTGACATTGATGGTGCTGCTGCTGTTGTGCGCGCCTTGAGACTTCCTCCTTTGAAATGCCCGGCTGTTGCCGCTGCCAGGAAACCTCACCAACTGTGCTGCAAAGGTATGCCGTGAACAGGTCCCTGGCAGCGGCGGTTCCTAGCATGCGTTGGGGCTAGCTGGAAGTAGAGAGGCTCGGAATTGTCCCCATGTGCTCCCTGAATGCCTTGCCGCCAGCGTCCTGGCACAACATTCCCAAAAGTGTCCTCTCTGTCAATGAAATTTTGAGATCTTGGGTTCCGGATGGTCAGGAAGTTGGGGAGGATGCAGGCAGCCTTCACAACATAATCCACATTCTCGGGAAGCAGGTGGATGGTACGCAGCAAAATTCGCCACCTGGCTGCAGTAATACCGAAGGCGTTTTCAGCACATCGTCTGGAAAAGAAATACAAAGCAACAAGCGTCAGCTTAGAAAGGTTGTGCTTTACGCAAACAATTTATTATGCAACACCAGCTGGGAGCTGCAGACAGCAAGCTCTTTAGCAATAAAATACAGTGCAGTCCACTTATAACGATATCGAAAAAGACGAAAAATATGATCGTTATAACCGATGATCGCTATATCTGGACTGGTTATAAAAAATATAAAAAATAAAAAACGCGGAACATACCTTTGCAGCTCCGAACTTGAATTCGCTACTTACTCTAAAGAATAGATGATGTAGAAAGTAGGCTGTGAAAAACAAACTTTATTTCTAGCGCCAGTAACCGTGTCAAGGGTTAGGCGCGCCGAAATAGTCCGAAATCTGCAGTTGCTTTTGCGGCAGCTTCAGCTTCACAACCGCGGTGTGCATGGATTCCAGCTGCTGCGCGAACACTGGCGGCAATCCTTTAGCGTGCATAAAATCAATTAAGGAGTCGATCGACGACAGTGCACTTTGCGTGGACATCGTGGTCGGGATCAAGGTGCCGCTGTCAACCTCGTTGTCACTGTCGCTGCTGCCGTCGCCACTGTCGCACAACTTTGCCGTCTGTCGAGACAGCACATCTTCGGCGATCGCCTCGTCGGTGACCTCATCACAGAACGAGGCAGCACTGTCTGCAGTCAAAAAGTCCTCCATCGACGCACCACCTGTGTCACCAGTAGGAACGAGCTCCCAGAGCTCGGTTATGTCAGGGGCTTCCACCGTGCTGGTCTCAGTGGGTTGGGGAAGTTCGTCCTGACGCACAAAGCCCGCCTTTTTGAAGCAGTTGCATATGGTTGACTGCTTAACTTCATACCATGCACCGTAAACGAAGCGCACGGCTTTCAAAAGGCTGATCTTCAGGTCAGGGGGCCCGTCTGCATGACCCGACGTGCCAGGAGCTGCGCGGTCAATGGCTAAAATTAGCCACTCCAGCATGCGCCGCCGATACAGGACTTTAAATTTGGCGATCACGCCGGCGTCCAACGGCTGAAGGCCTGCCGTAGTATTCGGAGGCAGAAACATCAATTCGACAGACGTTAGCTTCGGGTTAACGCTGTGTGCGCTACAGTTGTCAAGTAGCAACACTACTTTTCTGCCTTGGCCTTCAATTAAACTGTCGAATTCGAGCAGCCATTCTTCGAACAGGTCGCGGGTCATCCACGCCTTCTTGTTGCTGCGATAGCGGACCGGGATGTGCTGATTCCTAAAGCACGTTGGCTTCTTCGATCGCCCGATCATGAAAGGCTTGAGACGATGGCTCCCGTCCATGCTAACGCACAGCAACACGGTCACCCGAAGTTTTGAGTGCTTCCCGCCGGGGCATCGATCTCCTTTAAGAGCGTGAGTCTTCGACGGCAACATTTGAAAAAACAGAGCAGTTTCGTCGCAATTATATATGTCCTTCTCCGCGTAGCGCTCCAGCACGCTGGGCAGCTTTGTCTGCAGCCACTGCTCCTTTGCCTCTGTGTCCAAAGACGCCGCTTCCCCTACCACGTTTTTGTAAACGATTCCGTGCCGCTCTTTAAAGCGCTGAATCCAGCCTCCCCCAGGCTCAAAATTTGGCCGTCCCAGAAGAAAAGCGAAGTTTTTCGCTTTGGTGGCAAGTATTGGCCCACTAATAGGCACATTATGTGCGCGGGTTGTGATGAACCACTGGTAAAGCGCCTCTTCAACATTGGCGTACAAGGGGTCTCTAACCCTTTTCCGCTGATCGGCATGGCCGCTGATAGCTCCTGCCTTCACAATCGCGGTGCTCCCGTTTTTCAAGATGGTTGATATCGTCGACTGGGCGAGCTCATACTTCTTCACGAGGGCGCTCACCTTGAAGCCGCGTCGAGAGTCTTGCAAAATATCCATCTTCGTGTCAAGCGACACAGCTTTACGCTTTGTCGGCGCCATCTTCGAACTGGGTTGTAGTTGTACCGATGGTTGCACACTGCTTCGGCGGCGTCAGCCTGCTATCGCGAGAGAGAGAGTGGGTGCGGCTCGGGCGCCACCGCGCCGCTGCTTTGCTTGTCGCTTTTTTTTTCTTTCTCTCTCTTTTGGAGCGACTGTGACCGACGCGCATGAAGCAGCTAGCACCATCTTGTGGCGCGCTGCGCCTACTCAAGTACTCTCCGGTGCGCGGGCGGCGCGGGACGCGCAGCGTGGAAATGGCGGCAGATACGAACTTACGGAGGTAAACATCGCGTCGTCTCGACATCGTTCGTTTCAGGGAACTAAGCAACGCAAATGTTACGATTATTTTGCACGGAAAAAGCCATTTGGACGGCAATATTTTGATCGTTATATCCGATATGCGGTGAATAACCTATCGTTACAAATGGTTTTTTTCCCCATAGACCTAATGCATAAAATGACACTTTCATGTCGACCCATCGTTATAACCGATATATCGTTATATGTGGTATCGTTATAAGTGGACTGCACTGTATGTCAAAATGACATCTCAGGTGTAATTAGTGCTTCTGAGGCATTATCAAGGCTTGTAAAATAGCACCAGATCAGATCGTACCTTGCTCTGCTTAATCTGTAGTTGAAGACCCTTTTTTCATCCTCTAGGTGCCTTGAGCGGTACGAGCGCATGAAATCTTTTCTCAATTGGAATGCCTCGTCCCCCACGAAGGCACATGGGGCGGTCACACTCGTCCCGGGCAGTGTCTCAAGTTGAGGGATGTCTAGACTTCCCTCGGTGAAGGCACGGCCAAAATCGCACTTCTTGAAGGTGCCTCCATCGCTTAGACGGCCCTCCGCACCCACGTCTACAAGTACATACTTGCATTCGCTATCGACAATAGCCACGAGGACAATTGAGTATGTTCCCTGAAATTAAAGGTATAGCAGTGACAGTTAGCACAGGCAGTGTCACATAAGTCTCAAATGCTCCTAGCTCAACATGGCCAGGGCATCAGTGCATTCTATATGAATTGTAGCACCACTTGTTCGCTTAACCCAAAATTGAACTTGTTGCCAAAAAGGCAAGGAGGTGAAGCTGTGTCTAGCCTGCACCGGACTGACACCTGCGATATTCAGGCAATCCAAGGTTTAATGAGACATACTAGCATGGTATAGACCCGGGGTTGAAATTGAAGTTTATTTTTCGCTCTTAGTGGTACAGGTATCACTGGGAGAGAAAGGACGCAGGGAAAAAAGCTGCTTGAATGCAGCTTGAGAGGTGCCGTACGCCCACATTGCTGAGGCAACATAATGCCTCAGTTGTTTACAAAGCAGCTACAGGTGAGGCAGTTGAAAAAAAAAACAACTAAAGTATCAACATGAATGAAATATTTACAGTAGCATTTAAACATTCGCATCACAATCACAACAAAAAGCGACATAAATACTCAAAACCAAAAGCATCATATCATCCAAGTGTACTAGATAAGTAGAATTCACCCGTGTTATAGTTTAAGTCACAGTTCAGAGGAAGTTCTCACTAAAATGTCTTCAAAATGGTACAAAATTGTTTTTAGGCTCTTCACTGTGATGACTCTGGTGACCCTAGAAATTAAAGCCTGTTTTCTGAAAGCACGTGTTAACTTCACCACCAGATGTGTCTAACTAAATTCAACCACGTCTCATCCTCAGACGGCACATTTTCGGTTTTTGGGACGCATTGTAAGGGCATATCAATGTGCCAAATGGCACTTGGCGGTAGCCTGCTCTAACTTGCGTTTTATTAAGGCGGAAGCCTTTAATGCCTCATCGTTGTAAGCAGCAGTTGTCGACAGAAATGTCACGCTTTTCAATTGGTCGAAATGGTCGTGACGTCACAGTGCGCGAATTTCAAACGGGGCCAATTGTACTTTGGCTACTAACCACGCAACCAATTAAAGGGATCGTATAGTGATGCTCCAAGTGGGACTGAGTTTAGTTAATTGCTTGCTTAAACCAATTAGCCTAATTAACCTTTCTAGTCAGACCAGTTAGTTAGTTAGTTAGTTAGTTATATGGGGTTTTATGGCGCATAAGCAACTATGGCTATCATGCGCCAAACACAAGGTTAGATGATGTTATGTTAAGTGTATAGAAGTTACATTATATTAAACTTAAAACATTGGCTTTCTTTAGAAACTTAAAAACAAGTGAAAACTCGACGAGTGTTTGCTCGCCTAAAAGCAATGCGGGATGAAATGGAATGTGTTCATTGTAAAATACCGTAAAAAACTTTTTTCGAAGTTCTTCGAGATGTGAACAAGAGATTAAAATGTGATTCACTGTGAGCTCCTCTCCACACATTTCACACACAGGTCTGTCTTTTTTTGTTAATAAGAAGTTATGGGTGATGTGTGTGTGGCCTATGCGTAAACGACATAAAATTACTTCGATAAAACGTTCTTTATGACGGCATGATTTCCATTCTTTCAAAATAGGCTTTACAGTATGCAGCTTGTTGTTTCTTTCATTTTCCCAAGAAGCTTGCCATTTGGCTCTTAGTTTGCTATGCACTAACTTCATGTAATCCCTCGGAGGCAGACCCACATGTTTCACCTCCATGGCTCTGGCTTGTGCAGCACACGTGTCGGCTCTCTCATTATCCCTAATGCCAACGTGACTAGGAACCCAGCAGAATTTTATAACATGTTTTCGTGTTGTGACCTTTACTATATTGTGTATGATGCTTCCAATCAGTGGCTCTGTGGCATTTTTGGAGTTTAATGCTGTAAGGACGCTCAGTGAATCTGTATAAATGATGCTCTTTTTGATGTTTTCATTTGTTATTTTCTGTACCGCAACACTAATAGCATAACACTCCGCGGTGAAAACTGTAGCACATGAGGGCAGTCGTACTGCATTTTCATTTTTTCCTTGTATTACTGCGCTTCCTACATGAGCATGAGTTTTTGACCCGTCAGTATAAAATGCAGTGTAATTTCTGTATTTTTCTTGTAGTGCTAGATATTCTTGTATTATATGGTCGTGTGGTGTACAGGTTTTACTGAAGCGTGTTAGTGTGACGTCACACACTGTGGGGAGAGTGTACCACGGTGGTAGCGCTTCGTGTCTTGGCGCAATATTTTTAATTTCGTTTAGTATGTCCAGAGCTTGGCATTTTTCTTCGAAGCGTAAGAGAAACGGCTTAATCGCGTGAGGCTTGTTATTGAAGAGTATTCGGGATGGGCATTTCGTCACAATTGGGTAACAGAGATGTTTGGGCTGAGAAAGGATTTTGAGGATGTATGTACAAGTTAGTGCAGTTCTTCGATCTTCTAAGGAAGGTTCATTCATTTCCACATACAGACTTGCTATTGGTGAGGTTCTGTAAGCACCTGAAGACAACCTTAAACCAAGATTGTGGATTGGATCCAGTCGTTTTATGTAGGATGGTCTTGCTGAGCCATATACGATGGACCCATAGTCTAACTTAGAGCGAACTAGAGAACGATATATATGTAACAGGCATGCCCTATCAGACCCCCAGCGTTTTCTTGACAGTAGTTTCAGTATATTAAGGGCCTGGGAACCTTTTTTCTTTAAGCTATTTATATGTGGCAAGAAAGTGAGCTTTTTATCGAAAGTTACTCCTAGAAATTTATGCTCTTGTTTGACAGGTAATGGGGTCTGGTTTAGATATAGTGTGGGGTCGGCCTGTAGGCCTCGTCTCAAAGAGAATAGAACCGCTACTGTTTTCTGCGGAGAAAATCTAAATCCGTTTCTATCTGCCCAGGTGGCCAGTTTATTTATTGTTATTTGTATCTGTCGCTCACAGGTAGGTATGCTGGAAGACGTGCATGCTATTTGGAGGTCATCTACGTAAACTGAGTACATTATGGATTTTGGGATTACTTTTCCTATGGAGTTCATTTTGATGACAAATAAGGTCGTGCTGAGGATGCACCCTTGGGGTACACCAGTTTCTTGGAAAAAAGTCTTGGAGAAGGTTGCGCCTAGGCGGACTCTGAACGTGCGATTGGTCAGGAAGTCGCTCAAACAGCTCAGCATCCTGCCGCGGATACCTAGGTCCGCTAGGTCACGGAGGATACCGAACCTCCACGTGGTATCGTAAGCCTTCTCCAGGTCGAAGAAGACCCCGATACAGTGTTGGTTGTGGATGAACGCTTCCCGGACTGTGTTCTCGAAGCGGACAAGGTGATCGGTTGTGGAACATGTCTTTTTAAACCCGCATTGATGTATATCTAAAAGTTGCCGGGACTGAAGTATGAAGGTTAGTCTGATGTTTAGAATGCTTTCGAATGATTTTGCTATGCAGCTAGTGAGTGCTATTGGCCTGTAACTTGTGGGGCTAGTTGGTGGTTTGCCAGGTTTTAGGAAGGGTACTATGATGGCTTCTTTCCATGCATGGGGGATTTCTCCACTCATCCATATTTTATTGAAAAATTTTAGGAGAGCCTCTATGGCAGTCTCAGAGAGGTGAGCAAGCATGGCATAATGTATACTGTCTGGGCCTGGTGCTGTCATTTTACCGGATGTTAGTACTGTGTTTAGTTCGTGTATTGTAATAAGCTGATTGTAGTCTTCATGTATGCATGTTCTGAAGGGAAGTTTTTGTTTTTCTACTATTGTTTTGTGCTTTTGAAATGTGTGTGTGTAGTTGGATGCGCTTGAAACTGTGGAAAAATGCTCCCCCAATATGTTGGCCTGATCTTCTAATGTTGTTTGAGTACCGGGTGTTGTTAGCATTGGAAATGTGAATGGAGTAAAATTTCCAGTGAATTTCCGTACCTGCTCCCACATTTTCTTTGATGATATTGAGCTGTTTATGGAGGATATGTACTGTTGCCATGATGCCCTTTCTGCATTGCGTCTAATGTATCGTGCTTTGGCTCTAGCCCTTTTGAAGGTGAGCAAGTTCCCTGCAGTGGGATATCTGCGAAGGTTGCCCCAAGCCTTGTTTTGCTGCTTTTTAGCCAATGTGCATTCATTTGACCACCAAACTTTATGTGTTTTTCGTGCAATTTGAGACGTTTGTGGGATGGCTTCTATTGCTGCAGATATTAAGCATGTGACAAATTTTTCATTTATTTCTTCTATTGTAAGGGTTTCGGCATATTCTTTTTCTAGTGTGGCCTTCGTTCTGAAAAGTGCCCAATCGGCGAGGTGAATTTTCCATCGCCGCGGCTTAGTAGGGAGGATGGAGGTAGCTGATGTTAGCTTTAAAACCGTAGGTAAGTGATCACTTCCCCGAGGGTCGTCTAAAACATCCCAAATAAAATCATTAAAAACCGATGGTGATGCAAACGCTAAATCTAGGCAGGTCATTTTTCCAGAGCTGGGGCAGCAGTACGTTGCTTTTCCTGTGTTCATTAAACATATGCTATGTGAAAGAATAAAATCCTCGATGAGCTGACCCCTGGAATCAGTATGCTCTCTTCCCCAGAATGAGGAGTGTGCGTTAAAATCCCCAATTATGACATACGGCTCAGGCAACTGTCCCAGAAGTTCTTCTAGGTCATGCATGGTAATTGTGTTGTGTGGTGGTATGTACACAGAACATATTGTTATTGTTTTATGGCTAATGATGTTTACTGCGACCGCTTCTAAGTTCGTCTTTAATGATACCTCTGTTGCAGGGACATCGCTTTGCGTAATGATAGCGACGCCTCCTGAGAGTCGGCTAGCTTGTACTCGGTCTTTCCGGAAAATATTATATTTTTTAAAGATGTTTGTGTGCTGTGGCCCAAGGTTTGTTTCTTGCAGGCACACAGCTGTAGGTGCCATTGTTTTGAGCATATCGGTTATGTCTGTGTAGTTTCTGTGTAGACCTCTACAGTTCCATTGTATTAGATACGCCATTGTGATAAGTTGGGGATTGAGGAAAGTCACTTATTCTCAGGAGCAGTGATTCGTGGTTTCCCTTTTTTCTCTAGGGAGTCTCGCCGCCGCTGCAGCGGTGGCGAACTAGGAGTTGTATCCATCGCCACTTTCGTGGCGCCGGATTTCCGCGGAGACGCCGCGGATGTGTGTGTTTTAGATGTCGGCGGACTTTCGCCGACATCCATATCCTCCACGGTGGACGTGGGGGATGCTTCTTGGTTGCGATGGCCCGTGGCCTTCGCATTCGTCTTTTTTGTTGGCACCGCTGAGCCAGGCCCTGCTCCAGCGGCAGAGTCTTTTGGGCCAGCAGGTGCCTTCTTAGAGGGGTGGGGCGACAGGTCCAGTTCAGCTGAGCTGTTCTGGGTGTCTGTCGCCGAGGATGTGGCTGCTGAAAGTGGGGCCTGAGGGCCTCCAGCGAGGATCGCGTGGTCTTCTCGCGAAAGTTTCAGCCCTGTGGACTGTACCACCGACTTCTGTGGTGGGGACTTGGGTGTCGACACCAGGTCCACCGGATAGACCTGTGTGCCGACAGAAACTGAAGGCGGCGGCCGTCCCCGCGTCACCGCTTCAGAGTATGTCCCTTTCTGTTGGAAAGAGACGCGTTTTTTTGCTTCAAGGTAGGACAGGTTTTCTGTGGTCTTCAAAGTTATAATTTGTTTTTCTGTTTTCCAGACTGGGCACGACCTGGAGTACGCGCCATGTGCGCCATTGCAGTTGACGCATTTTGCTGTGCGTTCGCATCTTTCTTCTGTATGTGAGTCTTCTGCGCATGTGACACAAGTTGGTTTACCGCGGCAAGCCAACATGCTGTGTCCAAAGCGCTGGCACTTAAAACATCGTCTCGGATTTGGTATGTATGGGCGGACTTTGCAATGGAGGTATGCGGCGTGGATTGAGTCAGGCAGGGTTGTGGTATTGAAGGTTAAGACAATGTGTTTTGTCTTGATTTCTGCATTGTTTCTCCGGATGGTTATTCGTCGGGCTGCTATTACTCCCTGTTCGGCTAGTTCTTCTTCCATTTCAGCATCGGTACTCTGTAGGAGTTCATATTCTGATATGACGCCTTTTGAGTGGTTCAGGGTGCGGTGCGGGGTTACCTGTACGCTCATTTCTCCAAGATTCTGTAGTGACATTAGTTTGGTGCTTTGTTCTTTTGTGTTTACTTCTACAAGGAGGTCTCCGGTTCGTTGCTTTTTGGCTTTGTAGTCTTTGCCTACACAACTTTTTAGGGTGTTGGCGATGACAAATGCAGATAGGTTGGCTACCGGTACATCAGTGTTTGAGTGAAGCATAAAAAACTTCGCAAACGCTTCTGGCTTCTGTGGACTTAGTTTCTTCACATCGGTGCGACCCCTTTTCGGGGGCCGATCAGATTTTTTTGCACATTTTTCCATACGGCATGTATAAACTAAGGGTTCCTGATAATTTATCGCCTCTGATTCACCCTTATACACAGAGGAAGGTCCCGGGACTCCCCGCCTGGTAGACAGACGAGGAGCCCATCGGCCGAGGATTGACCACTTCCTCGACCGCCACCGTTCAAGGTTTCTTCCCTCCACCTTTCAACCTATCGCCACGGTACGGATGACAGCTTCGGTATGGGAGCTAAGGGTCCGTGGTGGCGCCAAGCACCAACACCTCGTTACACAAGGTGCCCTTGCGGGTTCTAGTCAGACCAGATAAATAAATAAAACCGAGTAGGAAATTGGTCGAGCTTGGGAATCGAACCCCGGTCTCCGGAGTGCGAGACGAGCACGCTACCACTCCGGTCTCCGGAGTGCGAGACGAGCACGCTACCACTCCGCCATGCCAGCTCTATGGTTTGGAATGAACAAAGGTGCGTCTAGTGAATACGGTGTCTTCGTTCACTCCCATCTTCCTCCATTCCTGTTACTGCGAGGTTTAGGTGTCCACCGAGATATGAGAGACATACATTTCCTTTCCTCAAAAACCAATTTACCGACGAGCAATGCGTGGCACTGAACAGGCGATGGCGTTCTATGGACTCTCTGGCAGCGTTGCAAGACGCTGTCGTGTTCCGCTCTTAGAAGCAAAGCCTGACATCTTAACCACACATTAGTGACACAAGCAGCAACACTGCGCTTAAGGCTTTCGCCTCACCGCACTTTAGGTGAACAAAGTGCCGCCCTGAATTTTGTTCTTGCGACCCCTGTTTTAATATTTTCAGCAGGTCTCGTGCTATTAAGAACAGCGGTTTGTAGCAGTGAAAGTACAGTGTTGGAATGTTGCTGTCGAGGCTTCACCAAAGCGAAAATTTGATGACAAGAGGTGCTTTTAGCTGCAATGCAACAGTTGTCTTTCTTCACTGAATCGTGGGGCAAGGTAAAGCCTTTAATCTGCCGTCAGAGTGCCTGTGCCGCAGAAGTACACGAGAACAATGCATGATGCCACTTCATGTCCTGTCACCATGATATGTACCGTACACTAATTGGAAAGATCAGTGACTAACTGGTTCAACTGAAGGTGTTTCTCCGGTAACAGCAGGACTTTTTTGAAGAGTGTGACAAAACTGTGAAAGAAACTGTGCCAGCAAGCTTCATTATTTCCCCATCAGATTGTAATATTCTGAAAGCCTCTTCCCTGACAGGTTATTTATGAAAAACTGCTTGCTTGAAGATGCAGGCACTATTGATATCAGCATGAACAAGGAATTTGGAAAATAAGCCTCTCACACAGTACTGGTGTGCCTGAAGAAATACCAAAGGCAATATTGTCCCATTAGTTGCTAGCTTGTGACACAATACCAGAATTATCACCGTCTGCAGTGTGCCGAGCCTCTGTACTTACAGCTGTACACCTCTGTACCCCATCAAGCATGCATAACAATAGTAACCTACTTCACAAAGATGCAGTTACTTCTGCAGCCCCCAGACCGACTTGTCTAGTCCACTCAGGTTCCACACACATAATCACTCAGTGTCAGTTATTTACACTCGTCACTTTACTTTATCACAGAAATTAACCTATATGGGCAGAGCCTGTCTCAAGTAAGAAATTTTATCTTGTGTAATTGAAGTATCTGCTTCCAGAATTGGGAGGGCAGACAATGGCGACATGCTTTCCATCAACTGCCCCCAAGCAGTTTGGGAACTGCCATCGCAACCTGAAACCTTCTGCAATTCCTTTCCAGTCTGCATTTGTAGGTGTCTAGAAGCAGTGATCAGTACTTTTGTGAGGCAAACAGTACCAGTCTTACAAAAAAAGTCACATGCCAGGAAGCCAATGTGCAATGTGGTATATGTGGTGCTTGATTGTTTTAGAACTCAGACTGTGCAGGACCTACTACTTTCCCACATAAGTAATGAACAAGATGATTGTTCAACTTTTTCGTATATGAAAACATTAAAAAATTAAAATATGAAACTGCTTTTTTAATGCATTTGGATGCGATAATTCCCTCTCCCTCAGACAGGAGTCTATGGGGGGCACAACCGCCTGGTCTCCATTCATCTGTGAAATACCAGCAACACTGACCAAAATTACATATTGGATTCTCACCAAAAAAACTGTGCAGCAGTTGCTTTCGGACCAAGCTGCTTGAAAGCAAAGTTGCACAGGCAACAGATTTAGCTGCAAAGGGTCACCCACCTTCATGAAGTGGTCTTTGAGTTGTCTCCAAATGGCTCGGCATGCAGCATGGATGCATCGCCTTGCAGTTTCAATGCCTACTCGAAAGGCGAGTGCAACATTGCAATGTCTTGCCCCGAAGCCAGGTAGCTACTTCTTACCACTATTGGCAGTCGAACTGCTTCTAGCAACATCACTGTAGCGAGTGCCCAGACGCGAGCGGCGCGAGCCAGCACCCGGAGAATGGAGATGCGTACCTCTGGAGATGCGTACGCCCGACGCGGCGCTCAACGTGCCAGCGCGTGGCGCGACACCTCGGAAGTGAGATTGGAGTTGGGCCTTAAGCTTTCGGGCTGGCATCACAGAAAATGTGAAGCTCCAGCTGGGCATGCTCTTCTTTCAAGGCGACTTTACGAGGTACGGAAATGTGGCGAAGCTCAGAGAGTTGTTTGCCTGCAGATGTACTTGACCGATGGGACATTTGGTGCCGTTTCTCATTCCAATCTGTACCTCGCTCCCAAAGGGTCTGAAACAAGATCTTCGTTGTAGTAGAAATTGGTGCAAGGAAACCAAAGGGGTTGAAAATACACGTAGACGCTTGCAGCGAAAACCTCTTTGTGTCTTGCCGCGATCTCAAAAATTCTATAAGGGTGTTCATCTCAAACATGAAATCGTCTGGGTGAGGCCTCCATTCGACACCCAGGATCTTGGTCATTGTAAGCTCCGTTAAGCTGCCTCGTGCATTCTCATTTTCGAATAACATCGTCGAAAGTTGAATCGAATTCAATTGCGTTGTGTTGTGTTGGGTTTATTGGCGCATAAGCAGCTAAGGCTATCATGCGCCAAGAACAAGGTATGAAAAAAAAATATGTTTGAGCAGAGTTTGAAAACAAAGTGGATAAAAACGGTGGTGTAAAGGGCCTAAAAGTTATTTTTACTAAGTAGCTGATGAAAGACAAGAATTAAAAAAAAAATGTCTGATAGCAGAAACCTTTAAAGGTTGGGTTACCTCCGCAGACATCCTTGGCTCGGCAAGGATTTCGAGGCTCCCAACAGCTCAGATAAAGACCTCAGCCTCCTTCTCGTGATTGAGAAAGTGGCTGAGGTGTATAATTGTATGTAACGAAGCACAGGGTGAGTAGATTAGAGTTGATGAAGAATACTGGCTTCCCTTAAAAAGCTAAAAACACACGGTATACTGACAAGTGCATCTTTGCCTAAAATCAATGCTGGATGAAAAGGAATGTGTTCTTTGTAAAAGGTAGTAAAATGTTTTTTTCTTAGTGATTCAAGTTCTGTACATGAGAATAATATGTGGTTTACTGTTACTTCATCTCCGCACTTTTCACAAACAGGTTTGTCTTCTTTTGTAAGTAGGAAGTTGTGTGTGAGATGTGTGTGTCCAATACGGAGGCGGCATAAAATAACTTCGATGAAACGTTCTTGGTGGGAGCATGACTTCCATTCTTCTATAAATGGTTTTACTAAGTGGAGCTTATTATTACCTTCAATATTCCATCCAGACTGCCATTTATCTCTGAGCTTAAACTGTACTAACTTCATGCCATCTTTGTAGGGAATGTTCACTTTCTTTATTTCTTTGTTGCGAGCTTTTCCAGCACATTCATCTGCTTTCTCATTGCCAGCGATTCCAATGTGGCTGGGAACCCAGCAAAATTTTATGTCTTGTCCTTGTATTGTGGCGCTGGTTATGTTATGTATGATATCCCCGATTAGTGGCATCACTGCATTGCTATGGTGAAGTGAGGTTAGTATGCTCAGAGAATCAGTGTAAATGATACTGTTCTGAATGTTCTCATTCATTATTTTTTCTACAGCCAGTAAGACTGCGTAACACTCGGCGGTGAAAATGGATGCACACTCAGGTAGCCGTACTATTTTTTCCCAATAATTCTGAACTACAGCACTTCCCACGTAGTGCGCCGATTTTGATCCATCGGTATAAAATGCTTCGTATTCTCTGTATTTTTCCTTGAGTGCTAAATATTCTTGTAATATCTGTTCATGTGGTGTATGTTTTTTCCGAAATTGTGTTAATGTGAAGTCGCACACAGATGGTAGGCAGTACCAAGGCGGGAGTGGATCAGGTTTGCGGGCAGTATTAGGTAATATGTTCATTATGTCTAGTTCTTGGCATTTCTCTTCAAAGCGGAGAAGAAGTGGTCTGATTGCTAGAGGTTTGTTGGTAAATATTATTCGAGATGGACACTTTGTAACGAGTGGGTAACAGATGTGTTTAGGCTGGGAACGGATCTTTAAAATGTATGAGCATGTGAGCATTGTTCGTCTGTCTGCAAGTGGTGGTTCATTGGTTTCTACGTAAAGGCTTTTTATGGGTGATGTCCTGTAAGCACCAGTTGAAAGACGCAAACCCATATTGTGCACAGGGTCCAGTCGCTTCAAGTACGACGGCCTTGCTGATCCATACACTATGCAGCCATAATCTAAAACGGAACGTACTACAGAGCGATAAATCTGTAGAAGGCATACCCGGTCAGAACCCCAGTGTTTGCGTGAAAGGACTTTAAGTATGTTCAGTGATAGCGACGCTTTCTTCTTTAGTGCGTTTATGTGAGGCAGGAAAGTAAGCTTTTTATCGAAGGTGATGCCTAGAAATTTGTGTTCCTTTTTTAAAGGCAGTGTGGTTTGGTTTAGGTGTAATGTGGGATCTGTGTGCAAGCCTCGTTTGAGTGAAAAAAGTAAGGCTACTGTTTTCTGTGGTGAGAACTGGAAACCATTCTTGTCTGCCCATGTTGCCAGTTTGTTGATTGTAAGTTGTACTTGTCTTTCACATGTAGATATATTGGAAGATGTGCACGCTATCTGAAGATCGTCGACATAGACTGAATATGTTATGGACCTTGGTATAATTTTGTTAAGAGAATTCATTTTTACAATAAAAAGAGTTGTGCTTAGAATACACCCTTGAGGCACTCCATTTTCCTGAATAAAATCCCTTGATAGGGTTGAGCCTAGACGAACATTAAATGAACGGTTAGTCAAAAAGTCTTTAATTGAGTTCAGTATTCTGCCACGGATGCCAAGCTCAGCTAAGTCCTGGAGGATCCCGAACCTCCAGGTAGTATCATATGCTTTTTCTAAATCAAAAAAGACGCTAAGACAGTGTTGCTTGTGTATAAAAGCTTCTCTGACAGTATTTTCAAGGCGGACTAGGTGGTCTGTAGTGCAGCATCCCTTTTTAAATCCACACTGATGGATATCAAGAAGTTCACCAGATTGAAGAACAAAGGTTAGTCTTATATTTAGGACACTCTCGAAGGATTTGGCAAGGCAACTAGTCAGGGCTATGGGTCTATAACTGTTAGGGGAAGTTGGGGGTTTACTAGGCTTAAGAAGCGGTACAATAATAGCTTTCTTCCAGGCTTCCGGTATTTTCCCAGACATGAATATTGTGTTAAAGAATCTTAAAAGTGCGTCCACGGCTGGCTCGGAAAGATGCGCAAGCATTTCATAGTGTATTTCGTCGGGTCCTGGAGCAGTTTTTTTGCCGGCAGATAGTACTTTATTGATTTCTTGGAGGGTAATTAGACAATTGTATTTTTCATTTGTGCCTCCACTTGTTGGGAGCCTCTGTTTTTCAGCTGTGTTTTTGTATTTTAAAAAAGACTGTGTATAGTGAGATGAACTTGAAACTGCAGCGAAATGTTCCCCTAGTATGTCTGCCTGTTCCTCTATGCTTGTTTGTGTGCCGGGTGTTGTTAAAAAAGGAATTGTGAAGGGTGAAAAGTTTCCATTTAATTTGCGAACCTGCTCCCACATTTTTTTAGATGTCATCTGGCTGTTAATGGATGAAACATAACTCTGCCATGATGCTTTCTCGGCACCCCGACGGACGTACCGAGCTTTGGCTCTTGCCTTCTTAAAATTAACGAGATTTTCATGTGTAGGATACCGGCGAAATTTACCCCAAGCTCTGTTTTGTAGTTTTTTTGCATCCTTGCACTCTTTTGTCCACCATATTTTCTGTTTTCGTTGCACCACTCCTGACGACTGTGGAATAGCTGTGAGTGCGGCAGTTATGATACAATTAGTGAACTTTTCATTTATCTGGTCGATGGAGAGATTATCTAAAAGTATATTTTCTAAATTTGCCTTTGCTCTAAAAAGTGACCAGTCGGCGAGGTGCAGCTTCCAGCGCCGTGGCCTTGACGGGATTATTTCCGGTGGGGATGTTAAAGTGATTAGTATAGGGAGGTGGTCACTGCCATATGGGTTGTCAATGACATCCCATTTAAAATCATTAAAAACAGAAGGTGAGCTAAAAGACAAATCTAAAAAGGTCATTTTCCCCGAGGCAGGGGAGCAGTAGGTGGCTTTTCCTGTATTTAAAAGACATACATTGTTTGTGAGGATAAAATCTTCGATTATTTGACCCCTAGAGTCACAGTGCTCGCTTCCCCAAAAAGGGGAGTGAGCGTTAAAGTCCCCAACTACTAGATATGGTTCTGGAAGTTCATTGATAAGTTCTTGTAAATCGTGGAGTGTTAATGTAGAATGTGGAGGAATATATACAGAACAGAGAGAAATTGTTTTATGGCTGACGACACTGACCGCAACAGCTTCAAGCTTCGTTTTGAGTGCGATTTCTCGAGCAGGGACGCCGCTTTGCACGACAATCGCGACGCCTCCAGAGAGTCTATTTGCCTGTTCACGATCTCGTCTAAATGTTTTATAATGCTTCAGGATGTTCATATGTTGCGGACCTAAATTGGTTTCCTGGAGACATAAGGCTACGGGTGACATTGACCCTAAAATGTTTTTTATGTCATCGTAATTTCTCAATATTCCTCTACAGTTCCACTGAACTAGAAAAGCCATGTTTATGTTTTGGGGTAGGAGCAACGAGAGGTTTACTTATGTTCTGGGGCCGTTATGGTAGCCCTGCCTTTTTTTCGCTCAAGAGAGCTGTTCCGCCGCTGTAGAGCAGGCGGGCTGGGAGTTTGGTCCATCACCTCGGAAGAGGTGCTGGACGACCGCGAAGAAGCCGCGGGTGTGTGGGTGTCAGGCCTCCCCCGACGGGGGGAAGTCCTGCGGGATGCTGACTTGTGGGCCGGCACTCCCTGGCTTGTAGTTGGCAGAGCAGCTTTCGCTGTCTCTGCCTGGGGCGTGGATGGCACTGCCACAGGCGCGGTGGAAGTGGCCGCGGCAGGTGCCGGAGCGCTGTGTGGTGCTACGCCCCCGCGCACCACATCAGCGAAGTTAGGTTTCGCTGTGAAGGAGAATGTGTTGGTAAGCGCAAAACGCCTCCTCGCTTCTTTGAATGAAATGTTTTCTTTGGTCTTAATGGTGATGATTTCTTTTTCCTTTTTCCAGGACGGACACGCCCTGGAGTATGCAGCGTGATCTCCTTCACAATTCGCGCAGCGTAGGGCTGCGTCGCATTCCTCAGAAGGGTGGTCCTTCGAAGCGCATTTCGCGCAGGTTTTGCGGCCGCGGCAACTCTGTGAGCCGTGGCCAAACTTCTGACAGTTAAAACAGCGGCGGGGATTGGGTATGTAGTGTCTGACGGTGATTTTCAGGTATCCAACATCGATTGTTTCGGGCAAACTGCTGGTGTTAAACGTGAGGACCATGTGTTTGGTGTCTATTTCTTTGTTGTCTTTGCGGATTTTGATTCTGTGCACGTCAATTACATTTTGATCAGAAAGTCCTTCAAGCATTTCGGTTTCTGTTAGGTGGATGAAGTCAGCCTCTGAGATAACGCCTTTAACTGTGTTAAGAGATCGGTGGGGAGTCACGGAGACAGAGATGTCCCCTATTAAAGCAATGTTTGAGAGTTTCGAGCATTGGATGCTCTCACGGAGTTCGAGGAGTAGGTCGCCGCTGGACATTTTGGATACCTTGTAGCCAGGCCCTAAGGTATCTGTTAAACATTTGGTTACAAGAAATGGGGATATTATTCGAGCTTGCTTTTGGTCACTGTTGCTATGTATCACATGAAACTTTGAGAATGTAGGTTTCTTTTTCGAAAAAAAGTCTGATGCTTCGTTCCGCACTCTTTTGAGAGAGCGATCTAGTTTTGAAAGGGGGGGAGCCATAAAAAAATTTGGTTTTTCGGTCATGGTGGCAGCCACCCACCATGGAGTCCAACAAGGGGACGCGACAGGAACTTGAAGGCAAGTCCTGCCCACGCCAGCTGTACACCTTAACTATAACCTAATATGACTCAACACAGGGTAGTTGGTCACACACGGTTAACCCTCGCCGCCAGGAAAAAGAGGAAAAATTGAAGAAGAGAGGAGGATACAGGAAAGTTGTAAGAAAGGAGATAGGAAAGTGAAAGATGGAGAGGAGAACAGGAAAAGGCGACTGCCGATTTCCCCCGGTCGGGTCAGGCCGGAGGTGCCGTCTACAGGAAGCTGGGGCCAAAGTGGTGTGTTGCCTCCGCCGAGGGGCCTTAAGGGTCCAAACGCTCGGCATCGGCTCAACCACCAGGATTCCCTTTTCCCCGGACACGGCGATGCCACGCACGGCTAAGCGCGGATGCTCGGGTCCGTGGTGACGCATTGTTCACCATCATCCCCCTGAGGGGATGTCCCTGCGGATGCTCGGGTTAACCCCGTGGTGTCGCCACTCACCAACGTCTGCATGCTGCAGACGCCTCCCTGCGGGGAGAATTCAATTGCCACTTGCATAGATGCATGCCTGCCATGTGCACAATGTGCTGCGATTCTTGGCAGATGCGCTCTGCCTACTCAACTATATCAGCGCCTGTCACCAAATCGTCCACATATAAGTCGTTCTTGAGTACATTCGCGGTCCTCGGATAAATGTCTTGCACTGACTCAATGTGATACCTCAGAGTTGCCGCGAGCAAAAAGGGGCTTGATGTTGCCCCGAAGGGCACTCGTGTCATTCGGGACTCTTTTAAAGGAAGAAGAGCTTGTGACTGCTTGGGAGGTCGCTCATACCAGAGAAAGCGCAAGGCGTCACGGTCACTTTCGATCAGCTGCATTTGGAGGAAAGCCTTTTCTATATCGGCCATGACAGCTATTCTGTGGGTTCGAAACCTGATTAAGATGTCTGAGAGGTTTGGGTCCAAATTTGGTCCAGCAGAGAGAACATCATTTAGCGAAAGCTCACCTCGTGCGCTCGAGGAGGCATCGAAGACCACCCTCAGCTTAGTTGTTTCGCTTGTCGGTCTGACAACGCCTCGATGCTGGAGGTAATAAATAGGTCCCTTTGGGGACTCACCATTTTCGTCGACCTCCTCAGCGTGCCCAGCAACCAGGTATTTTCTCAGCGCTCGGTCGTAAACTTGCATGTCACCGTCGTTTCTTATCAGCTTTGTTGTCAACGACCGAAGTCTCTGCGCAGCTATGGCCTTGTTGTCTGCCAAATCTGAGGCATTTTCTTTCCAGGGCAGAGAGACCTGATAACGGCCATTTCTGTAGGTGACGCTTTCTTGAAAGATTTGAAGAACTTCGTCTCCCTTCTCTGGTTTCTGTGCCAACGATTCCAAGATTTTCCAATTCCCAAAATGACTTCAGCTGCCTGGAGAGGTCACCGTTTTATTTCTCAGTGGTCACCAACATGCGCATGACTCCGGTGGTTGTCAAACAGGTCGTCGCTGTGTTTCTTGCCACTCTACCCTGCAGCGTCCACCCGAAGATGGTCTTCATGGCGACAAGCTTGTCGTAGACCCGCTTGACACTTCCAGTGGCGACGTCCCAGTAATGGTCAGCGTCAATCAGGAGAGAGACTCCGGTGTTATGTCAATGGTCGTCCGAGACCAGGTCCGCGAGCTGGAGCCCTTGGTCTGCAGCCAGGCTGGTAGCGGATGCATCAGGTGGTGGCAGGAAGTCCCCGGAAATCTCTGGAACCTCGAGAGCCTCGATTCTTATTACGTGGTCATCATGCCGGCTTCGTAGACGCAACTCGACTCTGTTGCATGTTGTGACGTCTGGCACAGTGGTCCCAAAGGCGTGAATGGCGAGACGTTCTTCTCCCACCACTTGAAGTTTGAGACGCCGGGATACTTCTCGCTTTACGAATGTTCTCTGGCTGCCACCGTCGAACAGAATCCTCACCAAGGCGCGCTTTTGTTTCGATTCCGCCCAGGCTTGTGCTGTCTGTAGGAGCACGTGGGGAGTGCAGCCAGTCTGCGCCACCTTAAAGATGTCTGCACGACAACCTCGAGAGGTGCAGAACCGTTTCTTGAAAGGGGTGGTGTCGACTTGCTGAGATCGCAGACGCCAGTAGCGTGCCGGGCGGAACATTTCGCGCACTTGAGCCACTTTACTGTTCGGCAATCGGCTGCTCGATGATCCCTTTTCGCGGATTTTAAGGTGCACTGAAGAGGAATCTGAACTTGTCTTTTTGCCGCAGGAACTCGATCTACACGTTCCGAGATTTCTGAAAAACTTCAATTCATTGCCCTGTGTGGCCGATTTCCCTAATTAAATCGAATTAACGTCCGGCTTCCGCCTTTTTTTTAAATTCTCCCTCGTAAGGTGGGCGGAGTCGACCAACGCGTGGAGCGCCTTTCACCCAGTCCCGTGGCAGCTTGCCGCTCTGCCATCGGCGGAGTAATACGTAGTAGCAAATAGTCCGTGCGTAGTTTTATTTTTTCTGGCTTATTTTGTGGCTATATTATCTGCGAATGAAACTATTTATTCATGAAAACCTAAAAAACAAAATAAAGCAAAAGCAAAGCCTCCACGAAGCTGGCTAAAAGGCACTTCACGCGTTGGTCGACTCCGCCCAACGTACGAGGAGAATTAAAAAAATAAAGGCGGGAGCCGGACGTTAATTCGATTTAATTAGGAAAATCGTCCACACAGGGCAATAAGTCACGGTTTCTAAGAATGCTCGGAACGTGTAGATCGAGTTCCCGCGGCAAAAAGACAAGTTCAGAATCCTCTTCAGTGCACCTTTAAAGCATCGTCTTTCTTTAGCTGGGATCTCTTTCTTGGCTTCTGGCGCAACGGAGGCCACGCAGTCTGCCGTAACGTAGTCTTCTGCCCCACAGACGGAGCACTGTGACTTGCAGCCCTTTACCGCGAAGACGGCTGCAGATGGTGGCTTCCCCTTAATGCTTGGCTCCCTCGGTTCAACATCCCTGTTCAGGGACTGTCGGCTGCTGCACTGTGCTCATTCTCTGTTCTTCACTTCCGTTGCCAAGAAATCGAGGAAATCTTGGAGCTCGTCTTGGGGAATGGTTGAAGTGGCAGCCTTCCTCCGGTAGTATTCGAGGCCAAGTTGATCTGGGATACTCTTCCGAAGGACAGTCAGCAACAACACGCCGTACGTGCTCGATGTCACGTCCAGTGCCTCGAGGCTTCGGACTCCTGACTGTACCTCATCATAGAGGGTCCTGAGCCTTTCTGAGTCATGGAGGTTGTTTACCGGGCGAACACCGAGCAAGCAAGACATGTGTTCTTGGATGGTGACGTCTTCTCTCCCAAATCTTTCGGTGAGAGTCCTGATGGCAATTCTGTAATTTTCATCGCTTAGGGATAACTCTTCAATAGCCGCAGCCGCCTTCCCTGTTAGATGACTTGTCAGGTACTGAAATTTATCGATTGATGAAAGAGCCTTTTTGTGGATTGTTGAGTTGAATTGATTCCAAAATTTCTGCCATGATCTCAGGTCTCCATTAAACTTGGCGATTTCCAACTTCAGAAGTTTGGTTGTTGCCGATGGAAGCTGGCTCGTGGTAATGCTGGCGTGAACTGAAAGCTGAGAACTAGGCTCGGAAGGTTCCCCCGTTACTGATAGAGTTCTTGACCGGTCTTCGCAAGAAGTTTGGTTTCGTGGGGCTCTTTTTATTTGAGTCTTCGTGATGCTAATCTTCTCACTGTAAGCAGATACGGCGGCTAATTCTGCGTCAAGTTCCTGTAGGTCTATTTGCTTCTCAATGTAGTCGTTAACCGATTTTAGCTCTTCTGCTTGCTCGATAAGGAGGTCAAATTGTTCTTCAAGCTCACCGCTTTGTGCTGCAGGCTCTTGTAGGAGGGCGGTGGCTGCTGCGATGATCTTTTCGATGGCTTGACGAAGTGCGGCTTGCTTCTTTTGGAGTCGTTCTGTGGCGTCTTTGATGGTAGTTGACTAAGTTCTAATTCTGTTTCTTTCAAACTTAGGTCACTGTCTCACAGTACAGTTAGCCCCACAAATTTAAAATGTCTGAGCTGCACTAGGGTTCTTATACTGCGCGTAGACTCGTTCGGGCGGCGGGGGCCGCGCACGCAAGAGCCTCCAAAGAACGATGCTCACTCGACGGATTCCGCTTTGAGACTAGAGGTTTATTTGCAATAGTGTCAGAGCACTGGAAGGAAGAAAATAAAACACACACAGAGGGAAAAGAGGGAGAAGGAAAGCAGGGGGGGGGGGCACTGAAAAGAGAGGCCATCTGCAGCTTCGGCCCGGCCGGGCTCATGACCTTGAGGCGTAGTGGCGTCTTGCGGCCCCGATGCGCAAACCTCGTCGTTGTCTCGAAGCCGGCATGCTCCTCTATTTTCTGCCTTCCGCGCTCCGGAACACGGGGACCATCTCCTATTTTCTTCAGCTGGTCCTTAAGGGTAACGGAGTGAATTCCAAGAGAAGGCGAGCGAGGCAGGGGGCAGCAGCAAGTTCGGTGGGGGGGAAGTTTGCAGGAACACGGTGGACGTAGCTGGCAAAGGACAGGGCTGATTAGAGAGCCATAGGGGAGGCTTTGCCCTGCAATGGGCGTAGTCAGGCTGATCATGGTGATACTGGCAGAAGAGCTTGCTCATGTTACAATTTTCATTTGGTAAATATGTGCTTCTTTTACATGCACACAGCTTTTAAAATGACTAGCCAAGTGATAATTGTATTGAGCTTCATAATGTTTTAGCTCTGAATAAAGGTTTGCAGTGAAAGATGCCTGCACTTGGTCGCAATATGTTACTGCTTTAGGTACATATAAATGGCGACATGGCACACATGATCAGTACATTCTAGTTGCATTGTTTTTTTTTTCAAGGGGTTAAATGCAGGATAAAATGAAAGGGGCATTGGAATTAACTCTTACTTTCATTATTGTCATTCATATTTGCAGGCACCCGGAGAAATGCACGCACACCCAGCGCTCCTTCTCTCAGATGAGCAAGCTAAGGTATCATCCAGCATCTTAGTTTCTTTTGAGCGCTTACAGCTCATTACAGTGGATTTTTTAGATGGGTTTGCTTTGCTTTTGGCAATGTTCTGGGAATTTAATGTCAAGTACACCCCAAGAGCAAAGCGGACTTGTCTGTTGCTTGAAACAATAAAGGGGCTTGATCCTAGTGAGTGCCTCGAGAGTGAGTTTCGGGCAGCCACAGCAATCACAACAATGACTGAGAAATAAAAGTTATCAGTGTTGTACATTTGTGGCACTATTTATTGAAGAATTGCTATTCCCAATGCAGATTGAGCACCATACTAATGTGCTAACTGCACTGTAACCATAAAGGAGTTGTATGAGCAAAAATTATTCTGCTCAAAGATCATAATCCATTTTGCTCACTAAAGCACAGTTCACTCATCAGCGAACAGTAACTGGTGAAAGTACAATGCACCATTTTCCAGCACTCTTTTGTAGATGTAGAGCAGATCGATCCTGGAAAACATATGACCAGCTTGCTCTGAAGAATATGGGAAATAAAAAAAATGGTAGGATACTTTGTAAACACTTGAAGCTCCTTTCGAAGGAGTAAAATAACATCAGGGCTGATACTCCTTTCAGGAGTATAGTTACTCTAAAAAACGGACTCCTGGAACTCTACCTGAAAAAGTGGAGGATGCTGCTTCAATATGGTAGTTTTACTCCTGCGGAGAAGTGCCTGCACTCTATTGCAGGAGTAGTACAGTACTCCATGAGTAGGTGTTCGATCACTCTTTGTCTAGAGAGAGTTATTGAATTCTGGAGAAAGGAGTGGAATATGGGACAAGCGAATACTCCTCTGGGCACTCTTTTAGTTCTAAGCGTGCATGTGGTGCCTGGTGCTGTTTGCTCCACAAGTGCAAAAGAAGTTACTGAACATTCACATTCTGTCCTTTATCGCTTTGGCTAACCTGACCACCACTGCCTTTCGGATCATGGTGCTCTTTGCCTTTGAATCTGTTCAGTTCACCCGCTTCATGCACCTCCATGGGGTTGAAATACACTACTCTGCAGCATACACGGCAGAAGGCAATGGACTGGTCAAGTGCAGCAATGGCTCATTATTATCAGAACTCCGCAAGGCCTCCCCATAAAATAAGCCATCATAGGTGACTACATTAGAGGAAGCAGCATTCACTGTAAACACAACATTCAATGCCAGCACTGGCTTCAGTCCATTTATTTACTCTTTGGGTACATTTCAAGGCTACCAGCGGAACGCCACTACCCAATGAGCAACCCCTCCCTCACGGATAGTCTTCTGGTTGTCCAAGCACTTCGTGCTGAAGCTATGGCTAACTCTGAAGAAGCTCAACATAACTGAAAGAGCATTTATGATAGAACACACCGTCTACATACATTCAGTGTTGGTGATTTCGTGTGGATTCGCCGCCAGCAACCTGTGCTTCAGGAACTTGAGAAACTGCCCCCTCGCTTCAAAGGCATCTGCTGCCTAGTAGAACGTCTTACACCTGCCACATTTAGAGCCATCCATGTTTCAAGCCCATCAAGCAAGCACCCGGCTCAGTCAAGAACAGTGCATGTTTTGCAACTTAAACGTTATGTATACCCAAGCTGAAAATGTTATTATGGGAATATTAATGGTCCCAACTCAAAAGGTTTATTGGCCCATTCCCAGTAGTGGGACCAGCAGCATGTGGGAGGAGAAGCTCACTGAAAGAAAAGCTTAAAATCATTGTCTTTATTTATTGCAGGTATTTTGTCTCAGCTGCTGTGGCGACGCACCTGCAAGGGCGGCAATGCAGAACTTTGTTCAATTCAATGGTTTTTATGGCTGCGGATGGTGCCTGCATCCTGGAGAGAGTGTAGATGGTAAGTGAATTAGTTAAAGCAAAAATCTCAAGAAGTAGCACTAATATATATATATTAAGATGTGCATTCACACATATATGATGTGCTACATTCGAAATGCGAATATTTGAGATGCTTTATTTTTAGTATTGTGCAATTACAATAGCACAAATTTTACTGCACTGCTATCATTGATATCATTACAGTAAGGCGTTTTCTCCTATCTTCTGATCGAGTCTGGACTTTGATAATATAGGGCAGTCACTTTCTGAGCTCTCTGTGGAAAGCCATTGACTTTCTGCTTTTGTTATGTCATGTCATGTTAGGTTTAATGGCACATAGGCAGCTAAGGCCATCATGCGCCAAACACAAGGTATAATAATTTCTGTGCGATTTAATAAAAATGTGAAAAGGTGATCAGTGGTGTAAAGGGCCTAAAAAATTACCTATCTACTAATAACAGAAAAAAGAGATTTAAGAATTGCTAAAGGTAAAAGCTTTAAAAAGGTCAGGTAGCCTCAGCAGCCATCCTTGGCTGGGCGAGGAGGTCGAGGAACCCGACCAATCAAATAAAAGCCTCAGCCCTTTCTTCACGGGTGAGGAAATGGCTGAGGGACATCATGTGAAGCTGTGGGTCATGATTTATATTTTGTTGAGAAAACCTGCTTCAGTTAAAAATTTAAAAACACAAGTTATGTCCACAATTGCATTATCGCCTATGAGTAGCGCTGGGTGGAAAGGAATGGTTTGCGTGTAAAACAGAGAAAAGCACTTTTTCCTTAGTTTTTCGAGTTTAGAACATGAAAATAAAATGTGGTTAACTGTAAGTTCACCTCCACATGCACAAACTGGTTTATCTTGTTTCGTGAGCAGAAAGTTGTGTGTAAGGTGCGTGTGACCTATACGGAGACGGCAGATAATCACTTCTTTGAAACGTTCTTGGTGTACACATGACTTCCATTCTCCTAAAACAGGTTTTACCAAATGTAGTTTATTGTTTATTTCACTATTCCAAGCAGATTGCCATTTTTGCCTTGCTTTAAGATTTACTAAGTTTATGCAGTCTCGATGCGGCACATTTACATTTTTTATTTGCTTGTCACGTGCTTGGGCAGCGCATAAATCTGCTCTCTCATTGCCTTCTATTCCTACATGACTCGGGACCCAACATAGTTTTATGTTGTGTCCTTTAGCTGTGGATGTTACTATGTTGTGTATGATGTCACCGAGTAGAGGAGTGATAGCATTTCGAGAGTGGAGAGCTGTAAGCACACTTAAGGAGTCTGTATAAATGATACCGTTCTTGACGTTCTCGTTTACTATTTTTTCTATGGCAACATATACGGCGTAACATTCGGCAGTGAAAACAGATGCACACTGCGGAAGTCTTACTGTTTCCTCCCAATTCCCTCGTACTACCGCGCTTCCTACATAATTATCTGTTTTTGAACCATCAGTATAAAATTCTGAAAAGCTACTGTATTTTTCTTTCAGTGCAAGAAATTCTTGTATGATATGCTGTTGTGGAGTTTTCTTTTTACGGAACTGTGTAAGTGTGAAGTCGCAGATTACAGGAAAATTGTACCATGGAGGTAGTGGGTCTCGTCTTCGGGCAACGTCAGGTAGTGTGTCCTGCATATCGAGATTTTGGCACATCTCTTCAAAACGCAAGAGCAGTGGCCTGGTAGCTTGAGGTTTGTTTGCAAATATTATTCTAGAAGGACATTTTGTTACAACCGGATAGCAGATGTGTTTTGGTAGTGACCGTATTTTAAGGACATATGCACACGTTAGAGTGGTTCTTCTAATTTCTAGTGAGGGTTCATTTGTTTCTACATAGAGGCTTACTATGGGGGATGTCCTGTATGCACCGCATGAGAGGCGCAAGCCTGAGTTATGTACTGAATCTAATTTTTTTAGGTAAGATGGTCTTGCTGAGCCGTACACAATGCACCCATAATCCAAGGATGAACGTACCAACGAGCGATATATGTGCAGAAGACATGTTCTATCAGACCCCCAATGTTTCCTTGAGAGTACTTTGAGTATGTTTAAAGATTGCGAGGCTTTCTTTTTTAGTGTGTTTATGTGCGGTAGGAATGTAAGTCTTTTGTCGAATGTTATGCCTAAAAATTTATGTTCTCCTTTTACTGGCAGTATAGTTCTGTTCAAATTTAGGGTAGGGTCATTCTGCAAGCCTCTTTTTAGTGAGAAAAGAATCGCTACTGTTTTCTGTGGGGAAAACTTAAAACCATTTCTATCTGCCCATATCACTAGTCTGTTTAATGTTAGTTGTATTTGCCTCTCACAGGTTGATAAGCTGGAGGATGTACATGCAATCTGAAGGTCATCGACATAGACTGAATACATAATGGACTTTGGAATGAAGTTTGCTAGCGAATTCATTTTTATGACGAAGAGTGTAGTGCTTAGAATGCATCCTTGCGGTACTCCATTTTCTTGAATGAAGTTCCTCGAAAGTGTTGAACCCAGGCGTACCTGAAATGAACGGTCGGACAGAAAATCTTTCAGGCAGTTCAGCATCCTTCCACGGATACCTAGATCTGCTAGGTCGCGGAGAATGCCAAACCTCCAGGTAGTGTCGTAAGCTTTTTCCATATCAAAGAAGACTGCCAAACAGTGTTGTTTATGAATGAAAGCTTCTCGTACTGTGTTTTCAAGGCGGACAAGATGGTCAGTTGTTGAGTGCGCTTTTTTAAATCCACATTGGTGGACGTCCAGAAGTTCACGGGATTCGAGGATGAACATTAATCTAGTATTCAATACGCTTTCAAAACATTTTGCAAGACAACTTGTGAGTGCTATAGGCCTGTAACTATCAGGGGAGGTTGATGGTTTTCCATGTTTCAGGAGAGGGACAATTATTGCTTTTTTCCAGGTGTCCGGTATTTTTCCTGATACCCATATTTTATTAAAAAATCTTAAAAGTGCCTCTATGGCAGGTTCCGAGAGATGAGCTAGCATTTCATAATGTATTTCGTCTGGGCCGGGTGCAGTCATTTTACCGGCGGACAGTACTTTATGGATTTCCTGAAGAGTAATTGGGTTATTGTAAGGCTCCTTGGTACTGCTGTTAGTTGGGAGTCTTTGTTTTTCGGCTGTGTTCTTATACTTTAAGAATGACTGTGTATAATGCGAGGAACTGGAAATTGTAGAGAAATGTTCTCCTAGTATGTCTGCTTGTTCACCGATGCTTGTTTGGGTACCAGGGGGTGTCAGAAAAGGAATTGTGAATGGGGAGAAGCTGCCATTTAGTTTACGAACTTGCTCCCACATTTTTTTGGAAGTGATTGTACTATTTATGGATGATATATAATTCTGCCAGGAAGTTTTCTCAGCAGCGCGACGTACGTGACGTGATTTTGCTCTCGCCTTTTTAAAATTGATAAGGTTTTCTTGTGTTGGGTATCGTCGAAAAATTCCCCAGGCTTTATTTTGTTTCTTTTTAGCTTCTTTACATTCTTGTGTATACCAGAACTTGTGGTTTTGTCTTACCAATCCCGAGGACTGAGGAATCGCTAGGCGCGCAGCAGCTATGATACAGGTTGTGAAGATTTCATTCAGTTCGTCAACGCTAAGGCTATCGGAATATATATTATCCAGGCTGGCCTTTTCTCGAAAGAGTGACCAGTCGGCTAAGTGTAGTTTCCAACGGCGAGGTTTACTTTGGATGATTAAAGGTGACGATGGTATGCTGATAATTACTGGCAAATGGTCACTTCCATAAGGGTTGCCCAGGACTTCCCATTTAAAAACTGTAAAAACTGATGGTGAACTAAAAGATAAATCTAAGGGGCTAGTTTTTCCAGTACTTGGAGAGCAATAGGTGTGCTTTCCTGTATTGAGTAGGCACACATTGTTGCACAGTATAAAATCTTCTAAAATGCGACCTCTAGTATCAGTTTGATCACTTCCCCAGAAGGAGGAGTGGGCATTAAAATCTCCGACTAAAAGATATGGCTCTGGTAGTTGTTTTAAAAGTTCTTCCATGTCCTCAAGTGTTACTGTTATATGTGGTTCAAGATAGATGGAACATATTGTGATCGTTTTAAAATGAAGAACGGTGACTGCAACAGCTTCATATTTAGTCTGAAGTTTGACTTCGCGAGCTGGAACACCACTCTGAACAACGATAGCAGCGCCTCCAGAGAGCCGACATGCTTGCTGTCGGTCGCAACGAAACACTTGATATTTTTTCAGAATGTTTTTGTGTTGCGGGCCTAAATTGGTCTCTTGTAAACAAAAAATGACTGGGGAAAGTGAAATTAAAAGATCTGTTACATCACTGTAGTTTTTTATAAGTCCTCTACAGTTCCATTGGATTAAAAAAGCCATTTTTGTTGTTTTTCTTGTTTTTTTTTTGGAAAGATTGAGCTGAAACCTAAGTTTCTGGCTTTTCGGGTCCCGTTATTCTGGCCCGTCCTTTGCGACGCTCGAGTGAGCTGTGCCGCCCGAGCGGGACGGACGTGCCAGGGGTGACATCCATCACCTCGGAGGAGGTGCTGGAAGCCCGCGAGGAAACCGTGCGTGTGCGGGTTTCAGGCCTCCCACGGCGGGGAGTAGCCTGGTTGTCCGCCGACTCAAGGGACGGCTGGACCTTTTTGGGAGACGACAGGGCAGCTTTCGCTGTCCCTGCCTGGGGCGTTGATGGCGCTGCCTGTGTCCCGGTAAACGAGACTTGGGCAGGCGCCTGATTGCGGTGTGATGCACCGCCCCTGCGCACCACATCCGCGAAGTTTGTCCTAGCTGTGAAGGCGAATGGATTAGACTGTGAAAATCGTTTACGTGCTTCTTTGAATGAAATGTTTTCTTTTGTTTTCAATGTTATGATTTCTTTTTCCATCTTCCATGATGGGCAAGACCTAGAATACGCTGGGTGTTCGCCTTCGCAGTTTGTGCAGTGTGGTGATGCTTGACAGTTCTCGGATTTATGTTCTCTTGATGCACATTTTGCACATGTTTGATGGCCACGGCAACTCTGGGAGCCATGACCAAACCTCTGGCAATTAAAACACCGACGGGGGTTTGGAATGTAGGCACGAACTCGGATTTTTTCATAGCCAACTTGAATAGATTCAGGGAGTGTGCTACAGGCAAAAGTGAGTACTAAGTGTTTGGTTGCTATTTCCTTGTCATCTTTTCTGATTTTTATTCGGTGCACATTTACAACATCTTGGTCACTAAGACCTTCCAACATTTCCTTTTCGGTGAGCAAAAGAAGATCATTTTCAGAAATTACACCTCTGACAGTGTTCAGGGATCGGTGTGCAGTGACAGAGACTGCAACCTCCCCAAAAGACACAATGTTTGGCAGTTTTTCATGTTGCGTGTTATCTTTGATTTCGAGCAATAGGTCACCACTTGCTAGTTTTGTTACCCTGTAGCCGGGGCCCAAGGCATCTGACAGACTCTTAGTAACTATGAATGGGGATATCTTTCTGGCTGGTTGCTCTGTTATTTCGCTATGAATAACATGATACTTTGGGAACGTTTCTTTTCTGGTGAGGAACTGAGCTGTTGCATCGGTCCGCCCTCTTTTGAGAGGGCGATCAGGTTTTGAAAGGGGGGGAGCCATAAAAAATTGATGTTTTTCGGTCATGGTGCCAGCCACCCACCATGGAGTCCAACAAGGGGACGCGACAGGAACTTGAAAGTCCTGCCTACGCCAGCTGTACACCTTAACTATAACCTAATATGACTCAACTCAGGGTAGTTGGTCACACACGGTTAACCCTCGCCGCCATGAAAAAGAGGAAAAAACGAAGAAGAGAGGAGGATACAGGAAAGTTGTAAGAAAGGGAATAGGAAAGTGAAAGATAGAGGGGAGGACAGGAAAAGGCGACTGCCGATTTCCTCCGGTTGGGTCAGGCCGGAGGTGCCGTCTGCAGGAAGCTGGGGCCAAAGTGGTGTGTTGCCTCCGCCGAGGGGCCTTAAGGGTCCAAACGCTCGGCATCGGCTCAACCACCAGGATCCCCTTTTCCCCGGACACGGCGATGCCACGCACGGCTAAGCGCGGATGCTCGGGTCCGTGGTGACGCATTGTTCACCATCATCCCCAGCGGGGATGTCCCTGCGGATGCTCGGGTTAACCCCGTGGTGTCGCCACTCACCAACGTCTGCATGCTGCAGACGCCTCCCTGCGGGGGTCTGCTTTTGTGTTACTATTCCAAACAGGTACTGTCAAGTACCCTGTAAACAATATCGTGCCTGACAGGGATGCAGAAGACACCCGGCAGAAGGTGCGTGCAGCTGCGGATGGTGGAGAAACAGTTCAAGGCGTGAAAGGCCCAACGCCATTGAGGAACCTGCAGCACTTTGATGTAATCTGGGGTTTCACTCCAGACTATATGCATTGTGTTCTTCTAGGTGTGTCGCGTCAGATGACTGAAATTTGGTTATCTTGTGTTGGAGAACCGTTCTATATCGGTTCACCACAAGTTCTTGCTGCTTTAGACGAACGCCTCTGTGCCATCAGGCCTCATCTTTCTGTGTGCCGCCTGCCCCGTTCACTTTCTGTACGGAAGTACTGGAAAGCGTCAGAGTGGCAGCAATGGCTGCTTTATTTCTCTTTGCCGTGTTTGGCAGGTATCTTGCCAAAGGAGTATTTTGAGCATTTCGCACTCCTTGTTGAAGGAATTTCTCTCCTGCTGCAGAGAGAAATCAGCAAAGTAGATGTAACTAGAAGTTCGGAGTTCCTCGTTAAGTTTGTCGTCGGAGTGCAGTTTTTGTATGGCAAAAAGCACATGACGTACAATGTGCACCGCTGCACATTCCAAAAAGTGCTGCACAGCTCTGGGCACATTCTTGTTTTCCTTTCGAATCCAATATTGGTCAGTTGAAAGAACTGGTCACAGCGGCCAGAGGAGTGCCTGTGCAAATTGTACAGAGGCTGATGATGGCAAGCAACTACAAAAACATGAAGGCATTAGCTAGTCCTCATACTCGGCTGTTTTTGTCAGGAGCTTGTCCATCAGACAGCAAAGGCATTCTCTTGCCTAGCAAGCCTAGACCTCTCTCTGAGCCACTTCGTGACTTAGTTGAAAACCATGTTGGTGACATTATAAGTGGCCCTGTTGTGGAGCATGACTGAGTTGTTGTGTCTGGGCAAATGTTCCACAGTGAGCAGTACTTAAGGGCAAATAAAACAGACTCTACAGCATTGGTTACAGATCAAGGAACATGCCTCAAGATAGAGCGCATTGTTTCCTTGAAGTTAGTTATATATTGATTTTAATGGCGCAAAAGCAACTGAGGCTATGATGCGCCAAACACAAGGTTAGAGTTTTTGTTAAAGGTGAAGCTTTCTATACTTAGAGTTTGTTTAAAATGCTTGCTTCCTTGAGAAACCTAAAAATACATGAGATGTCAACCAGTGCTCGATCACCTAAAAGTAACATGGGGTGTAATGGGATGGTTTCCCTGTAAAATGTTGTAAAATATTTCTTTCTTAGTTCTTCTAGCTTTATACATGAAATTAAAATGTGGTTCACTGTGAGTTCAGCACCACACATGTCACAGAGAGGTTTGTTTTGTTTGGTTAGCAGAAAGTTGTGCGTGAGGTGGGTGTGTCCAATGCGGAGCCGACATAAAATAACTTCGGTAAAACGTTCTTGATGCCTACACGATTGCCATTCCCCTAAAATGGGCTTAACAGAATGTAATTTGTTGTTTGCGTGCTCTTCCCATGCTGCCTGGCACTTATTTCTGAGTTTACTGTAGATAAACTTTAAACAATCCCTGTGCGGTATGTTCACTTGCTTTATTTGGCCATTCCGGGCTTGTGCAGCACATACATCTGCTTTCTCATTACCTACAATTCCAACATGGCTAGGAACCCAGCAGAATTTAATGTTGTGCTTTTGTCTTGTGATTTTAACTATGTTATGTATGATGTTTCCTATTATGGGTTCAGTAGCATTCCTGGGGTGCAGTGCTTTGAGCATACTGAGGGAATCGGTGTAAATGATGCTATTTTTGATGTTCTCTCTTACTATTTTTTCTACAGCTATGAAGATGGCATAACACTCAGCAGTAAAAACTGATGCGCATTCTGGTAGTCGCATTATCTGTTTATTTTTTTCTTGGATTACTGCACTTCCAACATGACTTTCTGTTTTTGAGCCATCGGTATAAAATTCAATGTAGGTGTCATACGTTTCTTGTAGTGCAAAGAATTCCTGTAATATGTACTCGTTTGGCGTTTGCTTTTTGTCTAAATGTGTCATTGTGAAGTCACATACTGAAGGCAGGCTGTACCATGGTGGCAAATATTCATTCCTTTGTGCAATATTCGGTAGGGCATCTAGTACTGTTAGCTCTTCACATTTATCTTCAAAGCGCAGTAGTAATGGCCTGATAGAATGTGGTTTGTTGATGAATAATCTTTTAGATGGGCACTTGGTGACAACTGGATGGCAGAGATGTTTCGGAAGAGAACGGATTTTTAAGACGTATGTGCATGTTAGTGCGATTCTTCGGTCCTCAAGAGCGGGTTCATTAGTTTCAACGTATAGGCTGGCTACTGGTGATGTTCTGTATGCTCCAGATGATAGGCGGAGACCAAGATTATGAATGGGGTCTAATCTTTTCAAGTAGGATGCTCTTGCCGAGCCATATACTATGCACCCGTAGTCCAGCTTGGAGCGCACCAGAGAGCGATATATTTGTAAAAGGCTTGCTCTATCGGACCCCCACCGCTTCCGTGAGAGCACTTTTAAGACATTGAGGGCTTGAGAAGCTTTCTTTTTAAGGTTGTTAATGTGTGGTAGAAATGTGAGTTTCTTGTCGAAAGTTAGGCCTAAAAATTTGTGTTCTTGTTTAATTGGTAGCGCAGTGTGATTCAGGTATAGACTGGGATCGACCTGTAGGCCTCGTCGCAATGAGAAAAGAACAGCTACTGTTTTTTGAGGGGAAAATTTAAATCCATTTTTGTCTGCCCAAGAACCTAGTTTATTTAGTGTGATTTGTATTTGTCTCTCACAGGTTGATATGCTGGAGGACGTGCATGCTATTTGTAGGTCATCTACATAAACTGAATACATTATGGACTTGGGTATTACTTTAGCTAAGGAATTCATTTTGACTATGAAGAGTGTCGTGCTTAGAATGCACCCCTGGGGTACGCCGTTCTCTTGGGTGAAAGTCATGGAGAGAGTTGCTCCTAGGCGGACTCGGAATGTACGGTTAGTCAGGAAGTCGTTCAAGCAGTTCCACATCCTGCCGCGGATACCTAGCTCTGCTAGGTCACGGAGGATGCCGAACTTCCACGTAGTATCGTAGGCCTTCTCCAGGTCGAAGAAGACCCCAATACAGTGCTGCTTGTGGATGAACGCCTCCCGGATGGTGTTTTCTAGGCGGACAAGGTGATCTGTGGTGGAGCATGTTTTCTTAAACCCACATTTTTGTTTATCTAGTAGTTGCCGAGATTCAAGTACGAAGGTCAGTCTAATGTTTATTAAACTTTCGAAAGATTTAGCAATGCAGCTGGTGAGGGCTATTGGTCTGTAACTGCTAGGACTTGTTGGTGGTTTTCCGGGTTTGAGAAAGGGTATTATGACTGCTTTTTTCCACTCGTCAGGTATATTTCCAGTTATCCAGATTTTATTAAAGAATTTTAACAGTGCCTCTACAGCAGCCTCGGAGAGATGTGCAAGCATAGCGTAATGCACGTTGTCTGGTCCTGGTGCTGTCTTTTTTCCAGAAGATAATACCTTATTTATTTCTTGTAGTGTGAGAGGCTGGTTGTAATCCTCATGAACACCTGCTCCAGATGGAAATTTTTGTTTTTCAGCTATTGCTTTGTGTTTTTGAAATGTGCTTGTGTAGTTGGATGAGCTTGAGATCTCAGCAAAATGCTCGCCTAGTATGTTGGCCTGTTCTTCTAAAGATGTTTGTGTCCCGGGTGCTGTCAAGAGAGGAAGTGTGAAAGGGGTATGGTCACCAGTAAATTTACGCACTTTTTCCCACATTTTCTTTGATGTTGTTGAGCTGTTTATTGAGGAGACATATTTCTGCCAAGAGGTTTTTTCTGCATTTCTTCGGACATACCGCGCTCTGGCTTTTGCCTTCTTAAAGGTAAGTAAGTTCTCTGCAGTGGGATATCGACGCAGAGCGCTCCAGGCTTTGTTTTGTTGTTTTTTTGCTAATGTGCATTCTTTTGTCCACCACACTTTGTGTTTCTTTTGTGCAAGTTCTGTTGTTTGTGGTATAGCGAGTGTTGCGGCCGATATTATGCATTCAGTAAACTTCTGATTAATTTCATCTGTGCTAAGGTCGTCACAAAATTCCTTTTCCAGAGTGGCACTTTTTGTAAAGAGTGACCAGTCGGCAAGCTGAATTTTCCAGCGCCGTGGCCTTGTGGGGATGATTGGAGTGGATGATGAGAGCCTGATGACGGTAGGTAAGTGATCGCTGCCCATGGGGTCATTTAAAACATCCCATTTAAAATCGTTAAAAAGTAATGGTGATGCGAAGGCTAAATCGAGAGAGCTCATTTTTGCTGAGCTTGGGCAGCAATATGTGGCTTTTCCCGTATTTAAAAGACAGACATTATTCGAAAGTATAAAATCTTCGATTGTTTGGCCTCTAGAGTCGCAGCGTTCGCTTCCCCAAAACGGAGAGTGAGCGTTAAAATCGCCAACTACCAGAAATGGCTCCGGCAGTTCATCGATCAGGCCTTCTAGATCTTGGCATGTTAATGTGATGTGTGGGGGAAGATATACAGAACATATTGTTATGGTTTTGTAGCTGATGACGCTAACCGCAACCGCCTCAAGTTTTGTTTTCAGTTTGATTTCTTGAGCCGGGACGCCGCTTTGGATGATGATTGCGACGCCTCCCGAGAGTCTACTTGCATGTTCGCGATCACGCCTAAAAGTTGTATAATGCTTTAAGATATTTGAATGTTGTGGACCAAGATTGGTCTCCTGGAGACATAGAGCTAGAGGCATCACGGACCCTAGAATATGTGTTATATCACTGTAGTTGTTGTGTTGGGTTTATTGGCGCATAAGCAGCTAAGGCTATCATGCGCCAAGAACAAGGTATGAAAAAAAATATGTTTGAACAGAGTTTGAAAACAAAGTGGATAAAAACGGTGGTGTAAAGGGCCTAAAAGTTATTTTTACTAAGTAGCTGATGAAAGACAAGAATTTAAAAAAAATGTCTGATAGCAGAAACCTTTAAAGGTTGGGTTACCTCCGCAGACATCCTTGGCTCGGCAAGGATTTCGAGGCTCCCAACAGCTCAGATAAAGACCTCAGCCTCTTTCTCGTGATTGAGAAAGTGGCTGAGGTGTATAATTGTATGTTACGAAGCACAGGGTGAGTAGATTAGAGTTGATGAAGAATACTGGCTTCCCTTAAAAAGCTAAAAACACACGGTATACTGACAAGTGCATCTTTGCCTAAAATCAATGCTGGATGAAAAGGAATGTGTTCTTTGTAAAAGGTAGTAAAATGTTTTTTTCTTAGTGATTCAAGTTCTGTACATGAGAATAATATGTGGTTTACTGTTAGTTCATCTCCGCACTTTTCACAAACAGGTTTGTCTTCTTTTGTAAGTAGGAAGTTGTGTGTGAGATGTGTGTGTCCAATACGGAGCCGGCATAAAATAACTTCGATGAAACGTTCTTGGTGGGAGCATGACTTCCATTCTTCTATAAATGGTTTTACTAAGTGGAGCTTATTATTACCTTCAATATTCCATTCAGACTGCCATTTATCTCTGAGCTTAAACTGTACTAACTTCATGCCATCTTTGTAGGGAATGTTCACTTTCTTTATTTCTTTGTTGCGAGCTTTTCCAGCACATTCATCTGCTTTCTCATTGCCAGCGATTCCAATGTGGCTGGGAACCCAGCAAAATTTTATGTCTTGTCCCTGTATTGTGGCGCTGGTTATGTTATGTATGATATCCCCGATTAGTGGCATCACTGCATTGCTATGTTGAAGTGAGGTTAGTATGCTCAGAGAATCAGTGTAAATGATACTGTTCTGAATGTTCTCATTCATTATTTTTTCTACAGCCAGTAAGACTGCGTAACACTCGGCGGTGAAAATGGATGCACACTCAGGTAGCCGTACTATTTTTTCCCAATAATTCTGAACTACAGCACTTCCCACGTAGTGCGCCGATTTTGATCCATCGGTATAAAATGCTTCGTATTCTCTGTATTTTTCTTTGAGTGCTAAATATTCTTGTAATATCTGTTCATGTGGTGTATGTTTTTTCCGAAATTGTGTTAATGTGAAGTCGCACACAGATGGTAGGCAGTACCAAGGCGGGAGTGGATCAGGTTTGCGGGCAGTATTAGGTAATATGTTCATTATGTCTAGTTCTTGGCATTTCTCTTCAAAGCGGAGAAGAAGTGGTCTGATTGCTAGAGGTTTGTTGGTAAATATTATTCGAGATGGACACTTTGTAACGAGTGGGTAACAGATGTGTTTAGGCTGGGAACGGATCTTTAAAATGTATGAGCATGTGAGCATTGTTCGTCTGTCTGCAAGTGGTGGTTCATTGGTTTCTACGTAAAGGCTTTTTATGGGTGATGTCCTGTAAGCACCAGTTGAAAGACGCAAACCCATATTGTGCACAGGGTCCAGTCGCTTCAAGTACGACGGCCTTGCTGATCCGTACACTATGCAGCCATAATCTAAAACGGAACGTACTACAGAGCGATAAATCTGTAGAAGGCATACCCGATCAGAACCCCAGTGTTTGCGTGAAAGGACTTTAAGTATGTTCAGTGATAGCGACGCTTTCTTCTTTAGTGCGTTTATGTGAGGCAGGAAAGTAAGCTTTTTATCGAAGGTGATGCCGAGAAATTTGTGTTCCTTTTTTAAAGGCAGTGTGGTTTGGTTTAGGTGTAATGTGGGATCTGTGTGCAAGCCTCGTTTGAGTGAAAAAAGTAAGGCTACTGTTTTCTGTGGTGAGAACTGGAAACCATTCTTGTCTGCCCATGTTGCCAGTTTGTTGATTGTAAGTTGTACTTGTCTTTCACATGTAGATATATTGGAAGATGTGCACGCTATCTGAAGATCGTCGACATAGACTGAATATGTTATGGACCTTGGTATAATTTTGTTAAGAGAATTCATTTTTACAATAAAAAGAGTTGTGCTTAGAATACACCCTTGAGGCACTCCATTTTCCTGAATAAAATCTCTTGATAGGGTTGAGCCTAGACGAACATTAAATGAACGGTTAGTCAAAAAGTCTTTAATTGAGTTCAGTATTCTGCCACGGATGCCAAGCTCAGCTAAGTCCTGGAGGATCCCGAACCTCCAGGTAGTATCATATGCTTTTTCTAAATCAAAAAAGACGCTAAGACAATGTTGCTTGTGTATAAAAGCTTCTCTGACAGTATTTTCAAGGCGGACTAGGTGGTCTGTAGTGCAGCATCCCTTTTTAAATCCACACTGATGGATATCAAGAAGTTCACCAGATTGAAGAACAAAGGTTAGTCTTATATTTAGGACACTCTCGAAGGATTTGGCAAGGCAACTAGTCAGGGCTATGGGTCTATAACTGTTAGGAGAAGTTGGGGGTTTACTAGGCTTAAGAAGCGGTACAATAATAGCTTTCTTCCAGGCTTCCGGTATTTTCCCAGACATGAATATTGTGTTAAAGAATCTTAAAAGTGCGTCCACGGCTGGCTCGGAAAGATGCGCAAGCATTTCATAGTGTATTTCGTCGGGTCCTGGAGCAGTTTTTTTGCCGGCAGATAGTACTTTATTGATTTCTTGGAGGGTAATTAGACAATTGTATTTTTCATTTGTGCCTCCACTTGTTGGGAGCCTCTGTTTTTCAGCTGTCTTTTTGTATTTTAAAAAAGACTGTGTATAGTGAGATGAACTTGAAACTGCAGCGAAATGTTCCCCTAGTATGTCTGCCTGTTCCTCTATGCTTGTTTGTGTGCCGGGTGTTGTTAAAAAAGGAATTGTGAAGGGTGAAAAGTTTCCATTTAATTTGCGAACCTGCTCCCACATTTTTTTAGATGTCATCTGACTGTTAATGGATGAAACATAACTCTGCCATGATGCTTTCTCGGCACCCCTACGGACGTACCGAGCTTTGGCTCTTGCCTTCTTAAAATTAACGAGATTTTCATGTGTAGGATACCGGCGAAATTTACCCCAAGCTCTGTTTTGTAGTTTTTTTGCATCCTTGCACTCTTTTGTCCACCATATTTTATGTTTTCGTTGTACCACTCCTGACGATTGTGGAATAGCTGTGAGTGCGGCAGTTATGATACAATTAGTGAACTTTTCATTTATCTGGTCGATGGAGAGATTATCTAAAAGTATATTTTCTAAATTTGCCTTTGCTCTAAAAAGTGACCAGTCGGCGAGGTGAAGCTTCCAGCGCCGTGGCCTTGTGGGGATTATTTCCGGTGGGGATGTTAAAGTGATTAGTACAGGGAGGTGATCGCTGCCATATGGATTGTCAATGACGTCCCAGTTAAAATCGTTAAAAACAGAAGGTGAGCTAAAAGACAAATCTAAAAAGGTCATTTTCCCCGAGGCAGGGGAGCAGTAGGTGGCTTTTCCTGTATTTAAAAGACATACATTGTTTGTGAGGATAAAATCTTCGATTATTTGACCCCTAGAGTCACAGTGCTCGCTTCCCCAAAAAGGGGAGTGAGCGTTAAAGTCCCCAACTACTAGATATGGTTCTGGAAGTTCATTGATAAGTTCTTGTAAATCGTGGAGTGTTAATGTAGAATGTGGAGGAATATATACAGAACAGAGAGAAATTGTTTTATGGCTGACGACACTGACCGCAACAGCTTCAAGCTTCGTTTTGAGTGCGATTTCTCGAGCAGGGACGCCGCTTTGCACGACAATCGCGACGCCTCCAGAGAGTCTATTTGCCTGTTCACGATCTCGTCTAAAAGTTTTATAATGCTTCAGGATGTTCATATGTTGCGGACCTAAATTGGTTTCCTGGAGACATAAGGCTACGGGTGACATTGACCCTAAAATGTTTTTTATGTCATCGTAATTTCTCAATATTCCTCTACAGTTCCACTGAACTAGAAAAGCCATGTTTATGTTTTGGGGTAGGAGCAACGAGAGGTTTACTTATGTTCTGGGGCCGTTATGGTAGCCCTGCCTTTTTTTCGCTCAAGAGAGCTGTTCCGCCGCTGTAGAGCAGGCGGGCTGGGAGTTTGGTCCATCACCTCGGAAGAGGTGCTGGACGACCGCGAAGAAGCCGCGGGTGTGTGGGTGTCAGGCCTCCCCCGACGGGGGGAAGTCCTGCGGGATGCTGACTTGTGGGCCGGCACTCCCTGGCTTGTAGTTGGCAGAGCAGCTTTCGCTGTCTCTGCCTGGGGCGTGGATGGCACTGCCACAGGCGCGGTGGAAGTGGCCGCGGCAGGTGCCGGAGCGCTGTGTGGTGCTACGCCCCCGCGCACCACATCAGCGAAGTTAGGTTTCGCTGTGAAGGAGAATGTGTTGGTAAGCGCAAAACGCCTCCTCGCTTCTTTGAATGAAATGTTTTCTTTGGTCTTAATGGTGATGATTTCTTTTTCCTTTTTCCAGGACGGACACGCCCTGGAGTATGCAGCGTGATCTCCTTCACAATTCGCGCAGCGTAGGGCTGCGTCGCATTCCTCAGAAGGGTGGTCCTTCGAAGCGCATTTCGCGCAGGTTTTGCGGCCGCGGCAACTCTGTGAGCCGTGGCCAAACTTCTGACAGTTAAAACAGCGGCGGGGATTGGGTATGTAGTGTCTGACGGTGATTTTCAGGTATCCAACATCGATTGTTTCGGGCAAACTGCTGGTGTTAAACGTGAGGACCATGTGTTTGGTGTCTATTTCTTTGTTGTCTTTGCGGATTTTGATTCTGTGCACGTCAATTACATTTTGATCAGAAAGTCCTTCAAGCATTTCGGTTTCTGTTAGGTGGATGAAGTCAGCCTCTGAGATAACGCCTTTAACTGTGTTAAGAGATCGGTGGGGAGTCACGGAGACAGAGATGTCCCCTATGGAAGCAATGTTTGAGAGTTTCGAGCATTGGATGCTCTCACGGAGTTCGAGGAGTAGGTCGCCGCTTGACATTTTGGATACCTTGTAGCCAGGCCCTAAGGTATCTGTTAAGCATTTGGTAACAAGAAATGGGGATATGATTCGGGCTTGCTTTTGTTCACAGTTACTGTGTATAACATGAAACTTAGTGAAAGTGGGCTTCTTTTTCATGAAAAAGTCTGATGCTTCGTTCCGCACTCTTTTAAGAGAGCGATCGGGTTTGGAAAGGGGGGGAGCCATAAAAAATTGATGTTTTTCGGTCATGGTGCCAGCCACCCACCATGGAGTCCAACAAGGGGACGCGACAGGAACTTGAAAGAAAGTCCTGCCCACGCCAGCTGTACACCTTAACTATAACCTAATATGACTCAACACAGGGTAGTTGGTCACACACGGTTAACCCTCGCCGCCAGGAAAAAGAGGAAAAAACCAAGAAGGGAGGAGGATACAGGAGAGTTGTAAGAAAGGAGATAGGAAAGTGAAAGATGGAGAGGAGAACAGGAAAAGGCGACTGCCGATTTCCCCCGGTCGGGTCAGGCCGGAGGTGCCGTCTACAGGAAGCTGGGGCCAAAGTGGTGTGTTGCCTCCGCCGAGGGGCCTTAAGGGTCCAAACGCTCGGCATCGACTCAACCACCAGGATCCCCTTTTCCCCGGACACGGCGATGCCACGCACGGCTAAGCGCGGATGCTCGGGTCCGTGGTGACGCATTGTTCACCATCATCCCCCTGCGGGGATGTCCCTGCGGATGCTCGGGTTAACCCCGTGGTGTCGCCACTCACCAACGTCTGCATGCTGCAGACGCCTCCCTGCGGGGATTATATCACTGTAGTTCCTTAACATTCCTCTACAGTTCCATTGAATCGCAAATATCATGTTTGTTTTTTTGGGTGTGAATGGAACTGAAGGAATTTACTGTTCTGGGCCCGTTACCGGGGTTTTATCTTTTCTTCGCTCGTGAGAGCCGGTCCGCCGCCGTAAAGCGGGCGGAGTGGTAGTTGTATCCATCACCTCACCAGAGGTGCTGGAGGACCGCGAAGCCGCGGATGTGTTGGTGTCAGGCCTCCCCCGACGGGGGGAAGTCCTGCGGGATGCTGGCCCATGGGCCGGCACTCCCTGGCTTGGAGTTGGCAGAGCAGCCTTGGCTGTCTCTGCCTGGGGCGTTGATGGCACTACCACAGGCGCGGTGGGAGTGGCCGCGGCAGATGCCGGAGTGCTGCGTGGTGCACCGCCCCTGCGCGCCACGTCAGCATAGTTTGGTTTGGCTGTGAAAGAGAATGTATTTGTCAGTGCAAAACGCCTTCTGGCTTCTTTGAATGAAATGTTTTCCTTGGTCTTAATGGTGATGATTTCCTTTTCCTTCTTCCAGGACGGACACCCCTGGAGTACGCAGCATGTTCTCCTTCACAATTAGCGCAGCGTAGAGCTGCGTCGCATTCCTCAGAATGGTGTTCCTTCGACGCGCATTTCGCGCAAGTTTTGTGGCCGCGGCAACTCTGCGATCCGTGGCCAAACCGTTGACAATTAAAGCACCTTCGGGGGTTAGGGATGTAGTGTCTTACATTTACTTTTAGGTATCCAACGTCGATGGTTTCGGGCAATGTGCATGTGTTAAAAGTCAGGACTAGGTGTTTGGTATCTATTTCTTTGTTGTCCTTGCGGATCTTGATTCGATATACATCAATGACATTTTGCTCGGAAAGCCCTTCCAGCATTTCTTTCTCGGTAAGGTGTAGAAAATCATTTTCTGAGATGACGCCACGGACAGTGTTGAGGGATCGGTGTGCAGTGATGGAGACAGGTGTGTCCCCAATAGACACTATGTTACAGAGTTTGGTGGTTTGGACATTTTCTCGGAGTTCCAGCAATAAATCGCCACTGGTCATTTTGGATACTTTGTAGCCGGGGCCCAAAGCTTCTGTTAAGCACTTCGATACCATGAAGGGGGATAGAATTCTGGCCTGTTTATCTTGAACTTCACTGTGGATGACATGGAATTTGGCAAATGTTGGTTTCTTTTTGGAAAAAAAGTTCTCTGCTTCGTTCCGCACTCTTTTAAGAGAGCGATCAGGTTTGGAAAGGGGGGGAGCCATAAAAAATTGATGTTTTTCGGTCATGGTGCCAGCCACCCACCATGGAGTCCAACAAGGGGACGCGACAGGAACTTGAAAGAAAGTCCTGCCCACGCCAGCTGTACACCTTAACTATAACCTAATATGACTCAACACAGGGTAGTTGGTCACACACGGTTAACCCTCGCCGCCAGGAAAAAGAGGAAAAAACCAAGAAGGGAGGAGGATACAGGAGAGTTGTAAGAAAGGAGATAGGAAAGTGAAAGATCGAGAGGAGAACAGGAAAAGGCGACTGCCGATTTCCCCCGGTCGGGTCAGGCCGGAGGTGCCGTCTACAGGAAGCTGGGGCCAAAGTGGTGTGTTGCCTCCGCCGAGGGGCCTTAAGGGTCCAAACGCTCGGCATCAGCTCAACCACCAGGATCCCCTTTTCCCCGGACACGGCGATGCCACGCACGGCTAAGCGCGGATGCTCGGGTCCGTGGTGACGCATTGTTCACCATCATCCCCCTGCGGGGATGTCCCTGCGGATGCTCGGGTTAACCCCGTGGTGTCGCCACTCACCAACGTCTGCATGCTGCAGACGCCTCCCTGCGGGGAGTTTCCTTGAAGGATCTAGCGGGCAATACAAGAGTGTTTGCTTCATCGAAGTTTGTAGCGTGTGCCTCATATAATTGTGCACACATATTGAGAGCTCGCCAGGCAGAGTCTACACACTTCATTGAACTCTTACATGGTGTGGCTCCATGCACTTATATTAAGTTCGATGGAAGAGTTTTTTTATAAAGCTGTGTGTAAAAACTATTTCTGTTAGTTAACATATGCATTTACCTTGTCCATACTTCATTGCAGTTCTATTTTTTTGTCATGTGCACAGCCGCCCATCACCGTGTGTATATATACCATCTTTATCAACTGCCCACACTGCATTGTGTGTGTGTGTCCCATCTTTATCAACTGCCCACACTAGATTATGTGTATATGTCCTGCTTGGTCTATCTTCATTAAAGCTAAAGTTCAGTGATCTGTCCTGTTTGTCTTTCAACGTCCGTGTCTCAATGTTCAAGCCGGCCCATGGAAATGGAATTGCACCAACACGGAAACGTGTCATTAATTTGCATACAGCTGTTGGTTGACTGTAAATAACAGTAGAATGGCTGCATAGTTTAATAAGCTATAAATGGCCGGCACTTGGGTTTAAATGTTTAAATGGCTGCAATCATCCAAACTGTAGGCTATTTTTTGACACTATGTTGTGCTGCTGGGCTATCATTGATTCAGACCCAGTCTAGCACACTCCTAGTCGCATGTAAAGCAACAGGTTCTCCACTGAGGATTCATTTAAGTCCTGAACCAATAAGCAACCAGTAAGGCTGAAACCAGAAGGACTCCACTGCCATCTGGAAACAGATGAGCTCGAAATGGAAATGGCATCACTCCTTAAGGGGCCAATAGAGTTCCTTATGGAACCAGATGAGCTCTATCTGGGAATGGCATCACCCCTTAATGGACCATTTGGGGCCCATCTGGTTTTTATAATACCAGATGAGGGACCATTAAGGAGCTCATCAGGTACCAGAAGCCCTACATATTGGACCATTAGGACTTCATCTGGAACCAGGAAGGCTCCTTCTGGGACCATTAAAAACCATAAGGCCCCACTTGAAACCAGAAGTAATCCCATTAAGACATTTGTGCCTAGAAGACACATTGCCGGCTTTGCCTCCGTCCACTGAACAAGATCCACTTGCGCGCTCTCAGCAGTCGACCAGCAGTTTGACACTTAACATAGAAGCTTTTTTTTTAAAAAAAATTTACGCATTTAGTTTTACGCGGGGTAAATTTTCTACAAAAAATTTTTCAGCACCGAAAACGCAAAAGTTGCCGGTCAGACCTTGTCAAACGGGCGATCTTAACCACGGTTTTTGCTAACTATGGTTACTGCTGTCCACACAGCGGACCAAACTGCAATTATGGCGCTAACTGCGGTTATCGCGAACCGAGCTTGGCGACCGCGGTTTGCGTTGTTAACTGAGATGGCGGCGTCTGTGGACAGAAAGTGCCCGTAGGCATCCAAGTGCGAAAATCTCACAAGATGGCCCTTTTCAAGAACGTACTTTATATGCACTAATCATGTTTCAAGAGCAACACATCTAAATAGTGCGTATAGTGCCGTGCGACGGCACTTTTACACAGCCTTATTATTACGTGCTTATTATTTACGAGAAAAAGAGAGTTTTGCATGGTTTTCTGATGCTGGCACCAGGGATCTGCCGTGGAGGTTTCCTTAGCACGGACGGCTTGCGAGCATATATTTGCTGCAAGATATTTGCCAATGTCGCTTCGCTCCGGATCACCACGTCACTTCGTTCGTTGCACCGGAACCCAGAATGGTAGCGAGCTTTGGTAACCATCGTTAAGCATAACCGCGTTTAGATAGCCCGTGTGACTAGGTAAAAAGAACACATCAAAACGGGTTTGCTGTGAGATGACTGCAGGTCAACTAACAGGCAGCTGCCACTGTAACAGTGAGGGACATCGAAACAAAAATGGCGGCTGACAGCGCAAAATGGTCATCTTCCCGTGCCATCTGTCAGCAAGTGCTGACAGATGGCACTTGAAGGTGGAAAGTACGATCACTATCGGCTAGTCTTGGCACACAAAAAATCACAGCTGCAAGTTTGGGAAGCGATCATTATGTGGGGAAAAAAAAAGTGAATTCTGACAACAAAATTCAGGGGTGCGATCATTACACGAGTGCAATCATTATGCTAGTAAATACGGTAATCACTCATTATCATCCACCTAAGTGCAGCCATATGACTGCAATGGAAAGCTGTAGAGCTTTCTCAGAAGCTTTGCAGTTGACCGAAAAAGTTTTGCTTCAATTACAATAATGAGAAATTGCTACGTTAGTACAAATCATCTTCACCTTTGGGCATTCCACTATACACTGCAGCAGCAATATTCAAGTGATGTATGGGCTTCAGGCACTACAGGCTTTTAGGGAAAGTACACAGTTAGGGGTAGCATGGACCAGGTTGTTCCTACTGACAACAGTTATTGAGCAGTCACTGAGCTGCTGATATTCTGAAGTTTCATTTTATGTATTATGCATACTTCAGAATGGTAGAGCTGTTGTATCAGCAGAAATTACATTTTGGTTGAGTGAATAACAAATCTATATTAAACCCTTAAAGCAAACAGTGCCACGTGAGCAAAATGCATTTTTCTTCTTTCAGAAAACATTCTACATTGTCTTGATGGCAATGGTTGGTGCTAATCACAAGGAGCCCCAGGACGCCACAGTGATGGAGAGATTTTTAAAGCATCCACATTTGGAAAGCGCCTTAGGCAGGAATCCCTAGACATTCCAGCTCTAGCAAGACTGCCGACAGCATCCAGATGGCCTCTTGTGTGTTCGTGGGTGATGAAGCGTTTCAGTTGAGACGAGACTTTATGCGGCCATTTCCGGGAAGGCACATGGACTGCAAACACGAGAGTTATCAACTACAGATTGAGCAGGGCAAGGTAATCTAGGCTCTCATTCTTTTGTACTCAGCTTGAGATTGCTCGAGCAAGATCCAAAAAAAAGTCACAAGTTTTGCAGATTAATAAATTTAGTGCATCTAATTCTTCATTTGAAGTGCTTCTGCTATTACTGTTCATATGGTAACTCGTCTTAACTCATTCAAGTATGGCTGTTACAGCAGTGTAATAATTTGGCACTGAAATCTTAATCTTGACTTGTTTTGGTGTTCATTTAAAGTGTTTTCAAGTTTCAGCTTTCCTTATCTTTTGTTTACTGTCTCTTGCCTCATTTATTTGTAGTTATAGAAATTCCTCTTCTGCAATATACAAAACTGACTTTTTTTTATTTTGCAGGCGCACTGTGGAGAACGTGTTCGGGATTCTTGCATCTCGCTGAAGAGTTCTGCTGATTCTTCTGAACCATCTGCCCCACAATGCCGAGTTTGTTGTTCTTGCTTGTTGTGTTCTTCACAAACTTATGAGTACAACGGCAGAAGAGTATGTGCCAGTTGGCTGTGTGGACTGTGAAGACAAATTCGGGAAATCCTTCCTTGGACAATGGAGGGCGGAAACAGAAAAAAAAAACAGCTGATTGGGCTAGAAAGGACAAAATCGAAAAAGTTTACCCAAAGTGCATCGGATGCACGCAATAGTTCATTCCATTCGAGAATGTGACACTGCCAGTGGATGTGCCTCACAGCCGCCTTGGATGCAGGCCCTGCCTTCAGCGTAGATACCGTTAAGGTGTGAATTGAGTTTGTTTAGAGAATTTCTCATTGCGTTTATGATTTTTCTGTTAACAGTTATTTCCCAGCTTGGAGGGGTTGAGACATCAAACTTTGAGGCTATACAAAGCTTGTTACGGGCTCCCTCTGTATGTAAGATCACCTGTGGCCAAGTTTGGATGTGAGCAGTGCTCAAAATATATTTTAATTCACCTCCAGAGTTCATAAATGCCCTTCACACACAATCAGCTTGCTCCAGCTCGTCAAAATGCCTAGCGGTGCCGCAGCAGTAGCAATCCTGTGGCCCTCTTCATTTTGTGTTGCACACTTGAGGTATGATATGTGAGCCGTTGTGCACCATGGCACAGTACAATAAAATGGTCGTGTGTGCGTGGCTGACTTGTTGCTGAAACAGTTCGTATTTAGAACATAATTTGCAACGGATGACAATGAGTGGTACCATTACTATCTCTGCGCAGCCTTCCGGCTAGATGAATCAGAACAGCGCGTAACTTTCTTTTCTGCGATAGCTTTCGCATATATATAGTACCGATCCTGGCTAGCTGCAGCATGTTACGTTGAAATTAGCTGAGCGACATGCCTGCAGATGAAAAAGGGTATCCCATTGGCTGCCTCGATCCAATGTGCTCTCCATAGATGGCACTGTAATGCAGGTTTGCCTTGCTCCACTGCTTTCTGCGTGAAGCGCACTACTTATGCTCCTGATAGTACATCTGTATGACTGCAGTGCCATTTAATCCATGTTATACTATTTTTCTGGCTGAAGGCACCACAACCTGCCGAAATGCCATCCTGCAGTGCAACTACCAACCAGGCCTCCAATGTGTGCGCCACTCGGGTATGAATTGAGATTGCAGGTCGCCACTATATTTCGTAAAATTTCACGTTTTTTACCTTATTCTTAAACTAAGCTCCACGTATGTGTGATTATCATTACACAATAGATGGTGTTGCTTTTCCAGTTTACATAGGGATATTATGGTTTTTAAAAGGTTTCAGGGTAGTGTTGTATTTTCATGTTTTTTAATGTTGCAAAACTGTCTCATTTGACACATTTTCTTAGTTATGCATGTTGTGTGTTATTTGCGAACAGAGTTAATGGGGGAACAGAGTTAATGGGGGAACAAAAGGAAGAACACTAGAGTTGGCGAAGCGGCCTGCAATACCCGAGCATCTCTCTTCATTCAGGTCATGCATATCTGTACTGAAAGTTCATAGATGTTTAGTGCTGTACAAAGTATGCTTCCTCCATGCCATGCACCATTGTGAACAGTAAAACATCGTTAATGGAGATGCAAACTGGAAAAATTTCCAATTAACTTCGTATGTTGACTTACCAAATCCCCACCAATGCCAAAAACCGTTTGCATTGTAATAAGTACAATGGGTAAAAAATGCGCTGTGGTTTTGTGCATTTCACAGGAGGAGTGTCTAACACTATGGGCTGAAATGGCCATTAATTCGGAGTGCGTTGTGGTTTAGTGTACAAAAATATTAAGCTTTTAGTTTATTTTAAAACAGCCGCCGCAGTGGCTCAATAGTTATGCTGCTCAGCTGCTGATTCAAAAGACACAGGTTCGATATACCTGGGTACGACTTGTATCTAGACTGCATTCTGCAATGTACATTTTTTAGCTTGGCAAAGAAGGAAGCTTTTGCTTTGTAACATCACATTCAAGGTGCTTATGGGGTATTAATGTACACAAGACAATGTTTTCTGTTTTGGGCTAAGAGTTTATTGATAGTAGTTGGATAATCATGCGTAGGTCAAGGGCCGCACCAGTCTGCAATTAGTACCTAAATCTAAAAAAAAAGCAAATTCTGGTAAATTATTCCTTTTACAAAGATTTTACACTGCACTTAGAAAAAAAAGTGTCTGCCCTGCCAGTATTCTCCCGGAATGAATGTAACGCCCACTGAATATTTTTTAGGTAGTTAACAGTGACACATGGTGAAATGTACCGATGTTTCATTCCTTTAATATCCTGTAGGGAATAAAAAATTGGTAGTTTCTATGCCTGTTTTAGGCACTGATGGTATACTCTCTGTGTAAGAACCTATTTATGTTACCTATAACATCTTCTTATCAGTTTCTCACATTGCATGGTACACAATCACTGAAGCCTTGCATATTTTCTATGTTTTCAATTGCGTCCTTAAATGGTAGTCTTTTTTTTTCTTATGCTGCATTCTTTTTTCAGCATTTTTGCTGCATTCTTTTTCAGCATTTTGCAAATGTATAGCAACTTGAGCGGTACCGAATCATTAAAACTTCAAGTATTTCGTGAGCATATATGCTATAATTATCCCTCACGTGTCTGAGATCTTGGTGTCTTAGTGTAAATGATATTTGGGAACTTAATCCTGCTAAGAAAGAACACTGCAAGGGGTACCAACAGCATTTACTTTTATGCCAGCACTCTTTTCTTTGACCATGCAGGTACTTATTGGGCCTGGTGTCCAGATCCCTTCTGATAAGTGGCAGCATCTCATGGACCAACCAAAGGATAGCCTCTTTGTGCAGGAAGCAGCAAAAGAAATTTGGGGCATCCAGAAACTATACAACAGGAGTGTTACTGGAGCCCCTTACCGTCACTACCTGCATAAAGAGGGTGGCCCTGAGACCTCTGAAAAGAAGGTGCTGACACCAATGAAGCTTGATGCTCTCAAAAGTATGTCCTTTTCTGTCATAATTAAGCTTAGTTTTCTTGAATTAGACTTGCAGGTGGATGTGCAAACTGTGGGTACGGCAAAAGGGCTGAAATGTATTGTGCCCATATTGCATGCCTTGAAATTGAGTAGTGCACTGTGATGTTTGCGCACTGCTCAGGCTGCTGTGTATGTCTAGGCAGCAAGGAAAATGATGTTTTTTTGAGTGGTGCTGCAGTTGAGACTTGCTGGCCGGTGCACTTTACACTTAATAGTGTAGTCTTTCTATCATCCTGAGTTAATCGGTACTCATGACTCTGGCATGCTAGGTGCCAACTGGACTTTGGGCTCAAGTTTGGGTAGGCACACTTTCACTGGAAGTGCCTAGTATATGAGGCCATTTTCTGTAAGATTGTAGCATATGTGTGCTAGTTAATGCTGTGGTTTGTGAGTTGTAAGCACAGTAGCTTTGCTATTGCTGACTTGGCAAATGTGAACCATAAGGTGATTTTGTGTTAGTGCAAAGTATCGGCAGCATGTTCAAACTGCTCAAATGAACTGCATGCAGCTCGTTTGGAGCATGCTCCAGTGATACGGCAACATGGTGTCACATTTAACATCAGAAGGCACACCACCTGTGGTGTGCACAGCACCACTCATGTTTTCAGCCAGGGGTTGTGAGCTAGAGTGGTTGGCTCTCAGGTTCACTGACTAGGAGTGGCTACCTTGTAGCAATGTGTGCCAATTACAGCTGTGTCACCAAGTCAACCACCTGAAAATGAGCCTCCAGGTCTGAATAGCAGATTAGTTTTCACATGCTCACCAGTGGGCACCACAGTGGACTCACTTTAAACGAAACTCAATGGGGACAAGGAAAACTGTTTCATTTATTGGTAGTTTCATTTAAGGGTTGTGACTCCCAAAGAAGTTGTGCAAGGTAGTTTGCTTTAGGTTGGTATGCCATCGCTTCACCAAGTAGTCACTCATCCTAGTTAGGCTGCACATGTGCTCCGAGCAACCTTCTTGCTGGAAGCACTGCTGGAGTAGTTCAACTACCTGGATTGCCTCATTAGTCGCCACAAGGGAGCTGTGGTTGTCGTCATGGTCGATCTCATCTTCACTCTCATTGGCAGTGCCTCCCTCAATAGGCCCGGTCACAGGAAGGTTCGAACTTCAGGCGCACTTAAACCACAGGAAAAGCACCTTCTCAAGGTCCTTGTGGCCGGCTAGACACATCCTCTTCCTATCAGGGGCGAAAGCGCCGCTGTTGTATGCTTCCTCAATCTTCTCGCGGTCCTTCAGTATCCTCGAAAGCATGCAATTCGGGATGGCATGACTTTTCGCAATAGCGGTGTTGGACACCTTGGCACGTTTCACGTCTTCAAGAATTTTCATCTTGACGTTTAAAGTCAAGACATCATGGGGACGCTTTTTAGTGGTTCCCTCCATGTTATACGCAGGTATAAAGCGACGACCACAAAGCATGAAATGGCGTCGATGGGGTCCAACAAAGTGCACAAGATGTCACTGGGTTGGATTGGATTCCGGATATCGACACCAACGAACACTGTGTCAATGGCGATGCGGCATATGCTCAGTTTCGGTTTCGTTTAAGCGTGTTGAACGCAAAATGGAGTTTCGATTCTCGAGCACGCCTTAGCACTGGTTTTTACAGAAAACATACTACTTGTTTTGAAATTGTTTAAGAGGCGTTTTCATTCATGCGAGTTCGTTTAGCGTGCGTCCACTGTACATATTGTACAAGTGAATTCCTAGGTTGATTTTTGCTACAAAAATAATGGTTGGCTGACAGAGGTGTGTAATTAAATTAGCCTGAAAGCATTTCAGTTGCGGTATGGCTTCGCGACCTACGATCCCAAAACACGATTTCGGGACAGTCATGGGATCGCGTGGAAAACGATTTGCGCAAAAGCAAGGATGCCGACCAAAGGCAGCAAGAACCTGGAGGGTTGAAAAACTACGCGATATCATTATCGGATATTCATCTGATGACGTTTACAACGCGGATGAGACTGGTATGTTTTATCACTCTTCCAAACAAGACAATGGCATTCAAGGAAAACAGTTGCAAAGGTGGGAAGCAGTCAAAGGGAAGAGTTATACCTGTGCTAGACAAATACGTTGGAATGGCATTCGAGTTGAGACTTCGAATGGCATTTAGAATCGACGGACCCGCGCGGTGATACACAACCGGTTCCAAATGCATTCGAAAGCTTCAATATTCTGACGCATGCTTCAGGGGCGCTGCTGCCGTCAGGTTTTGTTTTTAAAAGTATAGCAGCAACATTTAATTTGTATAGTTGCAATCCGCTAGAAAACTGCACCTTTCAGCAATAAAACGTCTTTTCCCAGAAAATTTTGTATTTATTCATTACTAAACGCCTCTGTGTTAGAAAAGAAGCACACGCCTGACGTCATATTTTTATTTTTCTTTGCGGTCTGTTGGCTACACTGGTCTTCAACTACTGCATTCCTGCTAGCGGGTCGCTGTTTTCTGCAACCTTGTGAACATGAGTGACGACGAAGACTTTCGGATAGCTTTAGGGGTGGTTAATATCATGCAGCTGGACTCTGAAATAGAAGCAGCAAAAGCCAAAGCCGTCGAAATTGAGGAGCGGCTACATTTCCTCAACGGCATGATCATTGGAGCTGCCATGGCATCTGCACAAGTGGAAAGGAGAGTACGGGTGCTCCCTCGCAATGAAGGATGGTTCGAGCGCATTGTGCCCCAGCTTAGTGAACTGGAATGTAAAAGGCACTTCCGTAACACGCGCTACTTTTTTATATATAGTTGATAAGTGCTAACGGATGGTGCAGTGCATGGACACTAAGAAGTGTGAAGCTATATCTGTCGAGAAGCGGTTGCCATCGGACTTTCAAGTTATGCTCCTCGGCGGAAGACGACTGTCACCCTCACTTTCGGTGTCAGGCGGTCGTCGGTGAATTCAGTGTTCCACGAGTTTTGTTTGGTCAACGTTGAAGTTCTGGATGCCGACTGGGTCCGGACGCCAACTGCGCAAGGCATATTGCGACACATGCAAGTTTTTTGCCATGTCTGCATTCCTGCACGCAGTGGTGGGTGCCTTGGACGGGTGTCACTTCCCTCTGTTGCCGCCGGAAGAACACGCTAGAGACTACATGAACTACAAGGGGTGGTAAGCAGTTTCCATAATTTGATCACATCTTAAAATGTATGATATTAATTTTTCGAGGCTGTGATTAAAATGCAAACAGAGGCAAACTTTTACGCTGCGTGGCTTCCTACTGAGTACCTGAATTAAAAACTGTGTTTTATTGCTGCTAATCTGTATGGTACAAAAGCCGCGCCAGCACGTACAAACAACCATGTTTTCCTCAATACTTCCACTTGAGCTGGTTTACTCCCAGCCCGTTTTGATTTCAGTGGCAGTGCTGACCCATGGCGTGATTATGGGGCATTCTTGGAATAGAGTTTGTGGAGTAGAGAAGAGTGAGAAGGTCATTTTAACTCTGTGTGAAATATTTTTAATTCAAAGAAAGCGGGCTAATGTCATGTACTCGTACAGGGAGGGGGATGACGTCCCTCCCTCCCCTGCTGTACTGGTTGTATATGTTCCATTTGCACTTTTTGGAAGTTGTGATACTTGCAATGTATTCATATCACGTGTTCACTGGTCCTAAAACTCTGCAGGCAGAGCATAATCCTTCTGGCCCTGGTGGACCACCGATACAAGTTCATGTTTATCAGTGTTGGTTGGCCAGGACAATGCCGTGACTCCTATGTGTACCATAAATCAAGCCTGTCGGACATCATTGATGGACCCCTGTTTCAGTCAGCAGTTACCATGATGCATTTCCATCAAATTCTCTTAAGTGATCTCGTTTGATATTACATGCCTTTTTTTCTTGTCATGTACAGCTGCCAGTAGCTGATTTCCCACCAGAGGAAAGTGAAGCTGTGGCCACATATCCAACCGATACAGACTTCGTGGCTGCAAGCGGTAGTCCACGAATGGAGAACCCAGCACCCACTGCGGACGAAACTGGAGGAGCAGTGGTCAATCCTTCCAGCAGCCCAAGCACAAGCAACAGCATTGAAAGAACTAGCAGGAAGCAATTTTCCAATTCAGTGTTTAGTGACCTGATGACGATGCATCAGCAAGCTGAAGAGCGTGCGGCCAAGGCTACTTGTGACAGCCTTGAATTAGGGAAGGAGCTTGTGCAGCTGCAGAAGGAATCGAATGACATGCAGATAAGTTGTCTGCAAATTATGAAGGCATATTTTGAATTCAAACAGAAAGATAAATAAATTCTGTATGTGTGACCACCTTTTGTGGCAAATGAAGCACTAGCAATGAAGCACTAGGGCATTGAGATGTTATTTTGCCTAAAGCGTCAATGTTTTATTATGTGTCTCCATCTGTGTGTAGGATAAGTAACAGTGTTAGCTAAAACCGCCCATGACCGCCTCTTTTTAATTTCCGCTGTTTGGGTGGTGCTACTGGCGAACTGATAAGATAAAGCACGCAGTATTAGATGCAATTGAAACTGCATGCCCTCACAGTGTTTTTAAGCCATTGCCTCCCGACACAACAAAAGCATGACTGAACTCAAGAAGTTTTTAAATGATTGGTCACAAAGACCGGGAAACCGACCTCTACAAGTGTGGCTGTTGTGCAAAAAGAATGGGACCGTAATTACTGCCCATTGCACTTGTATGGCAGGAGCTGGTGAAGCGTGTTCACATGTTGGAGCTTGCTTGTTCGCATTTGAAACAGGCGTTAAAATAAGGCAGTCAACAAGTAGCGCACAGAAGTACAATGTGTGGCTGCCAGCTTATGTTGAAAAAATTCCATTCAAAAGGCTGAAAGATATTAATTTCCAGTCATCAAGTGGCAAGAAGAGGGTGCTTGACACTATCACCGACCCTTCAAAGGACGCAAGACTGCTCAAGCCACAGGCACATGTTCCACCACTTTCTGCCTTGGAGCGGGAAACATTGTACAAGTCAATCCAGGATGCCAGTGTTGTACCAGCAGTTTTTTCAGTGTTCCCTGGCTACAATGGCAGCTTCAACAATCTAGTCACAAAGCAAGATGCAAAGCTTCGATCTCTGCATTCTGAGGAAATGCTGCCAGACGACCTAAATACCTTGGTCGAAAAGGCCAATGACATAATTCTGACACTTAAAATAAGTGAGGAGATTGTAAAAGCAGTTGAAGCCTCTACAAGGCAACAAAGCAGTTCATCAACCTGGTATTTATACCGAGCAGGAAGGGCGACTGCATCAGTTATGAAGCGTGTCTGCCACACAACCACAAATAATCCAAGCATATCACTGCTGAAATTAACATGCTGCCCTGAGAAGCAGTCATTAAAGATGCTTGCCATCATATGAGGTATAAGGAATGAGCCCCATGCCTTAAAGGCATATCAAGTCAATGGGGCTAGAAAGCAAGATTCTTTCCAGTGCTCCAAGTCAGGGCTTCACTTAAGCACAACACATCCTTTTGTTGGAGCCACGCCCGACTGTCTTGTTTGCTGGACATGTTGCGGAAAAGGAGTTGTGGAAGTGAAGTGTCCATATTCACTTCGGCAAGTAAATAATGCAACAGAAATTGCCACCCCAAGTTCATGCCTGGAACTCATCGATGGAGTCTTAAGACTAATACCCCTGTCACACGGTCAGTTTCAATGGCCATCAAGTCGAGGGCCTTTGAGATTTTCGATCGCCATCGAACTCGAGGGAGTTGTGGCGCTGCTACACGGCAAATCTCAATGGCCATTGAAATGGTTCTCGCGTCTTACGCCAAGGATGTGTGGCGCCACAGTCGCTACTTTCGATTTTGCGCAAATAAGAAAAATGTTTTTATAAACCGAAATTATAATGTATTAATGAACTTTTTTTGGAGTCGTAGAAAGCTTGTAGCTATTATTAAAGGCTTATTACGTTTTCTTGTAAGACATTTTTGTTTGTACAATTTGCTGTCGAAGTTTTGTAACGCTCTGGAAACACTGACACCGGTGGCGTTTCCGTGGTCTGTTTGCTTCCTACTGCTTCGTGCATAGGTCGTGTTTTTTGTGTGCTCGCTTACGGAGGTTCCAATCTCTCGAATCCTGCGTGCTGGTGCCTTTTCACCGCCATGGGTGACGAAGCGCGACACACTCGGGATGCACAGACGGAGGTTATGGTGCTTCTGGCTGCCATCGCTCAGCTTGACGCTGACATCGAGGCGTCGAAAGCCGGGGCAGATCGGATCGAAGAAGAGCTGGTGTATGTCAGTGCACTGAACGCGTCCATATTCGCATGCGGCAGGACCGTGAACCGCGAAAGGTGGTGTTTCGACCGGAACACAAAGTGGTTTGAGGAGACGCTGCTGCAGCTTGGCGAAAGGTACTTTAAGTGCGCGTTTCGTGTGACGCCTGCTACCTCCATTAACATTGTCGACACTGTGCGCCCGCTGCTTGAGCGGCAAGACACCAACATGAGGGAAGCTACCCCTGTCGACAAGCGAGTCGCCATCGGGCTGTACCGGCTGTGCTCGTCAAGCGAAGAACGCAGCATCGCAGAGTTGTTCGCCGTCGGACGGTCGACAGTGAACCAGGCGTACCGCGAGCTTTGCGAGGCCGTTGTCCACCTTATGGAAGGTGACTGGGTGAAGATGCCGACGCTGGACACCATGCCTGAACACATCAGGGAGTTCAACGCAGCGTGCCAGTTTCCGCAAGCGGTCGGAGCGTTGGACGGGTGCCACTTTCCCGTGTCACCTCCCAAGGATAGTTAGTTATATTGATTTTTATGGCGCAAAAGCAACTGAGGCTATGCTGCGCCAAACACAAGGTTAGAGTTTTTGTTAATGGTGAAGCTTTCTAAAAATACTTAGAGTTTGTTTAAAACGTTGGCTTCCTTGAGAAACCTAAAAATACATGAAATGTCAACCAGTGCTCGATCACCTAAGAGTAGCATGGGGTGTAATGGGATGCTTTCCCTGTAAAATGTTGTGAAATATTTCTTTCTTAGGTCTTCTAGTTTTATGCATGAAATTAAAATGTGGTTCACTGTGAGTTCAGCACCACACATTTCACAGAGAGGTTTGTTTTGTTTGGCTAGCAGAAAGTTGTGCGTGAGGTGGGTGTGTCCAATGCGGAGCCGACATAAAATAACTTCGGTAAAACGTTCTTGATGCCTACATGATTGCCATTCCCCTAAAATTGGTTTCACAGAATTTAATTTGTTGTTTACGTGATCTTGCCATGCGGCCTGCCACTTATTTCTGAGTTTACTGTTGATAAACTTTAAGCAATCCCTGTGCGGTATGCTCACTTGTTTTATTTGGCCATTCCGGGCTTGTGCAGCGCATACATCTGCTTTTTCATTACCTACGATTCCAACATGGCTAGGAACCCAGCAGAATTTAATGTTATGTTTTTGTTTTGTGATTTTAACAATGTTATGTATGATGTTACCTATTATGGGTTCAGCAGCATTTCTGGAGTTCAGTGCTTTGAGCATACTCAGGGAATCGGTGTAAATGATGCTATTTTTGATATTCTCTCTTACTATTTTTTCCACAGCTACAAAGATGGCATAACACTCAGCAGTAAAAACCGATGCGAATTCTGGTAGTCGCATTATCTGTTTGTTTTTTCCTTGGATTACTGCACTTCCAACGTGACTTTCTGTTTTTGAGCCATCGGTATAAAATTCAATGTAGGTGTCATACTTTTCTTGTAGTGCAAAGAATTCCTGTAATATGTACTCATTTGGCGTTTGCTTTTTATCTAAATGTGTCATTGTGAGGTCACATACTGAAGGCAGGCTGTACCATGGTGGTAAATATTCATTCCTTTGTGCAATATTCGGTAGGGCATCTAGTACTGTTAGCTCTTCACATTTATCTTCAAAGCGCAGCAGTAATGGTCTGATAGAATGTGGTTTGTTGATGAATAATCTTTTAGATGGGCACTTGGTGACAACTGGATGGCAGAGATGTTTCGGAAGAGAACGGATTTTTAAGACATATGAGCATGTAAGGGCGATTCTTCGATCCTCAAGAGCGGCTTCGTTAGTTTCAACGTAAAGGCTAACTACTGGTGATGTTCTGTATGCTCCAGATGATAGGCGCAGACCAAGATTATGAATGGGGTCTAATCTTTTTAAGTAGGATGCTCTTGCCGAACCATATACTATGCACCCGTAGTCCAGCTTGGAGCGCACCAGAGAGCGATATATTTGTAAAAGGCTTGCTCTATCGGACCCCCACCGCTTCCGTGAGAGAACTTTTAAGATATTGAGGGCTTGAGAAGCTTTCTTTTTAAGGTTGTTAATGTGTGGTAGAAATGTGAGTTTCTTGTCGAAAGTTACGCCTAAAAATTTGTGTTCTAGTTTAATTGGTAGCGCAGTGTGATTCAAGTATAGATTGGGATCGACCTGTAGGCCTCGTCGCAATGAAAAAAGAACAGCTACTGTTTTTTGAGGAGAAAATTTAAACCCATTTATGTCTGCCCAAGCACCTAGTTTATTTAGTGTGATTTGTATTTGTCTCTCACAGGTTGATATACTGGAAGACGTGCATGCTATTTGTAGGTCATCTACATAAACTGAATACATTATGGACTTGGGTATTACTTTAGCTAAGGAATTCATTTTTACTATGAAGAGTGTCGTGCTTAGAATGCACCCCTGGGGTACGCCGTTCTCTTGGGTGAAAGTCATGGAGAGAGTTGCTCCTAGGCGGACTCGGAATGTGCGGTTAGCCAGGAAGTCGTTCAAGCAGTTCAACATCCTGCCGCGGATACCTAGCTCTGCTAGGTCCCGGAGGATGCCGAACTTCCACGTAGTATCGTAGGCCTTCTCCAAGTCGAAGAAGACCCCAATACAGTGCTGCTTGTGGATGAACGCCTCCCGGATGGTGTTTTCTAGACGGACAAGGTGATCTGTGGTCGAGCATGTTTTTTTGAACCCACATTGGTGTGTATCTAATAGTTGCCGAGATTCAAGTATGAAGGTCAATCTAATGTTTATTACACTTTCGAAAGATTTAGCAATGCAGCTGGTGAGGGCTATTGGTCTGTAACTGCTAGGACTTGTTGGTGGTTTTCCGGGTTTGAGAAAAGGTATTATGACTGCTTTTTTCCACTCGTCAGGTATATTTCCAGTTATCCAGATTTTATTAAAGAATTTTAACAGTGCCTCTACAGCAGCCTCGGAGAGGTGTGCAAGCATAGCATAATGCACGTTGTCTGGTCCCGGTGCTGTCTTTTTGCCAGAAGATAGTACCTTATTTAATTCTTGTAGTGTGAGAGGCTGGTTATAATCCTCATGAACACCTGCTCCAGATGGAAATTTTTGTTTTTCAGCTATTGCTTTGTGTTTCTGAAATGTGTGTGTGTAGTTGGATGAGCTTGAGATCTCAGCAAAATGCTCGCCCAGTATGTTGGCCTGTTCTTCTAAAGATGTTTGTGTCCCGGGTGCTGTCAAGAGAGGAAGTGTGAAAGGGGTATGGTCACCAGTAAATTTACGAACTTTTTCCCACATTTTCTTTGATGTTATTGAACTATTTATTGAGGAGACATACTTCTGCCAAGAGGTTTTCTCTGCATTTCTTCGCACATACCGCGCTCTGGCTTTTGCCTTCTTAAAGGTGAGTAGGTTCTCTGCAGTGGGATATCGACGCAGAGCGCTCCAGGCTTTGTTTTGTTGTTTTTTTGCTAATGTGCATTCTTTTGTCCACCACACTTTGTGTTTCTTTTGTGAAAGTCCTGTTGTTTGTGGTATAGCGAGTGTTGCGGCCGATATTATGCATTCAGTAAACTTCTCATTAATTTCATCTGTGCTAAGGTCGTCACAAAATTCCTTTTCCAGAGTGGCATTTTTTGTAAAAAGTGACCAGTCGGCGAGCTGAATTTTCCAGCGCCGTGGCCTTGTGGGGATGATTGGAGTGGACGATGAGAGCCTGATGACGGTAGGTAAGTGATCGCTGCCCATGGGGTCATTTAAAACATCCAATTTAAAATCATTAAAAATTAATGGTGATGCGAAAGCTAAATCGAGAGAGCTCATTTTGGCTGAGCTTGGACAGCAATATGTGGCTTTTCCCGTATTTAAAAGACAGACATTAGTAGAAAGTATAAAATCTTCGATTGTTTGGCCTCTAGAGTCACAGCGTTCGCTTCCCCAAAACGGAGAGTGAGCGTTAAAATCGCCAACTACCAGAAATGGCTCCGGCAGTTCATCGATCAGGCCTTCTAGATCTTGGGATGTTAATGTGATGTGTGGGGGAAGATATACGGAACATATTGTTATGGTTTTGTAGCTGATGACGCTAACCGCAACCGCCTCAAGTTTTGTTTTCAGTTTGATTTCTTGAGCCGGGACGCCACTTTGGATGATGATTGCGACGCCTCCCGAGAGTCTATTTGCATGTTCGCGATCACGCCTAAAAGTTGTATAATGTTTTAAGATATTTGAATGTTGTGGACCAAGATTGGTCTCCTGGAGACATAGGGCTAGAGGCATCACTGACCCTAGAATATGAGTTATATCACTGTAGTTCCTCAACATTCCTCTACAGTTCCACTGTATTATGAAAGCCATCTTAGTTTTGTGTTTGTACTGATTGAAAAGCTAGATCAAGTTGTTTATGGCCCCGTGACTCGGGGCCTGTCTTTTTTTGACCGATCCAGGGAGCTCCGCCGACCATCCGACGTGGACGGTGAGGGGCTGCCCGGGGTCGTGTCCATCGCCTCTGCAGAGGCACTGGACGACCGTGCAGGAGGCACATTGATTTTTGAGTTAGACCTCGACCTGTGGGAAGAGGTCTTTGGGCCCGCCGACCCGGGGTTCTGCGTCCCCTCCTTTGGGGTAGGCGGAGTAGCGTGAGCTACTCCACCAGACGGCGCGGATGGCCCCGCCACAGGCTCACTACGTGTGGCCTGGACAGGTGCCGAAGCCTGGTGTGGTGCGCCGCGCCCACGCACCACATCGGCGAAGTTTGTTTTTGCAGTGAAGGTGAATTTGTTTGTTTGAGAGTATTGCCTTCTTGCTTCTTTGAAAGAAATGTTTTGCGTAGTCTTGAGAGTAATGATTTCTTTTTCTTTCTTCCAGGACGGACAAGCCCTGGAGTAGGCAGCATGGTCGCCTTCACAATTTGCACACCGTGGGTTAGCAACACATTCTTCGGATTGGTGGTCCTTCGAAGAGCATTTTGCGCAAGTTTTGCGGCCGCGACAACTCTGTGAGCCGTGGCCAAATCTCTGGCAGTTGAAACATCTGCGTGGGTTGGGAATATACGGTCTTACATTTATTTTCAGGTAGCCTACTTCAATGGATTCGGGTAATGTGCTCATGTTGAATGTCAAGATCAGGTGTTTGGTGTCCACTTCTTTGCCATCCTTCCGGATTTTGATCCGGTGGACATCTATAACTTCTTGGTCAGTAAGTCCTTCGAGCATTTCCTTTTCAGAAAGGTGGACAAAATCTATTTCAGAAATGATGCCTCGTACAGTATTCAGAGACCGATGTGGGGTCACAGAGACAGGGATGTCCCCAATGGATACAATTGTTGCAACTTTTGAGTGTTGTGTGCTGTCGCGCAGTTCAAGAAGTAAGTCGCCACTGGCCATTTTTGACACCTTGTAGCCAAGGCCTAAGGCATCTGTCAAGCGTTTTGAGACTTGGAATGGGGATATTATCCTTGCTTGCGTTTCTTCTGCTTTGCTATGGATGACGTGAAATTTTGGAAATGATACTTTTCTTTTTTGAAAAAAGTCGTCTGCTTCGGTCCGCCCTCTCTTGAGAGAGCGATCAAGTTTTGAAAGGGGGGGAGCCATAAAAAATTGAGGTTTTTCGGTCATGGTGCCAGCCACCCACCATGGAGCCCAACAGGGGGACGCGACAGGAACTTGAAAGCAAGTCCTGCCCACGCCAGCTGTACACCTTAACTATAACCTAACATGACTCAACTCAGGGTAGTTGGTCACACACGGTTAACCCTCGCCGCCAGGAAAAAGAGGAAAAAACGAAGAAGAGAGGAGGAGACAGGAGAGTTGTAAGAAAGAGATAGTAAAGTGAAAGTTAGAGGGGAGGATAGGAAAAGGCGACTGCCGATTTCCCCCGGTCGGGTCAGGCCGGAGGTGCCGTCTACAGGAAGCTGGGGCCAAAGTGGTGTGTTGCCTCCGCCGAGGGGCCTTAAGGGTCCAAACGCTCGGCATCGGCTCAACCACCAGGATCCCCTTTTCCCCGGACACGGCGATGCCACGCACGGCTAAGCGCGGATGCTCGGGTCCGTGGTGATGCATTGTTCACCATCATCCCCCTGCGGGGATGTCCCTGCGGATGCTCGGGTTAACCCCGTGGTGTCGCCACTCACCAACGTGTGCATGCTGCAGACGCCTCCCTGCGGGGAACCTCCCAAGGAAAATGCCGCGGACTACAGGAACTACAAAGAATGGTAAGCAACAATGCTAACATAGGTTAGTTAGTTATATGTGGTGTTATGGCGCATAAGCAACTACGGCTATCATGCGCCAAACACAAGGTTAGATGATGTTATGTCAAGTGTACAGAGGTTACATTAAAATAGATTTAAAACATTGGCTTTCTTTAGAAACTTACAAACAAGTGAAAACTCGACAAGTGTTTGCTCGCCTAAAAGCAATGCGGGATGAAATGGAATGTGTTCATTGTAAAATACCGCAAAAATTTTTTTTCTAAGTTCTTCAAATGCAAACAAGAAATTAAAATGTGATTTACTGTGAGCTCCTCACCACACATTTCACACACAGGTTTGTCTTTTTTTGTTAAAGGTTTGTCTTTTTTTGTTAATAAGAAGTTATGGGTGATGTGTGTGTGACCTATGCGTAAACGACATAAAATTACTTCGATAAAACGCTCTCTATGGCGGCATGATTTCCATTCTTCTAATGGTTGACTATATCGGAGTCTTATGCGAAACTAAAAAACACAAAGGGACCAAATAACAAACGAAACAGGCGCAATTGCAAGTGCCTACCGGCGTGAGTGTCAATTTAACTTTGCGAGCGAAACACGCCTTTTCACCGCCAGTGTCAGGCAGTGTGTTGTCCCCTCATAGCAAGCAGATGATTCTCCCGAGAGCAAGCACAGGCATATTGTAAGCGTTGTAATGTTGTCCCCTCAAAACATGCAGATGAGTCTCCCGAGAGCAAGCAGGGGCATATTGTATGCATAGTAATATTATGCTCAAATCACTATCATCATGTGCTAACTACTTGCAATGTGTCAGTCATGTTAACCGCATATTTTATTTGCAGGTACAGCATCATCCTGCTTGCCCTTGTGGACCACCGGTACAGGTTCCTGTACATAAAAGTTGGATCGCCAGGCCGCTGCCATGATTCACACGTTTACAGTGGCTCCAAGCTGGAACAAGCCGTGAATGGACCACTGTTTCGTCAGCCACGTGCCATCATGGGTGGCACAGCAGTGCCTCCGGTCATTTTTTGTGACCAGGCATTCCCGCTTTCCACCAACTTAATGAAGCCATTCAGCCACTGTGGAAACCTGACCAGTGATGACAGGCTTTTCAACTACCGCCTGTCCAAATCCAGGAGAGCGGTCGAAAATGCCTTTGGCAGGCTGAAGGCCCGGTTCCGCTTCATTTTGAAGCGCATGGAATGTTCGATAGAAAATTCCCGCCTGGCTATTCGTGCGTGCTGCATTTTGAACAATGTGTGCGAGGAGTTTGGAGATGCGGTCCTGCAGCAGTGGCTGATAGAGCTGGAAAGCAACAATGATGGTCTCCAGCAGCCACAGCACTGCACAGATGTTCAAGAAGGCACTGGCTGTGAAGTGAGGACGGCGCTTGTGCACTTCTTCAAGCATGGATGAGTTCACATAGCCGGTGCGGCTGCTTACACCCTGCAGTGTACCAGGAATGTGATGTGCTTGACGGTCGTCTCAACTAGAACGGTCCTTTTCAGGGCCAACCAAGAGTCTGCCTTGGCAGAACCATGGAGATGACGTCTCCGGAACCATTTGTTCCCTTCTCAAATCAGTGTCATTATTTACAACATAATCTAGATGCAGACAGCTATCTGCGTACTTGATCTTAAGGTTCACAGTATTTAACTTTATCAACCTCATTTTTTGTAGCAATCAAGAGCTCATTACACAAACACACACATGCCTCCGTGTGGAACTAAGAAACACTGCAGAACATTTGAAAGCCAAATCATAGGGTATGAAACATGGTTTTCCATTTGGCAGTATTTTTTGCATGCCTCCAGCAGTAGACAGTATCGAAAATTTTAGTGCCAAAAGGTTTTCACTGTAATGTCTAAACCCCTGGTGAAATGACAAATGCATAGAAAAAAGAAACAGCTTGCACTGTATTAATGTCATTTCACTATTTTGTGTACAGTCTAGCCCGGTTATAACGAAGTCGGCGGGAATCGGAAATCACTTCGCTATATCCGCTATTTCGTTATATGTGGACTCCGAAAAAAAAATGCAAACATCGGTATACCGATTTATTGCTGCTGAAAGAAGTCGTCCAGCGTCCCCTGAACACGTTTCACGAGTGCGGATTTCAGGATTGCGGCTTCCATACCATCCAACTGCTAACCAAAGATCTGGTCGAACTCCGCGATAACGATAAAAATGAGCCACGCTTCCAACATGCACAATGCTGCTGCGCTTTCTCCCTGCCTTGCGCACCGCGGCACCGACATAAAACAAAGCGCGCGCTGCCACACCTCCTACAGACACCAGTCCAGCCGTGGCGCCGACTGCCTGGGAGAAATAGAGAACCGAGATTAGCCAAGACGGCCGCTCTCTACGACGTCATCGAAAAAAAAATCGGCTGTTCTTTTTTACATTTTTCCCCTGCGCGGCGTGCTCTACCGCTCTACGCCGTGACGCCGTTCAAGGACGGCGCAACACGAGACCGGCGCGCCATGCGATGCAGTGAAGCAACCTTTCGCTCTGCAGGAGAGCAAACGACGCCACGAAAGGACGCCGTCAGCCGAATTTTGCTCTTATTTTCGTGGAAAAAATCGCCTCAAGAATGCAAAAATGTGTTGATTGGCAGATTATTTTTCGGTTGGTATTAAATCTGTTCGTTATATCCGCTGACGCGCTCTTAATTACTTCGTTAAAACCGGACCCAAAATGTATTGAAAATGCAAAAATGGGATTGGGAATTGAAATCCCTTCGTTATAACCGCTATTTCGCTATAAGTGGCTTCGTTATAAACGGGCTAAACTGTACAATAAAAATGTGGAAGCTGTTTGTGTCAGCTCAGTAGGGACAGGTAGGAACTAAATTGCAAAAAAATTGCAACTTGTAGAAAGCAACATGCCAAAGTAGGCACGCCAGCAAGCCTGGACAGAAATGACAGACGAGTGGCATGCATGCATGCATGCTCTGCATGGATAATGCTTAATGTACAGCATGTCTATACACGATCCAGCATTACACCACAGGGTTGAGCTGGTCATGTTTGCACTGCTGACCTCTTTCGGCACACATTCAGGCCATGGTATTGTAATAAACATATAGAAATTAGAATAAACTAGCTTTTATTGCTTTACTTGTCGAAGAATTTTTCTAAGGCTTCTCTTGCAGAGCAATCTGCCTCTCTCTTTGCTCGTATTCCTTCGCCCGAGCTGCTTGTAAGGTCTCCCGCAAGAGTTTCTGCTCTTGCAGGAGCCCTCCACGAATTTCAGACAGAGCACCTGCCCCCCTTTTCCTCTTTCTATAGGGAGGCTGGGCTGTGGCTGGTGTGGCAGCCAATGCTGCGGCTGGTGTGGCAGGTGATGATAGGGCTGCTGGTGACCCGGCAGCTGATGATACGGTTGCTGGTGACCCCACTGCTGGTGGTGTCATCGGCTGCGGTGACTCTGTGTCAAGGTCATCGAAGGGCAGCGTGTCGTGCACTGCCATTGTGGTGGTGACGGCTTCAGCGGTTTCACCTTGCTCCATCTGATGAATGATCTGCGTGGCAGTCATACTGTTAGGCAGGGCAAGAACAGAATAGGCAGCTAAAGGTTCCTTTTGCAAAACTCCACAGTTCACGTTTCCATTTGGTACTGGGTGGCCACACATCCATTGCATTCTTAAGCAGCACACACAACTCACCTTACTGACATGACTAGGCTGAAATAAGCACTGCTTAGTGTTAGTTCTCACAGTGATTTTGAGGCAAACCCTGTTATGCTGGGTTCACTGCCATTATGATACTGGCGGTATCTTGCAGCAATTAATTTCCTGCAGAAAGCTGTAAATAAAAGCCTTTCTGTGAAGACATGCTGGCTAAAATCAGTTAAGGTGCCGCAGTTTCTGCAGCTCTCATTCTTTATAGATGCTGACTGCCATTTCCATTTGAGAATTCCCATCATTGACTTCAAAACAAGCATTTGCTAAGCACTATTAAAGAAAATGGTGAGCTAATGTGATTAGCTCTTGCACTACCAAGCATGCTGTGCAGTACTAATAGCTGCTATAAGCTGCAATAAATACTACAACGTACCTCTTCAATTGTTATGTCGCTTTCCTGTGCCGTGGAGGGATCATTGGCCGGCAGCGTGCCAAGGAACTGGTGTATGCGCCAGAAGAATTCCCACGTGACCGCTCCAGAACCGCTCGTTCTCTTCCTCAGCCACAATCTGAAAGTTTTTTGCAAGGGCGACTGAGACAAGAAAAAAAATTGGAGGACGCTTCAGCTTCGCCTGGTAGGCCAGAGCGCCTTGCAGCGCTGCCAGGGAGTCCGCTGAACGCCATCGCTCGTTCGGCGCGGCGCTTTTTAGGAAAGTAAATGATGCAGCAACGTTCTCACTTGTCTTGCTGGACACCCGAACCGTGCATGATACGCAGCGCCCGATTATAGGTCACCGGTTCAAATCCCTGCCGCGAACTAGGCTCCAACTTAACTAGTACGTTTATGGTGCACGAAACGTTGGATCGTATGACACCATCCGGAACGTTGTGGGGTAAACGGGTGGCACGATACGATTTTTTCCGACGCGCAGCGCTCAGAACTACTACGACGCCAACGGCTTTTCGACCGAACGAGCTGTATGAACACCGCTGTATATGCTGTCGCGTAATATAGGAAAGTGCTGACGATCAATGTGTTATTTCGTGCTGCCCTACTCTATAACACGTAAAACTGCGCTGCTGCAAAAGATGCGAGTATGCAGCGCAGTGAAAAACAATGTTGCGTTACAAAGGGCGTCTCAAAAACAATGCTGACAAGGCTGCGAACTTTTTACCGCGACAGACCGCATGCTTGTAATCCGCGCGCACAGAAAAGCCACTTACCGGTACGTTTGCCCCAAGTTTTCGATCTTGTTGTGAACTTGGGCGCGCGTCCTATAGTAGCCGGCTTCTCGTAAACGTTCAGCAATTTCTTCGTACACGCCGCCGTTCCTTTTCTGACCACGCAAGTCGGCGAGGCGATCTTCCCATAAGTCTATCAACATAAGCGTTTCCCGGTCTCCCCACAATTGCCGTGGCGCCGACGTCATTTCACAAAAAATAAAATAAAACAAAAAAGCTGAGAGAAAAAATAAGGGGGACGTAAAAGACCTCGCACCACCGCAGGCAGAATAAAAAATAATGCGTGGGGTGGAATCGGCGGAAAATATACAAAAAAAAGCCAGGGAAATTGTATGAAAAACTACCGCGTAAAAAGTGATCTGAGGACTACATCAAAATGGCTGAGCTCTTCGTTGTGTTTGCTTCTCGCGCGCTTGTTACTGCGAGCGAGAGTATGAAATTAATGTGTTGTAAACCAAAACCATACAATTGTTAAATAATTTTATAGGCTAATATTTTTCTGCCTGCTTTAAAGTTTAGGAGAAGAACGTTTTTTCACGCTCTCGTACCGCAAACGTTGGCGCCGCTCGAAGCAACGCTAGCAACCTTGGGAGCACTCGAAGGCCCTCGAAATCTCGGTAGAGTTCCGGGCTGCTCCGTTGACTTGATAGACTGTTGAGTCGATGGCCATTGAAACTGACCGTGTAGCAGCGCTCGATCGCCTTTGAGTCGATAGACTATCGGTTCCAGGGCCTTCGAAATGCCCATGTGACAGGGGTATAAGGCGACAGCATGCTTACTTTTATCAGGTTCAGACACAGATGGCTGTGTGTAAAGTTGAGTGGTGTGACTTTATGTGGGCACCTGACGCACTGCATATGGAGAGAGTAAGCAAGCACCAGCAGTTTAGCGAGGACATCCTAGCTTCTGGAGAAAAAATTTTCATCCATGCAATTCTACCCGAACTGTTCAGCAGGTACTTTACGAGGCAGCACGCAGACAGCCCAGGAGGAAACTCTTCGAAAGAAGATGCCTATTGTTTTTGCCGTAGGCCAGAAACTGGAAAAATGATTGCATGCGACAACGAATCTTGCCGCTACAAGTGGTTCCACTTTTCATGTGTTGCACTCAAGCGAGTGCCAAAACCTACAGTGGTTTTGTCCAGAGCGCAAGGGACCAAAGGACTAAGCTATATGTTAGCCGACTGCTCATATTTCCATATTAAAGTATTCAAGCTGCTACACACATGGCCCATATCACAGTTTCTGCATTCTTATGTTGAAAAACCAGAATGAATGCTGGTTTGGTTTGTGCAGTTTGATGTCCTAAAGCAACTTGGGCTATAAGTGACACCAGACTAGACGCTAATTTTCAACCACCTGGGGCTCTTTTCTGATAGAAACAGACACGCAAAATCCCCTGAGGGGATTTACGTTCCTGCACCCACAAGCCAGACTTGGAAGCGGACACTTCAGTGCCCATGGCTGCTCTGCTGCTGGAGGAGGACCTTTTGGTTGACGATGGGTTCCAGGAACTCCGATGATATTGCAGCTTTATTCATTCTTCACGTGACCTAAACACCAACTACTGTCACAGCCGTCATTCGGTTGATGAAACTGAAACGGTATCAAGAAATTTTTAACGGTCTTAGGAGAATACCATGCTATGATCTGATCCATCTATTCTGTTGTAAAATGCATAATTTGGAAAAAGAAAACACACAACTAAGATTAGGTGTCATAGTCATGTAAGCAAAATAATTGTTTGAGTTAAGCTCACTACACCTGCCTCTGGTGCCACTAAAGACCAGTTGCCGAGGGGATCAACTGGGACCATTTGCAATGGGGACCAACTGGGACCAGTTGTAGTGGGGACCAATTGGGAATTGTTCCATAAACCATGAACTGGAACCAATTGGATTCCTAGTAGGAAAATTTTCACCAGGAATATGGGCACTACACGTCCCCGTGCTTTCCTCGTTGACCGGGTCCTGCCACATCACAGAGTAAAGAAGTCTGTTGTCAAAGTCCTTTTCATCTTTGAGACTGAGTCCTCGATGTCACTTACTGGCACCACGTGAAGGCGATTGCGCTCTTCGTGCACAAAGCGCACAAGTGCGAACAAACTGTGCGTACAAGCCACAGCTAGAAATGCAAAAACGAAATAAAAAAGGGATAAGTACTATAAAGCACAAGAAAATTTAACAAGCATCTTACAAGAAATTATCGCAAGAACTTGCGCTGTAGTAGAGAGGTGATAAACACTAGTGAGACCGCATGGAAGAGCAAGGACCGCAAGGACCGTGCTGTTGTTCCAAGGTTGCTAAGATTGCTCCGCTGAGTGGTTTCTTCAGAGGTTCTATTCCATTTCACTGTTATATATTAATACGAAACGTTACCCATTTACTGTTTAATAAGTACTGTTATAAATATGTACTTAGAATTGTCACAAATTATTCTTTAAGTGCTTGCAAATTTTTAAAAGATTCTTTTTGATAATGCATGGCTTTCATCAAACAGCAACAGCTGTTCGTAAAACTATGGCAGTGCTAAACATTTATGGTATCCTTTTTAATTGTTTTTGTTTCCTTTTAGGCTCTGCTGATATTTTACCGAGCCACATACCCGCACAGAAGAGCAAGGACCCCAAGGAACGTGATGTTGTTCCAAGGTTGCCAAGATTGCTCCGCTCAGTGCTTTCTTCAGAGGCTCTATTCCGTTTCACAGTTATATATCATACCAAATGTTACCTATGTACAGTTTAGTAAGAACTGTTATAAATATGTACTTAGAATAGTTAAAAATTATTTTTAAGTGCTTGTAAATTTTTAAGATTCTTTTGATTATGCATGACTTTCATTAAACAGCAACAGCTGGTCATGGAATCATTTTTTATTGTTTTTGTTTCCTTTTAGGCTTCGCTGATATTTTACCGAGCCACGTACCGCCACCACTTTAAAACACCCACTTCAAAAAGTGGTGGCCACGTCTTCATCGCCATCATTGCTATTATCATTATCCATAATCGTCACAAAGCCACAGAGTATGTGCGTTCTTGTGAGCTCGTTTGCATCTTTTAACTTCGTGAGTGTATGAAGCCGCGAAAGCGGTATCTGGAATGCGGTGGTGATATCAGAGATATTCCGAAGACTACCAAATACCGCCTAATGAATAATCGGCCGTGTGAACCTGAAGTGAGAGGTTCACCAAACACTGACATTGCACCACCAGTGGAAGCAAGCGTGTGCGAGCTTGAAGTCTCGACAGATGCATGAAATGCCGACAGCAGACCACCTGCGGAAGTAAGCGCAGTACACAGCCATTATCTAGAGCAGTCGGGCAGCGTCATGCCGCTGCTGGAGTCCCCCAGCGCGACGCTACCCCTTGATACACAGCTCCGACGACCATCTTCACCCTCCCCAACAGTGCCCAACGACAGTGCTGCTGAAACAAACTTGGAGCCTGCTCAGTCCAGAAACCGTGGTTCTGATGAAGCTTTGCCAACTGATGAAGGCAATTCTTGTGCAAACGCGGCCGTTTCGCCGCATGATCTGTTGGTGCTAACGCTCAATTTTGCTATTGAGTTCAGGCTGACCTGGAAAGGTGTCGACACGCTGCAGGAATTAATCGCACACGTCCTTGACCGCCAGGACCTTCCTAAAACAAAGTTTCTGTTTAAAAAGTGTATGCGCAGAGTGTATGACGTCATTACAGGAAACGTCGCGAAACCTCGCAGAGAGAAACAGCGTGCGAGGATGCTGCACAGTGTGTGGGAAAGACTACAGTGGCCGGAAGCTACACCAAGACGGTCATTTCTTCTTAACGCTGCCGCTGGAGTTGCAGCTGATCTCCCCGCTTGCCGATAAAGCAGTGTCAGACGCCCTTTTAGGCCGGCTTGAAGGTATTGTCGAAAACAGAGCGGAATGCATGAGCGACCTTACAGATGGCCACTTGTACAAAAAGAACACCCGTGCCCATCTTACAAAATATGACCTCACATTTACGCTCAATGTCGATGGAGCGCCGATCTTCAAACCGTCCAAGTATTCGATCTGGCCGATTCAGGTCACCATCAATGAGCTGCCAGCACACCTGCGTTGCAGGAACATATTAATACCAGCTTTGTGGTATGGATGAAGTCATGCCGACATGACTCTCTTTTTGCAGTCACTTGTGAAAGAAATGAATGAACTTGGAGAAAAGGTTGTCACTTGGAAAGCTAGGCTGCAAACCATCCACTCAAAGATAATTAACTAGATGTTTATAACACAACCATCCTGTGGTTTGTGTTCTTTGCCTGCAAAAATTTGTGTATATTACGTGCAATGTGATTAAGAAAATATAGTATGGTGCTGTAATAATTGTTCTAATTCTAGTCTGCATTTTATCATTGCAGGTGTGTTGCTTGGGCTGCTGTGCAGATTCGCCTGCAAGGGCACTCTTATATAGAACATGGTACAGTTTAATGGCCATTACGGCTGCAGTTGGTGTCTTCACCGAGGAAAGATTGTTGATGGTAGGCAAATGCTGATGCGCCTGCATGAATACTTGCTATTTTTTCATTATGCTACTGCTTGTGTTGCGTAGAAGGCCTGAATTATAGTTCAGACTTGACATGGTATTTTGATGTCCTTAACTTTATTGACTACTAGGAATCCAGAGCATGCATAAATAATCAGCATTCTGAATAAGGGCACTGTTTGTTTAACGCTGCCAGGAATTATTCAACGCCAACCACTTGTTAATGATGATCACAGTATTATAGTCAGATACAACTTGAGTCTGCTATGATGCTCCGCGTACCGTATTTACTCTTTACTCGTGTATAACCCGCACCAAAATTTCGAAAAACGCGTTTAAAAAGTGGGGGTGCGGCTTATCTGCGAATTTTTTTCATTTGATGGGGGGGTATGAGAAGGTCGGCTTCACGGCAATGCGTGGCCTCCCCCCTGTAGTCCATCATCCCCATCGCCATCGACGCTTGACAAGCCGATCGGGGCCAACGAAAGACATAGCCAAATCCACATCCATAGTCTGTTTATTCTTGTCCACGCCGTTGACTACTCCTTGTTCAGACAGCGTTGCTGAGCCTAGCGTAGTTGAGCCCATCGTCATGAGTCCTACTCGGCGGCAGTCTTTCACAGCGAAAAAGGCATCTTCTGCAACGCCGTCTCCACACGAAAAGTGACACGCTGACGGCAGTGCAGGACCCCACCTCCGGAGCTATCATATCAGCCCCAGAGGAGGTACTAGAGCAGGCGCGCCTATTCTACAAGGAATTATACACGGCAGGGCCATGCGACGCACAGGCATTCACCCTTAACAGCCCGCAGGCCGCACCATCTGTCGACGACACATACCTGACCGGCGAGGAACTGATGGCGGCGCTGAACGAAATGAAGCCAAATAGGAGTCCCGGCAGAGATGGCCTCACGCCAGGTTTCCACAAGAAGTTCTGGCCAATACTGAAGAAGCCCTTCTCTGACCTCACAAACCTCCTCTTGGATGAAGGGAACCTCACCCCCACCATGAACGAGGGCATGATAACCCTGCTTTGCAAGGACCCCAATAGAGCAGCAGACCTCAAAGCATGGAGGCCCATAACGTTCCTGAATACAGATTACAAGATCATCGCAAAGTGCCTGTCGATGCGCCTAACAGCAGCACTTTCAAGCATCGTCGGGCCGCACCAGGCTTGCAGTGTTCCCGGCCGCTCGGTGCAACGGCATGGCATGACGTTGAAGGACCTCCTCCTGTGGGTGAACTCCCACAACCTGCGTGGAGTGCTGATCTCACTTGACCAAGAAAAAGCGTTCGACAGGCTATCACACGATTACCTGATGCGCCAATTGCAGCAGGCAAGGCTGAGCGCTCCGCTCATCGGAAAGATACGCGCCCTATACGCAGAACCACGTATGGCGGTGACAGTAGAGGGGCGCATCTCCAGCCAGTTTGCGGTGACGCGGGGCGTCAGGCAAGGTTGCCCTTTGTCCCCACTGCTCTATGTGATCGCCATTGAGCTGTTGCTGCAGCGTCTCACCACCGACCCCTCGATCGGACGAACCGTGCTCCCAGTGGGGCCGCCCAGCATTCCCGTGTTCGGTTACGCCGACGACGTCACCGTGGTGGTCCCGGATGCACAATCGGGGAAAACAGTTTTGGAATTGGCGGACAGCTACTGTGCCGCAAGCGGGGCAAGAGCTCCGCAATGCCCCTGAACTACGAAAATCCGCCAGCCATCCCGGATGTTCAGTCAGTCCCCGAAATGAGCGTCCTGGGCTACCACTTCAATCAACATGGCCCCTCGGTGCAGAACTGGGACAGCACTGTGGACAAAGCAAACAAAAAGATGGTAGACATGGGAGTGCTGCAGTGCCCAGTCACCGCCAAAGCGACCATTGCATGCACCCTACTGATTGCCTTGATCAGCTTCACGGCCAGCATCCTGGACGTACCTGCGGCCACGCAGAAGCGACTCAACAACAGCATCTTCCGCTTCCTGTGGCGGGGCGCGCCAGATAAGGTGAAGTGCCAGGTCGTTAGGCTGCCCAGGAAGAAAGTGCACTTGCCAGGGCACTGCCCGTGATGTGGACGGCCGCGCAGTGGGGTGTGACATGCCCTTGACGAGAACACTGACAAGCTACTTCCTATCCACACGGCTGTCGGTGTTCACACAAAGGCTGCTGTCACACAACAGCCCCTGCGCTGGGAATGCGCTCGCATTCTACTTAACAGCCGCAAGAGACCTGGAATACATCAGGCAGCAACTGGGAGACGCAGCTCAGGAAGCCCAACTGAATAACCTGCTCAATTTCCTCACCCCGCCCCTCCTAAGCCACCTGTTGAGGGACCTAATGCTGACCGAGAGGCCCATGTGGAGCTTCATCACAGGACACTTTCTTGATGCGCGGCGCGTCTTTCATGTGGCGGTCCACCTGCGCGCATTCTCCCCATCCGCCGCCGCACGTTCGTGTCATCAACTTCCGGACGTATCGATGCATGCCTTTTCTGTGGTGTAACGGAGAATCCGGAGCACATTTTTTACGACTGCCTGCTTTCAGCCGCGCTCCTGGGCCGCCTCCGCGACATGTTCAAGCTCCCACGGATCCCCCTACCGCTCGGTTAGATACCTCAACACTCTACCGAGTGAGGGCTGCAAGCAGTTCGTCCTGACCATCGTAGAGATCAGCTACCAGGTGTGGGTGGCCAGGTGCAAAGCGGCCTACACTAACAAGATGCCAAGCCTCCAAGAAGTCAAGGCCAAAGTTCGCAAGGAGCTGTGGTTCGACCTTGAACGAGAGAAGAGGCACCTAGCAGGAGAACAATTCGTGGAATAGTGCAATCCACGTATCATCTTCGAGGAAGAAAGCACGAAGCACATCACAATGAAGTTTTAGAAGACTTGCTCGCGTCTGGCTTTGATCCACCGGGGTGGTGCGAGCGTAGTGCACGGGCACCGCGCACCCCCCCTGGTGGAGACGAGCTGGATTGCATGAGCCCCTTGGCAGGGATACGCCCACTCCCCAAAACAAAAATCCCCTCACCCTTGTGGTGTGGGAGGCCTTGCTCAGGGTAGCGCTTGAATGATGATGGTCAGCTGAGGTTCTGTATACCTACTGGGGGAAAGCACCCCATCGCTATCCTCCCTCCCATCTGACAAGGCAAGAAAAGCTAAGGATTATTGCTACTGCCGAAGAAATCGGCAACAGAGCTGCTGCGAGACAGCATGACGTTGACGAGTCGTGCATTCGCGACTGGAGAAAGAAAAAGGAGAGTCTTCAAACTACAAACCGGGACAGGCGAGCGTTTCATGGTTCGAAGACTGGCGCATACCCACACCTCGAGACGCAGCTGGCAAAGTTCATTGAGGAGCAGAGGAGTTGTGGCCACGCTGTTTCGACAGAAATGGCGCAAATGGAAGCCCTCAAGTTGGCCCGGGAAATGATCGTTCCACGCAAGTTTAGTGCAAGCCGTGGATGGCTTCAGCGCTTCATGGGAAGGCATGGATTTTCGATGCGGCGCGAATGACCATGTGCCAGCGGCTGCCTGATGCCTATGAGGAAAAGTTATTATGCTTTCAACGGTATGTCATCGGACTGCGGAAGGAGCACAGCTATTTGCTGTCTCAGGTGGGAAACGCTGACCAAACCCCGGTATACTTTGAGATGCCGATGGACGCGACAATGGAAAAAAAGGGTGCCAAATCGGTCACCGTGCTGACCGGCGGAAATGCCAAGCTGCGCTGCATTGCTATGTGCTTTGGCAGATGGCATGAAACTGCGCCCGTATGTGATTTTTAAACCTGCCTAGCACACCACTGCCTCCAGGAATCATTGTACGTGCAGAAGAAAATTCCTGGATGAACAGTGGCCTAGTCACCGACTGGATACGAGTTATCTGGGAAAGAAGACCAGGAGCCTTGTTGGCACGCCGGTCGATGCTCGTCCTGGATTCATTCCAAGGACACTGCACTGATGCAGTGAAGGCTTGCCTCGCCGAGACCGGCACCGACCTGGTCGTAATACCCAGCGGCATGACGTCCATGTTACAGCCGCTCGACGTGTGCCTGAACAAGCCATTCAAGGCACACGTGAAGCGGTTGTATGCCCAGTGGATGCCTTCACACCAATGGGACGCATCCAAAGGCCTGATATTTCACTGCTATGCCAGTAGATCGTGGACGCGTGGAAAGCGATACCGGCCGACTTGGTGCATAAAAGCTGCAAAAAATGTACCATTAGCAACAGCTTGGATGGCAGCAGCAGGTGCGGCGACGACTGAGAAACGGATGACCAGTGACGTTATGGTGGTCGTTTGAATAAATGTCGTGAAAACGAAATGATCACTGAGTGAGCAGTTGTATCTTTCTAGTGCTCCTTTCTTTCTTTTTTTTTTCTTTTCAGGTAAACGTGCGGGTTATACGCGAGGATTTTTTTTTTTCGCGGAGTTTAAAGTTAGGGGTGCGGGTTATATTCGAGTAACCATGGTACATTCAGGACCGCCGCACAGAATTCCTCCGTGACAAAAATGTAGTCTGCTGCTCAAACATTTCTTGTTACATAAACAAGAAGCTCATCACAAGAAAAAAATAAGGTCTAGAATTTTGATGCTGGCTTGTTTAACATAGTCAAACATTAAAAAGCTGACTTTGTTTACTGTTGCGATTGGCCAGCGGGGTAATACAGGCCGCCGCGGACTGCGGCCCAGTGTTAGCAACTTCTTTCTTTTTTTTAAGTAGTATCCTACCATAGCATATGTATCATATTGTCCCCTTACACTTGATATTTTTCGCTATGCAGGAACCATAAAGTACCCTGTTGGTGCTGCTGTACAAGAAAGAACCAGCAGTGTGACTAAGCAACAAAAGGCTGATGCTGCAGCATCCACAACAGTTATTGCTGGAGTGAAGAAGCCGTCACCGTCGTGAACCTAAAGCCCTTTGATGTAATCTGGGCATTTGCGCCAGATTACATGCATTGAATATTGGTTGGGGTAGCTCGTCAGTTTACTGAGCTCCGGGTGACAGAAGTGCATGAGCCCTATTATACTGGCTCCCCACAAGTGCTAGAGTTGTTAGATGGTCGCTTACTAATGCTGAGGCCACCAATGTGCTTATCCTGAATTCAGCATTCCCTGCTGGTTAGAAAATTTTGGAAAGCCAAGGAGTGGCAGCAGTGGCTTTTGTATTTTGCTTTGCCATGCCTTGAAGGAATACAGCCCCCCAGTGTACTTGAAGCCCTTCACACTTCTTGTAAAAGGCATCTATCTTTTGCTGAAAGATACCGTAACTGCAGTAGATGGCACAGAGAGTACTCATTGCTTCGTTAAATTTGTTGTCGGCACACAGTATTTGTACAGTAAGAGGCAGATGACATTTAATGTGCAACAGATTATGCACTTGCCTAACAGTGTAATGCTTCAGGGACCGCTGTTGGCACACTCCTGCTTTGCGTTTGAGGCAAAGATTGGCTGTTTGAAGGAGCTGGTGATATCAGGCAAGGGTGTTCCATTGCAAATTGTGGAACGCTTACTGATGATCAGCCATAGTAAAAGCCTGCTCACACTGGCCACCGTGCAGACTCGGATCATTTTTTCAAAAGTTCCAAAACTGAGCAGCAAGGATGCAGTGCTGCCACAGGGCAAACCATGTGAAGTGCATGGGCCGTTGCTTGCGTTTGTCCAAGTTAATGTCAGCAGCATTATAAATGGACCAGTTGTAGAACATAACCGAGTTGTAGTCTGTGGACACATGCTCCACAGTGAACAGCGCTGCAGGCCAAACAAAACAGACTCCACAGCTGTGGTGACTCAGCAAAATCATTTGTCAAAATTGAGCGTATATAGTAGCTTTTAATGATACTGTGGATAAGGAGAGGGTTTTCACTGTTTGTGAAAAGTACTCGACTACACCAGCACTCAAAACAACTCGCATTGTTAGAGCACAGATGCAGCTGCATAAGGCTTTTGTTGAAATAGTTCCAGGAACTATTCCTTGTGTACATTTAGATTTAGGTAACAAAGTCTACTTTGCAAAAGAGGCGCAAAAGTTTTGTCGGCAACTTATTAGTGGCTTTGTACTGGCATATATTGTACGCCCATATGCATTGTTAATGTTGTGTGGCTCTTCATAATTATTATCAGCCTAACGACAACCATTGCAGGACAGTCATATCCTGTTGGCTTTCAGTTGACCCCGTTCTGTGCAAGCTGCAACAAAGCACTATCACAAATTTCCTTTTTTCATCCGCTGACCTGACCCTCTTTTGCCCCTGCTATGTTTGCTCGCTCTTGAAATCCACTTTGTTACCCTTCGCATTAAATGTTCTGCACATGCACATTTTTTCTTCTTGATTTCACTTCATCCTGTTGGTATCATGATTCTTTCAGCGACTCTTTTGTTAGTAGGCATGAATGAAAATTGGTTTCTGAAGAAAGGAAATGGAGCAGTAACTGTCTTACATGTCAGTGGGCACCTGAACCGCGCCATAAGGGAAGAGATAAAAGAGGGAGTGAAATAACAAAGGAAGGAAGGGGTGCCGCAGTGGAGGGCTCCGGAACAATTTTTATTACTTGGGGATCTTGAAAGTGCACTGACATCGTACAACACATGGGCGCCTTTTGCGTTTAGCTTCCATCTAAACGTGGCCTCTGCGGCCGGGTTCCAACCTGGGTACTCCGGCTCAATAGGCGAGCGACCTAATCACTGAGCGAAACAAAACTGCGCGAAGAAGACGGGACAAAAGAAAGGCACGAATACACACACACAAAGCGCTTTGTGTGTGTGTATTCGTGCCTTTCTTTTGTCCCGTCTTCTTCGCACAGTTTTGTTTCGCTCTAACCATGAACCGACTAGCCCAACATCATGTCTTACTAATCACTGAGCCACCGCGGTGGGCCAGCTTAAGTTTTGGGAGAACGCTTTGTGGGGTCTTGACCATCCTGACGCTAAAGACATGGCTTGCCAAGAATATGCCACGTTTGACCATAGGCCAATGGCCTCTGTCATTGCTAACCACCCGTGTCTTATGTTAGACACGCTCACTCTATCAGTAAAGTTCCAGAGATTGTCCACTCTATCAGTAAAGTTCAAGAGATTGTCGCTCCATACAACTCCCAATACTGTGCATATTACATTCCCTACCCAGTTAAATCCCTGAGGTTGCCCAAGTCCTCTATTACTTGCTGCTCTATCTCTTGATGTAACCCACATTATTTTCATTTTTGGAACTTGCTGACTGCCTGCAGTCTAGATTACAAAACTTCTGCATTTGGCATTTTGCCAACTTTTATGTTTTTGTCCCACATACGAGTCAGTGCTTTTAGGATAAACCAGTGCCGTTTTTTTTTCTCTTTCCAGATGTATATGGAAAGCACCTGTTCTTTTTAAAAGTGCCTGCCACAGTAGTATACCAATGTGTGAGTGTCCCATGCGCAGCCAACATAAGATAACTTCTGTAAAACGTTCCTGATGTCCACATGATTTCCATTCATCTAAAATTGGTTTAACAGAGTACAGTTTGTTGTTTACTTGATTTAGCAGTGCAGCAGGTGAGGGCAATTAGCTTGCAACTGTTAGGACTTGGTGGTTTTCCGGGTTTCAGAAAAGGTACTATGACTGCTTTTTTCCACTCCCGAGGTATTTTCCCAGTTATCCATATTTTATTAAAGAATTTCCACAGTGCCTCTACGGCTGCCTCAGAGATATGGGCAAGCATAGTATAACGCACGTGGTCAGCTCCTGGTGCTTTCTTTTTTTCCAGAAAATAACACCCTATTTAATTCCTGCAGTGTAAGGGCCATTTCACATGCTGCGACTAGAACGAAAATAGTTGGCCTAGTCAGTGACGCCCCAGTGCGATTTTCAGTCTGTGCTAGATGTCTGCTTATACAATCCGTAAATAAACGCGGAAGTAATGCAACATGGAATGTGTTTACGCTGTTTTGATCATGCGTACTTTGAGATGCAAGGTAACATTTCGTATGTTTTTAGTAAAGTAAACAGTTCTGAATTATTTGAAAAGTATGTTGGTGCGATGAATGAAACATTGGGACGTGAAAATAGCGCGGGCCACCAAGGCATCGATATAACGCTTGGGCTCACGCTGTTCGGGCACTCTCCTCAACTTGGCAATGGCGGCGATCGGAATATACGATCCTGAAGGCGTGCGCCTTCTGATACTCGAGGAGTACTACCTCCTCGAGAAAAAAAAGTTGCTCATTGCCATGGACCCAAACAGCGTCTGTGAAGCGGAAGACGTCGAAACGCCGGCGCTTTCTGCTTCCTTCGATGCTGAAAATTGCCGGCTCCTGCTGCTCGAGGAGTACTGCTTCCTCGAGAACAAGAAGTTGTTGGAGGGCCTGCCAACACTGAGGTGTTGGTGGGTGCGGCCAATCTGGGAGAACAGGAAGATGGAGTCTGAATTTTACACAGCCTAGGTTGAGAAGTTTTAATGTTGCCTTGTGGGCTTTTTCACATATTTGCTGGTTACTGAGTCTAGCCTTAATCATGGTGTGCAGCTGCCACTCCTGATCTCGGGAGACCGAGATTACTCCCGGAAGTACTACCGGATGACGCCGCAGCATTTTGAGGAACTTCACGCGCTGTTGGAGGATGCACTCACAAAAGATTACGTGACATGTGAGCCACTTCCTTCACGAATGAGGCTCGCGATCACCCTCTGGTTAATGGCTTTACTGCGTGCAAGTTCATGGGGTGTCTGTGCGTCTGCTGCTGATTTATGATGACAGATTCTTGTTCGCATCATAATAATTCTGTCATTCCTGCAATCAGTAGTTGTGGACTTGGAAGTCTTTTTGAAAAGTCACCGCACGTACCAGAACGGCAAACGGTCATGTCTCTTACCTTGTTGCCACATGGCATTCGTAAAACTGAGCTGTAATATTGGGGCAAAAACTGTGTTTTTGACAATCGCTTCGGTAGGCCAACTGTTTCAATGGAGCGACACAGTTTTCAGAAAAATAATCTGGAAACTTTTTCTAAATTTGGAGGAACTGCTCAGTGTCATAAATCGTGCATTAACTCTCTTCACCTTCTCTTCCACTTTTGTCTTTTAGGTACTTGGCATCAGAGATGTAGATGCAGGAGGTGGCTTTGTCCTTCAGGGCAGGCATCTCCACAGTAGCCGAGATAGCTCATTTCGCATGTCAGCTCCTGTGGAAGGTGTTGCAACCAGGTATGCTTTCTGGCATGTCTACCTGAAGACTGTACATGCTTTAGTGATCACACATGCATTTTTTTTGGGGGGGGGGGGGATGATGGCTACATGACCCATGTTTTCTTCCTTCATTTCGTGAGGAAATCGGCATTCACTGACTACAGACATAATTCAGTGGTTCCAGTAGTACAAAAGCCCCCAGGAATGAGTGATGAGGGGTTAGTGGGCATGGCATGAATAAAAACAAACTAAAGAGTGCCAGGTGAGCGTAGACTTTCCACTAAGAAACCGGAACGTAATGCTCGTCCTGTCTACTCAGCCTTTGTCTGGTCTCGTTCAGCAGTTTTGTTTTGAGTTCTGCAGTGCTGTTATGGGAAGTGCCAGAAGCCTATGCAGCTAGGAGCGTTTACACATTGCATGTCTATTCATTTAAAAAAAAAAAAAAATTAACACACACTGAAAATATTTCATAAAACAGAATTACTGAACTTGTGCAATGCAGATGACCAGTGTTGTTATAATGCTGGTGCAAGAAAAATGTTTAGTCTCGCTGTGCTAACTTCAGGTCTGAGTCCAATATACTGCTGGAATTTCCATTAGGACTTAAATTTATGAATGCCATCACCATCATCGCTGCCTTCAAGTAATAAGCTGAGCTCTTTCACATCACTTCTGCTCATACATGTGCATCTGATGGCATGGCAAATTTTTATTTCAGATGCCAACAACTGAAAAGTGGCAGGAGATTGCAAATGGTTTTCACCAGAAGTGGAATTTTCCCCACTGCATGGGCTCAGTGGATGGAAAACATGTATAGATACAGGCTCCACCCAATTCTGGAAGTCTGTACTACAACTACAAGGTACTAACTGTGCTTTATTAGGTCTCAGCAATAATGCTTATTGTTATGGTTTCTTGCAGGGCACATACTCCATTGTGCTGATGGCGGCTGCCGACAGCAACCTTAAATTTATTATGGTTGATGTTGGTGGCTACGGTCGGCACAGCGACGGCGGCCCACTAAGTGCATGCAGGTTTGGAAAGTGCCTGGAGCAGGGTGTTCTTGGCCTGCCAGCCCCCCAGCAGCTTCGCGGTTCCGCAGTTGTTGCACCCTATTTGTTTATTAGGGACGAAGCCTTCCAGCTTCGACCCTATTTTCTCAGGCCCTACTCTGGCAGGTGCCAGGAGGAAGAAAAAAGGATCTTCAATTATCGCCTGAGCCGGGCAAAGGTAAATTATGGCCTGAAATTCTGTTCTCAGAACATGTATTATTGTATGCTATTTATTTCCAGGAGGTGCGTCGGAAGTGCCTTCGGGGTGATGGCCCCAAGATTCCGCATTTTTTCGGCAAGTCATCAACCTCAAGCCGGAAAATGCAGATTTTGTGGTGTTGGCACATGTGCCCTGCACAACTTCCTCACTGAGGACGCGTATTACATGGATGCGCAATACGTCGACTTAGACAGAGTTGCGTCAGAGTTTGTCTGGAGTGGCTGTGTTATGTCAAGTAGTTCACTTGGTCTCGCATCTTTGCCTACGTGTGAGTATGGTATATATGCTTGTGTATAGAGTGTATATAATATGTACTTATGAGCCGCCGCGGTGGCTCAGTGGCTATGGTGCTCGGCTGCTGGCCCGAAAGACGCGGGTTCGATCCTGGCCGCGGCGGTTGAATTTCTTTGGGGGAGAAATTCGAGGCCCGTGTACTGTGCGATGTCAGTGCACGTTAAAGAACCCCAGGTGGTCGAAATTTCCGGAGCCCTCCACTACGGCGTCTCTCATAGCCTTAGTCGCTTTGGGACGTTAAACCCCATAAACCAAACCTAATATGTACTTATGTACCGTATTTTCCGGTGTATAAGACGCGGCTTTTTTTCGAAAATCTTGCTGGTGCGTCCTATACAAGGGTGCGTCTTATATGCGAATTTTTCATCTTTTTTTTTTGCGAGTTCATCGATTACTCCGGTTCATGCTCAAGCTTTTTTCACCTAAAAAATATCACTACCAATAACGCGGTTGTAACACTGTTAATACTTCAATACCGGGACCACCATGCGCGACATTCTAGGTGATCTTTATCATGAAACGGTGGGGATGACGACTTCCGGGATCACAAACGCACGGCTATTTCGGAGGCCCCAAGCAAAAGTAATGAGAAGCGCCAAAAGATGGTGACAATCGCGCTTCTCGCCATTGTCAAGACAAGCCGGCGTTCTTTTTTAGTCACCCTTTGCAACTTTTTTTGCTCCGTGTACGTAGTGCATGTTTCAGCAGAGTTGCTTCCAGAAACGGGTGAACCTTTTGATAGCACATCTGAAGATGAAGACTTCGAAGGTTTCAAGTAGAAATAAAATGTTGTTATGGACATATGGGGAGCTGTATCGTTCTTTCTTTCTTTTTTGCTAAAACGTGGACGGGTATGCCGTGAGTGTTGCCTTTTTCGATCACTTAGCTTGCTTAAGAATTGCTCACAGGTACGGTGCATTTCGCGATAGTCGCGCAAGCGTGTTTAATTAAGCCTCACTAGCCTAACTGGGCAAACTGGTGTGCGTCTTATACACGGGTGCGTCTTATATACAAACTTTTTCAGTGACAGCTCGCATATATGGCAGGTGCGTCTTATACAAGGGTGCGTCTTATACACCGGAAAATACGGTATGTTTGCATTATTTGTCTGACATGTGTTAAGAGAGCGACTACTTGCTTGCTTTGTGAATATTTGTATGCATATATATTACACTTGTGGAGTTGCATCGATTCTCCATCCAGTGATTATTGGCTTGTTGCTGTGAGGTTGCCTATGCCTTGTATTCCCGTACCACTTATGTTAAGTCTGTCACTGCCTCTCTATATAAGGAGATGTGAGCTTGCCAAGCCGCCCATGAGGTATATGTGTTAACAAAACCCCCATGTTGACCACCAAAAACCAAACTCTTGGGTAGCAGACCATAAAGAAGCTCTTTATGAGCACTGCCTAGCCAACAATGACGTCCTGAATTCTAGCGGTCCAGGCAGATCATCTTATCCTTCGTTGCTGTGGGAGCAAAGCAGCGAAAGGAATTTTACAGAATTTCCTTAATAATCTCAACTGTCATCAACGGCTCCAATGCAAAGAGCCATGGGCAGCTTTGTGCTTCTGGAACGTGTTTGTGTAGTTGGATGAACTTGAAACTTCAGCAAAATGCTGGCCCAACATGTTCGCCTGTTCATCTAACGATGTTTGTGTACCGGGTGTTGTAAACAGCAAAAGCTTGTAATGGGTATGGTCACCAGTAAATTTACGAACCTTTTCCCACATTTTATTTGATGGCATTGAACTGTTTATTGAGGGTACATATTTCTGCAAGGAGGTTTCCTCTGCATTTATTCGAATGTACCACACTCTGGCCTTGGCCTTCTTTAAGGTAAGCAAGTTCTCTGCAGTGGGAAACCGACGGAGAGCGCCGCTGTGACTGTCCTACCCAGAATGGAGAGCGAGCGGATCGTCAACAAACATTTCCAATCTGTGCTGCCCTTTCAAATGAGAATAGATGCACCATTTCAATCGATGGAAGAACCTGGCCACCACCATGGAGCTAGTTCACTGCTGGAACTCCATGTTGACAAGATCAAGCAGTTCCCAGCTAACTACACGCATTCTGCGTGCTTGGGAGTTGTATGGAAGCTGCTCCACACTTGGGTTTAAGAACTGTTACCCTATCTTCTTGGAGCACAGCAAAGAAGAATGTTAAGTGCAAGATTGGAAGAAAGTAAGCTTCCTGCTAAATTTGCTCAGCAACGCAGGTCTCTCAACAAGCTGCAGGAATGGAAAGCTGTTGAGTTCAGACCTTTCTTGTTGTACATTGGCTCTGTGCTGTTGTGCGAATTGAGAAGAGCACTATGAGCACTTCCCCAGCTAGCATGCTCCGTTATGTATTTTGCTTGATGAAGTGCTAAGCATCAAGATGAAAAACTACACACCATGTCTCCGGCAGTACTTTGTAAAGCAGGCAGCTTCACTTTACGGTGCCCAATTCTTTGGATATAATGTGCATATAGGGTGCCATAATGTAGATGACTGCCTCTTGTATGGCCTACAGGACAGTGTTAGTGCATTTCCATTTGAAAACTGTTTGGGTCAGGTGAAAGCTCTCGTGAGAACAAACAAGAAGCCACTAGAGCAGGTGAGTCGCAGGCTCTCTGAGCTGGCCCATTTGTCAAGGGGGCCTCCACAGTTGGTGCGCCTGATGGGTGTATCGTCACAAGCAATTTCAGTAAACCAGCAATCTTGCTGTTTACTGAAATATGACCATATTGTTAGTGTGATAGAAGCCAGCCACAATTTTAACACAATAGCATTAAGGCTTCCGTTCTGCAGAAAATCCAGCGTCGGCAGCACTTTGAGTGAAAAATCCCTGAAGAAATCTAAGTGGGCCACCTAGGTCATGTAACCTTACAGCGTCACGACACCCTCCCACCCAGATTGTGAGAAAACTGACCACTGTGGTCAGAAGATTGTTTATTCCAATGCGATGCATGTATTAGGTTGTACAGCCGTATTCGTATTCATTTGAGCTCAATCCAAGGGTCTCAATGCAAGGACGTTACATGACTGGCAGGCATGCAATTGCTATATTAGCCTACACATATGAAATGACAATGATCATGGTCTTCTTCTGCAGGTCACCATGACGCACTTTGAACAGCTCTGAGATCGATGAGAAGCATAGCAAGCATGCTCCACGCCTGAAGCTGAAGTAAACTAAGAAAAAATGAGTTTCGGCACAGCATATGCTATTGAAGCATGCAGTAGCTTCTGCCCTACGGCTCCTGGTTGAACGGAAAATGGATGAAAAGGCCCTTTTTTAAAACAGCATGGTTCGAGGATCAGGCGTTTAAGTGGTTTTCACTAATGACATCTCAAACACCAACCACGGCACTGAGTGACCTCTGCCCTGAAAAGGAAAAAAGCTGCGACTTTCCCGACCGACTTCGTGGGGGTCTTCAGAACGCTCAGCATTAGTGACAAAGGCAAGACCAATGCCATGAAGCCTGTCTAGGCTGGCATAGTAATGACTACAATAGCACTGAATGTATGCGAACTTAACGTGAAAAGTAAGAACCTGAAGTTTCTGCTGTTGAGTCACCTCTGCCACGATGCACTTGAGAGCCTGTTAAGCTCATTGTCGCGGCGCAATTCTTTAAGAGAAGCAGGCATGGCTCATACGAGACTGACGACTTTGTCCAGCTATAAACTTTTTCTCCTCCCGACATGACTTACAGAATATAGATCTGCCAGAGGAAACAGAAGTCTCTACACTATGTTGCAGGTTACGCGGCATGCAACATCATAAAGAAGCACAAGCTCTGCGAGAGCTGCACAGCTTTATTGGCTCAGCCGGCAAAGAGCAAAAACATGTTTTTAGCCTTGAAGAACTAACAATCACTGCGCACACCGTGCGAAAATGTTATGCGCCTCATAGAGTGTGCAGAGACATACTTTACGAAGAATGAGGAGTCCCGTGCCATGAGAAAAACCAACACTGACCAAATCGGAACCCTCACTGCAGCTCTTCCTGTGTGTAGCAATGTTGCAGACAAAGCCTTTGTGCCAAATGTGATCATGACGTAGGCACACCATGCAAACTTCAAAAATGGTCTAACTAAGGTACTTTGTCACCTAGGAAGTACATGTAAATGGGTGACAATGCTATTTTTTTGACGATGCTAAAGCGTCGGAGGACGACGTCGCGAAGTCCTGAGTTGTGTTTTTCTTGTTTAATTTCGTTGTGTGATGCAAACTTTTTATTCTTCGCTGCTGTTCTGACTTCTTTGTGTCACTGTGCTGTGGTGTGTCAAGGTGCGGTATGCCAACTTACAGTGCAAAAGAGAAAGCGGCGGCAGTGGTGTGGCTAATTGAAACAAACTCAATTCAATATGTCCGCAAACAATTCACGATAAGGTTTCGGCGGCGGCCATAGTCTCACGCAGCCGTTTTTAAAAGGTGCCAGAAGTTTGAAGACACCGGCTCCGTGACAAGGCAAGTGCGAAAAGATAAATCGAAGACACACCGCCGAATCGGTGATGCGCTTGAGTGCGTGCTTGCAACCAACCCTCGCATGACCTGCACCCGTGCTGGGCTTATGTACGGCGTAGCCCCAGCACTCAAAAGCAAAGGGTGGCATTCACACAGGGTGCGGGCACACCAGAATTTAAGCCCCGCAGACAAAGCCCATCGGGTTTCATTCTGCCGCTCAGTGCAGCAGAGGAGGGCAGCAGACCCTGGACACCTCGATTTTCTGCTCTTCAGTGACGATGCTCTTTTCCACCTAGACGGTCAAGTGAACCGACAATGCACGCTATTCTGGGCGAAAAGCAACCCTCATTTCATTCACACCAGGGCAGTGAACTCGCCACGCACAGTTGTCTGGTGTGCAGTATGACAAGAGGAAGTGGTCGGCCCGTTCTTCTTTGAGGACACCGTGACAGCCGACTCCTATCTGCGCCTATTGAAGAAAAAATTTCTGCCGGAGCTGATGCAGTACCACATGCAGCAGCAGGTAGGCATCTTCCAGCAAGATGGTGCCCCTGCACACTATGCAGCCAAAGTCAGGAAATGGCTAAATGAGCAATTTCCGGGCCGGTGGATGGGGCGTGGGTCGGCCATATGCCTTGGCCACCGCGATCGCCAGATTTGACACCATGCGATTTTTTCGTATAGGGATATATTAAATCGCGCGTCTACAGGACTGGAAGCCTTTGCACTCTTGAACATCTCCAGAAGCGGATCAAAGAAGAGTTTAACACCATAAGCGACGACATGAGAGCTGCAGTCTTCAAGGAATATACGCATAGGCTGCAGCGATGCATAGACGCTGCAGGCGGCCACTTTGAGGATTGATTGTTGTTGTTGTCCTCAAAATGTAAATGCATTAGCACTGCACCTATCTTACTGTATGCACAAACTAGCTTTGCAGAACTATTATTATTTGTCTGGCCACAAACGCAGCCATCACTATAGTACCGGTGCGTAGCACTGCTCCCGTCGACATCGGAGTCTTCCCGCTTATGCGCTTCCATCGGCTGCGTCATTACCAGCTCTTTTTTCATTGCTTTTATTGCTCTTGCGAATTTTAATTGTGAATTCAGTTTTTATTGTATATATTTTTCGTTTGATATTTTTGAAGGTGTGTAGGCGTTTGTACCGTGTTTTGTTTCCTGTAGTAAGCTTTTTTCTTTGATGCTGTGTTGCCACGCGCGCGAGATGGAGAGACCAGAGAATCTGAAGATAAACTTCTCCGCACTTGAGCGGGCTATTCTTCTCGACCTTGTCGAGAACCACAGGGCCGTGCTAGAAAATAACTTCCGTATTCACAAACCTAACTTTCCCTTAACTTTCGTCTCTAGCCACTTAAAAGCTCCTTAAGCTGTTTCACAAACTGTACTTATGAACACATCTATCCTTTCCCTAAACTTTACTGATCCAAAGATGTAGGCAGGGGCCTGTTTAACTTAAGCTATAGTTCAGCTGGTTTTTCAACATGGCGGACTACGGCGAGATGGACGACCACATGAGCGAGTGCTTGGATTTCTACGACCGTGTGGAAGAAATAGAAGAGAGAGGAGCATATGTGTATACACCACCGCCCAGGCGGACGATAAGAGGCCGAGAACCCAATGGAGGTGTTTTGCAAGTTGAAGTTCCTGTACCGCTATCGCTTTTCGAAGCGAACAGTACTGCGCCTGCTGGACATGCTATCCTTGGAAGCCAGCGCTAACCAACACAGTAACCCACTCCCGCCGCTCCTCCAGCTTCTGGTCGCACTCCGGTTCTATAAGACTGGATGCTTCAAAATCGTGGCCAGCGATCTGGTTGGCATTTCCCAGCCTACGGTGTCGCAGGTTATTGAACGCGTGTCACATACGATTGCCACCACTGTGTTCCCCGCTCTCGTGAAGCTACCGACTGCTGCGCAAGCCCCAGCACTACTGCTGGAATTTTACGGCATCGCGAAGTTCCCCGGCATGACAGGCTGCATTGACTGCACTCATGTTCAAATCAAGAGCCCAGGAGATGACAACGCAGAAGTTTTCAGAAACAGGAAAGGATATTTTTCCTTCATTGTGCAGGTAAGTGGACATCACTTCATCAAAGTAGTTAACTATCAGATGAACAGTGTTGACCTCTGTCGTGGTAGCTCAGTGGATAGGGCGCTTGACTGCTGAAACCGAAGACGCAGGTTCAATCCCGGTCGCAGCGGCCGCATTTTGACGGAGACAACTGCAAGGCGCCCGTGTGCTGTGTGATGTCAGTTGCACGTTAAAGAACCCTGGGCAGTTGATATTTAACCGGAGCTGCCCGCAGGGGCACCTTGTGTAACGAGGTGTTGGTGCTTCGCGCCACCACGGACCCTTAGCCTCCATACCGAAGCTGTCATCCGTACCGTGGCGATAGGTTGAAAGGTGGAGGGAAGAAACCTTGAACGGTGGCGGTCGAGAAAGTGGTCAATCCTCGGCCGATGGGCTCCTCGTCTGTCTACCAGACGGGGAGTCCCGGGACCTTCCTCTGTGTATAAGGGTGAATCAGAGGCGACAAAGTATTGGGAACCCTTAGTCAGTACATGCCGTATGGAAAAATCTGATCGGCCCCCGAAAAGGGGTCGCACCGATGTGAAGAAACTGAGTCCACAGAAGCCAGAAACATTTGCGAAGTTTTTTATGCTTCACTCAAACACTGATGTACCGGTAGCCAACCTATCTGCATTTGTCATCGCCAACACCCTAAAAAGTTATGTAGGCAAAGACTACAAAGCAAAAAAGCAACGAACCGGAGACCTCCTTGTAGAAATAAACACAAAAGAACAGAGCACCAAACTGATGTCATTACAGAATCTTGGAGAAATGAGCGTACAGGTAACCCCGCACCGCACCCTGAATCACTCAAAGGGCGTCATATCTGAATATGAACTCCTACAGAGTACCGATGTGGAAATGGAAGAACTAGCCGAACAGGGAGTAATAGCAGCCCGACGAATAACCATCCGGAGAAACAATGCTGAAATCAACACCAAACACATTGTCCTAACTTTCAATAGCACATCCATATCCTCCACGTCCACCGTGGAGGATATGGATGTCAGCGAAAGTCTGCCGACATCTAAAACACATGCACCCGCGGTGTCTCCGCGGAAATCCAGCGCCACGAAAGTGGCGATGGATTCAACTCCTCGACGGCGAGAGTCCCTAAAGAAGAAAGGGAAACCACGAATCACTGCTCCTGAGAATAAATAACTTTCCCCAATCCCCAGCTTATCACAATGGCGTATATAATACAATGGAACTGTAGAGGTCTACACAGAAACTACGCAGACATAACCGAAATGCTGAAAACAATGGCACCTACAGCTGTGTGCCTGCAGGAAACAAACCTTGGGCCACAGCACACAAACATCTTTAAAAAATATAATATTTTCCGGAAAGACCGAGTGCAAGCTAGCCGACACTCGGGAGGCGCCGCTATCATTACGCAAAGCGATGTCCCTGCAAGACAGATATCATTAAAGACAATTAGAAGCGATCGCAGTAAACATCATTAGCCATAAAACGATAACAATATGCTCTGTGTACATACCACCACACAACACAATAGACCTCTCCTCGGGTACGCCACGCGAGGCGAGAGACGTCACAGCGATGACGTTTCCGGCTGACGCCGGGAACCCGATGGGCAAAACAGTCCCCCGTTTGCGTGCGATCCCATATAGTTTTGCTGCGCGAGCAAGGTAGCTATCGCAGTGCGGGCGCCGGAACCCGTGCCTCGACCCTGTCTCATGATGCCTACGAGCTGCTGTGCCGTGCGATGCACTAACCGTGCCAAGAGAGGCATCCGCTTTTTTCGTTTTCCGCGGGACGAGAATCTCCTGAAGGTGCACGCAATGCGTCGAGATAAATGGAAGCCAAGACCGGCAAGTAGGATATGCGGAGCGCACTTCATCTCTGGTGAGAAGCATTCCTTTCCTTCACTTCCTGATTTTGAAGAGCTAGCGAGATGAATGGCACAGTGAACTTTTTTTCTCGTATTATCTGCCAACGCAGGCGCCCCGTCTTCGTTACTGGACCGCCCGGACCGGGTGCCCAGCGTTTTCTCATTCAAGAAGAGAAATCCCAGCGCAGATATGAAGAAGTGTGGTCGTTTTGAGCGGACAATCTTAGCAACATCTTAGTTGTTGCAAACTGGTAGTATGGGTCAAGAAAGCGTAAAGTAGGTTAGCTGTGCAGGGTTTGAACTCAGGCGACAGTACTCAGTTTATGTACTCAGTTTACGTAGACGACCTCCAAATAGCATGCATGTCTTCCAGCATACCTACCTGTGAGCGACAGATACAAATAACAATAAATAAACTGGCTACCTGGGCAGATAGAAACGGATTTAGATTTTCCCCTCAGAAAACAGTACCGGTTCTGTTCTCTTTGAGACGAGGCCTACAGGCCGACCCCACACTATATCTAAACCAAACCCCATTACCTGTCAAACAAGAGCATAAATTTCTAGGGATAACTTTCAATAAAAAGCTCAATTTCTTGCCACATATAAACAGCTTAAAGAAAAAAGCTTCCTAGGCCCTCAATGTGCTATAACTACTGTCAAGAAAACGCTGGGGGTCTGATAGGGCATGCCTATTACATATATATCATTCTCTGGTTCGCTCTAAGTTAGACTATGGGTGCATAGTATATGGCTCAGCAAGACCGTCCTACATAAAACGACTGGATCCTATCCACAATCTTGGTTTAAGGTTGTCTTCCGGTGCTTACAGAACCTCCCCAATAGCAAGTCTGTATGTGGAAACTAATGAACCTTCCTTAGAAGATCGAAGAACTGCACTAACTTGTACATACATCCTCAAAATCCTTTCTCAGCCCAAACATCTTTGTTACCCAATTGTCACGAAATGCCCATGCCGAATACTCTTCAACAACAAGCCTCACGCGATTAAGCCGTTGCTCTTGCGCTTCGAAGAAAAATGCCAAGCTCTGAACATACTGAATGAAATTAAAAATATTGCCCCAAGACAAAAAGCTACCACCGTGGTACACTCTCCCCACAGTGTGTGATGTCACACTAACACGCCTCAGGAAAACCTGTACACCACACGACCATATAATACAAGAATACCTAGCACTACAAGAAAAATACAGAAATTATACTGCATTTTATACTGATGGGTCAAAAACTCATGCTCATGTAGGAAGCGCAGTAATACAAGGAAAAAATAAAAATGCAGTACGACTGCCCTCATGTGCTACAGTTTTCACCGCTGAGTGTTATGCCATTTGTGTTGTGGTACAGAAAATAACAAATGAAAACATCAAAAACAGCATCATTTATACAGATTCACTGAGTGTCCTTACAGCATTAAACTCCAAAAATGCCACGGAGCCACTGATAGGAAGCATCATACACAATATAGTAAAGGTCACAACACAAAAACACGTTATAAAGTTCTGCTGGGTTCCCAGTCACGTTGGCATTAGGGATAATGAGAGAGCCGACATGTGTGCTGCACAAACCAGAACCATGGAAATAAAACATGTGAATTTGCCTCCTAGAGATTACATGAAGTTAGTGCATAGCAGACTAAGAGCCAAATGGCAAGCTTCTTGGGAAAATGAAGGAAACAACAAGCTGCATACTGTAAAGCCCATTTTGAAAGAATGGAAATCATGCCGCCATAAAGAGCGTTTTATCGAAGTAATTTTATGTTGTTTACGCATAGGTCACACACACATCACCCATAACTTCTTATTAACAAAAAAAGACAAACCTGTGTGTGAAATGTGTGGTGAGGAGCTCAGAGTAAATCACATTTTAATTTCTTGTTCGCATCTCGAAGAACTTAGGAAAAAATTTTTTACTATATTTTACAATGAACACATTCCATTTCATCCCTCATTGCTTTTAGGCGAGCAAACACTTGTCGAGTTTTCGCTTGTTTGTAAGTTTCTAAAGAAAGCCAATGTTTTAAATTTAATATTGTAATGGGAACGACCGGCATCCGTTCACGCGGTGCAACGAAGAGGTGAACGAAGTGCTGTGCTGGTTCCGGAGTGACTCTGGGTGTGTGCCTGCCGTGACGCGTCTTCGATCAACGGCCTCCGACCTGCGCTTCGAAGACGCACCTGTACAATATAATGTAACCTCTATACACTTAACATAACCTCATCTAACCTTGTGTTTGGCGTATGATAGCCATAGTTGCTTATGCGCCATAAAACCCCATATAACTAACTAATTTAACCGGAGCTCTCTGTCACGGCGTCACCTGATGCCGTCTTGGGGCCCATATACCACACCATGCTGAACCGTGTTGATGTCGCTTGTGAATTTTGTGTTGCCACGAGCAAATCTATTACCACTTGAAGGTGCTATTAGACAGTTTTAGTTTCACGTACGTAGAAGCTTCACGTATGCAAACGTTAGAAGTCTACGTAGCCAACGTGCAGGTCGTTTGAAACCCTTATAGTTACACGTTCGTGATGGACGCCGTGCGTAGCCGCGCGTTATTCCTAGCGGCATCTACTAACAGACACAGACACTAATGTAGCCAAAGTAATCCAAGACAAGCCAAGCAAGTCCGGCTGCACTTTCGCACAAAGCACGTAGATTCTGCTCGTGGACCGCTTGGAGCTTTGCAATCAGTTCACAACGCCACGAAGTGTCTTATCTGATCCTTATCTCCTGTCGTCTCTATCTTGGAAGGACAACCTCCTGATGACAAAGGCGCAGCGGCAGCTTTTGTACGGCTCACTCGACGACTTAGAATACAACTTGAGGCGCAGCAGAGAGTCGGAGCTGGTTCGCTACCGGTCGCGCCATGGACTGCTCGACATTTCAAATATAGAGCCCACACTTTTCAAACAGCAGTTCAGGTTTCAGAAGGTGGACTTCGATGAACTCTTTCGTGCACTCCTCGTGCCGGAGACTGTGAAGTGCGCGCAAAACGTGACCGTGCCTGGTCGGGAGGCTTTGTGCATCACGCTTCGACGCCTTGCCTACCCCAACAGGCGGTGTGACCTCGAGACCATATTTGGCAGGCACTCATCCGTGATGTCGAGCGTGGCCTCGCAGGTGATCTCTCACATCGCAAATGGGTTTAGTCATTTACTGAATGATTGCAAAATCATGCCTGGTCGTCGCCTGCCGGCCTTGGAGAGTTTGCAAGTGTAAGTGAACTTTCTTATATCACTTTTAAGGCGAAAGCGTGTCGGCAGATTTGTCTGCGCCTCGCGCATCACTACTTAAAAACGAACTGCGTCGAGGCTGGGAATCGAACCAGGGCATTCGGCATTTGAAGCTGAGACGCTATACCACTCCGCCACGAATGCTCAAGGTTTGAGCTTGAATAAAGGTGCATCTAGTGAATGCATGGGTTTCATAAATAAAATAAAAGGAATAAAAAATAAAAATAAGAAAATAAAATAAAAATAAAAGCAGCAATAAAGTGAGAAAAAAATAACAAGAATAATAAAATATAAAATGGAAAAATATGAAAAATAAAAAAAAAACACTGCGCCAGGGAATGCTTTCGCCTTGCAGCACTTTAGAGACCCAAAGTGCCCCCTGAATTTTTGCGAGAGTGCTGCACAAAGCCGCAAGGCCCAACATTTTTTTACACTGTAGGATATTCCGTCTTTATTTTTTGCTTAAATGCGAGACATCTCAGATGGCAGCGGTATGTGGGAATGGAAAACTTCCAAATGCAAGACCCAAGTTTTGCAAACTGCGGTCGACATGTGTCAGGGCAAAATATACCTTAAACAGTAACACACTGCGTGGTGTTGCATTTCTTAGAAAAATTTCTGAACTTGAGACATGAGGTGTACACAGCAGTTGTCTGTAATGTACAATTCACCTACACTTCAAAACTGTTTTCTCATCTCAACATTTTACCTCAGCAGGTTTCACATAAATGCAGCCGTGTCAACTGTTTTATATGTTATCATTGCTTGTTTGTATTATTATGAGCTTTTACTTGTTATTAATGTGTATATTGTGTTAGGGTGTCATCTATAATACAAGGTTTTGTGTTGACGGAGCTTTCCTAAAAGAAAATGATGCTCCTATTTTACAGCCAACCAAAAGCTGAGTTTGAGTGTGTGTCTTGTGTCATGTTGCAGGCCGTCCACAATCGTGGTGCAGCACTACCCAATTGCTGGGGGTTCATTGATGGAACCGCACGCCCCATATGCAGGCCAAAAAGGAACCAGCGGGACTACTTTTCTGGCCACAAGCGGGTGCACTGCGTAAAATATCAATCCGTCATGTGCCCGAATGGCATTGTATGCCAACTGGATGGTCCATACCCGGGAAGGCGGCATGACGCAGGTTGGTTGTGTTGTCTCTGCTATAAGAAAAATCTATTGAGTCATAATAAACATCACAGCTGTAATGATTCAGACTCGTAAATGACATTTAGTGTGTCATGGAGAGACATGGGCAGTGCTTATTTCCGCCACGTTATGAATATACCGCACATGTAACAATTGTGTAGAAAGGAAAGCACAGACAGAGGCAGCTCTGGTGGCGGAGCTTTCCATCTTCTGTTCTACTTTTGTGTGTCTGAGAGTGCTTTCGCTGTACCTTTAACGTAAACAACTGAACATACTTTTAAACAGATTCATTGAGCACTTGCAGAAAAGTGACTTACATTAAATGTACACAACACTACTGATGCACTAATGTTAACACAGCTGGCGTAGCTTTGTCATTACATGACTGAACTTAATTCTCTCTTTTTTATTGCAGGCATACTCGAGAGCAGTGTCCTGTATGCAAAATTGGAGAGGCTGGTGGGACGACATGACTTTGTCATATATGGCGATCCTGCATACCCGTTCAAGAGACTCCTAATGAAGCCCTATGGCGGCTCCTCCTTGACAGCCACACAGCTGGCATTCAACTTTAGCATGAGTCGCGTTCGCCAGTGTGTTGAATGGGGCTTTGGAAAGGTGGTGGCTGAATTTGCATTTTTGGACTTTAAAAAAACTCAAAAGCTTCTACGCCAACAAGTTGCCCAAATGTACAAGGCTGCCACTATCCTCACAAACTGCCATACATGCATGTATGGCAGTCAGGTGTCGCAGTACTTCGGAGTTGATCCCCCTAGCCTGATTGAGTACCTCAGGCCACATTCTGTGCCACGCGCATAATTTTCCTTGGAATAAATTTTTGCATTTGTAGCACTTGACAACTAGTGCTTGTTTGTGCAAGTTATTTTACCATGACATGTGGGTCAAACCGAACTTCTTGTAAATGTATCTGGCTGCTTGCTGTTGTATAATATAATGACGTAGTGCTCTGAATAGCATTTTATTTTTAAATATGTTATGTTGATGCACCTGAACTTTGTTGATTTTCTGCAGTTCATTAATTTTCCATGGTAGGTGCTATTGTACTCTCATTTCCCATTACTCTGTTCGTCAGAGAGCACTGAAAAATGTAATTTTGCTTGCAATAACCAGCTTAGTACAACAAGTGATATAATTACCGATTATAAAGTGTGTTGTAATATTAAAATACGCAAAACTTACTACATTACACTTTTGCTCCACTACTTAGCATTAATAACCAAACTTACAGTTGCACTGTGTATACTTTAGACTACAGTAATGCAAATAGTCATGTTCCTGTAACTAATTGGAAGGGCTTGGAAGTGTTACAGTCTCTCTAAAGGCTGTGCTTGGACCTTAACCTGCATCAGTCTTTGAAGACAGCATTAATTTGTGTTAAAAACATGACCCTCAGCCTTTTTATCTATCCTTTTTCATCATATTTTCAAGTGTGCCCATCTTGTTCAGCAGATTTTCCATCAGGCCGAAAAAAGTTGTCTGTTGGGCTGCAGCCATGCGACGCTCTTCTGCCCTCTCACGCCTTTCCTCGGCACGCTCTTCTGCACGTAGCCGCCTTTCTTCTGTCTTGTCTTGGGCGTTCAGCTTCATTTCGTTTCCCTTGAGTTCCAGTTCTTTTAGGGTTTTCTCCTTCTCCCAGGCGAGACGGTCTTCTTCTAGTGCAATACGCCTAGATTCTATCAGGAAGTGCCTTTCTTTAATGAATTCATCATGTCGCATTATTTTTTCTATGAATTCATAATCTGTCTGCTCTTGCTGTGCAGCTTCAGTCCTTTTCCCTGTAAGGTGCAGCAGTGTTAGAAAAAGCCACAGGCTTAGTTATGAGGCACAAAATTCACTGCACAGATTGGATTTCCTTAAGGTGAATTTCTGCCAGCTGTATTCATTTCTTAGTTAAACACAAGTACTGTTGCTTAGTTTCCCATACATGCAGTGAAAAACAAATGAGAGCACATAGCATTAAATGTGTGTGCATTGGTTGACACAAACATTAATGCTGCACAAGCATAATAAACTGCTTGTTACATACATGTCACTTGTGTGCTTCGGCAGTGTGACAGAAGCTCTGAATCATATTGCATGAAGGGCAGTTTTTTAAATGAGAAAAAACTGTCTGCCAAGTTTAGGAAGATACGCACAAAAATCATACCATTAGCAGGCTTAGAAAAGTTTGCCAGTGGCGAGGCTGTTGCCTATGGTAGACGAGTCAGGCGATACTGATTTTAATTACGCATATAGGGTGAAATATCCTGTTGCAGAAAGAAAAGCATTTCTCTCCTTATGAACGCTTTCTTCTGATGTCAATGACAGCGTGCAGTGTCACAAAGTTTCTTGGTTATGAACCTGGGGTGGAAAGCTAGCCCAGAATAGCCCATTTGCAATGATTCGTTAAAATCCTCCTATGAATGCACATATGGTGCAGTGGGAGGCATCCGTGAGGTTGCACCAGGGAGGGCCATGCCCTACCGCTTTTGGTCGCAGAACCTTGGCCCACCCCACGAAATACCATTTCCACTCCTCCTTCAGAGAAAGTGACCGAACAAAGAAGGGGGAGGGAGAAACAAGGAGGATAAGGCACGTGGAAATGCCGTCCTTTCTGTCTCTTTCTCTGTTTAGTGCTTGCTTTTTTGTCCTCAATCATTTTGATTTTCGTGACTGCTGTGATGCTCGAAGCTGGTTCTGAATCTTAACAGCACTAAAATTCTCTGCTCTGTTTTTCATGCCTTCTAGGCGAGAACGCTAATCTTTAGCTGGTTAAATCTCGTTATATTTCATGCAGTTAATAGCAAGAAAAAGTGTGCAGTCCCAGGCTGCTTGAGCAGTAAAGCAACTCGTGGATTGTCCTTAAACAGCATGAGCACAAAAAAAAATGTGTATGGAAGCTTTGGAGACTCTGGAACAACCGAATCAGAGGCTGTGCTCAAAACATTTCACTCAAAATGCATTAGAAGGTTCACCAGAAGCTCTGGCATCTGCTGGCTACTAGCAATGGTAGTTACGATGTGATGTGGTGACTATGATCGGAGGCACTTTTGGGAAAGGAGTGACTGGAAAAGGAAGTATCATGTCAAGTGCATTACATTATTACCGAAGTATTAGCCGAGCAGTGAAAGCTTGCGGAAGATGCCAACATTTTAGTTCAGCTAATACTTTGCTCCTTTATGCAGGAGTCATGTCTCCAACAATGCTCATTTCCGTCTTGCAACCAAATCACTTTTGCTGTGGAACAATGCAGACCGATGGCCATGTTGGTATGACATAAAAAGGTTGAAGTTAAAAAAGGTTAAAAGCAGCGACATCAATATGCTGGAAGCGAAAAGCAGTCATCATTGAAGGCGGTCTAAATGGCTTTTGTTGGAGCCGATGGTTCAATGCACACGACAGCGAGCTTTATGGATGTACGCGCGCCCAAACTTGTGGTACAAACCGACGCTGCCACATCTTCGAGACAGCGGCTTCCGCAAAAATTTCAGAATCAACCGCTCCACATTTCAATACATTGTGGGCGTTTGCAAGAGCATGCAATTACTCTGGAAAAATGCATGGCGATTGGCCTTTACCACCTCGCGACGTCAGCTGAAGAGCGGACTGTTGCTAACGTTTTTGGCGTTAGCCCTGCCTCCATCAATCTGGTATTCAGAGAGTTCTGTGCAGTAATTGTGCAGTACTTGGAACCACAATCTGCAGTCTTCCCAAAGTTTCATGAATTGCAGGAACATATGTGGCAGTTCGCAGCAATTTGTGGCTTTCCTCAAGGTGTTGGTGCACTGGATGGTTGCCATATTGAGGTGTGCCCTCCAAAGGAGGAGGCGGCAGATTATTATAACTATAAAGGGTGGTTCAGCACCATCCTCCTTGCTGTCGTTAATCACAGTTACACCAACAGTGGAAGTCCTGGAAGAAATAACGACTCTGCAGTGTTTCAGACCTCACGTCTTCCACATATTTTATCCAGTGGTCTCTTTCAGTCAGAAACAAAGGAAATTCAAGGGGTAGAAGTTGGTTCAGTGCTCTTCGCTGACCAAGCGTTTGCTCTGCAGAGGCATGTAATCAAACCTTACCCCTTTCCTGGCGCTGCTGGGTCACCCGCACAGACCTTCAACTATCATCTATCAAGTGTCAGACATGTTGTAGAAAATGCATTTGGACGAGTGAAGGCACGCTTCAGGATGTTGTCGAAGGGCCTTGAGAGCGATGTTCACGTGAACAATGTGATCCGTGCTGCGTGCGACTCAGTGATCAGTGTGATGCACGCTGGCTGAGTGTGGTGCAAAGCGCAAACGAAAGGTGTCCTCAGTTAGTATGTACGAGTAGCCGAATAGAGCCGTCAGGAAAAGCCGTAAGGAATGCCCTGGCGAAGCACCTTGCAGGAAACAAACATTTTGCATAAGTCTGCTATGAGCAGCTGCTGGTCGTAATGGGTGTGAGCGTGCCACTTTCTGCTTCTTTTGTTCTTTGAAGGATTGTCATAGCAAACAGTACAGTTCCACCACCACGCACAGCATTGCTTTGTACTGTGCTTCTACTTGGGCTGTCTGCATTATGCCGAAGTCGTAGCACAATGCCATATGCACACCCCCCCCTCCCACACACACACACACACACCAGAACAGCTTGCATAGGGGTACGTGCTCCATTATGGCACCTCCAAACATAGAAGTGATCCTCCTTATAAGCAGGAAAAGTTGTGTCATTTGTGTTTCGTGCCTGTCTACTGCTGGATGGATGAATGAACTGAAATTGTTTTAGCTGGGGTTAACTGAGGTTTCCTTTCGTTGTGGGCCACATAAATATACTTAGGGTGAATACACAGTCTGTTCCTGCATGGCAGCTTCAAAGGAGATGCTGTTTAACACAAGTTGCCTGCTCTGACATCATGTGCCTGGCATTACCAGTACTTTGAATGATGCAAAAGCATATTCCGTTGTTGTATTACAGAGTGAACTACTGTACGTAGGCTGCAAAATCCCTCGACAGGACAGGAAAGCCTCCTCCTGCTCATGGGCCACATCCCGCGGCATCACAACAGCCGGGAGGCAACGGAGAGCTCTTTAGAGGTCATAGACCAGCATCTCCCTCCTGGCACAGCTTTTTCAAAGACTAAATATGTGTTCTTTAAACAATTCATAGCGGATGAAGAACAGCCACAAAAAATCTTGTACTGTAAAACTGGCAAGTGTTTCCTAGGAAAAGTGCAAGAAAGTGACACACAAATCCAGTGCCCTGGCTACAGTGCAATGCACAGCATTAAGAACTTGACTGAGGAGTGCTCCTAATTATTTTACCTCGGAATATAGCCACAACTCCGAAACATGTTGCAAGACCAGAGTCTTCACCCCTTGCTGGAAAAACTGAACCGAGCCATTGATGTCTGCAGCATCACTCAGAGCAAGGTATATAATGAGCTTGGACTTGGTGATGTCGATCTGTCTCTTGGAACACAGATGGAGTACCGCTGTTCGAGTCATCAAAATACTCAATTTGGCCTCTCCAACTGCAAGTAAATGAGCTACCCTTCAAAGAACGGGTAAAGCAGGTGGTTCTTGCTGGTTTGTGGTTTGGGGAGAGCAAGTCAGTTGTGGAGTGTTTCTTAAAACCATTTGTTGAGGAAATGGATTGCTTGTCCAATGCGGGTTTTTCTTGGACCGATTTGGAAGGTGTCACCAAGCACACCCGTGTGTTCCCGGGCCCTGTGTACTTGACACAGTTGAACAAACCATGGTATTAAATATGCACCAGTTCAATGAAGAATACGGGTCTGCTTGTTGCACACAAAAAGGAGAAGTGGTCTGCAAAGGGTAAGGCCACATCAGATCATACCCTGTCAAGCCGTAGAAGGGAACAATGAGTACGGACAGTTCGATAAGACTGCATGCTAGTCAAGCAGATAGCAAAGGGCTACCAGTGAAAGGTACCAAGGGGTGCACCATCCTCATGATGCTCTCTTTCTTCAAATTTCCTTTCAGTTTTGTGGTTGATTACATGCTTGCAGTGTCACTGGACGGGACTCAGATTCTCTGTCGTAAATCGCTGCGGTACCTTGGCCTGGACATTGACTGGTGTCTTTCCTTCCGCCACACGGTGACCAAGGCATGTTTGCAGATGAAGAGGATCACTGCCGCCGTGCACAAGCTAACCGCTCATCTCGGTGCACAAACCATATTGGAAAATGGTGGAGCTGCAACATTGTAAGTCCCTGCACGTGTGCCTAGGCCTGCCCAGAAACTCTCACTGTGCCGCAACGCTAGCCGAGGCAGGAGAGTGGCTGCTGGAGCTCCAAGCAGCGCGCAGGGATTGAACCGTATTGACCGGCTCCATCGCGCAAGCTGATGAACTGGCGACTGCCACACACCAGCTGCCTACCAGCAACCTGCCCCTTGCGCTGGAGGATGTGCGTGCGGTCATCCAGGACCACCTCCGACGGCAGCACCCCTGACCCAGGCATCGCAGGAGGTGAGTGCATTCAGAGCATCACCGGCTGCCGCCCACTTACGCGGTCACAACACGCAATGACCCGTGTGCGTGCTGGCTGCGTGTGGCCTGGGGAACGGTGGGTGTGCCACGGACTCACGACGTGTGTGATGGATGCGGTGTGATGGAAACTTTGTAGCACCTGCTCCTACGCTGTACCGCAGTCACCAATGCTCATCGTGATATGCTCACGGACTACAGGGCACAGGGCATACTCCCAAATGCTCTCATGACACTAATGTGGCTGTAGGGCAGTGAGCGCACCTGTGAGGGAACAACAGTGAGCCTCTGTGCATTCCTCGAACAGACGAGCTTGATGTCACTTCCGGTCTCTGCCAGGTAGTTACGCGCAGTGACCGAAAGCACCGTGTGTGCTACCTTGGACGCATATCAGCTGGATGCCTCACTCCAGTTTAGTGTGCATCTTGTCGCGCGTGCGTGTTATTATTCCGCTTTAATTCAGGGCATCTAACGCGCCTGACCTGTACGTATGTTAAAATGTAAACGGATCACTTGTACATTGCACTTCTCTCCCCCTACCCTTTCTACCTGTCCCCTCACTTCTTTATTTCCGCTGCCCGAGTTCAGGTGCTTCCCGTAGCAATGGCAGATGTCAGGGCTAGCAAAATTCTTTTCTTTCCTTTTATTTAAATAAAGCCACTCCTACTACTACTTGACGCGGTCAGGATTACATGGCAAGACCAGATGAAGCACTTCGGCCTGCAGACTGACTACCGTCTCACCTGGACTCCTGCTGCAAAAGCCCTTCTGCTTCGCCTGCGGAGGGTTGGCGAGGCGGTCCAGCATCTACTGGCCAGGGGCAATGGCTGCTCCCCATTCTGGGGCCTTTGCCTCTACCATGCGGCTACCACGCCACTGGTGACATACGCCCTCCCGCTTGTGACCCCCTGTCGGCCGCTCGCTTGAAAACCCTGGAGTTAGGCCACTGCTCCGTCCTGCGACAATGCCTGGGCCTGCCCCGCAGCTCCCCCATCGCTGCCACTCACACGGAGGCAGAGACCTGGCCACAATCCCTTCTGCTCTAGACTGGGCTTTGGCACATTAACCGACTATACCATATGCCGGATGGCTGGGCCCCCCTGTCCTGACTCCGCCACGCTCCATCCTCCCGTATGGGGCTCCTATGGAGCATGTTCTGCCACCTACTTTTACCCCTGTGGCCCAGGCACCACCAACTAGGCCACCACTCCCCATCTCGGTGGCCATTCCGGACTGCAGCAAGCGGCGAACACCTGCCGCTGCCCTTCAACAGACTGTCGTCACCCTGCTGCATGAGTCTCTAGAGGGACACCTCCAGGTCTATACAAATGGCTGTCCTCCCGACCACTGGGCGGGCTGCTGCGGCCTGCGTCACCAACTCTGGGTACAGTGCTATCGTGCCGCCTCAGGTTCCTGGCCAGCTCCACAGTGGCAGAACTGGCCTACCTTCCACCTGGCTGCGGACCTTCTGCACCCGACGCCCGGACAGCAGCCAGCAGTGATCCTGATGTTCTCCAGAGCTGCCCTCCTGCTGCTGCTGTGGGTACAAACAAGCACACCGTCGCCCATCTCAGAGCCCGCCTGATGGCCGAGGATGTTGGCCGTCCCGTCACCCTGCAGTGGATCCCATCGCACATCGGCATCGCTGGTAACAAGGCTGTGGACCAGCTGGCCGGGGCCACCCACAGCAACGGCTCCCCGGTTTCATCAGCCGTCGACCTGCTGCTGCGTCTTCCTTTAAATGCATTACCAACTAGCCCGGAACCTTGCTCTTCCAACCTGCTGAATTTCTCCCGCCCTGCCCTACGGCAGGCTTTTCGGACTCTCCACACAGATCTCCAATTGGCCTCAGGGGACTGCTTCATGAGGGTGACCAACAGCCTGCCATGCAGTAGCGGACGTTCCTCCTGCGGCTCCGAACGAGTGTCCCATGGATGCGAGCTCGCCTCCACCGCCACGGCAGAGCCTCCTCCCCAGCTTGCTACTGCTGCGGGGCAGAAAAGACTCTGGGCCACCTCCTCTGCGCCTGCCCGATGCTGGATGCAGCCCGCAGCAACACGGCGCGTGGCTACCGCAACCTGGGACTACCTGCCTCCATGGACTAGGACCTCTTGGCCTGCAACCAGATCCCAGCCTTCCGGCTACTGCTGCAGTTCGTCCAGTACACAGAACTGGACTCTTGCCTCTAAGTCGGTCCCTTCTCGAGTTGGCCATCCCAGCCAACTCTCTCTCCCCCAGCCTCCGTGCGCTATCCCCAGCTTGCGGAAGTTCACCGCCCCCCTTTTCCTGGTGCGAGCTGCACCACACCCTCACAGGGTCCACACGTAGCCGAATCACCTGCCGAGGTGCCGACGTCACAGTCTCAACTGCCACGGCTCGAGCCTCAATGCCCTGAAGCCATGACGACGTTGACCATTGCACGCGGCGCAGGAGACTTTGAGGAAGGTGAGCCAAGCAGAAAGAAAGTGAAAGCATACGACTAAAAATATTCGACCAAATAGGAAACCGTTCCGAAGTACAGAGGGTGGCTGTCAGCCAGTAAAAAGGGCCCTTGTATTTTTCCTGCAAGGCAATCAAATCTGATTGTAAAGGTGGAAAATCAGAAATCGACCGCCACCTTGCAAGCTCCGAACACAAAAGTGCTGCAAGCTTTGCAATCGACCTGTGCGCTGACATTCATTCCTTCAATAAGTGGGCAAACTTAAGCAGACAAATCTGTCGACTAGCCCAATTTCTTACGGTAACGCTGTAAAAGAGGCTGAAATCAGACCTGCTGCGTTTATCACGGAACACAATCTGCCCTTTAATGCCACGGGGCATTTAGTTGATGTTTTGAAGATGTCATGTGACGACTCATAGACAGCAAAGAACTTAAGTTGCGGCTGAACAAAGTGCACTGCCATCAAAGAATGTGCTTGGAGAGGACAGTCGCGAAGAGCATGGCAAGCTTTTGCGCAAACAGAAGTTCTCTCTTATGGTGGACGAATCCACTGACAAGGCAACGGTGAAGCATCTGTCACTTGTCACCCGAGTAATGAACGTCGACGGCGGGATAATGGATGCATTTCTGGACTTAGTACCAGTTAATGATGCGACTGCCAGCTCTCCGTATACTAGCCTGAAGCCAGTGTTTAGTGCTGCAGAAATTCCGTACGAGAAAAATTTAGTTTTGCAGCCAACGGAGTGAATGTGATGATGGGTGCACATCATTCCGTCACGTCGCTGCTACAAGGAGAAATTCCAGGCCTTTTCAATATGAAGTGCGTTTGCCATTCATTCGGTCTATGCGCCTCATATGCATGTAAAACACTGCCAAGACGAGTTGAGGACCTGGCACGCGATGTTTTCAACTACTTTTTGTCGCTTAAGCAGACATCTGCCTTCCAAGAATTCCAGAAGCTTGCAGAATTTAAACCACACAAACTGTTGCACCCAAGCCAAACAAGGTGACTGTCTCTACAAGTTGTTGTGAAATGCTTGCTTGAGCAGATGCCGCCCTGATTTTGTTTTTCAAAAAAGCTGCCCCTGAGGACCGCCTGCTTGCTGCAGAAGCCATTTAGAAAAACTGACTGACCCATTAACGAAACTCTACCTCGAGTTTCTTGAGTACGTACTGCCTTTTTTCACTAACCTAAATAAGGAAATGCAGTTGGAAGAAACCAGAATCCACTTGCCCCATGAAAAGGTTTCGGCCATGTTAAAATGCATACTCGAATGCTACATCAAGCTAGACTACTTGGAGGCCACGCCGTTGTCCGATGTGCTGTACAAAGACCCCGCCAAGTTCCTGCCATTGGACGAAATTTACCTCGAAGCAAAGCCAACTGCCACACTAGCCGGCAACACACGTGGCTTAAACGACAACTAAGTTCGAAACTTTAGGCTCTGGTGTTTAGAGTTTTTTATTGAAGCAGCTGGTCAGATCTACCTGCGGTTCCCCCTGGAAAGTGAACAGACGAAAAGCCTTCGAGCCCTGGGCCCAAAAGTTGCCGTGGGCAAGACAGTACCATCAATGACGTCACTTGTGGTCTCCTTTCCCCTGACCATAAAAAAAAAAGAAGTGAATGAACAGGACAGAGAATAGCGACTTCTCCGCAACAGGGAGCTCAGTGACCACGCTGACTTGTCTGCAAGCCAGTTCTGGCACAAAGTATCTCAAATGAAAAAAGGAGGTGGATCACAAGAGTACCCGCTGCTGCCAAGTTACATGAAGTACCTTTCGTGCCTATGTCGCGAATTGGGTGACGCATCCCCGACTGCCGAAGGGGAACGCTTTCGCATGCAGGTTCGTACAAGAAAACAAACAGATCAAACAAAACAAAACAAAGTCGTGTTTATACTTTAAAGGAAAGGAGCCAATAAAAAAATGAAAACACCAAGAAAAACACACACTTGACACGCGTAAAACACTACAGATAAAAGGACAGCTCACTAGATACAGAGCGCTTCAGGTGAAGCGGGAATGCCTTGCAGGCAGCAAGGACGTGGGTTGATGACCTGCGATGCGTCACTGGCGCTGCGTCGAAGGAAGCAGTGGTGGAGAGGCAGGTGGTAAGGTAGTACACTGGAAGACGCCGATGGAGTCGTCAGCCGACCCAAGAACTTCGCAGCAGCAGCGGGAAAGGCGTAGCCAAGTCCCGTCGACGGCGTGCCGAAACGCTGTAGGCTTATGCAAGAAATCCAAAGAAACCGCGACAGCACAGGCCCTCAATCCATCTGCTGTTACTTCCAAACTTGAAAGGGACGCAGTAGGCCTGCATTGTTGATTAAAGGGAAGTCCTCGGCAGCATGGACTGAACGTTCAACGACTGCCACTTCCACGCTTGAATGACCAGGCTTCCGCTGCGGTGTCTTCCTTCTCACTCGGTTTTCTGACACGTGAGCTCTCCGCTCCTCGTGGCCGCCCCGCACACACCATTCGCATGCGCAATGCGCGGCAGGTACGCGTGGCGCTCTGCTGTCCGATGCACCCCTGTCGAAACACCGCGTTCCAAAAAATCCCCGACGATTCCGTGTGCACATACAGCCTACCATACTCCAACGCTGCTGTCGAATATGTATTTTTGCAAGACAGCCTGTTGAAAACAAAGCAGAGAAACAGGTCCTCAATGGACGCTGTTACTACTTCAAGATCACTCCTCATTTGAAGAGGATGAACAAAGATATGTACGAAGATTAAGAGTTGAAGATTGTGTGCGTGTGTCTGAATTCCTTATTTGTGTGCCATATAATATCCTAGAGAATTAAGAAAGCTTTGTGTACACGTCAGCATCGACATTTACACGCATGTTTACATTATCTCTGCATACAGTACCATTTGTATCGTACGTGTTTTTATGCTATTGAAGAAAGTACTTAAGTGCAGGGTTTTTTTTTTTTAAAAAGAACCACAATTGATTGCATTGAGACCACTTCGTTTCAACATGATCTGCAACAAAAAAAAAACATACCGTATAGACTCGTGTAATGGCCGTACACACATAATGGCCGCACCCCTAACTTTAAAAAAAATCCCGAAAAAAATATCTTTAAAAATTACCTGAGCAAAAGCCGCACCAACAACTTCTGGCAGTTCTGCAGTGTCATCTACTGTGCGCCGCAAGAAATCCGGAACGTTTTGTGGCTACTGCAGCCAAGTGGGGCACCAAAATCAAGCGCTGCGCACGTCGGGAACAGCAAAAAATAGCCAAAGCCACTTTCAGCCACAGCCGTCTGTCCGCGCTTCTCGTTTTACTACTACATTTACCTCACTCACTCAAGGCCTATCACGTGCAATCTCGAAATCGGAACACATCGCTGCCCTGATTTGCAGCGGTTTAGTTTGAGACAGTGGAAAAAAGTTTCAAGGTGACAGGCATATCCAGCAAGCTGGATGGCACGAAGGATGACTTCATCAGGAACAAGGACGAGCCTGAGGTCCCGACAAGTTCGGAAGAGGAAGACAACAATAAGGAATGACAACGGACGAGCCTGAAATCCTGACGAGTTCGCACCGACGGAGACTTGGAGCATGCCTCTATTTCGCGCCGAGCGCGCCAAAGTCGCCCACCCAGAATACACCACGCACCCGTCCCTCGCCACTGTCTCACCAGTCTCTCTCGAGTCCCTACTGCAGGAAGATGGCAGCCTCTATGAAAGCACGCCTGAAGTGAGCGGTGTCGTGGAGGCTATGCTTGAAGCGATCAAGCTTCACCTGTGTGTGTACGACGCGAAGAGGTTGGATTACCGCGACCAGGAAAGGAAAAACAATGCCTGGGAATTAATCAGAATGCAATGTGGCCTAGGAACAAGTAAGTTCTCTGATGACTTGTGCGGTGCATGCAGTAGGTTTTCTCCAACTGAAAACGTAATCGCTTTGTGTTGTTTTATTTTACTTTGCCGATTTCAGTCGCAGAATGTCACAGACTGTGAAAGCGGCTCAGAGACAGATACTCAAGAGAGCTGAAAATAACTGAGCAGAGCAAGAGGAGTGGCAGCGACTTCGTGCCTGGAAGGTCTTGGGAATTCACAGAGGCCATGGTCTTCTATAAAGACTGCGGCTGCCCGAGAAAGCGAGTTTTCATGTACTGCCAAGGCTGTTCGAGAGCACCTGCCGCATTTTAGCCTCGTGACTAATTTGCAGATTGTATTTAATTTGATCACATATTTGCCCCAATACAGCCCTGTTGCCTTTGCTGACTGCGGGGAAGGCTCATTTCACCATGGCAGAGCAGTTATGCAATGTCTTTGGGGTATCTCATTTAATGAAAGAAGAAATCGAAATTGCAACCCCATGTATTCACACTAAAACGCAGCAGATCAATTCTTTTTTTCACTGCAGAACCACACGCAGCTTGAATGCTGCGTCGTCATCTCAGGACATGTACGGAGAGAGTGCGGAGGAAATATTTAACAGAATTCAAGAAGGGGCATCGAACTCTCTGCCCCCACTGAACAACCTGCAAGAGATGACCCTGTTACCATCAACATCACCAGCACCAGCATCATCACCAGCAGCACCGCAAAATAGAGAAAGGCAAAAAAAACAGACGACTTCGAAGAGCATCTTATTGGTCACCTACCATCACCATCACCAAATGAGCGAAAATAAAGCTTTCATTACATCACTTGGATAAGATGCCCAGGAAGATAGCAAGTAGGTGCAACACAAAAATAATGGAACTGCTGGCTGATTATGAAGACGAGGTCGAAAGAACAGCTATCCATGTTTCTTTCATGTATAAAATTAAGAAACATAGCTATTTTTATTTATTTTCTCATTCTCAGTTTAATATTACATGAATATGTTTGTTTTTCTTGATGCATCACTTGGTCTAAGCTTCGACAGTGTGCAGAGGAAGATAGCAAGTAGGTGCAACACAAAAATAATGGAACTGCTGGCTGATTATGGAGACGAGGTCGAAAAAACAGCTATCCATGTTTCTTTCATGTATAAAATTAAGAAACATAGTTATTTTTATTTATTTTCTCATTCTCAGTTTAATATTACATGAATATGTTTGTTTTTCTTGATGCATCACTTGGTCTAAGCTTCGACAGTGTGCAGAGGAAGATAGCAAGTAGGTGCAACACAAAAATAATGGAACTGCTGGCTGATTATGGAGACGAGGTCGAAAAAACAGCTATCCATGTTTCTTTCATGTATAAAATTAAGAAACAGTTATTTTTATTTATTTTCTCATTCTCAGTTTAATATTACATGAATATGTTTGTTTTTCTTGATGCATCACTTGGTCTAAGCTTCGACAGTGTGCAGAGGAAGATAGCAAGTAGGTGCAACACAAAAATAATGGAACTGCTGGCTGATTATGGAGACGAGGTCGAAAAAACAGCTATCCATGTTTCTTTCATGTATAAAATTAAGAAACAGTTATTTTTATTTATTTTCTCATTCTCAGTTTAATATTACATGAATATGTTTGTTTTTCTTGATACATCACTTGGTCTAAGCTTGGACAATGTGCCGAGGAAGATAGCAAGTAGGTGCAACACAAAAATAATGGAACTGCTGGCTGATTATGGAGACGAGGTCGAAAGAACAGCTATCCATGTTTCTTTCATGTATAAAATTAAGAAACAGTTATTTTTATTTATTTTCTCATTCTCAGTTTAATATTACATGAATATGTTTGTTTTTCTTGATACATCACTTGGTCTAAGCTTGGACAATGTGCCGAGGAAGATAGCAAGTAGGTGCAACACAAAAATAATGGAACTGCTGGCTGATTATGGAGACGAGGTCGAAAAAACAGCTATCCATGTTTCTTTCATGTATAAAATTAAGAAACAGTTATTTTTATTTATTTTCTCATTCTCAGTTTAATATTACATGAATATGTTTGTTTTTCTTGATACATCACTTGGTCTAAGCTTGGACAATGTGCCGAGGAAGATAGCAAGTAGGTGCAACACAAAAATAATGGAACTGCTGGCTGATTATGGAGACGAGGTCGAAAGAACAGCTATCCATGTTTCTTTCATGTATAAAATTAAGAAACAGTTATTTTTATTTATTTTCTCATTCTCAGTCTAATATTACATGAATATGTTTGTTTTTCTTGATACATCACTTGGTCTAAGCTTCGACAGTGTGCAGAGGAAGATAGCAAGTAGGTGCAACACAAAAATAATGGAACTGCTGGCTGATTATGGAGACGAGGTCAAAAGAACAGCTATCCATGTTTCTTTCATGTATAAAATTAAGAAACATAGTTATTTTTATTTATTTTCTCATTCTCAGTTTAATATTACATGAATATGTTTGTTTTTCTTGATACATCACTTGGTCTAAGCTTGGACAGTGTGCAGAGGAAGATAGCAAGTAGGTGCAACACAAAAATAATGGAACTGCTGGCTGATTATGGAGACGAGGTCGAAAGAACAGCTATCCATGTTTCTTTCATGTATAAAATTAAGAAACAGTTATTTTTATTTATTTTCTCATTCTCAGTTTAATATTACATGAATATGTTTGTTTTTCTTGATACATCACTTGGTCTAAGTTTGGATAAGATGCCCAGGAAGATAGCAAGTAGGTGCAACACAAAAATAATGGAACTGCTGGCTGATTATGGAGACGAGGTCGAAAGAACAGCTATCCATGTTTCTTTCATGTATAAAATTAAGAAACAGTTATTTTTATTTATTTTCTCATTCTCAGTTTAATATTACATGAATATGTTTGTTTTTCTTGATACATCACTTGGTCTAAGTTTGGATAAGATGCCCAGGAAGATAGCAAGTAGGTGCAACACAAAAATAATGGAACTGCTGGCTGATTATGGAGACGAGGTCGAAAGAACAGCTATCCATGTTTCTTTCATGTATAAAATTAAGAAACAGTTATTTTTATTTATTTTCTCATTCTCAGTTTAATATTACATGAATATGTTTGTTTTTCTTGATACATCACTTGGTCTAAGTTTGGATAAGATGCCCAGGAAGATAGCAAGTAGGTGCAACACAAAAATAATGGAACTGCTGGCTGATTATGGAGACGAGGTCGAAAGAACAGCTATCCATGTTTCTTTCATGTATAAAATTAAGAAACATAGTTATTTTTATTTATTTTCTCATTCTCAGTTTAATATTACATGAATATGTTTGTTTTTCTTGATACACCACTTGGTCTAAGTTTGGATAAGATGCCCAGGAAGATAGCAAGTAGGTGCAACACAAAAATAATGGAACTGCTGGCTGATTATGGAGACGAGGTCGAAAGAACAGCTATCCATGTTTCTTTCATGTATAAAATTAAGAAACATAGTTATTTTTATTTATTTTCTCATTCTCAGTTTAATATTACATGAATATGTTTGTTTTTCTTGATACATCACTTGGTCTAAGTTTGGATAAGATGCCCAGGAAGATAGCAAGTAGGTGCAACACAAAAATAATGGAACTGCTGGCTGATTATGGAGACGAGGTCGAAAGAACAGCTATCCATGTTTCTTTCATGTATAAAATTAAGAAACATAGTTATTTTTTATTTATTTTCTCATTCTCAGTTTAATATTACATGAATATGTTTGTTTTTCTTGATACATCACTTGGTCTAAGTTTGGATAAGATGCCCAGGAAGATAGCAAGTAGGTGCAACACAAAAATAATTGAACTGCTGGCTGATTATGGAGACGAGGTCGAAAGAACAGCTATCCATGTTTCTTTCATGTATAAAATTAAGAAACATAGTTATTTTTTATTTATTTTCTCATTCTCAGTTTAATATTACATGAATATGTTTGTTTTTCTTGATACATCACTTGGTCTAAGTTTGGATAAGATGCCCAGGAAGATAGCAAGTAGGTGCAACACAAAAATAATGGAACTGCTGGCTGATTATGGAGACGAGGTCGAAAGAACAGCTATCCATGTTTCTTTCATGTATAAAATTAAGAAACATAGTTATTTTTTATTTATTTTCTCATTCTCAGTTTAATATTACATGAATATGTTTGTTTTTCTTGATACATCACTTGGTCTAAGTTTGGATAAGATGCCCAGGAAGATAGCAAGTAGGTGCAACACAAAAATAATGGAACTGCTGGCTGATTATGGAGACGAGGTCGAAAGAACAGCTATCCATGTTTCTTTCATGTATAAAATTAAGAAACATAGTTATTTTTTATTTATTTTCTCATTCTCAGTTTAATATTACATGAATATGTTTGTTTTTCTTGATACATCACTTGGTCTAAGTTTGGATAAGATGCCCAGGAAGATAGCAAGTAGGTGCAACACAAAAATAATGGAACTGCTGGCTGATTATGGAGACGAGGTCGAAAGAACAGCTATCCATGTTTCTTTCATGTATAAAATTAAGAAACATAGTTATTTTTATTTATTTTCTCATTCTCAGTTTAATATTACATGAATACGTTTGTTTTTCTTGATACATCACTTGGTCTAAGTTTGGATAAGATGCCCAGGAAGATAGCAAGTAGGTGGAACAAAAAAATAATGGAACTGCTGGCTGATTATGAAGACGAGGTCGAAAGAACAGCTATCCATGTTTCTTTCATGTATAAAATTAAGAAACATAGTTATTTTTATTTATTTTCTCATTCTCAGTTTAATATTTCATGAATAGGTCTGTTTTACTTGATACATCACTTGGTCTAAGCTTGGACAAGATGCCGAGGAAGATAGCAAGTAGGTGCAACGCAAAAATAATGGAATTGCTGGCTGATTATGCAGACGAGGCCGAAAGAACAGCTATCCATGTTTCTTTCATGTATAAAATTAAGAAACAGTTATTTTTATTTATTTTCTCATTCTCAGTTTAATATTACATGAATATGTTTGTTTTTCTTGATACATCACTTGGTCTAAGCTTGGACAATGTGCCGAGGAAGATAGCAAGTAGGTGCAACGCAAAAATAATTGAATTGCTGGCTGATTATGGAGACGAGGTTGAATGAACAGCTATCCATGCTTCTTTCATGAATAAAATTACGAAACATGCATTTATTTTACGACTTTTCTCATCCTCAGTTTAATATTTCATGAATAGGTTTGTTTTTCTTGATATATCACTCATAGAGCCATCATCGCTGCCCCCCTTCACCTTCTCGTCTCTCTACAGGGAATTCGGAAGCCGGCGACGAGCCAGCAAGCCCTGCACCAGCCAGCATCGAGCAGCTCATCTCGACGCAGAGTGAGGCAAGTGACTGAGAATCGCCAGTACAACCTTCCCGGAAGAAGAGGAGTGCCCAACACAAGGAGAAGAAGAGGAAACGGAGGCAAGCCACAACGAGGAAGAAAACAGCATCGACCCCCTGGCAGCCCTGACTGAGGACGAGATTGTTCTCGCCAACCACACCAGGCGGCTCCAGTGTTTGCTGCGCGAGCTTTTGTGTGACGAGGGTTGGGGTGGCTTCCTTTCTATTTTGCAGGAAGCCATTGCAGAGGTTGCGAAGGCGGTAAAGCTGCCACCGGCTCCGGCGGGGGGTAAGCCGCTCCGTCCGATCAACCTCGAGAATGCTCATCAGATCCAGTCGCTCTACCGCAGAAATCGTCGTCGAGCCGTACACCTGATCGTGGAAGGCGAATCGTCACTCTGCCCGGTCCCTCTACAAGATCTTCAGGACCACTCGACGACCACGTAGGACCAAAAGAAGCAGACACCACCCTCCTGCTCAACAAGACAAGCGTCATTGAAGCGGCTGAATTCCCCCTGGACGACTTCGCCGAAGAAGAAGTTCTCCGCAAGCTTCGCAAGTGCGAGAACACCGCCCCGGGAAACGATCGCATCACCTACCACCACTGGCGAACCACCAAACCGGAAGCCAAGTTCCTGATGGCCGTATTCGACGCCAGCATCAAGTTCAAGAGAGTGCCCCCAGCGTGGAAGGAGTCTAGGACCATCCTCATCCACAAAAAGGGACAACTCAAGATGCCACCAACTGGTGCCCCATCACCCTTGGCTCGACGATCTCGAAGCTGTACGCCGGTTGCCTCGCATCCAGACTGCAGCGCTGGTTCGAAGAGCACGAGACCCTCTTGCGCTGCCAAAAGGGGTTCCTGCCGCACGACGGCGTGTTTGAACACAATTTCGTGCTGCAGGAGTGCCTTGACGCGGCGTGGTCCGGCCGTGGGGAGCTCTGCGCCGCCTTCCTCGACTTCGCCAATGCCTTCGGCTCTGTCGCCCACAACGCCACCATCAACGCCCTGCGAGGAGCCGGCGGCGGGGACGACCTCTGCGCCATCGTCGCCGACCTGTACCGCGGCAACACCACCCGCATAGTGGCGAAGGACGGAGCGACGCAGCCCATCGACATCTCTGCTGGAATCAGTCAGGGCTGCCCCCTCAGTGGGCTCCTCTTCAACCGCGTCATCGACCCAGTGCTGCGGGAAGTACAGGGAGACGAGCGGCAGCACAACATCCTGGCCTACGTGGACGACCTCACCCCACTCACTGACAAACCGGAAGAACTTCAAGCGCAAATTAACAAAGTGGCACCGCTCTCTTCCAGGTTGGGCCTAAAACTCAACCCTGCGAAGTGCAAGACCCTCCACCTCTCTGGCAAAAACCCCGTGGGAACGAGACCGACCGACCGTCTTCAACATCAATGGCATCGACATTCCAACTATTAATGACTACAAGTCTCAATCTTTTCTAGGACGCCCCGTTGGATTCAGCGTGTTCCAGGAGACGGCAACAGTCGACGAAGCCATCAGCGTTGGCACCCGCCTGCTAACCTCAATGCTCGCGCCGTGGCAGAGGTTGGACACTGTAAAAACATTTGTGTACTGATATATTTGTCGATGCTAGAAGCGTGTCCCACCAGGCATCGGGTCCAGGAGCACCGCCGCAGTGCCGAAGGAGGAAGGAAACGTGGGCCGGAGACGGGGAGTAGGGGAAGTGAAGGAAAAAAACTGTATTCACATATTTACATTATTTACATAGAGCGGGGCTGAGAATGGCTCTCAGTGGAAGGGCAACGTCTTCGTCAACCGTAGTCGACTGGAGCTAGCAGGCTTCTCTCGGCCACACTCACGGCCGAGTTAAATATCGTTCGGTTTCCCCAGATCCCTGGCTGGGGAATAATGGTCGACGAGCACTGTCCAATCCGATGGACCGAAGGGGACGCTCTTGTTACCGCCCACGGCTAGGCAGGTGCGGGTTTTTTTCACTCTCTCGCAGCTGGGTCGATGAGAGGGGGAGAATGCTGACTCAACCAGCCCAGCGGGAAAGGAACCTCCCGAAGTCTTCCAGCAGGGGAATGAACTTGCCTCCCCGCCGATTTCCCAGAACGCGAGTCGGGGGCACAGAATTCTTCAATTATCCGCCAGCGTGACCGGCGCCGCCAAGTCGCCTCCGCATTCACGGTGGTTGCTCGGACAAAAGCTCCTGGGCCTCGCCTGCCTTCGTCGCCGCTATAGTGGTCATCTCCGCTGTGGTCGCTGGGGTTTCTGCTGACAATGGCCCTCGACATTCTTGCTACACTAATCCGCTGAGGCTCGGAGGGGCATTCCAAACATCCCACTTCCCATGGTCGTCGCGGGGTTGTCGACCTTGGTGATTGTTCACGGTAGCTGTTTGATCGGGCCCACGTGGTCCGAAGTACAGTGGACACAGGTGTGACGGGAACACACAAAGAGAGTTAAAGGGGGGGGGGGGGGGTAGAAACACAACAGCACGTCCGCCGCCCGAAGAGGTCTCGTAGTGGCTGCAGCCAACGCTGCTGCGCGCAGAGACCTGGAGTTGTGTCCGTTCGACTTTTGGTCACAGCTGGGCCCAAAGGTTCTTCTTGCTTCGTTGACAGCTGTAACGGTCTCAACCAGCAAGGTACACAGCCCAACAAGCAAAAAGCGCCAAACCGACTTCAAGAACTGCCAAGCTGTTTTCGGTCGACAAAGTCTGTTTAGAGAAAATGAGCTGTAGCGTAAAATTTACGTCCTCCTCCGAAAGTTGACATGTTTGACCAAACCAGAACACACAGAGCTTGTTTAGCCAAAAGGGAAAAATTTCCTAAAATTTTGAGGGGGTTGCCGTAGCACGGTGTATGTCACAGAAAGCCACCGCCCGTGAGAGCACAAAGGGAAGGTGGAGCTGCTGAACACACATACAAAACAGAAAAAAAATGATTCCCGCTAAAGCAAAAAACAAAATACAAATTTGCATAGCGGATTAACGTCCGGGGAGTCAGGAAAGGGCATTACACGGGAAAGCTTCGGCTGAGGCCATCAGCGTTGCCATTATCTCTTACGTTTCTGCAACGCAAGTGAACTGAGTCCCGCAATGCCAAGCTCCAAAATTTCGCTCTCATTTCGCATAGGAGAGTGTAATGAACAAAAGACAAAAAATAAGCATTAAAGTCTATATGAGATTATGCCTCGTATCCGCTCACCAAGAGCGTTGCGACTCAAGGAATGTACTGATTCCTATTCTTCAGCCGCCCCTTGCGCGGCCGCGGTCCGACAGCTGCTTTAGCAGATGAGACATTGACATAATGCTAGGAATTTCAGCCTGCATTTCTGTACAGGAGAGTTAAATGAACAAAAGAAACAAACATTCAACTCAAGACGGGATTATTCCTCGAATCCGTCTGCAAACAGCGTTGCGATCAGAGGAATTTACTGGTTCCTATTTTTCAGCCGCCCCCTTCGCGGCCGCTGTCCGATAGCTGCTCTAGCAGGTGCAACAGGACACAAGGCTAGGAATTTCAGCTTAGGACCCTTAACTGTTCCTCGTCCAAGTCTCGTGGTTCTGAAGTTTGGCTGACGCTCAGAAAGGAGAACGCGAGAAGGGAACGGACGAGTGCGAATGCCGTGCCAGCGTATCCGTCTCTCTCGGATCGGGTTCGCGCGTTGCGTTCTCTTGGCTTGTGTTCCCACGGGGCGGGTGCGAACTCTTGAGCACCGAGGTGCCAAATTGGGGCGGCTACGCGGTTTGGATTTCCGTCGAGCAGACAACAAGAGCCGCACCTTCCCTTTTATTACCTCTTCCCGTTTGGCCACCTCTATACGCTGCCGCTCCGTGGAAACCCTCGCAGTTGGTTTGCGTGGCGCGTCACTAGCAATCGCTGAACCGTCACAGGTAAAGTCGCTGGCTTTCGCCTCATCATCAGTTTGTAAAATTGCCTGCTCTAGCTCACCACCGTGAGAATTTATCAGGCTTACTGGGTCATGTTTGCCCTCGTCACCCGCGTGCTCTGCTGGCGCTGCGAATTCTGGAGCCTTCGAACTGGTGAGGACCTGCGCAGCGTTATCTCCAAGACTAAGGCCCTTTTCTTTGGGCAGCCTATCCAAGCGATTTGGGAAAATCGAGGGATGCTGCATAGGCAGGTCTTGGGAGACGGCTGCCTCGGTCAGACGCAGCTCGAGCGGGCTCTCGTTCGCGACGCGGGCAGTAAGTTGGTCTTGTTGGATACCTTTCCTATCCTTATACTGGCGGTACAGCAGGCCAGATCGGAGTTGGAAAGGTATGTTCTTCCGTGACACACCTCTGTCACTTTGGTGACTCAAGTTTCGTAGAGTCTGGTCTTTCTCTTGCTCAGCGGTGAACGTTTCGCTGTCCACACGAAGGAGTTCGAGAAAGCCATCCAAGTGGGGCGACACTAGATTGGAATTCAATTCCTCACCTAGCTCCAGCTCATCACTTGCGCCTGATTCGGAAGACTCACTATAGCTTGCACTACTATCGGTGCTCTTTACCCCTGTGCTAGAAGTGAGTAAGTCCTGGGCTGGCTCGTCATTAGGTAGCGCAGAGCCGTCACCGCTTAAGTCGCCGGCGTTCATCTCATCGTCTGTTTGTGACAAAGCCTGCTCTAGCTCATCACCGTGAGAATTTACAGGCTTCGGGCTTACAGGTTGAGGTTTGCCCTCTTCAACCACGTGCTCTGCTGGCGTTGCGACCTCACGAGCCTTCGAAATGGTAAGGACCCGCGCAGCGTTATCTCCAAAACAAAGGCCTTTTTCTTGGGGCAGCATATCCAAGCGATTAGAGAAAATCGAGGTATGCTGCTTAGGCAGGTTTTGGGAGACGGCTGCACCGGTCAGACGCACCCCGAGCGGGCTCTCGATCGCGACGCCGGCAATGGGCAAAGACACGCTGGTTTCAGTGGAGCATAACTCATTTTCGGGTGTTTGGTCGCGAGCGGCTGTCGTTCCCTGATCGTTGAACTGATCATTGTTTCGAGGCAGCGCTGAGGCGCATTCCTCGCTTACAATAGAACTTGCAGTTGCCACTTTCAGCGCGCGACTGCTTTCTGGAGGACTGCCTTTTTGCGCTGCGCCTACGCCTATCTGGGTTGCAAGGAAAATCTGCGCGACATCGCGCTTTTCATCTAACGCCGCGCTCTGGCTTGGAGCGCCACAGTCGCTGTCAGGTGGCAGACAACGACGCTCTGTGCCGCAGATTATCACATCAATTTCCCGACTGTCACTGTTCTTCTGAGCAACTACAATGTGCGTAGCTGACCAAGCGGGGCTCTTTGGCTGGTCGCTGACGCACTGATGGGGGCGCTGCTCGCTGCTATTACTTCGGATTTTAGACTCGGTCTGTACACGAATTCTGAAGTGTCGGAAGAGGGCACTTTTCGCTTTGTCGTAGTTTCTGGCATCCTCATCGGACAGTCGCGCTAATACGGCGCTGACATCGCAAGGAAGGATGGCCAGCAACATCATTGACCATTCGCCCTGATCTAGTTCTTCTTCCGCACATATCTGTTCAAAACTCGCGAGGAACGTTCTGAAGCTCTCGCCTCTCTGAAAAGTCCTCAACCGATCTCGGGCCCTTTTCCGTCTCAGAAATTGAGTCGTACGTTTGAGCTCCTGCTGCTCTCGTTTACGTAGTTCCTCGAGCTCAGCGCGTCTCTTACGGCATTGCTCCTGCCATTCTTTTTCAACCCTGTCGGCCTTCTCCTTGCGTTCTTTTTCAATCCTGTCAGCCTCCTTCTTAGCGGCTTCCTTGCGGTAAAGGCGTTCTTTTTCAATCCTGTCGGCCTCCTTCTTAGCGGCTTCCTTGCGGTAAAGGCGTTCTTTTTCAATCCTGTCGGCCTCCTCCTTGCGTTCCTTTTCAACCCTCTTGACCTCCTCCTTAGCCTTCCTGATTCCCTCCTGAATGACCTCCCAGGTCTCCAAAATTTTGTCTCCCTCCTTAGCACCACATTCCTTAATAGCCTCAATCAGCTGCGGCTTTCTGTGACTCTTCCTGGCCTCAATACCCAGCTTCTCACACAGCAACATCAACTCTGGCTTCTTTAGCTTGCTCAAATCCATGGCAACTTCCGAACGAGGACTTTCAATACAAGCTGCTACGTGAAATGCTTAAGCGAGCACGTGCAGAAAAACAATCTACAGGTAGTGATAAATTTCCAGAGTTATCAAGCCTGGCAGATTCTTAAGGAAAGTCAAGCGCTCACCACTGCTGAAGCCAGGACCAAGCGTGGAAGATCCCACCGCTGCCACCAGTTGATATATTTGTCGATGCTAGAAGCGTGTCCCACCAGGCATCGGGTCCAGGAGCACCGCCGCAGTGCCGAAGGAGGAAGGAAACGTGGGCCGGAGACGGGGAGTAGGGGAAGTGAAGGAAAAAAACTGTATTCACATATTTACATTATTTACATAGAGCGGGGCTGAGAATGGCTCTCAGTGGAAGGGCAACGTCTTCGTCAACCGTAGTCGACTGGAGCTAGCAGGCTTCTCTCGGCCACACTCACGGCCGAGTTAAATATCGTTCGGTTTCCCCAGATCCCTGGCTGGGGAATAATGGTCGACGAGCACTGTCCAATCCGATGGACCGAAGGGGACGCTCTTGTTACCGCCCACGGCTAGGCAGGTGCGGGTTTTTTTCACTCTCTCGCAGCTGGGTCGATGAGAGGGGGAGAATGCTGACTCAACCAGCCCAGCGGGAAAGGAACCTCCCGAAGTCTTCCAGCAGGGGAATGAACTTGCCTCCCCGCCGATTTCCCAGAACGCGAGTCGGGGGCACAGAATTCTTCAATTATCCGCCAGCGTGACCGGCGCCGCCAAGTCGCCTCCGCATTCACGGTGGTTGCTCGGACAAAAGCTCCTGGGCCTCGCCTGCCTTCGTCGCCGCTATAGTGGTCATCTCCGCTGTGGTCGCTGGGGTTTCTGCTGACAATGGCCCTCGACATTCTTGCTACACTAATCCGCTGAGGCTCGGAGGGGCATTCCAAACATCCCACTTCCCATGGTCGTCGCGGGGTTGTCGACCTTGGTGATTGTTCACGGTAGCTGTTTGATCGGGCCCACGTGGTCCGAAGTACAGTGGACACAGGTGTGACGGGAACACACAAAGAGAGTTAAAGGGGGGGGGGGGGGGTAGAAACACAACAGTACCAAGCGCTCAACTCCTCCATGCGGTGCGGGCTGTTGGGGAAGGCAGAGTGGGAGTGCCTCGACAAAGCCCTGCGACCACTCATTAAACGTACTCTCTATCTTCCAGTGAGTGTGACCAACGAATACATCTACGGCAGCGCAGCAGCAGGCGTGGCGGGAATCCTCCTCGCGGCAGAGCTGAGCGACATCTGCCGCATCGACAGCGCCTTTAAGTTGCTTTCCTCTCACAACGCGGAGATTCGAGACCTGGCGATGTGAGCAGTTACCGAGGTCACGACCAAAAGACTAGGAAAACAAGTGACCGAGGCGGACGTCGCAGCCTACCTCAGTGGCGAGATGCAGGGGGGCTATAGGGCGCGAGCCATGCAGCTGCAGTCTGTATGGATGAAGGCGTGCAAGGCATCCCAGCAACTCAAAGTTACGTGGGAGATGCAGGACGGTGCCCCCTACATCACCTGCGCCGACGTAACTTTGGCGCTGAAGCACAAAACGAAGGTGGTGAAGAAGCTGCGATCGATCGTGACGAGCGCACGAAATCACACTCTCCAACAAAAACCCAGCCAGGGGAAGGTGATGGAGTGCGTCACCGCTGATCCGAGCAGCTCTCACTTCATGCGTTCAGGACTTTTCACCCGTTTCTGTGACTCGCGTTTCGTCCACAGGGCAAGGCTGAACCTGCTGCCACTGAACGGGGCCAGGCCGTGGGTGCGTGCAAGCGACCAGCGGTGCAGAGCGTGCGGACACGGCCAGGAAACCCTGCCCCATGTGCTCTGCCACTGCGTGCATCAGAGTGCTGCCTACCTAAGCCGGCACAATAAAATCGTGAACCGGCTGAAGACGGCCGCGAAGAAGCGATTCACTCTCACCCACGAGAACCAACCCGTGGGAACGAATAACCTCGAACCAGACCTCGTTCTGGCGCGAGGAGAGTCGGCGATTGTCATTGACGTCACTTGCCCCTTTTGACAATCGCAAAATAGCTTTCTATGCGGCACAGGAGAGTAAGGTCGCAAAGTACAAACCCATTCGCCAGTACCTGCAGCGAAAATTCCACCGGGTCAGCCTCGAGGCAATCGTTGTTGGAGTGCTCGGCTCTTGGGACCCCGACCCCAACAAAGACAAAGTGATGAGGTGTTGATGTAGCAAGAGCTACTTGCACCTCTTCAAGAAGCTGGCGGTAAGCGACACCATCGCAGCTTCTGGCGAAGTCTATTCCACACACGTGGCTGCAAAGTGAGGGTATTGCGCTTCGGCGGACCTCACAATCATGTGTTGGAAGGCTTCGCACACACACAACCGCACACACACCACACAGGCGAGCGAATAAAGCTTACAGACGAGACTTCCGATAAAAAGGAACGATCAAAAATCAGATATGTTGAAAGGAACTAGGAAACGTCCCGAAACATTTCTTCTCAGCCACGACTAGAGAATGGTCAGCGCGCTCGCTCCGGCTCTTACTCTCCTGTGCCGCATAGAAAGCTATTTTGCGATTCTCAAAGGGGCAAGTGACGTCAATGACAATCGCCGACTCTTCTCACGCCAGAACGAGGTCTGGTTTGAGGTTAGTCGTTCCCACGGGTTGGTTCTCGTGGGTGACAGTGAATGAACAGCTATCCATGTTTCTTTCATGTATAAAATTAAGAAACATACATTTATTTTTATTTATTTTCTCATTCTCAGTTTAATATTTCATAAATAGGTTTGTTTTTCTTGATACATCACTTGGTCTAAGCTTGGATATTTGTGTTGCACCTACTTGCTATCTTCCTGGGCATCTTATCCAAGCTTAGACCAAGTGATGTCTATTCCACACACGTGGCTGCAAAGTGAGGGTATTGCGCTTCGGCGGACCTCGCAGTCATGTGTTGGAAGGCTTCGCACACACACACACACACACACCACACAGGCGAGCGAATAAAGCTTACAGACGAGACTTCCGATAAAAAGGAACGAACAACTTCCCCCATTTGCCGTTTTTAATTTTTTCAAAGAGTACTTGTTTATCACTCCGTTCTCCTGCCGTGATTGTCCATTGAGAGATGAGAAATGGCACCATCGTTGTTGCCGGCAAGCTGGGTGCTTTCTCATGGCCTGTTCTTTCACTTATCACTCAGACCGGCTGGTGTTAGGAAGATAATGAGTGTTATCTCTGAAAGTACTTCTACCAAGCTAGACACTCCGGCTGGCGTGATGAGGGCATGTGATGCCGCCGGCACACGCCAAATAACCAAATGCTTAACCGTCTTCTGGGATGTGGCACCACTTGTGCTGCCAATGCAGAGGGTTTTCAAGCCAGGGCTTATCAGGATTATCGCTTCTTGGCCTTCTGGCTAAGAGAGGCTGTTACCCAGCCCGTCCGCGCGCAGAAGTTTCTTCCCAGGTTTCGGTATCAGCGGGCGGCCCCCCCTGATCCCGTCTCCCCACCAGCGACCCCGGAGGTCGTGCTGTTCCTGCCCCGGTGCCAGGCCTGCTGCCGTGGTGTCCAGGGCTTGGCAACATGGCCCTCCCGCCTCCTGTGACACGCCCCACAAAAGTGCTGTGCTCTTATTTCACCGTGCCAGAGCCAGTTCCGGCGGACGACCTCATCGACGCCATCGAGGCGGTCGTCGGTGTCGGGGGGCTGCAGTGCCTGCCGCACCTCGGCAGAACCAAGTTCTTGTGTGCCATGAGCTCGATGGCTCAGGCGACAAAAATGGTAGCGGCGGGGAGTTTCCTCGTCGCTGAAAAAACTGTACAACTGACGCAGATGGCCGCGCCAGTGGTGTACGTAACGGTGTTCCGGCTACTGCCTACAGACTCGGACAACGCCCTGGCTGCTGCCCTGGGCACCTACGGGAAGGTGTGCGCGGTGTTGGAGCCCGTCTTCAAGAGCCGGAGTGACATTAGGAACGGCTGCCGCACTGTGAAGTTGGGAGATGCAGCAAGCGCCACCGAACTTCATCACCGTCGCGGGCTACCGCGCCATGCTGGAATACCATGGTATGAAGTGGGTGTACTCGAGGTGCGGAGGAGAGGACCACCTGGGTGCTGCCTACACTGCCACACGGTGCAGTCGTTGTGGCACGTGGACGTGTCGCTGCTCAGGTCACCCCTGCCGGAGCCTAAAACCTTGGAGGTCTCCCTTTTCTACGCGCCAACAGCGGCGTAGCAGCAGGACGATGAGACGGGCACCGAGTCGCCCGCGACATCTTCCCCCGGCGCTGCCCTGCACACACCCGTCAAGGGCAGCGACAGCGCGAGCGAGCCGCGCTCGCAGAAGGCGCACATCCCGGTCGCTCCACCCCTCCCCCCCCTTCCACCCCCGCCCTTGCGCCGCGAAGGTGGTTTGAACTGGCACGCGCCAGGTCTTCGACCTGGATGCGCCCAAGCGCCAGCACTCTTCGTCTGAGGGCAGCAGTTCATTGCCAGCCAATCCTGCCCCTAAGAAGGTGGAGGAGGAGAACGCCTCATGGACATCTGCGCTCAGGACCTCGGGCCGTAATGGGCCCTTTCTTCCTCCCCTGATCGGCGGTGGCTCAAGCGCCGCTAGTCCGGTGATCAGCTTTCGCCGCTTTCTTATCGGCGCGTCTGACAAACGATGAACGGTGTTTGTGCGGTAGAGTGTGTTGGTACGTGTGTGACTGTGTTCCCGCCGCTGCCGCGCGCATCAGCCGGCCCTTTCCACCGTGGAACCGTTGGCACCGCTTGGCATTGTCGTCCCGTCACCGCCAGCCAGGACGTGAGCAGAGACCCGGAACGCCTCCCAAGTGCCTCGCCACTTCCCCAACGCAGGTGTGTCAACGCGCCCACAGACTTTTCCCGAAGAACTGTACCGTGAGTCCATCACCGTTTTGTTTTGTTCACTCGTTTCGTTGTTTAGCTTGTTGCATTGTTTTCCTTTTCAATTTCATGATGGCTGTGTTCCGTTTCGCTTCATTTAACGTGCAGGGTTTCCACTCTCCCAATAAGCAACGGGAGGTGGAATGGCTGTGTTTCGTTTCGCTTCATTTAACGTGCAGGGTTTCCACTCTCCCAATAAGCAACGGGAGGTGGAATGGCTGTGTTTCGTTTTGCTTCATTTAACGTGCAGGGTTTCCACTCTCCCAATAAGCAACGGGAGGTGGAATGGCTGTGTTTCGTTTCGCTTCATTTCACGTGCACGGTTTCCACTCTCCCAATAAGCAACGGGAGGTGGAATGGCTGTGTTTCGTTTCGCTTCATTTAACGTGCAGGGTTTCCACTGTCCCAATAAGCAACGGGAGGTGGAATGGCTGTGTTTCGTTTCGCTTCATTTTACGTGCAGGGTTTCCACTCTCCCAATAAGCAACGGGAGGTTCAATGGCTGTGTTTCGTTTCGCTTCATTTTACGTGCAGGGTTTCCACTCTCCCAATAAGCAACGGGAGGTGGAATGGCTGTGTTTCGTTTCGCTTCATTTAACGTGCAGGGTTTCCACTCTCCCAATAAGCAACGGGAGGTGGAATGGCTGTGTTTCGTTTCGCTTCATTTAACGTGCAGGGTTTCCTCTCCCAATAAGCAACGGGAGGTGGAATGGCTGTGTTTCGTTTCGCTTCATTTAACGTGCAGGGTTTCCACTGTCCCAATAAGCAACGGGAGGTGGAATGGCTGTGTTTCGTTTCGCTTCATTTAACGTGCAGGGTTTCCACTCTCCCAATAAGCAACGGGAGGTGGAATGGCTGTGTTTCGTTTCGCTTCATTTAACGTGCAGGGTTTCCACTCTCCCAATAAGCAACGGGAGGTGGAATGGCTGTGTTTCGTTTCGCTTCATTTAACGTGCAGGGTTTCCACACTCCCAATAAGCAACGGGAGGTGGAATGGCTGTGTTTCGTTTCGCTTCATTTAACGTGCAGGGTTTCCACTCTCCCAATAAGCAATGGGAGGTGGAATGGCTGTTTCGTTTCGCTTCATTTAACGTGCAGGGTTTCCACTCTCCCAATAAGCAACGGGAGGTGGAATGGCTGTGTTTCATTTCGCTTCATTTAACGTGCAAGGTTTCCACTCTCCCAATAAGCAACGGGAGGTGGAATGGCTGAGTTTCGTTTTGCTTCATTTAATGTGCAGGGTTTCCACTCTCCCAATAAGCAACAGGAGGTGGAATGGCTGTGTTTCGTTTCGCTTCATTTAACATGCAGGGTTTCCACTGTCCCAATAAGCAACGGGAGGTGGAATGGCTGTGTTTCGTTTCGCTTCATTTAACGTGCAGGGTTTCCACTCTCCCAATAAGCAACGGGAGGTGGAATGGCTGTGTTTCGTTTCGCTTCATTTAACGTGCAGGGTTTCCACTCTCCCAATAAACAACGGGAGGTGGAATGGCTGTGTTTCGTTTCGCTTCATTTAACGTGCAGGGTTTCCACTGTCCCAATAAGCAACGGGAGGTGGAATGGCTGCGTTTCGTTTCGCTTCATTTAACGTGCAGGGTTTCCACTCTCCCAATAAGCAACGGGAGGTGGAATGGCTGTGTTTCATTTTGCTTCATTTTACGTGCAGGGTTTCCACTCTCCCAATAAGCAACGGGAGGTGGAATGGCTGTGTTTCGTTTCGCTTCATTTTACGTGCAGGGTTTCCACTCTCCCAATAAGCAACGGGAGGTGGAATGGCTGTGTTTCGTTTCGCTTCATTTAACGTGCAGGGTTTCCACTCTCCCAATAAGCAACGGGAGGAGGAATGGCTGTGTTTCGTTTCGCTTCATTTAACGTGCAAGGTTTCCACTCTCCCAATAAGCAACGGGAGGTGGAATGGCTGTGTTTCGTTTCGCTTCATTTAACGTGCAGGGTTTCCACTCTCCCAATAAGCAACGGGAGGTGGAATGGCTGTGTTTCATTTCGCTTCATTTAACGTGCAGGGTTTCCACTCTCCCAATAAGCAACGGGAGGTGGAGCATTTTGCACAGTTGTTCCGCATTGATGTTTTGTTCTTGCGGGAGTGAATTTCCGCACACCTGCAGATGTTATTTCCTTTCGTTCTTGGTTTCGTTGTGACGCTTTCTATTCATTGACGGACTTGCGGTGTTGCGGCGTGAGTGTTGTCTTTTTGAACTCGGCCTTTCACACAGGGGCGCACTGCATGACGGTCGTGCAATAGTGGTTGATCTTTCCCTCAGCGGGCGACGTACACGTTTTGTCAACATTTAAGCGCTGGTCACGCGTTCGTTGACGAACGAGTTTTTCCGCTCGCTGGCTTCCCACTTTCTCGAACCAATGCCCCACGTTTTCCTGGGGGACTTCAACTGCGTCTTTGACTCGACGCGTGACATTCAGGGACCAGGACAGGGCACATCAACTTATCATGCCAAGGAACTAGGCAGACTTATTCGCCAAATCTCCCTCTCAGATGCCTGGGTCGCGCTTCAAGGCGATCGCTTCGAAGGCACCCGTGTGACAGGGCATAGTTCGAGCAGGATCGATCGGATATACCTCCTGCCCGATCTATTGCCAAGCCTAGTGTCGTGTGAGATGCTCCCTCTTCCAACAGGCGTGCCTGCTTTGAGTGACCACATTTCCATCTGTCACCTTATGGGGCGAACCGGGCCACGCCAATGTGTCCAGCACTTGGCGCATGGACGTGTCACTCCTGCACGATCCCCTCAGTATCGCTGACGTCAGTGCTGAATTGGTCGCAGGCGTGAGAACTTTGGAGGAGGGCTTCAGCCCTGAAGCATGGGACGCTCTCAAAACGAACTGGAGTACCATTCTGATACGCGCCGGGAAAGAAAAGCGTGTGCGTCACACAGCCGCACTGAATGATGTGCTGCGCCGCATGCACATTGTCCAGGGAGTGGGGGAACTCACTCTCGCGATGCGCGAGTACTTGGAGTCGCTCCGGATGAGGTACAACCGCATCCTAGAGGAGATGGCACGAACCTCATGCGCCGCAGTGGACTTGAACTTCCCAGTAGAGGAGACGGCAGACTTGCTGCATGCGTGTAGCCTCCGCTCCCGAGGTGATCACCCTAGTCGAGCCGAGCAAGTGGTGCTGGAGGACGGCAGGACCTCAGCCGATCTCGGAGACATTGCGCGAGCGTTTCGCGACCACTTCCTAACACTGTTCGCATCGCAGCGGTTGGGCGAAGTTGAGGACTTGGACGCGGCAGTGGTGAACCTCTGCGGGACTTTGCCTAGTCCACCGGGCGAAGTCGACGGGATGCTCTGCGCGGCAGCAACGCACAAGGTTTTTAGAGTCTTCCGTGCTATGACCCAATCGTCCGCGTCCGGGACCAGACGGCCTGGTCCCCAGTTTCTACACCCCCTTCTTTGAGGTTGTGGGCGGAGCTCTGACGCAGCTAGTCAACACTTTCATGGTGAACGGGCAGAAAGCGCCGTCGTTCAACGCGGGACGCATAGTCCTCGTCCCAAAGGATGGAAGATGCGCCTAGGACCCTGAATCAGGAGGCCCATTACACTTTTGAACTCAGATTACAAACTGGTCGCATCCATCCTCGTTCACCACTTGCGTCCCCTTCTGACGAGCCTCGTCAGCCTCACTCGCGTCACTCACCATGACACAAGACGTTTTTGAGTCATCTACATCAGCCTGACTACACCCACTGCAGGGCAAAGGCCTCTCCCATGTCTCTCCAATTAACCCTGTCCTTTGCCAGCCGTGGCCACCATATTCCCGCAAATTTCTTAATCTCATCCGCCCACCTAATTTTCTGTCGCCCCCTATGTTTGCCTTCTCTTGGAATCCACTCCGTTACCCTTAAGGACCATCGGTCTCATCTGTTCTTCTAACCTCACTAAGCCCTATGACATCCCAATTAATACCAGCTAATTCCTCCAACAGCACTGCTAAACTAGCCTCACTGGATAAGGCTCTTACGTTAAACGTTGCTAGGTTCAGTTTCCAATGGCCGCCTGTCCGGAGCCAATGATGCTTAGCACCATCCGCTGCATGACAGGTCTGACCGCCACCCCGGCGAGCTGCTCCGCAGCCACTGGGGACTGAGGGCCAAGGGTTAATTGGGTTGTTCATAGAAGGTTGCGGCCAACTACTACATCAGGGTGGCCAAATCCTGCTCTGGTGAGTAAATGCGTTGTCGGTTCTATGCACCGAGATTGGTTTTTGGTTTTTATGGGGTTTAACGTCCCAAAGCGACTGAGGCTATGAGAGACGCCGTAGTGAAGGGCTCCGGAAATTTCGACCACCTGGGGTTCTTTAACGTGCACTGACATCGCACAGTACACGGGCCTCTAGAATTTCTCCTCCAAAGAAATTCCAGCCGCCGCGGCCGGGATCGAACCCGCGTCTTTTGGGACAGCAGCCGAGCACCATAGCCACTGAGCCACCGCGGCGGCCTATGCACCGAGATCAGACCGCGCCCCAGGCCTGTTCGTATAGATCCATCGACACATGGAGTTTAGTCTTTCTAAAATAAAACCCGGTGGAGAATTGCAAGCACCGTCTTGCTAGGACTAAGCCTAAGCGCGAAGCCCAGAGACCGAGCGTCACTAAAAATGCGGCCAAAAAAGGCCAGTGCCCCAGAAAAGGGAGCACGTTTTTGAGTATGCCCGCGCAAAGGGGTTTGGCAGGGTTTTCGTCTCTTTGGACCAAGCGAAGGCGTTTGGCCGAGTGGAACACTGCTACCTCTTTGCGGTGCTTCGGTTTTCCCTCAGAATTCGTGAATTGAATCACGACCCTGTGCAAAGGCCTCGAAAGTGAGCTGGTGCTTAAAGGTGCCATTCTCCCTAGTTTCCCCGTCACAAAAGATGTGAGGCAGGGTTGTCCTCTCTCCCCGGTGCTCTTTGCCCTTTCTTTCGATCCGTTGTTGTGGAGCGTTGCCTCCAGCCAACGCATACACGGCTTCCCGATGACGGGGCAGGAGACGGTCAAGATCGCAGCCTATGCCGATGACATCTCCCTCTTCATGCGGGACAGTGCCAGTTTTGTGGCCTTTCTGGCCATCTTTGAAAGGTATGCAGCGCTCTCCGGAGCCAGGCTCAACGCGGAGAAGAGCCACGCGTTCCGTTTTGGCAATTTTACGGACGCCCTTCCAACTCCAGTCCCCTTCGTGGACGCCGTCCGCGTTTCAGGAGTGCTTTTCGAGGAAGGTGGCCTGTGCTTGGACCAATATGGTCGATCGAGCGTCCAACGCACTCGCAGAGGCGGCTCGTTTCAACCTGTCCATGGACGCCAAGGTAGCCGTCATAAAAGAACCGTGCGTGCGCCAATGTGAACTATGTGGCCAGAGTCGCGGTCATGCCACGACACCTGCCGTCGCTCGTGGGCGTCTTTTTTTGGGAGGGGAGTCCTGCACCAGTCGCGCGTCACCTGCAACTCCCGACCAGCCGAGGAGAGCTCGGACTGCCATGCATCGCCACGGTGGCCCGCGTTTTCATGACTAAGCTGGTATGCCAGCTTTTGAACGATGATGCCTAAACGGGACGACCCCTTTTCCTCTACTGGCTGAGCATGGCTCGTAGAGCTTTCGCCCCGGGCAGGCATGTAGGACCGCAGGCCGAAAGGCTACTCGTGTTTTATGCTGCAGCCACGGGCTTCAAGCGCGCGCTGTAGGCCGATCTGCCCCAAGTTGATATCAGCGAAATTAGCCAGCTGACTGCCTGTGCGCGGCTATCTCTACACAACCAGCTGCGCACAGCAGCGAGAAAGTGGTGCTCCTGGGCCACAGGTCGGCTTCCGCCCACGGTCGAAGACTTTGAATGGCGACGCCGCAGGGGTGTCTTACCCACTCGTCAGCGGCTTGCATCCTGGTGCGTGGTACCGAATGAGCAGTGCCCAAACTGCAGTGCTGCAGAAACAATACAGCATTTTTCTTTCGAGTGCTCAGTTGCACGCATAACGTGGCGGCTAGTGCGCCGCATGTTTTCAGTCGATTACAGACAAGGTGTCCGGCTCCCACGGGGTCTTTTCGCGGGTCTTGTCATTCAGTGTGTAATGTTTATTTTGTGGCGCTGTTGTTGCCTTGCAGAAGCTCGCAGGCAGCCGGCGCGAGCCATGTACCCAGCGCTGCAGAACCTGCGTCTTCTCCTCTGGACTTATCTGTCTGACCGTTAAGAGCAAGATGGAGAAGCATGCTTTCTGCAGCGCTGGCATACTCGGTTCTTTGTTTTACTTGACAGAAGGCTGGAGATGCCAGGCCCCCTCTTTTAGAGTGGATGTTGGTAAACATGTGTTTCCCATTTTATGTTTGGTAGACCTTGGTTAAGGGTCTGTTATTGGGACCGCGGAAACTCATCCCTCAGAAAAATGCTTGCTTAACGTTTCTGCTTATATATTGGTTCAGATACAAGTTCTGCTGGGAAAGTATGTTTTGTGCAAAGCAGAACACTAATAGTTATCGCCGACAAAGCCGAAAACTGAAGAATTCGTATCAGTACTGCAGCAACATTCTATCTATATGCTTGGCCGCAACTTTCAGAATTTTCTTGATGACCAGCAAAGTACGTCTACACATGCGTTAACAAAAAGAACTTAGCAGGTTATCAGTTTCATGATCGTACCCACATATCATGCATGCTTTACTAAAAGAGGACTATACACCGTAGCAGAACTATGCACCACGTTTTACGCTGCGTGCAACTGGTCCTGCCTCGTCGCCTGCTCCACCCAAGGCTGCGCGTGCCACACGTTGGCAGCTTCGAGTGCTAGCGCGAACAGCGCCTAACCATGGCGTTCTCCGCCATTGAGACGGCACGAAAAGAATAGAGAAGGCTATGCCCAGATAAAAAGAAGCATCTGCGACTACCATGAGGAAATGGATGGGGCACATTATGTAAAGTGGTTTATGGCGATTTCCACTGGTCGTGCTGGAGCATCTTTTCTTGCTCTGTGACGAAAAATTCGAGTTTCACTGGTCGACCTGGACCAACCACGTAAATTCCGCTGGTCGTTTGGAGCAACTCCATTCAAAATGGAGCGCACTAGGTTGATCCGCCGACCAGCAGTAGATCTCACCGGAACTTGTAGTCGGCGATGTCGTCACTTCCGACATAAACAGGTGATTTTTGGTTATTTTTAGCGCGCACAAGAATGTCAGCAGGGAACACTGAACGCTGTTTCTTTCGCGAGCGTTTTGTGCGTGTATGTCGTCGGCGTCATGTGTATCATAGCGGTTATGGCATTGCATGGAATGGCAATAGTCTTCCCGTTGTCAGACGAAAGCTCGTTGGAATCTGAGTCCGAGCACTCAGACAGCCACAGCGACAACGAAAAGTACCTCTTCGAAGCATTTTTTGAGAAACATTTCGCAGCAGCCCCTGCGAAGCACCCTTAAGTGATGGACTGGGTGAGTTGGTAAACCGTCGCGCCGTAAACCGTCCCGTACCGTAAGCACTCTGCAGACATGCGGTATATATTCATTTAGGATCTTACTACACCTAGAGAACAACTGTGCTCCTCGTAGCCAACGAGGTTCACCAAAATTCGGTGCACCTCAGTGTAACATGAAAAAAAATGACTGGTAGGATCCATCGTAAAAGAAGTGCTTGCTCACCGCTATTCTCGTCACATCTCGTCGTCTGCTTACGCGCATTTTGGCGCCAGAATTGCCAGACCTCAACTTCCGGAACCAGTACCTCCGCTGCGCGCTCTGCATGTTCCGCTGGTCGATGACAGTCGCTGTCCTCCGAGGCGGTTTAAAGCACTCTTTTGCGATTCGAGCACCTCGCTTCAGATCCACCAGTGGATCTCGCCATTAGTGAGAAACTGCCACCATGCCTGCCTCCAGGCAGTGCGATAGTTATAGACCAGAGCACGAAATAAATTTGAGCGCCGCCATTTTGAAAGTGCTGTGGCGCCATTTGTTGAAAGCAAACTTCCAGGCTGCCACACAACACAGGGTGCACACGGCAGCAGTGGTTAAATGGCAACATGTAAACGCTGCATGGTACCGTAATTGAAGACAATTTGGAGTGATCGAGATTATTATCCTGCGACTTTCAGCACGGTAGCTGTGTCCACTGGCGATGGGTTTTGCAGGCCCCTTGTCCACCACCGGGGCAAATGCCTCTGGTGAGTGCAAGAACTTCACATGCGATTTTCTCAAACCATCTGTTGGAAGTCAGCTAAACGATGAGCCGTCCCTCATAGCCTGAGTCGTCTTGGGACGTTAAGCCCCATAAAATCAAACCAAACGATGATTGGTTTATTGGTTTATTGAGGTTTAACGTCCCAAAGCGACTGAGGCTATGAGGGACGCCGCAGTGAAGGGCTCCAGAAATTTCGACCACCTGGGGTTCTTTAACGTGCACTGATATCGCACAGTAAACGGGCCTCTAGAATTTCGCCTTCATCAAAATTCAGCCGCCGCAGCCAGGATTCAACCCGCGTCTTTCGGGTCAGCAGCCAAGTGCTGTAACCACCGAGCCACCGCGGCGGGGCCAAACCGAACGATGAGGCAGAGTTCAATAATGCAGCAAGCATTGCTACAAACTATTCATCTGCATGCCTCCCTGTGCGCTATAATGCGGAAATACGTCTGATCTATTTTGCAGATCCACTATCTCAAACCCTAGCTCCAAGGCTGGCACTTGTTGCGAGCTACTAATAGTGAACATGCTTAGCCACGATATTATGAAATACAGGGTACTCGATAATTCAGGAAATCCTGATGAAGCGTTGCCCACATAGCAGCACACAGCGATTAGGCGAAGCACAAGAGCTAAATTATGGGCAGGGCTTTTTGCCTGCGAATCATGTAGCCTTCCCCAGAAATAATTCTCTGATTAGTGTCTTGCGAAGCTTTCTTTTTCTTGTTTCTTCATGCTCACAGCCAGCAGCATGCGGTGTTATCACTGTTTTTGCGACGCGAGACGCGCCTAGATTTATCGTAAATCTTCGATGTTCTAGTTCTAGTTGTTTTTAGCCCTTTCTCGAAATTTACATGTCGACTTAAAATAGAGCCCGGCCAAAAGCAGCGAGGATTCTGTTCTCAACTACCACCGAGCACGCTTGCTATCACCGCCACCGAGTGTGTAGTTTCTTTGTGGGCCCACAAAAAAACAAACAATATGTTGCTCTAACCCATACAGAACAAAGAAAATGTTGTGGATCAGGCTGACTGAACTGATCAACGCTCACTTTGGAGGTTAGCATACCGTGCTACAAGCTGAAAACAAATGGAAAAGTTTGGAGCATGGGTACTAGAAAACCAAAATAGAAAATAACTCGTCCGGGTGCTCTCGGGCCACCTGCGACTATGAGAAGTAAGTATTGGTTCAGTGGCGATTCTTCGTACTGTGAGTGCTCTTGCAACAAGCGCTTAAAATTTCCGGTCAGTGGGCCGATGAGTTAGAAAAACAACATCATATTACGCCAACAGTGCTTCTGACTCAAGGGCGAGTTATGGTGCAGCAGAAAGGAGAGGACGCAAGGTCGGAGTAAGTTGCTTTTTCTTTTTGTGACATCCCGAGCAAACACTTATTTACACGAAATTTATAGAAGGCATGCCAGAGGAGCCCCTTCAGGAGGAGAGGCAAGCCGAACATACTCCGAGTAGGAAACGGCGCCGCAGGGACACACCAGCTGCTGCAATTAATGAAAGATGCGGAGGCTGCGAAAGAAAGGCGCCACGCGGAGAGGATGGCCCTGCTGCGGGAATCGACAAGTTCCCTGAAAGAAAAATAAGTACTTCCATCGCAGAATTGATGTTGCACTGTTTAATTGAGTCATCAACCATGCGGAGCTTCAACACTGATGCTTTGCAGTTGTTTGCCTCCGGCTCTCAACCTGCTGGAGTAGTGATGCCAACATCTTCATCATCATCGTTGCCAACGTCATCGACGTGAGGGATGTCTGAAATTTCTGCCATGGAGTCTCTGTCGACATTGCAGATATTGTGCAGAACACAAGCACGCATTACAATTCTGCAGCATTGCAGGATACTCTTATACCCCTGTCACACGGGCACTTTCGATGCTCATTGAACTCGATCTGCATCGAGATTTTCCAGCACGCTTAAAACATCCGGTGCTACACGGGCATTTTCAATGCTCCTTGAGAAGTTTCCCTCATGTGTGTTAGGTGGCGCCAATTGTTCCTCCAACAGCCATAAAAAGGTGATGTCCGGCAACACTGTGCAGTCGGGGGCAGCGGCAGCCAAATCCGTAGCCAGACGTGCGACGCACCTATTTACCTCTGTTGTTGTGTGATGGAACCCGAGGGTCTGCAACGCCTCCGCGATTTCTGCGTAGACTACGGCGTTTCTCTTCTGGCGCCGCAAATTATCTAGGCGGTCTAGCCAGCAGTCGATGAGAGCGGCTGTCTTGCGCTCGCTCCATCAGTTGCGCGCCGACGAGCAGGAGGACGCCATCTTTGTTGTTTACTCTGACGTAGAAGCTTGGAGCGTGGTGTCGAGATTATTTATAAATATGTTTGCACATAAGCAGGCATAGTGCCTGAAAATGTTCTGTCTTGCATTTTAATCAATTACAACAGCAACAATTGTAGTTTTGTTTTGCTAACTAGTGTTTATTTTTATAGCTTCGTGAGAGCGAGAGTGCTTTCGATTGTGCTTGGAACCTCAAGCACTCTTGAGGGGCCGGCATCGAGTCAAGCAGGATCGAGCTCGATTGCGCTTGAAAGTGACCGTGTGACAACCGTCGATCTGCATTGAGTTCGATGAGCATTGACTCAATGAGGATCGAAAGTGCCCGTGTGACAGGGGTATTAGCATCAATCAGATAAAGCCTCCTGAATCTCTGCTCCAGAAGTCCGAAACTTTTCTATCATGACTCTTTGCTGGCTGTGATACTTGTTGAAGTCCTTGTTCCATGAATAGAAACCAGCGCCGTTGTCTTTGTAAGGTGTCAATAGCCACTGAAGAGGGGGGTAGGCTGAGTCGCCCAGTATGTATACGTCCTCGCAGTGAGCAGTGGCTGCAGAAAAAAAAGGGACTCTTCTTGAGCACACGAGCGTCGTGTGCTGAACCAGGGAACACTATGAAGACATCAATGAATTTGTTTCGGTCGTCACAGATGCCCTGCAAAAGAATAGATGGCTATTTTTTCCTATTGATGCAGGAAGCAGCGGACTCTTCTGGCTTCGTTATTTCAATATGACTACCGTCTACACAACCAGTAGTATTCCTTGGTCCTTTTCCTCCACTTTTATGGCCATGTTCGTCTGATTCACAGTACACATAGCACATAATCGCAGTCCCGCTACAAACAGTAGACAGGTCACAAACAACGTAAAAAATTCCGGTCGTGAAGCAAAGACAGCCAACACAAATATGTCCGCCGCTCCCGTACAACCGTAGCAGACGACAAGGCTCGCACTTTTGGCACTTCCACGTTCGATTTGGTCACACCACACAGGGCGCTGGTGTCAAGCTGCACTCGCACTACTGCCACCTGCCACGACACTTTTGTAAACTACGTGCCGAAAGTGCAGCCAAATCGAGAAGACCTGTCATTTCACCGCTTCTGAGTGTTCTGTATGAGGCGAGAAGGGGACTTTCATGCATTCAAACATTTTCGTCTTTCTGTCTGCCTCTTAAAACAACCCTTAATGTTCTGAATAAAACAGCTTGTAGAGTTGACGGGGCTTAGCAGACGGTGCCAGCTCTTTCAACTTGGAATCAAATGCATTTATTTTTCAAAGGGCTGCATGGGCTCCTTGCGCCTGAAGACAAGCCTGCTGAAGGAGCAGCTTAAAAGCGCCAGGTAACGGGAGTTGTCTGCTCGAAGTTCACTTGAGGTAGCGGGGGAGTCTGTAGAAAGTCATCGCCCACTCTCTCTCTCTCCAGTGACCATATGTATCTGTAAAAGCTCGCGCCATCTATGGACCCTCTATGTAAAGTAAATCTAAAAAAAATAAAGAAATAAATTGTGGCTAATACACCGCTATTTATCTCTGACGAAATGCATAACATATAGGGGTGGAAGCAGGCTCCAGTCTTTTGGAGCAGGCACGGGAGCAGCAAAAGTCTTATTTTGGTGCAGGTTTGGAGCAATTTGCAGGCTATTTCAGAGCACTTTTGGAGCAGACTGGCAACATTTAAATGTGACTGAGAGCAATTTTGTTTGCAACTATAGTCCAAAAACTGCATAAATATTGATCACAGATCCCACAGGCCAGAATTAATTAAAAGGACTGCAATTTTCCTAAAGTTATTTGCTAGAGTTCACAAAAAAAAATTAGACATGTGGCAGCAACTACAAACAGTAGTTGCAGTACATTAGCTGTTAATAATTTCAGTTCAGAAAAAAAAAGAAAGCAACAACATAATACGGACAGTTCGTCAAAACCGCCAAAAGAGTGCAGCAGAATCTCGAATATACTATGACAGGATTGGAAAAAAAAAAAGAATCAATGCCCGCCAACTGGTGAATTTTAATATTCGGAAAATTGCGCCAGCCAAACCAACAAGGAGGGGGACTAACTTGTACCCTATTTACTGGCATAATTTGTGCCCTCACGTAAATGCGCACCCAGAATTTATTACCTAAGCATATATGAAAAAAAAAAAAATGCACCAACGTGCACGCAAGGCGGCAGGCTGCGGAAGATCAGGGCGAACGCGTTGTGGTATACGGCTGTGAAAGGTGCGAGTAGCAAGGGGACGCCGGCCGCGCCGCTGTGAAGATTAACTGTCCAGGCCAAGCCAAAGCAATGTCAACGGCGTGCGAGGTGCGAGCACGACGGGTATAGTAAGCCCGGTGCCCATTCCCTGGCAGCTCCATGTGTAAGAAGTTTGTAATTCGTTTTTTAAATTAGCTCCGGTAAAGAAAATTATATTCGCGTGCCGTTTACCCGGCCCACTCGTGCTGGCGGTTGCTTTCCATGGACAAGGTGCCCGAAATCCTAAACAACCGAATTGTTTGGTTTGCCGTTAAGTCAGCCGGACCCATCGTGAGAACGCTGCTTTAGCGCCGCTTATCTCCACTAGTTCCTGACCACTGGCTCTGCGATTGTATCGTTGCACGTTTATTGCTTAGAGATGTGCACACGGCGTCGTACCATCCCACGGGGACGGGGGTTGAGTCGACAGCGAGGGGTGCAAGTGGGGGGTCGACGTATGTCTGATAATGTAGGGCATATATGCGCGTTATGACCTTTATGAAGTTTTTTTAGGACGTGTTTCGCGAAATCTCAACATCTCTTTTTGAAGCCCTAAATTACTGAAAAAAGTGCACAACTTACGCGAGTGAACCTGGTATCTCATCCGCACAATACAGCTAAAGCTCGTTAATTCGACACTGACAAGACAGCGAAAAATTGTCGAATTATCTGAATGTCGAATTATCGAATGAACAAAAAACAATGTTTGCCGCAACAGGATGTACCTTTATTTGGCAAAGAAATTTGTTATCGTCGGCTGCTTTTTCGGGCGAATTTGAGCGACTACGATAGCTCTAACAGCTGCCAGGTGCTCCGCGGCACACGCACCGTCAGGGATTTGTTCACAGAAGTCCTCCCGCACGGACAAGGCTTCTGAGGCTTCTTTCACCGTGCACTTCGGCATTTGGGGCAACTGCTCACAATCGTCACCTTCCAACGAATCGTCGTTGTCAGCGCCTGTCACTTCAATTATTTCATCCTCGGTCAGCTGACAGGACACAAAGGACACCCACTCGAAAGCAGCGTGGGGAGGACGTGAAGCGAGCGCTGCTTCCGCCGATTATCTCTTTTTTCAGCCAGCGTCCGCTTCGGCGGACGCGGCTGTTGCTGCAATGCGCGTCTTATCTTTTCTCTTTATCTTTCCTCTGATCTTTTAACTCTCCTCTATCTGCACATGGCAGCGGTGGTGGCTCGGCTGAGCCAGTAGGCAGGCCTGTGCAATTTCCTTCTCACCCTTCTCTCAGTCGCAACAAAACAGCAACAACAAGCAGCGCAGTAAACACGCTGACAAAGCATGCAATTACCAAAAAAGGCGCCGCCTTACGGTTAAATAACCGCGATCGTAGCAGAAAGAAAACGTGGAAACAACGACACACACCAAAACGAGACTTGCTGTCGAGAGGGTTAAGCGGACGACACCAACACGACCGCTGCGACACAACAAAGCACACAAAAAAAAGACGCCAGATGGATGGATGATAATGGCTTTACCCTTTGTACCGGACGGTAGCTTTCGCCACCTAGCCTATACTTCCCCCATTGTTAATTTAATTTTCTTTTCCCTTTCTTTCCCTTTCGCTCTTACAATGTCTAGTCTGTCTATTCTTTTCCCCTCCAAATTCACCCCTCCCTTGATTTCCGCCACCAGTCCTCCAACCTCCCCCTCGCTGCTGATGACGATGACCATACGGATGGCCTATCAGCCGTACAGTAGCGCCACTCGTGGCAGTGTTTTTTTCTTTTTGCTCTCTGCGCACCGGCTTGGCGGGCTGCGGAGTGAAGTCGAATTAACCGACGCACGTCAAAATTTGTTCGAATTAACGAGTTTCGCCCCATAGACTCCGATGTATAATTGTAGGGACCTCGCGTGCGTGTCGAATTATCCGATTCTACGAATTAACGGGGGTCGAATTAACGAGCTTTCACTGTAATTACAGCTTGCTATGTGAGGTAAGTTCACAATACCGGCCGCGCTCAAGTTATATTACCAGATAATAGTTAACAGTACTTTTACTCATGCTTGTACAAGCCTTTCGTGACAGCCGCACCGACCACCACGAGCAGGGACCATACCACGAGCGAACCCAACTGTCGATGCGAATGCGGTTGCGTCTGTATCGTCGCAAGCGCCCAGTGTTGCCCAGCCAACAATGACACTCGGTTAAATTTGGCCTGTATACTTGCAATGGGCGTAAATTGCCGCATCTTTTGGCCACGGGATCAAGTTGGGTACGCCCCGCTTTGTAAGGGACCAGCTATTTCATCATACCTAGGTACATATTCCCTATAATACGCACACAGTCCTAGCAAGCTTCGCAGCTCTTTCTTTGTATTAGGCTACACTAGGCCTTTTATGGCAGATATCTTTTCAGGGTCAGGAGCATGTGTCCCTGAACCCAATACGTGCCCTAGATAGCAAATGTGAGGCTGTCCTACTTAACATTTCTCAGGGCTAGCCTTTAGTCCAGCCTTTCTAAGCAGCCAGAAGACGCTATCGATGTGCTCTACGTGTTCACGCCAAGTATGCGAGAAAATCGCTATATCATCCATGTAGGCAGTGGCGTAAGATATCAATCAATCAATCACTTTATTTCAGCTTTCTTAAAAAAACTTTCTTAAAAAAAAGAAGCGTATTGACCATTCATTGAAAGGTTGCTGCAGAGTTCTTTTGCCCAAAGGGCATGTGCACGCATGCTGGCCCTCATGGGTCAGAAATGCAGTGAGTGCCTGGCTTTGCAGGTCCATCGGTACCTGCCAGCAACCACGCCTTAAATCCACTAACGTGATAAACTGTGCATGACCAACACGAAAAATTAGCTCCTGGGAGTTACGCATCTGAACAAGTTCCTACATTCAACGCTCGGTTGTCAATACACATTCGCACTGACTCATCTTTCTATCCTACGTACACAACTGGGTGTGCGAATTCACTCTCTACAGGATAGATTAAACCTAAACTAAGTAGCTCATCCACTTGGTGGCTCACTTCTTTCTTGAGCAGTTCAGGCACTTGATAAGGCAAAGCTTTCTTCGGTTTGAACCCTTCTTCTAAATGGCAATTCAATGTCTTCCTACTTTTGCCAGTACGGGCTTGCCATCGAAAAGTGCGCGGTGTTTTTTGAACAACCCCCGAACTTCGCAGGTGGGCAACTCACGCAGGTGGGCTAACTTTTCTAATGGTATTAGCTCCTTGTCTGGTAGAGGTCGTGCAACTCATGGCGCGCACTCTACTTCCCCAAACTCATGATCTTCATCAAAAAACCGCACCAATATGGCTCACCCTTGTGTAGTACGGTCTCATCCGGTTGGCGTGCGCCACTGATCTTTTTCCTTGTTCGGTCTCTACCCGGTACGAATGTTGCCTCTCGCAACCAATCACTGTGGCGGGACCAAGCCACTTCGGGGCAATCTTAGTGTCGCGGTCTGTGTCGAAAATGAGCACTTGATCCTCCACATTAAAAACTTTATTCCACGTTCTTCTGTTGTAGGCTTCTGCGTATCTATACTCCGTTTCATACATCAGGTGCAACGCTGTGAAAGCTACAGCTCTTGTTTACGCTCCCTGCATCCGCGATAAAAAATAGTGCATGCTCGTGACGAGCGGAAATAATAATTGCTTTGTCTGCAAGCTTAATATATATTACGTTTGACATCAATTTGGTAAAGAACAGCTTTTTTTAGAGGGAAAAGATCGGAATCAGTAAACTTATATGTTCCGTTTGTCGTTTTTGTTCGTGTCGCCTTTTCGCGGACCCGCAACCCTGCCAGCTGTGCTCTCCGTGCTTCGCATCTCGTTTTCAGAAAATGGCGTCCAACGCATTGACTTCGACCACCTCTCCGGAGCGGCTTTTTTCGAAGATTCGCACTTCGAAGATTTCCAGACACGCGAGGCAAGTCATTTCAAACGTGTATGCTCGGAATAGAGCCCGTTTCCCGCAGAAATCCGTCCGGGATATTCTGAATGTTGTTAGCGAGGATACGGGAGTGTCTCCGCGTACCGTCGCAAAATACAAGGCGGAGCGCCTGTGCGGACCATTGATGTCTCCGAAGAAAAGGCCTCGTCATGTGAGAATCGCAAGTTCACGAACGGTGAAGCATGACAGCTTCACGGTGCATGCCGTCCGACTGAAGGTACATGAGATGTACAGGAAGCGAGAGGTACCCACGCTGGAGAGTGTTCGGAAGGCTGTCAACGAAGACGAGGACCTGCCGCATTTCAAGAAAACCACCTTGTGGAGGTTGTTGAAGGACATTGGCTTCATATTTCAGAAAAGAAAAAGGAATCTTGCTTTGATCGAGCGCAGTGCCATCACTGCCTGGCGCCGGCAGTTCCTGCAGGCGATTAAGGAATTCCAAAGACAGGGCAGGTAAGAATAATGCTTTGCATCTTTTCTCACACGTTTAGATTGTCCCATAACGCGTGATGTTAACGTTTACCATTTAATAACATTAATACGGATTTCTTGCAGAACTGGCAATGAATGTTGCGTCATCAGAAAAAAAAAAATGAAAAATTTGCTCAACCCCAATTGTTCTGACGTGAATTTTGCTCAGAGGTGGCATTTGGTGGCCGGTGATGTTTTATGCTATATTTGGGTGAGGAACTACCTGAGTTGGTCAGAAGTAATCAGTTTAATTCCAACTGTCTGCTACGACAAGCCAAAAACAGGTCTCCACTGGTCGAGGCACCAGTATGCGTATCATCCCGCCGTCATGGCAGAAATGACATGCAGGAATGAATCGTAGTACTCGTTCTTCCGATGGACGCAACTTGGGGCTCCTGGTGCTCGCGTGCATATCATTTCGCAGGCAAAGAATGAAGATAAATCATGAAGTAACATTTCCTACTCAGTTTTTGGCCTATATTCTGCTCTGTGTTGTCAGTGATATGGCAAGACTCGTATTGCTGCTATGGCATAGCCGTGGGTATGTTTAATGATGTTAATTACCTCATCCATTATTTTGTTTTGCTTTGTACAGATCCATCATTTACATGGACGAAACCTGGGTGAACAGCGGGCATACGAAGGAAACTGTCTGGCAGGACAGAGGCGTGAAGTCCTCACATGATGCGTTCCTGAAAGGCCCGACAACAGGACTGCCTGCGCCCTCAGGAAAGGGGGCCAGTTTGATCCTTGTGCATGCCGGGAGCTCTGCAACAGGCTTTGTGCAAGGAGCTGCTGACTTCTTCCGAGCCAAGAAGGGCAACAAGGCTGATTACCACTCCGAAATGGATGGAAAATACTTCGAGAAGTGGTTCACAGAGAAGCTTCTGCCTAATGTTCCAGGCAACAGCGTTATTATAATGGACAATGCGCCATACCACAGTGTGGCGCTTGAAAAGGCCCCTACGTCATCAACCCGAAAAGCAGATATTCAGCTTTGGCTGACAAAGAAGGGGGTCCCCTAGACTGCCGACATGGTGAGGGCAGAGCTACTTGAGCTCACACAAAAAGTCAACACTCCAAGCATTATCTACATGATTGACACCTTGGCGGCTGCCCATGGTCACGATGTTCTCCGTATACCGCCCTACCACTGCAAGTTCAACCCAATTGAACTTGTTTGGAGCCAAGTGAAGGGCTTTATAGCAAGCAGGAACAGAGGTCGAGCCAAGTGAAGGGCTTTATAGCAAGCAGGAACAAAGGTCTCACTTTGGCAGAAGTTGAAAAGCTCCTACCGGTGGCGTTGGCGGGTGTAACCTAACAAAACTGGGAAAACTGTTGTGCCCATGTCCAGCAAATTGAGGCTGAGGCTTGGGAAAGGGACATGATTGTGGACACCGAAATAGATCCTCTTGTTTTCAGTATCTGTGACTCATGCAATTCCTCGTCTGATGATTCGATTGCTGAATTCAGCGATGAAGATTTCAGTGATGTTGATGAATTTGTGTGACTTTTGTGAAGAGATAGCTTGTTTGTTTGTTTGTTTGCTTGGGGGGTAGTGGTTGGGGGTTTACTGCACTCATCACAAGCTCTTAGCAGTGGGCTTAATTCCTCATCGCAACTGTGGATCAGTAGTCTGAGACACTGCAAACAGAAGCCCACCTTGCAATGGGCACTCCTGAAAACCACCCCTGGGAAGCAGGACGTATCAGCTGGTGTCGTCAGCAGAATAATTGCAAATGCAAGCTCAAAATTGCCAAGGTCACACAGCAAGCAGAGGACTGTGTATCGACCCTTTCCAAAGACAGCTGGCTCCCCGAGTGCGGTTCCTTGCGTGGAAACCTCTTACGGCACCCGTCACAAACTACTGTCAGTGCACTGAACCCCTTATTGGTACTGTCAATTAATAGTCTCGTGCACTACAAACAACAGACGTGGGGGGCAGTTCTATCTTGCCCGAGACTCGTCGAGCAGCCTTCGCCAACGGAGTCCGGTACTGAGGACCCCACTACCTATCCTTTTCCCTGAACCCTTTTTTCTAATAAATGTTTTCAACAACTACTGCAAAGGTAGTTGTTCATTGCTACATTGGAGTATTGATGTTTCTCTTTCCCCAGTATGCAAGACGCCAAAATTTTGAATCAAGGCTTCGAAATTTATCTCTTTTCTCAGGCGGGAAAAAGCCATTTGAGTGTGGCATAAAGAAATTTCTTTTCTCAGCCAGAAATTTCAGCATCTTGCTCTGCACATAACAGTGCACCTAAAAGAGCTTTTGTTTATGACAAGAAGCAGAATATTGCTTTTTTTTTTGCCGGAAAGAAAACTCGCACAAAAATTGACTCAAAAGTTACGACATCAGTATACCCTGACAAAAAGGAATAAAAAACAAACTGCTCACATGATATGCATCTCGCTGTTCCGCAACGGATATTGTTATTTTTTTTTTTGCCAGAAAACTCGCACAAAAATCGACTCACACAAATTATGAGAACAGTATACCCTGAATATGGAATGAAAAACAAACTGTTCACATGATACGCATCGCGCTATTATTCTGCAACGAATATTGCTTTTTTTTGCCAGAAAGAAAACTCGCACAAAAATTGTCTCATGAAAATTATGACATCAGTATACCCTGAGAATACGGAATCTAAAAAACAAACTGCTCACATGATGTGCATCGCGCTATTCCGCAACGGAGTGGCCGTCAGTCCCGGACCGTCTTAAAAACTCGATCCCCTGCTCTGCTGGATGCACGGAATAGTTCATGACATGCCCGATACCTCGACAGAGACAGAGGAACGAGCAGTGCCGTCAGTTACAGCAAAAACGAAAATTACATATGGCCTGAATCCTGAACGAAAAACCATTTTTGATCGTTGTTTCAGCTTGGTATTGAAGATATTGTGAGCAAAAAATTATATCAATTGGCGTCAACTAAAAAATTCCTAATTAAAGAAAATGTCGCGAGGTGGATTGCAACCTACGTACGTGAAATGCTGCAAAAAAAAAAGTATTGCGGTGGACTCGAATCGTCGCCGCCGAAGTTCCCAGTCGTCCCAAAGCGACGCCTTAGACCACTCGGCCACGAAACGAGCGCGGAGGGATACAATTTCATTATTTTTTCTTGCGGACTACTCGCGTAGCTTTGACAGCGTTGCACCTGATGTATGAAACGGAGTATAGCTTGTCGCGCCGTACTTGTGAGTCCAGCCAAGTTGGCCGCTATCTCAAACTTCTCCCGTAGCTGTTTCCAAGTACTTAGCAGGTTCCTCCCTGAGCGTCGCTGGTACACCGACTTCTCTTGCCATGGTTGGCGTAGAACCCTAAGCGGACCTGTTGGATTTCGACCATACAAAAGCCGAAAGGGTGCTACGCCCATAATATCGTGGGGAACTTCGCGGTATGCCCACAACACAAAAGGGATCAGCTTGTCCCAATTTTTCGCGCCCTTTTCTATCGCGTGAAATAGCATGTTCTTTAGCCCTTTGACTGTTTTTGCCGTACGGGTACTACGGCCGCATTCCGTCCCGCGGCGTTTTTGCCGTACGGGTACTGCGCTGAGCGCTCGTTTGAAATTTCGCGCCTTTCTGAAAAGATGCGTGCTCTGGGATGTGCTGCCATCTTCTGAGAACTACAAGAACTGCCAAGATACAGTTTATGTTACCATCTTCCGGCAAAAAAAGCAAACTGCGTGTGGTTATCGGTGTTGGCCGTAGATTGCAACGGCGCAACCACATGCCGTAGGCGCAGCTTCGTGGTTTCGGTTTCTCTTTTCGCAATCGCAATAGAAGCGCGAAATTTGACTTTTGTGTTTGCTGGGACTTTAGTTCTTTCTCGAAGGTGCTGCTGCCACCTTCAGCAACTTATAAAAAAATGTTACAAAACTGCTTATGCTACAATCTTATGGAAGAAAAAATTCTTATTGTGACCTCAGCTCGCCCACGCACTTTCGGATGCTCTGTGAGATTGCACCGATGCTCCGTCAGATCGCACCGGAAATGCCAAAGCTGATTTCTATCTTTGCCGAAACCCTTCCGGAGGCCCCGCAGACCTGATGTTTATCTCTGTTGAGACTCTCTCGGTTTATCAACCCTCACGGAGTGTCATTGCTCTCCAGTTTAGTTAGAGCTTGTGGCGGTTCGGGTGCCTAGTAGCACTGCGTAATGGCTACACAGGCTGCATTCCCTTTGGAATGCAGCCTGCCGTTTTGCCATTTTTTTTGTTTGCCACTTTCACGGATCCTATGTAGTATTGAAAATTTGCATCGTTTTTATTGATGCTGTAATTGTAATCATCTCTGTATACATTTTTCGCCTATTTATTCTAACTTTGCGAGTTTTATTTGTTTGAAATCGCCAATAAAAAAATTTGACACTGAGGGCGAATTTTTTTCGGGAATATTCGACAGTCAAAGGCTTAGCACCCAATTCCATCTTTCCACTGTCCCGTTGCTTTCAGGGTGTTCGGGGGTGGAAAATCTGGGGGAACAACCTAATTTTTCTAGCATCAGCTGGGCGAGTTGAGCCTTGAAATTTCTTCCCTGATCCGAACATATTGTCTAAGGAACCCCTGTTCGACTGAATATTTCTAAAAGGGCGTCAGACGCAGCCGTTGCAGTCAGGGAACGACGGCATACGACTTCAGGCTATCTCGTGCATAAATCAAAAAGGCACAAAGCATACTTGTGAGCCCTGGCGTAACAGATGGCGTATCAAGAAGCCCTATGACATCTACACTGACAACCTGAAAGGGGTGTTCAGTTCTAGTCAATGGGGTGATGGGTATGTTGTCAATGTGACGCCGGTCCGAGCAGATTTGGCACCCATGGCAAGACTGGCAGTACTCCGAAATCTCCTTTCCATACCAGGCCAATAGAAGTTGTACTTTATGCGGGCCTTGGTCTTCCTTGGACCCAGGTGTCCACACCACAGCGATTCGTGCGCCAAGGATGGAACTTCCTTTCGTCTCTCTTGGGGAAGCACCAATTGTCGCACTTTAGTACTTGCTATTGAGTCCCAATGGTGCAGCAATCCCTCGGTAATGAACATACCCGCCTTTCCGTGCTTAATGTTTTCCCATGCTTTTCTCAAGGTCTCGTCAGCGAGCTGCGCTGCTTGGAATGTTTCTCGCTGGCTAGCCAGAGAAACTGCATCATCTTTATCATGTAGCTCTGCTTCCTCTCATGGAACCTCGTCACTCGGTGCCCTGCTAACTTCGCATGTCAGTGTCTCACAATTCTGATTTGCCACATTTGCAGGTTCTTGGTTGGACACCAGACTGACTGCAGTACTCCTACTTGTTGTGTACGCCCCATCACTGTGCTTTTTAAGCAGCTGCCAGTCTTCTAACGATAGTAAACAGTCCACCCCTTCAGCCAGCTCATCAGTGAGGGGGCACACTATGCCTATCCTTTGATCGTCTGCGACTGCTCCTGGTTGGGAAATTCTTAAAAGGATCGTCGCCAATTTCGCCTCAATAGATCTGCCGAAAGCCGACACTAGCCTCACTGTCCCTGATGGTTCCATCAGTGCCTGCAATAGTATGCTCTCTCTTATTAGCATGATCTCACTATCCGTTTCGAGCAACGCCTATGTGTAGACGTCTCCGCATACAAGGTCTATGAACTCGAGTCTTGATGAAGCTGCTCTCGAACTTCGCATCGGCACTTCCACTTTCGCAGTTAAAAGCGTGCTTTGGTTTACCGCCGCATTCTTTACTTCTGTCTCATCTGCCAGCGTGACCCTTTGCACCCTTTGCCTGTGCCCATTTTCTTGTTTCTGGCGCGGTTCATTTCCTGTTGCTCGCGGGCAATTCCTAGCAATATGGCCCAGCCCATGACTCAGATGGCACTTTACTGTGGGGTTTTCATTACTTGACTGTTTTTGGCCTGCATGCTGTGCTGGTGTCGTAAACTGCTTCGTAGCGCACCCTTCACCTTTTGCCTGCTCAAAGGTTTGTAGGGCCTTCGTTATTTCTTTAGGCTTCAGCCAACTCTCTCTTTTGCAAAGGCGCACATATTCAATGCTCTCCGGGCTGAGGCTTGCCTCAATGCGATCTGAAACTATGAGATCCGTCAAAGCCTCTTTTGAGTCTACCCCTCTAGCCTAGATGCAGTACGCTAGGTAAGTTTTCACGCGAGACACAAACTGAGCCCACGTCTCCTCCTTTCTTTCGCTGCTTTCTCAAATCTCTCAAGGTACTCCGTCGGAGTGAGTTTTAATTCACTTTGAACCGCTGTATTTACGGCCTCATGGTCCGTGCATTCCGCTCCGTCAAGGTTACGAAGCAAGTACCTGACTCGCTCTGTCAGCGCCAGTATTATTAAGTGCACCCAGCCACTGTCTGGAACATTGAAAATAGTGAACAGCTTCTCCACCTCCTCAAACCACAGTGGCACATCAGCATCAGATGGCATTCTATAGCCCTTCAAGACTTTCGCACATTGTGCTATTGGATCTGGGCCTATGCACCGCTCATCGCTTTGTCCCGACCCAAGCGGTGACAATCGACCATTCGACAGCCCAAGCTCCATCTGCTTGAGTGCCAATCGCTCCCTGGATTCAATTTCACGCATTCGTAGCATTTCCATCTTTAACTCCATACGGAGAATAGCCATCCGCTCTGTATCGGCTCCTGTGCGTCTAGCGACAATGTCTGTCTCTGGCCGCCGGTCTGTAACCTGCTCTCCAGAGTGAAATCTTCTTAAATAGTCACTACCTTGTTCTTATCCATCCCAGTTTCTACATCGTCCCCTAGCGATCGCTGCTCCTGGCGGGGATTCGCCCTCATTTCATCCCCAGGATTGGATTCGCTATCTTTAGCAGCTGTTTCCTCGTTTCAACCATGAGCCTCACAAACTAACCACCATGCCTGCTTCAACAAAACGCAAGAAATCCCACACACCTGGCGCAGATCTTCTGTTTGCCGCCCAGAGCTCAGATGATGCGTCCGTTCCACCAGCGTCGGTAGCAGCCACGGTGGAGTCGTCCCTTGACAGCTCCTCGCTGCTCCGCATTTGATGGTGTGTGGTTGTTGCTGCGCTGCCTGCCCCTGAAGATCAGACGTGCCGAATCTTGTCGAGTTGAGCCAGTTAAATTTGGAATCTTGTTTGTTACTTCAAGGAAAGTTTCCAAACCCTTCCTCTAGTGAGTTCGGCGTGGAAGACCAGGAGGCGTGCTTGTAGATGATGATGATAGAGCATATGTTTACAGCATACATATACAGAGAGTAAAACTGGAAGAAGCAGGAAAGAATTTACGAAAAGAACAAACTTTGCACTACTTAACTCATCGATGTAGCAGGTTAGAGCCTAAGTAGCTCTGCATTACTTGCTAAGCATGGAGCCCCAGCGCAGGCTGGACTCCATTCATTCGCTTCCGATTTTTATACCCTTAATTAACAGAGAAATAGGGGCGGTCATTTTCAGTGGCCCGCCCCAAACATCAATTCTCTAATCAAACATAAGTGAAGTGGGACCTACCCCATGGGACCAACATCCTCTCCCATTGGAGTTCTTCTTCCGTCTTGTCTCAAGCACACCGCCGCCCCACTCTCCACTCGTGTTGCAAGTCAAGTTCTTGACACTGATGCGTACCCACCCGTCATCAGTACGTGTCATCAGTAAGCAATAATTGAGAGAGAAGCCAGTAGAGCACAGACGGCGGGACGCTCGGAGAGATAAGAGTTAAGATAAGTGGGCGGACCGGACGTTTCCCACGCATCGCCCAAAAAACCGCTGTAATCGTTTTTTCTGGGTGCACACTGCCATCTCGGCAAACCAGATAAGGAACGGTTCCTGTTTTCCCCCACATTGGGTCAGGATGTGAAAGATACGCAGTAACTGGCTTAACCGGCGCTCCTAATCACTGTCCTTCAAAGACACCTCGGGTGGGCCCCGTGGCAGCGCAGGCAGCTGTGGGACATCCGGTGCCTTTCAGATGATAGCCTATGGCCGGCTTATCAAGATAGCGACGGCGCTTCAAAGGACCATGTCCAATTCCCCATTCCCACTGTGCTTCGGGGGGCTCACATTTATAATGGAAAGCTGCTTCTGTGGGTGTAGGCGTCCTGCAAACGGTTGCAGCTGGCAATAAGCAGCGACCTTACACTGCGGTAGCACTGGATGACCGCGAGATGCTCATACGTATTGTGCCTGTTCCCTTGTGGAGCGAGCAGCGCAGTGGTACCGGCTCTCCGGTCGCCGAGCAACCACGCTCCATGAGTTCAAGGCGGCTCTCCGTCGGGAATTCTTGCCTGTAGACTACCACCTTAGGATGCGGCGAGAGCTTGAGCTGCGTACGCAGGCGCCTGACGAGTCATTGCTCGAGTATGAGCGGACAATGGAGGAGCTTTTCCAGATTGCCGAGCCGACTGCCTCAAACGATGAACGTGTCAAAAAAGTTGTTAGGCAGGCGCATCCCACTTTTGCGTCCTACTTGCATGGCGGTCCGTTTCGCGACCAGGACGATCTGGCTGCGGAGGCCAAGCGCATACAAGGCGACATCCTCGCCATGCGCGCCTATCGCCCTCCACCGCCTGCCAGCGAAGCAGTGGAGACGCGCTGCGTATGGACAGGGGCTTCCTCCTTTGCACGCTATGATTCCTCTGCCCAAGCTGTGTGTGCAGTCGGCGCCGACACCCGCCAAGAGTGGAAATTAACCAAACGCGCTCTAGACCCATTTACTTTTCAACGCCGTGCAAGCAGTGCCGCCGTTACTGCTAGTAGTTATCCGAACAAAAGTCGAGCCCCTGGGCAAGGCAGGGGACAAAGGGACACATTCCCGAAACAGCCGGAAGGCCGCTCAGCAGGGTGCACCAGGTGGGAGAAGGCATTTCCAAGACGCGGAGACACGCCTGCACGCGGAGTGCGGTGCTTCCAATGTGGCGAGCTGGGCAATACCTCTCGTCCGTGCACAAGTGGGCCCGTGCAGCAGGGAAACGGGGTCGAGGGTCGGGCGTGAGGACACACTCAACCGAGATAATCAAAGGGTCAGAATCGGGAAAAGTGAATCAGGGAAGTGTGAAGTTGTGTCTGGAGTGCCGCAAGGGTCTGTTTTAGGCCTACTATTGTTTTTATTGTATATTAATGATATTCCTTCTAATACTGACTCGCCTGTAAAAATTGAACTATTTGCCGATGATTGTTTAATTTACACACATGTAGCCTGGACGGAAGATCAGATTAAACTAAATAAATTCCTGCAATCATTAAACTCGTGGTGCCAAAGATGGGGCATGGTAATTGACTATAAAAAAATCTACATACATTCACGTAACTAAGAAACAGAACCTTGTCAGATTTGAATATAATATAGGAGAAAATGTCTTGGTCGAGGTACAGAGTTTCCGATACTTAGGGGTGACAGTGACGCATAATCTAGACTGGCGTATTCACACTGAGAATATCTAGTCAGAAGCTTACCAGACGCTCTGCTTTCTTTGGAGAAAACTTCCAAATCCTACCAAAAGAAATTAAGTTTGTCACCTACAAAACGTTTATACGACCAGTTCTGGAATATGCGAACGCTGCATGGAGCCCCCACCAAAAATGCTTAAAAAAGAGATGGAAAGAATACAGCGGATTTCAGCACGTTTTATATGTTCCAAGTTTCACCGTACTGACTCGGTTACAGAGACTATAGAGTAGTGAATTCACTGAATTGGAAACGCTGGAAATTAGAAGAATAAAACATCGACTTCCAGATAATGTAAGCGGCATTAAAAATAAATACAGAACATTATGTAAGTGCCTCTAAAACGTGGTTCCCGAAAAAAAACCACAGCAGGGTACTACAGCCTATGTGTACCTGTATTCCTTCTTCCCTGATGTAATTGAAATATGGAACAAACTGCCAAGTGATGTTGTGGAGAGTGCGAACGTCCAAAGATCTAAGCTAGGTGTCGATATGTTTTTGAGAAATGGTGTACAAATATTGAATTCTGACTTATGATTTCTCATTGAAGTGCTTATGAAATGTATTTGTTTTTGTTCCCTCCCTGCAATGACCCTCACTGCAGGGTTAACAGTATGACCAAATAAATAAAAAAAATAATTGCTGTTCCCTCCGTATGACATGCTGGCCTGCCCTCTGACATGCCAGCTCCGTTCATCAATGTCACAATCGCGGGTTATGAAGTTGTGGCGCTTCTAGACACGGGGACCAGTGCCTACTTGTTTGGGGATGAAGTTGCCTCCCTCTTACAGCAGCGTTCCGTTCGTATGCGAGAGTGTCGAGCGATTTTTAGCATTGTCAGCGTTGCCGCCCGTGCGGCTGGCGCGGTGAGGCTGATGGTCGGATATTCACCTTCCCAGACTGACTGTTCCCACGATTCTTGGTCGCGACTTTCTTCGTAAGTCCCGGATGGTGGTAGACATTGCGAACGGTGGCTACCGGATCGGCCCCGTGTCCCCCTTGAAACCCTTCGCCAGTGCTGTGGGAAGCGGGGCCAACCCCTCACTGGCCCCGACAATCGAGTCCGTAGTTCTGCGGGGGCGCGCCTGCACAGCATGGGGTCGTCCACCCTTTGGTGGCTAGTGCAGCTGCACTGGATTGGGAACAGAAGGCTCGCATGTCGGACTTGCTCCTCAGGCATGAAGCGCTGTTCACCGACGAGCCGGGCTGTACCGACCTGGTGCGCCACAAGATCGAGACCGGAGATGCGCTCCCCTTGAAGAGCAACCCCAGACCAGTTAGTCTGTCCAAGAGGCAGGCTATCGACAGAGTGCTAGATGAAATGCTGGCGACCGGTGTCGTCACACGCTCAGATAGCCCCTGGGCATCTCCAGTCGTCCTTGTCCCAAAGAAAGATGGTAGTTTTCGCTTGTGCATCCATTACCGTCAACTGAATGCGCTGACCTGGAAAGAAGCATATCCGCTGCTCACCACTGAGTTCATAGTCGGTAACTTGGGGGCAGCAAAGCATTTTACTACGCTTGGTACCGCCAAGGGCTACCTTCAGGTAAAAATGGAGCCCGAGGACCAAACCAAGACCACCTTTACCTACCACCGAGGCCTGTTTCAATTCAAAAGAATGCCTTTCGGGCTGTGTAATGCGCCAGCCACCTTCCAAAGGTTAATGGACAGGGTACTTGGCGTCTCAAAATGGTCGCATGCGATGTGCTATCTCGACGACATTGTAATATACTCGTGCACGTTTGACGGGCAGATTAAGCACGTTGGAGATATTTTTCAGAGACTCAATACAACAGGTACGACTCTCAACCCGGCGAAAGCGCAGGTGGTGCAAACTCAAGTGCAGTTACTTGGGTTCACACTGGGCGGAGGTTCCATTGAACCGAACTCAGAGAAGCTAAAGGCGATCCTGGATTTTTCCGTGCCCAAGGACATGTGCGACCTATGTCGCTTCTTGGAAATGGCCAATTTTTATCGGTCACTCATTCCATCCTGTGCCAAACTCCAGGCTCCGCTAACAAAGCTGTTGGGCAAGGCTGTCAAGTGGCACTGGGGCCCTGAGCAAGAACAAGCGTTTCGCACCTTGTCCCATGCCGTTGCCGAGACGGCACAGCTCAGGTTGCCTGACCTGACCAGACAGTTCGTTGTTCAGATGAACGCGAGTGATCTGGGACTGGGGGTGTTCTGCACCCACTGGCTTTTGACAGCCGGTCTTTGCTCCCTGCGGAGAACTATTCTGTTACTGAAAACGAGTGCCTAGCGATCGTGTTCGCACTACGCAAGTTCGACGTCCATTTGGACGGCACGAAGTTCACTATGCAGACCGACCACAGCACGCTCAGCTGGCTCAAGAGGCTTCACGAACCCGTGGGCCGACTGGCGTGCTGGGCGCTCCTTGTACAGCACTACGACTTTTCGGTGCAGTATCGAAAGGGGAGCACAAACGTCGTTGTAGACGAGCTTTCGCGCACCCCTCTCCCTGCCACCGCCATTGCCGGAGGCAAGCGGCAGGGAAGAAAAGTTGTTCCGCAAGTTCGGGCGAGCGAAGGCGAAAGTCGACAAGGAGAAAGAACGTCCTCCCCCATTTGAGGAAAGCGACACCTCACGAGCGCAGACAGAGTGCGGGAATGGGACGGCTAGCAGGAAGAGCTGCGCGGAGGCTGCCCCCCCCTCCCGAGGAGGGGCTGACAGGGTCTGTGCACTAAGCGGGATACACGAGTGTCAAAGCTGTTTCCTCTACGAGCAGCCGCCAGTGCAAAAATTTTGAAGTGCATGGCACAAGTCTTCTGCCACCATGGCACACCTGTGGCCATCACAAGCAACGATGGGATGCCCTTTGTCAACACACTACGGCACAATCTCTTAAAACACAGGGGAATTAAGGATTGGCGTACTGTCCCTTAATGGGACATAAAACAGAAAGAGAAAGAAGGTAACATTACAGGCGCCCTTGCCATCTACGCCTCGTGGTCACAAATACTTGCTAGTAGTTACAGACATGTTCAACAAATTCCCAGAGCTGTTTCCTCTACGAGCAGCCACCAGTGCAAAAATAATGGAGTGCATGGCACAAGTCTTCTGCCACCATGGCACACCTGTGGCCATCACAAGCAACGATGGGATGCCCTTCGTCAACACACTACGGCACAATCTCTTAAAACACTGGGGAATTAAGGATTGGCGTACTGTCCCTTAATGGGACATAAAACAGAAAGAGAAAGAAGGTAACATTACAGGCGCCCTTGCCATCTACACCTCGTGGTCACAAATACTTGCTAGTAGTTACAGACATGTTCAACAAATTCCCAGAGCTGTTTCCTCTACGAGCAGCCACCAGTGCAAAAATAATGGAGTGCATGGCACAAGTCTTCTGCCATCATGGCACACCTGTGGCCATCACGAGCGACGATGGGATGCCCTTCGTCAGCACACTACGGCACAATCTTTTAAAACACTGGTGAATTAAGAATAGGCATACTGTATCATTTTGACCGGAAAAATCAGAGCATTCATATGCCGTTAATTTCAAGTCTCTAGCTTCATTAGGTGTCAAGTTATCGTGCTTTTTCCATCTCAGCTATAGGGAAGTTAATTGTTATTACACTTTCGTACTGAAATCCGCCAGATTTGGCGGAATTGCGCCAAATCGTTTCTAAACGTTCCAGAGGGGTTCCGTGGTGTTTTTTTAAGTGTTTTTGAGCGTACTAGGACAGTTGAGAGATTTTGTGAGAATATTTATAAAAAAATTTCAAGTTTTTCTTAAATTAATATTCGCTTTATAGCGAAATCTTTGAATTTCAACCGCTACCCACCCCAAGGGGAAGGAAAAATAAAAAACACAAGTCGAGAAGAGACAGTAAGAGACAGCCTGAAAATGCCTAGAGAGAAAGAAAGGGAAAGGAGAAGATGAAACATAAGAAGGCAAAGAAGACAATTGAGGAGAATCTTCCAACAGCAAATGAGACTAATACACCTCCCACACTTAGTGGGCACAGGGAGAAGAAAGCAGCGCAAGATACCACGCCAACGGCAGATGCATGTAATAGCTATTTCATTGAGGAATGGGGTCAAGGAGATACTCCCATAGTTAATCCCCCCAGTCACCCACTTTTGGGGAAACACAGCGTCAAGATGATGTGGATTTTCCACCTCTCATCTCCGAGTGCTCATCAACGCACAGTGAGCCAACGGCGAAAAGTTCTGTCTTGAACAAAATGGGCAAGATTGATGCCGCAATTTTTAAGGCAATAACAGGTGTGTCAGTCATAACGAACGGTAATATGGAAGCGGAGCAGCACATCAACGACATTCTGACTAACGTGGCCAAACTGAAGATGTTACTTCTTGAGTCTACCCATGAGGTAGAAGGCCTGAAGGGTCACATCAGAGGACTGCGAGAAAGAGAGACCAGTGAGGGGAGACCCATTCAAGTGAACACTGCACGGAGGGATGCAGCAGAGAGAGGAGGACAACCGTCCGCCCTCCAGACGAGGGAATTCGAGAGGGCACAAAGACCTCCTAGCGAAGCAGTCATCATCCACGCAGATGAACTGAGTTCGAACGGAGTAGCAGATCTCATTCGTCAGAATATAGACCCATGTGCGTTGGGACTTAAGGATGTCACAATGAGACCCTGCAGAGCGGGAGTAGTCATCGCTTCTAGTTCTAGGGACACCATTGCTAGGATCGAAGAAGAGGTGAGCAAGTGTGACGTCATCAGGAAGCAGGTCGAACTGCGACGACCAAAGAAAAAGCTTCCACAAGTAAAGATTGCCAGAATCCCCACGGACATTGTAACAGAAGAAATTGTTCCAAGAATTTTGGTGCAGAACGACATGCAATGTGCCGAAGAAGACGTAAATGTTGTCTACGAGAAGGTAGGCAAATTCAACAAAACAGTGGTGCTGGAACTAACAAATAAAGCAGTGATGTGATTGGCTGAAGCCATTTTGGAGCAGCTTTTTGGAGCAGCCAAAAGGGAATTTTGGAGCAGGGAAACAAGCTTTTGGAGCAGCTCAAGGCTCATTGCCAAGTGAAAAAATTGACTTTGCGAGAAGTAAAATAGTAAAATAAGGACGAAACCTTTGGGAACAAAAAGGTGCTGTTCAATAGGATGTTAGGGGCATTTCGATGCGAGAAAAATGCAAAAACACCCGTGTACTCAGATTTAGGTGCATATTAAAGAACCCCAGGTGGTCCAGTTCTGGAGTCCCCCACTACGGCGTGCCTCATAATCAGATCGTGGTTTTGGCAATAATTTAATTAAATTAGAGGCAATTGTGGAACATCATATGTTGGCCCAAATAACTAATTTTAGAACATCAGTGTCATGTAATCTTTTATGCGACCAAGTATAGATCAGCCCTGTGTTATAGCCGCCAAGCCCCTATAGGACAGCAGTTATAGATGGACAACAAGGAATTCACTGGAACTTTTATTTAAAAATGACGAATGCAGATCACAAGCTTACAGAAAAACAATGAGAAAACACTATCAACGTTTCGAACTGAATAATAATTATGTACACGACAGCACAACTTTTCGGCTTCTTGGCCTATCAAAAAGCAGTGGACCTATCCTGTGCCTTTTTTCTGTGAGCAACATCATTCAGTCTTTAACTGCAAAATACTGCCTAGTTGGCTGCCTTCGGCGACATTTTGTCAAAAGCAGCTGAAAGCCTTGTTTTCCCTTCAGCAAGCAAGGCCTTACAACTTGTTGTGCTGCAGCCTTCCAAGCACGTCATTGTCCAGTAGTTCGACTTGCCCTACACGCGAAGTGTGCAATGGCGATGAAGATCGATGTCGACGTGAGGATTGATGTCACTCGCAATTGTGGGGCACATGGACGTTTCAACCTCGAGATATTAGTTTCGCTTTCGGAATGTGAAAATACGCGTTTGGCGCAGCTTTGGCGCAGAATAACAAAAATGTAGCAGGATGTAGCAGGTTTTGCCTTTTGGCGCACATCGGCGCAATTGGCGCAGCTATCACATCACTGATAAAGGCTTTGAGTACTTCAGAGGGTGCACTGACATCAACATTCAGTGGACGAAATGTCCATTATATGATGCAACGTACGTGCCAAAATGCAAATCCTGCGCATCCATCGGGCACACAGAGCGATTTTGTAGGAAGCCCAACCGGTGTGTTGATTGCGGAGGAGAGCACCACTTCCGCCAGTGTAACGAGAAAGAATTCTTTTGTAAGGCGTGTGAGGACAGGGGCCGTGACCGGGAAGAGTGCCAACATTCATTCTGGAGCCCGACCTGCCCCACCTTCCAGGCCGCACAGACAGCAGAAACCAGGGCCCTTGTTGAGAGCCTAGGCCAATAAGAATCAGGACAACCAACATGGCTTCCATAGGCAAAGTTCTGCAAATAAATCTAGCCAGATCATTTAAAGCTACAAAACATTTGACAAATTTTAAAATTCAACTCAAACAAGACATTACTATAATTCAAGAGCCATATGCATTACAAAATCAAGTAATCGGATTCCCCATTAAGCACAAAATATCAGCGGGACCAATTAATCCAAAAACTGCCATAGTAATTCACAACAAAAAAATTTCAGTTTTCCCTATTAAGCAAGAGCAGAACGCGGTAGCCGTGAAACTCAACTTTGGTAGTCATCAGGTGTTATGTATCAACTGCTACATCCCTCCAAGTCAAAGCCTAGATCACACACTTGACATGGTAGATAGGTTTCTACAGGATTCCCCGTCATGCTATACCTTAACAGCAGGGGACTTTAATGCAAAGAGTTCAGTATGGGGAGGAGACGTCACTGACGAAAAGGGAAAGCAAATGGTGGACTTTATAACATCAAATAATCTAGAGCTAATTAATGATACAGAGTGTCTTCCAACATTTCAAACCACAAACGGTAAAAGTTGGATTGATTTAACCATGACGTTAGTATCTCTGTACGTACATATTCAGAAATGGGAAGTCCTAGAAGACCACTCAAGTAGTGATCATAGGTATATTTACTTGGAAATGTTTTCGGAACAAAAGGAGCCAGTAACAAGACTTACAAAAAAGGGCGAATTCAAAGTTATTGAGACCCTAGGAAAAGACACGTGGATGACTGAAACCGGAAACAAAAACATCCAGTCAAAACAAGAATAGACGATATGCGAAATGCGCAGCGCCATCTCTCGGCGCCCCGAGAACTAAGTCCTCCATGTTGGCACGGTACAGAAAACGAAACCGCTGCTTAGCGTTGGGTTAAAACGGCTGCGCTTCGTTTGAAAAGTAAAATGCCGATGCAGTGTTGCGCTACCCTCTCCACTGTGAAAAGACACTACGATGCGTGCCAGAACCAGTTGCGTTCAAGCTTTTCACTTTTCTATTTTTTTACTCCGTCCCAACATTTTAGTAACACAAAACGCCATGCGAGGTATCATGTGTCAGCAGATCAGTGCGCAGCTTTCGCTTTCTGCGCTGATTTTTGACAAATCTCTCGAGGTGATTTGCGTTTAAATTAAGATAAGGCCCACAGCCTTTGTTGTCTCTGATCAAAATTAGAAGCCGATTTCGTGCATTTATCAACTCTCCGGTTGGGCGTGAATATATATAGACGCATACTTGAACAACGTAATAGAGAAGGTAATTTTTTTGAGCGGGCCAATTGCTCGTGCCGTGGCGAATTAGGTTCACTCGAAGAACCATATGCCGATTACTGCTTAGTTTGCTACGTGTTCAGTTAAGTTTTTCCCGTGTTCAATTAGTTTTAGAAGGGCGAGCAAACTCTCTGGGCCATATACGCATATGTTATGCGCGTTAAGGAGTCTTTGTGAAGCAGTACACCCTACGTATAAAAACTGAGGTGCGAATGGTTTATTTCTTGAGGATTCCTATACCTTCCATATCTGCGGCGACGAAAATCTGAAAAAAAAAAAGAAGCGAATAATATAGCTACTTTATTATGAAGTAGGTACGCATTTCTAAGCTAGAAAGTACGTGCAACAGTGTTCTGAAAACGCTTCAGGCCATCAGAGTAAGCTAATTAAGTTTCGGAAGCAACCGAACATGCTAATTTCGCCCCTGCACACACAGCTTGACCAGCGTATCGAGTCCGTGCATGCACCTACAGCTGTAGCATCTTTCTCTAATCAAGCCGCCGCGGTGGCTCAGTGCTTATCTGAAAAAAAAGAAGCTGCGTCTTTGCTTACAATATTTTGAATTATATGTGCATGCCTACTTTCCTCTTGTTAATGTCGACTGACTGCGCCTTAAGCAGGACGCGGTTTCAACGAATTGTGGCGAAAATCAACCGACGCCGGGCTCTGAAACGGTGACGTTGAAAACCGCGGATGTGCATTGCACATTACAGTAAAGGAATCGAATTACGCAGCTGGTCGAGGGTCTTGTGATTATACTGCAATGCACGAAGCTTCTGGCGTCGGCGCGAACGAAAGTTCGCACTATCACAGAAGTTTGTCAACACACGTGCGCACTCACCGCAAAATAACCGCTCGCTACCCTACCAGATGAATTCGCGTCCACCTGGGAATAAAATAGCCATGATATTGCGTGATGCTTGAACTGGTGCTTTAATGCGAGCATTAAAACGACAACAGCACACGGTCACGGTTCGACTTTCCAACCCACTTTCGAGTGCGGATTATTGCGATCATCAGCGCCAGACTTCAAGCGAAGCTGAGGATGCGGTAGGAGTAAGCTGGCGCTTATTGAAAGCACGTACATTTGGTCGAAGATCAGCTGTGAAAACAACGCAGCAGCTGAAGCTTGCCTGTTGAAATTCCACTCGCAAGAAGAAAGTACGCATAGCAAACGATGCACCAGCTCGACGAGCTCGACCGCGCCAAGATGGAAACCGGAAGTTGTGGGCGCGGTGTTGCCAGACCGCCAAGCAATTTCGCATATCGTCTATTGAACAGTATAATTCAAACATTCTATGAGAAAGTGGAGCAATTAGTGAAAGAATTTTCTAAAGTAATTAAGAACAAAACAGAAAGAGCCAAGCCCTGGTGGAAACCAGAGCTGGAAATTGAAAGAAAAAAAGTAAATGCTCACACAAGAAGGTTCCAAAGAGCTCAAGTAGAGATGAGAGAAGTCTACAAAACAATATACAAGGAGGCAGTAAAAAAATATGAAAAGAATTTAGATGATGCAAAAGACAAATCGTAGATGGAATTGTGTGCGCAAGCAAGCAAGAATCCTTTCACGTTGCCGTATAAATTAGCAGCCAAAAAAATTAAAACAGCAGTAATAATACCAAGTATTACAACAGATTTGGGAATTGTGGCTAAATCAGAAGAAGAGGCGGCAGATTATACCCTTAGGAACTTGTATGATGTTGACGATGGTTCCCAAGGAGGACAAAAAGGGAACACCAGAGAGGTAACTGTAACTGAGAATACCGAAGGACTGCATGAAGGAAGGAGTGGGGAGGAAAGTGAAGTAGAACAAAGTCGCGACATACGAGTTCTCGGAGGACGAGGTTAGCCGTGTCGTTGAGACACTCAAAAAGTTCATTGCGCCAGGCCCAGACAACTTAAGGACTGTGATGTGCACACCACACTGGTGAGGGATTTTTGGAACGCGGCGTGTCGGCAGTGGTGCGTCGGACAGCGGAGTGCCGTACGTGCCAGCCCCGCGTTGCGCGTGGGCGCGTGCGAGTGGTGTGCGCGAGGCAGGCACGAGGAGCGTAGAGCTACGTGTCAGCAAACCGAGGTGTTGAGGAAGGCACCTCAGCACAAGTCTGGTCGTTCAAGCGTGGAAGTGGCAGCTGTCGGACATTGGGTTCGAGCTGCCGGTGGCTTCCCTTGAATCATCAACTCAAGATCATTAAGCCTGATTCAAGCGTGGAGGTGGCAGCCGTCAGACTTCGGGTCTGTGCTGCCGTGGACCTCCCTTGAATCAACGACGCAGGCCTACTGCGATCGCCACTTTGCTGCCACGGCTTCCTTGGATAGGCTGCACAAGCCTACGGTGTTTGCGGAACGGCGTCAACAGAACCTGGCTACAGTTTTCCTGCTGCAGCTGCTCAGTTCTCGGGGGCGGCTGACACGAGTTCGTTGGCATCTCCCGTATCCATCTCCGTTCATCTCCTGGCTCTCTACCATCGCCTTACTGAACGGAACGCCAGCGACACATCGCAATTCGCCAAACCCGCGTCAGTGCTACCTGCAAGGCATTCCCGCACCACCTGGGACACTTTGTAGCCGGTGAAGTCTCTCCTTTTTATCTGTTGTGTTTTACGCGTGCCTAGTGTGTGTTTTCCTTAGTGTTTTCGCTTCTTCTATTGGCTCCCTTTCCTTTAAAATATAAACACGGCTTCGTTCTGTTTTGTTTGATTTCTTTGTTCCTTTCTTGGAACCTGCACCCCTCCAGCAATCGGGGACGTGTCCACCCGATTCGCGACAAGGACGCACTTCATTCAAGAACTGTACAGTAAACAAAAGCAGTTCTTCATAAATATATTCAATTCACCATTTAGATTAGGAAACCTTCCTGAGATTTGGAAAATATCAAGGATATTTTTAATTCCCAAAAATAGGGAGAAATTGCAAGTCGCTGCTAACTCCTTCCGACCTATAGCCATCAACTCTATTTTCGGAAAGGTATTAGAAAAGCCATTGAATGATAGAGCATATTACTTCTTGGCAAGCAACAACCTCCTTCCAGGCAGACAGTATGGGTTTAAGCATAAAGCTTCAGCGACAATGGCACTAAGTCATATAAAAGAAATTATAATCAGAGAAACAGGAAAGCTCAAGAAACTACTAATAATATGGTTTGGTTTGGTTTATGGGGTTTAACACCCCAAAGCGACTAAGGCTATGAGAGACACCGTAGTGGAGGGCTCCGGAAATTTCGACCACCTGGGGTTCTTTAACGTGCACTGAAATCGCACAGTACACGGGCCACTGGATATAAAAAATGCATTCAAATTAATGAAGATAACGTAAAACACATACTGGAAAAAGTAAAATTCCCTAGTAACATAAAGAATATAATTCTAGATATACTAAAGAAAAGAATAATAAAGCACGAAACTCAAAATCTTAAATTACAATACCAACTTAAAAAGGGCTCTCCACAAGGATCCCCCCTAAGTCCGCTGCTTTGAAATCTTATTACGGCGGAATTATTAACTAAAAAAAAATCATCAAAATTTGAAATTCAAGCTTTTGCAGACGATATTACAATAACTGTAAGTGGTAAGTCACGTCTGGAACTGGAAAAAAACAGTGAGGAAGCCCTGCAGCAAATTTCTAAATGGGCAAAAGATAATCACCTTCAGTTTAATTATAGTAAATGTCAATATTTACTAGTAGGAAGAAAAAACTATCAGAAAAGACCACCACAAATTAAATTAGATAATGTCAACATCCAAATAGTAAAAGATATGAGAATTCTGGGAGTGATATTTGATGAAGGCATGTCATTCTTACACATCTAAAACAAGTTCAGGAGAAGGTTACTGCAACGGACACGTGTCGTGTTCGTATCAGTGCCGCACATCAGTGATTGTATCGCGCCGATGCGCAACAGTAATGCGCAGTAGGTACAGCGCTCTCGCTCGTGCCTATAAAAGCTGTGCCTTCAATAAACAGTGGTTCATTCCTGCACTGACCATGCTGCTGTAAGCGTCGTCCCTCCGGCTGGTTACATGGTGTCAGAAGTGGCCCTTTGAGGCCTATGGAAATCGACCCTGCGTCCGGCGTGCTATGGACCTGCTGAAGACACCAGAGCCATTGCGGCTGACTGGTAACGTAACAGAAAACTGGAGCTCGAGGATCTGCACTTTTTCTTCGCCGTTCGGGAGATACCGTTTTCTCCGGCTGCCCTTTGGCATTTCTTCCGCACCAGAGGTATTTCAACAAAGCATGAGCCAAGTCTTTGATGGCCTACCCGGCGTACTGGTATATGTTGACGATATTTTAGTATGGGGTTCCAGTAGACAAGAACACGATGAGCGGTTGATAGCAGCGCTAAAAGCCGCCGAGAAAGCCGGCTTGACTTTCAACATCCAGAAGTGCAAGTTTAGGATGAAAGAAGTCAGATTCCTTGGCGATATCATAAGCCGAACGGGCATATCGCCTGACCCTAAGCTGATCAAAAACTTGGTGAATATACCAACACCAACGTCCAAAAGTGACGTTCAGCGAATACTGGGCGTACTCAATTACTTTAGTAAGTTTGTGCCACGACTGTCCGAGCGAACAACGCTTCTACGCGAGCTTATCAAGACACGCTCAGAATTTCAATGGACGGAAAACCATGCGCAGGAGTGGAAAAAACTAACACAAATCCTGACCACCGCCCCCCTTCTCGAAATCTTTGATCCGCAGCGAAAAACCAAGATTACCTGTGACGCATCAAAAGACGGCGTTGGTGCAGCATTACTGCAAGACTACAGTGGTGAGTGGAGGCCCGTAGCATACGCATCTCGTGTTTTAACGCAAGCCGAGAAGAATTATGCCCAAATTGAGAAAGAGGCACTTGGAATATGTTTTGGCTGCGAAAGGTTTCACGAGTTCGTGTACGGTAGAAACGTGCTTATCGAAACGGACCACAAACCGCTGGTAGCGATAGCACGAAAGGAAATTGCTGACATGCCACCACGAGTGCAACGATTTTTTCTGCGTTTGCTAAAGTACGACTTTGTCTTGCAGTACATTCCAGGAAAACATCTGGTTCTCGCTGACATGTTGTCACGGTCAACAAAGGATCAGGGCGAAGACAAAGGTGGCACAACACACGACGTTGAGGTTCACGCCGTCCAGTCCTTGGGCTACATGGTCACCTCCGAAACGCTGCGGTCGCTACAGCTGGAAACTGCACGGGACTGCCACCTCCAGACTGTGATAGCATGCTTGGTGGACGGGCAGCCAGTGACAGGTGAACTCAAGCCATTTTCGCACGAACTCTCTGTCGTTAATGGAGTAGTGCTGAAAGGCACTAAAGTCGTCATACCGAAAAGTATGCGACGAATCATGTTGGAAAGAATTCATGCGGGCCACCTTGGGATGCAAAAATGTAAGGAGAGGGCTCGGAAACTTATTTTTTGGCCTGGTCTGAATGGCGACATCACTGCCCGTGTGGAAAGCTGTGCAACGTGCAGAAAATACGCGTACAGGCAGCCAGAAGAACCCTTGCTAATGCGACCCGTTCCAAAATGTGCTTGGTACAGGGTTGGAGTAGATATCTTTTCCTATGCGGGCAAGTCGTACGTGGTTGCGTATGATGCATTTTCTAATTTTCCCGAGGTCGACACGCTCGACAACACAACTGCAGAAACCACGATCGCAGCCCTTAGCGCCATGTTCGCCCGGTATGGTATACCAGTGGAAGTATGCACGGATAACGGACCCCAGTTCTCGAGCCATGAATTTGCCACGTTTGCCAGAGCATGACTTTCATCATATAACATCGAGCCCCCGTTACCCGCAGTCGAACGGCTTGGCGGAAAAAGGAGTGCAGATCGTGAAGCGGATCCTGAAAAAGAGCCTCGACGCCCGGGAGGACTTCTGGCTTGGTCTTCTTGCATATCGCTCTACACCGCTGGAAGATGGGCATTCTCCGGGTGAGCTTCTTCAGCGAAGGCGACTTCGTTCTAACCTTCCCGACTTCGGCAGGGTGACTCGTACTACAGTAAGGAAACGCCACCAAGCCAGGGCTGGAAAGCCTTTGGCAGCACTACACAGAGGCTCAACGGTGCGACTTCAGGATGCTGCTGGTTGGTCGCGTAAAGCGAAGGTCGTTGCTGAAAGCGCTCCACGATCCTACTTGGTACAAACCAAACATCAACGTAAGCTGCGGCAGAACCGCCGGCATCTGCTTAGGACGGCGGAGCAGTACACCAGTGACAGCGACGACACTTGTTCGGGTTCCCAGCCCCGTACACAGCAACCTACGACACCAGCTGAATCAGGTGCACAATCCTCTAGAGTGACCTCTGCTACAAACGGTGAGGAATCGTCTCGACCAGCAAGTGGATACAATTCTCCGTCGAGCATCCCATCGTCGCCCACCGTGAGAAGATCAACTCGGACCTCCCGGCCCCCACAGAGGCTACGCTATGACGAACACTTTAATCAAGTGCCCTAACTGTGACTGTTATATTGAAGTGTCTCATTTTGTTCTTTCCCGAGGGAGGATGTAACGGACACGTGTCGTGTTCGTATCAGTGCCGCACATCAGTGATTGTATCGCGCCGATGCACAACAGTAATGCGCAGTAGGTACAGCGCTCTCGCTCGTGCCTATAAAAGCTGTGCCTTCAATAAACAGTGGTTCATTCCTGCACTGACCATGCTGCTGTAAGCGTCGTCCCTCCGGCTGGTTACAGTTACCTCGTTAACGCTACGACTATCAAAATTCACAGGGCCGAATTGGGGAATGACACCAGGGCAGCTAAGACAAATATATAAGAGAGCAATCGAGAGGACAATTGTCTATGGATCACCCGTATGGTACACACAACACTCACACATGATCAGGAAACTGAAGGCTATCCAAAGAATACCACTATTAAAGATCTGCAAACCTTATAGGACTACACCTAATGTATCATTAAACATACTGTGCAATGTTTTACCAGTTCATCTCATCATTGAGCAAGAAAATCGTCTTTATAACATCATACGCAACAAAGATTTTGAATGGGATAACTAAGTTTTTAAGGGGGAGGAAATTGCACAAAGATTGGACAATTCAACCAGCAAAAAGACAAAAATTCTCTTCGGCAAACAAATCGAACCATCAGATTATCAAATTTTCACAGACGGTTCGGAAACCAAAACAACAGTTGGGGCGGCCTTCGCGGTTTATAATAAAAAGGGGGAGGTAGTAGACTCTCAACAATTTTAGACTATCAAAACATGCAAACAACTTCATAGCCGATGCGACAGCTATCAAAGAGGCAGTACGTTATATTAGAAGTGTACAAGGCAATTCTCAGCATTACCAGATAATTACCGATAGCCTTTCAACTCTACAAGGACTAAAAAATCCACACAATGATAACTTATTTACAGATCAGATTAGGACATTAGTTAAATAACAAATCAATCACAAGATAACCTTTACTTACGCAAGAGCACATAGAGGAATCATCGGTACTGAAGTGGCAGATCATTTGGCAAATAAAGCGAGAACACGCGGATTATATGTGACAGTACCAATAACAAAAAAATTTGTTAAAACCGAACTCTATAAAGAAGCTCAACACAAGTGGGAATTGTATTGGCAAAAATTTGGAAAAGAAACGTACGCCTATCAATGGATCCAAACCGTTAAAACCATTCCAAACTATTTCCCCACTAATCATTTGTCGTCTCAGGCAATTAGTGGCCACGGACGATTTCCATTTTATTTAAAGCGATTTACATAGGCAATCAAGATTGTCTGTGTTGGCAAAGAGGCAGACACCTTTGATTATTTTATTACAGATTGTGAAATCACAAAGGGGTTAACAAAAAAATTAAAACAAGTTCTATCAAATGATAGCACAAGTAATAAAACAGAAATAGTCAAAAACAAAAAAGCCTTAAAGATCATAGAAGAGATAACCGCACTCATAAACGAAAAAATGCTAGGAACGTAAATAAGCAACAGGAAAACGCTAACCTACGATTCAGTCTCCGGACGGAGGAAAGGGGAAGAAACAGTGAGGCCAACGGTGGGCTGTGACACTTCAGTCGAAAATAAAGAAAACACAGGGAGCACTCTGAGAGACCAACCATGGTGAGCAATCACAACGGATCAAGCAAAACAAACATCAATTTCTCCCACAGCTCCCTACGGGTTGAGCAGCTCACACGGTGGGCACAAAAGGCAACGGCTCCCTTCGGGTAGAGCGGTCCATCCGTGGACATCATAGGCCACGAACTCCTTTCGGGCCGAAACTCCACTCAGTGGATCATCAAGTAAACGGCTCCCTACGGGTTGAGCGACTTCACTCTGTGAAGATAAGTCCACTAGCTCCCTATGAGAGAGCACCTTAAGGTATCGGACAATCTTACTGCTTCCCTTTGGGGTCGAGCATCACTGACTCTCGGGGTCTTTGACCCAATCAGGCTCAAAAGATGATCCCTCTTAAGGGCGATCACGAGAAAAGAAAAAATGCACCACCAGTTTGATTCCCCAAGCCCCGAGGAGGCATATTCTCCAGTTAGCGGTAATCAAGTAGATAACAGCATCATGTAGAGCTGGAGTCATCTTGTGCTGTCATAACAATAGAACAATAGGAGTAGGAATATAGTGTAAAAAAAACAAGGAAAAAAACACAAGAACAGTATTCGTAATACAGAATTCTGGCAAGTGCATGATAATAATAGATCAAGTGGAATAAGGAACATAGAAATTAAAGTGCAACATACTAAACGACGGCCGCCCCATTAGAGGAGAGCAAATTAAATAATGAGGAGTTATTGGACAGTATGTTTAATACAATAGTGAAAGTAGAGGGAATAGACGTATTGGGACAAGGGGGACAAGGAGGTGAATTGCGACACACTAATCATGCCTTCTAAGTGGAAATACCTCCCAACGTTCTCATTCAACAATGAGAGGAAATAAAACAGCAAAAGTAAAACAACTAGTTACTCGAAGGAGATAAAGGGCAAATTATACTAAGAGAACTTTTGAGTTGACTTCAGACGGAGACTGTAAGATTCAACAATTCAATGGGTAACCAGGCAACATAAAGCAAGACAGGACATCTTTATATTGAACTTCCATACTACTTTTTATTGTTTCTTACAAACTGTTCATTAATTCATTAATAAACTAGCAAGAGTATTTATTATACTTCAAATCACTTAATACTGTATCTAATCTCAGAGTATAGGAAAAGATTCCTTTCAAAATGGACAGTAGTTAACACTCGTTATTAAGAGAAAGTAATGCATCTAATATTCCCCATGTTTTTCTTTACTTATTTTTGACTTATACCTCTTTCTTTTTTAACTTTTTCTTCCCACTATTTCTTTTTTTTTTATATATGTCACTATTAATTCTCCTACTAATTTTCTTTTCTTCAGAGGAAACTAACGCTTTTTTGAGTTTTAAAGGAAATCGACTACCCGGGAAGACGAAGCGATCTTCAGTACCAGGATACCGTTTCCTATGAGTGTATCTTAACACGAGCTGAGAAGCAAAAAGAAATACAAGATCATTGCACGTCAAGAAGCCAAGATTACATGTGTCATTAATGTAGTTAGAGAAATATGAAAAATCAAGATACATGTGCGTCAAGATTCTAAGATTGAATAGATGTGTAATTAAGTAGAAGAGAATAAATACCGTTGACCCAGGTCCCCCCTCGGCTGTGGTTTCGCTGATGATGGTAGACCCCCCCCTTTTTTTCTTTTCTGCAATGCAAAATTATTTTTTTCTTTTTATTTATATTATATTGGTTTAAGCCCGTTGTGCTTTTAGCGGTGCGGGCGGGGCGCTTTTATTTTTGATTACTTTTAATCACCCACTCTAGCTTTTGTCCCTTAATGGGACATAAAACAGAAAGAGCAAGAAGGTAATTACAAGCGCCCTTGCCATCTACACCTTGTGGCCACAAATACTTGCTAGTAGTTACAGACATGTTCAACAAATTCCCAGAGCTGTTTCCTCTACGAGCAGCCGCCAATGCAAAAATTCTGGAGTGCACGGTACAAGTCTTCTGCCACCATGGCACACCTGGGGCCATCTCGAGCGACGATGGGATGCCCTTCGTCAGCACACTACGGCACAATCTCTTAAAACACTGGGGAATTAAGGATTGGCATACTGTCCCTTAATGGGTACCCGTGGTACTTATGTGGAGCGGGGAGTCCTCTCTAAAGGACTCATCTACTATTTGTCCCTTAATGGGACATAAAACAGAAAGAGCAAGAAGGTAACATTACAGGCGCCCTTGCCATCTACACCTCGTGGTCGCAAATACTTGCTAGTAGTTACAGCAGACATGTTCAACAAATTCCCAGAGATGTTTCCTCTACGAGCAGCCGCCAATGCAAAAATTCTGGAGTGCATGGTACAAGTCTTCTGCCACCATGGCACACCTGGGGCCATCTCGAGCGACGATGGGATTCCCTTCGTCAGCACACTACGGCACAATCTCTTAAAACACTGGGGAATTAAGGATTGGCATACTGTCCCTTAATGGGTACCCGTGGTACTTATGTGGAGCGGGGAGTCCTCTCTAAAGGACTCATCTACTATTTGTCCCTTAATGGGACATAAAACAGAAAGAGCAAGAAGGTAACATTACAGGCGCCCTTGCCATCTACACCTCGTGGTCGCAAATACTTGCTAGTAGTTACAGCAGACATGTTCAACAAATTCCCAGAGATGTTTCCTCTACGAGCAGCCGCCAATGCAAAAATTCTGGAGTGCATGGTACAAGTCTTCTGCCACCATGGCACACCTGGGGCCATCTCGAGCGACGATGGGATTCCCTTCGTCAGCACACTACGGCACAATCTCTTAAAACACTGGGGAATTAAGGATTGGCAGTGACTGAACAGAATGGACTGGAACTGGAGGAGGATGGCTTGGAAATGAAAACAAGCTGGCATGGAAAAAACGGAAAAACAGTTATAATTGCAGTAAGCAAGAAAGGCTTCAAGGCGTTGAAAGAAAGGACACATGTAACTATCGGTTGGACAAGGTGTCCAATCTACGACAACATCAGAGTACCCAGATGCACTAAGTGTCCAAGCTTAAACCATGGAGCCTTTGAATGCAGGCAAGAACCAAGATGCACTCATTGTTCCAAGACTGGACATGGAGCAACGGATTGCCAAAATGAAGCAACATGTCTGTTATGCAGGAAGGTCAGAAGACGAGGCAGCACACTCAATGTTAAGCATGAGCTGCCCTACATTTCAACTAAGAATCCAGGAGGAAAAAGACAAGATCCTGCAGAGGCTAAACTGAACCCCCCAGCAACCAACATGGCAGGGCACCATCTGGAACGAAATTCAAAAGAAAGACAAGTGAGAGAGAACCAAGAAGACATTGAAATGAACATTTACATAATCCAAGCAAACTTAGGCAGATCTTTTAAAGCAAATCAGACGTTACAAGACTATCAGGACGAGAATCATCAAGCCATATCTGTTATACAAGAGCCATATCATCTAAATAGCGAAATTATCCCTTTCCATATAAAACATAAAATAATCACAGATGGAAATAATCTGAAGGTCGCAACAGTTGTCCACGACGACGATATACAAGTTTTCCTGATGGTAGTAAAACCATGCATAGTAGTAATCAAAGTTACTAAAGCTGATGAGAGAATAGTAATAGTTAATGCATATTGCCCACCTAACAATGACAATTCCCCACTTAAATGAAATAGAGCAAATAATAATTAAACGCAATCAGGAAAAACTTAATAATGGGCGATTTTAATGCAAAAAATAGAATATGGGGAAGTAAGGAGAACGATGAAAAAAGAGAAGAAATTTTTGAACTTATTATTAGAAATAGCTTTCTGCTACTTAACGTCTGTAATTCAGCACCAACATTTAAAACATCAAGGGCAAAAGGCTGGATAGATCTAACAATAACGAATCAGGCATTGTACCAGAAGATTTCTAAATGGGAAGTATTAAAAGAAGTAAATCATAGTGACCATAGATATATTCAAACATCCACTGCAAATGTGAAACAAGTAATACCATATCATATAACTTTGAAGGCAAACCAAAAAATCCTAGACACATTGAATAAAGATGCATGGTTCAAAGGACCATTCAGTCGCACAACGTCTGAGGAAATAGACGAAAACATAGAAAAACTTTACGAAAAAATTGAAACATTACAAGAAAAACATAAAACAAAATGCCCTTCATCAGATGCCCTTCATCAGCACACTATGGCACAATCTCTTAAAACACTGGGGAATTAAGGATTGGCATACTGTCCCTTAATGGGACATAAAACAGAAAGAGCAAGAAGGTAACATTACAGGCGCCCTTGCCATCTACGCCTCGTGGCCACAAATACTTGCTAGTAGTTACAGACATGTTCACCCAATTCCCAGAGCTGTTTCCTCTACGAGCAGCTGCCAGTGCAAAAATATTGGAGTGCATGGTACAAGTCTTCTGCCACCATGGCACACCTGTGGCCATCACGAGTGACGATGGGATGCCCTTCGTCAGCACAATATGGCACAATCTCTTAAAACACTGGGGAATTAAGGATTGGCATACTGTCCCTTAATGGGACATAAACAGAAAGAGCAAGAAGGTAACATTACAAGCGCCCTTGCCATCTACGCCTCGTGGCCACAAATACTTGCTAGTAGTTACAGACATGTTCACCGAATTCCCAGAGCTGGTTCCTCTACGAGCAACCACCAGTGCAAAAATATTGGAGTGCATGGTACAAGTCTTCTGCCACCATGGCACACCTGTGGCCATCACGAGCGACGATGGGATGCCCTTCGTCAGCACAATATGGCACAATCTCTTAAAACACTGGGGAATTAAGGATTGGCATACTGTCCCTTAATGGGACATAAACAGAAAGAGCAAGAAGGTAACATTACAAGCGCCCTTGCCATCTACGCCTCGTGGCCACAAATACTTGCTAGTAGTTACAGACATGTTCACCGAATTCCCAGAGCTGTTTCCTCTACGAGCAGCTGCCAGTGCAAAAATGTTGGAGTGCATGGTACAAGTCTTCTGCCACCATAGCACACCTGTGGCCATCACGAGCGACGATGGGATTCTCTTCGTCAGCACACTACGGCACAATCTCTTAAAACACTGGGGAATTAAGGATTGGCATACTGTCCCTTAGGAGGCAGCTAGACAGAATTCGCAATAACTCTGCGAAAAATCAAGCTACAGGGACGTATGACCACTCGAGCAAGACTCAGCAAGGGCTACCTGAAAATCAAGTTTGTTTTGTCGTATCTACTATGAAAAAGAAGTTTTTATGACCCCATGTCAAAGAGCACAGCACAGTGTTGCCTGAACTTCGTGCACAACACTGTTGGCAGGTTTTAGTGACAAACCTTCTAGAATCCACCAAATTTGGCGGAATTCCGGAAAAATTTGTTTTTTCCAGGGAAGAAGCATCCAGAGTGCTCGGAAGAGCCAAGGCCAACGTTTAGGCCCTCGTACAAGCTACAGAAGACAAAGTAGTCAATATCTGCTGATTATCAGGACTTTTATGAAGATGGACAGGATTTAAAGAAGGTTACCAAACATTTGGGCACATTGCCTGAAGATTGAAAAGAAGAATCTGACAAAGATTTCTGAATAAACAGAAGATATGACGCTCTGAAGGAACAGAAGAGAAGAACGTTTGGGTTAGAACCCGAAGACACGAACAACTATGGAGAGAGACAACCCTAAGGAAGCCATGACACCAAAGCCTCCGAAAGCTACCAACAAAGAGAAGACAAGAAACGACGACCAGTTCAAAAGACCAAAGAATGTAAAGAACAAAGAGACGCAAGAACATAAAAGGCAAGGAAGAAAGGACGACGATGTGGAAGGATGGAGCCACGATGAGAGAGATTCAGAGACGACGCAAACCCAAGGCGAAGTCACAGACCAGGAGTCGCTCTTATCGAGGCGCAAAAAGAAGAAAACCAAGCGACCAAAACCTCAAAGTGAAAAAGAAGAGGCAGCAGAGGAAGAAGAGACTCTTTTGACCAAAATCCTCAAACTCGACGGAGCGATCACAAAGGCATTGATAAAAGTTTCAGTCTTAACAGACGGAAACGAGGAGGTCCAGGAGAATCTTGACAAGATTCTCACAGCAGTGAACCATACGAAGGCAATGGCTCTGGAAACGAACCAACAGTGCCACTATTTGACTGGACGGTTGGAAGAAGTCAAAGCACGAGAGCAAGAAAAGTCAACGCCGTCATACGCAGATGCGCTCAAGGCAACACCAACAGAAGGAAGGAAAGAAACCAAAGAAGCCCAGGCATTAATCATTTCATCCACAGGCACAACGAGAGATCTCATGGATCTTCTGAAACCTGAAGTAGACCCAATGGAGCTACAATTGAGGGACACAACTCTGAGACCTGGCAGGGATGGAGTGATAGTAACATCTTCACATGCACCCTCACTTGACATCCTTTCCAAGCACATTGAGGAGACCGAAGCCCTTGAAAAACTGGACGTGAGAAGGCCAAAGGCTAGAAGATTTGAATTCAAAGTGGTTGGAGTAGAGGATGACATTGAGATGGAGCCATTTTCAGAGAGACTCATTGAACAAAACGGATTGAAAATTGACAATGAAGATGTGGAGACCAAAACCAGTTGGACTGGTAAGCCCGGCAAAACCGTCATCATTGCTGTGACAAAGAAGGGATTCAAAGCTCTCCAGGATAAGACCCACGTGACAGTTGGATGGACAAGCAGTGATGCCACGGCTGCTGATTTATCAGTAGATCTACTGATTTTTAAAATTTTCTGCTGATTCAGTGATAAAGCACTTGAATCTACTGATTTTTTTGCATTTGTGCTGAAACAAAAGCAGAAGCTGCTACTTTTTTTAGTCTCCGGCAAAGCCTTGCAATCTTAGGATACCGAATGGCGATATTTAAGAAACGCTGATATCCCTACAAGCGGAGATACCTCGTTGCACGAGTTCTGGGCAGTCGTGTTTTCTCAAAAACATTGTGATGGAAGCGCCGCTTTTCCTGCATTGACCGAGTTTGTGACGGCTATACTGTGCTTACCGCATTCCAGTGCAGCAGTTGAGTGGGCATTTTCTGCTGTAAACAACCTGAAGACAAAGCTGTGGAACAAGCTTAGCACGGAAACTATCTGTGGCTTTCTGCACACGAAACGCCTGATGACGTCTTCAGCATGTCACAGCTTCAACATTGACATGCCACTGATAAGGAGAATGGACGACTGGCACAAGGATAAGCATGAGTGTATTTAATGCGGCTTTGCTGGCACAGCCACTTGTGGAATTTCACAGCATATCTAGTCATATACATGGCCATTTTGAAGTTGCCTGTTCACGGGCAATAAAGTTTATTTGCGTAAGCTATAAGGGACTCATGTTTTCTTATTTCTGGATCGTCATCATCGTGATCAACCTATATTTATGTCCACTGCAGCACGGAGGCCTCTCCCAGCGATCTCCCAATCACCCCCGTCTGGAAGATACTATAATCTAAAGATTTCAGGTACTAACTACCATCTGACGCCTTTGAATATGCCATCAGAGGGCTCCACTGTTTTTCACTTCGTGCTTGACAATGGCTCTCTGGATCCCCGGGTTTTTCAAAAGTATCGCCAAGAATCTCGTGGCCAATTTTTGTACTATTTCTTAGAAGCTACAATACAACAGCAGAGTACTAATATAAGCGCTGAATTCGTGGGCTCATAAACTGAGTACAAAAATTGAAATTAAAAATCTACTGATTTCTACTGATTTTTCGCAAAAAAATTTACTACTATTTTTTTATGTGTCGCGGCCAAGGACACTGTGGACAAGGTGTCCAATCTATGAAAACGTTAGGGTTCTTCGGTGTACTAAATGCCCAAGCCTCAACCATGGCGCATTCGAATGCAGACAGCCACCGAGATGCACCCATTGTTCTAAGGTTGGTCATGCAGCAACCGACTGTCGCTATGAAGCGGACTGCTTGCTCTGCAAAAAAGCAAGGCGACGAGAAGAAGAGACGGCCCATTCCATGCTCAGCATGAATTGCCCAACCTTCCAGCTGAGCGTGCAGGAAGAAAAAGAAAAAATTCAGCAGAGACTAAACTGAAACTCCCGTAACCACCATGACAGGACAACAAAGAGGTCGGAACTCAGAAGAGAGGAAAAAACGAGAGACCCTAGAGGAAGAAGACATTACAAGGAACAACATTAACATAATACAGGCCAACCTCGGTAGATCGTACAAAGTGAATCAGGCACTACAAGACTATCAGGATGAACATCATCATAACATATCCGTCATTCAAGAACCGTATCATTTAAATAACGAAGTTATCCCGTTTCACATTAAACACAAAATAATAGCATATAGTAATAATCCAAAAGTGGCAACAATTGTGCATGACGAGGACATAGAAATTTTTCCTATAGTAGTTAAACAATGTCTGGTGGTAGTTAAAGCTGCTAAAGCTGATAAGACAGTCGTGATTGTAAATTCATATTGTCCACCGAATGACGACATAACACCCCATTTAAATGAAATAGAACAAACAATAATTAAATACAATCAGGAACAAATTATAGTAGCGGGGGACTTTAATGCAAAAAACAGTTTGTGGGGTAGCAGAGAAAACGATTAAAAAGGAGAACAAGTATTTGAATTCATTACAAGAAATTCTCTCATACTACTTAACGACAGTAATTCACCACCGACTTTTAAGACGTCAAGAGCAAAAGGCTGGATAGACTAAACAATCACAAATCAGGCATTATACGGAACTATTTCTAAATGGGAAGTATTAAAAGAAATCAATTACAGTGATCATTGATATATTCAAACAATCATTGCAAATATGAAGCAACCAATAACATACCATATAACTTTGAAAGGAAATCAAAAAATCCTAAAAAACACTAGGTAAAGACACATGGTTCAATGGACTATTCAGTCTATCAACTCCAGAGGAAATAAACAAAAACATAGGAAAATTCTACAACATTGAAAAATTACAAGAAAAACACAAAACAAAGTGGTAGGAAAGTGAACACAAGTTAAATGGACTTGGAAATAGAAAGGAACAAAGTAAGAGCAATGCAAAAACAATATCAGAAAGTGACAGGAAAAATAAGGCAAACATAAAAAGTTATACTATGAAGAGCACACTGTATACAATGTTATGCTGAGCGATGCCAAGAAGAAAAGTTGGGATAGACTATGTGAAAAAGTGGAGAGGAATCCATTTTCACTTCCGTACAAAATAGCAAAGAAACAACTAAAAACACCAGTCATAGTTGCAAGTATTACCAAACCAGACGGTGAACAAACACAAACAGTAGATGAGACAATAAATTACGTCTTAGACACCCTTTTTGAGACACTTTTTTTGAGAAATTAAGAAACATACATTTATTTTTATTTATTTTCTCATTCTCAGTTTAATATTTCATGAACAGGTTTGTTTTTATTAATACATCACTTCGTCTAAGTTTGGATAAGATGCCCAGGAAGATAGCAAGTAGGTGCAACGCAAAAATAATGGAACTGCTCACTGATTATGAAGACGAGGTTGAATGAACAGCTATCCGTGTTTCTTTCATGTATGAAATTACAAAACCCGCATTTATTTCTATTTATTTTCTCATTCTCAGTTTACTATTTCATAAACAGGTTTGTTTTTCTTGATGTATAATTTGCAATAATTTTTTATTGTTATTCATTGTTGACAAGGAGGTCAATGCTGATGATGGACTCGTTACAGAGCTATTGCAGAGACCTGGTGAAAGCTCGCCTCATGGAGAAGAGCACGGACCTCGCAAATATACCTATAGATCTTTTCGCTGTTTGTAAACAAGCGTGCCTGGCGCTCATTGGCTGCTCCTGTGCAACTTCGGGCGAAGAACTTTTGGCGAAGAACTTCCAGCGAAGAACTTCCGGCCATGCTTCCCGCAGCGTTTCAAGCAGTGCGATCCGGCATGTTTGTGTTTGTTAGTTCACATTAAAAAAACAAAAAATGTTCAGCAGCTAATTTAAGAAGCTAGATGCAGAGGCGCAAGGCCGATACCGGGTGAAGCTTTCGCTTTGAGGCGAGGAGCTGCCCGATCCGCTTGACGACGATGTTCTGCGGTTCGTCTTCAAGTCAGGCCCAAGGAATCTACCCCCTGTGACAGCAGATGTTTACTTGTACCTGGTCGAGGGAGTATGCTTTTATACAAGCAAACAGTTTAAATCTTACAAGATTGGAGACGCATACATGTTCATCAGCGGGAAGGTGAAGCAGCTGAAGTCCTTCGAGGCAGGAAAGAGCGGCGACGGGATCGTTCTGATTGCGGCGACTGTGCAAGCCATAGCCAAGCACTGTCCAAGCAGTACCAAACATGGTGCGTCGTGAAGGACAACGGAACTGTCGAAAGTGCTCATTGCACTTGCATGGCGGGGTAAGTCGGCGATTCAATATGCGAAGCGCAATGTGGTAGGGTCCCTTCTGTTAATTTTGTGTGTGCGTGTCTGTGTAATCCGATCAGATAGAGAGAACAGAGGCTGAATTTCACATTTCCAAAGATTCCGCACAAATCGCGACAGAACCCAGAAAAGTGCGAATGCGTGCACAACCACCCGTATGTAATAACTTTTTCAAAGCAGTATGCGAGTTATGAGGTTATAACGTCCTGAAGCAACTCTGGCTATGAGGGACGTCTAGGGCTTAATTTGACACCTAGGGTTTCTCAATGAGTGTCGACATGATGCAGCACACAAACAGTTTTGTATTCCGCCTACTTCAAAACACGGCCGCCGTGGCCTGGATCAAACCCGTGACCTTGGGATCAGCAACCGAGAGACAAAGTCAGCACGGCGGGTGGAAGCAGTCAGGGGAATTCATGTTACGATGGGTCCCGTCATTTCCAGTCCTTAACTGCGTGAAAACAGCATTCATTCTAAATGAAGCGCGTTGTGGATGCGAAAAACCATAAGATTCTATGCCTGCAATATTCTGTCATACAAAACTCTTCTACCTTTTGATTGCCACATTTCTTATCATTGAATATCGTTGTTTATGAACTGCTTAATCCTTAAAGTTATTTCCAATGCAACTTTCAGCCTTGGGGAATGCTGCACACACGTAGCTGCATTATTGTTCAGTGTCAAGGCAACTGTGCAGTATGGCCTGAACGACCCATCTACAACCGATGTGGCATGCAAATGGATTGAGGCATCAAAGGGAGGCCGAGTAAGTGTTTATTTTTATTCTGTCACATACAGGGTTTTCAGCGAAGTACTTACAGAGAACTACATTTTTCGTAGGCAGCACCAGTCTACGAGATTCAATTTTTCAAGCCAAAAATAGGCCACACACCACCTCAAGTCAGTGAAATGCAAGATCACACAATACCCACTTTCACAGAAGAGCAAATGTCCAGCTTTCTGCACGAAGTGAAGGTAAGCAAATCAGACTGATTGGTTTTCGGTGCTGTTGTGTATCGTGGTACTGCCGCTCCAAGCGCTGCTCCCCGTATAGTACTTTCTGTCTGGCCTGAGCATTGTATTTCGCTCAACACCTCATCCCCGCGTCTCTGTGGCTCTTCGGTCCTAGCACGTACGAAGCTACATGCGGACACTGAACTCTCTGCGCTCTCCCTCTCTGTTCCAATTGTTCCAAACAATTATGCATATTACACAAAAACAATTAGGCACAATTATGCATATTACACGCAGGTGCAGGCCCAAATGGCCCTCACTGGGCTCCGTCAAGCATACTTTGCGGTCTTTACAGGCTCTTCGCTAACGACAGAGATCATAGTCTTTGACGAGGCCTTTTGGCAATGTGCTATACTCAAGGCAGAGCTTTTTTTTTAAACCATATATACCCTGAGCTGCAGTCAATGAGCATCTTAAAGCAAACGGAACGTGCAAAGAAAACATGAGACTGTCAAGGTGCCAAATCAGGGAGCATTGTTGAATGCTCACTGTGTCAAGCAACGTTTCACCTAAAGTGCGTAGAGCTGAGACGCACGACAGCAGCTTCCCACTACTCTTACAATTCGTCTTCGCACACAGGGGAACTGTTTCAATAGATGTTTCCGGACAGTGAACTCACGAAAGCCTTCTTATGCGGTGAAAAGAAATGCGTGTACGTCCTATGTCACGGCCTACGGCAGTATTTTCTCTCATGTTTTCAGCGTGAAATAGAGCAGTGCGGCTCTGAAGCTGTTTGGTTCAATGAGTCATTAAACAACTACCTGCAACGAAAGCAGACGGACATCCACGTGTGGTACTGGGATGCCATTCCTGAAAGTAACTGCCATGTCTTCATGGGACACAGTAGGGCACAAGACATCCAGGGAAAGCTTTGGAGTGCCTTGAATTGTTTGCCACTTTCAAAAATGGTTCACTTGTCTATGGATGGGCGGAATATGAATTTGAAATGTTAAGACAAATTTGCAAAGTCACCTTCAAAACAACTATCAAGTTCAGTGTCTGGAGTTGGGGACTTGTGGTCTTCACACACTGCGCAATGCCTAGAGCAGGTGTTCCGGGTTCTGACGGTGTGTACAAGTTGACTGTGTCACTTCTCAGTGGGGCAAAGGCGTCAGCAAGTGGTGCCTGGATACCCTCCTTTCAAGCCTAAGTGGCCTGTATCATGATGCACCTGCATGGAGAGATGACTACTGGCCAGGCAACATACCCTCTCAACTTTGTCTCACATCACTGGGTTGAAAATGTACCTGTTATTGAGCACTAAAACTGTTGTGAAAATTTAATTATCACAACGGTTTTCTCGAAGTCAATCTTGTGCTTACATGCCTCGCACAGTTCTGCCCTGTTCAGTAACAGGGAACGGAGCGTGGTGACAGAACGATAGCTGATTGACTTCGAGGGAACATGCACTGTGCTCGCGGTCGCGAAATCAATACATAGCAGTCAACGCCACCACAAAGATAAGTCACTCTGCCTTATGCCTGAAGTGCCAACGAAACAATCACCTGAATCCTGGGAAAAGGGGGTCTCCAGGTTATGCACAAGTCTACAAACATTGTTGCACTTGCCAAAACTGGCGATGGAGAGAAAGGGCCCAAGGCCTTATCTATCTATGTTGTATCGAAATGGTTTGGCTGAAAACGCACTAAAAGTGCCCAAAAAAAATTAATTTCTCAGTGTGCAGGGCTAGAAAATAGCTTCAAATCGCGCAAAATCACCGCAGTTTGCGGAGCCATATCTAGTCTTTCCCGCCACCGAGCGCCGCCATCTTGGTATCGTGCCTCGAGCCGTATTTCGTGTCAGCAGTGAAGGCAGAAGCGCAGGCATGCGATGTTCGCGATGCCCTTCGCGCAGTGTTCGCAACCGAACGAAAGTTCAGTTTGATGGAGCAGCAAGGCCAACAAATTTCGGCCTCTTGTGACACCGAGTTTATTTTGGTGCAGGTTTCTGCGGTGAACTCCTTGATAGCAAAAGCTTTGAGCCCAAGATGCAAACAGCCTTCCATAGGTGTGCACTGCGATACCAGGCTCGGTCTGGCAGTAAAAATGGAACTTTCATGCAATGCTTGTGGCTTAATTGAAACCCAGTGGTACTCCCAAAGGAAGGAGGGTGCAAGAGTGCTTGATGTGAACATTCGTTCAATGCAAGCTATTACAGCAATAGGTAAAGGGCAAACAGCTCTGAATGATTTCTGGGCCACCATGAATGTGTCCGATCGTGGTTTACACCACAAAACTTTCCGGGGCCACTTGATGGGCTTCTTCAAGCCTGCTGCAGAGGAGGCTGTCAACATTTTTAGGGATGCTGCAGCTGCTGTGAAGAAAGTGTAGAGCGAGATGGAGGTTGGCTTCACCAAAAATGTGACCGTTGTTTATGATGGCACCTGGCTCACGTGCGGTCATAGCTCCCACATTGGGGTAGGATGCATAATGGAATTCCACACAGGGCTTGTGCAGGACAGTATTGTTCTGTCAAACTTCTGCCTTCGATGCAGCCTGGGGCCAGCAGAGTGTGACCCCCCACACCTTCAGTGGAGGCAGCAGCATCAGTGTCAAAAAACCACTGAAGTTGGCTCTGGTCGAATGGAAGTGGAGGCCGCATTGCAGCTTTTCGGCCGTTCATTGGCCAAGAATGACCTGCGATATACGGCAGTTGTCTCTGATGGAGACAGCCATGTTTTCCAGGCGCTGCAAGATGAGCAGCCTTATGGGTTTATAGCAGTCACAAAAGAAGACTGCTTTAACCACGTAAAAAAAAAAGGAATGGGCACTGATCTTCGCTCCACTGTGAGCAAAGCCAACAAAGGGGAACCACTTGGTGGCAAAGGTGGGCTCACACAACAGCTGATTAAAAAGCTCACCAATTACTACGGCCTGGCCATCAGCAAGAACATCAACGATATTGCATATCAACGATATGGCCACCTATTGGAACGTGACCACAACGGACAGCGACCCCCACCATGAGCTGTACCCCCCTTGCCCCCTCAGCTGGTGTGAGCAGAGAGCAGCAGAAGTGAAAAAAGAAGCACAGCCTCCTCATAAGTATAAGCTTACGAGCAGAGTTGCCCAAGCCATTACGCCCCTGTATCAACGCCCTTCACATGTACACTTGCTGGAGCGCTGCAAGGGTGGAAGGACCCAGAATGCTGCTGAGAGCTCACACTCAGTTATTTGCAGTCATGTGCATGCCATGTTAAGCAAAAAATTATTAGCAAAGTAAAAAAAAAATCCAACACTGTCTTGGTGTAGATTAGACATTTGGGCAAACATGCAAAGTATTCCCAACTCACTATCATGCTTTGTTACTGTGCCAGGTTTTCCACAAGCAAGGAACTTATAAATTCTTATAAAACAAAAACTAACAAAGATATTTTTATGAAATTTTATATTTGTCTTTTCACTGCAATGTGCAGTGAACACAAAAACAATTCCCACAACTATGCAAAAAGCGCAATTCTGTAGCCGAACATTCCGAAAACTCAGGCCACACAATCAACTTCGATGAAACAAGCATGCTTGGAACCGTAACAAATTACCAAAAACGCTCTTAATCGAATCCTGGTACATTCAAACGATCCCGAACAACATCAACACCACAAAGGGAAACCTCCCGCTGTATACGAACAGGGACTTCGCTCTGCATGCATCTGCCCAAACAAGAAAAGTGGCCACTGACCTTCACCGCACAGTCCGACAGTCACTGACAGCCTTACCCTTAAAGGTGCACTGAAGAGGAATCTGAACTTGTCTTTTTGCCGCGGGAACTCGATCTACACGTTCCTAGCATTCTTAGAAACTGCGACTTATTGCCCTGTATGGCCGATTTCCCAAATTAAATCGAATTAACGGCCGGCTCCCGCCCTTTTTTTTGAATTCTGCCTCCTACGGTGGGCGGAGTCGACCAACGCGTGGAGTGCCTTTCACCCAGTCCCGTGGCGGCTAGCTGCTCTGCCATCGGCGGAGTAATACGTAGTAGTCCGTAGCAGCAAATAGTCCGCGCGTATTTTTATTTCTGCGAGGTTATTTTGCGCCTATATTATCTGCGAATGAAACTATTTATTCACGGAAACCTAAAAAACAAAATAAAGCGAAAGCAAAGCCTCCACGGAGCTGGCTGAAAGGAACTTCACGCGTTCGTCGACTCCGCCCATCGTACGAGGCAGAATTCAAAAAAAAAGGGCGGGAGCCGGACGTTAATTCGATTTAATTAGGGAAATCGGCCATAGAGGGCAATAAGTTGCAGTTTCTAAGAATGCTAGGAACGTGTAGATCGAGTTCCCGCGGCAAAAAGACAAGTTCAGAATCCTCTTCAGTGCACCTTTAATCAGGAAGCGTATCAAGCACTTATGATGACAACAACATGAAACGTGGAGTGCGTCAAGTACCTTATTAATTGCTAATGAACGGTTCAAGTTTGTACTGACAAGAAAATTTTCAGCAGACCCCATAGAGTCATTTTTTGGGTGGTTAAGACGGTTTGCTCGAAGGAATGATCAGATAGACACTAGAGCAGTATTCACTGGTGCAGAGAAGACCTTGAAAACTGGCTTAGTGCCTGCTTCCCAAGACAGCATGCATAGAAACGGAAAGCCAAGCATTTGGAGCCCTGACTACTTTGCAGACTACTTTCCACCAGAGGCAAAAAGACTACTCGAAGACCTTCTCAGGACATAGAAAACGTTGCTGCCAGCACCAGACACTGCAGTACTTGCGATGGTAAGAGGATACTTGGCTCGCGTTGTTCCAAGAAAAAATGGACTGCAGCAGCTGCACTGCCCGTCTTACACGACCAGCCTCATCTGAGCCCAGTGACAGTTTGATCCGTCATCAGGACTGAGGAGGCCTCCTTCAACACAGTTTGTGTACGTTCTGTACACCCTGAAGAACTATGCCAGGGTGTTGCAAAACCTCTACAAGCTGCAGTGAACAATGCAGCTATGTTCTTGCAGAACATGGAGCATGGAACATGGAATGTGAGTTTGCTTTCAATGATCACCACGGCTAACTTCTGAAACTCGTCTGCACCAAGTTTTTCTGGCCTGTTTTTGCGAACTATGCCTTATCAGTGACGGACACGAACGACGTAGTGAAGCCGTTTACATCAAAGCCTCTCACTAGAAAGCTGTTAAAGTTGTGAAAACTTTTTTTCCGCATGTATGTTTTATTTTAACAGCGGCAGTAAAACTTTTTTCCATTCACTCATCGCTCAGCAAAATGCTTGCTTAATGTTTCTGCTTATACATCGGATCAGACAAAAGTTCTGCTGAGAATGTATGTTTTGTACAAAGCAGAACACTAATAGACTATAATGACGAAAAATTCCACAGCAGAAACGCCAGCAGGTAGGCAATTCAGTGGAATTTGTTATCAGGCTTTGGCATGTTCACAGCTGAAAATCCACCTAAAAACTTGCCTTACGTTATTGCTTACACCTGACAACAGCTCACACTTGGTGAGAAGCAAAACACCTGTTTATAGTGGTACAGCAATCAAAAAGTGAGGACTAAGAAATGGTTTGCAACATACACAGCCTTGACTTCAAACCTTGTGATCACGCAATGACCGGCCCTTACTATCAGTTGTCTAACCCTCACAGGTGACATTGCAACAGTACATTACCAACGCTTGATGGTTGCTCCACACATCTGAAAAGCTAGAACGTGACATCTGCACCATCAGTTCCCAAGCTGGTACCTTGCACCCCTTGCGCCGGTAGCAGCAACCATGCTACCTGGCCAGCTGTGTGGCAGAAATGCCTTTGCAGACGTAGGATCGGACAACCATTCCTTTCGTCAGAGACACAAAACAGTAACATCAGTCGTCCAATATCAATGAGAATATATTCAGAAGTACACCCAGCCATATCTTTAACTGGCTGGGGTGCTACATCGCTAAATGCTCCTTGTGAAAGGCTCTTTTCGGCTACAACGCTGGCATATTCATGCTGTAGTTTTGACGCGTGAGATGGTATTTCGTGGTTCCTTTTTGTTCATATTGTTACGAAAATAAAATGAGAGGCCAGTGCTCATGCACGAGAGGTGGCGGCACCAGCGGCGCACACAGTAATGGCAGCGTAGGCTAGATGGTGCAAGAAGCAGCGGGCGGGAGAGCGTGCAGCGAGGGAGCCTAATCACTCTCCCCCTCGTCCCGTCCCGCCCGCTCGTCCCGTCCAAACCAGAGCTGAGCAGCTTACTCTCAGAACAAAGTCGAGGCACGACCCGTCAGGCTACCGGGACGAGAGCTGGCTCCGCCAGCTAGTCGTAGTGGTCGTAGTCGTACGCGTCGCCACCCCATGCGATGAGCGCGTAGTCCATGTCCATGACTTTGAATCTGTGACTCCTCTGTGAGACAAACTGCGGGAAACTTTGCCAAGGCACGACCCGCCAGGCACTGCTCCCCGGTCCGAAAGACCGAGTAAGACATGCTTGAAATCTCGAACGTAACAACATGAATACCTAAAAAAAGGCAGTGATACAAGTGATTGCCGAGGCCATGTTACTGATAGAAACTAAATAAGTGCCCAAATCAGTGTAATTGTTGGGAAGGTGTGAAATGTAAAGCAAACCAGAAATGCTAGGCGGCACCAGCATCTGCTTTCTAAACCTAAATGCTTTAGAAAGCAAAGTGGGTGATCTGGCTTTTTACAACCATCTTTCAGAGCAAAGACCTTCAACTGATATATCGAGGGCCTTCAACTGATATAGCAGGCAGTTGTACAAGATCAATGCAGCTGTCAAGCACAGCACCAGAGCCGAACAAATCCACACTGAAATTTCCCCCATTTCGCAGGGATAAATATTTGCGTCCCTACAGTGGCAACAGCTACAGCTTCTCCTGCCTGTGCCCCAGAGGAGCCCTTACTGCTTGCATCCCTTGCTCTAGCCATATGCAGCAGTCAGCCACTTTTAGACCGCAGCAAGTACGATGCTTCATCAACAGTGAATAATGTGTGGAGCACTTCGGAATGATATCATTGTCAGACTATTTATAGAGTGTGTCGGAAAGGTTTTGAAGGAAATTACGAGCAGCAGCAAGCTTTGTTGCTCCCTTTCTGCTCCATCAGAGGCCGACATGAGCGTCTTCTCATCATGACTTGCCATCCTACATTTCAACGAAAATGCGGACGGCTGCCAGGCTATGACAAAGGAAGGCGATGCACCCTGGATGGTGATGACGACAAAGGCACGGTGCCATAACACAGTGTGTCCCATCAAAACAACCCAACTGTCTTGAGAGTGTCAGCCCGTACCTGGAGAAGTACCGTCAGTTAGACTGCAGCACTGACTGAAGCAAGCTTTCAGTACACACCGTTCTTGCGGTTAAGTAATTGGAAGTTCTAGAATAAAAGTCTCCTACTTTTATTCACCTGCTGCGCAGCACAGATCAACATGCGTTATGTTTTAGTGGCTGGCAACTCAATGGTCAAATACCTTGACCAGTATTTTCTATCAAGTCACGGTCTCACTGTTGACGTCAGTATACACAGAGGAATAAAGATTGAACATTTGCTCTCGGCAATAGCCACTCAGCTAAGCGGCATCGATGTTCTCATTGTGCATGTTGGCACGAACAACTGTCTTGAGAGTGTCAGCACGTACATGGAGAGGTACTGTTGGTTATATTGCAGCATTGTTGAGAGCAAACCTTCAGCGCTAGTAGCTTTTTCTGCTGTTCTCCCACACGGGCAGAATGAGTATAGGGCTGGTGAAAGCCAGATCACTCTGCTGTTTCGCATGAACGAACGGCAAATGCAAGTAAATGCTGCTTTACAGGAGCTGTGCCGAGAACGAGGTTTTCACTTCCTGGGTGGCTTGGTCGACTGCTAGGGCAGCTACCTCAGCTGCGATGGTGTCTACTCGAGCTGGCGAAGAAACCAGGCCTTGGTGAAGCTTCTCTATGAGGAGGCCTGCACCCTGGCTACCAGGAAAGTCAGAAACCTTCATCTTGGACTGAATGGGCTGAGCCAGCCAGAGAGGGGCAGTCAGCAAGCCACCCACAACAGCCACTCCTGTCCAGGGAACAAGCAGCACTTTTTTCCTAAGCTGTGGCACCGACCTGTTCCCAACTACCGTTCGGGGAGCTGGCTTTGCACTCGTGGGCGGTGTCCGTGTACGGCACAAAGATTGCAAGGTTTGGAGTACCTGGGACAGTCTGCCTACCCCGGTCTCCCATGGCCCAGGTGTACCCACTTGGGGAAGGACTGGGAGGAGGCTTCAAGGCTGTGTGTCAGCTACGGAGCCTATGAATCTCAATCGAGGTGCAAGCACCCCCTGTGCCGAGGCGCCAGGTGGAGCCTCACAGGTGCCACATGTGAGCAGCCCGGTTGAGTGCTCTTCCGCAGGGGAAGGTGTGGTCAGTGCTCGTGAAGCAACTGTGCCAAAGGCAGTCTGTGATTCTTGCAACAGTTAGTGCGTGGTTATCTCCAGGAAGAAGCAGAAGGCTGCGGAACTGTGTAGGCAAGGAAAAGGTTATCAGCCCAGCCACTGGCAGGGATGCTAAAACACTTGGTAAGACAGCTTCCAAGTGCTTGAAGTGTGCCACACCTTTGTATGTAGCAGCAAGGCAGGTGCAGAATTACACAGGAATGCCTGTGAGCCTCCTTGTGTTGCAGCCATCGGTGTAGATGACGAAGGGCAAGCTAGTGACATGTGAAGCACTGCTTGTTACAGCTGCGTGGCCAACCAGCACCGGAACATTGGTGAGCTGGCTGGCAAAATCGACTTCGCAACTGTCTTCTGTGGCATTATTGTAGAGATCACTGGCTGCAAAAGCCGCACACTATCGACAGCTAGACAAGGCCAGGGAGCATGCAAACTAACCACCCTAACCAAACATCAGTCGGGTGTTGATAAGCAGCGAAGGCATCATGTGGCTACTTTGATGCCGTGCAAGAGGATGGAAACTTTGATGACCCAATCCGCTCTAAGGTTCGAACTTCTGTGCACGACAGTGACACAGCAGGGTGCACCTTGAGCATTGCATGACCCAGTGTTGTGAAGCGATGCAGACGCTGTCAGGTAGCATCAGCTTCGGGCTGCAAGTCTAACCAAACTAATGTTTCAGGCAATCAAAATGTCCAAAAAGCGGAGTGTTCTATAGAGGGAAGGGAGACAGGAGCTGATGGCCCCACTGACGCCTGGTCAAATGATACCCAGTGCGGGCATCATGGTTTTTAAAACTGGCAATCTTGGCCATGTGGATGCAAATGAGGCTGCAAACACATAACTTGGTGGGGACGGCAGCAAGGCTTGTCTGAATGGCACGTTTGATATCTTTACTACTTTTAAGGAATGCTTAGATGGCTGATGTAAAGAGGGAAAGCATGTCCTTCAATTCAGTAGGACTAACAAAAACCCATTCGATGCAGAATCTAACGGGTACGAGTTCTTGAGGATTACTTATCGCTGCACTCATGGTGGTACTGCTAGGATACACGGCACTGGAAAGCGCCCGAAGCAGTCATACAATGGTGTTGGATGTAAATTGTTTCTTTCGATGGCTCTGTGTGAGACACAATCTCTGCACTACAAAATTACTCAGCTGAAAACTAAGCACAATCATGACCATGGTCATTACAATCTTCATTCAAGCCAAAGACTTCTGAATACTGGAAAAGCAGAACTCGTTGATTTAGTTAAATGTCAAATTTCTCCAAAAGAAATCTACTAAGGTGGCAGTTTGGGCTTGTTGGTGACACACATCAAACAAGAGTTCAAGAAGATGGTCCAACAGACAACAGGCAAAACTGTAACTACAATAGATGCATATAATTTAAAAAAAAACGTACCCTGTACCAGTTTTGAACCAGGAGGCTCACGGCAAATTCTAGCTCAACAGATTGAAGCCTTAACTGAGAAATCCAAATTTTGTCATTCATTAAGAAAAAGATCAGAACCATGAGTTGCAGTTTATCTTGTTCCAAATGAATGAGATGTGTGAAATGCTTGAAAAACAACCTGAAATTATATTTGTAGATAGGACAATAAAGTCAACAGTGAAGGTTATGTTCTGTACTCAGTTCTCATTGAAGATGGCTGTGGGCAGTGTGTCTGCTATGCATTTGTACAAAATGAAACAGCTGGAATCATCCGGGGCATGTTCCAAAAGTTTATAGATTTTAATCCACTCGTTGAAGCAGACTGTAAGGAGGCGATGATAGATAAAGACATGAATGAGTTGCATATTCTCAGCAGTCTGCTCCCAAAGAGTAGACTTTTACTAGGCCCATGCTTAACTGCTTCCACTGAAACATAGACGAGCAGGCAAAGGGGCAAAGAAAATTACTAATTTCGCTCGTAAATGCATTAGTTTATTCTCAAACCGATCAGGAGTACTCTGACAGGCGGAGTTCTCTTTATAATACAGCTCCTGCTGGATTCCTTTCCTATTACATGCAGAGTGGCACATGTGCAGAGAGATGTGGGTGCATGCTTACAGAAAAGAATCTTCCGGCCCTATGAAATAACACTAACAACCGAATTGAGAGCCATTAACAGTGACATGGCCTCTCTACAGTTTGCTAAGCTGAAAGAAATGAAGATTAATGTCAATATACGTTGCATAGACGCATTTCAATTGGAAATGTGAAATACTTGCACATCAGAGGCAAGAGATAAAATCCTCAAACAGTATGAAAAGTTTAAAACTGCAAGTTACCAGGTCAACTCGCTGCTTAACTCGTATTCTGTGACTTTAGGAAATAAGGACTATAATGTGAGCAAAAATCTTAGCAGTTGTACGTGTAGTTTCTCCAGCCAGTATGGCTTGCCATGTGCATATATCATGACAGCCCGGTCATCTGCAAGACAAGGATTGTTCGATGAAGCATGCATCCCCGACAGATGGCGAAAGGAGCATTTCCTAAGCGAAAGCTGCACGACTGCCAACATTAACTCGGCAGTAACAAACAGCATTCAGGCACCTTCTTGTGTTAAGCTGGATACTCCGCAAGATATTCTGTTGGGTGCATACAGAACTTGAAACTATGGCTAATACTGTTGCCAACATTGCATCCATGGGTAGCGAGAAAGAAGCAGTGCAAAGCGTCTCGAACATTAAGGCAATTGCAAGGCAGATCGCTGGGACATATGCACAGCACAGTTAGACTAAAATAAAATTGCAAGGCTTAGCAAATCAAACAAGCAAGCATCACAAATACAGGAAATGATTCTGGGAGCACTAAGCATGCAGTACCTGTAGTTACGGCCATAAGAAGGCATCCTAAAAAAGTGAAGCGGGTGTTTTTCAGCGCATCATAATAGAACAAACCTGGCTACTGTTAAAGCCGATATGTTGAGACTCTACAAGAGTTACTCACTATATGACAAAGACCTACCGCATTTACCCGAATGTAACGCGAGTTTTTTTACCATAAACAGACGTGAAAAGTCACCCCCCGCGTTACATTCCAATACTAGGTATAAAAATGTTAAGAAAGGCACCAAACACTCATTATTAGGCTCGCTTAATGTGCCGCATTTACGTGCGTGTCGATTGACCTGCTCCTTCAAAGTCGCGCGCTCCAAATTCAGCGGTCAACCAATACGCGAACCACGCCAGGACGAGTCGTGAATGCGGTGCAAACGCGAAAAAGGCAGAGCAGACGACACCAACGAGAGTGTGCCAGCAACGAGTCACCTTGAAACATGGAGGAAAAAAATGAGGGAGCGCGACGCCAAGCGGCCAGCCTTCACAAGCCAAGCGCTCGTGCATGGCCGGTCTCTAGGGGGAGCGCGCAAGAGAAGCGCGCGCACCCCTCGAGACCGGCTGTGGCTCGCGAAGCCGATTCCTCTCCCGTTTTTTCGCTCTCCCAGTCAGTTCCTCTCCCGCACGCTATCAAGCTCCATGCGCTATCACGTGGCGTGGTCACGGGAGGACAGACTTTCTCCTTTTTAGTGCATTTTTACTTTTTACGAGTGGCTTCAAAACATCGCCGGTGACGTAGCGGTCCGTTTGGGCCACGTGATAGTACCACGTGACCTACGCCACCGATTCCTCAGGCAGTGCATAGCAGCGTTGCCATCTGGTGCAATTCGCCACCAGATTTCGAAAATTTGGTGAAATTTTAGACCTCCTGGTGTCAAAGTAGGCGAACTACTACACCAGACAAAAACTGGTGATATCTGGGAAAAACCACTCTGCCGAGACAACCAACTACCGACACTGCTCGTCCGCAGAAGGTGCAGGTTTTGCGAGCCAAAAAGGCGCGTGGGTAGCCCACTGCCGCCGCCTGAGTGTGGCAGCCTCAGTCTGCTGCGCTTTCAGCGAACTGCCCACGAGCTCCAGGAATTTGCTGACATTTTCACTTATTTCATCGTTTCCTAGGATGGGGCGCTTTTGTGCGAATCAATTGGTGTGGCTGGCGAGATTCCGTCGCCTGCCATGAGAACGCCCTGGGTGAAAAACCCTACAAAGAACTGGCATTGCATGCACTGGCCTGTCTTTCGAGCCCAGTGTCAAATGCGGTGGTAGAGCGGGTCTTCAGCCAAGTCACATGTGTGAAGACGAAGTACCGGAACAAGATGTCACTGAAAACTTTGGATGCCATTGTACGGATTCGCACAACGTTGGCCTTCAGGGAGATGTGCTGCGTGAAATTTGTCATCACAGACGATATGCTGCGCAGATTCCGTTCAGACGTCTATGACGCTAAAAGTGATGATTAAAGGCTAAACAAAATGATTCTATGTTATTAATAAAATGAGTGTTTGAAGAAGGCTGACTTTTGTTTTTTTAATGTAATTTTAGTTTCTGGTGAAATCTGGTGAAAAATTTATGAGGTTCTGGTATCGCCGCCACTTTCCAATCTGGCAACGCTGGTGCATAGCCGCATGGTCTGTGTTTCGACACGTTTCCAAAATGGAGTGCTCTCGCGCTTAGTATACCGCTGGCTTCAAGCGCAACGCTATTCTACTCGCCGAAAAAGTCGGTAACTCAGCGGCCGCAAGAAGCCTGGACATAACGAATCGACGATAAGGGGATGGAGGAAGCATCGCCAGGAGTTGTTCAATTGCAACAGTCAAAGAAAAGGTTTCCGTGGGCCCAAGAAAGGCTGCTTCCCGGATTTGGAGCGTCGTCTTGCGGACTTTGTTGGTGAACAACGCTCAGGGCTTCGTGGTGTGAGCATTGAGATGCTTCAGTGCAAAGCACGTGAACTTGCGCGAGACGCGGGTTTGGCGCCAAACCAATTCAAGGCATCGCGCAGCTGGATACAAAAGTTCATGCGAAGGGCCGGTTTTTCCCTTCGACGCACTACCTCAATTTGTCAGAAACTACCCGAGGACTTCGAGTCGAAACTTCTCGCATTTCAGCAGTATGTCATTGATCTCCGCCGCTCTACCAACATGCCACTTGGACACATCGGGAATGCGGACCAAACCCCCGTGTACCTTGATATGCCAATGGTTAGGACAGTGCACAAGTCTGGTGAACACGAAGTTCGGATAAGAAGCACTGGAAACGAAAAGAATCGCATAACAGTTATGCTCGCATGTTTGGCTGAAGGTCGCAAGCTCCCTCCCTTCATAATTTTTCGCCGGAAGACTACCCCGAAAGAAAAATTTCCAAACAACGTTGTCGTACGCTGCCACGAAAAAGGCTGGATGGACTCGGGACTCGTCATAGATTGGATTTCCAGCGTTTGGGACCGAAGGCCAGGTGCATTGCTGCATCCAGCATCAATATTGGTGCTGGATTCTTTTCGAGGTCACCTTACACCCGGCGTGAAAGAAAGCTGCAGCGTGACCGAACGCATTTGGTTGTTATACCGGGTGGAATGACGTCCATTCTTCAGCCCTTGGATGTTTGCTTGAACAAGCCGTTCAAGGATCGCTTGCGGCAGCTGTATTGGGACTGGACTGAATGTGGATCGACATCAACACCTGCAGGGAGACTGAAACACCCGAGTGCATCTACTGTTGCCCAGTGGGTTTCAGCTGCTTGGTACGGGCTGCCTCATGAAACCGTCCGCCGCGCATTTAAGAAATGTTCCATTTCAAACGCCCTCGACGGAAGTGAGGACGATCTGTTGTGGGAAACAACTAGTCTCAAAGAGGAGTCCAGCTCTGATGACGACAGCGACGGCGACATCAGTGGCGAGGATGAAGATAGGGCATAATTTGCAGGCACTGTACTTCAATAAAGCTGCTCTCGACTTTTCCTATAGTTTCCTGCGTTACATTCGTGTTCTATAATTTCGGTTCCTCGTGTTAAATACGTGTTTTCGCGTTTTTTGATCTTGCGCGTTCGCAAAGTCGACCCTCGCGTTACAATCGTGTTCTTTTTTTTCCCCGGTTTCGCCCTCGCAAAGTCGACCCTCGCGTTACAATTCGGGTCGCGTTACATTCGGGTAAATACGGTACATGATATTGTACGACATGCTTCACTGAAAGACAGTCATAAATATTGCCCTGTATTTGATTCACAAGAAATTTCCTCATATAGGAGGGTTTGAAGAGATTTTACTAAACAAGGGCTGCAGTTTTCTCAAGTGAAAGGCCCATTTGTTCATAACGGCCCAATTGTTTAAATCTTTCATACTTCCAACCCAGAGCACCGGCTTACTGTCACTATAGCAGATGCACCCTTAAGTACAGTATAAGTGTATGATTTTCTTGATCAAAATATTTCCCCTGATGCTATTAAACAGATCAGTCACATATTAAAGTTGTCATCTGCAACATTGACCATCTGCACCAAACCCGCACAAAACCAAGGCCTCACTTTAGACTGTGGCTTGTTTGCAATTGCTAATACGTATTACAAGAAACTTTCGTACATTATTTCTGATGGCCTGGGGTCATACTTCAAGGCCGTAGTAGTTCAGGAGCTTTACATGCCCCACACATTCTACACCATCATGACAGACGAGAGCCCAATCCCAGAGGCCAAGGCGCAGCAGCTGGACACGCTTGTCCGCTACTACTGTGCTAACGCTGAAAATGTTGTGGTGGAGCATCTCCAGTCCTTTCAAGTGGGCCATGCAAGCACTGATGAGCTGTTTTCCTGCACTGTGGATGCCCTCAGTGACGTTCACAAGAACATGATTACAGTGACGGCCCTAACGTAATGAAAAGCCTGAAGCGAAGGCTAAAGAAGGACGTGAGCCTTCACATGGTTGACATCGGTGAATGCGGCCTTCACAAAGTTCACACCACTTTTGCTACTCGGCTGGATATGTTCTGCGTGAAAGTGGAGTCTCTTGTAACTAATGCACACGAGTATTTCAAGTTTGCCCCGAGGCATGCGGATATGAAGGAGCTGCTGAATTATCTAGGACTGCCCAAACTAGAATTTTTGTGGCATGTGAACAGAAAATGGCTGACACTGCCTCCTAGTGTTGAGCAAGTGCTAAAAGTCATATGATGCCCTCACGGCACTCTTCACCAAAGCTGAAGAGCCAAGGTGTTCATCTGTGACGCACAGTCGTCTGTCATCTGCACTATGTGACAAAACAATGCGGGCAAAGTTGTTTTTCCTTCAAAAACGCTGCTTAGCAACCATCAAACGAAAAAAAGAAAATGTTTGACTCTGGGATGAAAGAACAGGAGGATTGTCCAGTGCCTCGCTCCTTGTGTGCTCTTGAAGGCAGCTGATGTCTGTTCGAAGTTCACGCAGACTAAATGTCTCCCCCTTTCTCTTGTGCAGATAAACAATGAGTGCCATCTGGGGACGAGACCTTCTGGTTGATTTCAGTTGGACCAGCCTGGCGGTGAAGCTCACTTGTGAAGTTGGCACGCGCTTTTAGAAGAAGGCTGAAATTCTTAGCGCCAGCGGGCCACATGCCGTTTTTTTCAGATGCTTGGTCTTATACCATGTTGCTAATGTGTCCTCTCGTCGAAACTTTGGCAAGCACTCACATTAAACTTGACCGGTAGAAAACCCGAATGAATTGTTGCTGTTTCGCTTTCTATTATCTATAGTCTTTTATTAACCGTCGCTGTCTGTCTGCTTACCCTTGTAACATAGTGTGTAGTGGACCCAACACTAGCCCCCTGGCTATGGGTCCAAATAATTTGAGTATTTCCTGTACACTGTGCGCAAAATAAAGAAAGAAAAGAAAAGCTTAGGTTGTTTGAATACTGCAGGTGTTTGCAGGCTAGGTACAGTTTCACTTCCTTGCCCTTCTGGCAAGTTAAATTTTGGGTCTAGGTTAGGCAGTGTAAATATAAGTGAGAATGCAACGTGTTGTGTGATTTCTGGCATGCCGTACTAGTAGTCTCAAACTTTAGTGGCAGGAAACCTGAAGCCATTAAAGGTCCATGCGCTGTCAAAAGTAATGAGCACAAAAGGTTTTACTGCTATATGGTAGGTATGCACTCAAGGCACAGTGGTCACCGTTCTGGGGTTCATGCAACAAGCACAGCAAAAGGGTACGGCGTGTGACTAATTGGTTAATCCCTCTTCTTCTGGCCTGCATTGCTGAAGCTGGGCATTGGCCGTCAAAACGGTGCCCATGACATCACATTGTTACAAAAATAAAATGAGAGGCCTGTGCTCATGCACAAGAGGTGGCGGCACCAGCGGCGCACACAGTAATGGCAGCGTACGCTAGATGACGCAAGAAGCAGCGGGCGGGAGAGCGTGCAGCGAGGGAGCCTAATCAACTCTCCCCCATCCCCTTATCCCCTGGGACAATACCTGCGGAGTTGGGGAGACCCCTTAAAAAGAGACCTGCTCGTCCCGTCCAGATCAGAGCAGCTTACTCTCAGAACGGCCAGGCTATCGGGACGAGAGCCGGCTCCGCCAGCTAGTCGTAGTGGTCGTAGTCGTACGCGTCGCCACCCCATGCGATGAGCGCGTAGTCCATGTCCATGACTTTGAATCTGTGACTCCTCTGTCGGACGAACTGCGGGAAACTTTGCCGAGGCACGACCCGCCAGGCACTGCTCCCCGGTCCGAAAGACCGAGTAAGACACGCTCGAAATCTCGAACGTAACAATATAATGTTTGAGTGGAGTACTTGCGTGTTTAAATCAAAGTTATTAGAAATATTCGTCTGCCACTACCGAGAGCCGAAACAAGCGGGATACGCAGCAATGGTTCCGGTCCATATGGCCTCCTCCTCTGGGTAAACGACTACTCCTTTCATGACGGACAAGTCGTTTACCCAGAGTAAGCGCAAATGTGCCACCAGAACCATTGCTGCATATTCTGCTTGTTTTGGCTCTTCGTAGCGACAGACGACGAATATTTCGGACAACTTCGATCTAAACACGCAAGTACTCCACTCAAACATTATTTCAACAAAAACAAACCACAGAATGCCGTCTCACGCGTCAGATTACAGCATATGCCAGCGGTGTAGCTGAAAAGAACCTTTTACAAGGTGCATCTAGCAATGCAATACACGAGCTAGTTAAAGATTTCGCCAGCTGTACTAGCACAACAAAATGCAGGGTGCATTTGTTGACGCTGCATAGCGAGTACAGATGTGGCAAGGAGAGCAGGGCTGCATTACAGAGCAAGAAACTTACCTCTGGTTCCACTTGCATCCATGCCACAACATCCAGTAAAGTTGACTAGGTGCTCATGGCCACATCCTCCGGCGGCTGAATGTCCTTGGGGCAGGTCGGGCTGTGCTTACCTTTGTGAACATCGCTGTCCTTGGGGCACACGCAGGAAAGGAAGGACGACATGCACAGGGAGGTTCCTCGAGTGCGTGCCCTGAAAAGATATTTCAAAATGTAAGACACCGTTCAACGAAAACAAACTTCCAAACATGAGCCAGCACACACACAAGGCAATGCTTAGGGGGCTTACCAAATTCTAGTTTCATAAGCGTTCTACTCAGCCTGTGTCATTTTTGGACTCTGAAGGGTGTCCTGAATAAATAAATAAATAAAAATAAAGTATTCATAGAGTTACAGTACATATTATACTGTTCTGTCTTTGCTCTAAGCAAGCTAGACAGAATAAAACAGGCAGTTGTGCCGCACCACCGCTGCCTCGATTCACCTAAGAGCCCGAGAAGTAGTCCTGCTTGTGTTCTCATGTGCACCGAGTTTGTTGGGCAGGTGGCTCCATCTGAACAGTACAGCCAGCTGTGACAAGTGCAGCGTGCTACTTTCAAAAATAAGAAAGATCCTCCAAAAGAGTGCAAGCTATTCAGAGAGGCAGCTGACGGAGGACCATTCGAAATGTTAAGCATTCTTGATCCTGCAAAATAATGTGTGTTTGTAAAGTGCAAATTTCCAAGTTTGGCTGAGCCTGAGGACACGGGTTCGATCCCGGCCATGGCAGCCAGGTTTCGATGCAGGCAAAACAAAGCAGCACTACGGTGTCCCTCATAGCCTGAGTCGCTTCGGGACACTAAAACCAAAACTAACATCTAAAAGTGCCTTATATGTGGTGTTAAGTTCTGCTGATGGCACTGAAATTATAGCAAGCTCCCAGTGTTGCTTCTGCACTGCTTTGTCAAGCCATCTTTACAGCCCTTTTCATCTAGTGTAAGACTGCGGGCCAAAAAGTGTGTGAAGCACTCATGATCCCATAAGGACTCAGTGCTCGATGTACATATCCACTTCCCATACTGCATGTTGCCATGGTCACAAAAGTGCTTTTGCTGTTTCACGAAAAGAGATTGGTTTATTGGTTTCTTGGGGTTTAACGTCCTGAAGCAACTCAGGCTATGAGGGATGCAGTAGTAAAGGGCTCCAAAAATTTCGGCCCCCTGGGGTTCTTTAACTAAAGTGCACTGACATCGCACAGCACATTCATCGAAATTCGGCCGCCGCGGCCGGGATCGAACCCGCGTCTTTCGGGCCAGCAGCCGAACACTGTAACCACTGAGCCACCGCGGCGGGGCTTCACGATAAGAGAACAGAGGAGAAGGTACAAAGGCATGTCAATGCATATCAAATCTTTTTAGCAATATGCCGGTTCCAAACAAGTTGCATTGTGACTGCAATGATGTGGAAGCATCAGTGAACATGTTCTGGCTAGCAGTGAGAAAGTGGTGGGTCATGTGTTGGGCACTCTGAATGATAAAACAAAACTATCCTAAACTTAAAGTGAAAATGAGTGCTGCGATAGTCGGCTCTAAAGCAAACTTAAAAGCCGCCAAACTAATGCCACTGAACCCAAGCAGCACACTCAAAATCTCCTTTTTGTTCCCTTTCACATTTCACTCTGAACACACGGGCTTCCTTGCCCAGAAGGTGTGGCTCACTTTCTCGTTGGCTAAGCTATAAAACAGCGAAGCAGTCACGATGAAATTCTTCCGATATTTTTATTCACATACAATATAGAGATCTAGAAGACTGCGTGAAGGGCTAGTTGGTATGACAGTTGTTGGTCTGCATTCAGCCCGAGTATTTCTCTCTTGTTCCATCCTTTTTTGGCAAGTTCTTGTTTCTAATACAATATAAGGGTTATGAAAGCTCGCCTTAAGGTATGTCGCCGCCTTTCAAAACAATCTTTTATGAAAAATTCGTAATTTTGTTTTTGATGTTTAAGCATCTTCTAACATTTAGAATTTTGCAGAAGAGGAAAAATGTATCTCTATCTTGTTCCAGTCAATAGTTTTTTTTTTTTTTAAAGCAGGCAAACGTTTCTGAAATTCAACCAATTTCTTAAACTGGAACTAGCTATTTCCGATAACCAACTTTCTACTTTTGTTTAAATTCTTCATATTAATTCATATTTCACATATAGATTCTTCAATGGTTTGTTTGCTATCTTCATAAAACTTAATGAATGAGGCGAAGCTGATCGCTGACATTTTTTCTCTGAGAACTGATGCATACTTGGAGAACAGGAACACACAACATCGTCTACTTGTGCATCTGCTACTGTGAACGTTACCCTTCTCATCACTTTCAAGTGGGGGACATTAAAGAGTGAACTTTTCAAGCATTTGATCAATGTCTGAAACTTTCGGGGCTTGTTTACATCACTGCTGGGGCCATCTCTGCCAAATTTTTTTATTCTGCTGGGAGGTTTCTTTGGACAATGGACCTCTGAAAATAAAGCAAGGTGATTTTCAACCTTTTCAGTCCATTTTTCTTGTCTCCTGTTCCTTCCAGTAAACTGCCAGCTTACGAAACCTATCATTCCAGTATTTCATGATATATTAATATTGTAGCAGGCTTTCTAGATAGACATTTTATGAGGAGCACAACCATGCGCTTTTTTTGTCTTTCTTTTTTTTTTGCATGCTAAAAAACGAGTTAATAAAAAAAGTGCAGAAATTAAAAACCAGTGCCATTCTTTAGGTGATGGAATTCTTCTAAAATATAGCAAATAAGCAAAATAGTTCCATAGTTGCATGCTATGGACATTCCTAAAGACACATGACAAAAATTGGGAAAATTATCTGGTGGTGGGAAAATTACCAGCGCTAATGCAGTCCACGTAGATGCAGCTACATAACTTTGGTTATGTAGCTGGATCTAATCTCCAAGAAATCACGAGCATGGCATTCACCGAATGCACTGTCACCAAGGCAGAAACCGCAGCGGCTGCAACAGCCATTCATCACGAGGATACCTAAAACCGAGAACTACACACAATCGACTCGCAAGCGGCATGTGGGCGCCTCTTAGCAGGAAGAATACATAAGAGGCTGCACAAACTAACAAACTCACTTGGAAAATCACCTGGATACCAGCGCATCCATGACTCAAGGGCAAAGAGGTTGTGGGTAGCATAGCTCAAGGACATACAAACTGATCAGGCTACACACAGACTCACACCGCATAACTAGACACTGTTCGTGTTGTTTTTAAGGCGAAAGCCTCACTTGCCCCACTTAGCAAAAACCTGTCTGTGTTTTGTGATAACACTTGATGGTAACCGTAAAAGATGGCATCCTAACGGAGACAGTCGGTGCATCCGAATGCAACCTGATTTGGCAGCTGGTGGGGGAGGAGAGCACGGGTGCAGGCAGAGGTAGGGCGGCAACTGCGCTCACAAAATTAGCGCAGCATTGCAGTGAGGGCTTACAGGTGGAATTTCAAACTGCGTGACATCGTGCTACATTACGCCGCAGTGTGCAGAGTAGAATGGGTGCAGCGGTGGCTTCAAACAGCCGTGTAGAGGTAAAACATTGCCAGCTGCATCACAATGCGATTCCCTCTGCCACGGCAGTTCACCGCAAATAGTCATAGTGGCCGGTTGTGTGTGATCGTGAACGACTGCATTCATGAAGTGAGCGGGCAGGCGGGCTTTGGCTTTTCAGGAGTGAGCAGTCTTAAGCTTCTCTGTTGAATTTCTGTACTCGTTTGTGTACAGCAGCCCACAAATGAGAATGAGTAAAAGAACAGGCATGCACATGTAATGTCAACTGAAGCTTTTACATGCCGTTCGTGTCCACCAATGAAATAAGCCAGTTATATGCCTTTCCTTTCCTCAAATCCAGTGGATGGTCTAGACTGTATGACAAGACTGGGAACTACATCACCTTACTTGCCTAGTACCAGCGGGCCCAGGTCCACATTTTTTTAATGCGCCTAATTTTGTAATTGTTTAAGAAAGGTAAATTAGCTAACTTTTGTATTGTTAACTCCAGTGCGAAAATTACTATGCAAAAATTGTACAGCATGTTCAGAAATGCTCCTTCCAGTTGTTTCCTTCATAGTTGCTTCAGCGTGGTTTCTTTTTTCCAGCTTGTATAACGCCTGCGAAATTACAAAACTATCATGTGACTATGTGCTCCCGCATCACAATCACAGCATGGTGAGCACTCTCAAATGCTCTCAGACTAAAGAAACTTAAAAGAAAAGAAAGATGAAGAAGAAGAAAGAAAGATTAAAGAAGTCACCGCAACTATTCCGAGATCAGCACAGGCACCTTGCTTGCTAAGAATTATGGCGCCAGTTACTCAAAATTAAGAGTAAAACACAAAAACGACACCGGCAACATGGTGCGCAGTGCCTGTACTCTGAAAAGTGTCTCCCCAACAGGACCCGTCTATGTCATGGATGGATGCTAGAAATGTCCCCTTTGAAATCGGGTAGTGGCAGAAGCCACTACGCTTGGTATTCCTTTTCTACTGTATTTCTCTAACCAATTTGTCAAATTGAACGCCTCTATACATAAAATAGCCATATTGATTTTACATTTGACCAATATTTAATCCTGAACTGATCCATACGTCATCACCCTGCTTTTGAGCCACCAATCTTTCAATCATTTTTGGCTAATGTCTACCACAGGTTCATTAACATTACCTTTGTCGTCTCTAAACCCTAGGGCCTCAGGGAGAATGAATGTGCCTATATTGACATCTGTATGGATACTGCCACATTTTAGTAAAATATGTTGCATTCTCTCTATGAATTTACCACACACTGCACATGTGTCATCGCCTAGGTTAAATTTCTTCTTGTAGCTGCACGTCCTAGCCACCCTGATTTCACTTCACTTTCACTGTCTCTTTCATAAATCAATTTTTTGCTAATCTGCCTTTTCTATTTTCTGTACAGGTCTAGAGTCTCTTTTCTCCATTCTCTTTTGACCTGTCATTTAATGACTACATAAAGTCTGTGCCCCCGCTGGATATGCAGAGTCATGTGACACCAAAGGAGATGTACAGCCCAGGTCATGGCTACCTGTGTTTCATACACAGCAATCAACGCTGCCAAGACTAGTGTGCCTGTTCGCGCAGGCTAAGTCAGTGCCCCAAAAGTAGTTTGCCATACAACCAAAGTGAGCATAGTTGTGATGAATCTCAAGTACCGTAACTGGCAACTTCCTGCACCTTGTTCTACCTCGTACCACATTTTTGTCCTGTGACTCACTGAGACTTCATGAAATAAGAATGACATGTGGCAGCATTATATGCGGCTGGTAAGGGGAATCGCTAACTCCATCAGTGCTTGAAAAGTAGTTCACACTGTGTGAAAATTAGAGCCAGAGGCTCGGACAATGAGCACCTCAAAGCTTCGACCATGATTCTTAATGCTAGCCGCGAGAACGGCAAGCATGGAATCACGTCGTTTGTTCTGTTGAGTGTGTTTCACTGCCACATTCGGACACTGCTGTAAGCTTTCATGTACAGCATATATATATTAGAAGCTCCGTTACATGTATATTTACACAATGACGAGATAAAACAACCACAAAATTTTGCATCCGCACTACTGCAGCCTCTGCAGCGCAGACTGGTATGCATGAAAAGCAGAATGAACGGTACTGTAGAGTTCGCGCTAGCCCACGCGCCTGTCGGCTTCGTAAGCGTTCCATAATACTATGCGCGGATACACGTTGACGTAGCCCCTTCATACGGCTTCTGGAGGTGGAGCTGACCTCTAAGATGCAATTACGCCAGCCACGAAGCGCCGCCAGTCGGTCTGCTAATTGACAACTTGCATAATAATGAGCGCCCTCTACAATTTTCCAACCAAACACCCTCGTTCACAGACGGCAATCTCGCATTCTTTTTCGAAAAGGGAGGGGAGAGATGTCCCTTTATCTGTATGAGAGGGAAATTGTTCAAAGGACACAACAGAGCTTGGGCGTGAACGCGAGCAGCGGGTCGAGACAGGTACTCGTCAAGGGAATGCATCATTGTAACCTTTGCACAACTTTTCTTTACACTCTATCTCGAAAGCTAGTAATGTCCGGAGGGGCTTCAGGTTCGCGCAGAGTAGGGGGCAGCCCTCCTCACCTTTTCAAAGAAGGATACAGTGGAGAGCAACTGCCTCATCTCCCCTCGCGCTAACCCCTTCATGCTGCAGGGCAGGAAGCGAAAGCGTGTCTGTGAACGAGGGTTTTTGGTTGGAAAATATCTTCCTGTAAGTCAGCTTTCCTGTAATTTTTCAAGTTGTCAATTTGGAGATTTTCACAAAGTCGAGCCACGATATGGCGGCGCCGCGAGAACGGCGAGCATGGAATCACGTCGTTTACTCCTTTGAGTGTGTTTCACTGCCACATTCGGACGCTGTTGTAAGTTTTCATGTACAGCATATATATTTTAGAAGCTCCGTTACATGTATATTTGCACAATAACGAGATAAAACAACCACAAAATGTCACTCGCAACGGAGCAAAGGGCGCGATTCCGCCCGCGCCCGTTCTCAGAACTGGAAGAGAGAACGACACCAACAATGCTGCTGTGGAAAGTCGAGCATTCTAGCCGCCTTCGCGCCTCCCCAAATCATATGGCAGTTGTTGCCACCGTTTGTGCGCAAAGGTTTAACACGGCCCTTCTCATGAAGGGCCGTGTTAAACCTTATGAAGGGCCGGCTCTCTCTTTCGAGAGAGCCGCGCAAATGGCTTCGAGGTAAGGCAGATACAAGAATAACAACAGAGGCCCACAGCGCCATCACCAAATCGACTGCGCACTTTAAATGCTGCGTCGTAAAGACAAAACTTCTCTCAGTCACTCAATCGCGCGGCGAGTCATGCTTTTCAAATGTAGCCGACATGTGGTCGATCACCGGCCGTTGTCTTGACACATACAACTTGCGTCACCGATAAATACGCCCGAAACTGGGAAAAGCAGAGTGAAAACAACAGTCAACGCGGTCACGAACATAACTATGTGGTATACATGCTATGCATAAATACCTACTTACTGCTACACTCCGCGGGCGTTGCCGGCGTATGCGTTTTTGTCGCCCGCGCATGCTGTGCGTCCAGCATCCGTGTCGCACATTGCTCCAAAAAGTTTTTGACGAAGTCAGCGGAGTACCCACCAAGCCTTTCACTGCAGCTTCGTATGCCATGTCAGATCGAGCAGCACCTCGAATGCACAACAGAAAGGTGCTGGCACAGGCGCGGAACCCCACGTCTGAATAAAACGCGCGCGGGAAACGCACGTGCGCGCAGCTCCCATCAACAATGACGCGGCTATGAATGGCTTGAAGTTCAGCTTCGGCTTTGGAACCAGAATACTAGATAGATGATTGTTAATAAATTACTCTTTGATTCGGGCGACAGGCTGCGTCACGCAGTCCATAATTTCTTCTTTAACTTTTTTTCTCCTCTTATTTGTTTTAAAATATCTAGTTCGACCATGGTAGAAGGAAAAAAAATTAGCTGCGGTTCAACCACTGCTGAATCAGGCTACAGAGCGAAAGGAAAAGAACTGAGGAGGGAGTGTCCGGCGACAACCTTGAAGCCTAGTCTTAACAAGTAAGGATATAGTAAAAAAAAAGAGTGTTTGTCGCCTCCATGGACGAAAACAAAAAACTAAGGAGGGAGCGTGACGCCACGCGGCCAGCGTTCGCAAGCCGAGAGTTTATGAAGCCGTTTTCTCGCTCAGTTTTTCTCTCTCCCAGTCAGTCCTTTATGTTTTGATTCTGGTATGGTTTAGTGCGCGGTGTGTGGCGCGGAGCGTCCACAACTTCCTCCATGGTCCCCAACAAGGAGGTTGATCTACAGTTAGTCTGCCGTGCTAATCCGCGAATGCGCGCGCGCAGCAGGGCTAGATTTTACCGCACGCTATCACGTGGTGTGATCACCATCATCATCATCAGCCAGACTACACCCACTGCAGGGCAAAGGCCTCTCCCATGTCTCTCCAATTAACCCTGTCCTTTGTCAGTTGCCGCCACTGTATCCCCGCAAACTTCTTAATCTCATCCGCCCACCTAACTGTCTGCCGTCCCCTGCTACGTTTGCTTTCTCTTGGAATCCACTCCGTTACTCTGTTTGGTGCGATCACGGGGGAGAAACTTTTTTTTTTTACTATATCTTTACTTGTTTTTTACTGTATCTTTACAAGGTTGTCGCCGGACGCTCCCTCCTCAGTTTTTTTTCCTCCACGGTCGCCCCCGTGATCACGCCACATGATAGCGTGTGGTAAAATCTAGCCCCGCTGCGCAACCTCCTTGCTGCAGGTCATGGAGTTTTTTTTCCTCCATGCTGTAGGCGCTCCGCGCCACGGGCCGCGCATACGCGCGCACTAAAACATACTAGGGGTGCGTTCCAATACTCTAGACGTCCGACAAGACGTCTAGTGTGACGTCTAGGAAGCCGTCTACATGTCTACATATTGGAACGTGTCCACTTCACGCGCCGCCTTGCGCATATAAACTGAACTAACATTTATCGCTACCGCCTCAGCAGACGATTTCACCTGCTCACCTGTATAGCAGACGATCTCACCCGCACGATTTCCTCTCGCGCGATTCACAAATATAATCGTCGGTCTACAAAGACGGCTTTATTTGCCGCCAGTTTCTATAAAAATCAACTTAACGGAATGACTGACACTTGAAAGATGGTGTGTCTCCGGGCTCCAGTGACCGCGAAGATCACGGCTCACTCAGCTCTGACTGCGCCAACTGCTCCGCCATATTTAGACAGGAAGTTAGCCTGCATCGATGTGGACTTCGGCGAAGCAGTCTTCTTGGACGGCTTCGTGAAAAAATGGAACGCGTCTCAAAATGGCGGCTGTCCGGCAAGACCTATGGGCAAGACGTCTAAGTATACGTCTACTCGGGAGTATTGGAACGCACCCTAGAATCAAAACGTTAAGGACTGACTAGGAGAGCGAGAAACTGAGGGAGAAAACGGCTTCATATTAGCTCTATGGGCTTCATAAACACTCGGCTTGCGAACGCTGGCCGCGTGACGTCACGCTCCTTCCTCAGTGTTTTTTCCTCCGTGGTTATACCCATGGAAAAAGAAAAACTAGGAGGGAGCATGACGTCAGAATCTTGAAGCCTAGTCATAAAAAATATAATGGGAAGCGTCATGGGAAATAGGCCCTCACGTGACAAGGCAGCGGTACTTCTTAGCAGGATTTCGGTTTCGGTTTGCCTCTCTCGCTGTGTTGTGTCAGATGACCAGCACGGCTGCGCTCGCAATTTGAGAAGCGCACACAGGCCATGGAGCTTGGAGATTTGTATGTGCCGAGAGGCCAGTGCCTCAGTGCGCCCGTGTGTTTCGCGAAGTGCGGCTGGGTCGCGTGAGCTGCGCAATGAAATGCTGCGTGCCGGGGTGCAGGATCCGTACGGAAGAACGCCGTCCTCAGGGACTAATCACAAACAGAAAATTCTTGCTTCACTAATGGCAGCGCCTGTCAGGTCGCAGTAACAAAAGCTGCATTATTCTATAGGACGGTATCTGCCGTCGTCCCAACAAGGGCTGCCAGTTCTCGAGCAACGGCGTGAGCCTACAGCACCGCGTCAACTCCGAGAATCGGCTCCGAAACCGACAAACAAGCTAACGCCGAGAGCCGGGAGACCCCGCGCAGGGGCCGGCACTCTCTCGACAGCGAGAGAGAGAAATACTTTACTGCTGCATTTCACGTCGGAACCGCGCGTATGTGCGCGAGCGTATTCGGCGCGACTTGTGCCTCGAAAATAGGGGAGAACGGCGGGCCCATGGGCGGGCCGAAGTCCGCCTGCCCGAGAAATAGAATCTTGCACAGCGCGCCGGAGCGCTCGTTAAACGTCCGTCCGCTGTGAGCGCTCTGGAAGCCACTGCGCCCTTTTTTAGAGGCTCTTTTCCTTCGCCTATTCGCGAGTTCTCTGCTTATAGCATGCGCTGAAATAAACGCTCCGCATGTGTGTATAACGACGAATGGAATTCCTTTCCATTCTCTTTATGAACCACAGTTGCACAGTGACAAGGTTGCGGCCGCACGCCGCTGGGGAAAATTCTGAATTCTAGCGACATTCAAAGCGGGCATGAGCAATTTGTGTTTCTAGCAAGACCATGAAAACGCCTCTTCACGTCGGTACTGGAGTACCGTACACGTGTAGCGTACAGCGACGTTAGTTCAAATGCGCAGTGCCCACCGACGAACCCTTTGATGAAAAGTTTACCTGCAGTTTTCTACAGTGCACCCAAAAACTCAAGAGTGTAATCAACAGAAATATTGAGACGCGGAGCCTTCAGACAACCTAGAGCTCGGTACGCATTCCGCCAAAGTTGCAAAACAGGCGCTGCGTTTCTGCGCTACATCGGAGCATGGACGTTCACTAAAGAGCACCGCGATCCAAGCTGGTTGGCAGTCTGGGGACTCTGGAGGGCATATATTTCCCAAGACAGTGCGCAAAAGGGCCCTCGGCAGCGGTGTCAGAGGAGGATGGCTTGCAGAGGCTGAGCACGTGACGTTATGCTCCCTCCTAGTTTTTTTTTCCTCCATGGTTATACCCTCCTTGCATCGTACCATGATGGTACTAATGGTACTTAACTATGAATAGATCGACGATGCGACCTCGCAAAGGACGACTCAATGAAGATGATGATGCGGCCATGCCCTTTAGAACGGGTGCGCAGTACGTATACATGTACTCAGGCCAACTACAAGGGGAAAAAGAGAATAAAAAAGAAAGAGGGGCGTTATAAAACTTCAAGACAGCGAACATACAGGGAAGGTATGTAGAAGTTAATTCTCTACTTTACATTCATAGATCCCTGGGAGTCCTCGTACCTCTCCTGATGCCACTGCCCTGTGATGGCAGGTGCTTCCAGCTGTGGGCCGTGCGCGGCCCAGCGACCAGTCATTAATTTAACAAACTGCCACCTGCCACGGGGGGCAGTTTGCTCACTATCCGGCGGGCACGTTATGATAACACCGCAAGATCTCGTAGGTGGTCCACCTGCATGCATCCAAGGTTGCGCTCTATAAGGAGCAAGCGCCAGCGCCATATACCCGCGATTTTTGGCTCACACCACCGACGCTGACACTGGATTTTCTGGAGAACGGAGCTTTCAACGCTATCCTTTAAAAAAGAACCATCTCTAACGTTCCCGAAGGCACGCACGCTTGTAGACGCATTCCAGCGCAGTGCCCCGGACGCGCGCCCCGGACCTCCTCGATTGGGACCTCGGGGAAGTGTCGCGCGCGCGGACAGACATTCGATAAAGTTCGAGACTTCCCGAGAGGACAGGGGGAGGGAGACGTAGCTTAAAATGTGCTGTGACGCCTCCTCCCACTTTCTGCACCCTCGCCTGCTTGTGACTGAAAATTTAGAAGTGGGTTATATAGGAACGTGTTGCATCTTGTTATGCGGTTCTAGCTCAGGCTTCGCGCATCGATGTAGACAGGCCCCCGCTCTCGGCAAGCCGAAGAGCAAGCTTGGAGCTCGAGCGTTACTTCTATGGCAGCTTTGTAGCTGAATGCGTAGCCCCTGTTTCTTCTCTGCGTGTATTTGTATATGCACAATTTCTTAAGCGTTCTAAAAGCCCTAGTTCCTCTGTCAGTCCGTGTGTCATCGTCCGTCCTTCGTCTGGCAGTCTGCTGCGAGCCCAACGCCAAATAAACGAGCACCTCGAAGGAAACGAGACGGGAAGAAGGAAGAACCTATCATCTTTACCGGCGCAGTCGGCTGGATTTGGATACCAACGGCACTACGCAAGAGCCGGCCCGTTACATAAGCTGGCGCAACGTCCTGCTGGGCTCATCGGGATTCCCGGTCACTCATGGCGGAAACGGAACCTTAGACGCACTCAAGGGACCCAGGGACCGCAAGGGGTGGCTGCCCGAAGCACCAAAATCAGGGGGGGGGGGGGGGGCGCAGCGAGGAACAACGCTGCGAGAAAGGAGCAACTGTTGCTCAGGTTGCGTCCGTTGGCGTGCGTGGCTCAAGCATTAGGAGCGGGCGGTGCGTGGTTTAGACGAGTGGCACGGGGTAGGAAGCATACGAAGGGAACTGGTAAGACTAGCGAAATGTAGCGACATAGGTACGAGCTGAAGATTCGAGAAATGAAGTCAGGAGCCGAAAAGGCTAGCAGAAGCAGAAGCCCGAAAGACAATAGCAATAGCAGAAGCAGAAATCCGAAAGACAGTTGAGGAAACCAGGAGAAGGCAACTTGAGGCCGAGGAGCGCATCGCCCTGCAAAATTTCCAGGCGTGGTCAGTGAGTGACAGGCAGACCCCTTTAGGTTGAGACCTCGATGAGCGCGTGCAGTCAAGCTTAGGCTTCGTCGTGTTGTGCGCTGAGAGCCCAGCGGCGCCTTACGACGTGCTGAGCGGAGATAGCGAGCACGATGCGACTGCCCAGCCTAGATTGGCGAACGGCGAGGAGGAGGAGGAGGAAAACTTTTATTTCTATTTACAGTGAGAGGTCGATGGGGCGAGACGGAAGGGCCCGCCCCTTACAAACACTAGGAGGGATCCCTAGTCCGGGATCCCTGTAGCTTCCGCAGCGACCCAGGCTCTAGCTACCAATGCCTGTTGGGCATGGAGTTCGGAGCAGCCGCGCAGGGCAGCTTCCCAGTCCTCTCGAGTGGGGTGGAGGTGGGGTGGGTAGGCAGGATTGGAAGGGCATGCCCACACCATGTGGTAGGTGTCCGAAAACTCCTCCTCACAGTGTGGGCACGCGCCCGAGAAAGAAGAATTGAAGTGCTTAAGTACTGCCGGGCACAGTACAGTATTGGTATAGAGGCGGGGGAGCCAGCGCTCCTCCACCCTGGTGAGGCCTGCCGGACATCGGGAGAGCCATGTGAGAAGCTACCACGCACGCCGAAACTGAAAAGACGCTCCCCGGTGCGTTTGGAGTGTTTAGTCGATCGAATGTTGCACGTGAGACGGCGACCTTGATAGAGTCAGTAGTTACGGGGCGACGCAGCGGGTGTGGATCGATGCTACCTCGTGCAAATAGCCAGCTGAGACGTTACCTGACGGATCGAGTGGATCGGATCGCGCGGACGAAGCGACGCTGGTTAGAAAACTGAACGACGCGGTAGACACCTTGGCAGCCCTAGGGATGGAAGCACCCGCACGCGACAGGACATCTGAGCCACTGCACTCCACGAAGTTGCGGACCTGACAGAAAGTGTGAGGCGGCTATGCAGGCTGAATCCCTCTATGTGCCGCGGAAGGTGACGGAACAGAAATAGCGGTGTCTTCGATGACACTACCGAACTCAGGTAAAGCGAGTCATTCATCAGAGAGAACCACACAGGCTGGAATCGCGAACGGCACTGCCGCGACAGAGCTACTCACGACCGCAGGCGATGTGTTGCCCTAGATGCTCTGCGACGCGCATGGAGGAAAAAATGTTCTGTTATGCAGTCTGTCGCTTTCTGTAGCAGCGAACCGTTCTGGACTTGTACTGCCTAGGGCTTACTATGCACCCGCTAGTAGTGAAATATTTCTGGGAGAGTCTCTTGTCCCTATAATGTGACGAGAAAGGTGCCGTTGTTCCCCATACGACGTGAAGCTAACACTGCATGTGTTGATGGTATTAGATATCTTGCTACCGTCTCCGGGGGATCAGGTATAGGTTCCATAGGGCGCATAGCTGAATGCTGGGACCCGACGCAAAGTATGTCTGAACCGGTAGATACTCCTCTGGTGCAAGTGGTATCTGCATTACTGTGCAACTTGTTCACGTGTCATCAAGGGCGGTTAAGTGTTCAGCGACGCTGTTAGATGTCCTCTTACTCGCATAGCCCTGCCCACGAAACACAAAAAGCGCTAATAGACGTCTAAAAAAAGTCTCGGAAAACAAAGCTTGACATCTAGAAGTTTCATCTAAGCAGTGTTTTAGACTTAGACGTTTACTAGCCCTCTATTAGCTCTGCTAACGCTACGCTTGTATACGGCTAGAAAACTTCTGAGGTAGAACTTTTCTAGAATTTTTTTAGACGTTCCTTTTTTTTCCGAAATGGGTGCCTGTAATATCTTACGCAATTCAAGACTGATTTGTAGTGCCGCCTTTAAACCCTCAAGCTTTAAAAATGTTATAGTTAATTTTTCTGGTATACACTCAAAAATGAACTCAAAGCTGATTTGCAATGACCCGAACAATAAGCCCACAGATGTATGGCTGTAGTAATGAGCCATAAATGCATGTGTTAGCACACTTTTCAGTCACTGCGTTACTCTTTATTGAATTCAGTGCATACACCCACGCAAAAAAAAGAAAGAGACCAGGAAATTAATGTTAGAAGCCATGAAGGAGGTAGCTTCACTGGTTTGGCTGACATTACAACATTACACTTGGATGGAGGGAAAGTGTCGAGCAGCAACCAATTGTTAAATAAAAAATTCATTCGGCCCCAGGGCTTGTTCACAACGGATGTGTTGATGATCAAGTTGCTGTGATGTGGACGGCAATGAAGAGCTCGCTAGGTGTTCCAAACATCGCTTTTCTTGCAAGGAGGATGCCAACTAGACGGTAACAAGGGGAAGTCAAATGCAGCTCTGTTCAGCAGCCTGCAGAAGTGAAAAATATTAGAGTAACCAAAAGCACAGTCAGTGAGGTGCATGTGGAATGGCCATTGAGGAGTCGGAAGCAAATAAGACCAGGAAATGGCAAGGAGTGACAGCACAGGCAATAAAATAAGCTAACCAAAAACATATATGCATATGATGTCATTGCAAGCGGCATTTCAGCAGAGTGCTACGGCTCACCATAAACAGAAGCAAAATTCAAACAGCGTGCATGGACACCAAGCAGTCAATAGCAAGTGCACTGCCTTACTGTGATGCACACTGTACTCACAGAACCTCCTAAGCTGCATCTTGCAAACAGGCTTTCTCTTACCTGCAAGATGTGGCTGAATCAAAAGTGGTTGATGGTTGACATCTTGCACCGTCGCACGAAAACATAGCAGAGATGCTGCTGTCCTGGTAATACCTGCATCACTTCAGTATACACAAGAGATGGGTTAAATCTTGGAACTTTCCTTGACAGCCACACAGGGGCACATCTGAAAGATAAGACAAATAAAATTGTGTATGTATAAGGTTCCTAACACTGCATTGCCAAACAAGCCCTTTCTAATCTGTACGATGAAGCTCAAACAGCGGGCAAGAGATTACTTACACCACTGCACAAGAAGCATTTGTCCAGATTCCCACCTCAGAACTGAAACAATCTCCAGGCCAAGTTTTCTGAACAACCAAGTACAAGGTGCTGCGATTAATTTGCGTGAAACTAGACCAGGTCCTTGCTCCTCCGGCCAACAGTTGGGGTTCTAAAGGACAAACAAATAATGGGGCTTGTGGAATGAACATTAGCAAACAGCCTAGACCTATACAAGAAATCGTGAGGTGAAAGAAAAGGTGTCAGCTGCAAAGCGTGCTTGCCAAAAATTGAGAATTTGAGCAGGCAAGGAGGTCCTCTGGAAACCTTTGTTGAACAGCCTTTACCCAAAACGAAATGCACAGAGTGAAGCAGGGACAACGCCAGCTGTGCACGACGCAATGGTTTTCCAAAAAATAAAAGCTGCCATGCCTGCAAAGAGCCGTGGTACTCCACTGCACTGTCAAACAGCCTGCACACATACAGAGCAGCACCACTGAGTAAACTACTTTTGTGCCGGGGCTCTCAATCGTAATGAAATAAAAGCTTGACGCAGTTAAGATAACCAAAAACTGAAGGCACAGCGCACGAAGGACAGGACAGGTCCTTCGTGCGCTGTGCCTTCAGTTTTAACAATGTACTAACTAGCCCAAACAAATACCTTCCCAAGCAACCACCGATATCCTTCGGACGGCCTACAGAGGTCTGTTTCGGATGTTCTGTACGTCCGCTGAATATCCGCAAACAGCCGGTAGACGTCCGTCGGCCGTCCGAAAGGTGGCCAAAGGTATACGGTTCGCCCGCCGACGGACGTCCAGTTGAGTACGTCCATTGACGGATCTTCCTCGAATATTCGCATATATGGTGCATGCGTGCTTTTTTCACTCCGCGCGATGCAATAAAACCAAAAACAATTTGATGCATAGCACGCATATTTTATTGTGGTTGATAATACATCAGCAGAGCAATGGGTTATATTCGGAAAATTTCTTAAATGTGACTCTTCAAATGTGGCAAGCTTGGGACACACATCCGTAATCTTCCCACTCACAGGATTTCTGAAATAAAAAGAACGCGGCAAACATCAGTCATGTGAAATAAATGGCACAATGCAGCAGCCCAAGTAAAAACATATTGGAATCAATTAATAGAAGTGTTTAATGCTGCAAGTATAAAAGACTTTAACAAACACCTCAATAAGTATAAGGCAATAACAGCTCTCACTTTTCCACACCATATTTGACAATGTATCTGTTCTTTATTTATTCTCATGGGCCTTAAGGCACTAACCTGCGCAGCACTGTACGCGACTGTGCACAGAAAGCCGCAAAGCTTCCGTTACGAGCCACTGCGAACTACACGTGCTTCCTATGGTCTGCCTTTCGCGCGTTGTCACTCTTTATATAGGCACAGTGAACCTAGCGATGCCCTAAAAATTAACAAGATGCTAAAATACTCCGTCCCGCAACTTAGAAGAAGAGTGGGAATTAGCCGCGCGAGTTGAGGGCTCCCGCAGCTGTGTGATGTAGGCTCCCGAAAGTGCGAGAACAGCACACACTTGTGGAAGCCATCTCCTCGCGCTTACTGCTCCCACTGTCCTGTGAACGAATGTTATATGAGCATGCATTGTCCTAGAAGCAAGTTCCAAGAAGTGTACTGGATACATACCTTCGTAGGCAATCCCATGTGCACTAAGCCTTCTTTAAACCAAGGTCGACGCAGTACGGGATTCCGGTGTTCCACAAGAGCTTCAGGCGCTTCCCGTATCTTTCGAATTGCTTAAGTTACATGCTACTTTCGTCTACAGACCGAACAAAGCCACACATTATAATAACAGAGCTATAAAGCTCTGCGCGACAGCACTACGCAGCAAATCAACAACAGCGCAGCGCTACGGAACCGTACTGATGGATTGGATTGGACTGACCGCGAACTGACATCTATGATGATGGTGATAGCAGAATGCACGGGAGTTTTGATACTTACGAATGGTTTCAATGGCAAGTTTAGCTAGCAAAACGGTGGACATGTCGCACAACTCCACTAATTTGCAGAAGTTTTATAAATATAAAACTAGTCATTAGTTCTTGCAAAATTCTGTAGCACCTGCTTCTCCTCTTAGATAAATTTAGCTCGTTGGCGGCTCTTGCACTGCAGGTAGGAGTGGAATCGCACCAATTTACAAACATCTTCGCGTCAAACCCTCCAACTGATGTAAATAAAACAGTATACATACACGAAAGACGCGAATTTTCTGTGAAATAAAAAACGTCCATACTCATGGCCTGGGAAAATACTCAGCCTTACATCCTTCGGACGTACACCTCGTCTCTCATGCGGATATACAAAAGTGGACACTGTCCGTACGTCCGGCTGATGTACGAATACGGATATCCGAAATCGGATTGCGTTCGTACGTCCGATGGACGTCCGATCTCGGCAAAGGACGTTTGGATCTAGCTCGTACGTCCGACGGATATCTGTGGTTGCTTGGGTTAGTTAAGATAACCAAAGCCTTTTTAACGCGAGTTTCACTGACGGCAATCACAGCAAGAATTAGAGCACACAGGTGGCCAGATGAGAGTCCTTGGCAAGAATAAAACCCTGCCAGAATGCAATAGAGCACAGACTTTAATCAATGTCTAGGAAAAAATTCGCGCCTTATCAACGGACGCTTAAACAAAGCTGGTTGGTTTGAAGCTTTGTCACGTTCACCTTGTCACCGCCTTGGTAAAGAAAGCAACTCGCATGCGAGAGCAGCCTAGCTCTATCCACTTAACAAAAGCTCAAATAGTACTTTGGTATGTAAAGAACTGGCTGATACTGTTTTGTGATTTGTAAACCAAAGGAGTGACACACTAGCCGACCGTTCAATCAGGCGCGTTAGAGGCTTAGCTAAAGCAAGGCCGACACTTTCACCACAGAAAAGAAATGGAAGGTTACTTACTTTTGCGGAAAACGAGGCTCACATCTCAGTGCAACACTAGTAGTAAACGATACCGCAGAAAAAGGGAAAACTGCAGCGGCGTGAAGTGCAAACCAGCGCGGAAAAAAGTGCGCAGCGAAACGTACAACGTACGCAGCATCCACTTAGCGCGCGTAGCTATCGCTAGCCTCTGCAACGCTAAATGGCGAAATGAAGTACTAAATTTCTAAACGTAAAAATAAACAAATCATCAAAGAACCAAAAAACAAATTGAATCTAATACTTTCATGTAAAACTAAGCACTTGCAGCTTGCACTAAGATTTATTTCTGCTTGAATCGGTTAAAACCACTTTGGTAAACTAGCCTGCATCGCCACCGTGCGGAGCGACACCAAGCAGCAAGCTGCGGCGTGACTCAAGAAAGATTATTGCCTCCAAGATCTGCTGACACGATAGCGCGCGGGTGATAAGCGCGCGAGCGAGCTCGGCGAAGGCGGCGGGAAGGCGGCGAAGGTAGCGTACAGGTGCGGCCAGAATAATACGGAGCACAGGAAGGGTCGCGGAGCAGCGGAAACGTGCTTATGCGCGCTGCCTAGCAGAGGCGACAGGAACTATCTTGATATGGACGCGGCGAGATGGCGCCGGTAGCACGGACCCACTTTTTCCGCAGGCCTATCAACATCACAGCATATAGCATGCATTCCCTTGCTCTGTGATCGACTGATTCTCTGCTGACAGCGCCATGCGCTTCGTTGCCCCGTTTATCGCATCGAGGAGCGGCGCGCGCTGTAAACGGGCGCAAGACGGCCGTTTCGGCATTACGTGTTATCTCGGCCGTTCAGTCCGCGCGGCCACCGCTTTGCAGTTTAGTCGACACATCTTCCACCGTGGTCGACACCGAGGCTGAAGTGAGCACGCCTGGATGAAGGCAGCACCTGGCGGTGTTGCCCGAACCAGCTCAGCATCTTTTGAACAGTGATAACGGCAGGGTTGCAGCAAAGAGGGGCGCTCGGCGGCAGGCACTCTCGCTGCGCGCGGATAGCCAGGGGTGTCTTTTTTGTGCTGATAGGTGGCGCTTAGATGCAGTTTCTGCTAGAGTTCCTGTATATGCTCCCGCTGGTAGCATATACAGGAACTCTAGTTTCTGCTAGGGTGCCTCGATGCGCGCGCGCCCCCTCGCGCGCGCATCGAGGCACCCTAGTTTCTGCCAGCTTGGCCGCCTTTCGCGTGCTCCGTATTACTCTTGCCGCACCTGTACGCTGCGCCTGCCAATCCGCGTGCTGCCGCCAGCTAGCCGAGGCGTAACAGAGGCGTTCGCAACATGAAGCAAATTTTTTCGCTCGCGTAACTACCGTCGGCTTTCAGGGCCATTATATGTTACCTAAATCCAGCCTTACGAGTGGCGGGATAGCTGCACTCAATGTGGAACGTGATTCGGGCTCCGTAGGAGAAAACGCGCTTTCAGTGTTCAAATACAAAGAGCGGTCTTTGCACCGGCGCGCCTGCTCTTCGAAACGCCAAGCAGGAGAGCCATCTAATTTATGTGTCGTGATTTACAGCATGTTTAATCCATGGCGGCAACTCTCTGCTGATTGCTAGGCACGTCTCTTTGACGTGGTCTCAAGTTCCACGCGTTAGAAACAAGTCTAGAAAACATCTGACTGCAGATGTTTAAGAGATGTCGCAGAGGAAACTTCTTCTTGTCGACATCTATGAGACGTTTGAACGCAGCGCAAGACGTTTGTAGTCATTTGGAGCTGTTCCGAGACGTTTGTAAGAGGTTTTGTGTTTCGTGGGTGGTATTCTATACTATCGAGTGTTTAGTAGATAACTCTGTAGACGGTTTTGTTGTTCATGATATCGTTACATGACTGCAAGCCGATGAAAACGGAATGACATTACAGATGATGATGGCATGATTTAATGGCTGCAGGCCTGCTGCGAGTGCTCAATGCCGCGCCACTATACCAGGTGGTCGAAATTTCCGCAGCCCTCCTCTACGGCGTCCCTCTTAGCCTGATTTGCTTTGCGACGTTAAACCCCAATAAACCAATAAACCTAAACTAAACCACTTTGTCGTCTTCTGGTTCGTGACAGTACCAAAGCGCACAGTTGACCTTATGTGCACTCGCAAGGAATGTTTGAGGGGAGAATTTGGGCTAGTGGTAACTGGCACATCTGCAACGGCCCTTATCTTCTTTGTCGATTTTGCTTCACCTGGAGGCCCTAGAACATTGACTATTATAGCCTGATGTCTCTTGGGACCAACGAGTAGCTGCTTGTTGTTGCACCTCGACAGCCTGTAGTGCATCTTTGTTCACGTAGGTAGGTCACGAACTGGTCCTGGCATCCGTGCTGTTCTAGCTCCAGCAGTTTACTCGTAACCACAGCCGGCAGCGATAGAGGAAGGATCCCGTCCGGCAACCTGTCGTCGCACTCTGTGCAGATCGTACCGACGATTCGGGTGGCCACTACCTTGTCCAGACTTCATGCCTCATGACGCGAGGGCTCAGCGCGACCACGGTATAGCCGTAACAGCCGAGCCAGCTCGACCTTCCGCAGTTCCTACCCGATTGGTCTAGTCCTTGTTTCTCCTTTTGCCGTGGGCGGCTAGGTTGACCTTAAACGTCGCTTTTAGCAGCCTTATAGCAGTTGATGGGCACGAACTTCAGTAAAAAATTGGCTGTGGTTTATCTCTGGTTAAACCTGGCAGGTAGCGATAGCTACCGGCCATGACTACGCTTAGGCTTCGCTGTGGTTAAGCGATGTAATACTACTGATCATTTACTTCGCCAATCTCTGTCTATGCTTGGAAAAAGACACATGGTTAAGCGGTTGCAACTTTATTTATCCCAATGAATACGCTTCGGTGGTCAGTAAAGGAGTGAGACGCTCCTCTTTGGTCTCACCGGCACGCTGTCTCCTCCTTGTTTCGTTCCGACGCCGAAATATGGCTTCTTTCACCCTAGCCGACTCATCGCTCTCAATATCGGCTCGCATCCCGCTACGCCGAACCGTGTATATGTATACACTGCGACACCCCCTTTCCCTCTACTGCGCATGCGCACAACTGGCGAGACGAAACGCGTCTGGTCCACGACGAGCGCAACGGCGGAGTGACGTCATGCCAGATGGCGCGCCGAGCGGCGACGCTAGCCAGCTGCGGCGGTTGCTAGGCAACGGCTCAAGGTCGGTGCGACCACGGCCGAGGTGCAACCACGGTGAAAGTGCGACCATGCTGAAGAGGCGAAGCGGCTGGCATAGTGTAGCTCTCTCGCTACAAAACTCACTCTTGCAGAGCGCAAAGCCATGACGCACATCGACACGCCGTCTCGCTGGTAGGTTTATTGAAGACGTTAAGAATTATATGGCTATAAGTCACGTGCAAGCAATAATTATCTGTTTGAGAGAAGGAAGAAGAACAACGGCACGATGGCTAAGCGAAGGTCTCTCGCTCCGCTCACCGCCGCAACCGACTCTGGAGCCGACTTGCAACGCAGGCCCACTGCCGTCTTTGGGGCCAACTTGCAGCACAGGCCCTCTGCGACCGAATTCGGGGCCGACTTTCAACGGAGGCCCACAGCGACCGCCCTTGGGGCTGACTTTCAACGGAGGCCCACTGCGACCACCATTGGGGCTGACTTACAACGCAGGCCTACAGCGACCGCCATTGGGGCTGACTTTCAACGCAGGCCCACAGCGTTCACCATTGGGGCCGACTTTCAACGCAGGCCCACAGCGATCGCCTTTGGGGGTGACATTCAACGAAGGCCTACCGCGGTGGGGATCGTCGTACCTCCGTTAGAAGTGCCACTGGCTAAGGTCTACGAAGAGGACGAGGAAGAGTTGCAAGATCTCTTCAGGCCCCAGCCTGCCCAACAGGTATGCCTTCTTGTCTTGCGGTTGTGCATAGGCACCATTTGAATCTTTAGTTAACAGTGCCTAGTGAGTAAAAGAGCGTATGTAGCAACAAACGGTTACCGTTTCCTGCTTAACTGTGACAGCTGTTCACGGGACGCTCTCCGCCGCAGACCGAGCGTAGGTCTTCCTTGCGGTCATGTGAGGCCTCGCACTTACTTGCAGCGTTTGACTCGCATTTCCAAAAAACCTTCGTTGTTCTTTGGTGAGACGATCGGTCGCGAGACGCCGCCAAACCCTTCGAAACGCCTCTCGGACACACACTGCTACTCTCTGTAGAGGTTAGAAATATCGTATGTGTAAAGAAAGGCGCTGGTGGTCGCACTGTGGGTGGACACATGGACCGCATTGTGAAGGAAAGAATGAAGGAAGGAGTGAAAGGGGCAGAGATTAAAAAAAGAGAATGTCTTATGCAGTAGTCGCACGCGTGCAATGAAGAGGGAGCAGAGGTACTCGTTTATGTCGGTGTGTGTGATCCGGATCAGTGCTCAGGCTTGGCATTTATTAGTGCGCAGTGCTCATCTTTATCAACGCTCGAGCTTAAATTCTTGAAATATGAAATGCTTAACTATAGCCAAGGCTTCGAACAGCAGAAAAGACCACCTAGGCGCGGCCGGTCATAATGAGCGTGCCAGCATAGGATCAGACGAGACGCATATCTCAATGTGTGGATATGTTATGTTTTGCCGGGCTAGTTGCGTGTTCCACCAGGCATCGGGTCCAGGAGCACCGCCGCTGTGCCGACGGAGGAGGGGACGTGGGCCGGAGATGGGGAGTAGAAGAAGTAAAGGAAAAACTGTATTCACATATTTACAAAAATTATTTACAAGCAATGACAAACAGGGTAAAAGCTGAGAAGTCTCAGGGAAACGCTGAGGGAATCGCTCCTCGATGAACGCGTCGAGCGCTTTTAATAGTTCCTCCCGAGGTCTTCCCGCCTTTTTCGACCAATCGAAGGACTTCGTCCGGGTGCTCCTTAAGGGCGTTCCCCGCTTTATCGTCTTCCTCGGCTGAGCCACTTGGATAAAGTTTCCTGGAAGTGTCCTTTTCGGCCAGGAGGATCCCATATCTTCTTTCAAGGAAACGCCCAAAGGCGAACACCTACAGCGGCGTCACCCCGCTTCTGTCTTCCACGGCTGAGTCACTTGGATACCCGGAAGTGTCCCTTCCGGCCAGGTGGATCCCATATCTTGTTTCAAGGAAACGCCCAAAGGCGAACACCTGCAGCAACGTCACCAGCGCAGTTGACAAAAGAGCGAGGTGCGGTTGAATGGCAGACGCTCGTCTCTGCACATGGCAGCAGGCGTTGAGTCATGTCACCCTGGCAAATGTACACACAAGGTCGCAGGGTCAATACTGCTGCGTTGGGTGCAGTTTAAGGGGAAGTCGGGAAAAACACGTCGTGGCAGTTAGGCAGAAGTGGAGGTACGTGGAATCAAGGAGTCGTATCCGTCCCTCATGTCCGGTTCCACCTTTCTTTTCAGGAGGTCGCATGGGAGCGCGTGCACGGAGAAAGCCCACTTTCGCAGAACCACGCACTGCCTCTGGGAATGGCCTATGTGGATACAGATGTGACGGGAACACATAAAGAGAGTTAGGGGGGGGGGGGTATAGTCACAACAGATGTAGTTTCGAGGTGTGTTGATGATCGGCATCGAAATTGCAATAACCTCCCACTCGTGAACTACCTCGTCAGAAGCCATCTGTGACTTTTGGTATCGGACAAGGAGGGAAGCTTCGTAGTCGTACCACAGGGCAATTTCCCGTGAAGGCGTCTGCAGCGTTTGCTAACAACTTGGGCCAAGTGTCTGTAAAAGTGGGCAAGAAAAAAAAATATCTCCGCGTGCAGCAACGGCTCTTCGCCGCTGTGAAGTGTTCTGTGAGTGTAAGTCTGGACGTTTTCTGTGGAATGAAAACCTACAAGGTGGGACCTCCGTCTAGGGTCAACATATCTAGAAGAATGCACAGCAATCCGGGGTGTCAAGATACTTACAGCCAACTTGGGCTCACTGGACGTCGACGACCCTATTCTGGTTTTTTCTAATTCGTTCCAAGTTGTCACCTTCCTGCGAGATTATGATTTCAACAGCACACGGGCATTCGGCGTAAACATCGAGAATATGGATATGACAGCCAAAGTTTACGGGATGCGTGTTCTCGAAAAAAAATGCAGTCATTCCTCACAACTGGTTTACCTGGTATAATTAACATTTCTGGTGGTTGTGACAGAAGCCAACAGCTTTCGTGACTGCGTTCAATTTATTTTTTTTCTGCACAACCTCCTCCCTGAAAACTTTTTGCTGCCGATAATGGTATCCTTCGAAGTATAAGAGAAATTTCAATTCAATTAGGATGGTCAAAGCACAGGAAAACGACGTACCGGCCTTCACGGCAAGAAATGGTCATCAACGGGAAGCTTGTTCAAACTTTTGGTTTTTGATCTTAGTTAGACACTAAGGAGGAGAGGAGGTTGTTCTCGCAGGGGGGCGGGCTTCTGGATTCCGTTCGCGCTTGGCTCTACTCCTCAGTGAAATTATTATTTTTTCAGCAACAGTTCGAAAAAAAAGATCTTTTCTAGGATCGGAGTAGCGATTTGTAGGTAGCACACTGCCAAGAGCCAAAATTGGGAAGATTGATTACTATCTGGTGTTCGCGGGAGGCTGTGATTTTAATGCGCTTGGCCGACGTTTTTATAGTTCCCAAAGAAGCCAATCATACTTTGCCCTTCGCGTTTAAGATTCCAGAAAATGACTACCAAACGTTTAGGCACTTTGATCAACAACGTTTGCGTTGAATATCCAAGCCTTGCAAGGTCATTGAATCGAAAATAAACTATAAAGTTCTGAGCAATCGAATCTCATTAAACGCGGCATTATTGTCTCGTGCCCCAAGACGTTCCCCAAGACCATGAGCGAAAGATTACTGGCGCATACCGATTGACCAGTTGAAGGCAGGGTACTTACAGTTTCTTCTCGCGCAAGCTTGGGAGAAGTCGCAGTGGGCGAAAGGCGCACCTTTCGGGTTAGAGAAGGGTTAGGGTGCCACGAAATACGCCACAAGTTTTTTTGCCTTGCGCCATAGGGGTTGCGTATACAATACATATTTCCTGTAACTGAGCTTCATGGCCGCGCATGCCGGCCCTGAAGCTCGCCTCTAACACACCCTACAGCTAGGGCAGCAACTGCTTGCCCACACAGGGGTACTTGTCACTGCTGCCGCCAATACCTTGCAAGTGACTCCCTGGGAGGACATTGCTATCGTGGACTCGAAGCCAGTGCCGTGAAATATGGGCCCAGACGACCCGCAACGCCGCGCAGTTTTCGCGTCACGGTACGCGGACGTCAGCTGCATCACCAGTCGACGTTGAGTGTATGTACTGCGACACGACAGTTGACTCATTCCGGGTGGAGGATCGGTCACTTACGACGCTGTGCGCCCGGGTCGCACCGATGTCACCCTAGCGACGGTGCCCACTGTTGAATCATTGGACGCCAAGGAAGTCGAGCTGCGTGACTTTGCCTTGGCTGTAAAGCGGGCCTCAGACTAATATACTGTCTCGCCGGCTGCCCTCCGAGCATTCAAATCGCACCGCCCATTGTCATCCCCTGTCCGTATGGTGAAGAACGCTTGCCAAGCTGTCGAGACAACAGATCAGATTGTGGCTAACAGGTGAGTATACGGGAACGCGGGCACCAAGGGCAACGAAAGGGCCGGTGGGGCAGTCCTTTAGGCTTCATACAACCGCGCTTGCTCAGGAAGCCCACTTTTTGCAGCCACTCCCCACACCATCCGTGTAGCCCCGTACGACCCGTCTCGGGCCATGCGCGTGGCAGCAGGAAATCGTCGTGAGGAGATGAGACAGGCGTTACTACTTCACCCATTGACCCAATATCGGACGTAATACCGAGAGCAGGGCAGGTGCTGCTAAACCGTCTTCGCTCAGGCTTCGTCCTCACTCCGGAAGTTATTGACCGACGACAACGGTACAGGTCCCGAAGAAGTGCCCGTACTAAAACCCCCTGATCTCGACTCACTGAAACATTGACACCCCGGCCCCGGGATCTTAACAGCAAGCGCAATGCGAGCCGGCACCCTGCTGCCAGCACCGGGATCTCACTGATAGGCCTATTGCAACCCATTTGATCTTGGAGTGTCGAGCTCACGCCGGGTCTGGGAAACACCACCTCGGCTGTACTCTGGTTTCGTCACTGGGCGGACTCTCTATCTTCAAGGACGGTGCTAGACTCGCTCCTGGTTTTGCCAAGGGCTCAGGTCTTTACACCGCCTATAACACACTTGTTTTCATCTTCCTCCTTCCTTTAGGCTTAAGAGCCACCCCCTCTAAATTATTATACCATCACTCACTCGCTGTAACCGAGTTTACGGGGGCCAGACGGGGCGTTTCTCAAAGTGTGCCATGAGAGTGAAATAACTTACAGAATAAAAAATATTGTGGATGGCATTTGGTAGGCACTCTTAACAAGAGCATTTTAGAGAGGAGCTCTTAGGCGTCCGTTTCTGCGTTTCGCGGCGTCGCCGTTGTCCGTTGTGACCAGCTGTGAACACCCTTTAAGGTGTGAAAGCAACGGAGCGGGAGTTTGGAAAGGAGAAAGTAAAAGCGCAACCTCCTCCCATCCTTAGCAACCGGCGGGCCAGTGGGGGGGGGGGGGGGGCGCAGCTGTGCATAGCAACCGTGACGTCACACAGTAGCGGTAGAACGAGCGCGCGCGCCTCGGCGGTGGCAGATGCACCGCCGCTCTTTCGCCAGACGTCTCGTTGTAGTCGAGTGAGTGAGACGCATGGCTCCGAAGCAGCCCCAGTGATTCCACGCCAAGCGGTTCAGGGAAGCGTCAGTGGGTTGACCACAAGGCTTTCGCCAAGCACACTTTAGAATTTCCAAAGTGTCTTCGGTATTTTTTTTCAGGAAAGGAAATGTGCAGTATCTGTCTTACACATCTCGGTGGAGACCTGAACCAGTGGGAAGGCGCGTAACTGACCTCTTGAAACAGTGGACACCTCAATCGTGCTTTAAAGGCCTACTTGACCGAAACTTTGCTTCGGCTAATTTTGCGCTCGATATAGTGTGCATGTTATTAACAATATCTATATTTAATATTAGGGCTGTGAAGCGTCTAGAATTTTAGTTAGAAGCGTTCAAAAACCTCTGTAGCAGACGACGCAGACCCCTAGCGGTGTGCTGGACAACTAACAAACCTGACCGGAAATGACGCACATTTGAGACACCGGCATCGCCGGCTCGCCAGTTTCAGGCGTTCTGAAGTGAGTGCGCGCCCCTTGTAAGCTCTTCTTCTGGCGCGTTTCTGGCTGTTTTCACCGCGAAGCTCGATGGTATCCGAGGAAAATAAACTGCTGGCATCATGTAGACGAAGTGCATGGCCGCGGAAGGGAATACGAGGAATGCGGAAAGCACCATGTATACCTCTCGGCCACTGCCCTTCACTCCCGATCTCGAAAGCTGGTGTCAGCGGTCTGGAGCTCAGGTTTTAACGTGAATTCCCCTCTCTTCTTCAAAAAAGATAATGGTGGGTGACTGACGCTTCTGCCTCGCGCTAACCCCTTTTGTGGGTTGGACTTTGTCAATAGACCTGTCCCGGTCTACATCATGCATCAGAGCACCTACGTCTTTCTGGCTCGATCGGCAAAGCATGCCACGAACCGAAGGCTTCGAGGCGTCTCTAATCGGGAGAATAAAGAGAAGGGAGGAACCGCTTGTCACAAGCTAGCTAAGCCGGTCCAGAAGTTAAAGTGGACGGCTTTGCTCATCGAGCAACGCCCTTTTGACGGCACGTTATTTACGCCAGGAAGAAGTCTAGGAGAGGTCTGCTTCGTCTGAAAAGGAATCAACATATGCACACCCGTTTATTGCAGGTACAGCTCTGCCCACTGGGCAATAATGTCGTCGTGCGCCGAGTGTATCTGCTGCCTCGAAGATTTGCAGGCCGGGCTGAGAATCCTGGAAGGCCACACAAGCGTTACTGAAAACGTCGACTTTCTTACTGCCTCACGCCATTCACACTTGAGGTCGATTACAGGAAGCTTCAGCGTTACCATTCGAGACGCGTCTCCAAGACCCCAGGGAACTGCACGCATGTTATTTGAATGATAATCTTTTCAAAGAATTTTGATTTTATTCAGTAGGGTAAGGGTGCGGGCTAGTTGGTGATCCATAACATATAAATACCATAACAGATAAATATCAAATTTATATGTTTGGTCAGAGACACCTACGGTAATTTGCGCGGTGGGCGTATGCGGTCGACTGGGGTTCGGCAACCACGTCGTTCTGCCCAGCTGTGTGGTTTGAAAAGATTAGAAAAACCTTTCCGTCCCTGCAGTACACGGGCTTTAAGTGGTTCTAGGTAAATACTGTAGTGAACGCAACGCTGTGGCAACGCAGCGCTGTTCATTTGAATCGACATGTATTTCGCAACGCGCAGTGGCTTGCCCGACCGAGGCGCGCAAAGATGAACCAGCCCACCATCCGCACCGCACTGATGCCACGGTCCTCGAAGAGAAAAATGTATATTTATTTTGCAAAACAAATTTTGCTTCTGGCATATTCTTTCGCTTAACGCAGCACTTAATTCTCTTCAGCTCTCTTTTTACACATCCATCTGTTTTTATTGATTTAACTGGCGTTCACAGCACCTGTTCCAAATTTATGTGCACAGGCAGGAATACCTTTCAACGGGGGAGAAAAATGAGAAGGAAAAGGAGAAGGCAGGTCATTTTTTTTTTATCAAGACAACAACCATATTGCACGCACAGCAGAGCGCACATGTGCTGTTGGCACGCGCGTGCCCGCTCAAAAAAGCCGACTTTATAATACAAGTACTTCTACTTGGCCTCCATTTGAATATGCTTCCTTCCTCCGCTATATCCGAACTTTGCACAAGCTGTAATCGAATACTGCCAGGCAAACAGCGCTCACAAGCATTGCGGCGCGATCATCTTCACTGAGGTTGAGCCAGGACTTTTCTAGTCTACTACAGCAAATAAAACACGTTTAAAACTTTTTCTAGGGCGTTTCATCCGTTTCAAGATGTGTGTTTTCACATATAACCAGTATTTATCGCACAAAGTGCTGCATGCGCTGCCGCTACCAGCGCTTTCCTCGAGCCGCAACGAGCAGACGCCCGAACCCGTCCGGAGTACAGTCTCAAACATGCGTCACTTCCGGCGGGCGGCAATGGCACCCGTTTTTCCAGTTTCGGTATTGAAAACTCCGATTTTTGGGTGCCTTTTTCACCGTAACTGCTTGAAACTGGAGCGTAATGTTTTGTGGGTAGCATAATACGGGGGTGTACTATGAAAAAACAACCTTTTTACGGTTTGAAAAATTTCGGTCAAGTAGGCCTTTAAGCTACGTGGCGGTAGTGACAGATGTGCGCTGTGTATCGTATCGCAACCTGCGTGCGCAAGATAGCGCTGTGCCCTCGCCCTGACTTGATATTGTGTCCCCTCTTTCTTAACCCCCTTGCCACTATTTCTCTTTAAATATGCTCGCTGAATAAACAGCACGGCATTGTTCCCTTCACACTGGCATGCGTCACTTCACTGGACAACGAGACGAAACATGGTGTCAGAAGTGGGATAAGGCTCGGCCTAAGGAACGCCCCTGCACCTAGGACCTGGAACGGCTGCCGGCGGCGTGCTGCTGGAAGCAAGAAATGGAGCGCCTAAGGCCGCCAGAACCACTGCGTCTAACAGGAGACGGCGGTCGAAGTTGGAAGTTGTTCAAACAGAAATTTGAACTCTTTTTGCAAGCAATGTCCAGTTCCAGCAAGCCAGCATCAGAAGCAGAAAAAACCACTGCCAGCAAGCCAGCATCAGAAGCAGCAAAAACTGCACTCTTCCTTAGCGTGGCCGGTGAGGATGCAATTGAAGTGTTCAATAATTTTTTGTTTGCCGACGGGGAAGACAGAGAAGACTACGCCACCGTCATTGCGAAGTTCGAGGAATACTGCGTCGAGCAACAGAACGAAGTACACGAACGGTATGTGTTTCGTTCACGGATCCAAGGCGAAGCAGAGCCATTCGAACAGTTCCTTCGCGACCTAAAAAAGCAGGCCATGAATTGCAACTTTGGGACAAGTGCAGACGATATGGTTCGCGACCAAATTGTATTCGGCACGAACTCTCCAAAACTGCGAGAAAAAATGCTGCGGGAAAAGAAGCTAACTCTGGGAAAAGCCGTAGATTTGTGCAAGGCGGCAGAAACATCAGCACGTCAGAACGAGTTCTGGAGTCGAACAAAGAAACTGTCCGAGATCAACGCTGTCTCTTCGAGTAGAACCGGAGTGAAGCTACAACAGCTCTCGAGGCGAGTTTCCAGGTGCAGTCGATGCGACCGCACTCACGCCCCACGACAGTGCCCTGCCTATGGCAAGACTTGCTATTCGTGCAGCAGGCCCAACCACTTCGCATCGTGCTGCAGAGCGAATGCCCACGTTCAAGAAGTACAGCACGAAGGTGACGATTTTGACGTTCTGGACATAGCCATTGGCAGTGTCATAAGCAACCGCGACTGGTGTGTGAAGGCCAAATTTGGCGGCAAGGAGGTGACGTTCAAGGTCGACACTGGCTCCCAGGCGAATCTTGTACCTATGTCACTCTTTCGGACGTTAAATGCAGGTGCACTGAAGCCCAGTGGTGCCGTTCTGCGGTCGTACGGAGGTGGTATCATCAAACACTGCGGCACGTGCTCAGCGCCGGTGCAAGTAGGTGAACGAAAAATTTGCACTGAATTCTTCATAGTCAAGAAAAACCACCAGGCCATCTTGGGACTTCAAGCCAGCGAGCTGCTAGGTCTACTTCGCCGCACAGTGGACACCGTCACCTCGACCTCTTCTCATGAAGTGGCTAGGGAGTACCCTGGGCTCTTTCAAGGAACTGGGTGCTTACAACGTGAATACAGGATACTGCTGCGCAAGGACGCTGTGCCCGTCGTTCAAGCTGCTCGGAGGGTGCCCATTGCCTTACAGGAGCCATTGCGTACTGAGCTACAGCGAATGGAGAAAGAAGGAATCATCAGAAAGGTCAGCGACCCAACCGACTGGGTAAGCCCACTAGTCATTACACGCAAGAAAGACGGAAAAATGAGGGTGTGCATGGATCCGAGAAGGATCAACGATAGCCTGAAAAGAGAGCACTACCAGATGCCGCGTCGGGAAGATATCGAGGCGGAGTTAGCGGGAGCTAAGTTCTTTTCTCGTCTAGACGCAAATGCGGGCTTTCACCAGATCCCGCTTGAGGAGCGGTCGTCGAAACTTTGTACGTTCGCAACGCCCTTCGGCCGGTACTGCTTTCTCCGGCTTCCTTTCGGGCTCGCGTCCGCCAGCGAGGTGTTTCAAAAGGCGCTGAATGAAGTCTTTGACGGTGTTCCTGGAGTACGGGTGTACGTGGATGACGTTCTCATTTGGGGCACTACCAGAGAAGAGCACGATGAACGACTAAGATGTGCACTAAAAGCAGCTGAAGCTGCAGGCCTGACATTCAATGTTGCAAAATGCGAGTTTGGCGCCGAAAAAATAGCATTTTTAGGCGACGTGATCAGCAGCGAAGGAATAAGCCCTAGTCCGGCCCTGGTCGAAAGCGTAAGGAACATGCCAAAACCACAAAACAAACAGGCAGTACACAGGTTGCTCGGGGTGGTAAATTACTTCAGCAAGTACTTGCCATCCCTAGCTCTGCGAACACCAATTCTCCGCTCTCTTCTAAAGAAAAATGTTTTATTCGAATGGACGGCCAATCACGAGAGAGTGGAAAGATATATGCGACGCGCTCACCAAGGCACCATTACTCGCAATTTTTGACCCACAGAAAGAAACAAAAGTGACGTCAGACGCGTCACAGAACGGCATCGGTTCAGCTCTGCTACAGCGGCACGGCGTAAATTGGAGGCCAGTCGCTTACGCGTCGAAAACACTGACAGAGTGTGAACAGCGCTATTCACAGATCGAAAAAGAAGCGATGGCTCTCGTATTTGGCTGTGAGAAGTTTGACCACTTCACATACGGTCGCCCAGTCTTGCTTGAGAGTGACCATCAGCCGCTAATAAATATATCAAAAAAGGCCATAGCAGACATGCCGCCGAGATTGCAGCGGTTTTTCCTGAGACTGTTGAAATATGATTACGCTCTAACATTTGTTCCGGGTAAACAGATGCAGTTGGCAGACATGCTCTCAAGGTCGGCGGGTCCTGCTGACATCAGCCACTCGGAGACAGAAGATGTTGAAGTCCATGCCATCAGCATTTTGTCTGCACTGGTGAGTGACAGAACAGCTGCACTACTTGCGCGTGAGACGGGAGCTGATACCTATCTCAAAGTGGTGATGCAGAACCTCGCAGACGGGGTCACGGTTGAAGGTCCGCTCAAATCTGTGGCTGCTGAACTTTCAGTAGTGGGTGGAATACTGTTTAAAGGAACGAAGGTCGTTATACCTCGAAGCATGCGGGCCGAGACATTGAAACGCATTCATGCTGGGCATCTTGGCATTGCGAAGTGCAGAGCAAGGGCAAGGCAGCTGGTGTACTGGCCAAACATCAACAGTGACGTTGCATCGATGATTGAGGGTTGTTCAACCTGCAGAAAGTATGCTTATAACCAACCATCAGAGCCACTGATGCTCCGCGCCACTCCAACCCAAGCCTGGTACCGCGTTGGTGTCGACATATTTCAATATGGCGGAAAATACTACCTCATTGCTTACGATGCCATGTCGAATTTTCCAGATGTCGAGGAGCTCTGCGACCAAACGGCATCCGGCGTCATCGAAAAACTTGGGGCCATGTTTTCACGATTCGGAATCCCGATGGAGGTATGCACAGATAATGGCCCACAGTTCTCCAGCCATGAGTTCGCTCTTTTCGCTGAGCTGTACGACTTCAAACATGTTACGTCAAGCCCGATGTTTCCTCGGTCCAATGGGCTGGCCGAAAAGGGAGTGCAAGTAGTAAAGCGTATCCTCAAGAAAACCACAGAGGCGAATGAAAACTTTTGGCTTGGTATGCTCAATTACAGATCAAGCCCATTGGAAGACGGCCGGTCGCCCGGCGAACTGCTCCAAGGGAGGACCCTGCGCACGACTTTGCCAGACTTTCGACGTCAGGCTGTTACACGGGTCAAGAAACATGAGCAGGCGAGTCACGCCACCCGATGCCTGGCCCCACTTCAAAAAGACGACGTCGTGCGCATTAAGGGGACAACGTGGGATCGCAAGGCCAAGGTAACTGCAGCGGCAGCTCCTCGCTCCTACTACGTGCAAACCAATGATGGCAAGACGTTGCGGCGCAATCGACAACATTTACTGGCAACAAAGGAGAAGTTTGACACTGAGGCCTCAGACAGCGATGAATCTAGCGATGACAGCATTTTAGCCCGGGAAGAGTCGTCAACCCTACCACCGGCACCAGCGGCTCCGGTTATGCCGACCAGAGACACCAGTCCGGAGCCCCAGCAACCCCGCCGGTCCGCACGTGTGAGAAAGCCGCTTGACCGCCTTCATTACGACGAGAACTTCAAGCAAATCAGCCACCAGCGTTAAATGTGCTGCGAAAAACTGTGACGGAGGAGGATGTATCGTATCGCAACCTGCGTGCGCAAGATAGCGCTGTGCCCTCGCCCTGACTTGATATTGTGTCCCCTCTTTCTTAACCCCCTTGCCACTATTTCTCTTTAAATATGCTCGCTGAATAAACAGCACGGCATTGTTCCCTTCACACTGGCATGCGTCACTTCACTGGACAACGAGACGAAACACGCTGCATGCTTTGGCATTGACAACGTTGTTCCAGAAACGCTGCCACTTGCCAGGATGGCAGGGTGGGTGGGGACTTTAATGTAGATATAAAGACAAGTGGGAATTTCTTACGGCTCATGCGGGAGAACATCTCATTCCTCTCGCTCGTAACGGCTCCCACAGCTGTGAGAACATCGCGAAATACTTGCGCAGACCTCGTCTTTAGAACCAGGCATTGGTGCAGCAAAAAGAGCATATATCTATCTATTTCTCCGTCCACAAAGCGTCCTTCATGACAATCAAGAACTGTTAGTGGAGTGTTTTTTGAAGAAGGAATATGTGTGAAAAATAATAAGTTGTCTGTAATTTTACATACATGTTGTGCTCGAATTTTTTGCCTCCATCTATCGAAAAGCTGGAAGAGCTGATGAGATGAGCTAAAATTTCGCATTAGGAAGTACCGTAATCGTCGGCAATTTTTTTTTTATTCCTCAAGAGGAAAGCGTACAATTGCTTTGTCTTGCGGGTACTAACCTAAAATGCGGAAACGTAGAGGCTGACGAAAACGGTTTAGCTTAATCAGAGTACAATACATTGCGAACAACGAAAGAGAAAATCATTGGTGTAAAGTTAAAGAAAAGCAGATAGCTGAGTGGGTGAGGGAAAAATGCGAGTTAATTATTTCTAGGCAAAATCAAGACGATGAAGTGGCCGTGTGCAGGGGATCTAGTGAGAAGGAAGGATATCACGTGGTAACGTCACGTCACGTGGTAACGAAGTGGATTCCAAAACAGGGCAAGTCTAGCAGAGAACCTACAAGGGTCAGGTGGGCGGATGGAGCTAGAAAGTTTGCGAGGATAAATTACAGGAATAAAGGATGGCAGGGTAAATTGGAGAAATGTGGGAGAGACCTTTGTCCCGCTGTGGGCGCAATGAGGCTTCTGGTGATGGTGATAACGATGCATTTAAAAATATGGTTTTAGCTGCTTTAACAACCAGAGAATATTGGGGTCATGAAAGGGTTCAGTAGCGTAAATTATGACTACTGCCTTAGCTTATTATTACAGATGAACGGTTTTTGATTGAAGTACACAAAATTAATACGCTGGCCTGTTCGCGTCGCAGGGTCGAGGTGTGAAATACTCGCTGCTCATTCTCACCATCATAATCCTGTCCCTCATCGGGTTCGCTCTGCTGCTCTTCTACACGTTCAACGACGAAGTTGAACACACGACGTCAAGTCTGATGCCGACTCTTCGGTACCCGCGAGGACCGGAGAGACCACCGTTTGCGGGCGGCGGCAACTCCACCACTTCCAGACTGTCAGGGAATCGTCTGGTGGAGGCCGTTGAAGAGTATGATACAACTGACGCCGACACGGGGGAGAGAGACTCGGAGAGCATGCTACCACCTAACTCGCTACCTGAGGACGACGCGGATCGCTAAATCGCTTAGTGTACGCAATGCTTGCTACCAGTGGGTACCTGCTTTGCTACTTGCACTTAATTTGGTCTCCAGAAATTTATCGACACACACTCACTGTGCAGAAAAACTAAAAGAAAACTAGATTGTCCGTACTGTTGACATTTTTTCCGGAATGTCTCGTGAGTACACATATGCAGTTCATGCGCGAACCGAGCACGCTTGAATGAAAACATTTGTGTGCGGTGAGAAATGAAGAGCAGTTGCATACAACGTCAGTGCTTTGCTTGTGGCTTACCTCGAAGGGATCGGATTGCGTACCTGCCTTGGAAGCTACAAATTTTAGAACGAAGCATGTGAAAAGATGTCGGCAATAAATTGTATATATTAATTATGTTCTTATGATCCTTTTGCTAGCATTAAAGTTCATAAACTTAAAAGTCCATAAACTTAAAGCGCATTGATTGAAGACCACCGCAAAACGGCATGTAAAATTCAGAGCACTGCAAAAAAGAACATTACATGCGGTATGTAATAAAAAGCGAAATTGGAGCTTGATATGTTGTCGGAGCTGCGGTCGCCATTTGCTGCACAGAGGCCAGAACGTTGTGCATCGCCTGGTCTGTAGACAGTCTATAGACTTCTTATTGACTTCCCATAGATATTGCTTTTTGTCTATTAGCAGTCAATAGACTTTGTATAGACAAAAGTCTACTGAAAGTGTATGGTTATAAATCTATAGATTGTCTATAGACTGTCTATGGCACTTGCATTGCCTATAGACTGTTCTCTAGGATTTGTCTATAGACAATCTGTAGACTTTATAGACAGAAGTCTATAGACACTCTACAGACTGCCTAAATTTTTTTTGTATGGGGAAGCCCAATAATAGTATGAAGAAGCACGTGATAGGAAGTCATTAAAGCATAACTAGCAAACCCAACATATTAAATACTAAGTAAAATGCTTAGGGGAATCCCCCAAGGTGGAGTACATTTGTAAAAGGGAGTAATTACTCTGAGATCCACCCGAGCGCAGCCGAGGCTGCAAAGGAAAACTATACAGCTTTCTCAGAAACTTCTTAGTTAAAGAAATATTCGCTCTGGTCTGGGGTTCATACCCGGGACCACCGCTTCACCGGAGCAGTCGCTCTACCAACTGAGCTAACCGAGACAGCAAGCTCATGGTAGGGCGAGAGCGAATTGATCAATTACTCGAAGTGGGAACTACGTTAGTCAAATGTTTAGGGGAATCCCCCAAGGGGGATTACGGCTACGCTTGGGTGGATGTCAATGAGTAATTACTCCTGTCGTGTCCGGTCGCTGTGTTGAATGCAGCGAAAGACGCACACGGTACTTTTAGACTTCGTTTATTTAAAGCCGATGAGGGTGCGACCAGCGTCGACCGAGGCAGGAGCCGAACTGGCCGCCCGAAGAAAGGAGGGAGCTGAGAAGCGTCCACGGGAGGGAGTGGCTTCCCAGAACAGGAGGAGGGTGCGGGGGCGCACCGTGGGGGGGCATCTGGTGACAGCGTGCGACGAGGGGCAAGTGTCGTTAGGAGGAGGATTGAGTGGTCGTTAGGAGGAGGATTGAGTGGTCGTTAGGAGGAGGATGCGAACTGTCGTTAGGAGGGGAATGCGAGTGGTCGTTAGGAGGGGGCGCACACACACAAAAGCAATATGGGGACACAACACTTCCTTCCCCCTTAGAAAGTTGCCTGGTATCGTGCAGGGGGTCGGCGCTCACGCGTGGAGGCGCGCTGGCTTTGTGCGCTCGGGGGAGAAACACTTGTAGGCTGGCTGTTGTTCGCTGTGTCTCCTAGGTCTGTCCTGGGCGAAGTCTCTTCTTCCGGGAAGGGGTGCCAGGCTATGTGGGAAAATGGTGCACGTGTTCTCTCCGCTGGCGGACAGCTCTCAGACGGCGTCGTAAATCTACGCAGCTGGTTGAGATGTCGGCGTGCTACTGTGCCATGTATGTTGACGAGCCAAGAGCGCAGGCCTATGCGTCTGACAATTGTAGCTTCCTCCCAGCGTGGCTTTTTCAGAAACTGTCGGGCGAGGACGCGCTGCCCCTCATTAAGCGTGCCGCAGCGCGGAATTGCTTTTTCTTCCCGGAACGTATCTGCCTTTGGCTCGGGGAGGATGGCTGTGAGCTGGGTTCGCATTTCACGCTCGAACATCATTTTCGAGGGGGTCTCGCCTGTTGTGCTCTGAACCGTCGTGTGCTGCTTGAAGAGAAAGCGCGCAAGGCGGCGCTGCAGCGAGCCTGTCTGATCTCTTTCAAGGGCGCGTTTTAGCTCGGCTACGTAGCGCTCGGCTTGTCCGTTTGTCGCTGGGTGGTAGGGGGCCGATGTAACTGATGAGATCCCGTTGTCGCGATAAAACTTGAGGATCTCCGCAGACACAAACGGTGTTCCGTTGTCCGACACTACCTTGCGCGGCAGGCCGAACGTTGCAAATAGTGATCGGAGGTTGTCAATGACTGCTGCTGAAGTCGTCTGTCCCATTTGCCTTATCTCAAGCCACTTTGTGTAGGCATCTACGACCACAAGGAAAGTGCAGCCCTCAATTGGTCCTGCAAAATCAATGTGCAGTGTGTGCCATGGTGTGTCTGGCTTTTCCCATTCTTGGACAGGAGCTTTCGGCGGGGCGCTCCGGCTGCTCTGGCAAGGCTTGCATTCTCGCACCACTGTTTCGATGTCGTTGTCAATGCCAGGCCACCACATGTAGCTTCTGGCACACTTTTTCATTGCAACGATGCCCCGATGTCCGGCGTGGATGAGAGACATAGCTTGTGCGCGTAGTTCTCTCGGCATCACAACTCGGGACCCAAATATGATGCAGCCGCGATGGGTGCTCAACTCTGTAGCTCGCCTGCGGTAAGCGTCGAAGTTGTCCCCTTTGAGTTTATGCACGTTGCCTTGTTGAACAGCTGTGTAAACTAGCCGGAGAGCTGCGCACTTCTGCGTAGATGCTGCAACTGTGCCTGCTGTAAGCGGAGGTTCTGGCAGTGCTTCGAACATCAGAACGTCTCCTGGTGGAAATGGTTCGTCAACAGTTGCGTCTAGTGGCAGACGGCTTAGCGCATCGGCGTTTTGATGTTTACTGCATATCATCACGCCTAGTGGAGAAAACCAGTTTCTCCCTAGAAGGCTTGATCCTGTGCCCTTCACAACAAGCAGAGGTAGCGTATGGGTCTGGCCGTTGTAGTTAACCTGCACGTTGGCAGAGCCCAATAGTGGCAGATTCTGTCCTGACCACGTTCGCAGGTGCGTGTCGTCTTGTTGCAGGGCGGGTGCGTCAGATGGCCATGAAGTTCGGAACGTGTCCTCACTGATCAGAGTACAGGCTGCGCCGGAGTCCACCTCGAACTTAATCAGCTGGTGATGTACGCTTACTTCTGTAAAAATCTTCGGTCGCGTGCCGAGATTCATGGTGTTCAGGTCGTACAACACAGATGGTGTTGCTGATGTTGCTCCATGGAGATCAGATAGCGGCGTATTCTCTGAGGCGTTGACGCTGTGATTAGGCTGGGAAGGTGACTTTATCTTGGCAAGTCTCCGTTTCGTAATGCATGCTCTTTCGATATGCCCTCGCTTGTGGCAAAAATTACACGTGGCTGACTGGAATCGACATCCCTGGGGGTTGTGTTGGTCGTCACACCGCCAGCAGCGTTGTGCCTTTTTGACCGATTTTACAACAACAGAAGGCTTGCGCACCTGGTTGCTTGTCTGGTGTACCGGCTCGGTGTTCCGGCGAATCCCTCTCTGCTGGTGACCGGCGCTCTCCGCTCGAACGGCGATGTCGTAAGCTTTGCTGAATGTGAGGTCCTTCTCAGCGAACAGGCGCTGCTGCAGTGACTCGTCACTCAGTCCGCACACAAATATGTCGCGTAACATCACGTCCAAGGGAAGCATGGTGGTGTTAGCAGAAGAAGCTGCGTCTCCCTCCTGCCCGGTAGCTGTTGTCGACAGCGTTCCAAAATTGCAGTCGGCAGCGAGCTTCTTGAGCGCGGCTACGTAGGCGCTCACAGTTTCTCCTCCCAGTTGATCTCGTCGTTGGAAGCGAGCCCGGCTGTAGACCTCGGATGGCCTTGGGTCGTAGTGCTTTTGCAGCGCTTTTACGATGTCGTCGTAAGACACTGCCGCTGGTGTGCTTGGCTGAATAAGGGCGCAGACAGTATCGTAGGTCTGCTCCCCGCACAGCGTCAGCAGGTTGGCCCTCTTCAAGGCTGGGTCTGTGATGTTGTTAGCTTCAAAGTAGAACTGAAGGCGTCCAACCCACGATGACCACGATGAGCCGTTGAACTCTGGTATCTGATTGGGAAACCCTCGCGTAGCCATGGCTTGTCAATAGCGTTGCGTAGCGCGGGTCGAATCCACTTTCTCGTCGCCACTGTCGTGTCCGGTCGCTGTGTTGAATGCAGCGAAAGACGCACACGGTACTTTTAGACTTCGTTTATTTAAAGCCGATGAGGGTGCGACCAGCGTCGACCGAGGCAGGAGCCGAACTGGCCGCCCGAAGAAAGGAGGGAGCTGAGAAGCGTCCACGGGAGGGAGTGGCTTCCCAGAACAGGAGGAGGGTGCGGGGGCGCACCGTGGGGGGGCATCTGGTGACAGCGTGCGACGAGGGGCAAGTGTCGTTAGGAGGAGGATTGAGTGGTCGTTAGGAGGAGGATTGAGTGGTCGTTAGGAGGAGGATGCGAACTGTCGTTAGGAGGGGAATGCGAGTGGTCGTTAGGAGGGGGCGCACACACACAAAAGCAATATGGGGACACAACAACTCCCTTATTATATTCGGAAACACTTTGGTAGAATTTCTATTCATGAACCACAGAAGTTATCAGTGCGTATGGTATTCCGCTGCGCAACGCAAGGTGGCCGGTTGGATCCCGATCTCGGCGCCCGCATTTCAGTATTGGCAAAATACACAAACGCCACTACACAAGGGCGATTTCAAGGCATTAAAGAACCGTGTGTGAACTGAAAAATCCAGTACCCTCCAAAAGGGTGTACATCGCAGCAAGTAGTGTTACTTTTGAACGAAAAAATCAGAAATCACAATAGGCGCAAACTTCGGCGCGCTGGGCTAAGCGAAACAGGCTCCCGCCAAAGAAAACATAAGGAGGAACTTCGTGACCGCTAATGGAAATGCTGAAACATGGTTACTAGGGCTAAAATGCAGACAGCGAAAAGATACCAACGGTACACACGATAGACCTCAACGGAAGTTCTGAGATGTAGATGAAAGATGCAGAATGCCCATACAAGCATATGCTCGAGAACTTCGAAAATTTTTCCCTCAATACGATAGCAAGCAATCGCCGATATGTAGGCAAAACGAAACAAAATTCATAGCTTGTTGAAGCGCGTGCTTTTTGCCAGGTAAGCTATTTATTTTGTCGTAAGGGCCCATGAAGGGGTGCTCATGCACTTGTCTCCTGCTTTTTCAATACAAAAAGCCCAAAATACCTCTGTCTACCTGCTTGCCGAGCAGCTTCAGCACTCAAGTGGTGTGAAAAAGAGGTGTGCATACTTCATCTTCTTTTTTCACTTCTTTGTTCTGCACTTGCGGCAATCGGCCAGCAAATGGCCGCCTGCAATCACAGCTGTGGCAGTTGTCCGGTGCTTCCGAAATCTCGTTCTGTCACTGGACCGTCCGGCCTATATTGCATTTGCCGTAAGGCAGCGGGATAAGGTATAGCACTCCAATGTTGAACCGCGTGGCCTGCTTGATCCTGCAGGCTTTTCCTTCGTCAGAGCTGCCACCATGCAGCACATACCTGTCATTTTTAGCGCCGCTGAAAAAACGACACGAACGCTGTACTGCCACCTTCTTAAGGTGATGGGACAGGTTGCGCAAATATCGAACTGACATAGGACGCCCCTGAGGGCCATGACTGTTGCAGCCTGCTTTCTTGCCTCCATGCCTGACCTCTTTAACAAGGCTCTCAGCAACGGACTTGAGAGCGCTGTCTGGGAAGCAAGCGCTGCGCAGACGCAGAAATTGTTCTTGAACACTCGACTTGTTCCTCAGTTCACAAGATTTCTGAAGGGCGGCTCTACGGCAGTTCAAAGCTATCCCTTTCTAGGCTGTTTTCGGATAGGCCGAATTACAGCTTAGAACTGTTTTTTTAGAGCGAGGGAAATATGTCGAGCAGACTTCACGATCATTAAAGCTCATGCTGAGATTAAGGTACTGCAAGCAACCCTCGACTGGAACCTCACAAGTAAATTTAATGCACTTAGCACATGTGTTAAGGCTAAGGACCGTACAATGTGTGATTTGCTGTAACTCATGAAACTTTCAAGTAATGCAGAAAGCTGTCTTTTGATGCATTGTATCACTTGGGTGCAGTTAAGTGATTCAAACAACGCTACCGGACACATTTTATTGAAGCATCTTTTGCTGTTCAGTTTGCTGCCGTTCTGATTATTCAGCTCGGGCTATGCAGCTTGGGAAGCTGATGGGGTACAGCTAAGACATCCGTAAAGTGCTTTGTGGCGCTGCCCTCCAGTGAACTGATGAGTCATATCAGAACTACTGATGACACTCCTGTAGTAAGAGAACTTTTGCGCTGCTTTGAAACAAATCCCTCGCCCAGCTATTGCATGATGACCACGCAATACGTCGAAGCTGTGAAAAGGTGCTAGTTGTCAACATCAGCATAAGTACGACCATAGCAAGAAAATGCGAAAATTATTAAATAACACATTAAATTTCGCGGCACACAGTGTGCTAGAAGATACTCGCAAAACATTTGTACAGAACAATTTATAAATGATGCTTAAAAACTACCGCCACATTAATTGCAAAATGTGGAATCGAATTTATCATATTTGCCTTGCACTGAGTGGCCGATTTCTAATCGTTATGTGCCGTGTCACACCCGTGACACATTAAGCCGGGAAGCTTAGGCGAAATTTTAAATGCGCCAGTCTTACTGACAGCGGTGGACGATTTCAGCGATGTGTGTGGCTATTCTGCGACATCTAAGCAGAAAAATCCCAGAAAGAAAACTTCCACGGGTCGGATTCGAACCCAGGAGTTCTTCGGGGGAAGAGAGTACGGAACCGCACAGCTACTTTCTTCTTATTCAGGAACCTCATAGCCACGAGCGTTTTTGTTCTCTTAAACGTGGTAATTGATACACTGAAAATATGTTCTGTGTACACGAACTGTTTACAATGGTCTTAGGAAACGACACAAATGACGCCTGAAAAAGGCAAGGCAACAAAGTACTGGCCGGGAGATAAGGCTGAGCATATCACCAAGAGGGAGTGCTATTCCGGTTTAATGTGGTTTTTTTTCATACACTTTTCGTAGTTGAAGAATCATTTGTGAGAAATGAGATTTAGTCGAAAGAACTGTCTCACAGTGCAGGTTCATCATTCTAGTCCAATAACAAATAACGTATCAAGAGGTTCATCAACATATTGCACGCCGGTGAAGTATCGAATGGTATGAGAGGTAAAATAAAAATTCGCTTTTTGAGGTAACTTGCAAGACATCCCCGAACAAAATTACGTCCTTTCAACTGATGAAGCAATTTTCAATTGTTTCAGGATGACACAAAATGCCAAAGTTCACAGATGATACAAAATGCCCTTTTAATGAAGCCAGGTCTTCACGGGCAATATTTCCGTATGCAAATTTTACAAGAAACTTAGTATAAGGAAAAAGTAACATTTTTAACACCCGCGTAACGACATTAGTTCTGGTAATCCAAAGTAGATCGAACAGTAAATATGAGATGGGAAAATCATCGAAATCGTCTTTGTACGAGCGTTTTTGCAACACTGAAAATAACAAGGACGTTCTTGGGGGCTACAGTTGGTTGTTTTTCGAGGAAGGTTAGAAAGTATGCAAAAAGGACGAGAACAAGAGGTAAAGAAACGAAAAACATGACCGTGTTGTTGTACCCTACGCCAATGGTGTCGTGATCGTTTATTTACTTCCTGTCATCGTACTTCTGCGCAGTTTCTAGCCACGCTTGAAAGTAAATTCAATAGAAAAACCGGCTACCAGGAAACGCGCAGGGAAATATACCTGATGCATAAAACCCTATAAACATGCCGCAACACTCCGCACAAACCCGAGAAACAGCTCCTCTCACTCTCAGTCTATAAGGCGCCGCAACGCGACAGGACGATCAGCGAAAGGCAGCAGAATGGACGCGCGCTGAACAAGACATCACATGCCTACTGATTCCGATGCTGTTCGCTGCCATCAAGGCTCTTGTCCACGTCAGCCCCCCGTCACCAGGTCTCCCAGAAGTAGAACGGTCCGTAAAGTTAAAGGACGCAGTCAGTGTGAGCAGAGCATTAACTTTTTAAGCGAGGCTTGTTTACACTCCTTCTCACAACTTTCTTTCCCTTTTACATTGTGCCTAATGGCAAACATTTCGAATGAAAAAAGAAAACTCAATTTCTCTGGAAAAACGCTTGAAGTGGCGGGAGGGAAATGTGACGAAACTTAAAATGGGCAAGAAGAATTTTACGGAAAGAACACGCGTCGCAGTTCCATGAACTAAAGCGTTTTTGGGCAAGCTTTCCGTTCACGGTCGAATTTAAGGAAGAAAACCTCCTTCCCTTCTTCCGCTATTCGTAGCGCACCTCGGCGCTTGATGCCATATATTAAGGTGTTCGCCACATGAAAGTAAGGAATAAAACTGCGTGCGTTATAATTCCAGACTGACCAGGCAATCATAATTTTTAGGTAAATTTGCATTCGGCGAGGATTTTGTCGCCAAGTGTTGCGGATCTATATCAGAGAAACAGAAACCTATATTAAATGCACTGCCCGAACTAACGCTCGCTAGAGAAGTAAAGCCCCAATAAAAAAATTGGATTTAGTCCCGTCTTTAACGGTAGCAATGTTCCTCTTTGTTCGCTGTGCTGATTAAATGGGTTTTACTTTGGACTGCACATGAAACCGAAAATTTCCGTTACCCGAAATAACGAAAAAAAAAGACTGTACGTAAACTTCAATCAAGAATTATGGTTTTTTTTGAAACGAACAAAAAAAGAGCATATTAAAGAAATTCGCAAACTCGAGATTTATACTTGGAGAAAAGATGTGTTGATATGAATGCGGCGTGGGGGAGTAATAATGAGGACTCATATATATTACGGGGTAATTTGAGGGATATAGGAGATACCTATTGCCTGCATCTGACGTAATTAGGCTTGTTAAGCTCTACGTGCAGAGCCTCAACCCAAATAAAAATGGCATTAGCCGCATTGCGCCAGGAAGGTTGCAGCTGAAAGAAAGCAACGAATATGTTTGTTTCCTTATTGAGGGCGCTGACATGCATGCGCCACAGTGACGACAGTGCACAACAGCGGACGCTTAGCGCACTCTGCTGTCCTGCCAGTGGCGAGGATGTGGGCACGCTAAGGCCTCGAGCTAATGTTAGCCTTCTTAGCCCTCTGGGTTGCCTCTGCGGCGCACAGCCCAAATCCGAAGTGTTCAGTCGTAACGAATGTCACTCTCGATGCATGTCAGGAAAGCGCTGACACTAATGAGTCTACCACAAGCCTGAGGCTTACCGGCCCGACTAACGAGGTTGTCTCGACTTGTTCCTCTGTTTGCCCTGGCTTCCACACGCTCTCGAACGCGAGTGAGACAGACAGCGCCAACGCACACTAATTCGCCAAGTTGAAGCTGAAAACAGTTAGGGATGGGGTGTTCCTCTTTCTAGACTGAGTGCTGGACTGAAGGGAACAATATCGACCTCTGCGAAGCGGTACCGTACGGATCACTCATAAATGTTTCTGACGATGTAGATTCCCTGCCCCCGACTGTAAGATAAATAGCTGCGGTGTGAGCACATATACTGTTGTTTGAATGTACAAAGTTCAGAATACACGTACCCCAGCTGAACGTTTCTGGACTGGATTCGACCCTTGCGGAGATATTTCAGATAAAAAAATAAAGAGTAGTCCCGTACCTATGCCATGCAACACTATACTGTAAAGATTTTTAAATGAAAAACATTGGCTGTGGTTTGACAAATGACCATCCCGAGTAGAATTGCGGAAGCAACGGTGCGGCAATCGCCGCTGCGGCGGCATATCAGGGGGCACTTTGACTGCCTAAAGTGCGTAGAGGCAAAAGCGTTTTCCGCACCACTTTGACTGCCTATGTGGCACTGGTGACGTCACCACTGGAGGACGCCGTACATAATTAATTACTAATTAGTAAAGAATGAAAAATTACTAATTAATGACTGATTAGTGATTATTGACTAAATACTAATTACCTGCTAATTAATGACGCTTAAGCTTCGCCTTTAGGAGTGGAACGCGACAGCGGGTTGTAGCGCTGCCAGGGAGTCCATGGAACGCCACCACGAATTCGGCGCGATGCCTTCCCCTTTGAACGCAACGCTTTTTGAGGAAAGGAAATGGAGCAGTAATTCTCTGTCCTCTCGGTGGACACCTGAACCGCCGTACTGGAAGGGAGGAAGTCGGAGTGAAAGAAGAAAGAGAAAGAAGGGCCGCCATGAAGAAAATGAAAATTGTATATGAAGAAAGAAAATTACGCCGTAACTGTCTCACACTCGCTCCTCGCGCATGCGAAGACGGGGCTCTCCGGGGCTCCGCGAAATCGCTCACAACTAGCGTAGTGTTGCTTCCGCAACAAAAGGTTGGTTGGTTTATGGGGTTTAACGTCCCAAAGCGACTAAGGCTATGAGAGACGCCGTAGTGGAGGGCTCCGGAAATTTCGACCACCTGGGGTTCTTTAACGTGCACTGACATCGCACAGTACACGGGCCTCGAATTTCTCCTCCAAAGAAATAGCCGCAACAAAAGGGCTGAGGAGTCCTGCCAGGAAACGCAACATATTTATTTGCGTTCCTGCAACACCGCAGTTAATGCTTGCTAGGTGATCGTCCCACACAAACTAGTTTATTGCAGTATGTGAAGGGTGGGATTGTAGTTGTCACGGCCGTTTTTGTTTTCAGTTAGTCATTTTTACAGTTGGGGAAACACGTTGTCGTAACGATATAGATATTAGTTGTGGAAGAACGGTCGCAGTTTTCATCACAAAAGGTGGCAAAAAATAACCTGCAAATAATTCATTTGAACGAATGGGAAAAACCGCTTTCTCAATTGGAACTTTGCTGCGTGAAAATCGGAACCGTTGCTCAAAATTATATGCGCTCCAACAAGGCCACATTTCAGGAAGATCAATGCCCAGTATGAAATGAAAATTTGTAGCGGAAATCTTTCTTCAGTAATCTTCAGGTCCGCCTGTTACCGTCAAACAATATACGCGCTTCCGGTCAGGCCATTTAATTTTAATTCCGCGTTGAACCCTCTCGCAGTTTCAAATTGCAAAAATCGCCAATTTTTTATTCACATTTAATGAAACTATTTTCCTCAGTTTTCTTAAAATTTTCTCGGAAGACCTTCAGTTGCAGGCAATTCGAGAGCCACAGTGAAGTGCTGCATTATCTTCCTCTAATTTATAAAATAAATGCATAATGCAGGCCATATTCTCTTTTTTACCACTGCTGATATTGTCCGTTACTAAAGTAACGGCCGCGAGTTTGAACTCCCGAACGCGAGTCTAGCTCTTTCCGTGCTGCATCCATTGATTGACCATGTTACCACTACCATGCATATGAACGTCGATTTCAAACGTTTCCGCGCTGTTCGACATGCTTCGTCATTCGCCTTGAATCTAGAAAGCAACAGCTTTATTTTTTTTTAAATTTGTCTTTTTCCTGCGTGCCGGCGAATTTTGAACCGCTTGTGAACACGGTGTAACTTAGAAGATGAGCATGGCTGCATACGCTAGCGCTGCACGCGCCATGAAATTCGAAGAATTTCTTGATTCAATTGAATCCGCGGCTGATTTGGTCGATGACCCACGTGGAAGAGGCTGTGAGGATGCTGCTACCATATTCGAATCTAGGTGAGAGGGCAAAGAAGACTCGAGGAACCAGCCGAGAGCAGTACTGGCTGCGCCTAGGTTAGTTTCTTACTTACACCCGTTGTGATCGGCGCGGTGGCAGTTTTGAGAGGAGTATTGATGCTACCGATCTTATTTGTCTAATTTGCAGGTTTTATACATTATTTTCAGCGGAGTTCAAGCCGCTCGGGCTGCGAAGCACTCGCCCTACAGTTTCACCTATTCGCGTACCCAACTACTGGAGGTAAAGTCATTGATTTTTACCCGGAAAACCGCGCAAGCTAGGACTTTATTTATTTATTTTATTTATAGATACTGCGATTTTATACAGATCAAAGCAGGGTGGGATAAAACAAAATACAAGCATATAAACACACTCAAATTCATAACGTTTGCAGGCACTTTTCAAACAGCAGTAAAGAATTATGACTAACAGTTTCGCTATTAAGTTTGTTCCGATCAGTAATTGTCCTCGGAAAAAAAGAATATTTAAAGCAGTTATTTCGCGCGTTCAAAGGGGTTATTGTTAGTGCATGCCTTTGTCTCGTGTTATAACCTGAAAGTAAGAAAAATGATTAGAGGTATCAACTTTATAATGTCCTTTTATAAGCTGGAAGAAAAACTTTAATCGACAAACACAGTTGCGCTCGACGAGGGGGGTAACCCACTTCGCCTCATGAGGTCACTTACAGATGCCGGCCATATGAGTTAAAAACAAATCTAGCTACTTTACGCTGTATTCGCTCTAATTTATGAATGTTTGTTAACGTGAAAGGGTCCCAAATAATTATGGCATATTCTAGTAACGGACGGATGAGGGAATTGTACGTCAATAGACGAACACTAGGCGGGGATGAATTTAATGAGCGCCTCAAGAAAAGGAGTTTCCGCATTGAGTTTGCTACTACAGCGTCTATGTGTTTTGACCACGAAATGTTGTTAGTAATCCATAGGCCGAAATATTTATACTCTGTCACCTTTAATAATGATATGCTGTTAGTACCGTACAAAAAATGAAGAGGCATTTTCTTGTGTGTAATTTTCATGGAGACGGGTTTTCAAAATTAATGCACATCTGCCATTTGTTGCACCACGCAGCCACCTTCGCTAGGTCATTATTTAGACGCACCTGGTCGTCAACTGAAGACACCACTTGATACAGGATACAGTCATCCGCGTACAGCTTCACGCGGACTGCAAGATCTGCCACAATGTCACTTTTTCCAGAAGGATTTAGCTATTTAACACGTCAACATCAAAATAAGTGTGACATTTTTTTCGAAAAGCTAAAGGTGGTGGATTAAGCATGCTTTTCGCACAGGTGACACTCTGCGTACAACTGTAGCTGAAGGTGATGTTATTTTACACGAGCTCGAGTGTATTCATTCAGTTAATGGACCGAGGGTCACAAACTGCAGACGCTTGCTCCAGTTTGCAGGCGACAAACGTTTTACGCAATATGAGTTTTAGAGGGGATGGGACGGTGTAGAAATTTGTTGATGGTAGCCTAACTTGTTTTTAACTTTGAGAGCAGCCAACAGCCACAGAAACCAAGGGGCACAGGGGATTTTTAATTCATTTATTTATTTTGTGGTGTTGATCAATTTATAATATTACTGAATATGTTATTGCTTAAAGCTAATTGATGAGAAAAGCAGAAGAAAAAACAACCACATGCCGCCGGTGGGATCCGAAACCACGACCTCCGAATTACGCGTCCGGTGCTCTACCGCTGAGCTACGAAGCTCTACCGCTGAGCTACGGTGCTCTACCGCTGAGCTACGGCTGTCAAATCTTCTGCTTTCGGGGGTATATATTGGCGCGTGCTCATGGGAGCGCGCCGACGATGAAGAAGTGTGCGTGTGCCGGTGGACAAAGACGAAGTGTGTGTGTGGTTCGGACAACCATATTGTGAGTTCTCTGCTGTGCGCTGAACTTCGCTGAAACTGTGATCTGTGCCGGTCCTGTCTTCGTTACATTTTTGGTGGAGGTGCGGGGTATCCTGGAGTCGTCTGGGTCGGCTATTTCAATTGCTTGCGTCGGCGCAAACGTCACGCGCGGCTCTTGTAAATTGATAACGGCGCCGTTAGCTTGTAAAAAGTCCAGGCCGAGAATGACATCGCGCGAACAGTGAGGTAGGACAACAAAGTCACAAACGTAAACAAATCCGTCGATTGTAACTCTCCCCGTACACCGGCCAACAGGGGTAATTAGGTGCCCACCAGCTGTGCGAATCTGAGGCCCAGTCCACGCGGTTAAAACTTTCCTCAGTTCTTTTGCTAGCTCGTTGCTCATAAACGAAAAGTCCGCTCCAGTATCAACCAATGCCGTAACTGCTAAATCGTCGATATCGACCGGTAAATTCGAAGCTGCACATCCTTTCTGATCGTCACGTGTCCTCGTTTGATAGTCGTCGTCTGGTCGGGAACGCGATGGAGGATGTTCGGCTGTTCGCTCGTCAGCGGCCTTACCTCCGCAGGCCGCTGGGTCTAGTTTCCCCGGCGAGGACTCGGTGAGCGGCTGAAACGGCTTGTCGAAGGACGGGGACTCGGCGAACGATAGCGGGTAGAGGTTGGTGGGCGGTAGTCAGGGCGAGGGAAATCAATGTGAGTGTGATCCCGGCGCGTTGACAGGTGCTCCTCAATTTCGCGGGGCCGTTCGCCATTGGGCGGACTCCGCGAATCCGCGAATTCCAGCTCGACGATAAGGGCACTACCGCAAGATATGGCCAGCCTCACCGCAGTGGTAGCAAAGGGGCCGATGGTCAGGTGCCCGCCACCCGTCCGTCTTCCGCAGCCTGGCTTCGGGCAACACAGGGACAGGCGGGGGCCGCGGCTGGAAAGCAGATGCAGATGGGCGTGTGCTCCAAGGGGCGAGGTCGCAGTTCTGTCGGAGTACCGACGCGTGCGTCTGGCGCGGGGGCGTCGGTGCAAGGGCAGCAGGGGCAACAGGTTCAGGGACCACCTGCTGCACTTCCTCTCGGATAATTTGTGCTAACGACGGACACTGCGGCTGCGACTGGGCAGAGAGGCGCATTTTGTGCAGCTCTTCTTTGACGATAGATCGAACCAGCTCCCGAAGGGTGTCAGCGGAGTCGCTGGAGGCTGGCGCAAAGTCGGCAGTTGATACGGTGTTCACGGCGCGATTGTAATAGCGGGCGCGTTGTTGCAAGGTCTTTTCGACGGTAGTGGCCTCTGTTAGAAACTCCGAAGTGGTGTTAGGCGGGTTTCGCACAAGCCCAGCAAACAGTTCTTCTTTTATCCCGCGCATCAGGTGGCGCACTTTCTTGTCCTCGGCCATGTTTGGATCCGCCCTTCTGAACAGCTGTGTCATGTCCTCATAATACATTGCGACGCTCTCATTGGGTCGCTGGTTCCTTGACTGCAGCGCCGACTCAACTCGTTCCCGACGGTAGGTGTTGACGTAGGTCGCCAGCAACTGGCTACGGAACCGTTCCCAAGAAGGAAACGTTGTCTCGTGGTTCTCTTACCACGTCCGCGCCGAGTCGTCAAGAGCGAAGTAAACATTGTGCAGCTTCCGCTCCGCATCCCAGCCGTTGTACCTGGCAACGCGCTCGAACTGGTCAAGCCAGTCCTCCGCGTCCTCAAACACTTCGCCATGGAAGGTCGGCGGCGTTCGCGGCTGGAGGACCAGGAAATGAGCAGCTGAGTTCCCGTTGTCAGCCATAGCTGCCGCGTCTCCGTTGCTAGCCATAGGTGCCGCGTCAGTCCTGCGCGTCGCGGCTGTAGCCCTGGACCTAGGGGATAACGGACTGTACTCTGGTGACTGACCTTGGATTCGGCGGCTCGTACTGCGATGAATCGGAGTCAAATCCGTGTTCATAGAGAGCCTTCGGGGCACGCAGATGTCGGAAAGAACCCCGCACCTCCACCAAATATGTCACCGACAAACGGTTGAAGAAACAGACCAGGTTCTAAGTAGACGAGGTGGGTGTTTACAAATAATTTAACCTTGGGAGTGTTCACCAGCGCCACCCACGTTCTTAAGCGGCGGACGTAGCACGTCCTGACTTACCGCTGATGTGACGTAGAACGTCATCGAACGGCGAGGGTGGAAGCTGTGTGAGAACCCTCTTATGCTTCCTATGGCGTCAAGGCTGCCAGAACCGAGGCCCTCGCTAAGCAATTAAGCAAGCAAGGAAAGGGGAATGAGGGGCTCGGTATAAATATGAGAGCAGCCAACAGCCACAGAAACCAGGGGCACAGGGGATTTTTAATTCATTTATTTATTTTGTGGTGTTGATCAATTTATAATATTACTGAATATGTTATTGCTTAAAAGCTAATTGATGAGAAAAGCAGAAGAAAAAACAACCACATGCCGCCGGTGGGATCCGAACCCACGACCTCCGAATTACGCGTCCGGTGCTCTACCGCTGAGCTACGGCGACGGCTGTCAAATCTTCTGCTTTCGGGGGTATTTATGTTTACAAATAACCTAACCTTGGGAGTGTTCACCAGCGCCACCCACGTTCTTAAGCGGCGGACGTAGCACGTCCTGACTTACCGCTGATGTGACGTAGAACGTCATCGAACGGCGAGAGTGAAAGCTGTGTGAGATCCCTCTTATGCTTCCTATGGGGTCAAGGCTGCCAGAACCGAGGCCCTCGCTAAGCAATTAAGCAAACAAGGGAAGGGGAATGAGGGGCTCGTTATAAATATGAGAGAAGCCAACAGCCGTAGAAACCAAGGGGCACAGGGGATTTTTAATTCATTTATTTATTTTGTGGTGTTGATGAATTTATAATATTGCTGAATATGTTAATGCTTAAAGCTAATTGATGAGAAAAGCAGAAGAAAAAACAACCACATGCCGCCGGTGGGATCCGAACCCACGACCTCCGAATTGCGCGTCCGGGGCTCTACCGCTGAGCTACGGCGACGGCTGTCAAATCTTCTGCTTTCGGAGGTATTTTTGTTTACAAATAACCTAACCTTGGGAGTGTTCACCAGCGCCACCCACGTTCTTAAGCGGCGGACGTAGCACGTCCTGACTTACCGCTGATGTGACGTAGAACGTCATCGAACGGCGAGGGTGGAAGCTGTGTGAGAGCCCTCTTATGCTTCCTATGGCGTCAAGGCTGCCAGAACCGAGGCCCTCGCTTCCTGTCTCATAACTCCATAAGATATTGGAACTCTGAGGGAGCGTTATGGCGTGATTTCCTTGAGTATAGTCTTAGATAATTTTGCACGAAAGGGGAATCATGCGCGGGAAGCACTTAAAATTTTGCATCGAGAAAAAATAGGTTGCATTAAGCACAAGTTCTATAATTCAGATAAAAAAGTGAGATCGTTCTGTAGAATGCAGACATCATTAGTGCCGTTAAGCCAGGAAAAAAAAATATGCAAATCGAGGTTTAGTTTGCTTAGCTTAGGAAAGAGTTAACACCGTATTTTTGAAAGCATTCGCGAAATCGAGAGAGGTGCAGTCAGATAATGAGGGGCGATTAAGAATAATTTGGAGTTTATGTGTGAATGATGCTAACTGTGGTTCACAGGATAGACGCTTACGGAAGCAATGCTGGGTTTTAGTGTAAAATAACTGAATTCTAAGAAGTGTGCATTCCCTTCGTAAAATATGTTTAATGCTTCGCATTTTGCGGAATGGTTCCTAATTATGTACGGCTACTATCCAACAGAGAAAGTTTTTTTTTGCTTAAAATAAAACAGAAAAGTTTGCATATAATTCATGTGAAGAGATTGAGGCTGTAAAAAATTTTGTGTGGTTCTGCATGGTAATAAATTTGTGATTTCGCAAAATTGAAAAAGCGACATTTTTCATATTTCGTTATATACGATTTCTTGCCGAGAGAACTAGAGCGTTTCTTTGAAAATTAAGGTTCATTCTTTCGTGTCAGCACATTTTCTCTGCACATATAGACGCTTCATTGAAAACAAAAATAATCACCTCGGCTTAGTGCCTATCTTAATCTGAGAACGCATATTATTTTTATTTAGGGCCATTTACATACATACAAATAATATCACAAACATTTTCCCTTTTGCCGAATTTATTACACGAGCAACTTGTTAGCAGCAAAAGATATAGAATTATTTAACTCTGCAGAAACCCCTATGCTTCCTCTTGATGAAGGCACAGGAAAGAAATTGTCTAACAGCCAATGCATCATAGGCTACATGCATTTTATTCCAAGAAAAGGGAAGAAATACAACCTTATAATCTATCCCGATCAAACTTCTTTCCAGTTTTAACACTTTAGGCGGCATTTTTATGTAGCCCTGGAGTCAGATCACTGCATAAACTTTCTGGCAATTCTCATAGATAATCGACCTGACACCTCGCAACCTGAATATCTTTCGACGATAGGTTATGCGCATCATCTAAAACACCCTTCGCTTGTCAACGGGAACACTACTGACATTTTTCGTTCTTTGTATGGTTACTTCCAAGCAAGCGACACAGTTTGACGAACGAATGGGTAAGAAGCAGCATCATGCGGCTTGACAAGCTCCCATCGCCTACGCGTATTCGGCAGGGCAATGCACATAACAGTACAATGGTGGGAAACACATAATTATGTACACAGTTTACAAATTAGGGCGACATGAAACAGGAAATTACAGTGATGATCAAAATGAAGAAATTCAAAGAAACATAGAATAAAAGAAACCCAGCAAACACTCCGGAAGGATATCATGGAACGCATAAACATCGGTGTAAACTTAGAAGACAATTAGAAAGTATACACGTTTTGTAAGCGCCCTGTTCTTCAGAGATTGAACAAACCACTTTTGTGTATGCTTGAATGAAGATGAAGCAATTAATTTTTTGGAGAATGCACATTTATTTAGTGCCGAAGGTAGCGCATACGATAATTCTTGTCGTGTCTTATGATGTTGTGTACTTGCATGACTACAGCGCAACGAACGGGACAAGAAGGACACAGGCAGGAACAAAACACAGCGCTGACTCACAACTGAGATCTTTATTAGCTGCCAACTGGAATAAGTACCTAACTGGCGGCCAAAAATGGAAAGTAATGGACACAAGTCATGCAGCGGAAACAGAAAATAAAAACAAAAACTCAAAAATAAAGCACACGCGTGTCAACATTCGCATTCGAGGTAGCGTTTTTCTTTTTCTGACAGCAATACAGATGGTGCGCTTATACATTCTTCCGGGAGCCTTGCTATCATGTGCGGTTCTATAATTTCTCTTGTCAGCGAATCGCGGTTCCTACCCATCACAACGCACTCGTAGTACAATGGCTCACAGACATCGTTGTCATCTTCGTCATCAACATCATGACTTTTGCAGTTACTGCAGTGTTTCGCTACGTGGCCTACGTTGGGCCACGTGCGACATTATAATCTCGCTCTTTTAATCTCTCGTTGATACATAGCCACGTAGCGAAACACAGCAGAAACTGCCAAAGTGATGATGTTGACGACGAAGATGACAATGATGCCTGTGAGCCACTGTACAACGAGTGCGTTGTGATAGCTAGGAACCGCGATTCACTGACAAGAGAAATTATAGAAGCGCACATGATAGCAAGGCCCCGGAAGAATTTATAAGCGCACCATCTGTATTGCTGTCAGAAAAAGAAAAACGCTACCTCGAATGCGAATGTTGACACGCATGTACTTTATTTTGAGTTTTTTGATTTTCTGAATTTTGTGTTTCCGCTGCATGTCTTGTGTCCATTACTCTCCATTTTTGGCCGCCAGTTAGGTACTTAATCCGGCTGGCAGCTAATAAAGATTTCCGTTGTGAGTCAGCGCTGTGTTTTGCTCCTGCCTGTGTCCTTCTTCTTGTCCCGTTCGTTGCGCTGTAGACATGGAATATCGGAACCAACTCGCCCAGCAACTTACCTTGATGTGTACTAGTGGTTAACTGAGCAATGTTTGAAGTCAAACAGCTCTTACGGTGTAACTGGTTTGGTTTGGTTTATTGGGGTTTAACGTCCCGAAGCAACTCAGGCTATGAGGGACGCCGTAGTGAAGGGCTCCGGAAATTTCGACCACCTGGGGTTCTTTAACGTGCACTGGCATCGCACAGTACACGGGCCTCTAGAATTTCGCCTTCATCGAAATTCAGCCGCCGCGGCTTGGATTGAACCTGCGTCATCCGGATCAGCAGCCCAGCGCCGTAACCAGTGAGCCACCGAGGCGGGGCTCTTACGGTGTAACTGAGACTTTCATAAGGCCACATTATGGTACTCATATATGGGGCAACTTTCATGACTTCATCACAAGATAAATCACTCAATGGCGATCTTATTTGGATATCAGTTATAGCTTTTAACGTGCCTTTCTGCAATATTATAAGCTTGTATAAATTGGCAATTGTTGTGCTGTCCCAGAATAGGTTGCAATAGGTAGGTTTGGTTTCATGGGGTTTAACGTCCCAAAGCAACTAAGGCTATGAGAGACGCCGTAGTGGAGGGCTCCGGAAATTTCGACCACATGGGGTTCTTTGAAGTGCACTGACATCGCAGAGTACACGGGCCTCGAATTTCTCCTCCAAAGAAATTCAACCGCCGCGGCCGGATCGAACCCACGTCTTTCGGGACAGCAGCCAAGCACCATAGCCACTGAGCCACCGCGGCGGCTCCAATAGGTAGGTATTGCCGAAAACAAAGCTTGGTAAATAAGAAGTCTGGCTGTGGTCAGTAGGGTGCATTGGAATTTCCGAAGGATGCCAAGCACCCGAGCTAGCTTAGTTATCTACGAGCCACATGATGATCCCAGAGCATAAATTCGTTGAAACAAACACTTAGCGTTTTTAGTACATCTGTTATTACTACTTCATTTCCGCTCAAAGTTAAGCTCTCATCAAAGTTCTACTTCATATTTTTTGCTCTAAACATCACAGCTTTTGTGTTTCCCCGGTTGATCATTAGATCATTTCTCCGGGGCTCTGTATGTAGTTTGGACAGCACATCTTTGCTGCTCCGAATTACGCAATTAACGTCAGTTCTAGAAGCAAACTACTGTCGTCTGCATATAAGATATATTTTACATCGTTGCCGATTTGGATTACGTCGATGACGTAAATTTTAAATAAAAATTGCCCTTGTACTTCCCTGGCGCACCCGATATTTCATTGACTAATATTCTGATATTCTTTTTCTTTGTCCGTGTATTCAGCGCTAGTCTTACGCTTAATATAAATCACAACCAACTAGCCCATATGTACGCTTTGAAAACATTACACGGCCGGATGATGTTTTCTTTGCATTTCCTTACCTCTGATATTCCGTAATGACGTTTATTGTGTTTGGTTGTTACTCCTTGTTTTTGCTGTGAACCCTCTTTCTTTATATTCATTAATTCACTATTACCCTGCTACAAGTGACACTTCATGTTTTATCCCTTTTTTCTTGACTCCATCACTTTCAAATGTAAGAATATAATTTATTGATTACATGAGGAATAACTACAGGCACACCAGAATACAGGCGAGAGTCCCAGATTCAGGAGACGGCAACGGGACCCCCTGTAAGTAATACGAAGCCAAATTACAAATATTATATAGGTAATTGTGCCAGATATTTTTGGAACCTCATTTTAAATGGCGCACACAAATGCGTGCCAACCTCACCTAATATTTTCGAGTTCAGAGATAGTTATGTGCACTTCATCCGGGATAACTGGGAAAAAGATGGCAATGGGAAGAACGGTGCAAGTGTTGCGAATTGCAGCATAATGAAAAGTGTTCGCAGAAGGCGTTAGCAGTATTATTAGGTAGATCATATGTTAAGCGGATAAATATAACTTTAGATATTGTGAGGGCAGGAGTTACAAAATTTGCTAAATAGTTTCGATGATCGCTTGCAGTTTTATTTAGACGAATTGCTTTTTATAATGGCGCTGGGTAGTTTGTATTAGTAGATAGTATAGAACATTACGTTGTTTCTGATAGCGGGCTTCAAGAGCAAGGTTAAAGGGCTGGCGTTTAGTTTTTTTGTGTAAATTATCTTGATCGCACAGAACCCCAGGTGGTCTGAATTTCCAGAGCCCCTCACTATAACATCCCTCATAGGGTGAATCGCTTGGGACCTTAAACCCACAAAACCAAAACAAACCTAAATCCTGTCGTTTATAAAGTAATAGATGAGATGGCGCGGTAGGTTTGACAAGTAAAGAGGGATTTAGACGTCTCATTTATTCATTATTTTTTTTTATCTTGAAGGGAGCCATAAAACGAATTACTCAATCCCCTGCGCAGAATTCAGACTGAACGCTTAAAGTGTTCTGGTCCTCTTCATTAAACAGAAAATAACTTTTCTTCTAGGTTAAAAAAAATCTCCATAAAGAACATAATCAAGCTAAAGAAAGGATTTGTGGAGCGCGCAGTATAGCGTACAGCTGCGTCCTTCCGAAACCGCGTATACTGAAGAACAGGGAAATACGCTGCAGTGTAATGATGATCGAGTAGAGACTTGCATCTGAAGGCTTAGAGCCCGGGCCAGAGTCTTGAATGCTCTTCTCTCATAGCCTATGTGTCGCTTCGGGACGTTAAATCACAAAATTTATAGTCTCTTATATATACACGTAGATAGAACGGGTCGCTGTTGGTCGGTGTTTCCGTCCTCTTGTTCTTTGTTTTGTTGTGCTGAGCCTTTTAGTGAGATGCAGAAAGCTCGGGATGCGCGGGTATTTTTTTTTGCTTTCTTTAGTTATTTGAAATAGAAAGTGACGCCGCTTTACCACAGTATGCTAGCCATTTGTTGTTCAGAACAGGACCACCTAAACAGAATAAGAGGAAGAGAAAACAGGCGATGAAATGGGAAGAAAAAAATTAGGGGGGCACTTCGACGATCTAAAGTGCGCGAGGCAAAAGCCTTTTCGCGTCGAGTTGACTGCCTCTGTTGCTGATCGCCCGCTTTTTTTGCGAATGAAAGACTACGCTTCTGTGGCCAATTCAACTTACTTTACTGGCTGAATCAATCTGCTGATGTATTTTGCTGAATCATTCTGCTGATGCATCTTCGCTGAATTCCATAATGTGTGGCTCGAAGTTTGTTCCAGGTTAACTGTTGAGACGCTTGAGCCGGTTCCTTTCCCTGTCTTTCAATTTCTTGGTGTTTGGAGAGTCGGTAGGTGAGTGAGCTAATCAAATGGCCTCCCGTGATTTTCGTTGACGCTGTTCAGTGCGAGCGCGCACGGTTGGCGAAACGTGAGAACGCTTGGGAGGCATCCGCCTGGTGAGACTCGAAGGAGGCGTCTGGCTCGGTCGGGTGGAGTGTCAGCCCGCACAACGATGGCGCCACCATGCGCCAGCGCATGCGCATGCGCATGGGCCTGCCCCTCCAACCCCGCTATTCCCCCATCCCCAACCCAACCCGGGAGGACTGGGAGGCGACCCTGCTCGGCTGCCACGGCTTACAGGCCCAACAAGCCTTAATCGGGCGCACCCGGGCGGCGGCAACCGCCACTGGGGTCCCATACTAGGGACCTCCACCTAGTGCTTGTAATGATCGGTCCCTTACGGGCTGATCCAAACATACCTCCTGATCATTCTTAATAAATGTTTTCACCACCACCACCACCACCACCAAGCACGTGATGATGTCTAGGAAACGTCTAGCAACGTCTTGGAATGGCTGATGACTAATTACTAATTTTCCACCAATTATTGGTTACGTCATACTATGCCACGATGAATTCAATCATTTTTGATTACGGCGTATTACACCACTGATGACGTCATAAGGATGATTGACAGCTATAGTGCAGGCGCATGTAGATTTCTTCTTTACTAAGTGTTGTTATTATGTCCTTCCCCCTCTCCCCTTCTGTGCCGATCTTTGGTTTTTGTGTACTCAGGGGCGTACCTGATACCTGGCCGACCAGAATGGGTCAATACCTCTCGTGTGTGTGTTTTTTTTTTGCTTCTGTGTAGTGTAGGTTCAATATGCTCCTTCGTGCTTCCCTTGCTTCTGGTTTTATTGCATTTTTTTTGCCTTGACTTGCTCATGTGCCCTACATCACTGGCTTCATGGATACTGTATAAGGACGTGCGAGTCACCCTCCTTTGATATTAAAGTTGTTAGTTCAGCGCACTGTGTGTCTCGTCCTCTCTTTGTCCCTCGTCTGCCTGCGCTACAATGTTCAGAATGTCAAACCAACTTGCCCAGCAACACACCCTGCTCAAGCTATAGTGTGATAGTTTTCGCGGACGGACGGACAACGATGAGCCAATAAAGGCTTTCGCCTTTTGAAAGTAGAGCTTACCAGCTAGGAGAGATAGCATTTTTTTTTTTAGATGGAAAGCTCTACTCCTCGAGGCAAGTTCCGGGCGCGGCGGCTGAATTTCGATGGAGGCGAAATTCTAGAGGCCCGTGTACTGTGCGATGTCAGTGCACGTTAAAGAACCCCAGGTGGTTGTAATTTCCGGAGTCCTTCACTACAGCGTTCCTCATAGCCTGAATCGCTTTGGGACGTTAAACCCCAATAAGCCAATAATAAGTCCTCGAGGCAAACTGCCAAGATAAAATGTGGCGAGCGTTTTATCTTCAGCCGGCGGAGCGGAGGTGTGTCCTGTGACGTCAGCCCACGTGACCCGCTGCAGAGAGGCGTCTCAGCTGCTCATGCTCGGAGGCGGAGCCTTGCCGTTGCGCTACCACGTGATTAGCTGGGATTTAGCAGCTGCTTCTCTTGCTCTTGTCACTCAGCCTCGCCATAGATGAAGCGCGCGCCGGTCCGAGCGTGTCAACTGTTCGCCGCAGGCGCCAGTCTAACCATGCTTAACAGAGCTGCTTTCGCTTGTATAACTAGGTTCAAGCCATGTCAAACCAGCCAAATTTCTTTTCTGTCAGTATAGTGCACCCGCGTGGGGGCAACCATCGTCGCGGATTTTCGACGCACACCGCCAGCGGGGACTGCCGGGCGCTGCCAGCTGCCGACAGGTATATAGGGCTTCCTGGTTTTCTAGTTTAATTCAGTGTTCACATATTTATGTTGTTGGCTACTGTGGAGGTGTCATATTGATCTATTATCTCAGCTTTTGCGAATCGAAGTATCAGGCGGTCGACCAGGGAGCGCAGCGAGGGATCCAAGCGCTGTGCTTGAAAGTACGAGATGGACAAAACGCAGTCGTCAGCCTCGCATTCTTTGGAGGAAGACGGATCGACAGGGTGACGGGATAAGCAGTCTGCGTCCTGGTGCAAGCGGCCGAACATATGGAGGACAGAAAATGCATATTTTTGAAGGCGAAGAGCCCAGCACCCCCATCCTGCCAGTAGGGTTTTTGAGCTAAGAAAGCCACCATAAGGCGTGATGATCCGTTATAACAGGGAAAGGGTGCCCAGAGAAGTAAGGGCGGAATTTGGCAATGGCCCAAACGAGGACGAGGCATTCCCGCACGGGCTAGAATAGGTGCACTATTACACAGAAAGGAGACGGCTGGCGTACGCAATGACGCAAAGCTGATTGCGTTGCCGCTGAGCAAGTAGGGCACCAGTGCAATGGCCGCTCGCGTCGGTCCGAAGTTCCGTAGGGGCTGAAGGATCAAAGTGAGCCAAGACAGGTGGAGCGGTGAGGTCACTGATAAGGGTTCTGAAGGCAGCAGTTTGGGTAGGTCCCCAAGAGAATGGGACTTCCTTCTGCGGAGCGTGGTATGAGGTCGGCCTATTTCAGGAAAGTTCTCGATGAACCGGCGGAAATATGAGTATAGCCCGAGGAAGCTGCGCACATCACCGGAGGAACGGGAAGTAGGAAAGGAGCGCACGGCGCGGACTTTGTCGAGGTCGGGTTGGATCCCAGCATAATCGACCAAGTGACCAAGGAAGTTGAGCTGACGGCATCCAAAGGTACATTTCTTCGAGTTCGGCTGAAGACCGGTGAGGCGGAAGATGGAAAGGATAGTTGAGAGGCTGTGCAGGTGGCTTTGGAATGTAGACTAAAAAACATCATGTCATATAAGTAGCAGAGGCACGTCGTCCGATTGAAGCCGCGCAGGAGGGAGTCCATCATGCGCTCGATGGTCGCAAGGGCATTGCAGAGGCCGGAAGGCATGACTTAAATTGATACAGACCATCCGGAATGACAAAGGTGGTTTTCTCCCGATCCCGTTCATTGACAGCGATCTCCCTGTATCATGAGTGAAGATCGATGGAGGAAAAGTAGCTAGCGCCGTGCAAGCAGTTGAGAGCTTCGTGAAATCGAGACAGAGGGTAGAAGTCTTTCTTTGTGACGTTATTCAGGTGGCGGTAATCGACGCAGAATCACCAGGTTTGACCTGTTTAACAAGCACGACAGGGGACGGCCAAGGAACACTCGAAGGCTCGATATGTTGTGGGCCAACATCTTGTCCACCTTCGCCTGAATGACACTGCGCTCAGAGAGAGAGAGGCCCTACGGGGCCATCTGTGAATAAGGCGGGCCTCGCTGGTGTCAATGCTGTGAGCGAGAACAGAGGTTTGACCCAAGGTACGCTCCTCAAAGTCAAAAATATCACTGTAGGAGACAAGAGCCTGTGAAGAGTTGTAGGATCAACAGGGCATAGGTCGTCCGCGATCATCCTGGAAGCGGCTGAAGATTGAGGCTGCTCAAGCGGCGATAGCGGCGTATATCTGAGGGCGGCCACCACAGCCTATGAGCCATCCGAAAGGGCGCACCGTCTTTCCTGCAATCCATTTCGCTTTTAAAACTGCCCTCAACAAGAACATAGACCACAATTTCTTAGCCTGACACTGAAGACGCCTCATTCTGATTTTACGGTGACAGCTGTTTTCCGGGACTCCTCTCAGACGAGCTTCAGTGAAAACTGACGACACAGCTGGCGCGACGCCAGAGCGATCACGCGGGTTAAAGTAAGATAGAGCCGATGAGAAACGGGTAGTTAATATAAGATACAACTAAAAAATAGGAGATGGTTAAGATAAGAGAGCTAAAGAGAAGCAGGTATGGAAGCCTGACTTGGCGCGACGAAAAACTTTCACACACTTGCAGGCCAGGGGCATCCTCCGACTTACGATAACAAAAATGAGAAGCAGATGGTAGGACCGAGAGCTGACGCGATGCCACAATCTTCGAGCGGCGAAATTACAGCTGAGAGGAGCGTGAGAATGCGCAGAACGCGCGCGATCTGCAGTTCTGCTAGTCTCCGGGCAAACGAAGAAACTCTCTCCAGCAGTCACTCTCAGCAGCTTGAAAGTCGTCGCCGCCGCACGGACGCCCTTGCCGTGCGCGAAAGTACTAACGAATAAGAAGTTGAAAAACACTTTCTAGACGGAACGAACTTAGCACAGTATAACACTCCTATGCTTACTGTAGCGGCTCTGCGCTATGGAAGCAAACAATCAAAGCAGCACAGTACAGAGTGCAGTAAAGCGGAAATTGATGCACTAAGCAGTGAAACTTTGCTTTGCCTGGTTTCACGTTCTCAGTAAAATCCGATTATTAGAATTTTTTCTCGTCGTCCTCATTTTAAAATAACAGACAAAATTGGGCGTGTTGGTGATCCATCTCTTAAACTTCTCGTCAGCGCAAAGCAGCGCACATGATAAGCGCTGGGCTCTAAGTAGTAAGCTATTACTACAATAAACTCATAAAAATAAACGCAGTGTCGGGCAGTAACAGATAAAGGCCAGCTTGAGCGGATGGCGAGCGCACGTGTGCCCATTATAGCTCTTTCAATCAATGAATCCCTCTTAGCACTTGGCGAAATTCTGACGCAAGGATGGTAATTACTAGAATACACAAGACAAGGCTCCGCTTCCTTTTTTTCTGCTCGGTATCGATTGACTGTAAAACATTTTATTCGTCAGAAAGAGCTTGGTGCTAAGAGGTCGCTTTAAGTGGTCGACAGTACATAGCCCTCGACGACTTTGTCTGCCCACTCCAGTGCCAGAACTTGGGTTCTTCGGTGAGAGCTAGCCAGCGCGGTCTCCTACCGCTCGAGAGAAGGAGCGGTAACTAGGTCATCCGGGCGTGGCTTTATTTTGCAATCCCATAGGATGTGATTGTTGTTGGCTCGTGGGGCGCAATGTTTACAATTCGGTGTGTATTGATCAGGATAAATGTGCGCGAGGAGTGATGGGATGCGTATCGATCTCGAGACGACAGACGACGCCACGTAACCTCTTGTTCTTTAGCCAGGAGGTTGTGCGGAAGGTGGAAAGTTCTCCTGTCGAGTTTAAAGTGATTGGTTAGATCATGATACGTAATCATGGAGTCCGTCGTGAAATTCAGGCAGCCAGACTCATCCACTGCCTGGTCGATGAAACCTCGGGCTATTGGCGGCAATTTGGCGGCAACGGCGGCAGAGCGAGGATATCCACCTAATCTTCTCTTATTTCGTTTCGAGGTTGGTGCTGAGTGAAGCTTTTTTTATTTTGTCTGATGTATCCCTTCCCGCACTGCCACGCTGCTGCCACACTGTTTGTGTCCTATCTTTTGTACACTGCGCCGAAATGTCTGCTGTATGCCCATCTGGTGACGAAGCCGTGCCAGCCGATGACCAGGTCCTGCTGTGCTCCTAATGTAAGTGCGGCTATCACCTTTGTACTTGCTCGGGTTGGTCGGAGGCAACCTTCAAACCTAAAGGTGAAGCCGGTCGCAAAACGTGGCGCTCTGTGCCTTGCCTCAACTCGAAGGCAAAATCTGGAAGGAAGGGTTCCGTTGAAGTAGAACTTGCTGCAAGCCTCACTGATATTGTTCAGAAGTTCGACGCGCTCGCATGTTTGCCGTCTCAAGTCGAGGAAGTGAAGACATCGTAGAAATGATGTCAGCCAAATATGATGCCATCCTAGAGAAACAGGAACAACAAGAAAAAGGAATAGATAGCCTTAAAAGGCGCGTCCAGAAGCTAGAAGAGAAAAGTTTTGTTGACCAACTGAACCTGTCTGTAAATGATCTAGAGCTATATAGCGGGAAGCACAACAGTGAAGTTCATGGAATTCCGTTTTCCCGTGGAGAAGACTTGCTAGCTAAACTGAACGGTGTCGCTGAAACGATCAAACTGCAAGAGCTGAAATCGAGTGACATTGATAATGTTCACCGTCTGCCTACTAAACCGGGAAAGCACCCACGATTCTTGTACGTTTCTCACACCAAGCGCTTCGCGACAAGTGGCTCGAAGGCCGTATAGCTTTCAGAAAGGCCCTCTCTTCTGTTTCCATATGGGAAAACCTGACGAAGTACCACAGACACCTTCCGCAGTTGAGCCGGGACTCGGCAACAGCAAACGGCTATCGCTTCGCGTGGTATGCCGGTGGTCGTGTACTTATTAGAAAGGACGAAGGGGAGTCATTCGTAGTTCGGAGGATTTTGCGAAACTTGCGAACGCGTGATGTGAACGCCGTTTTGATGTTTGTTCTCTTATTTTTTGTTTTATTTTTCAATGATTCATTTTCTGCAAAGTCCGACCTGTTCATCGAACCTGGCTTTTCACTGCAAAACTTCGCAGCAATGTTTACACTTTGTTCATTTTAATGTGCGATCAGGCAGAGGGAAGCAAGATGACATAAAGTGTTTTCTTGCTGAAGTGAAGTTACCGATTCATGTTGTGTTGTTCACGGAAACATGGTTTTGTACAGAGGACGATACATTTAGCATACCAGCTTATAAGAGTTACTGTTTGAACCGCCAGGGTAAACGAGAGGGTGGCGTATCACTGTTGATCATAAACGATATGGAATGTGAACTGCTGGATCAATTTTGTAGTGTAAACGCCCATTATGAGATACGCTTAAATTCCGTTCATATGTATTTACTGCTTGTTATCATCCTCCGTCGGGCTATACGTGTGTTTTTTTCTTTTTTGGAGTCCCTTCTTGAATATGTAACCCAACATAAGTCCTTGGTGGTGACTGAAATATTAATCTCTTACCGAACAGCACGGTGAGGCATGAATTAGATGTACTGTTAAATGTTCACTGTTGTGTGAATGCTGTGAATGCGCCAACGAGAGCAACAGAAGAACCAGAAACATTACTAGATGTTTTCGTTACAAATATAAATCCAGCTCACCTAATTTTTTGAAAACGAAGTGTCCTGGCGCGTTGAAAACCTTCAAATCATTCAGAAATAAGGTGATAAAGGAGCTTCGCGCCGCGAAAAAACTGTATAATGAGAATCTGTTTCTCTCGTCGAGCAATAGTTGTGAGGCGACCTGGACGAAATTAAACTCAATCATAGGACGTAGGCTATAACCGTTCACCAAAATTGATCGTCACGGAATAGATTGTGAGGGACCTGAACTGACGAACGCATTTAATGACTTTTTCGTTTCCATAGCTCAACCCTCCTCATCTTATGAAGTCTTGCCGCTTAGTTATTCTCGTAATAAGTCTACCGTTTTTTAAAATCTTGTTTCAGACGCCGAGTTGGTTGCGGGTTTCAACAGTCTTAATAACAGCAAATCTGTAGATAGCACAGGCGTTCATATAAAGCCAGTTAAACTTGCTATTCATGACATATCAAGCTTTCTGACAAGCAAATGTTTCAATGCATGTATCTCAGAAGGGGTATTTCCACGCAACATGCACTCTGCGGAGGTCATAGTATTGTTTACAAAAGGCGATAAAACAACTTTGCTAACTATCGCCTAATTTCTATGTTGGCTACTTTCTCAAAAGGTTTCGAAAAGTTAATTCTCACACGTGTTACATCCTTCATCGACCGTCACAATATTTTAAACCCCGCTAAGTTTGTATTTAGAAAAAGAGATCAACTGAGGTTGCCCTTCTCACGCAAAAGAAGTATATTTTAAAGAATTTTGAAGAAAAGAAATTAGTCCTAAGTATATTTTTAAATTTCTCGAAAGCTCTCGACAGCATGAATCAAGAAACGTTACTTAAGAAACTACACCGGTATGGTATACGTGGTGCAGCTAGTCTCTTATATCTTCTTACTTATCCAATAGAAACAGTGTGTCGAAATAGACGGTTTAATGGTTTTTCCTCTGCAGTGCAGCCTGTCATCTCAGGAGTTACACTAGAAAGCCTGTTAGGGCCTTTTTATTTATTCTTTATATTTATATTTATTTATTCTTTACATTAATGATATTGTCAGCGTAGATCCAACTGCAAAATGCATTATTTACGCTGATTATAACAGTCTGTTTTTCTCTGGTCATTCAGGTATAGATCTATCAAGCCGTGCTAACGTGACCTTGACCATAATCGATCAACGAGCATGTAAGAACGGTTTAGAACTTAATGTAAATAAAACAAAAGCCATACTCTTCCACCTCAAAAACAAATTATTCCAGTTATCCCCTCTGGTAATCAGTGAGAGTCAAATACAACTTAACAAATGTGTCAAAACGTTAGGCGTCTATTTATCAGAGAATATGACATGGGATGCGCATGTAGAATACTTAGTCTCTAAGCTCTCTCGCACTATAGGTTCCCTACGTCGACATCTTTCAGTATTTCCCCTTTCAATTATTATTGTGCTATACAATGCACTTGTTCCTCTATTTTAAACTATTGCTCACTAGTGTGGGCGATCACAACTGGAGAAAATATCAGCAAGTTATTATTGCTGCAAAAAAGAGCAATCAGACTAATTTCTAAAGCTCCTTTCGCCGCGCACACAAGGCCATTATTTAAGCTGCTAAAAGTCATCAAAATGACATCTTTGTGTGACTGTGGGCTCTGCCTACTGTATAGAGAATGCGTCACCAAGAAGGACAACAAGCGGTGCTTCAACAAAACGGTAATACAGATAACATGTGAAATTCAGAACGTTGGCATATTACTGGCTGGCACACAAACTATGGCAAGCAGATGCTTCGCTACAGGCTTCCTGTTCTACTCAATCAACACTAACACGTTAGTGGAAAAGATTTTACGCCGCCGCGGTGGCTCAGCGGTTACGGTGCTCGGCTGCTGACCCGAAAGACGCGGGTTCGATCTCGGCCGCGGCGGCTAGAATTTCTTTGTAGGAGAAATTATAGAGGCCCGTGTACTGTGCGATGTCAGTGCACGTTAAAGAACCCCAGGTGGTCGAAATTTCCGGAGCCCTTCACTACGGCGTCTCTCATAGCCTGAGTCGCTTTAGGACGTTAAACCCCATAAACCAACCAACCAAAAGATCTTACGGTTGTTCCCGTAAAATTCGCCATTTGTTTCTATGACCAGCTTGTCCATGTCCTCATCAGTGCTTTTTACATGATGTACCTTGATTTTCTTCGTGCTTTAACTGAAATTCCATCCAATTTTTAATTTTTGATGTAAATATTTAAATCGGTTGATTTATCCTGTGCTGCCAACTGCCATCAGTAGGGGGGCCGTCGCCCTGTCAAGCTGCTCTCCGAAGCAGGTTTTTCGCGGCTGCTCCTTTCTTCGCAAAAATAAACTCATTATTATAATTATTATTATTATTATTATTATTATTATTATTATTATTATTATTATTATTATTATTATTATTATCATTATTATGCCGATATTTATTATGTAAGGCTTTGGCCCGTGCTTGTTTTCTACCCTCGTGGTGTATGGGGTGCATGTTTTTGGGGAGTGGTTTGATTAGTAGGGCCGTCTTATAGTCGCGGGGCAAGTATGCTTTGGCGTCTTCATTCGTAGGTTGAAAGTTAATTCCAAGCCTGGTAAGAATACTCGTGCCAGTTATGGAATTGGCTAATTTCGCCGTTTGAGTCATTAAATGGGCTTCTTTCAGTTAATTGTATGAAATTGTGCATTCCTTGCCTCAAAAGCCTTCCAATCGAGGCATTTAGTGGGAGTCTTAAGGCGGTTTTGTAGGACTGCCGTGTCATGCTGTCCAATTTTTCCTTTTCTACTTTCAGAAATTTGAGTATCCTGCTTAGCGCAAAGGGCTGCACTAGTCGGCTTGGATCTTTTTCCCTAACCCCTCGTCTTCGAATAGCTATGCGGCGGATTAATCGTGCCGTCGCTTCGACCGTGAATTGCAGCTTAACAAGTGTGTCATTATTTTTTATTATTATTATTTACAAAATACTGCGGACACTGAGTCCAAGCAGGGTGGGCGAACAAGGTCAATCAAGAGACAAAAAAAAAACGCAACATTTTAAAAAAGAACAACACAATATAGAAAAAATAATTGGTTAAAACTCTTGGGATAATGGTTTAACTAGCTCATTCCAATCTGTTATTGTGCGTGGAAAAAACGAAAACTTGTAAGTGTCTGTTCTAGCGAATATAGGGGTTAGAGAACTGGGATGGTGTTGACGAGTTTGTCTGGTTGGTGCCGGTGTTAAGTATGATGAGGAATCCAAACCAAGTTTGTTATGTAATAAGAGAGAAATAAATTCTAACCTAAGCTTTCTTCGCCGATGTTCAAGTAGTTCAATTTTATTAATCTCCATTAAAGTGGTGGGGGAGTCAGACCTTGCATATTTATTAAAGATAAACCTGACAGCTCTTCTCTGTATTCTCTCCAGATTTTTTACGGTAGATTTAGTATACGGGTCCCACACTATGCATGCATATTCGAGTTTAGGTCTAATTATTGAAGAATAACAAAGTAGCTTAATTTTAGAAGGAGCATTTTTTAGTTTATGTCTTAAGCAGCACAATTTCCTAAATGCAGCAGAGCAGATATTGTTTATGTGCAAGTTCCACGATAGATTGCTACTTATTGTTACTCCTAGGTATTTGTAGTTGGATACTTGTTGAAGAGGGATAGAGGCTAATTTATATGTGTAGCTATGAAGTATGGTTTTTCGGGTTATCGGCATATATACATTTTTGTCAGCATTCAGAACCATGCCCCATCGGTCGCACCATTCAAAAACGTTGCTAACTAGCTAACCGTGCTAACTAGCTTCCAGCACGGGTTCAGAAAAGGATTCTCGACCGTAACACAGCTAATTACAGTAATAAATTCATTTGCTTCTTGTATAGATAATAAAGGCCAAATCGATGCAATATTTTTGGATTTTAGCAAGGCATTTGATAAAGTTCCTCATGATAAACTAATTTTTAAAATGAAAGAAATTTGCATTCCTGATATTTTAGTGACATGGATTACTGCATACTTAAAAGACCGCAAACAGTTTGTTGAAGTGGGTGGACAACGTTCGGGCTCTCTTCCAGTTTCATCCGGTGTTCCCCAAGGAAGTGTTTTGGGTCCTCTACTTTTCCTTTTGTATGTCAATGATATTGTTCAAGTTGTTAAGCTACCAGTGCATATTCGATTGTTTGCTGACGATTGCATTCTATACCGAGAAGTTACAAATAAGGAGGATCAAAGTGACCTGGACAGTGCCTTGAACAACATTCAGAATTATTTTCATTCTTCATTCGTTTGTGAATACAACCCCAGTATTCTCATGGTTTGTGCCTATCTGACGAATCGTCCACTGGCATTGATCTTTATTTGCGGGGGGATGTAGTTCTCCTACCTCTTTGGTTATGTCTTATCACAAATAAGATTTTTCCTTTGAACAAGTGAGGCCGGATTCTCACGCGCATGCCTAAATGATGTATACTGCTTCTTGGGGTGCGTCTTCTATGTAGCCGTCCCATTCTTTTCATCTGCATAGAACATATGAAGTAGGTCTTGCATTTGTGCCAGTTTGGGGGGGAATTTAGACGAGGGAAAGGTTGAAAAGGAAGGTGAACAAGACGAGCATTGTGGTGTTCCTTTAGTTTGTAGTGTGTATGAGGCAGACTTTTTTGTTCGGACCGTCATCACTGCCGTTGTCTTAGTGAGGAAGGATAGGAAGAAGTTGTGTATCCTTTCTCCGGGATGATTTCGGACAAGTTTGTTGAAATGGCTTTTTGGGAAGCGTTGTCAAAAGCTTTGACAAGGTCTAAACCCAATATTGTTTTGGTTACTGTTCCCTCATCATCATCGATTATGTCTTTGTTAAGCTGCAAGAGTATGCCCTGGGTAGATAGATGGGCCCTGAACCACAACATTGTTTCAGGTAGGAGGCTAGACAGATGAGCCCTGAATCCTGACATTGTTACAGATAAGAGGTTCATGTCCTGCGCATAGTTTTGGAGCCTGTTGAGGATGACATGTTTCATTAGTTTGCCTAGTCATGATGTTAATGAAATGGGGCGTTGATTCTCAGAGCAGAGATTCTTACCCGCTTTAGAAATAAAGGTGATTTTCGCGTGTTTTCACTCTAGTGGTTTGTTGTCGCCTGCCAGCCAGTATAAGGTCCGTACTCGCCGCGATCGATGTTGCGTTTAAGTTCCTGGGAGCCTTATTTGTCATTTTGTTCGGTCTACCGCAGATGTCCGCAGTTTTCCAATTGCGTTCCAGACCTCTGCGTTTGTGAGGTGTGCGTCTAAATTTGGATTAGGAGTCCCCCGCTAGTCTGGTTGTATGGATCCTTTATCTGTATTTAGATAACGCTCGGCTAGCTCTTTGATTAGGTCTTCAGTTGTATCCTCATAGTTATGTATGAGTCTATAAAGCTGACTTTGCTGCAAGGGGCGTGTTTGTTCTGGGTCAAGGAGGTGTCTTCGAAGATGCCATCTCTTTTCAGTTTAGAGCTCTCCGTTTTTGCCTTCACATATTCGGTTCCACTGTTGAGTTTGGAGTGTAAATTTATGTTCCTCCATTCGCCTCTCGATTTCAGCGAACTTTTTGCGCAGTCAAAAAGTGTTTGTTGCTTCCAAACACTACACCTGCAAGACAGTATAGTTTTTTCAAGAACTCACATAAAGCAATCGCAGCCTAACTTATGTGATGCTTTGCAGATACAAATAGAAAAAGGGGCGTGCGACGTAAAAAACAAACGAAAACAGAAAGGTAGACGCTTGGGCTTGTTGGATCATATTTCGAGGGTAAAAAGATGATGACCCAGAAAGACACCACACAGCTTTGTGTGTGTCTGTCTTCCTGAGTCTCGTCTTTTTGCGCTACACTTTTACACCTCGAAACGAAAACAGGAATCGTTGTTTGCGTCACATAATAAAAAATTCGCCTTCTTAAAATCTATTCGCGATATGGCTTACAGATCCTATTAAGAATGTGTTAGCGACTTTAAGCATGACCCATGACTCATTATCAACTTCTTATTTTTTATTGTTGTTTAACGTCCCAAAGCGACTCAAGTAATGAGGGACGCCGTATGAAGGGGTCCTGAAATTTCGACCACATGGGGTTCATTAACGTGCCCTGTCATCGTACAGTACACGCGCCTCTAGAATTTCGCCTCCGTCGACATTCGACCGCCGTGGCCGAGAATGAACCTGCGTCTTTCGGATCAGCAGCCGAGTGCCTTAACCACTGAGCCACCGCGCGGCGGCTCATCTCTTTATGTAACTTTAAAAGAATAGGATCATTTGCCGAAAAACTTTATTCGATGCTGAAGTGAGTGTGTGCCGTATCCTTCCGTCAACGTCGTTGGAGCGCCAATAGTGCGGAATGGGGAAGCTTAGTCGAATCATTTGTTAGACATTCGTTAAACAGCGCAAACCGGACAATGTAAGTTAAAGGCACGCTCTTGTGTTGGATTATTCGTCCTTCCGTCATCCGATTTTTGTTGATTTAGGTGTCATTTTTGTGAACATTTGAAAATATTGACAGGACAGCGTTTCGTTCAAAAGTTTCAAGTCTTAACTCTGAATGGGTCTTGCTGTTCGAACTTGGTGCTCTTTAGGGCTAACAACTAGAAAGCTGATAGGTTCTCCACGTACCTTGCACAGCTTTATGCCTATGTAAACAGCGCTCACTGAAAAAACGATGCACGTATGTTAGGAAGTTAAGCACTGCAGCGCAAGTGGTTCCTCCGGCTGCGAGATTTTTTTATACGCTCACTTCAAATTGAGGCTGTAACGAGCACTCCACTTAACTCACAGACGTGAATTTATTAGATAGGTAGTTTTATACACAGTTTCAAAAGAAAATAATAAAAAAGCTCAAACGTCAGCTAAACAAGCTAAACTGAACACCTTCAGTACTTCTTGCAGTTCTTCAGTGCTTCTGAAAGTTTGGCCGCCGCGGCTCAGTGGTTACGGCGCTCGGCTGCTGACCCGAAAGACGCGAGTTCGATCGTGGCAGCGGCGGCCGAATTTCGATGGAGGCGAAATTCTAGAGGCCCGTGTGCTGTGCGATGTCAGTGCACGTTAAAGAACCTCAGGTGGTCGAAATTTCCGGAGCCCTTCTCTACAGCGTATTTCATAGCCTGAGGTGCTTTGGGACGTTAAACCCCAATAAACCAGACCAAGCTTCTGAAAGTAATAAAAAGTCTAAAAATATAACCTAGTTGCGCAATGTTTACTTCTGCCGTCATGACCAGCTATAGCCCACTTGTCCTGTATTACGTCTGCCAAGCTCTGCGTGCACTGTCGCTTTGATGATTGGCCATACTGAGCGAGGCACTTTTAGCCGAAAGTTAGTTGTATAGTATACTTGTCGAGGGTAAGCATCAATTAGAGCAGAATAAGAACAACTGGGAATAATGCCCAAAGTGACAGGACAAGTTCAGTTGCCAATGATGGCGCATCCAGAAAACTAAACCACTATCACAGCAGGATCACAGCAAAAAGAATCAGTGATGACGAGATAGCATGATGATTACAGGGAAGGAAGCAGTCATGCCGAGCGAAATGATTCAAACAAATGACTACGGTCGCGAACAATTCTTTTCTAGTGCGCCCATTTCTTATCTCTAGCTCTCTCCTGGGTTCGTCGTCTTACTTAGGTCGCTTTCGTCTGCAGACCGCAGTGCAGAAGACTACAGGGATGATGCCATATAGGCTCGTCCGACGAAGCTCGACGCCAGGCTACCGAACGTCAGACACAGACTGAGGAAAACACGACGTCGTTGCTTATGTGCCTTGCGCGGAGGAGGCCTGTCTTCTCGGCCGGCTACGCATTAAAAACTGACAGCGCACCGAAGCTCGACGCTGTAGTCTATAGCGAGGCCACACGGAATATAAGCCGGGAGATTACGTATGCATCCGGGTGCCCATTCGCCACCGCGGACTCTGCGAAAAAGCTTTGCGCGGTTATGTCGGCCTTTGAAACATCAAGCGTCGACTAGGTAAACGGGATCACGAAGTCGTTTCTGATGGGGGCGACGACAACCCAGATTGCCGCGCTCAATCTGTCTATTCGGCCGAACACTCGCGTTTAATTCTTCTGCTTTGCCACGTGCTATCAAGTGTTGGAATGGTCTTCCGGACTGCATTGTTACCATACGCGACCCATTAATGTTCAAGAACAAATTGACCACCTTTATGCATCCATGGTATAGTACATAGATTGTGTACGTAATGTGTAAGTTGTATCCGTGCAGCGCCGCTATTCGTTTACTATTTCTTCTGTGTCAGTATAATATGTTTTTCTTTCAAGTGCGTTTTAATAATTGTTTGCAGTCAAATGTATTTAATATTGTCTACTTTTGTGCTTTTCCACTTTGTATCAACTGTTGTCTGCAAAATATTGTAGCCGCTCCACTCACACAATGTTCCAAGTGTGGAACCTGTGAGGTATTTGAATACATAAATAAATAAATTGTAAGGATAAAGAAGAAGATGCATCCGATGATCTGCAAAGACGAAGACGAGGTGGCAGTGCTCTCGCGACGGCTTCGGCATATGTGAGCGGTACCGCCACAGGTTGTGGTCTGGCGACAACGTCAGCGTATGTCAGCGGAACCGTGACAGGTGGTGACGGATGGGCCGGTGGAAGAGCCTGAGCAATTTTTTCTTGAAATGTATGTTCGGAGCGCTGCAGCCAGATATGATGGTCGGTCTTGAGCGCTCGGCAGAAAGGAAAGTTGACGTGCCACTTCTTCCCGCACGAAGTCTTTAGTCTGCTGTAGCAGCGGGGGGTCAGGAGCAGGCGTGAGCCCAGCAAGCGACTCAACCTGCTTTGGCCGCTGGCGTGTCAGAATCCTCTGCTTGCGCAACTGCTCAAAACTTTGACAGAGCGTGACAACTTCGGCAACGGTACGCAAGCCGCGCGCTAAAAGCATCCGAAAAGCTTCGTCATCGATGCCTTTCAGGATGTGTTGGATCTTGTCGGCTTCCCACATACGAGGATTGACCCACTTGCACAAAGTGACGACATCTTAAATGTAGCTAGTGAAGCTTTCACTAGCCTGCTGGGATCGTTCGCGCAATCGCTGTTCGGCTCGGTGTTGTCTGACAGCCGGTCGACCAAATACTTCTGAAAATTTAGTCTTAAAGGTAGACCAGGTTTGAATATCTGCCTCATGGTTGCGATACCAGAGATTAGCCACACCAGCGAGATAAAAGGTGACGTTGTTTAGCTTCGTCACATCGTCCCATTTACGCTCACCCGCTCGTAAGATGTGAGCCAATCTTCAACATCGTTCTCGTCGGTCCCGCTGAAAATGGTTGGGTCGCGTTGACGAAGGGAGCCGGCACAGATGACAGCCTGGGCCACTTGTACGGCCTGGTGTTGGACGTCCTCAGGCATCTTGCGCGTTGGGAGAGCACGACTACGGAGCTCCAGGGCCGATTTTTACCCCGGCTCCTCCACCAAATGTAACGGGGGGTTTATTACAAGGTTCTGGGGCGACGGGAACGGCGACGGCAGCAGTCCGGGATCAGGTCGGCGAAGCACACACAAGCGTAGCGCTGGCAAAAACTCTAGAGAGCACTGCCACCTCGTCTTCTTTGCAGACCATCGGATGCATCTCCTTCTTCATCCTTGCAAAATAAATAAATAAATTGTGCATGATGTGCACCTGGAAGCATATTACGAGTACGTGCTTTACTGGACATCATTTCATGTCTGTTCTCAAGCATTGGGGCCGATGCTTATTTAAGAGCGCGATGGCAGCTCAGAACGTTGTAATGCCTGCTTGTTCATGCTCACTTTTATCACTTTATTTGTGACGAGAGATCTGACAAGATTTATCTTCAATGGTCGCAGCCTGGCACAACTGTTCCTACTATGCAAGACATTATCGTAGATCGTCTCCACGCCTTCCCTAAAAGTATTCTTCTGCTTCAGATTTAGAGTAGCTGACTGCAGCGACGATTCTGTTGCGGTTGTTACAATCTCCGCCACCGAGTTATATAGTTCTTTGGGGGCGCGAGTGAGCGCAATAGAGTTTATTTTGAAGCCTTTCGGTGCATTCACGACTGCCGGACTACCGTCAGCACTGCGTGACAACATACAGGAGGCACACAGGCAGGAGCCACACGCGCTGTCGTGATGAATACATCGGACATACGTGAAGAGCGATATTTCGATGCTCGCGTACAGGCCAGCATAAATATGCACATTCATATACATCCCATCTGTGCGTTTCCTCGAGCAGGCCACGATGAATGGGGAAATCCTTCAGTCGCTTCCTGCAGACTGACCACCACAGCCACTTCTACCGTACAGCCATTATCGCTCCACAATAAGCAAAAGCCGACTGCGTGTGATTCGTTCACAGCGGCAGCTCGGGAGGCAGCCTCCTTTCGGAAGCAGCGGCATATGAATTATGCAGAGAGCGCGTAGCAGACCGCATTACTCTGGAGACGATGGTTTCCAAGCCGCAATGCTGCGAAGGTAACGCCAATCATTACTCTGCGCACAAACAGAAGCTTAGTATCGCCATCCCTGTCACGCCGGCCTAGATCCGAATTCTTTCGGGAAGTACCAGGGAGTTTGGTTTGTGCAGTTGCCTGTTCCTGAACGAAGAAAGACATGTCGTCCAACCGGAAGACAAGTATTCAAAGGCCCCTTCCTTTTCTCTGCGTTACCCATCGTGGTAGCTCAGTGGTTATAGCGCTCGGCTGCTGAGCCGAAAGACTCTGATCACGGCCGCAGCGGTGCAATTTCGATGGAAGAGAACTTCTAGAGACCCGTGTGCTGTGCGATGTCAGTGCACGTAAAGAACCACAGGTAGTCGAAATTTCCGGAGCCCTTCACTACGGCGTCACTCATAGCCTTAGTTGCTTCGGGACGTCAAACCGCATAAATCAAACCATAACTAATGATCCAGTTCATGACACAAGAGAAGGTGTTCGTCCGCACCGCTTTCCTCAATGTTCTTTTGCAGCGCGCAAAAAACCCGCCTAGTGACGTTAGTCTACCGGAAGCCCACCCATACCTGTCGATACCTAAACTTTGCGCATCCTGTTGGACACCGTCATTCCGTGTCCTCACCACTCCTCACACGCATGCACCACCTATGTTCATCCCCCCAGACAAGAATAGATAACAAGAAGATAAGAGGTCTTGCAAGAAATGGCTACCCGAACCAAATCCATCACACTCAGCAGCACAGACCTTAGAGCCCTCTCATAGAACCGGAGAAATGATACAAAAACTCATAGGGGATTCAAATTTTTAGCTTCATCACTTGAGTTTTAGGGGTTGAGAGTAGAAATTTTTATGCTCTAAAAAGCCTGTTATGTGCTTTCACTGTATGTAAGGTCATCCACGACCAAGTACTGGATATGACAGACGCTTAAAATATAACTTAATTCAGCTTTAAAGAGTCCTTAATTGCACTTTCTCATGATCGAGACCCATCGATAGCGCGATAGTTTGTGAGGTAGAGCTGTAGTGACATCACAACACAGTAATGTGACTTACTATGAACGGCGGCCCGCGACATCGACCAGGCGCTGCGTCGGCGACTCGGTGGTCGGTGTGCTGATTGGCAAGTGTGCTGTTGCTGATGCACTAGCCGACACCACGCAGTATCGGTTATCGGAGTATCACAGTATCGGCGAGGATGACAACAGCTGCTCTTTTCTACACCTTCACCGCACTACGAATAAGCGAAACGAACGGCTACATTTCATATTTTCGCCCTTGGACTCACCATCAGTACGAAAAGGCGTAGCGAGTCCTCCGGGCTCGTATGTGGGATGCACGACCGACTTGTGGTGCGATGTCAGCGATCGTGGAGAGCGAGTTCACAAGTTTTAGCAAATACAAATGGTCATCGAACATAGTTTTGACAAAAGTGACCTGAAATCGAGGATTGCTTACATTTTAGGACACAAATACATCGAGCGGGAAGCGCCGCTGCTGGACGGTGTGACCAAATCTGTCGACCAATGCTGCAGACACCCGCGGCGGCAGCTAACAGTCGTCGGCGTCGCTTGAGGGCGACAAATTAAGCCATTTTATTTATCGCGAATGGGCGTCAAACACACTTCTAAATAAACCAATTTAAATCCAATTGCTGGACAGATCGGAAAAAGCTGTTACAACTAGTCAGAAACGCCGGTCCTACACGGTGGCAATAATTAATCTGGCTATGAAGCGTTCCCGAGGCTGGCGCTCGCATTCTTCAGCGATTCTTGCATAGTTATCGCACTGCGCAAACAAGTAATCCCACCACCCGCGCTAAAGAGAAGAGATTGTTTAACGCAAGTAGAAGTCAACTTGCAATTCATGCCGAATTGATGCGCATTTGCTGCCTGTATACAGATGCAGATACATGTAAACAAAAGTGGCGCCGAGATGCAGTCGTCGTCATGGGCGCATTTTTGAGGGAGTTACGTAATCGTGTGGTAAATGCTGAACCCTGTACAATTGTCTTGAAGCATTAAATTAGCGAATACAGGGACTGTTTGCTAAACAAGCAGCGGCTGTAGTAATCAGCAGCCACGGGACCCTGAGCAGTGTTACGTTGCAAGACACTGCTGGCCTGTGGGCCAGAGATCCAGAAACTGTTTGTGCTGTGTCGCGTTCCGACCCATACTCGGCGTCGCAGAGTGCCGGCCTCGTCGCGGACGCGGGTCTCATGTTCGGCGTTCGAAAACGCGAACGTAAAAGCCGAGGGACGCGAACACGGGGACTCGGCGTTCGAGAACACGACCGTCAGCGCCTAGGGACGCTTCCTCCCGTGAACGCGCTGCTTGGTCTCGTGGGCACGGCGTTCGAGGGAGCAGAGTGAACGCACGGGAGTCAATGAGGAGAGTCGTCCTCCAGCAGCGGAAGATAGCAGCTGCTCGGGGAGCCAGCCTGTACCTTCCAAGGGCCTGGGGTCCTTTTTTCTTTTGGGTCAAATTCTGTGAATAAAGACCCAATTCCTTCACCAGTGCCTTCACCGAGTCCGCAGCCCGTACCTCGCAATAGCAGACTCGCTGCGCGTCTGCGCAGGAGAAGCGAAGTGAAGACAGGGACGGATATTGGTCGGTACGGACGGCGAGCCATCGTGTCGCTGTAATGTGACCAGTGGATCGGCCGATTGACGCGCCGTCAGCTACGGGCCACCGACGCAGACGACCTCCGAGCATCGTGGGAAAGCTAAATACAACGCAGAATTCGCGTTTGCGTACGCGGTATGCTGATTAAGATCGGCCGAAGGGAGCCGCTTGCTTTCAGGAATCGGTTTCGTCCCTAGCTCGCTTGGCTTTTCTCCGCATATCGCAGTACCGACCATGTTTGCCGGCGCATCATTTCGTAAGGCGCTGCTATGCACAGCACGTGTACGAGTGCAGACGACGCAGCAATCCGTGCCTCACAGCTTTTGGGGCCCATGTGACCACGGTTCCCTGCTCATTGCGATGCTACGCACCAGGCTATCGAGCTCAAGTTTTTTCTGCGTTCTTAGTTGAAACCTTATACTTAACCAACCGGCCTCTCAGTATATGATGTTATGGCCATACGTTCACTGCTGGTCTATTCCAGGCTTCTGCGTACGCTGCGATAGTACAGAAACAGGATCTGCCAGCGCGCCACTACGTATAATAATGGTAATTCAGTGCCCAATGCCGGAGAGAAAAGAGGTCATTAGCAAAGAATTATTTCCTCGCTAGCAGTTCGGGACTTCGTGGGGTGAACCCGTTCGGCAGAGTTACAGCCGCACTAACTGGCCGCCAAATTCAGCCTGCCTGAGCACCGCATTCGGCTGTTTCACTAAGCGATTTGGAAGGCCGTGTCTTCACTCGGGCAGCACTTTGAATGGTTGCTAGCATTATAAGGTATATTGCTGCTCTAACCATCTTACATAACTGGTTGAGAATTGCCGGAACTTGCTTTTCATAGGGCTTTTGATTGAAACTGCTGAGATTCCGAGCGGGCATTGTGAAGGAATGGTGTTACTCATAATTATTATAAATGTGTATGCTCTTTATAATGACTGGTTGCTGAACATTTAGGGCTTCTACAGAGTATTGCTTGCCGGGGATGCAATAGATATCAGGTATAGTTTCGTTTTGTTCGTGATGTCCCGTTTCAAGAGTTGCTTAACTCTTGTTTTGTTATTGTTTACAGAGACAAAAATATTAAATTTGAAATTGCGAAAACATTCCTTGAAGGCACTTGGATCAAGACGAAAGGCGAGCGTTAAGCTTTATTTCAGACTCTTCATTGCATCCGAGTAGATGTCTCTGGTGAAGGTCGCGGCAGCAGTACCTTGAATTAACCTTTTGAGGTGCCATTTCTCCTTTAAAAAAAATGGAGTCTTATGAAGTGCAGAATAATGTATTCGGTTCAGCGCTACCGTCGTATGAACAACGAGAGAAAAGTCTGAAAAGGCTTTTTCTCGACATAGCGAGCTAGCTCTGCTTTAAGCTTTCTGACTACAGAGCCGGAAGTGTAAGCAAACGTTTATTTCTTGTTAAGCGCGGAAACTTTTTCATCCTCACTGGCAGAAATTTCAATTTTCCTACCAGCAAAATCGAAGCGAATGCACGAATTAAGTTGGTTGTTTCGAAGTAAATTATAATCGCAGCAAAGTACCAGGGAAAGGAGTACTGCATTCTAGGTCATGAAAGAAATAACATGAATTATCTGAGAAAGGCCGCATATTTTCAAGCAGCAATGTAGCATTACGCCTTCGTGGTGAGATTATTGCACATAAATAAAACATAGCTTTCAAGAAGAGCAGAGCCCGATTACTTAACCACAGTCAACAAAATATAACTGCCATGAAGAAGGAGAACAAAAAATTTCCGACGATTACGTTACTTCCTAATGCGAAACTAGAGCGCAGCTCATCAGCTGTTCCAGCTTTTCGATAGATTGAGGCAAAGAATTCGAGCAAGACATGCACATACAATTACAGACAACCTGTTATTTTTCACACATATTCCTTCTTCAAGAAACACTCCACTAACAGTTCTTGATTGTCATGAAGGAAGCTTTTCATGGACGGAGAAATAGATGGACATATGCTCGACTTGCTGCACCAATGCCTGATTCTCAAAGACAAGGTCTGCACAAGTATTTCGCGAGGTTGTCACAGCTGCGGCAGCCGTTACGAACGAGAGGAACGAGATTTTCTCCCGCATAAGTGGTAAGAAATTCTCGCTTGTCATTGTATCTACATTAAAGTCGCAACCCACCCTGCCACCCTGGCAGGTGGCAGCGTTTCTGGCACAACGTTGTCAACGCCAAAGCATGCAGCGCACATCTGTCACTACCGCCACGTAGCTTAAAGCACGATTGAGGTGTCCACTGTTCCAATGCGCCTTCACTTCGGTTCAAGTGTCCCCCTAGATGTGTGAGACAGATACTGCGCATTTCCTTTCCTCAAAAACCAATTTACAAATTTCAACCTCGGCTTTCCAAGCCCCCCTCTATTGGTTTCACAGCTGTGGGATACAGATGCTGCGCATTCCCCCCCCCCCCCCCCCCCCCCCCCCCAAAAAAAAAAATACTGAAGACACTTCGGAAATTCTAAACTGCTTGGCGAAAGCCTTGTGGTCAACCCACTGCCGCTTCCCTGAACCGCTTGGCGCGGAATCACTGGGACGCTTCGGAGCCATGCGTCTCACTCACTCGACTGCAACGAGACGTCTGGCGGCGGTGCAGCTGCCACCGCCGACGCGCGCGCGCTCGTTCTACCTCTACTGTGTGACGCCACGATTGCTATGCACAGCTGTGCCCCCCACGGGCGCGCCGGTTGCTAAGGAGGGGAGGAGGTTGCGCTTTTACTTTCTTCTTTCCAAGCTCCCGCTCCATTGCTTCCACTGCTGGTTACAACGGACAACGGCGACGGCGACGCCGCGAAACGCAGAAAAGGGCGCCTAAGAGCTGCGCTCTAAAACTAACTTTTTAGCTCTATTACGTAAGCACTAGATACGTAAAAAGAGAAACTGTCTTTTTTTTCTAGTCCCGTGTTTCAGAAGTTTCAGAGGAACTTCACATAGAATGACAGTGAAGAAACAGCCACCACTAACCGTTTACGTACACTAGGTAGCGCCTACGTGTTCATAGTCACGAATGGATTTCCGTGTTCATCTACACGGATTTGATGAGTTGAGGTAGATTGGTTTGATGGCTTATGGTCAGTAGGAAAGAGAAGGAAGTGTACTAAACTTGCGCATTGTTCGATCGTGTTTTTTTGCGTGCCTGTACATCTATACAATTTATTTCACGCCTCCAATATACCCGGACATCGCATCTGTTGATAGATGATCCGCACTTCAACCTTTTTGAAAAAATCAGTCTGTTGGAAGGAGCAACAAAACCTTTCGCAGTGTCGAAAGTCAGATAATACGCTTTAGATGTTCTGAACCTCCTCTACAATAAAAAAGAAGAAACGTTTTTTTTTTGGAAACTCTTTTAATTAAAAAATTGATCAAGCAGGAGAAAGGTTTTATAGAGAGGCGCCACAAGCAATGTAGCTGCATTCTTTTGAAACAGGGTATTCTGAAGTTCTAGCAGCCAAAAAATGACCTGATGATTGAGTACACTTGTCTCAAGGTTGATAGAGTGAAGTTCGTTTTTTAATAATCACGGCAGAGAACGGGCACAATAAGCCGCTATTAATGCACGTCTTCGTCGTCTGCTTCATTTAGTCTGCGCAGGATCTTTGTAAGACAGAAATGACCCTGGCTACGCGGCTCCCATTTACAAGGAAGCTCCGGAGATTTTTCGAGGTTACCGGAGCCAAATGGAGCTTAAACTACAGTTTATTCTCCTTCCTGGTTATCAAGTTCCGCCAGAGTGAAGTATTTTATTCCAACCCAAATAGATTTTAAAATTCTGCCCTTACGTGGCCTCCGTTAATGTGGTTTCCGCGGGCAGCACCGCGTTTTCGGCGACATCAATGTTCCTCGCACGTTAATACCGACTTCCCGCTTCAGTAAATAATTCGATTCTTGAATTAGGTCTTCAGGCATTTTATGAAACGACGCATTGTTTTGAATCCTTAATCCTTGAATATGTTCCTTCAGCAGTTGGTTTGGTTTGGTTCATGGGGTTTAACGTCCCAAAGCGACTAAGGCTATGAGAGACGCCGTAGTGGAGGGCTCCGGAAATTTCGACCACCTGGGGTTCTTTAACGTGCACTGACATCGCACAGTACACGGGCCTCTAGAATTTCTCCTCCAAAGAAATTCCAGCCGCCGCGGCCGGGATCGAACCCGCGTCTTTCGGGTCAGCAGCCGAGCACCATAACCACTGGGCCACCGCGGCGGCCCTTCAGCAGTTCCACACGTGTACTTGTGTTTTTGTAGTAATGTTAGTGACGTCATTTCTGGGTTACGCCAATCATCGCCCGTGGTCATGAACTGACTTTCGGTTTCCGTTTCTTGTTGTCGCTGTTTTGAAATGGTTCCAGTCGACATTTTGCAAACCGTTTTTAATGGGAAAGCATTTCTTGTGTCATGAGTGGCGTGTACAGGACCTGTCGGCAGCGTGTGTCTGCGCGAAAATAGCCATCCGAAAAAAGAAACTCGCTGGCATTGCTCTTCCAGAATTTGCCGTTTGTGTGCCAGGCGCGCACGCAACGCATATGCCACACAAGTTTTTTTTTTTCAACACGGTGTTTACTATACGAGGTTAGGTATGTACAGAAGCGGCTATGTACCGATCATTTATAAATACATCAGCTTGTGGCCGCACTCAACAAGCTTGACAGAAGACAACAGGACTAAAAGGGCGACAATGGCAGACACCGTGTTAACAGCGGAAAGTGTTCCGGTAGAAAGTATCTTTCATCATATCTGTCCCTGAGCTGGATCATCATTCGGCTAAAATGGCTTCTGGGTGAAATAAGAAGTTCAGCGATGCGGTCTAACACGCACGTTTTCCACAGGATATGAAGTCCAATGAAAAAAAAAAACATGTAATAGGGTTCATAATTAGGTTAAGCGGCCACAAGGTAACGGACACTCTAGAAATTTAAAACGAGGTCTTTTTTTCAGCGTCCATTGCATCACGTCCCAAACCAAATCGCATCCTTGCCGTTGATAAAACAGTGTTCAATGGTTTCAGGTACATTGCACAGACGACAGTTAACAAGAGGGACGAATATGTTCCTCCTATGGAACCGCGTTTTAACAGGGAGAGCTTCGGTGTGTAATTTATAGAGCCTTTACGTATTCCTGGTTGTATTCGCGAGGCGCGTTGAGTGTTTGGATGCTGAGCATACTTGGCTAAGCTGTTGGTTATAATCTATTTTGAATCAGTGCATTGTAAACGCATAGCGAATGATGCCACGTAACGCAATTTCTTGAACAGATTCTCAGGTAACACAATGGCCAGTTAACTCCAGCTAATATAATGAAAGGAGTGACCTAACGGTAGCGTGAATATAAATGTGCCGGCTTTTTTTCGGTTGTCTAAAGCAACCCGGACCGTTTTTCTATCAAGAAGTAACCTAAATAAAAGACATATAGTTTATTGATTTTTTTCAATTTAAAATAAAACTTGCAACCACCGGAAAGAAGCACAAATGACAAATGGTGCTTTTCCCTCTACGGTGGATATGTTAGCGAGGCCGATTTTGCTACCTTAAAAAAATTATGCGCAAGAACGGGCACCTGGTAATTTTTACGTAATTTACGCTCACTGGAGCTAAAAAGTACGCTCAGCCTCTGCTATCGTTGGCACGTCGCTATAGGCGCGTTCCTATAGGCATGTTCCGTGGTGTGTTCTGCGTTTCTTTCTGTCCGTAGATTATCCCGTTCAGAATGAAACAATTCCTTTCATGAATGTGGCGGTTGTGCAGTTTTCTACTTTCTAAAGAAAAGTGTTCCTGCCTTTCCTGCCATTTAAAAACATTTAATATTCAATATTTAAAATATTGAATATATATTCAAGTAATATTTATATGTTAAAAGAAAAGAAAACCTAATGGCCAGGCTGTAATGGCCTGTGCATCATGAATTTCATCTGCCTTAAATGCACAACTTCACAATTTGCGTTTTTTTTCATAAACCCTTCTAACTTTTAGCCCCGAATGCGCATCAAGATGAGGAGTTGGACGGAAAGATGCCGTTAAGTCTGAACCGTTTCTTGAACTCAAGCTTTTGGTTGGAAATGAGCGTCTCACTACGCCAGCGTAAACGTTACTGGGGATGAAAAAGAGGGAGAAATCCGCAGAGTTCTCAATAGCGGATACTGGTCGTTGCAGCACTGTTGAAATTAAAAAAAAATATTACATCGACCAAAAGAGAACTTCCAAGGACCGTTGTTTGTCTATTTCTTTCTTTTTTCCACTATCGCAAAGCGATGGAATGCTCGTGAAAACTTGACCCAGGCGGAGAGAAAAGCCCGTCGCTCTACAAAACGTGCATTAAAGAAAAAATTGCGTCTGTCCGTAGTTTTCAGGAAGCCAGCTATGCCTAGATGAAATAAGGCAGGCTTTCCTCTCTTGTTGGCTGTCTATGTACCCTCAACGTGGTGGACGATCAAGGAAATTGCTGGGAAGCGCAGCTCTCTGAAAACTTTTCGAGAGAGACGATGGGACAAAGGCAGATCACTTTGCACGGAGGAAGAGTGTTCTTGCACGGAGACTTCAGTGCCCTAGGGGTCTGAGCACGAAGACCTAGATCGACTCCGACTGAGAAAAAAAACTGGCAGTGTGAAAACAGAAGAGCAGGAACAGCGGAATTCAGTCAAAGGAAGAAAGCTCGAAGGGAACTTTACTTACCTTGTTTTTGTTTTTTGTGTTTTTAAAATCGTTCTCCTTACAATTCAGTAAATCCTTGCCTTTATTAGGACTGCTCCCGGCTTAGATCTCAAAGCACTCTATTTTTGCTGACGGAGCTTACTCGTACAGAAACGGTGAACTACGAATAAGACAGTCCAGCCTCGCCTTGGGCTCTTCTCTGCTTTTGTGTTATGTCTTGCGGCCATTTTTAAGATGAATAAAACAGTTTGTGGTGACAAGAAAAAACAAATTAGGAAAACTTGTGGACTTTGACTGGCAACGGAAGGGGTTGCAACTATCTGTGGGCAATCATTCATAATCATCATCATGAGGCCAAGTACCTCTACCATATCTCTCAAATTACCCCAATCTTGTGCCAGCTGCGGCCACGTAATCCCCGCCAACTTCTTAATCTCATACTCCCACCTTACGTTCTGCCTCCCCCTGCTTATCATCATTATCATTATCACATGCCATTTAGCTCTGATTTTCTGGAATACCAATTATCCGGTATGTGAAATTTAAACGTGTAAAAATGAAGCCATTGGGAGACACACAAAATTACCGTAAAGGATCGCCGAAACGTGACTTGCGACTTCCTTTTGCAGTGAAATACCACATTGAGGTCACGACGCCCTGCACTTACAAGCAAGGATTTTTTCTTGCCTTGTGCTCTGGGAGTAAATCGGGTAAGCTCTGGTTTGTTCCGAGGAGCGTTGGGAAAGCTGCAGTCAATGGGAGTAAGATCGCGAATGTTCGGAGGTGCACCGCGCCGAATGGAGCCAGTGGCAGGAATCTCGGGAAAGTTCGAAGGAGCGTCGGGCAAGCCGCACCCGATGGAAAGAACCTCGGGAAAGTTCGGAGGAGCGTCACGCCAGCTTTAGCCAATTGTAGGAGAAGAAGAAGAGGTGAAGAATCAGCACATGCTTTCGTACATCTGCTCAGTTAATTTTCGTTAAAACTCTGACACTTTTTTTAGGGCACGTGATTGCAAGCCCGTCTCCGAAGCATAAGTGTAATTGATGTGCGTCCGTATGTGCACAAGATATCGATATAGTTAAGATATAGTTAAAGGCCCCGTGTCGCAGAAAAGCATGCGCAGTCGTCGGCTTGCTGTGAGCGAAAAATCCTAGAAGCATTAATAAATAAATCCGAGTAGGAAAATTTGCCCAGTTAGCGAATCGAACCAGGGCCTCCGGAGTGCGAGAAGAGCACGCTAACCACTCCGCCACGCCAGCTCAATTGTATGGAATGAACGAAGGCGCGTCTAGTGAATACGGTGTTGTCTCAGAAGGGTGCTTTAGAGACATGCACTGTGGTGTATATTAGTAATTATGAGCATGGAAATTACCGAAGTCGCAGTTAAGCGAGGAGCAAAGTACGTTTCCGCTACTTTTACTCTTCGCTTAGAACGCACGTAAGCCATCAGGCGGCGCCTCCTAAAACCTCCTTCTCGCAATGTACTCCACAGCCCTAACAGATAGAGCGCGACGGCAGTGCTTTCCGCTCGCCTCGTTCGGGCGCAGTGGGGCCGTGCGGGGACGCAGGAATCACGCGGTGAGCGGCGAACATCGCAGCGCACATCCGATTCGCGTTCAACACGAAGCTTGCGGTGTGCTGCCCGTTCGTTCGGCGAGGAAGCTATACTGGCGTTCGTGATTTTGGGTTTGTTGAGAGGCCTCCTAGAGACTCCGAACAATTTGTCCAACGGGCAAGGGGTCGCGCCGAACGGGCTATGGCGTTCCGCGGACTCCCTGGCATGCTGCGACACGCTGTAGCGTTCCACTCTTAAAGACGAAGCTTAAGCGTCCTCCAACTTTTTGTTGTTATTGTTGCTTTTTCAACACAGGTGCTTCTTTGTCTTCACCAGCAGAAATTCCTTTTCAGAGCAAGAAAAGGGAAAAAAGTGTAAGGATGAAGTTCGTGTCCAGTAGGAAATTATAAGCATAGCAAGAGGCCAAGGAAAAGACACCAGACAACATTGTAGTCCTTGAAATAAATAATGTGAATGGCGCCCGAGAGGCCACGGATCATCAAGCAGCCACATAGGCTACACACCTTCGTAATAAGAACATTGTACCTTCAAAACAGTTTCTAAAATTGTGTAGAGGAAAGTTTTCGAACCAGCTCCAAAAAAAAAAAAACTGAAATTGCCATGAAAACAAAAAAAAGTGGCCCGCACAGCTACGCAAGCACTGAGCTGTCTCACAAACTTCAAAAGAACTTCACAGGAAACAGTAGTTCAGAATCTGCCGCCACCAGCTGTCTGTGCTTACTGCGTAGTGCCTAGGAGCACTTAAAGTCAGGGAAGAAATTCCGATTGGATCTTTAAGGTTTTGCAATATATGGTGTTGATTTGGTTATAGGCTGGAACAAGAAAGAGAACGAAGTTAGCGAACCTCCAATGTTCTTGAATGACCTTTTCCAAGCGTTTAGTTATTTCTGTCGTTAAATATACCCAGGCATTAAAAACGTTAGATGGCGGAGGACAGCTTGAAAATTTTGATCCTTTCATTGTGTTGTAATAAGCAAAAACGTACGACGGTGTGGACAGCCTATAAAGTGAGGTAATACGCTGTAAATGTTCTGAGAATTTATTATTGGTTTGGCTTTCAGGGACGCCGTAGTGAAGGGTTCCGGAAATTTCGACCACCTGGGGCTCTTTAACATGCACTGACATCGCACAGTACACGGGCCTCTAGAATTTCGCCTGTAACGAATTTCGCCAGTATCGCCGGGATCGAATTTTGATGCAGGCAGAATTCTAGAGGCTCGTGCACTGTTAGAACAAAGCCACTATTTTCTTTAATTATTTGAAAGAAACCAGCATGAAAATAAAAAAAATGATGATGCCGAAGAAAGAATTTATTGGGTCATGAAAAAGCATGCAGCTGCACCCATTTTAAAGAGCGTATTCTGAAGCCTCAGCAAGCGGCAAAGCAATGACCTTATGATCGAATAGAGTGGTTTCCGAAGGCAGAGAAGCCGAGCTTTGTCTTTTGGATATTTACGCAGATAAAACGGCTAGAATAAGCAGCTGTCCGTGATGGTCTTTGTCGTGTTTTATTTATTCGGCCGAGGAACTTCGGGACATGTGAAAGGCCTCAGCTCCGCGACTTGCACTGAAGCCACATAACGTGCAATAAGCGATGACAGAAAACCGTATGTCTTTCATATGTGCCCAGTTTTAGCAAGAATCGTTTGCGTACACGGGTCATCTTAAGTGCACTACTTTCGCTGGGGTCGCAAAGCGTGCGAGCTCTGGTTCACAGAATACCAGACAGCGACCTGGAAAAGTAAATTATATTTGATTACTTTATTGTCGTGAATTGAGCTTTCATCATCTTCATACCTGACCACGCCCACTGTAGCACAAAGGCCTCTTCCGTATCTATCCAATTAACCCTGTCCTTCGCCAGCTGCTTACACTCTACAAACTTCTTAATCTCATCCGCCCGCCTAACTTTCTGTCGCCACTTGCTACGCTTGAGTTCTCTTCGAATCCAATCTGTTATTATTAACGATCATCGATTAGCTTGCCTTTGCATTACATGCCGACCAAAGCCCATTTTTTCGTCTTGATTTCGACTAGGATGTCGTTAACCGGCGTTTGTCCTCTGACCCATCCCACCGTTTTAAACTCTCTTAATGTTACATCCATCATTTTCTTTTAGGCAGATGGCAGCGTTTTCGTCAACTTAAGCTGAACCCTCTTCGTTAGCCTCCAGGTTTCTTCCGCATAGGTGAGTACACTCTGAGCATGAGCACTGCGCATTGAGAATTGAGCATTAGCAATAGACAAAGCTACCTACTGGTCTTGGGTAATAAATGCTTTGGACCAGAATAGCGCGCTATTAATAATGGTGAATCATCCAAAACTTTTGTGTTCCCCCATCGACTGTGGATAAACCACTTCCCACTCAGTCTCTACGTCGGCGACTATTACGTGGCAGGGCAGCGCCGGTTCGGCGAGTGGGTAATTAGCTCTTTTATGGAGGAAGCGGAAGCAGCGTAGAGGAAGTAGTGCCACCTATACATCTACGGAAATTCTCGCGGAAAGGCAAGAATGCCTTCCCAATCCGTGTAGCGACGCGAACGGTAGTGACAACTAGCAATCCCCAATTCTCTGGTTCAGGGCAGCGATGCTAGCGGTAGCGACGGCATGCTTGTCATCGCCATGCTGGCGGATAAGTCGGAAGCTCGTCTTACGTAGCCTTCTCCTTCCGTGGATTATATCGTTTAGAGGCTAGCTGCCCCACTCGGTGTATTATTTGCATGCGCAGTAAATAACATTACAGTGCACAAGTGTCGTCGTTATACACTTTTTCCCTCGAGCACGGACCTCTGCGCGTTCAGCGAGGGATTGGGCCGTTTGCGGAAAGAAGGGTGGAAGGCCACCCCATATCTGTACAAGACAATAACCATAACGAGAAAAAGACTATATTTAATGTAGTAATACTGTTTTCGATGCCTTTTGTAGAGAGATGTAAAAATCAACTATTGTCCTAAGGCTGAAATATCCGCGCACAGTACATGACAGAGAGAGAGAGAAAGAAAATTTAAGTTTTCTTGCACCCTGTCCAGCGCTGTAGCAATTATTCCATCTCTTTTCTTTCAGGACGCCAGAGTGGGGACAACAGCCGTGGGCAAGTACCTACCGCCAGGTTCCAGCAAGTTTTCTACTGGGTACAAGATTGCCCCCAGCCTGGTGCTCGACTTTTCTCGGGTGCAATGGTTGCGAAGATGACATTGGCAGAGTACTGGAGCGTAAAATTAGTGGGAAGCATGTTTTGGAGGTACGGGTTATACGAGAGGTTTAAATTTCAATTGCAAATTCTTTATTTCTTGTGAGAGGTGACACAACAAGATATCCTTTCTCTTGAGGACATCCTTGAGAAGAGACACAGCAGAAGGTGCAATATGCAGCTTGGAGGCCCATTGTGCCCACAGTTCCGGCAGCAAGCACAGCGCGAGAACACAAGAACAAGACATACTGCAATGGAGAAGACAGTGCGCCAGCAACAACAACGACGAAGCGATTTGTGCGACCTCGGATACCGGCGGCCGCGCGCGTCGAGAGCTCGAGCTCGCTCTTGGTTTCGTCCTGGCGCCGCCGCTACTCGATCAGCCTGTGCCACCGTTCCACCGTGCCACCGTGCCAGCCCTACCAGCTTTCCAATAAACCCCTCTTCAATACACACAAAATACAGTACGGGGAAGCAAATTCAACAAGCAGTACATTTCATAAAATCAGAGTTGATTAGACCGGTGAAGAAGACAAAGTGCCGAAATTAGGAATTTTCTAGAGGTGTTTTCCAGTATAAAAGTTTTGTCTTGTTTGAAGTAGGTCCCCTGATAGTCAGATCGCTTCAGTGGCAGGAAAGCAGCTGATAACGATGACGAGAAAAAACAGGTGGCGAACGATACGGTGAAGAATCCCTGCTGGGAGCACCTGCTGGCGAGACGAGTAAAAAACTGTGGTATTAATGCGACAGCTTTGGAACTCCCAGAAAGCATCCGTCGTTCTCGGAAGCCACCGCCTGCCTCTGGTGGCAGGTGACAAAGCGGAAAGAGGCTAAAAACCAGAGGGTGGCGACCTTGGACTAATGAGGCTCTGACATGCGCGGAGGAATGCACAACCCGAAGGTGGATGCTACGAGAACAACCCGGCAGGTAGCTAGCTACCTTGGAAGCCGGTCGTTCAGGGAGGGAAGTGAGATGGCAAGAGCGGAGATGGCAGAGTGGCGCGCGGGCGCTGTATGCCAGTCTTCCTTTGAAGTGGTTGTGTGCGAGCCACTTCCAGAACCGAGTGTCGATGGATACTGGAAATCAAACATAGACTAGAAGACCAAGTGTGCAATGGAGTTAAGTGTAAAGGCGTACGACGAAGGCTAAGTGTGGAATGGAGTCAAGTGTAAAGTCGTACCCAGACAAAGTGGACAATAAGTTCAATGGAAAGAAAGGTGTGTCATGCAAAGGTGAATGCTAGTCTAGAGCTATGCATTTTTGTCGCAGCGGCCCACAAATCAGCTGTCAATTTTTATCAACAGGCATGCCGCTCCGCTCCGATCTGTGACGCTCCTTCATGACGAAAACGCGGAACGTCTTTATAAGTGCAGTGAGATCCGTAGCAGCGCGAGTTATACTAAACTAAGAAAAGGCCGCAACATCCAGCACATCACCCACATTGTGTGAAAAGCAAATACAGGCTTTGTTTTCAAGACAACAGGTAACGTTAGCAGGGCGAACGGCGCATTGGAGCGAGAAACAGCGGACAAGATTCTCATACAGAGCAATTTTCATTAATAAAACCATGCCGGACTGATTACCACAGAACGGGGACGACATGAAATATTGAAGAAAAAAAGGAAGTGCGTACTCATACCAGTTGCATATCAAGCAACTTCCCTTAATGCACTGTGTATTGCTCTCTGACAGACAGTGAGATGGTTTGGTTTGATTTATGGGGTTTAACGCCACAAAGCAACTTAGGCTATGAGAAACGCCATAGTGAAGGGCTCCGGATAATTTCGACCACCTGGGGTTCTTTAACGTGCACTGACATCGCACAGTACACGGGCCTCAAGAATTTCACCTCCATCGAAATTCGATCGCCGCGGCCGGGATCGAACCTGTGTCTTTCGGGTCAGCAGCCGGGCATCATAACCACTGAACCACCGTGGCGGACTTGACAGTGGGATGGGGATGATCTCTCTTATGTGGAGAAAGAAAGAAAGGTCTCGTAAATAAATTTATGCATCCATGAGCGAATTTCGTCTTGTAAATATGGCAAACAACCTGAAAGCTTTAAAGTGGTGTGTTAAGCTTGTCAAAAAAAGTTTTAAGGTCGCTTAATTGCCATTACCCATTGACGGTACGAGAACATTAGTCTTTTTTTTTAAACATAATTCATTCACAAAAATGACAACTACAGTTCTTGGTTCAAATCTCCCGCAGATCCGAGTGATTTGACAGATGGCGCTTGCATGCTCTTTATTGGTTGCCACTAAATCGGCCACGCGTTCAAACTTGGGCTACAATGCGCAAATTCCTGCGTTCTCTTGCTTTGGAGTGATTTGCACACGGATGGGGGTTGACGAAGACGACGACATCCAAAGCACAGCGCGATAGGCTGGCAGGGCCGTTGCGGCTAGAGCTCTTTATGGACTCTGGTTTTAGCAGCTTCGACCAATAAATTCTGAAATATATAGGGACTCCAGCCGCGAGGTTTGCGCTGAATTTTATTAATAAACATTTTCAATAACAACACACTGTTTTTTAGGGTGGGGCGAAGTCGCTGTTCAAAGAACAGCGCGCCTTCGTGCGGGATGTTTATGCTGCGCAGGATCGTCGTTTCTGAATGGCTGCCGATTCTCGACGCGTGTACATTTATCATACGATTTTAATATGCGGGTGGAGTGGGGTGTATGAATCATGGGAATGGTTGGCTGCCTCGCGGAATTTCACTCGTGTATGAAAAGAATTTGGCAGGGTAGCGAGATTTATTTCCACGAGGCTAAGCAGAAGTGTGACGATGGCGTAGTGGCCGGTTTTATGCAGCGACCAGTGAAATAGATAGGTTGACGCCGCTGCTGGTTGCAATACCGCTCAAGGCTATTTCGTTTGACGAGCGTTTTTATTCCTTCGACATCTCACCTCCTCGCTAATCGGCTTTCGCTAATCAGGCTTTTATTGCTGTCGCATTAAAATGGTTGTTAGCCGGTTCTCTCATTCGCCGCCGTTTCTCCCTGTCTCCGCTATTCGTAATTGGATCCAAGTGGCGCATGTAGTCAAAGCAATAGTCTGGCCTTCCTAATAGATTCTCCGGTGTGTACAGAGAGCGTAAGGTGTTTTCCACCACGCAAGAGAGGTTTTAATTTTTTTATATTCGGCCTCCTCTTTTGACGCGATGCACGTGGCACACTACTCATCGAAAACACGCTAGGCAAAAACTTTCATTCTATCGGAGTAATATTTCCTCGCTTAAGATGCGAACAAAAGGACGAAGCTGAGAAAACACTTTGTCGTACGCATACACAGAGATGGATGGAGGACACTTCACGCGAATAGGCACAGCTCCGCAGTTTTAGCACAGGATAGTCCCCGTTCTCTTCGGCACATCATCTAGTAGCACCGTGAGTACGTAGGCCGCAGCAAAGCAGTCGTGCTACTTCTTACTGACGTGTCAGTCTCGTTGTACTTTTGTGACGAACACGCTTTCCGTGAGACATTTCGCAAGGACACTGCTTACGTAGATGGCTTACTCTAATTTTGATTTAGTGCGGTCTGGTTTATGTGGTTTGAATGTCCCAAAGGGATTCGGGCTATGAGGGACCCCGTAGTAGAGGGCTCCGGATAACTTCGACCACCTGGGGTTCTTTAACGTGCACTGACATCGCAGAGCACACGGGACTCTAGCATTTCGCTTCTATCGAAATGAAACCACCGCGGCCAGAACCAAACCCACGTATTTCGGGTCAGCAGCCGAGCATCATAGCCACTAAGCAACCGTGGCGTCCAAATTGAATTTTCCCACTTGGATTATAGGGCGAGTACAGGAAGGCATCCCTTCCGGTTCTCTTTACGGAAGGTATCAAAGACCTGCAACCAGCCGGAAGAAAAAGGAAATTACGCGACTAAAGAAACTAGGGAGTGGACAGGATTGAATGCGTCACATGGTTGCAAGCGCAACGAAATGAAAAGACAGGAACAGAGATAGGAAGATTATCTAAGGTAAATTATTTGAAAAGAGCAATTTAAACTCTGTATAATAATTGAAAAGCCTAATGCGACCTATCCTAAAGGCAGCTTGGAGGAACGGAAGCGAGAGCACGTTGAAGAATGAGAAGTGTAGTAAAATGTTAGTAATTGCTTCTTTCTTTACGGCAGCTACGACATGAAACCACTGACCCACCCGTATTGACAGCAGGACTGTGCGTAGACACGATAGAGTGGTTGGGCCGCGCACGCAGGATCCTCCAACGGGCGATGCGTACACGTTCGATACTGATTCAAAACTGCTTTATTTACAAAAGCTTCAAGAGGAGACAAAGAAAAGATATAAAAGAAAGAGGGAAAAGGTAGCGGGGAGCCCGTTCTTAGAGAGACACAGACAAAGACTGGCAAAGAGCACCATCCTTGACATTGGTCCGGCCGGGTGAACGCCTACTTAGACCGACCGGGCGCCGTGTTGTCGCATCTGGCTCTACTACTTGGGAGGCTGGTTTTGTCTCCGTAATCCGTCGTCCTTAGTCTCCCCTCAAGGCCGTCTACATTTTTCTACAAGTGGAAACGACGATCCCGGAGAGCTCCTTGCTACATCTCTGCGACACACCAAGAGCAGGAACTCTAGCGCTTACTAATGTTGGCAGCATTGCGGGCGCCATGATTATTGAATTTCAGTCCATGTTCTTATATTTCTTATTGTTTGCTTTGCTATTGTTGCTCTAATGAGTTCGAACACCGGCTGTTACACCTCCGCGTCAGCTGTTGATTCCGTGAGACGTATATAAGTAGCGAAGAAACCAACTCAGTTTTACAATAAAAGAAATAAAATGGCGGTTCTGACAAGTTACGACTTCGACAGGGCGTAAGACGGGCTGAACGCGGCTTTCTATTCAAAAAGCTCAGTAGGTTGCGCAGTACCGATGTCACCGGACTCTGTGAGCTCGGTCAGGTTTGAAGAAGTCCGCCGAAAAGAAACCAAATAAAAAGACGGATTCTCTTGCAGCTCTAATCCGGTACGCCGACTACTTCTTCCACCGTTAGGACAGAGCTGACTGAAGACTGAATAAGAAAGAGATGAGCGAGTGATAAAAGGAAGTAGCTGGTAGGTACCCCCCGTGCGCACAAATCCCATCAGATGGCTTTAATATAGCAGGAACACAGGCCGGAGAAAAAGAGGGTTCTCGTAATGGATATGTGGATATTTGGACACACGTCGTGAGCAATATATCGGTATTGAGAACATACGCGCAAAAATATGGACATCTATATGACGCATTCGAGCGTTTCCTCGACCCTGTCTACTGTGCAGTGGTAACCTTTCAGTCGCTTTCCTCGAACTGACCACACGGGCGTTCTGACCACACGGGCGTTTCTAGCTTACAGCCATGATCTCTCCCCGAGAAGGAAAAGACAGCTGTTTGGGACTCGATCGGTCATATCGGCAGCTTGGGACACTGCCTACTCTGGTAAGCAGCGGAGTATGGATTATTCAAAGAGCACAGACGAGCCGGCAATCCTCCGGAGACGATGGTGCCTAAAGCCCATTGCTGGACTCTATTACCTGTCATTACTGTGCGCACGGAGAGAGCCTCAGCGTCGGAATTCCTATCACGGCGGCTCAGATCCCCATTCATTCGGCAAATGCCAAGGAGACTAGCATGTTCGGTTAGTCATGTCAGGACGAAGGAAGAAGTGCCACGCAACCGACAGACCCGTATGGAAGGTCCCTTTCTCTTTCCCCGCTTAAAAATGGAAGAAGGATGGGAGAAAAGATGATCACTCTCACATCTTTTTTCGGTCTAAGAGTTCTTCTTTGCCCTATATTTCTGTTTGTTTTCTCAGGAACCTTAACCAATGTACCCGCAACAAGCGAGGTTGTTTCCGGAAGACCAATATACGCTGAGCACAACGGTGAGCTGCGCTAGAATGTCACGTGCTACCGAATTGAACATTGAAGCCAGCAGCAAGTGCTCGTATGTCACGTGACGTCGCGCTTCGCATCTCCTCTCCTATTTAAACGGAAAGAGAAAAAACGTCGCTCATGACGGCAAATTTTTTCAAAGCCTTTTAATGACGAGAATACCAAAGCTAATGTTTCTGGTTGTTTTCTCCGTTCGTTAGCTACAATGCCTAAAAACTGTTTAACGAGTATCGAATGTTCTGTTTGCTTGTTGCATGTTCATCTTCCGAATGCTGCCTTGTGTAATACTAAAAATACTGCCACCTTAAATAACATACATTAGGAAATTGCACCATAATATGGAACGTTTGAAAGTATGAGCAGAACACGGGTTGCAGAAAGTAATAAGGTCACGCGATGTATGCACAAAAGCTAGAAAACTTTTCCCGTTTCCGCATAATGGGTTATATTATCTGTTGTGCATGTTGCGCGATGTTCTAATATGACGTGCAGCACCAGTTTTACCTTAAAGGTGCTCTAGAGATGAATATGAACTCGTCTTTGTATCGCCGGAACTCGATCCACACGTTCTTAACAATCTTAGAAACTTCAAATTATTCTCCTGTGCGGCCGATTTCCTCAATTTAGATCGGATTAAACGTCCCGGCTCCCGCCTTTTTCTGATCTCACCGCAGACGGTAGGAGGATTCAACTAACGCGTGGAGTGCCTTTCAGGCGGTCGCGGGGCGGCTTCGCTTTCGCTTTTATTTTGTTTTGTTTTTTTGTTTACCGTGTATAAATAGATCCAGTAAGAGGCTACCTTGCCGTAAATTACGCCCATAGAAATAAAAATACGCGCCAACTCTTTGCTTTCGCCGATCGCTACGTATCACTCCGCCGATAGCAGAGCGGCAAGCCGCCACGGGACTGGGTTAAAGGTTGGTTGATTCCTCCTACCGTCTGCGGTGAGTTAAAAAAAGAAAAGCGGGAGCCGGGACGTTTAATCCGATTTAAATTATGTAAATCTGCTGCACAGGACAATAATTCGAAGTTTCTAAGGATGCTCGGAACGTGCAGATCGAGTTCCCGCGGTGAAAAGACGAGTTCAGATTCCTCTTTAATGCACCTTTAAATATGGGATGCCGGCCCAGAATGTAAGGATATAAAGGGTTCAAGTTGCTGTGTAAAAAGCTAGTGAAAAGGGATGCAGACTGGCAATAGCGGTTGAAGCTTATGTTTCCTTCTTCCCTGCGCTATCGAATGCTCCACCAGCGCCTGGCCTATGGTAGCATCCGTGAGATATACTTCCGTTGATACAGACTCATGTCAAATGCGATGTGCGATCCTCGATACGCTTCTTCCATGGAACTGTAGAGCCACAACGGACATTTACAGAGAGCAGTGTGGTGTTTACGGTGATCCAATGACTCTACAGTGCGTGGCGCAGAGGTGCAATGAATTCTGAGAAGGCACAACAAATGTCCACGGAAAAAAGCATTGGAAGGCCATGCGCTGGGACTGATGACAGTCAGCGCACAAATCCACGATGAAATTTGTTTGAATGAGTAATTATTAGGGCCTAGTATGAATTTTTCGCGAAGTCTTAGTTATTGGCGAAGCAACTCTAGAATTAAGGTGAAAGAAGTTGTGGTCAAAGTGTGCTCCCAAGCTGCTGACTGATTAGCACGAGACGAAGAGTTTGTTGCGCACTGAACTTTAGCACGCACTACGCACTGGTTAGAAACCAATTTCTGCATGCAGTATTGATCCAAGACAAAACACGGGTTTAGACTGCGTGCCTGATTTCAGGTCATTGCCTGCAATGGCGCGATAAGAAATCTTCAAATAAATGCATTTTGAAGACTTCTATATGAGCAAACAGATGCCCCCAGCTGAAGAGAAACACGCAATTCTGTTCGCGAATCGGGCCGCTGCATTCTGTGAGATTGACTGACTGATTCACTCATTCATTCACTGACTAATTGAATTACTGAAACCCTAACGGGATGCATGGGTGTTTTCAGGTGGTCCGTCTAGGTGGGCAGCCAGGCGGATTGCCTCGCAGCCGTGGTCCTTGCGAACCAGGCCTCCTGGTCGGGGGTCCTCGCTGTGCAGAATGGGCTTCCACTACCTCAGGTTGAGATGTCTTTTAATAGCGGGATTGAATTGGCTTGCCTATGCCATTCGAAAAGCCATAGCTATTTCTCTACAGTGGTGCGCAGATTGAGGGATACCACTGAGGGTGTCTGTACAAGAGTGTCTGTAGTCGGCGCAGGGCGTGTTCTTCCGCCGTGTCTAAAGTTTCATGAGGTGTGGGGTATGTCTGCCTGGCTTATCTGTGGGCCTTGAGGTGTTCAGCAAAGGCGTTTATAAGCTGTGTAATAGGCTCCTCTGTCTCATCCGCTAAGGGGGCAGCCCGGTGTAAGAGAGCTTGGACGTGCCGGCTGGCGGCATCATTCCTTCTTATTGATTCCACGTCTCGTTGCGACCATATGATTGAGGCTGCACTACGGGCAAGTTGTGCGAACTGTGCGCATCCTTATTGATGAATTTACCCGTTGTTAGCATTTCGGCACGTGCTTTTGGAATCTGTCGGTAGAGCAGTAGCATTCCGGTTAGTAGCTCACGTTAGCGAAATGGCTGCCTCTTCTGCGTGAATGAGGTTGGACGTATGCACTGATGCGTAGTTGATTAGTTTGACCCAGGGATTCGTTATGGCGATAATAATTCGCCCTTGGATGGGATCGGCCGCATCCAAGTAGAACGTCCCATTTCTTGGGATGGCTCTTGCCCATCATTGCTTCGTTCCGCGCTATATGTCAGGTGGACATATCTGTGTGTTTTTGTATTGAGATGTTCTTGCGGATAGATACTGAAACTTCTCTTCTTTGGCCAACCGTGTAGCGTACTAGGAAATGTATCTTGGTCAGGAGGCTTTGCTCTGTTGGAGTGATGGCCAGGCGGTAGACGTGTAATAGCTTTTGTGCCTCCCGGATTTCTAGGAGCATGTCGTGGATAGAGGGACATGAGACGCGGTGTTGCGTTTGGCAGGCGCACTGCTTTTTCGTACACCGCGTGTAAACGTCATTCGTGCTTTGCAGTTTCGGAGTGGGTGATGTGGAGACACACTTTCAAAGTGTTGAATTTGTTTTTAAGTTTGACACTTTCATTTCTGCCTTTTAATTGTGTGTAAAAAGTGAAACAAAAACTGTACAATCGTGTCAAAAATACCACTAAATTTGTTGTTTTGCGTAACGACTGCTTTTTGCGTTGTTTTGTAGTATTTTTCTGAGATACTGTAGTTTTTTTGTGCAGTGGTTTCTGTGATAACTACGCGCCATATAAATAGATTTTTCTAAAGATTTAAACAAAGTTTCTCATATAAACTACTACATGGTCTGTTCTGAAAGTAGTAGGACTAATTTTTTTAAACAAAATTTATTCAAAAGAATACTACAAACGATTACAATTTTTCAAGGTAGCACCCTTCCGCACCTACACGCTGCTGCCAATGAGTTTTACAGTTTTCGTACGCCTCCAGGAACGCCTGGACCGGAATGCTGTTTAGCTCCCTCGTCACGGCCTGTTGAACCACCTCTACCGATCCGTGATGTTTCCCCTCGAGCGTCGATTTTATTCTCGGGAATAGAAAAAAGTCTGGCGGGGCCAAGTCGAGGCTGTAGGGGGGCTGAGGCAGCGTTGCCGCCTTGTGCTGGGCAAAAAATCGGGGTCCTGACTCAGACGATGAAGAAGATCCTACCGGTTGGCCTTTTCCTCCTCACTCCCGGCACCAACTTCGCGCACGCTTTCCTCATGGATAAGTTTTCTGTCACGATCTCAAAAACTTGGGTTTGAGGAATGCTCAAGTCATCAGCAATCATTCTGATACTCATTGTACAATCACTGTTAAGTAAATGTTTCCCTCGCTACACATTTTCGTTGGTCTTGCTGTTCGAAGGGCGTCCGGAGCGGTCGTCGTCTTCCACTCTTTCCTTACTTTCTCGGAACAGCTTGTGCCACTCAAAAAACATCTGATCTACCCATGCCAGTTTCACCGTAGGCCTCCTTAATCATGTCGTGAGTCTCTTTGCCCGTTTTACTAAGATTTACACAAAATTTGGTCGCGTATCGTTGATCCAGTATAAACGCTCTATGATTCTGCGTGACGAGACGTTTCGACAGGGGTTCAGAGTACAAGCGACCTCCTCTCTTCAACGGCCGAGAGCCGACTGCCGATTTTCCCCAGCATTCCCATTATCCCCATTCAACGATCCTGCACGCGCAGACCGCCTCTCGTCCACCCGTTCGCCCAGGAAAAAACCAGTCCTACTACTTTCAGAACAGACCCTGTATATAAATCAAACAAACTCCTTAAAAATCCCGAGGATAATACTTCTCATTCAGATTACCTGAGTGCATGTAAACAGTTCGTTAAAACTCCTAATAATCTTTCCGTTTATGCTGGCGTTGCTCAGGCCTCGGTTCTCGGTCCTTCTAATTTTTGTATAAATGATGTAAATCAGATATGAATGCGATTGTCTTTTATGGTCGGAAAAAGAATGCCCCTCAAAGAACCATCATCATCATCATAAATCTGACTACGCCCACTTCAGGGCAAAGGCCTCTGCCATGTCTCTCCAATTAACCTCTTTCTTTGCAGCTGCAGTGACAGTGGTGCTAAGGAAAATTTGTTGCTGTGTTTATCAACTTAGTAGTATCTTGTTATATTCACTGTCATGCATTGATACTTTTTGATATTTTTTTTTACAATCCGTTCCCGCATTTTGTGCAGCCCCCTCCTTTCCACTGTATTGGTGTTCAAGTAGGTTGCAATGCTGTCATTCTTTTTCAGGGCTACAGAGCTTTACCAGCTCCCAGGAACTTCTTCACCTCGATGAAGAAAAAATATAAACTTCAACCTGTTCATGAACATGTACTTTGGCAGACCCCTTACCTACACGCAAGAATCAGGCCAGTTGCAGAATGCACCTGAAAGTAAGCAAGTAAAATATAATGTTTCGTTTACAGGCGCTGTTCGGGTTTAATTAAGGCCTGACTGTACTACTGCAACACGCCTCGCTTAGTGCAGCATGTCTCGCCCACCTGCTAATCATATGTACACATTGGCATTTTCTTGCACCGATATTTTCCCCTCCCCAAGTGTAGGGTAGCCAACTGGGCATCGCCTGGTTAACCTCCCTGCCTTTCCGTCCTTTTCTCTCTCTCTCTCTCTCTTGCACCGATAAGAGCAGACAACGTTGAGCCAGGCTCCACATTTGGGTTTAGAATTCACCATGAGTGAAGGAGTAAACAAATGGCAACGCACGGCGAGACGCGACTAGCCGCCGATAGCGAAGCAAAGCCTCGTCGTGCCATGTCATTATTATACAGCTGCAGCGATCCAACGCTGCCTCCATTCTCCGGACGTTTACACGTGCGCTTAGGGTCGCGGCAAACGGTATAAACACAACTGATATCCCGAATTACTGGAATCGTTACACCAAACTAACAAAAATATATCATTCCCCTTCCAACTGAAATCACTATGCATCAGCATGCTGCTCAATACAGCACCTATAGCCGCAATTCGTATGCCCAGAAACCCAAATGTCTGGTTGATCGATTTTGCGCTGTTTTTTATTTGCCTAGAAAAATTCGTCTACTCTCCGACGGAGGTTGATATAGTCGTGTAAACGAAGTTCAGTTCAAAATAAACTCACAGCTGCCGCCTCATGTTTGGTTCCCTAGGTAATATCATGAAACTGATGTCCGGGCAGTTGGTCGACGAAAGAGCGCAGAGAAGATACGGTCGGAGAAAGGAACAGCACGAAATAAGCGCTTGTGTCGTGCTGTTCCTTTGTCCGACCGTATCTTCTCTACTTTTGTCATCCTATTCTTTTCGTCGTCCGTATTGTTTATGCGTGTTTTCGCAGACAATAAATGTAACCTCCAGCGCAAAATAGTGACTACGGCATCCAGAGTATACAGTTGCGCTGAAGCTGTGCGCCATACTTAAGGCGATGATTATGGTTCAAATACAGCTTGATGCCGAAGGATGGCCCGGGATAAACCACTTGAAGCAGAATTAAGCCGGAATAAAAAAAAAGGGCGTTAGTAAAATTTTACAGAAGAATTCAGTCTTGGTGGCTCCACATAAGTATCTTGATGGCTGCACTGCGGTAACCGTGGTCTGGACGAAAGCTGATGTGGCCTCGACTGGCAAAGGACCCGCTCTATTTCTTGTACGGTGCGATCAATAAAGCAAGCAGCGGTTGAAAGTTTTGTCGCGTTTATTTTTATCTAGGAAAGGCTCGTTATAACGATACCATATTCGAGGAAGGACAGCTCTACTTTTCAGAAGAGTATGGCTTCTTCTGCAGAAACGTTCTTCGTGCGTTTGCTAAAGCATGTGGCCCGTTCCCCAGGATTCTTTCTGTGTTTATATTTTCATCTCATAATAAAGCCACTGTTAGGTAGCGATATTAGAAGATAGCGAATTCTTGTTTGTGTTTCAGCTCACCAGCGGCGGCAATATGTTCGCTGATCCGCCGTATTACCTCCAGCCTGGAGGTGGAAAATAATTGAACCCGTCGAGGAATGGGTTTTCTGTTTGGTTTTCGCACAGATTATTTCCGTCGAAGGGTAACGCCGTGAAATATGACATCTGCTGAAGGTTTTATGCCCTACAGCTAATAAAACCGCCCTGACCCGGACAGGCAATATTTAGAACCCGCCTTTTTGTTTTGAATTCAGAATTCTGTGTTATTATTTTTTTTTCAATGTTTGTGTTCAGTCTTCAAACTGCAGCAGACTTTTCGTAGCCCGAGGCTGAAGAACTTTTTTCCGCAGTGTGCAAAATGCATATTCATGGGCAATTCTGTACGCTATTCGGTGAACGCTTCATATATGCCTTTAGTCATTCGTTTTCCGGAAAACAACGGAGCTGTTAATAAACAGCAAAAGAGCTACAAGGAAAAACAATTCTGGCATTACGCTGCTGGAGGAACTCATGCGACATTCTGACTATTTTTTAAACAGGATGCATTGCGTTAATCAGCACTAGTAATTAACCAGTGCACCCTTCAGATGCGCACAGGCGTAAAGGCGTTGCAGCTGCATGAGCAACTTTCCAGTTGATCACGTGTTTCTAATATGAAGCGAGCTACTTGAGCTTGTAATAAAGAATAATTTTAAACTGGCGCGTATATTAAAGGTTAGAGTGTGCACCACCGTAGCTTTCGAGTTAGGTAGATTATCTAACCTCAGCTGCCAAGCGTCAGTTGCTCTCAATGGGGGCGAGAGACGATATAGTTTTATGTGGCATATGAATGCAGGAAAGGTAAGCTCCTTATGCATATATGTAGGGCCCACTGCTATGTTTTGCAGCCCTGTTCAACTCATTACGTTAGATGCGTAGCACGACTCGTTTCTATGTAGGCCTGGTTGTGTTTTGTTTTAAGTGCTACATACGTGCATTGTACTGCTCTGCATGCTGGTTGCTGAATGAGGGCTTTATCTGAGGTTGTCTCTTTGGAGTTTCTTATTTTAGAATGTATTTCATAAAACACGCCATGATCATCCGGCGCCCCTCATTAAAAATTGGAGGTAACAACTAAGACGAGAGGGTTTTAGTGGGTTAATGCCTATACAGGGTGTCCAGGCTAACTTTAGCCAAGGGTTAAAAGATAAGAACCACTCACATACACCTACCAACGGGCTTCCACATCATAGGCAATTTTTTGTTTTGCAATTAATTAATTAGCAATTAATATAATTTTTTCTAAATGCGTAAATATTGACATTAGACAGCAGATGTGAGTAGCAAAAGTTGGAGAGCACCTTCAGAAACACCCATTCCATTTATTTGCGACAAAGAAAGCCTCACGTGTATCTTTCTTTTTGAGGTCTTAAGAGTTCCCGCGAAATACAAAAAAAAAATCACGTGACTAGCGCAGTCGCGCGCCACGATTGTGCTGCGCTCAACCGTGCCGTGAGTGAACGAGATCAGCAGCTGGCAAGGCGCGACGACCCCATTGCTCCGGCAGGCCGATATGTCGACGGACGTTGCGACGCTCGCGCGAGCCTGTCTGCAAGCGTGTCTGCAAGGCATCGACTTCAAGACCGCGTGGGCTTTTCCTAAATTAGAGCTATTGTTGAGGAAGTGTTGCGCAAACATAACAGACGAGAACTGTAAAGACGATGAAGAGGGAAGCAGAGTGAACTATCAACTGGTTTTATTTGGCTCAATACAGCTTATATCAGCAGTGTACGCACGTGCCTAAAAAAGTGAGGAAAAGACGGTGAATCAGTCCTGGGCACAAATCAACAAAATCCGCACAGAAATCTTTTTTTACACATTAGAAAGTGCAACAGAAGTGTCACTAATGCAGTACTCGGCATTTACCTAGATGTGGTACGGTTCTGGAAGCTCACAGGCTACTTTGTCTTTGCGACGCTTCTTGCTTTTAATCTTAATGCTCTTGAGCCGTGGCTGACAACCTTTGCATGGAATGCAATGAGCCGGCAAGTTCGCCTCTTCTCTGTTCCTAATTGACCGTGCAAGCTCACCTGCGCGTTCATTCACGCAGCGGCCTGTTTGGACAATACAGAGGCGACCACACTTAAGCTGGATTTGATATACCACACGAGTGGCACATTCCACGAATGTTTCGGCATGTTTTATTCCGCGTCCGCTTCGTCGGGCTCCTTCGTTGCAGATCTTCGGTCATAACCGGCAAGCTTTCACGGCGCGTAAAAAAATCACGCGGACTCCATGCTGATGTGGAACTCTTATAATGTTTTTGTGGGACTTTGGGCATTTACAACACAACCATGTTCTTCTTTTAAGCTAACGGGCGAGGCCTGCATTCGTGACACTTCTGTTGCACTGTATAATGGGGAAAAATACTTTTTGCGCGGATTTTTTTTTTACTTGTGCACAGGCTTGATTTGCTATCTCTGCTTCCCTCTTTAGGCACACGTACGTACTGCCTATATAAGCTGTATTGAACCGGAGAAAACTATTTGATAGTTTGCACTTGCTCCGCCATCGTTGTCTCTCTCGTGTTCGTCTTTTAAGTGAGCGCAACTCTTTCTTAACAATGGCCGGGCACTAACTACGGCAGAAAGAAGTTCTTCAACACTAAATTTGGGCGTATGCCACGAGGACAAATATATTACTCGTCTGTTGTAAACCGTTCTTTGGTTATGGAGCTTCTCGGCTTGAAATAGGTAAATAAACGAACATTGGAATTTTGGGCTTGTGGGGCTGTAGTACGGCACAGAAAAAGCAAGAAGAGAAAGTAAGCGTCCTCCCTTTCTTTGCTGCAAAGAGCCTCGTTGACTCTGAGGCGCATTCCCTTGAAGAAAATTGAATACTGCCCTCACACATTGCTTCCCAAACCATAGGATCTTCTGCTGCTCTTTCCTAGTTTCCTACTGCCCTTCACCTTACTGAAAGTTTTGTTCTTCTTTTGCAGCGTATCTAACTGAACATTTAATAGTGTTTTCACATACACCCAGACAGAACTTCATGAGCAGTCGCCAAAATACACTCCCTTTTACTCTCGCCTCCAAGAAAAGGACTTCCTTCGAGGATGCCCTTGAGAGTGAAATAATAGCGAAACGAACTGCAAGATGACATGCGGTCTAAAGAAAGATGAGAGTGGAGTATAGAAAGGCCAGACCGACTAGGTATTCTTTTTGTGTCGTTCCTGAATCTTCTCTTGTTGTCTCAAATCGACCTCTAGCGGTCGCAGGTGCGTTCTCTGTGCCTTTACAGCCCGAATTCACGTTATCTTTCTGCAAGGACTACATGCGCCACGAAATAGCTTCTAAGTTTTCATCCATCGGTCAAACCCTGCTTTGGTTCGTACTTCCTCAGACCTCTTTTCCTTGACTCGGCAAACTTGTGGTTTCACATTCGCTCTTTATTTACTATACTGGAAAACAATACTTTCACGCAATACTCAGAGAGAGAGAGTTTATTGTTTTAGTAGTATATCGGGGCTCTCCATAGAAACCTATATGATTGTTCACAACAAATTAGGAATTAACAGCAGAAAGTACATTGAGCTAGTCCCGGGTCGTTAGACACGATCCTACCATTCTTTAAAAGTGAAGGAATACTCGTGCCGCACTGAAACATACAAGAATTATTTCTTCCCCCGTACTGTGCGGGAATGGAATGTCCTCAAAGCGAATATTGTAGAGGCTTCTACTGTGGAGTCGTTTACGGCGTCGCTTAGGAATTCTTAACAATTTTGCAGCATTCAACATTTCCTTTTTTTTCCTCTCTTTCGCCCAGTGCTCGTTTAGACGCGAGGTGTCGTCTAATATTGTATAATGTTGTTTCTTTTCGTCGTTCATTTTTTTCGGTATTGTGTGCTGAGTTGCGTGTACCTCAAGGAGGTTTTCTTTTTGTCAAAGTGTATTTTACACCCACTCCTGCTTAAGGCTTTGCAATAAAGCCAGGAGTCTTCTGTAAATAAATAAATATATAAGTTGAAATTTCGCTTGGTGTGCGTTCTTTTGCCGGCCTTAACCTCACCCGTAGACCCGTTCTCTGTTCGTAAACAAGCCCTGGAGAAGATGACGCCAGCGGCGAACAAAAAGTGCTTGCAGAGGAAGAACTTCCGCAATCTTCAACACGGTGTTTGAACTGGCGCAGCTTCCGTCCTTTTAGTGTTTGCGGCTCTCCTTTCTGCGGTGTTCGTTACCTGCTCGAAGCCTCTAGTGAATAATTCAAGGAGCCAGACTGCGAAGCACACAGGCGTAGCGGGTCGACATTCAAGCCATGGAAGCTTGCACTGCGCAAATCCATAAGGTCAACAACAAGCAAGGAATAGTAAGGAGCCAATTCTAACTTTTACGTAGAGCGTGAACATCGCTGCCTATTGTGCAAAAGGCGCAGATATAGCATCGCAGGCCACTTTCGCACTGCAAGCGGTGGTCATGCGTTTTGAGCTTCACTTTTTCTTTTCAGTGGGGTGACTCCTAAGGGCTGGATTCGCCGTTGGTAATGCTTGCAGTCTAATCTACTGGAACTGCTGCGCCTAATTGGGCGCACAAAACCCGAAAACAAAGAACAAAGAGTTAGGTTAGTACCGATGTTTATCTTACGAAAACACGCGCTACATGCATGTAGCGTGGTTGTGCGCTCGGCAGAGAACTTAATGTAGCACGCGTCCTTATACCAGCCAACGGAACACTCCGCCGGCTAGCCTACGAACAAAATGAGCGCCTGAGACCCCTATACTTGATACAGCAAGCGCAAGATCTGTAGTACCCGCTATACCCCCTCTTGTACCGAACTTCAAACGGGAAATGGTTCAGCAACCTGATTTCAATGTTGCCAGGGTGCACCTGCTCGCCTTCCCAGCACATTCTTTCCCACATTTTAAAGGTAGTGAGTACACCGAGGCTTCCGCGCATTCTACGAAGCAATTCTGGTGATTTTCTTTGCAGTCTCGCTGCTTTTTTGGCTGATATGCATTCACACGCCGGCAGAGCCTTTTCAGTTTCTCTGGAGCTGTTAGAACGACATTAAAGCCTGCTTTGCCACCAATCGTTCTGATGCGATGGGGTACGTTATGTACAGTCTTCGCCAAAAGTAACCCGGCAAGTATGGTTTGTTTCTAAGCGTCGTAGCGAAGCACCTACGGCAGCCTTTAATCTCCGAATCTGTGCAAAGTAAGGTGAACCCTTGTCCTGACGTTCGGACACCTTTCGGTCTTTAGCGGTGCCGTGAAGGCTCCGTTTTACGGCTGAGAAGCAAAAACCTGTTGCTCGGTTACTTTTGGCAAAGGGGGTACATATGGCAGCGCCACAATCCTTGGGTTTTTTTTCTCGCTGCAATGCTCTCGCCACCATGTTCAGCACTGACACGCTCGAGTTCGAGATTCTTCTTCAACTTTTCTAACACAGATACAAGAAAGTGCAAGGAGGAACCATCTTGAGTAAGGCGGTCAACCTGGCGATGAGGACTGGACTCCATTGCGTGAATGCACGACTACTTAACCGCACTAGAGAAATGAAGGTTTGCAATAGTTCTTTTAACAAGTTTTGAATGCGCCGACTGGGAGGGGAGTGGAGCCTTGTCACCTCTGGGTTCATATGCCCAGCAGACCTGCCCCCTTGCGAACTTGAGCTTGAGATCTAGGAATGTCAATGATCCCTGCGTGGGAACCTCGTGCGTGATAACTAGAGGCCGGATTTTTAGGCACTAAAAAGCCCGTTTTAGGCGCCATAAATAGGCGGCTAAAATTGCATTTTAGGCACCTAACGGAGAAAAATAGGCACCATAAACTTTATCAAAATTGCACATAGTTCCGAACTTAAGCGCGGAATATCTGCCGTAAAATAAAACAAAAACACAGCAGGAATGATTTGGGACCTTAAACAAGGTGCGAACATTAGAAGCCGTTTTTTCTAAGGCTTTCGCGCAACTTTTCGTACAATACACATGCTTCAGCAGAGCAAAAGGGACGGTTACCAACCATTTTTAAACACTTTGGTATACCTCGAAACAAACAATTCGCTTGTCGTGTACAAAAGTAGAAACAATGAACACCTTAACAGGAGGCCATGCATTTAGAAATTGATAGAAACATTGTCAATTCAAAGCATCTGACAAATGAGTTCAGTCTTCGCTCACACAGGAATTGAACTTATTTATTGCAGGCATACACTATGCTTCAACATTATTAAATATGTTGTCGTTTGTGTAAACAGTGTTTTATAGTTTGTGGCTTCACGTGTCTGGAGCCACGCGACTATCAAATGGTGCTTGCCATTATAAGGGTCTGGAAACCATAAATACGAGATGCTAGAAAATGTTACACACAGTGCTGCTCGATGCGGAATATGCCGAAAAGAATCATAGTTCTGCACGGGCCTACGCATATCCACGAGGATCCATGGTAAAGTAAACATCATCCAACTAGAAATCACTACTAAAGCTATGCAAGCAGTAGCAGACAAGCACCATCTGGGGCACAAGAAACGAAAATAAGGCAGGTTACCCAGGTGGAAATTTTAATCAGTGAAACTGTTTCCAGCAGGTTTATGGAACATTTTACAGTTGGTTTCAGTTGGAACCAACTGGAATTATTTGGACGAACCTATAACTTACTCCGTATACTTTCCGAAATGTGGTGCCATCTGGTCAACTACCACTTTAACAGCCAAAGTCATCAACAAGTTGCCGCGATAAAATGGCAGAAAATAGGAAAAAAGGTTCATTATTTGAGACAGAAATGGTAATCGCGCTGTAATAAGACGTGCACAAGAAACACTGACACAGGACAGCGCATGTCCTGTGTCAGTGTTTCTTGTGCATGTCTTATTACAGCGCTATTACCATTTCTGTCTCAAAGGAAAAAGGTTGCTTCGATATTTTTGGCTGTGCGTGTTGGTATTCTGTACACAGCCGGCGTAGGTGCAGTGTTCACCACAGCCAACTGACGAGGTCATCTAATGTTGCCACGTGTGTGTTCTACTCAAAACCGAAATGGATTCGAAAGCAAACAGAATCTGAAAGCAAAACCACAGCGTATTTCAGGCCCCTTTTCTGTAAAATAGGGCATTTTTAGGCACCGACATCAGAAATAGGCATTTATAGGCACTGACACCCAAAATAGGCATTTATAGGCACTATAAAAAGAGTATTAAACATATCGTCAACACCTAATTCGTGCTCATATGTAAAAATGGTGCGCCTACGAAGCTTTGAAAAAAATAGGCATTTTCCTAAAATCCGGTCTCTAGTGATAACAAGTAGCTTAAGAGCATGGCTAAAGCAGGCTAATGCCTCCAAAGCAACCTCAAGGGAACTCATGCCATGACCACCACAATGTACTCATTAATCATCAACGTGCCTAAACACTCTTCGAACGGTTGTCCCAGTGAGGGTGTTCTCTAATTAGGAATCTGTTTTTCTGAGCGAGGTACAACTCACTAAGTACTGGCGCGATACACGACTCGATGCACACGCCGCTTTTGTGCAAGTACACACTTTCCTCCCAGAGAAACTTCAAAAACTCAGAAAGGATTCACAAGAAACCACCAGTCGACCCCCCGCAGGCGTTTTGAAACTCGATTGTCATGTATGTATCGATATATATTTCGACACAATCGAGTAACTCGTCTTGGGGAATCGAATAATACAAATCTTTGACATCTACAGAGCATGCCGCTAAGTCAATGCTAGAATTGTCACGCAAAAACCTGATTACATTATCAGAGGATTTCACTAGGAAAGGTTCGTCAATGGTCAGCAGCTTTACTTTTTCTTCCAAGAACAGGGCAATCGTCTTCTGCCAGTTACCATGCTCGGAAATCATAACCCGTCGGGGCCAGTCCGGTTTGTGCGTTTTCACAGTGAAAAATTGGTTAAGGGATGATTTTTTGCTAGTTGCGATACTGTGCACGCGCTCAAACTTGCGGTCATTACATAGCTTTTTAGCAGCTGAATTTGCATTCCTTAAAATCGTCATTTAATGCCTGTTAAAGATGTCCAACGCCTTGGCCTTGCAGAGGTCATTAGGCATCACAGCAAAACCCCCTCCTTGTCCGATGTAAGCAACGAGAGCGAATGTTCTTTCAACATTTCAGTATTTGCTAAATAAATAAATAAAAAAAAATACGTCACCACGCGTCTTACCGGCAGGCTTCTATTGCTCAATTGGTAGCGGGCGCCCACGTCGACTCCGTCACAGATGCACCTGACACTTTCAGACCCGGGGCCAGCTCTCGCGACCCGTCGCATTATAACCATTAGTTCTGGCATGGGTTTTTTTGGCTTGACCAGCTTTGACCAAACTGGACCAAAACGGACAGCTTTCGCAGCAATTTATTTATTTATTTATTTTGAATACTCTCGAGGCCCGGAGGCATTACAGAGAGGAGGGGCATACAAAATGAAAAGTAATTTCCTTGAAATGTTTGACGTCGGTGATTGCAGCGATGAAGGCAGGGAGGTGGTTCCAGTCATTTGCAGTTTGAGGAATATATGAATTCAAACAAAGGGTGGTTCTGCAGTGTGGGATTCTTACCTTAAAACTATGATCAGTGCGCGAGGATATATAAGATGGAGGAAGCAGTAACTGATTTTTGAGAATAGGGTTAGTATAATAAATCCGTTGGAAAAGACATAAGCGAAAATATTTTCGGCGCAAAGAAAGAGCTGAAAGACCAAGGGTTGACTTTAGTGCAGATACGCTTGCTGCTCGTGAGTAATTTGAAACAATAAGGCGGGCGGCGCGGTTCTGAACGGAGTCTAAAGTGTTAATTCGAGATATTTGATTAGGATCCCAAATGATGCTGGCAGCGTCATCATGCGCGCTTCACACGAAGGAGCATTCTACCATGCAGGGAGGCTGCGGAGAAACTCATGGAGAAGCGCAAGGTGCGGGGAGGAAGGCAATTGCGTGCAACAACGTTTTCTGCGCCCAATTTTGATACAGTAGCCGAGAAAGCACTTTCAAACCAACCGCGCTGCCGCTTTCACCCCTTTTGCGTATCGCCACAGCCTCAATGGCAGGGCGCTCGTTCCTCCGACGGGCAGAGATGGCGTTACGGCTACCACTGCAGCGAAAGCTTGCCATTTTGGTCCGCCGTCACCGCATACGCTGGAGATTTCCGATTAATTCTGACCGAATCAGGCAAGTACCCCATCCAAATGAAATGTAAACCAAACTGACTGACAACTGCCACTTTTGTGTGCGCAACTGGAGCCCGAATACGCAATCGGTTAGGCCGAGTTAATTATTTTTTTCGAATTTCTCTGATCGACGCAACAGTCGATAGATATTCATGCTTTCTTGGGCGCGCACAACTAAACCGAGAGCAAACTACAAAATACTTGCGAGTTCCAAATACTACTTACATATATTTATAAAAGCACGAACGGCAAAATAATTAAGGGCACAAAACAAGGATAATCAATTGCAATTTTTGCCTCAGCCATTTTACCCTTACAAAAAGTTTGTGACACTTTCTAGCGGAGAGGGTTACTGTTGTACTTTTGGTAAAAACTGTCCCGCTAGGTAAGTGCGCATAAAATAACGTCATTATCACCATTAGGAGCCTCTCTAATTATCTAATTTCTCTCTAATTTCTCAAATTATTTTTATCCTATGTCAGTTGCGGCCACCTTATCACTGCAAACCTCCTTGTTTCATCCGCCTAACTCAATGCCACCGCTCCGGCTAGACGTGCCTTCCTTGTAATCCGGTTTTTGCCCTTAACGGCCATCGGTTAGCTTCCCTTCGCGTGACACGACCTGCTCAGGCACCTTTATTTTGGATTTCAACTAGGTTTGGTTTATTGGTTTATTGAGGTTTAACGTCCCAAAGCAACTCAGGCTATGAGGGACGCCGTAGTGAAGGGCTCCGGAACTTTCGACCTCCTGGGGTTCTTTTAACGTGCACTGACATCGCACAGTACACGGGCCTCAAGAATTTCGCCTCCATCGAAATTCGGGCGCCGCGGCCGAGATTGAACCCGCGTCTTTCGGGTCAGCAGCAGAGCGCCGTAACCACTGAGCCACCGCGGCGGGGAGATTTCGACTAGGATGTCTTTAACTAGCGTTTGTTCCCTGACCCCCACGACGCGAGTACCAAAATTTCTCTAAGTTCATTGGTTTCTCGGCTACAAACCGGACTTTCTGCGCCCTATTCAAGGGTCAGTACACCAGTCGTACGTATTGGATTCTACCGCGTCGGAGAACTAGCATTTCCATGGTGTGGTTAGGTTTTCTGCAAGATTTCTGTGTTCCACGTTTTGTAACGGAGCTTAAACTCCTTATTCTGTCAATCGACCATCGTTGCCCGGCCTTGTACTTGGAGCTGGCACTTGAGATCCATCTAATGCATCAACAAAGTGACAGTTCACCACAGTGCGAAACTTCGTAGCCTAACTTCCCAATTCAGGTGGCTCTCAAAGAGATGCCATTTAAGGAAAGAGCAGGACAACACTTTTCCGATTTGGTCCTGAAAGCCAAGAGAGAGATTTCAAACTCTCAGCTGAGTCCTTTGTTTGGTTAATTTTCAATAGCGCTCTGGCTTTCATGGCTTCAACTAGCTTTTCATGCTTCATTCTCTGGCTCCTTTTTTTATGATCGCAGCTCTTCCGAGAGCACCGATTATCTGGAGTGGCGCGCTGACAGGCCATGACAGAGGGAACTGTTTCCGATAATCTCTTCGCTATTCCGGCTTACAGATACGCCGCAGTTCGGTAATGACATATCGCTATATAAGCAACACGAAAATAGTTTTGACAGCATGTCACTTATGTTGAAGGTTTCAGTGATGAATTCAATTAATAATTGTTTTCGGGACAAAATTGATTTTATTTAAAATTGTTTTTAGCGCAGAAAATGCGTCCACAGTAGGAAGTCACATAAAAATAATTGTTGGCGCTTACTGCTTTTTCGGCATAACAATCTAAATTCAAGCAGACTATACAAAGAGGAACTGCGTTGTATAGATGGATGGATGGAAATTAGGAGCGTCCCCTTTGACATGGGGTGGTGGCAATTGCCACCATGCTCGGCTTTTTTTTTCACGTATCTTTGTTTAACTGTGTTGTAAATTGTCATTAAAATTCGCCATTTCTTTTTCACTACAATTTCCTACACTTTTAGCCCTTTGTCACCTCTCTGCTTTTCAGCCACCAATATTCCAATCGCTTTTTACTAACTTAACCCATAGATCTTTTTACAGGACCATTGTTATCCCTAAAACCTAGGGCTTCAAAAAGAGTGACTGTGCCTGCATCGACATCCGGATGGCTATCACCACAATGAGTATGAGGTGTTCTATATTTTCTACATAATACCACACATAGAAGATGTGTCATTATCTTCGTTAAATTTTTTTGCAGCTGTGCGTTCTAAGACACCCTGACCTAGTTTCAAAGAGCAGGGCACTGCCTCTTGAGTTATCATAGAATAATACGTTCCTGATCTGCCTTTTCCAGTATCAATATAGTTCTACAATATGCTTCTTTTCAATTGAATTAATCTAGTTTTTAACTTCTGCCTAACAGCACCCGCACTGAAAGCGACTTGATTTCCCACGAGAGAGGAGTGATCATCACACTGAGGCGCTTTTCAGACCCGTTGAAGAAGTGCCGCCAGGTTGTTTTCCGTGCGAGGAACACTGGAGCCCGAGAATTTCCTGCACGTGTATTCGGCGAGAAGGGAACGAAAACGGGAACCAATGCAATGCCGATGCAAGCAGAAATATGCAACAAAGCGCCCTCGAAAAAACACAGATGTAATTCTATCATGTGAACAGACAAGCGCGGAAAAGGACCAGGGTAAAAAACATGACGCATATGCACCACCTGAACCACTGAGTGCTTATCGTGCGCATTTGTTTTGTTTTTATTTGCAGTTTGCCCAAATGAAGCCTCTTGTCAAAGATGGTACGCGTCTCGGGAGCTCTTTCTTCCGTCCTCATTAACTTAGGCATAGTTTTTTCACAGCATTGCTGTCTTTCCAGACACGTGTTTTTTGAAAAGAATAAGATTTCTGAATACGGAATTGCCCGACACAAAATAATGGAAGTTTGAGATGCACGCACTGTGCGCAGTTAAACATTGAAAATTACGCTTCAGATACCTTACCCAAAGGCATATCCGTATAATGAAACGTGGGCGAAGTAAAGCGGGGTGTTTTTATCCACGTGGCGAGTTTCACCGCGGGTTCCACCGTTCCAGAGTCGTTTGTTGCCCACACGCGAGAAAAATATGGAGGCTAATGCTACTTTGTCTATGCGGTGCCACCCTGGAAAGCCAATATTTCTTTTCGATTGACCGGCTGGGTGGACCGGCGGCTGCGGTGTCTATGCAGCCGCAGGCAGTGGTGAACGGCGGCGGCTACGCATTTTGGCTTCGGCGTTCCGGAGGGAGATGGCGCCAGGGGCGCGCGCAGCTGGAGCAACGCGCTGCCCCGGCTGCGGGGCCGGTTACGAGGGACAACGGCGACACCGCGGAACGCAGGAACGGGCGCCTGAGAGCTGCGTTTTAAAACAACCCTCGGCCCTCCATTGTAGCACTCTTTATGCCACAGGTAGCGTAAGAGGTCTCTCGCGCAGTTACCTTCTTGACTATCACAATACTTTTCTAAATCCGCTGCTTTGGTCGGGAATGGCGTTGGTGATCACTTTTAATGTTAGGTTACGTTCAGCATAACTACCCTTAAAAGTTGAAGATGGGAAAGACACCGTTATAGCTCAGTTCATAAGGCACCACACGTGGCATGCGGGTGTCGGGGGATTGGATCCCACCGGCGGCGTGTTGTGGTCTTAGGGCGTTAGCTCTGACTAGCTCGTTAGCAGTCTCGCGCCATCGTAGACGTGCACCGCGGAACCTGATACCTCCCTCTGTTTACGGGTGGCAAAGTGGGCAGAGTAGGGAGATGGACAAATGGGAGAAAAAGAGAGAGAGGATGGGAGACGAAGAATGTCAAAGTGGAGAGAGAGGTGGTTGGTTCGAAACGCACAGCCTGGCTTGGATGGATGGAACCGTCTCCCAGCCCGGCGTCCGGCTTGCCAGTTTTCAATCACATGTCCAAACAGCCACCGTTCAAACATTCACGTTACACATTCGTAACCTGGGTGTGGTTTTTGTCTGCTGCTTTTAAATCACTTGCCTTTCAGGCAAAAATGGCTGCATGACTAATTTACGTGGTTACATGACACCAAAGGATATTTAAAAAATATATAAACGTCCCTTCATATTCACCTCGGGTTCATTACTATTGTGGGATTTGATAACAAATTGATTGAAATCTCATTCGAAAATATCTTGATTTTGAAAGAGGTCCTAAAAGACTTTGTCTCTTGGCTTCGCGTATATCCTTTGTATAGGTAACAAAGTGCGCCATTGACTGGCACCTTAACTGTAAATGGAGGCTTCAATATAATAAATGATCGCGGTGTGCCATCTAACTGTCAGCATGAATTTTCATTTTTTTTTCTCGCTGCGCCTAGAACTGTTTTCCATTGACGTCGGCTACATTTGAAATTCTCGCTGAAGAAATTGGCAGGCTCATTTTATGTCCAGAAAGAATGATGGCTTTTCCATAACAAGAAACGAAGATAGATGTCGTGAAGTAACAAGGTGTTTCTCAGAATTGCTCTGTGATGCTTTCATTTCTTTCTGCTCCGACCGATGTAATCTTTTATTGAAGTGCGGTGCGATGCCCTTTCGATGCGGAACATGTTTCAGAGATTGATTAAATTATTCGATTCTTCATAAGTGTCTTTGATAGAAAAATAAGGCTACCATCCCGGGACTGTGGAAGTCTGCGGGTGTGCGGGAATTTTTTAGTTTTTAGTCATCATTCTTGCTTTTGTGAAATAACTGGTTCGATATGCACAAACAGAAGTTTTCAAATTTTGTCGACAATATTTGCAAGGGGTAATCCTTAGCAATCACGCGTTTGCGAGAAAAACTTCGATTGCTCTAGTGGCCTTACCATGGTATCCTACGAAGAAAGGAAGATTCGTATATAGAGCCTGTTATGCAAAACTGATCACTGTAACATCATCCCAAGTACAAGATTCTCTTTCTCCGAGTGCCTCATAGCTAAAAATTTGAGGGGACACTAATAGAGTAAAGGATTAGTTCCCATACATGCAGAAGGTGATTCTTCATTTTAGGTTCATAGATCTCTCGCAGTCCTCATACCTGGCGCAGTGGGGCAGTGGTTAAGCGATGCGCCACTGCCCTGGGAGGACAAATGCTCCCTGTGGTGGGCCTCGTGTGGCCCAGGTTGGTCTTCTCGAGTGACCAGTCATTAATTTAACTGCCACTTGCTAAGCTGGGCAGTTCGCTCACTATCGGATGCGCAGGTTCCCAGGCAGCACATGTCACCGGCGCGATATTGAAATGCGTTAGCAATCTGTGGTCCTACGGTGGCCCTTCCTTGCCAGTGCGAACCAATAGTGACGAAGCGATTCGAGAACACATACTCCAACGGCCCGGTCATGGTCTATATTACCGAACATTGCCATACACAAATAAACAACATTCAATGGTGGTCAGCCAAGAACAATGGCTCGCCAACAATGCGTACAACCTGGAATACGCTTGCAAATATTGTCCCTGGCAGTTGCGATGGCTAGCCAGAGTGGCATACATCATATCATCCGTTGGTCAATGTTGTCATGCCAGTTTTTATGCCCTGTGAGCATTAGACATACCTTTTTATAAGTTGGTCAATACTGCCCAGTCCAAGTAGTTCGTATGGATTCCCAACAATGTATACACACTGTTCTGCACTTTCCAATAATGTCCCACCGGTCACGATGGGTACCCAGTGTAGCACGCCTCTTGAAATGCGTTGGTCAATTTTGCCCTACCAGTAACGATCGCTTATAAGAAATATGTATATCCTGGCATACATTGTTCAACATTGTCCTGCTTGTTGCGATGGGCAGTGCGCTATACAGACAAGATTTATTTTTATATGACCACTGGCGCATTTTGTGCGCCTCTTCTTGCATTGATCGCATTAATAAGGTCATCCATTTAGCTCGCAAGCCATCTTCGCGCGTTTTACAGTCGAAAGAAACGACAGAGCAGTGTCAAAAGTGTGTAGTGTTTTTATGTAGTAATGTAGTTTTTGCAGTACAACTATAGCGCAGTCTGTAGTTCTGTCATACCTTCTGTTGTAATTGCTCAAAATTTTCCCGTTACTAATTATTGCACCAAAATAGTAGAAAACTGTTGTGACGACGGAAAAAAAGTACAGCTTATTCCACCACGGATGGCTTTCGTAAGTAAAAGCGTGCGTCGATACTTAATTTCGTGTGCGTACCCCAGAGGTTAGATACAACGTCATTCACTTCAGAAGTATGCTAAACATTCCTTCGCGATGTGGACGTCATCACTTCAAATGGAGGAAGGGAAAATTTTCAGGTTTAATTTTCCCAAACTCAAGTGGAATTTCCTCTCGGACAAACACAGATATACCAGGAAACAACCATTGAATCAAGCTTTACTGAGAACAGTAGCTGCATGAAGTTGCCCCAGTCTCTCTCTAAAACTGACCCCACTGCGGTCTCACATGAAGGCCGGCAAAACCGAAAGAATAAAGAAGTAGGCAGATCCACAGAGTAATATGGCCGTATCTAGCCTAGCCAGTGCGTTGTCAAGGGAGATAAAAAAAAGAGAACCTTCCGTTTGCGGTGAACATTCCACTCTTTTTTTAAAGTGGTGGTCACAACGAGAAGACTCTCAGAACTTTGCGGGCAATTATTAAGATAACGGACAAAGAGAAAAATCAGAATGAATTAATGAATAAACTAACGCATTCAAGTGGGCCCAGAGGCCATTCTACCGTGTGATCCAAACTACAGTATTTACACATTTTAGGAAACCCACTTCGAAAACACCGAGTGCGTCCTCATCTCTCCAATAGGAGAAAGAAAATAAAATAGAGAACAAGAAGCAAATCATCAAAAGGTGCCCTGCCGCAGTTGATATCAGTCTGGTAAAATTAAAGCGCTGTTCTTATATGAATTTTAATTTTCGCCAACCTGAACAGCTGCTCCACGTGCCTGATTAAGAATCAGTGTAGTGCGTTTATTTCAGAGCTTTCTTTTGCTTCGGGGACGAGGAGCGCGCTTGATTAAGGGCAAACTCAGTCTAGCAAACACGCGGTGATTTAGCCACGGGCGCTTCGAAGCGAACTACCGTGTTTTCAGGACTATCGCCCGCACCCGCTGTAGAGCCGCAAGATTTAATTTGGCCTGAGAAAAGGAATTTTTTGCCGCACGTTTTGCACCTGATACAAAAGATTTTTGGGGGGACTAAGAAGAAATTTTAAGAAAGAATGGTTCCTGCCCATGTTGATGGATACAACGGGCTTAAGTCCTTATATATTGTTACGAAGAAGAAGAAGAGGGCAGTGACGCGGGACGGAGCGCTCGAGCTAGGCCCACAGCCATTAAACCATATTATCATCTTTCATCATGTCGTGCTTTTCCTAGGCTTGCCACCTCTTAACATTTGGTGTGAGGTGCGGGTTCCTCCTCGTCATCCTGGTCCCTGGAGCATCGCTACCTTCTGCTCGCCTTCGTCGTTGGCCGAGGGGACCTCGACTCCGCCGCCGGCTCAACCCAAGCCCGACCTGACCAGAACCGACCAGCCGCTTTCCCCCGCCGCGTCCCCAGCCCCGACCACAAGACACGACGACCAGGACCAGACGCAGCATGACCCGACGACGACCCGAATCAAGACGGCACTCCCGCCCAAGCTGTCCGGCGTGTCCTTCACCCCTGACCTTCTGCTGTGGGCGACCGACCGCTGGACCTGAAGCTCCAGGGACAACCATTCATCGGATCATCTCGTTCATCTTGGTGGCAAGCCTTTCATCTTCTTCTATCCTTTGTGTTCATGGTCATCGCCACCTCATCTTCGAGAATTTAAGCCACCGATCGGGACGATCGCTCGGAGGACCTGGGTCATGTTACGAAGAAGAAGAAGAGGGCAGTGGCTCGGGACGGAGCGCTCGCGCTAGGCCCACAGCCAATAAACCATATTATCATCTTTCATCATGTCGTGCTTTTCCTAGGCTTGCCACCTCTTAACAATATTGTCCGCAGAGCGCATCTACAGGAGTACTTTCTCTGTGTTATTCCAAAGAACGACGCAGAGCGCTTAAATCTTCTTTTAAGAGCCGCCGCGTTGGATCAGTGGCTATGGCTACCGGCTGGCGACCATAAACGCGCGTTCGATCCTGGCCGCGGTGGTCGAATTTCTATGGAGGCGACATTCTAGAGGCCAGTGTACTCTGCAATGTTAGTCTACGTTAGAGAACAACACGCAGTCGAAATTTTCGGAGCCCTTAACTACGGCGTCCCTCATAGCCTGAGTCGCTTTGGGATGTTAAACCCCCATAAACCATCTTATTTTAGGAGGGAGCACGTCTGTTCTAGACGCATAAGCATCTGCCTTGCATAAGCGTCAGTGCCTTGCGTCAGTGCCAGCTCTACACGTTTTATGGAAGTCGGTGACGTGCATTATTTATATATTAAGGACAAAATGAGCCAGGAATATTTTTCGAGATCAAGCTGTAGTGCTAGCCATTAAGCGTACGGATAAGCACTTTGCAAGCCTATGGCTTAAGCAACAAAGCGAAAATTTGGCCCCTTATAGAACATCGTGAAAGTGAGAATCCTGATGGACAAGGACACGCTATTGTAAATTTAGCGCAAAAATAATGTGTCCTCCGCATCTGTTATAGCTCGCAAGGGAGCAAATTTGAAGTTATATATTTATATACCACGAATTGAATGCACGAAATTGGCGTAGTTTCCGAGCACCGTTCTCGCGGTACCGGTACTACTGCACTTTTGAGAAAAATAATATTTGAATATTGTAGCTCCGAACCGCGTGTCATATTATTTGCCAAAAATGAGAATTCTGAAACTAGTGCCGTTCAGGCCAATGCAAATGCTTCGCAATGCCCATTCTTGTTGTGTTCAACCTTTGCTATGCAGCCCGTATCGTGAGTATGCGGCCAGGTGCGGTCTTTGTTAGTCTAGTAAGCTCGTTGTCGTCCCCAATATTAAAACAAACTACTCCAATTGATTTGAACTTTTCGCTTCGAGTAATAGGCTATAAAGTATACGATTCAAGGAGATACTGCTTGGCGTAAGTACATTTAGATGTTCAGCGACTCCAATCTTGGAAAGCGGTTTACAGAAAGGGTGAGAGACTGGAGATGCGAGATGATGTCCACGTTTAGTGAATCATATGCAGCGTCAAGGTCAATGGAGATGCGCAATCTGCCATTTTCACACAGCTGCTCTGCACATGTGCGCCCCGTTTCCTCCAGCTCCACTGGTTGAAAAGAAAAACCTCCGCTCCAACTGCGCATGTGCGGTCCATGCTAATGACAAGCGCATGCGACAGATGGCGGTAGCTGTCAAGCACACCCTTGCCACTTCGCAGGCGCAGCTGGCTATTAATTTCATTTTATTTGCATAAAACATCCTCGTGGGACACCTGAGCTAAAAGCTGCTTATTTCAGCTTGACGATGCCCAGGGCCCAGCGTATTTCCAGGCAGGGCAAGTCATACAAATATTGAAAACATAAAATTAAAGGAACATAAAAATATAAATACTTAAACACAAAGCACAGACAGACGTGTAAAACGGTTACAAGCAGAACGTGTATGCAGTTTTGTAGTAATGTAGAACTGGGAATGAAACGTGCATGCATATGGATGATTTTAAGCACATTGTAAATCAAAATAAATAACATGAGTCCAACACGAGGTAGAGAAGCAGTGCAAAAAAAACACAAAAAGTTTATAAGATGTGGTTACAATGGTTGATTGATGAAAAAAACAATATCAATTAGTGGAACGCGATCGCTTTGCGGCTCCCAAATGCATTTGTTTCAATCAATAGCAGATCTATTTTCACCACTCCCCAGAGGGCGCCAAATCTTTTGAAAAGGGCGGCTGTATTGACCATGGAAGAAAGCAGTGCCAGGTTTGGTCTGGGTACGGTACCATTCATTCGATTCAGGTCTAAAAGACTGTCTAGATGTCCATGAAGCCAGCTTTATGCGCATGCATTCACTGCAAGGACTAGTAATACCTTGATTTTGAAAGAGCGTGTATTTAGTCCCATGCGCTGTCGCATTTTGCCCCGTGGTTTGAACAAACTGCGAAGTTTTGAATTTTCAAATATCAGTAAATTTGCCTCTTCCTCTTCAGCCAGCCTTTTCACACATGATGAGCGTGGTGCCAGGACAGCGTCAAATAGTTAGGAAATATTTTTTTGTTGGTGTGAATGACAGAATCAAGGCGAACATTCGCAAATTTCGGCCGTGTTGCACCAATTTTCCCTGTTAACCTGCCACTTATACGCTAAATATTCCCTTACCTACGTGCAGCCTGCACAGAATCAGAAGAAATACATACAGTACAGTGCTAAACTACTACTAATTACCACTCCCACACCAAAATGCACGGTAATGCGGAAGTGGACGGAAAGCACAATACTGAGCACTCCTTTTTCGTGACACAAGGGGCGCTCAGTGTGCTATCCATAGCAAGATTAGGCTGTCTTAGAGCGCGAAGTTGCAAAAAGAAATTTAACCATGAAGGTAATGTGCAGCGTGTGGTAAATCTTATAACAACTTATAAGGACATCTTTTAACGAAAAATGGCGCTTTCCACCTGGATGTAAATGCACACAAAGTCACTCTCCCTGAAGCTTTAGGGTTTAGAGATAAAATTGATCGTATCAATTAATCGCCGGTAGAAGTTAACAGAAAAAATTGAAAGATTAGTGGCTCAAGCGCAGGGAGGTTACGTAAGATTACAAGTGCTGGATTATAACTGTATTTAAAGAAAATGGCAAATTTATAGACCGACTCCTCATACCAATAACCCATTCAAAAACAGTACAAATGAAAAAATGGCCTGGCTTAGCTTATGGTTAAGCCTAGCGCACGAGTTGAGTCCCAGCTTTCACAGCTGTTGTGACGTCAGCGCCCCTAGCGGAAGGAGCGGGAGTTAGGCCGCCGGTGGAGGCTGCGCGTCCGCAAGCGAGCGCAAGGGGTGAGCCCCAGCTTTCACAGCTGTTGTGACGTCATATCACGTGGTGCGCCGATGTAGGTCAAGTGGTAGCTACGCGGCCGCGCGCGGCGCAGCAAGGAAGAGCTCGGTTCTGCGGCTAGTATGCTTCGCATAAAAGAAAGCAAGACATGATCGCCAATGCAACCACCCCGTTTCAGTGAGGACGCTCTTCCATCCATCCATGCTTGTAGCGATACGTGATTCCATCGCCTGCGCTTTCTTTTCCGACGCGGAATGTCTCTTCTGCTCTTCGCGCGAGCTGAGTGACTGCGAGTGGCCATCGCACTGCGCAGTTGCTTTAGTTCAATGGAAGCGGACGTTTTTGCCCTTGTCCTTCGAATCAAATGTAAAATTAGCAATTTCTAAAATATCCCTTCCACTCTGTTGCTCATAAAGAGGCAAGTGTCATGCAGAATCTTTTCCAGCACTTTTCTGTGAGTCCTCCACCTTCGATCACGGGAAAAATGAGCTTTCAATAAGCCTTGTGAGATTTTCGCTGCCCGCGCTTTCTGTATTGGAGAGGCATGGCAAAGGCCTTTATCTGCAGTGAGCGTAGTAAGACTGATGGTGAAGATGATGGCTTTCTAAGAGCCCATGTAATGAGTCAAATCATTCTTTAATGCCGTGCGCCATGTCATCATTTTCGAAATGGTTTTCAAAAAGGCATGTCTACGAACGCACAGCTTGTCCTGACAGTAAATATGAGATTAGCGAAGTGCTTGATGCATCTGATCAAATTGACATGTTATTCTTGGATTTCAGAAAGGCCTTCGACAAGGTGCTTCATGCAAAAGTGATTCACAACCTAGAATTGCTCGCCCTACCCTCATCTATTGTCCGATGGATAACATGTTAACTGCCAAACAGGAAGAGTTCGTTGAAGTAAAAAAAATTGGCAGTGGCTGAGCTCTGCTATGTCAGGATATACGTAGCGTGAGGTGAGGGCGAGGAGTCCACATCTCGGTGGACACCTGAACCAGAGGGAAGGCGCATAACTGACTTATTGGAAGGCGCATAACTGACCTAGCTGGGCTCTGCGGCTGTGCCACTGCACGGGCCGCTAATCCGCTTACCTTCGCTATGCAGGTCCTTGCTCAAGTCGTCACTTTTGCTCTCCTGCCGATATTGACGATCGGGACACCCGGCTACGCAGCTGACAACCGGACACCATATCAACAAGATGAACTGTGTACGTTGCTACTGGTCGCCACCAACGATACGGAACCCCTGGCAGCGCCACCGCTCGTATGCCGGACCAACGAGGCTGCATCGGCGTCACCATCGTCACCGACAGCATCATACACGTGATCTATAAAAGCGCGACACCCACCTTCGGCACACTGTGGGCTCTGCGGCTGTGCCACTGCACGGGCCGCTAATCCGCTTACCTTCGCTATGCAGGTCCTTCCTCAAGTCGTCACTTTTGCTCTCCTGCCGATATTGACGACCGGGACACCCGGCTACGCAGCTGACAACCGGACACCATATCAACAAGATGAACTGTGTACGTTGCAACTGGTCGCCACCAACGATACGGAACCCCTGGCAGCGCCACCGCTCGTATGCCGGACCAACGAGGCTGCATCGGCGTCACCATCGTCACCGACAGCATCATACACGTGATCTATAAAAGCGCGACACCCACCTTCGGCACACTGTGGGCTCTGCGGCTGTGCCACTGCACGGGCCGCTAATCCGCTTACCTTCGCTATGCAGGTCCTTCCTCAAGTCGTCACTTTTGCTCTCCTGCCGATATTGACGATCGGGACACCCGGCTACGCAGCTGACAACCGGACACCATATCAACAAGATGAATTGTGTACGTTGCAACTGGTCGCCACCAACAATACGGAACCCCTGGCAGCGCCACCGCTCGTATGCCGGACCAACGAGGCTGCATCGGCGTCACCATCGTCACCGACAGCATCATACACGTGATCTATAAAAGCGCGACACCCACCTTCGGCACACTGTGGGCTCTGCGGCTGTGCCACTGCACGGGCCGCTAATCCGCTTACCTTCGCTATGCAGGTCCTTGCTCAAGTCGTCACTTTTGCTCTCCTGCCGATATTGACGATCGGGACACCCGGCTACGCAGCTGACAACCGGACACCATATCAACAAGATGAATTGTGTACGTTGCAACTGGTCGCCACCAACGATACGGAACCCCTGGCAGCGCCACCGCTCGTATGCCGGACCAACGAGGCTGCATCGGCGTCACCATCGTCACCGACAGCATCATACACGTGATCTATAAAAGCGCGACACCCACCTTCGGCACACTGTGGGCTCTGCGGCTGTGCCACTGCACGGGCCGCTAATCCGCTTACCTTCGCTATGCAGGTCCTTCCTCAAGTCGTCACTTTTGCTCTCCTGCCGATATTGACGACCGGGACACCCGGCTACGCAGCTGACAACCGGACACCATATCAACAAGATGAACTGTGTACGTTGCAACTGGTCGCCACCAACGATACGGAACCCCTGGCAGCGCCACCGCTCGTATGCCGGACCAACGAGGCTGCATCGGCGTCACCATCGTCACCGACAGCATCATACACGTGATCTATAAAAGCGCGACACCCACCTTCGGCACACTGTGGGCTCTGCGGCTGTGCCACTGCACGGGCCGCTAATCCGCTTACCTTCGCTATGCAGGTCCTTCCTCAAGTCGTCACTTTTGCTCTCCTGCCGATATTGACGACCGGGACACCCGGCTACGCAGCTGACAACCGGACACCATATCAACAAGATGAACTGTGTACGTTGCAACTGGTCGCCACCAACGATACGGAACCCCTGGCAGCGCCACCGCTCGTATGCCGGACCAACGAGGCTGCATCGGCGTCACCATCGTCACCGACAGCATCATACACGTGATCTATAAAAGCGCGACACCCACCTTCGGCACACTGTGGGCTCTGCGGCTGTGCCACTGCACGGGCCGCTAATCCGCTTACCTTCGCTATGCAGGTCCTTGCTCAAGTCGTCACTTTTGCTCTCCTGCCGATATTGACGATCGGGACACCCGGCTACGCAGCTGACAACCGGACACCATATCAACAAGATGAATTGTGTACGTTGCAACTGGTCGCCACCAACAATACGGAACCCCTGGCAGCGCCACCGCTCGTATGCCGGACCAACGAGGCTGCATCGGCGTCACCATCGTCACCGACAGCATCATACACGTGATCTATAAAAGCGCGACACCCACCTTCGGCACACTGTGGGCTCTGCGGCTGTGCCACTGCACGGGCCGCTAATCCGCTTACCTTCGCTATGCAGGTCCTTGCTCAAGTCGTCACTTTTGCTCTCCTGCCGATATTGACGATCGGGACACCCGGCTACGCAGCTGACAACCGGACACCATATCAACAAGATGAATTGTGTACGTTGCAACTGGTCGCCACCAACGATACGGAACCCCTGGCAGCGCCACCGCTCGTATGCCGGACCAACGAGGCTGCATCGGCGTCACCATCGTCACCGACAGCATCATACACGTGATCTATAAAAGCGCGACACCCACCTTCGGCACACTGTGGGCTCTGCGGCCGTGCCACTGCACGGGCCGCTAATCTGCTTACCTTCGCTATGCAGGTGGGTGATTACCTTTTCGCTAAGAAAACTAGCAACTATTGCCTGGTACAGCTGCCGAGCTCGCAGTGTTGCCTTGAACTTGCTGTTGAATGTGTAGATGTCGTTCGCGCTCTACTACTACTGTCGGGCGACGTTGAAACGAATCCGGGACCACTTAATCTTGATGATATTATGACTGAATTACAAAAGCTGTCCTCCAGACAGTTACAACTTATCACTGAAGTGCAGGGCCTTAAAAGTCAACTGGTAGCAACTGATAAATCAATATCTGCCCTAAGCAAACGGATTGCTGACCTCGAAACCCAATGCGAGTGCCTTACCACCCTTCGAGCCGATGTGGAAACACTTCAAGCAAACGCTGATAGAACGACAGAGCAGCTTTTTGATTTGAACACGCGTCTGGACGATCTCGAGAACCGCTCGAAAAGAGACAACCTGGTATTCTACGGCCTTCCGGTCCCAAATGAAAAAGAGTCTTATGACCAATCAGAAAAAACAATCATTCGACACTGCCTTGACACCCTTAACCTGGTGATAGAACCTATAGAAATAGAGCGCGCACACCGCCTCGGCCGCCACAGCAATGACCGCAAAAGGCCAATAATAGTGAAGCTGTCATCATTCAAAACAAAAGAGATCATACTCTCGAAAGGCACTCAGCTTAAAGACACTGGTTTCAGCATTGGCGAAGATTTTTCTCTACCCGTTCGAAACGCACGAAAACACCTTGTGGCCTTTGCTAGGACCAAGTCTGCACCCTTTTCCCTCCGTTACAAAACGCTGCACATGGGGCCGAAACGGTATATCTTTGACCAAGCTACGCAGTCAGTCAAAGAAATCCCATAGGAATCTTTTCGCTGTCGGAAATCGCGCAAGCAGCTGCCGACTAACTGTCGAGTTAATCTTTCCTTTTCTATAATCTACACCAATGCGCGCAGTTTCCTTCCAAAGCGCGAGGCCTTGTCTACTCTCCTTTTATCTTCTGGCAGCAACATATTAATCCTAACGGAAACGTGGCTATCAAGCGACGTCAGTGATAATGAAGTTTTAGACGACACCGAATTTTACCGTTTATCGTAAAGATCGTCAGGGCAAACGCGGAGGAGGTGTTCTTATTGCTATTAACAACCAAATTTCGTGTTCCCTTGTTAACATAACTTCAGATCTAGAAATATTATGGATAAAATGCAGCGCTTCACCGGAAACCGTTCTGCTTGGCGTGTGCTACAGGGCCCCTAACACCAACCCGTTATTCGCTCCTAAACTAAACGATTCTTTAGATCAAATTACAAAGAAATACCCCACTGCACAAGTTGTTCTCTTTGGAGACTAACTTCCCGAGTATAGATTGGCAAAATGTAGGCCCACTAACAGCAGGTAACTCTGAAGCTAGAGATTTTGTAAATGTTTGTTTAAATTTTAACTTGAGGCAAATGGTGCTTGAACCGACTCGCGTTACGCACGAATCTTCAAATATCCTAGATTTAATACTCACCAACGACCCTGAAAGCTTGTCATCAATCACATACCTGCGCGAAGTCAGTGATCATAAGGTTATTCATGCCACGTTCAAGTTTTCCCCCACCTCCCGCCAAACGTTCACGAAAACCATCCGCTTATACGATAAAGGAAACTACGAAGCAATCAATAGCGAACTAGAAGCTTTTCTGCCTTGTTTTCAATCAGTATTTCATCACCGGACTCTAATTGATAACTGGTCAGTTTTCAAAAACAAGATAAACGAACTATCACACAAATTCATTCCCTGTATCAGCTTTCGTGCAAACCGCCAAAAACCATGGTTCTCACACGATCTTAAAAGATTAGAAAGAAAAAAAAAAACGACTTTATAATACTGCGAAATGTAATCGAAGTGCCGATGCATGGGAACGCTACTATACAGCTGAAGAAACATATTATGCTGCACTTCGATCCGCCAAACGTGCCTTTTTTGAAAAATATCTGCCAAAAATCCTAACCAATAGCCCCAAGAGGTTTTGGGAAATAATAAACCCCCAAGCAACATGCAACACACCCATTACAAACGCCGCGGGTGAGGAAGCCACTGATGATGAAGGTGCTGAAATATTTAACCGTGCTTTTGCGACCGTCTTCACAGACGAAACAAACTCATCACTACCCACTCCGCCTACTGTAACACTACCAACAATGCCACCCCTTGACATCACAGTGCAAGGCATAACTAACTATATTGACAGAATAAAACTTTCATCAGCTGCTGGAGTGGACGAAATCAACTCCAAAATACTGAAAAACACCAAACACATTTCAGCCATATACCTTTCATTATTGTATTCGCAATCGCTTTCAGCAGGAATGCTACCGGATGACTGGAAGGTTGGGAGGGTCATTCCGGTCCACAAATCAGGTCTAAAGGACTCTCCACTGAATTACCGCCCCATCTTCTTAACCAGTGTGCCTTGCAAAATCATGGAACATGTCATCTATTCCCATGTCATAAACTTCCTAGATTCTAACAACTTTTTTCATCCAGCTCAGCACGGGTTTCGTAGGGGACTCTCCTGCGAGACCGAATTGGCAATCTTCACTTTCGATCTGCAGGCTAACCTCGACCGTAACCTACAGACCGATGCATTATTTTTAGATTTCGCGAAGGCTTTTGACAAGGTACCACACCAACGCCTATTACTTAAACTATCCTTTTTAAATTTGCACCCTAATATTCTAGACTGGATTAAAGAATTCCTAGCTAACCGTTCTCAGTTTGTTTGTATTAACAATCATAACTCAAGCACTCTCCCTATAACATCCGGCGTTCCGCAGGGATCTGTTCTCGGCCCGCTTTTATTCTTAATATATATTAACGATCTGGCGCCACAAGTATCGTGTAACATTCGCATATTCGCCGACGACTGTGTAATTTATCGTACCATTACTAACATTTCTGATCAAATGGCTCTTCAAAATGACCTCAACCGCGTCCATGAATGGTGTGACCTCTTGCTAATGACACTAAACGCTAAAAAATGCAAACTTGTATCATTTCACCGTGTGCACCATGCGCGTAAATGCCGCTTCAATTTGTTGCTCGAACCGCTGGGAGAGGTGGTCGATGAGGTGATTGAATTTTGCCTCTAGACGCGCGTCCATCTCAGCGAGTTTAGCATCCAGGCGGGCCTCGAGGGATGTCAGGGTAACGGGTGGGGGCTCTGTTGTTCGTTTTTTCTTGGGTGGGGGTGAGGGTGGGGATTGGGAGACGGACTCTTCCATGTTTTCTGTTGTTGTTTGAGGTAGTGGAGTGTGCTGGGCGGGAGGGACAGTACGACGCCCGCCTCCAAACAATAGAGCAGGCCCTTCCCTCGCTACACCTCAATCCGCCGCATCAATCCAGCCCACCTACCCCACAGAACTCCCCAACCAACCCACTTGCCCTCACCCCACCAAAGCTCCAGTATGGCGGGGCTCCCTCCTAATTCCTTATCAATTCTTCAGTGGAACTGCCGCCGCTTCCGGGGCAAGCGCGCACCCCTCCAACTCCTCCTCCCCACACTTCCCACGCCCCACATCCTTCTCCTTCAGGACACACATAGCCCTGCCACACTTCCTAGCTACACATCTGTTCACTCGGACGCCACGAATACACCCAGGGCGTCCACACTCATACATCGCTTCATTACACACCAAACCCATTACATCACCTCCGAGACGCCCTGCGTAATTACAGAAATCATACAAGATACACACTCACTACCATCGATGTTTGTCGCCAATATATACCACCCACCATCTCACCCGATGGCTTCATTGGAAACGCTACTGCGAGATCTCCACCGTCTTGCAGGCAAGCATCCATTGATTATCGGAGGAGACTTCAACAGTCAGCATACTGACTGGGGCTACCGCACCACCACTGGACGAGGCCGGCGTCTCTGGTCCTTGGTACAAGAGCTCCGCCTCACAATACACAACAACTTTAACACCCCCACGAGGATTGGTAACAGTGTCAGCGCGGACACCAGCCCGGATTTGACACTGAGCCGCAACCTTGTTGGTATTACGTGGGCCACAACGCGTCATACATTAGGAAGCGATCATTACATCCTCTCCGTTACAGTACCGTACAAGCAAAGACAGGCCCGTCACCTAACACACAAAATCACCAACTGGGATGCTGTACGCTCCGCACGGGCGGCCCTCCCTGACGCTTCCATTATAGACATCGACCAGTGGGTGGCATCACTCATGAACGATGTCTCCACACACACGCGAACCCTTGTCACAACATCAGATACGCCCACCCTCGACACTCACCTGGCCCACCTTTGGGAGGCTCACCATAGCATCCTAGAGCGCTGGAAAGGGCAAAAGCTCAATCGGACCCTTAAAAAGCGGCTGGCCGCGCTGCAAACACAAATTACTGAGCACGCTGAGGAGCTCTGCCGATCAAACTGGGGTCAGATTTGCGACAGTTTGGCTGGCAATCTGTCCTCCAAACGTAGCTGGCAACTCCTCCGTCACCTAATTGACCCCACGCAATCCAAAACAGCCACACAACACCACGTCACACGCCTTATAAGCAAGACCGGCCTTTCTCCTGACGCACTCATTAATATACTTAGAAACACACATACAACTCCCGGTACCTCAAACCCCCTGCCCCCCTATACAGGCGCCCCGAATGGCAACCTCGACGCAGAGATCACGGAGACAGAAGTCAGAGCGGCCCTCCTGACTCTCCGTTCTAACTCCACCCCAGGAGCTGACCGGATCTCTAATGCCATGCTCCGCAATTTGGACGATCAATCGATCGCCCAGCTCACGGAGTACTTCAACAAATGCTGGCAGGAGGGCACTCTTCCCCAATCATGGCGTCACGCCAAAATCATATTCATACCAAAGCCCCACAAACCACTTACACCCTCAAATCTCCGTCCCATTTCACTAACCTCATGCCTAGGCAAGCTTTTCGAACACGTCGCACTCGCTCGACTCACCCAACACATGGCGGAGCAAGACCTCTACCCGCACAGCATGGTGGGCTTCCGTCCCCATCTGTCAGCACAGGACGCCATGCTCCAACTCACGCAGGACATTTTCGACCCCCTCATTCCGGGTCACACAAAAGCTGTCTTAGCCTTGGATCTCTCCAAGGCCTTTGATCGCCTGGACCATCAAGCGATCATGGCGGCTCTCTCCCCCTTGAACATAGGTGAACGTATGTACACCTATATTCAAACATTCCTTACTAACCGCACGGCCGAAATTCACTTCGGTCCCCACATCTCCCCCCCATACACCCTTAGTGGGGTCGGAACCCCCCAGGGGTCCGTCCTCTCCCCTTTCCTCTTCAATGTCACTCTCATTCCCCTTGCCCACAAGCTACAAACCATCCCTCACCTTCGGCATACACTCTATGCCGATGATATCACGCTATGGACCACCCATGGCAGTGATGGAGACATAGAGAACACCCTACAGTCCGCGGCTATCCTCACCCAAACGCATGCGCGGAGTATCGGACTCTCCTGCTCACCGGAGAAGTCGGAGCTCCTCATAATCCGCCCCACAACACGAAACTGTCCCACAGCCCCCATCACCGTGACACTGGAAAACCGGCCCATCCCGGAGGTAAACACTCTCAGGGTACTTGGCCTCCACATCCAGAACAACGGGAAAAACACACTCACCATACGGAAACTCAAGCAGACAACTGTGTCGATATCACACCTAATCCGCCGCGTTTCTGCACACCACCGGGGCATGAAGGAGCATGACCTATGTCGTCTCATTCATGCCTTCGTCCTCAGCCGCTTTATCTTCACGCTCCCCTACCTGAAACTCCAGGCTAGGGAAATCTCCACCCTGGATGCCATGATTCGAACAGCATTTAAGACAGCATTACACCTACCCCAAAATACCTCAACCGAAAAACTCTTTCAACTAGGCCTGCACAATACGATAGGGGAGCTTATTGAGGCCCACCGACCGACACAATACATACGTCTCGCGAGAACCACCACCGGGAGACACATCCTACACACCCTCGGTATACGCCTACCAGTTACCGATCCCACACAGCTCCAGGTCCCCCGCCTCATTCACCGCGATTTATTTATTAAACGTCCTCCCAAAAACATGCATCCCACCTACCACGAACCCCGCCGCAGAGCTCGCGCACGGGCACTCCACAAATACTATGGCACGGAACCGTATGCCGTTTGGGTGGATGCCGCATGCACGGGCGAGGACGCGGTTGTCGCCATCACGAACCCCTCCCTCCAACCCATTGCCACACTTCACATAACCCCTACTGCCACTTCGGAGGAGGCCGAAGAGGCCGCCATTGCCCTGGCCATCACCCGCACGGAGGCGCGATATATACTGTCGGATTCCAAAACTGCCATACTAAATTTTGCTCGCGGGAGAGTTCACGTCCCTGCATTTCGCATACTGGACTCCCTCGCCGCGCACCCGCCCCGCCATGTGGAGCTGATATGGGTGCCTGCCCACTCCGGGAATCCCGGAAACGAGGCCGCCAACGCTTTAGCCCGAGCTTCTCTCAACCGGGCACCGGCGGCCTCCGACCTGGGGTTCTCGCGGGAGCGCATGCACTCATTCAGTGAAATGACGCAGGCCTACAAAGCCGAGCGTCGGCTCTACCCCCCACCTCATCCTTCCCTCGACAATTACCATCAGACACTTTGGAGGCGGCTCCAAACACGCACTTTGCCCTCCCCTTATATACGCTCGCGATATCACCCAGTCCACATGAACCCTTCCCGTACCCTCTGCCACCACCCCAAAGCCACCCTCGACCATATTCTTTTCCTCTGCCCGGCGTATCCTCCCCCGCGGGGCCTGGAGCACCTTACCTCATGGGAGGCTTGGGAGACCCTACTGCGCTCCGAGGACCCCGCCAAGCAAGCCATCGCCACCGGCCGGGCTGCCAGCGTCATGAGCCTCCGGGACATGAACGTTTGAGTGCAGTGGGGCCGTGCGGGGGCCCAAGGACCGACGTGTCCAAAACTCCCTTGTTACAAATAAAGTTTTCATCATCATCATTTCACCGTCAACGCAACCCACTTATTTTCTCCTATACAGCTGCCAACTCATCTATAGAAATCGTCCAATCGTTCAAGTACCTCGGTGTAACACTCTGTAGCGATCTTTCTTGGCGAACACACATTACCACAATCATATCATCTGGTAACAGATCTCTAGGATTCCTAAAACGTCATCTTCGTCATGCACCGCAACACGTGAAACTTCTAGCTTATAAAACCCTTATCAGACCTAAACTCGAATACGCCAGTCCCATCTGGAATCCACACCAAATATACCTAACAAATGCACTCGAATCAGTTCAAAACCGCGCCATTCGCTTCGTTCATTCTGCATATTCATATACGATCAGCGTTTCATTTCTAAAGAATAATTACGGTCTCGAAAGCCTTGAATCTCGCCGTCGCGTCGCCTGCATGTGTTTGCTCCACAAATTTTTCCATAGCACTCTGAATCAATCACCTTACATTTCTCACCGCACTGCACACCCGTCTCAGATCGCCCGGCCTCTATCGCGCACTGCAACTTTTTCAGGTTCCTTTCTTCCCCGCACCATTGTTGACTGGAATGCCCTCCCCGCCGATGTAGCCGCCATCACGTGCCCATCTTCATTCTTATCCGCTGTAACCACTTGTATCGTACTGCAATGACATGTATTTATTATTGTTGAATATATTAACCCACCCCTTATGTAATACCCCCTGAAGGGGGTCTTTAAGGTGAATAAAGTGAAGTGAAGTGAAGTGAAGTGTACACCTCAATCGTGCTTTAAGCTAAGTGGCGGTAGTGACAGGTGAGAGCTGCATGCCTTGGCATTGACAAGGCTGTGCCAGAAACGTGGCGCTGAAGCCATGAAGCCGTCGGAGTTCGTTGTGTTCATTGGCGTTGGCATTCACAACGTTTTACACTCCGATCAATTTAAGGAAAGGAAGTGCGCATAATGGCTGCCTGGTTCAGTGGACGCCTGAATCGTGCTTATAGGTACGTGGGTTATATAGAGAGAAGTGGGCTGCAGACATTGACAAGGTTGTGCCAGAAACACGGCGCTGAAGCCATAGGCACTCGGCGTTCATTGTGTTCACTGGCGTTGGCGTCGTCAACATTTTACACTCCGATAATTTTGATGGTTTGGTTTATGGGGCTTAACGTCCCAAAGCGACTAAGGCTATGAGAGACGCCGTAGTGTGGGGGCCCCGGAAATTTCGACCACCTGGGGTTCTCTAACGTGCACTGACATCGCACAGTACACGGGCCTCTAGAATTTCTCCTCCAAAGAAATTCAACTGCCGCAGTCGGAATCGAACCCGCGTCTTTCGGGTCAGCAGCCGAGCACCATAACCACTGAACCACCGCGGCGGCCTCGATAATTTTGAGGAAAGGAAGGCGAGCACTCGAGGCGAGGCACTCCAGCTGTGCGTAGTGACGTCACTTGTTCCTCGCGCATGCGTAGTATAGTCGTGCAAGAGAGCACGCGAAATGGCGATACTGCGGGCAATGTAGCTCGCGCTACAAAAATGCGCATAAGGAGCGCTTCCAGTGACCTGTAGAGTGCCCCAGGGCAATGTACTGGGGCCACTTTTGTGTCTGATTTACGGAAATGATTTAGTTGATGCTGTGCGCGAAGATGTCAACATTAGGTTGTTTGCAGATGATTGTGTTCTTTTTAGAGAAATATTGGCAGAGGATACACATATTGCTTTGCGTCGCGCCGCCGCTATCGATCTAGCCGCGACGATTACACAACACCCTTGTTTGTACTATTGGATAGTGGTCACGTTTGGGCATGTTCCTTAATGCTTACAAAACAGAGTTTCTAAGAGTAACTAGGAGGAAATGTCCTAGTACGTTTACAAATTTTCTACACTACGTACTATCGCGCTCAATATGAGTTGCAACTCGCGGTCATCGACCGGGGCTCGTTCCGTGGTGTGCCTCCTCCAAACAGTCGCTCGGAATTCTGGGAGAAACTGCTGTTCCAGGAAACAACAGAACCCCCGCCCAGGAAAAAGTTTCTCCCAGAATTCCGAGCGACTGTTTGGAGGAGGCGCACCACGGAACGAGCCCCGGTCAATGACCGCGCGTTGCAACTCATATTGAGCGCGATAGTACCTATTTCTGAAGTAACCAAACGGAAATATTTAGGTGTCGCGTTTACAAATAAGCTCAACTGGTCCGATCACAAAGCTTATAATTCAAATTATGCCCTAAGTAAGTTCTGGTTTATTAAGAGGAAATAAAAAATTGCTCTATAAATACCAACTTTCTCGAATACAAGACATATACAGGATCGAAACAGGAATACGCGGCAGTCGTGTGGGAACCTGACTTAAAAAAAAGATATAGAGCAACTAAAAAGTTCAGAGGAAAGCTGTCAGATTTATTTTAAAAATATGGGGCAAGATTTTCAGACATCACTGATGAAACTTAACAATATCCCCACAATAGGCATACGCAGACAGAATAGCAGATTTTCATTCTTACGTGACTGTGTGACTGTGACATTGAAAGTAGTTCTCCCTAAACATGTGATGCCCCTCAATTCCAGTACTGCACCATATAGTCATAAATGACCTTTAACACCTATTTTTGCTTCTACAGAATAATTAAAAAAAAGTGTTTTCTCCTGCACCGTGGCTGATTGGAATTCACGATCACCTGCGGTTTCCGAGTCAACAAATTTTGTGGCTGAAGTAGAGCGTCTATTCTTTGTTGGTTAGAATTTGATCCTCTTTTATGCAGTGCTTTGCGTACTTTGCTTTGTTGCGCATTTTGCTCTTTTGTTAACACTACTTATCTAGTGATGTCCTTTAAGTCGTTCTTCTACTGTCCGGCCTGATAGGGCCAAAAAAATGACCTGCAGGATATTTGTAAAGAAAGTAAAAAATAACCAAACGAATGAATAAATCGTCACCTGACGCGAAATTTAGTTTAAAGGTCACCATGCATTAGTTTGTCGGGTCATTAAATGGCTATACTTCTTTTGCCTGAAAGAGTAATAATGTGTCCTCGCCAACGCGAAAATGCCTCTTCGTCATGAGAGAGCCGATGGAAATACCGCTTTCGTTGTTGTGAGACATGGCACGGTGTAGCCGGCGTATGGGACATGGTGTGGGCTGTGGGACGTGCGTAGGAAAATGTACTTGGCTTGATTGGGCTTGGAGGAGTTCCCGTGACAGTACTGGCTTGCAGATCACGAAACTGCGGCTGCATAACTGCAGTAACGCCACGGTACAACACGTGTATTCCCAGAAGCCGCCTCACGGTAGCGCATCAAGGTCATAACCATCCCAAATAAGTTGGTGTAGGAGCGGGAACTGGCAGAGATATCGCAATAAAAGCGTAAATTGCTGGGCTAGTTGGTTCATATTGCACAGAAGGTAGAACCAGCGAAATCAGACGCAGGACCAGAAGCATCTTTTGTGTGTGCTGCCTATTTCTTGTCCTTTGTCTCTTTTCACTGGTTCTACCTTCTGTGCACCGCAACAAAAATGGCGGACGAATTAGCGTGGTTCGGTCAAATCCCGATTGCGTGATACAACACTTCGATTTCAAAATTGGTGTCTGTTCTAGGCTCGGTTTTCAAGGTCAAGCAGACTTCAGACAAAGAACTCCTAAAGCAGTACTTCGGCCCCTACAGAGTTCTCCGTCAGCTAAGCGACGTAAACTGTGAAGTTCTTCTGGACGGGGTTTCCCGGACAACTCACCGTCAGCAGAGATCTGAGATCGTCCTTTTCGTGCGCATGAAGCCCTGCTCTTCGTGAAACACTGGCTAAGCGCCGCGCGTTACTCAGTTCTGCTTTCTTTTTCTTCTCCCTATGTTTTTATTAAAACATCGGACTGATGCTCTTTCCGAGAGGGAGTGTAATGCCCCGTCTACAACAATAGGCACTCGGCGGCTGTTCGGAACGCAGCTCGTGCGCCACGCTGTTCGCTTCTGAAGAAGAAACTTACGTTCCGCTCCGGCCGCCCCTCAGTGCTGTTGCAGCTTCTCAGAGCTTCTAGGTGTTGGCGCTTCTCGGCCGTATATGCGCGAGTTACCAACACCAACTGCTACGTGACAATATATAGCCTTAGATATTCGATTTCTATGCTCAGCGTTTTCACTGCAAAGACGAACGCGGGTGCATGAAGGTTATATATTGTTGTATCTTCTTTTTATGTTCTGAATTAAAAATGAACACAATGCAACTGCTCATAGGCCGGTTAAGGTACTCTTACGCGTTCAGATAACGTCTGGCTAAAATGAACGAAGCATCGTTTTCTAATACTTTTCCTTTCTAAAACAACACCGCCTCGTTTCTAATATTACACTAGTTCCGTGCCGCTGGTCGCCTAGTGCACTTTAAAGCTTAGATTTATATCCACTTTACCTCGACCAATGTTTTCAAGCATGTTGCCTGCAGTAACTTTTCGAGCGGTCTGAACAAGCTCGATATTTTTGCTGACAGCGCTGTGCCAGTAACATCTTTCTTCGGCTTCCATCCGTGAGGAGGTTTTTTTTACCTTGGTTCATGGTCGTTGTCCGGTTCCTCACCGTTTCTTCCTCGTAAGTCAGTGCTTGCGTATTATATGTGCTGCAATTCAAGGACACTCATTTCTCTGTCTTCGTACTTTACCAGGCTGTTTACCAGTCGCTGTTCCACGTTCGCTAATTCTTTGGGGTAAATGAATTGAAGGGTTTGTAGGTGGCAAAAAAAAATATATACACTGCCTTCTGCGCTTTCTTCGACACTTCGACACTATCGCTCTTCTGGCGTTTTTCTCCCATGCTGGACAAAAATTTGTGAAGGCAGCCTGCGTGGTGAAATGCGTATGAAGCCAATCCTCTGTGCTGAGGAATTTAGGGTGTTAGAAGGCTGAAATAAATATTTGCCTCAATTTTTTAACACATCGCTCTCTGACGTTCCTCGATGCGCATCTGTCGGCTCTTTTTAATCCCTGTACAAATTTTGCTGTAAACACAAGTTCTGTTTTTCTTGAGTGAAATCACCGATCTGTTGTCATGAACGCACGCTACACATGGACGGACGTGGACGATGTTCATAATCAGACTCGCTACTTGAGCCGCAAGCCTTGCACGCGTATTATACCCCCCGACACGCCTTGTGCAGCCATCTCTTCCTCTCGCCGAAAGTCAGAAAACGTACTCATGGAAGCACAATGTATGCTGTTCGGATTAGCCTACTGAAAATTTGTACATAGCTGACGGACGCCGGTGACGTGACTTTTTGAACTGCGAATCTTCGAACCTGTGGTCACAGGTGGTATGGCAGTTGGTAGAAATATTAGTGCTGGGCGCGGCAATAACTTCTTTGCCGCAAGTCCTAGCGAAACCTTTAGAGTTCTCTTTTATATTTGGGAATGCAGCCAGGCTCGTGAGATAACCAAGGACGACCTAAGTGCTCAGAGCATGCAGATAGTTTCGCATTCGTAAGTTCCTGGCATGAAGAGCTGTGGTAGATTGGGATTACTTGCCCCTTTGCCCTACACCATAGCGAAAAGGGTAGCGCGAACAGCCGAAAGGAACAATTCCATGGAGTTGCAGTTCGTGTTTATTTCAACTGCATGTGAAGTTTTCAAAAAAGTGGCGGAGAAGTGCCTTCAACCAGTGCGTTCCTTCAGCTACCAGCTTCAACTGGACAATTACTACTACCAACCTCTTGTTGTTTGCAGTCATTTAGCGAGAACACACGGGTCCGGGGAAGTCATGAATAACAAATAATTTGAGCGCAGCGCACGCGAACCAGCCCTGAGAGAAAAGAAGCGCGTCCCTTTCATTGAATCACTGGTCGCCGGTTCCCGAGGGCCCTCGTTGGGTAAACGAAAGACGGGGGCGTGCCCGGGTCGAATCAAGAGTACTCGCCCGTGGGACGGCACAGCACTCCGTGGAAGCGCCGACTGATGCGTGCAATGCCATGGGCTACTGAGGCAAGACGCGGGACGCCTGCTTTTGTGGCAGCACAGCGCTTCGTTGCTGCCAAGGAACTTGCAATAACCGTCAGAACTTGGCATTGGAAGGTTGCCGTTTTAACGAAAACAAAAAGCGCAGTCGCTCAAGATTCGCCTTGAGAGTATACGCGATAGCGCCTTCAACACCTATTCTTTTTTTCACTTCTTTATTCGTCTTCTTTCTCACGTAAACTTTTCACGCATGTCGCCACGAGCTGCTCCTACTGACGGCGCCCCCTAGTGACACTCACTCGGGAAGAAAACTTTACACCCCTCCCCTGGCTCCCCCGGCGGCCGCCACGAGAAGTTAACACTTTTCGAATTCAAAATTACCGATTACAATTATCGATCAAGAATAAGCAATCGCTAATAACCGTTTACCAATTCACAACCACTTTAATGATCATGATCGTGGATTACAATAATAATTACCGATCACATTACATATTACCAATTAACATTAACAATCACTATCTAGGTTATACTCGCGACCTACAACATTACTGCATACTCATGCACACATCCCAAACACACGTTACTAAGTCACACACCACAACGCGTTGACTAGGCGTCTCTCTAACACGCTGAAGCCAACGACCCTTCGGTCCTTACAATTTAAAAAAAGGACCCTTATGCCCTAAGCGTTGCATGCCCGCCTGGCACACGAAGGAACTGAGGTCGAACCCCCCCTCCCCCCCAATGGCGGCTAAGTTACTTTAATTAATTACTTTTATGTTGTCAAATACCTCGATTAGAGGTACACCTCGCCCGTTTTGCCTTCATTTCGACCCTCTCCAATTCGTCAGCTTCATTTGAAACTTATGGAATTTTTTCCAACTGACGCAGGACGCAGACGATGCCTCCTTGTTTTCAGCACAACGATCTCTTTACGCCATTGTGTAATAAGCGCTACAGCATGCTTTTTTATTAAGTTGAAGGAAATTAGCGAGTCAGTATGAGGGCACTTGAGGGCTATGCGTACAATGTTGGAAGGTTACCGAATCGATCTATGAAGACAATGTTTCCGCTCTAGACGCTTCACTACTGCCTAAAGGTATCTGCACCATCAACTGCGTACATTTTATTTGTACACTTGTGCACACTTTGTTTGGAAGCACATCGCTTTGGAGGAGGCTGGTGTTTCAGTTGCTACGCCATCATCGCCGATGTCACATGCGCACTTGCGACTTTATTAGGTTCCGCGATTGCAAATGGGAGCATATGTATGCGATATGTGAAGCGGAAAAAGTGCCCGTTCTCATTATTTCAGAATTGGAAGTAATGCGCCGCTAGCGATTTGTGGTGAGGTGTCATGGAAGCCGTCATTATTTGACCCAGATAGCTCGCTGGGAACACAGTGGCCGCGCAAGAACACTGTAGGTGAGCAGAAAATTAAACACAGGAATCTGGAGCCTGATGTTGGCCAGTCGCAATGCGCCTTTTTTACGCGCTGAGTGACACCCATCCGAGGATCGCAAAAGCACGCGGGCGCAGGAAAGTGTCTCACTTATTGCACTTATTGTAGGAACTACTACTGCTGCGGAGATGCTTGGCCGCCTAGAGGCCTTACGCTTCAAACAAACGCGCTTAATTGCATGCACGGCGTTTTTAAACCCAACTATTTTATTAGCTGGCAACAAGACCATTTGTTGGCTAAATTCAAGGTATTTGTAATCCCCCTTTGCATCGTTCGCGACAGTGGCGTAACATACGCAGAGGATATCATATCTATATCGTTTTGGAACAGCTAAACGTCCATTAAGCTTCGTCGCCAAGGAATGGTCGAAAAATGGAGATGGTGTCGCTTGAGCCCAGCGGCTTCATCTGAGAGCACTTCCTAATTGGCACTTATCAGGGAAGCAGGGGAGAAGTCACGCACTAGAAGGATCTTCCTCAGGAGCGCAGTTCTGACCTCAGCGTAACGTGCGCTGCACGCATCCTTCCGCCACGGCAGCGAGGAAAGGCGGAGAACAAACCTGATTGTCTCTAGTCGCCCGAAAAGGGAAAAAGACAAATTCCACCGCGCAATGCAGTCCCCTTAGGCGAATTCTTTCGTTCTTGGAACGGCAAAGCAAAATTTGCAAAAAAAATCTTCACGAAACAAGCGCTCATTGATTGATTCAACTTCCACTACCAGATGAGGTGACGGCGTGCTGTATAGTCGGTTGTTTTGTTCGCTGCAATACAGTGTGTTTTTTTCTCCAGTGGCATACTGTGCATGCATGAAAAGACACAAGAAAACAATATAGCTACATCTGCATCTGCTCTCTGGATTACAAACACATGGTCTTCGCAGTTGGATGTGACGCTGAGCGCCGATGCTTAGGCGAGGAGCTAACGAGGTGGGGGTGAGAGGCTTATGCACGCTGTGGTCGTGCTTTGGTAGTGATATAAAGAAGGTTAAATGTGTAGTTCATTTTTTCGTCCGAGAACTCTCACGTAATTTCTCTGAGGCAAAAGTCAGCTGTATCAGTGGACGTGTTTTTGGTATCATACTCCTGCCTTTGTTTTAAATTCAATATCGCGGCGGCAATTTGAATGTTCAGCATGTTCCATCAATTTCTCATGGCCATCCGGCCGGAGCAGCTTCATGACTACGGTATTCAGCTGCTGAAGCCAAGGTCGTTGAACCTAATCTCACTCTTGGTAGCTTTCTGTCGTGGTAGTTTTCTATATGACTTGAGAAAGAGAGAGAAAACTTTTATTTGAATTGAGGAAGGTTGCTCGAGCAAATTGGGTGGCACCCCTAGTCCAAGGCGCCACTGGCTTTAGCTGACTGACGGACTTGCTGAACCAACTTAAGTTGCTGATCCAGGGTCTCGCTGGTCAGGGCCACCTCTCACTGCTCATATGTCGGGTTGGATAGAGTTAAGTGTTTTGGTTTCGTTGTGCATTCCCACGATATGTGGTAGAGCGTAGGGCAAGCTCCACACCAATGGCATGTATTCTGATATTGAGTGGGGCTAATCTTGTGTAGGATGAACAAGTTAGGGAATGTGTTGGTCTGAATTTTCCTCCAGTCTATGGCTGCGGAGGAGTCTAGTTTTATGTGAGGGGGTGGGTATTTTCTGCGCTCCAGCCGAATATGTTCTAATCTGTCACCATAGGTGCTAGGCATGGGCGTGGGGTAGGGATGAGGATCCGCCCGGTGGGCTAAATCTCGGGCTAGATCGTTGGCTACCTCATTTCCAGCTAGTCCTTCGTGACCAGGTGTCCATGTTAGTCTGTGTGTTTGGCTGAGATTGCCAAGTAGCTGTGTTGCTCTTGAGGGAAGCCTGCCATTAAGAAAGTCTCGGCAGGCTTGTTGGGAGTCTGTTATAACGTGGGAGGACTCTCCTCTTTGGTATTTATGTTTGATAGCGATAGCTGTTGCCAGAGCATCTGCAGAGGAGGGGTTTTCTGCATAGATAGAAGCTTGGAGAGCCGGTTTTAGTTGGTGCTGAATCGCAGCGACTGAGAACTTTCCCGGCGTGGGGTAGGCCCCAATGTCTACGTAAACGGCTTTACGGTCGCTTTCTAGGTGTTTGTGAAGTGCCTTTGCTCTCGCTTGTCGTCTACTGCTCATAATTGACTGAGTCCCACACTTGCTCCTTCACCAGATAATCAATCACACTGAGACAGCGGCGTAACTCTTAGGTATAAAGCTTTTACAAAGGAGAACTGCGCAACAGCGGCGGCACAAAGGCAAGAAAAGCGCTGACTAACAATTGTGTTTATTCAAAGATGGAAAGCTAGATATATAGAGTGTGAATGTCAACAAACAGATATTATAAATGGATTTGAAAACTCAGCCCCCTCCCCAAAAAAATGCTATACTATGTCAAGTGGGTGGCAAGATATCCTATTTGCTTTTCATCTAATGTGCAGAAAAATCTGTTTTTAATATTGGCTTAATTGTTGGCTTTCACTGTATATATCTAACTTTCCGTCCCTCAATAAACTCAGTTGTCAGTCAGCGCTTGTCTTGTCGATGTTCCACACCTGTTGTGCTGTTCCTCTACAATGAATGCGTACCCCCCCCCCCCCCCCCCCCCCCCCCCCCCCCCAGAACTGCAGCTTTACTAAAGCTTTTACAACCATAAACAAACCAACCATAAAATTGCAAACGAATGCTTCAGAAGGCATTCCCTTTTTTACTAATAGCCGTCTTAGTGGTGTGAAAGCGCGACCTAATTCTGGGCGCTAGCTGCAGAGGCTTCCAAATACCACCGTATCTTCAAGTAAAAGGATATAATGAAGACAGTTTATGTTTTATCAGCGCGAACGAAAATCGCATGAAATGCTTCCAAGAAGACAGGCGGAAGCACAGGGACAGAAAGAGAGCGCGGTGTCTAGTGAGTTTATGCAATTCCGGGTCGGCAAATTAATGAGGATGCGCTTCCTGGATGCGGTAAACGCCCTCCTGCCAACCACACGCAGCGATCATATGCAAACACGGGAAACTCAAGCCAGCGCGCAAGGTTGCCTTGCGCGCTGGCTTGAGCTGCCTTCCAGTTCTACCTTCTCTTGCAGGGCAAAATATCGCAGCTTTTGTTTACGCACATCCACAAGGCACGGTTCTCGTAGGGCAAAATATCGCAGCTTCTATTTACGTAAATCCTCAAGGCACCTTCTTTGTATGCACACAACCGCCTCTCGCAACATTATGGCCATAATTTCGTTCACTTGCACCAAGGTAAATCGTGCGTGGAGGCGTTCTCTTTCATATTCAAAGCAAACCGCCTGCTTACGACGTTGCGCTGGCGGCGACAATGCCACATCAATAGTTAAGGCAGTAAGGTTTTCTCCTCTCTCTCTTATTCCCTCGGGGAGGTCGAGCGTCCCGGTGTCCCAGGTATACCCAAGCGTAATTACGCCCCCAAGCATCCGTGATCCGATTATGCACGAGATGAAGGGATTACAAACCAGGGCGCGCGGAAGGTAAAGCAGATATTCTGATTTGCATATAAGACGTTACTCGACATTTGCGTACGGTAACCTGTCACAGGAAACGGCTAATTGCCGTAACATGAGCGAAGTGCTAAGCACTACGTCCTCGCTGATAATTAAGGCTGACGGTGGTTATAAAAGATAATAAACTAGCAACGCAAAAGACGAGGACGAGTGAATGAACGTCAGACACTTCTTTTTTTCAGTGGGCCCACTAGAATACTTTTTTTATTACTCGCCCGTTTGGCTGTTCTGTTAATTTCCATGAAAAGTTTATATTCTACCGCCCTCCTATCGCTGTAAAAGCGTTTGGCCAGGAGAAATAAAGACGTGTGCCAATGGTGTGAGGGATAAATCCGGCACAATGTGTAAGATTTGCGGCCTCATTATTGTGCTAAAAGAATGGTTAAAAGAAGAAAATGCCTAACCAAAGGGACATGACAGTCGTTCGACACATCTCTTTTTTATATTCCAGTCATCATCACAGGACCTCAATTCTCTTTTCAAAGTTTGTGTGTCGTGAATGTGCTGTCTGGCATCTGCTCTATGCTTCCTAAAAATTTAAGCAACTGAAATTGAGACCCCAAAACTCCTCCCAGGGACAGCAACTGCCACTAGGAATATTCGGTTGACGTGAGAGAAGCATGGCCGCTTACACACTGTTGCAACGTGGGTTTCAGTACGTTGGTTACATATTTTAACGAGCAACGCGAATTTTTCTCCTGAAATCATGCTTTGAGAAAACCCCATCCCTACTCCCGATGAAGATTTCCAGACTTATACAAATATCGCTCATATTCTCGGACAGCGAAGCTGAGCACCCTTCCAGCGGCACATTCGCGTTCGACGTTACCTCCGATGTCTAAACCGATTAACACAACAAGGCTGTAACCTTCATAGGGCAGCACTGGCGCCGTTTTGGGTTATTATGAGCGCTCTTCACAAAGCAGAGAAACATGCATGGTACGAGCGACCAATGCACAACAACTCGTGCACAAAAAAAGGTGCGAGGGTGCGTGTATGTACTTGCATCTACCGACTATTAAGAGCACCGCTTTGGGAACATGTACAGCCTTTGTCAAAAGTAACCAGGCTGCATGGTTTGCTTCTAGCTCGTACAGTGGAGCCCTTACAGTTTCCCTGAAGCTGAAATGGTCGTTAAAGTGAAGGACTGGGGGTCTTCTTACCTTCCAACACCTTTTTATCTCTAGACAAGCCACAAAGGCTCCACTCTGTCTTATCTACGGCTCTGTCTTATTTACTGAAATTATCTTCATAATCTTCCCTCAAAGCATTGCTTTTCCTCGCCCTTTTTACATTTCATTCGTTTCTGATCACATGTTTAATCTTTGTCTACCAGCTCAAATGTATCAGATCCTTTTATTCCGAGAGCTAGCACTCACTAGAACCTTCTTCCTTCCTCTATCGCAACCATCTGCGAAGTTAAAAACTTCGACACTGCTCTGTTATCTGCCATTTTATGAAATTATTATTATTTCTACTGTGCATAATTATTTTTCTGATTCACCACTCCTTACTGCAATGCCTGCGGGCCAGGAAAAAATCTGAAATAAGTAAATACACTGGGATGTCGCTGCGCCTAAAGCTTTCTAGTGGCGGGCGTCCACAGCGTGTCAGCACTTCAAAAAAAACAATGTGTAGCAGAAAATGTATGTCGGATGTGCCTTTGAGACCTCTGCGATAGCAAAATATGGAAGACTAGCGACCTCTGTATAGAGGGAAAACAATAGCAGAAAAAGTTATTTATCACATCCACTAAACTAGCGCATGTGCATGAAGGAGTTCATGTTCCGAATTCTAGTGTGATAACTCCTAGCTGTAATAAAACTCAGTTGATTGGCTCTCTGACAGAACTGGCGCTTAGGTGGCGGAGCAAATGCTAAGCATGTTTGCTATCGATTCTCTGTAAGCAACGGATCCAATGGGCTGAAGTCATGATTTGGTACAAGTCAAGAAAGGAAGCCACATCCGAAAGGTTTTTGCTTCTCGATTGCAGCTTTCTTCAGATTAAAGTTATCACCCGCTGCATGTTCAGTCTGTGTTTAATAAAAATAATTTGAAATTGGATTGATGTTACGAAAGAGAAAAGACAGAAAGAAATATAGTAGCCCCAAGTCCTTGTTATCAACTATGTGTAGAGTGCGCCGATTTCCAGTTCTACCCGGATTCCGTGACGGCTGATGTCCGCTTGTTTGAGCCCCTGTTGGCTCGGGCCTACTTGGATGAAAGTCTTATCGTCGGCATAATACTATTTACTAACTATTTACCACAATCACGCGAAGTGGACGCCCCTCATAGCAACAAAAGTGGCAGCACCTGCTTCAAGTTCACCGTCATCCCGCAAGGAATACTTCAGAACAGAAAAGATTGGGCTGGCCAAGCACTACCTTTCTTTCCCGGCAGCAGATGCGAGCCGACCGCACTGTGGAGAGAAATTCAATAATCCGGTGTCCTCCCTGTTTTGTCCTTTTGTATCCTTGTGCCGCCGTCCCGAATGTCCTCGCTGTTTACGAGCGCTTCTCTGCCTCGCTTAACCCAATCTGAGCAACCCGGGAAAAACAAGTGCAGACCGGGTCATGTTTCCTTTACGAGCACGCAGGATGTGCCCCGCCTTTTGTGGCTGTGCTCGCTAACAGCTCGGTCAACAGGAAAACGCAACACCTAGCGAGCGAATTTCAGTAACCGGCAGTAAGATAGCAAAAGCTGTCGGCAAGCCACACCGCAGGAAGCCGTGAAAGCAAAAGGCCGGAGTAGAGGTTAAGGCAAATAACAAACGAAGAGGAAACAGCAAAGGTACGTGTTATGAGCAGAGAACTTTGTCGTCGCCGAAACAGCGTCGACAGCTGTTGCAGTGGCTAAGTGGTAAACTTTGCCAATTCCTTTAGCGCCACGGTCTTGTTTCATTTTGGCTTGCTTTTACAAAATATCCCCAAAAGTCTAATCGTTTTTTGGTCTTTGAGGAAAGGAAACGATGCAGTATCTCTCTCAAATCTCGGCGGAGACCTGACCCACAGGCTAAGGGAAGGGATAAAGAATGGAGTGAAAGACGGAGGGAAGAAATAAATGCTGTAGTGGAGGGCTCCGGAAAAATTTCGATCACATGGAGATCCTATAAGTGCACTGACATCGCACAGCACACGGGCGCCTTTAGCGTTCGGTCCGGACCCCATGGGATGGTACACGGCCGCCGTCGTCCACGAGGGCAAACCAGTAGACGTCCTTACTTTCAAGGCCCGGTCAGCCATTCACGCAGAAGAGGTTGCCATCGCCCTGGGAGCCTCCGACTCCTCCTCCAAATACATAATCGCCGACAGCTTGTGCAGCCAAGACTCGCCGGCTTAAGTCTAACCTTACACACGCAACGCGCGCAAACAGGGCATATGCTTCATCACACTCCATTCTACAGCCGCCTCCGCCAGTTCTCCCTCTCTGGAATTGTTTGCATCTAGGCGACAACAAACCAGCTGATCTACGTCGGCCATAATCTACCCTCGCGGCGGCGTCGTTTCGTGAAGGATTTACAGAACAAGACGCCCATCTGCCGCATGGCTGCATTGTTTGATACGTTGATGCAAGCATCCAGGCCAGTGAAACCACTATTGCAATTTACTGCCCTTGCAAGCCTGCCCTGAACAAAACGTCCAGGTTTCGCTTCCCAGAGCGTCCTTCCTCCTGCCGTTCAAGAGGCACTTTGCTCTGCGGCTGCCATTCCCCGGCTACCTACGGCTCGCATTGTCATCCGCACCGACGCCCTTCACGTCATACGCCTACTACGACGCGTCAGTCGCACCACAGACATTTGCCAGGACATCTTTCGTCTTGCGGCACGCATCCCGCAGCCAATCCGAATTGAGTGGGCCTCACGAGGCCTCCTGAGCTCGCAAAGCCGTGCAGATTCTGCGATCCGCCTTGTGACCCCAACCCCTTCTTCGCCTCGAGTCCTCACTCTGGATGACACCACCCTCCTTTTAACAAAAAAGGAACACCTCCGGCGCTGCACACGTGCTATAATCCCTCCGTGTACGAAAACCCTCCCCCATGGTCTTAGTGGTGCAGAGGACGTTGCGATTGGGAGGATCCGGGTCGGGGTTGCCCTAACTCCAGCCGTTACACCAAAGTGGCCGCAATTCGAAGGTTTACATCCCCACCCCGGGTGTCCAGTCTGCAAGAACCGAAATCTTGAGGCTGACATTCACCACCTGCTGTGGGCTTGCCCGGCGCTGAAGCCGGCAAGAATTGGGTACCTGGCGGCAGCGGGTCTTTCGCCCGCCAATAGTGCTTTATACACAGCTTGGACACAAGGACCTCATCGTCGTTCACTGCTCGATTTCATTAGATCAGCAACCTTTTCTCATTTATTCAGGCATCCTCATCTATCATTACATGCGATTTTATGCCCTCAGGCAATCAACAACGCTTTAAAAAAACTATGCATTGGGAAGAATCTCTCCACAAGCAGCATGTATTCTGCAAAATTATCAGCCCGCACGGCGCATTCACCTAATCTGGACACGTGTTCATGCCTCGCTTGTTGGTAATGAGGCGGCTCATAACCTAGCTCGAGAACTGTCTCGCAGAGCTGGGTCGTGCAGCCCGCCCACCGTATACTTCGGCAAGGAGAGGTTGTTTTCTTGCAGAGAACCTCTGCAGCACTACAGGCTTGCAAGACTCAGATTCCCTCCAGCAAATAACGCATTCTCCAATAGACAGCCTGAAGCCTGGCGTAATATTTCCAAAACGTGCCCAAATCCCCAAATGTGTTGCTTATATTCGGAAGCACTGTACTAAGACAAATGCAAAAATTTTGATAGACAAGCTGCTCTAAATCATATGATCTGGAACTGCCCGCAGTCCCTACCCGTGAGTCACTTTGTTGTCGACACTAATTATTGGGAGGTGGATATGCTCAGCCCCGACCCAGGGACACAGATCATGCTACTTCAGCTGGCTAAAGACGCCGCCGCTGCCCAAGGGATAGCGGCCGTCGTTTAAGCGGGGGGCGACGTCCGATCGCTCCCATGTGTCTGGTGATAATAAAGTTTCACCATTACCACAGCGAAATCTCTTCTCCTGGAGGTACAACTTCTGATTTCGTTGTGGATAAGACAACGACACCTTCAATGCCTTGTAAGGTGAAACCGAACTTAACTGCGTGTTGGTATTTGGTATACCGTATACCTGCGTGTTTGTATAACGCAAGCTGAGCGCTTAAACCGGCCCACCACACGGACTCCATTGCCCTTGCTCTACACCTTACAACACCCTGGTGGCCCTCATGAAGCAGTTTTAACATTCTGCTTCTAAGGCAGTGTGGCACAACAATGCGAGTGTCGTGCATGAGGACGCCTTCACATACGCTCAAAACGGCGCGATCCTGCCAATAGGCCTCAAAACGGCCGATAACGAAGGTAGACTAGGCCACCCCTCACATACATAGCGACAGAACGTACGACAAGTCTCGTCCTTCGCCTGTTCTTCGGCTACTAGCCCACGTGCTGCGACTCGCTCAACTCAGATAACATGCCGGCAACGTAACAGTTCACTTCATCGCCCGAAAGAAAGTTCTTCGTCTTTTGGCCTGGCACTGGCGCTCTGGAGAGTGCATCAGCTATTTCGAGATTTTTTTCCCGGGACATACTGCACCTCAAAGCTGAACCGTATTAGCCGCATTCTGAACCTTTGAATGCGAGGCGGAACCAGCTCAAGTGGCGTCTTTCCTAGCAAAGTAACCAATGGTTTGTGGTCTGTTTCTACAGTAATGTGCAGGCCACGCACATATCTTTCGAGACGTTCCGCAGCCCATGGTATAGCTAATGTCTCCTTTTCGATGTGAGCATAGCGCATCTCAGTTGGCGTCAAAGACCTTCGGAGAAAAACAACTGGCCACTTTTCTTTATCCGGTTGTACTTGCAGTAAAACTGCTCCTAGGCCGTACGAAGAAGCATCTGCAGAAATAATCGTTGGACGTTGTGCGTCAAACTTAGCCATGCACCTATCTGGGCAGATAGCACTCTTCACGCTATCAAAAGCCATCTGCTGAGGCGCTGCCCAGACCCACTCAGTGTCCTTTTGCAGCCGTTCACGCAAAAGCGTCGTTTGTTCAGCCTAGTCTGGAATGAATAGTGAACAATGATTAGCAAGACCTAAAAATCTGCGTATTTCTGGAACGTTCGATGGCGGCTTTAAATCTGCATTTGCGAGAACCTTCGCTGGATCTGGGCGTATGCCATCTTGGCTCACGCGGCACTAAAAAAAAAGCTCTTTTAACTGAACTGGCATTTTTCTTTGTTTAGGGTCACGCCGTTTTCGGCCAAGCGTTCCAAGGTGCGAAACAACCGTTCGTCGTGTTCCTTCTGAGTAGAGCCAAAGACAAGAACATCGTCCATTAATTTCACGACGCCCAGAATTCCCTCAAGAATCTTGCACATTTGTCTTTGGAAATGCTCCGGAGCCGAAGTTATGCCAAAGGGTAGCCTCTCAAAGCAATAACGGCCAAACGGAGTAATGAAGGTTGTGAGCGGTTGACGTTCCTCTGCTAACCTCACTTGATGGAAACCCGAGTTTGCGTCGAGTTTGGAAAACTTGAAGGCACCGCTGAGCAACCCGACTGTCTCATCAACAGCGGGGAGCACAAACCGTTCGCGTTACACCGATTTGTTCAGTTGAGCCAGGTCAACGCATATTGGCACTTGTCCTGACGGCGTCAAGACCGGCACTATGCCAGCACACCACTCCGTAGGCCCTTGAACTTTACTAATGACCCCATTGTTTTCCATTTCTTCCAGCTCTTGTTTTACGCCGTCGCGCAGCGGGATGGGTATGCGACGAGAAGTGTCAATGGCATAGGGCGCAGCATCTGGTTTAAGACGAATACAGTATTCGCCTTTCATGGTCCCCAGACCGCGGAACAAGGAACGAAATCGCGACGGCACTACCTGATGAACTGATGCTTCGTCTACAAATTTAACTATTCCCAGGGCTTCTATTGTGGGTAAGCCAAGAATCGCATTGCTCACGGAATCGACAACGAAAACATCCTGTCTAACCGAAGCACGTTTCCACAGAATGTCAGCAGTAAACTTTCCCTTCTAGTTCAACCTGTCACCGTCTAGTCCCATCAGTAGGCTGTAGTACCTTCGGCAGCACTGGAAACGACCCTGGAACAACAATTACCTCGGCTGCCGTGCCAACATTCGCCGAAACAACTGCACCATTAATAGCAATGTGAACAAAGCGAGCCTTTGCAGATGACATAGCCAAATCTCCCTCGGAAAATGTCACACAGGTCACGTTCGGTTGCTTTCCCCGAGGACTGCGAATGCTATACCTCTGAAGGCCAGCTTCGGGTTATGTGGTCCTGTGTGTCCGTGAGCAGAAGGCCGCGAAATGACCCCGGCGCTGGCAGACTTAGCACAGTGTTCCTCTGGCAGGGCACGACGACCTCGAATGAGGGTCCCTACCCGCAAGCGGCCTATGTCTGGTGATCCGGGCGTCTATGGTTCGATGTCCGCCTTTGAACAGTGTCGACTTCAGCCCTCGTCAGGGATTCATGCTCTTCATGGTCCGCAATGCTGTGAAGATTCTGATGCTGTCGCTGCACAGCTTCTTTCAGGCGTGCCTTGGTGAGAGCACTTTTTAGAGTCAGCACCGCATACATCTGAAGAGCTTCCGACAACCTTGCGTCCCGTTGTCAAACCACAAACCAGCCGAGAATCATCCGCTCTTTCATCTCCCCGTAGTCGCATCTATCGGCCAGCGCATGTAACTCTGTATCATACTGATCTACAGACTCACCTGGTTTTTGGTGGTGGCGATGGAAGCAGGAACGTTCGTAGACTAAGTTCCTTGTGGCGACAAAATGGGTATCGAACCGTGTCTTCACCACGTCGTATTTCTTCGAGTCTTCATCGGACAAGTTGAAAGTCTTGAAAATGTTGCGTGCCTGTCATCCCATCGTGTACAGCAACGTACGCACCTGGACCTCTTGAGTTCGCTCATTAAGTTCAGAGGCGAATCGGTGGTCATCGAATTCTTGTGTCCACTGAGGCCACTCGGACGTCTTGTCAAAGTTGAAGCTCGCTGGCGGCTGTTATCCGGCTGGTATACGATGCTGCTGGCGGCTGGCAACAGGCGGTAGCCTGAAGTCTGCCGTGGGTCCCGTATAAGCTGGACAACCACTTCTTACACCATGTGGTGTTTCGCAGGACGACACATCGATGAAGACTCGTGCGTGGCCCCCAGGCCCACGTACAAAGGAAAAAGCCTCCTTTATTGAAACATGACAAGTATATATACAGACACTGAGTACGTTACGCGTGCGCCGAGCATCACAAGAATACACGGGCACTTGTTACGATAAAAAATTCAGGGAGCACTTTGTTGACCTAAATTGCGGTGAAGCGGAAGCCTTAAGCGCGGTGTTGCTGCTTGTGTCACTGATGTGTGGTTAAGATGTCAAGCTTCGCCTCTAAGAGTGGAACTCGACAGCGTCTAGCAACAATGCCAGGGAGTCCACAGAACGCCCGTTCGGCCGCCGCGGTGGCTCAGTGGTTATGGTGCTCGGCTGCTGACCCAAAAGACGCGGGTTCGATCCCGGCCGCGGCGGCTAGAATTTCTTTGGAAAAGAAATTCTCAAGAGGCCCGTGTACTGTGCGATGTCAGTGCACGTTAAAGAACCCCAGGTGGTCGAAATTTCCGGAGCCCTCCACTACGGCGTCTCTGATAGCCTTAGTCGCTTTGGGACTTTAAACCCCATAAACCAAACCAAACCGAACGCCCGTTCGGCTCTACGCCTTGCTCGTCGGTAAATTGGTTTTTGAGGAAAGGAAATGTATCTGTCTCGCATATCTCGGTGGACACCTGAACCTCGCCGTAAGGTAAGGAAGGAAGATGGGAGTGAACGAAGACACCGTATTCACTAGACGCGCTTTTGTTCATTCAAAACCATCGTGCTGGCATGGCGGAGTGGTTAGCGTGCTTGTCTCGCACTCCGGGGACCCTGGTTCGATTCCCCAACTCGAAAAATTTCGTACTCGGTTTTATTTATCTTTCTGGTCTGACTAGAATGGTTAATTAGGTTAATTGAAAAGCGTGACATTTCTGTCGACAACTCCTGCTTGCAACGATGAGGCATTAAAGGCTTCCGCCTTAATACTATGACACGAGGAGCGATAACGCCACAATTTCCTCTTCTTTCCGGTCTGACCGGCCGCGACTTCGGCTGCCAGAGGTTTTTTAACATACAGCTGCATTCCACAGTACTGGAGTGTTGGATGTGTAAGCGGTACTGTGGAATGCAGCTCGCTTACTCACCGGGCTCCTCATCCCAGCTCTTCTGGTTCGGAGACTAACCAGCCGCTGCTGCGATTCAAGGAAATTATCACGCATTATAGCGACATCCACCGCCTTTTCCCGGCCCCTGCAAAGGGGCTGAGTAAGACGGAGGAGCGAACTTTAAGGCGCCTGCAGACAGGTACTCTACTCTGTCCTGCAATCTTAAAGCATTACGATCCTAACACGGATGGGCGATGCCCACACTGTGGGGAGACCTGTGATATCTTCCACATGGTGTGGGCATGTACTCAAAATCCCCACCTCCCCCCTTCCCCTACCCCTTCCAGAGAGGCATGGGAGACTGCCCTTCTCAACTGCTCCTCGCTTGAGTCCCAAAGGGCTCTGGTGAAACGGGCTAGAGACGGGGCATTGTCATGCGGTGTCCCGGACTAGGGACGCCGACCATGTAGCGGGGCCACTCTGGCTCCCAAACTCTATTTCAGTAATTAAAAGTTTTCACCACCACCACCATTCCACAGGGCAGGGGGAATTAGGGTATTCCCTGCTGAAGGAGCTGTCGTGGGCGACTCAGTGGACGCGGTTTCCGCCGCGGGTGCCTTTAAATTAGGCCCTACTTCTATTTCACCTTCCTTCAGACTGCTCGCGGCAATGATAGCTTTCAATCTCGGCCGACCCAGCGCGGTTGCTCAGGGCTAGTGTGCTCGGCTAGTGAGAAGGAGTACGTGGGCGTGAACCCGGCCGCGGCGGCCGCGTTTCGATGGAGGCGGAACGCAAAAAACGGCCGTATGTTGCGCGATGTCAGTGCACTTCAAATATTCTCAGGTGGTCGCAAGTATTCAGGAGTCCTCCAATGTACCACCTCTTTCTTTCTATATTATTTCATTCTCACCTTGCCCCTTCTCTGAAAGCAGGTCTGAGGCAGGACGCCGGGTGGTCGGCAGCAGGAGCAGTCCTATGCCACGTCGTTGTCCCAATGATCGCTGTTATTTGCAGGCCACCAACGTTTTCCCCAAATAAACTTGTCACCATCGTCTTCGGCAACGTAAGCGGCATCCGTAGACACCATATTTGGCAAGGTGCGCTGAAGTTTGGGCAATTTTCAGCGTCTTGAAAACTTCGCCATGCCTGTGCGGCGCTAAGCCTAACGGTGCAAGGCCTGCGCCGGCCGCGTTCGGTAATTCCCCGGCTATGGCGGTCCCAGGCCAAGTCACCGGCTACGATCCTCCCTCTCTAAGGTTCATAAACATGGAAACTGCGAAGATTGAGGAGCCTCTTCAAAGCGAGGAAGAATGTCTTCAAGATATGGTTTGCGCATGGCGTGGACGGAAGTAGACGAAGGCCTTCAGGGGAGCCAACGCGGACGCCGGCCAGAAATTGGTGGCGGGCCGCTCTGCGCACGCGCAGGGCGAGAACGCGCCGTGCTCAGCCGTGCAACAAGCCAAACAGCCCCGGTGGCGGCCGCAGCACACGCCCCGCATCGGGAAAGAAGACATTAGACACTTTTAGTTGGACGTACGCAGTGAGCTTGCGTACGCAACGACACCGCGGGTAACGAATGCGCATGCGCAGAACGCAACGTATCTAGCCGCGCGTTGCGTACGCCCGCCCGCTGTAAAGCATAACGTAGCGTACGCAACGCGGGACGCTACGTGCTGCGTAGAGAACATGGCGGCGACCATCTCGCCCGCTTCGGACCGATTTCACTTCGCCGCTGCTTTCTTCAATGCGATGGCTCGCTCTAAACTGTGCTGTTAGCTTTTATTTTGTCTACTCTCACCCACACGCCAAAATATTAGGGACAAATGCCCCTTGTTTATCAGATAATGAGGAGATTTTTGACCTTTTAAGCCTAACTAAGGTTGTGTACGTTTATCGTCATATCAACCGCAGCTGTCGAATAATGTTTTTTAGTCATGTGCCTACTTTTGCGCTTCCTTAAACATAATACATTTTTTCCTTCATTAAAAACAATAATATACTATTCATATTGTCAGAAAATGAAAAATGTTCAGCCGAGCGCTACAGCGCTTTCAGTGTTTGTCACTAGATGGCGACACAACACAACGGCTACGCGACGGCTCTGCGGCGTACGGCCAATTATAAGTGTGGTGGTGGTGGTGGTGGTGAAAACATTTATTAAATCATAGGGAGAGGTGTTGGGGGTCGTGACCTGAAGGGTCACGCCATTACAACCACTAGGTGGGATGCCTAGACAGGTACCCCATTGGCGTTTGCCGCAGCCCGGGCGCGCTGCGTTAAGGCCCTTTGGGCCTCGAGGGTGCAGCAACCGGACAGGGTCGCCTCCCAGTCCTCTCGGGTGGGGTTTGGGATAGGGGGTAGGGATGGGTTCTGCTGGCAGGCCCACACCATGTGGTAAGTGTCAGACACCTCCCCACAGTGTGAGCACCGCCCGTCGAATTGAGGATCGAAATGTTGCAGAGTTGCCGGGCACAACATCGTGTTGGTGAGCAGGCGCAGGAGTACCCGCTCGTTGACCTTCCCCAGCCCTTTGCACGGGGTGGGAAGAGTTTGGTGCGTGGATTTGTAATACTCGCATATTTCTTTAAAAGTATAAATCGGATTGAAATCAGTGTCCTGGTCGGCGTCGGGTCCCGTGGGAAATGCCCGGAGAGAGAGCGCGCGGGCGGCGGCGTCGGCTGCCTCATTTCCGTGGACGCCTTGGTGACCTGGAGCCCAAACGAGAGATCGGTGCGCGGGATCCGAGTCTCGGCTACAATTTTGGTAAATGCGATAAGCTAGGGGAGTAACCCACCCTTGCGTGACGTTACGGCAAGCCCCTCGCGAGTCGGTGATTATGTATTTGGAGGAGGTGTGAGAGGCTGCCAAAGCAATGGCAACCTCTTCTGCGTGAATTGCTGACTGGGCTTTGAAAGTAAGGGCGTCTACTGTTTTACCCTCGTGGACAACCGCGGCCGTGTACCATCCCCTGGGGTCCGGGCCGGACGCGTCCACGTAGAAGACTCCTGGTTTGCTCCGAAAATGGCGGTCCAAGGCTTCCGCCCGCGCCAGGCGCCTGCCATTATGATCCTCTTTGGACATATTGGTGGGGAAAGGCCGCACGTGGAGGGCGCGTCTCCAGTGTACGGGAAGGCGGCATCTCTCCTCTGTGAATTGAGTGTGCTGGATGTGAAGTCGGGCTAAAAGGCGGCGACCCGACCCTGTCTTTGTGAGACGAGTGTATTGGTTGTTGAGGTGGGCCTCCCGAAGCTCCCTAAAAGTGTTAACCATCCCCAGTGCCAAAAGGCGGCTGGTAGAGGTAGAGACCGGGAGGTCCAGCGCTCGTTTCATGATTTTGCGGAGGATGACCTCGAGGGCATCCTCCTCCTGTTTCCGCAGGTGGAGATAGGGAGTCGAATGCAAGATTCGACTGGTCACGAATGCGTTCGCCAGCCGCAAGGCGTCTTTGCATCGTAACCCACCGCGCTTGTTGGAAACCCGGCGGACCATGCGGCCCACCTGGTCCCCCACCTGCCGGAGCTTGGCGAGTGTTGTGTCGCAGCGTCGCTGGTTGTGTATGAAAAGTCCGAGGACTCTGATTTCCTTGGATTCGCGAATGGGACCGCTTTGCAACGAGAGATTGATTTGGGTCGAGCATGTGCGCGAGGGACGCAAATGCACGAATTCCGATTTCTGCGGGGAGCATTGCAGACCACAGTCTCGAGCATAGCGGTCCACTATGCTGGCGGCCGTTTGAAGGCTGGTCTCCATATCCCCCAGGCGCCCTTGCGTAGCCCAGATGGTGATGTCGTCGGCGTACAGCGCGTGCTGGACCCCTTCGACCGCACCCAGTAGGGCGGGTAGGCACATCATGGCAATGTTGAATAGCAGAGGGGACAGCACCGCGCCTTGTGGAGTCCCCCTCGTGCCGAGCAGGAAAGGTCCGTGCTCTTCGTCCTGTATTCTGATGTAGGATAGTCTGTCCGTGAGAAATTGTTTAACGTAATTGAAGGTATTGGTGCCGCAGTGAGTTTGACTCAAATGTGTGAGTATGATCTCGTGAGTTACGCTATCGAACGCTCCTTTCAGGTCGAGCGCAAGGACTATTTTGTCGTTTTGGGGGTGTGTAATGGGGTTCAAGATTTCGCGGTCGAGTTGAAGCAGGACATCCTGTGCGGATCTATGTGGGCGAAATCCGAACATTGTGTCCGCGAAGGTGTTGTGTTGTTCGAGGTACTCGGACAGCCGATCCCGCACCATCGTCTCCATCAATTTGCCCACACACGAGGTGAGAGAGATGGGGCGGAGGTTGTCCGTGTCGATCGGTTTGCCGGCCTTCGGTATGAAGGTGACAAGGGCCGTTTTCCAGTCAATGGGGAGCGGGGTTTCCCCCGTCCATATCGCATTGATGTGTTCTAGAAGGCACTGGTATGCTGAATCAGGAAGGTTCGCCAAAAGTTTGACGGTGACCTTGTCCCGGCCCGGTGTGGTGCCCCTCTTCATTTTGGCCAGACCCGCCCGCAGATCGTGAAGCTGGAAAGGCTTATTCAACTCCGAGTTTTCTCTGCCAGCGTAGGAGTAGGCCGATCTGCGGGCGTCCTGAGTTGTGCACAGGTAGCGATCCCGGAGCGCCTGTGCCAACTGCGTTGTATTTCCTTGGAATGAGTGAATGGCTTTGTGTAGTTGCTTCTGCGTTTCTGTACGGGTATGTGTTGGGTTGATGAGGGCTCGGAAGAGCCGCCACGTGTTGCGGCTCGACATCTGCCTCGCCGCCGTGTTGCAGCGGTCTACCCAGTTTGAGTCAGCGAGTTGGGCCGCGTACTCTGCTGCCTGCCGGGTGAGGTCCGCAATGCGCGCTTTGAGCTTCTTGTTGTGTTTCTGGCGCTTCCAGCGGCGCGTGAGGCCGCGGCGCGCTTCCCAGAGGTGGAGGAGGTGGTTGTCCACGTCCGTGACCACCTCGGTGAGCTGTATCTGCTTCTCGTGGGAGCGAAGGTGCGATATGACTGACCGGGACCAGTTTGCGTATCCCTGCTCTGTGATGTTCGTGTTGGTGTCGGACGGGAAATTTTGGCGAAAGGTGGTCCAATTGGGGATGCGTGCTAGTGTGGTAGGGCGCTTTAGGGGCGTGTATAAACAGTGGTGTTGATGATGCAGTGGTCGCTGCCGAGGGTATCCTCGGTGTTGATCCAGTCTGCGTGTCTTATGTTGCGAGTGAAGGTGAGGTCCAGGCATGTGTCTCGGGTCACCGAGTTGCCTACGCGAGTAGGAAATGCCGGGTCGGTGTGGAGGGTGAGGCCCAGTGTGGACGCCAACTCCGCCAGCATGCGTCCGCGCACTTCCTCCTTACGATAGCCCCATAGCTGGCTAGGGGCGTTGAAGTCGCCCACAATCAGCAGGGGGTCGCGACCCGCCTCTTTAAGTGCACGGCTAAAGAGGTCCGCGAAGGTCACTCGCTTCAGTTTCGGGGAGCAGTATACATTAAGTACGTGCAGGGGAGGATCCGATCGTCGAAGGGGAAGGATCCTTACCATGGCGTACGAGTACGGTATGTTGAGATCGAGGTCGATTTCGGTGGCTGTGTACGACTTGTGTACGAGGAGACACGACGAGGGGTCTCGCTGGAACGTCACGTAGTTAGTCAATTTCGCCGCCGCTCCTGGCTCCTGGAGGGCGACCACGGCGGGTAAAGCCTCGAAAGTTTCTAGGTAGAGGCGCAGGTTCGCGCGTTTCTGGCGAGCCTTGAAGCCTCTGCAATTCCATTGCGTTACGGTTACCAACGTGTGTGCTTTCGGAGGTGGGGAACGCTTGTTAGGCCGTGCCGCCATCATTAGGATTGGAGGTGAGAGACGGGGCCTGATTGGACTCTGGCCTACACCTAGCACTGGGTGGGGGTGCGGGATTGGAGTCCTGCGATGCCGCGTCTCTGGGATTACAGATAATTTTCTTGTGCGTATTGAAGGCTCGGATCCCCTCGAACCGCCGACTGGTTCGGGTGGTTTTCGATTTCATGCAGCGGCTTATGGCTGCAGGGACCGTTGAGGAGCATTTGGACTCCATGCAGTTCATAGCCGTTTCTACCATTTTCTGAAGCTGGGAGGTGAGACGCGCCTCCATCGCGGCCATTGCCGACGCGAACGCGGGCGGCAGTTCGGGCTCACTCTCCATGGCGTCGGGACTCGGGATACCCGTCGCGGCAGCTAGCTTTTCTTCCAAACTTTGAATTTTGGCGAGCAGTTGCCCGATCTGTGCTCTAAGCTGCTCATTTTGTCTGCGGCTTTCGACATCTACGCCGTAAGCCGAGGAGGGGGAAGTGGGCGAGGGGGAGGGTGGGGAGGGAGGAGAGGAAGCAACCCCTGCCCAGCTGCTCACCTGAGTGTGTTGTTGCTGCGTCGGGGCCCGGGCTCCGGCAGCGTCACTTGGTTTGAGGCCGGGAAAGTGCTTGGCGTAGTCTCCGCTAGGGGGCGGTGGCGGTGCCTGCTTTTTCTTCTTGTTTTTCTTCTTTCTCCTCTTCTCTCCCGTTGTCTTCTGTCCGGGAGATGAGGAAGCCGCGTTGACGTTTTCCTCGCGCGAGCCGGTGGCGTTATTGCCATGTACCGCGCCGCCATTGGCTCCGCCGGTGGTGGGATCTTGTCTGTTTCCAGACTCCGGCTTTTCGAATCCTCCATGTCGAGAGGGCTTGACACCGGCAAGGTGAAGTCGACGGAATTTTGCCGTGCAATCTTTCGAGCCTGTGGGGTGGGCTAGTCCACAGATTGCACATGTCGGGTTGCACTCGTGTGGCGCAGGGCCATCCTGCGTCACAGTCACATTTTGGCCGCAAAGGCCACACTTAGACGAATTCGGCGTGGGGCAAGTGTCCGTGCGGTGTCCCACAGTACCACACTTTACACAGGCGGGCACGGTTCGCTTGTATTCTCGGACGGGGGTAAGTTCCCCGTTGTAGTGGACGTACCGCGGGACCACCTTTCCCACAAAGGTGATCACCGCGATGGACGATTTTCCAAGGTGGCGAATGCTTGCAATCTGCCCGCCTCTCCAGACAATTTGGGCGGTGAGCGTTTGCGCTGGTTTCGGCGTCGGCGATGCCTCCGATGACGCCACGGCATACGTCTCCAGTTTGTTTCAAATGCCCGTGTACGGGCAGGGTGCCTTTGCTTGAGGTCAAGCTGATTTCGCCGATCAGGCGATCGGCGAGGTGCGGATTCCGTACTCCTACAACGAGAAGATTCTGCTCCCAGGCGGGGACGATGTTGAGAATGTTCTCAGCAGCAGAGATGCCGAGGTGTGCGTTTAGAGCTTTGCCCAACTCACCACGTCGGAAGGTATTCCGTAGATCGGCGGTGACCCTGGGCTTGAGGATGACCACGTAATCTTCAGGATGCATCTGTGGCATAGGACGGGGCTTCCACAGACGCGACTGAGCTTGTTTTCTAAGTGATGAGGCAGGCCCGTGCGTGAGGCCTTGCTGCGTAGCTTGGGAGGCCGGCGATGTGGCAGCCTGCTTGTTGGAGCCGGCTCTGCCGCGCCGGTTGACGAGTTGGAAGAGCTCCTCGTGCTCGAAGCGCGCAGGTTCCGCAGGAGCTTCAGGTTGGGTAGCCGGAACAGTCGTCCAGGCCATTTCGGAAGGGTCGTAGCCCCTTAGAGAGGCTTGAGAAGCCATCTTGAGATGTAGCGAGGGTGTCACCGCCGCGGGAGCGACGGAGCCGTTAGGCGCAGCGTCCACTCCTCGCGGCAAAGTGGAAATCGCCCCTAGCAATGCGAAAATTGGGCCCACCTGGTGAAATTTGGTGGCTCCAGAGTCCCGGTGATGTTAGGAATCCGCTCGCTCAAATTTTAAGAGAGGCGGAATTGATGCGCCCCAAGAATTAGCGACACTTGACGGAGCCGATATGGCATGCGTCCCTTCGCGTTCTCTCGCGGCCAGCGTCTCCAACTATAAGTGTGACGGGGGTGTCCTTTACAGCGTACGGAACGTAGTGAGCGTTGCGTACGCAATGTCGCTACGCACGCAGCAACTAAAAGTGTCTATTACCGTGGTGCTCAAGCCACGAGACACCATCAACCTGAAGGCTACCTGAGGTCCTGGTCGAGCCGGCGCTGCCGTTCGCAGCATCCTCGGGGGCGGGGCATGTGTGGGACTAGCAGTATGGCCCATGTGGGATCAAACCATTCTTGTCTGTACGCTGTAATCTGTCGAAGCTGCGGAGAAGCTTCTCCTGGACATCATGCTGCCGTGGTCGGAGGCCGCACGCTACTATTCCGGGGCGACCGTAAGCTTTCCGGAGACTTCTGCAAGGGCGTCATTACCGCCTCCCCGGACCAGACGTCTGAAACAGCGAAAGAAAAACCCAGCGAGTACCCCAACGTGGTATCTGTGCGCAAAGCGGGAAAAACAGAGATCGCTGTGATCACCTTTGTGGGGACAAGGGTGCCGCTGGCTGTGCTCGATAGTTACAAGCGTCTACCCGTCCGCTTCTACAAGAAGACGATCCCAGACTTCCCCCGCTGTGGCACGGTCGCTGTGAACGCTGCGGGGCTCAGGTTGCAGCCGCTCCTGACGGCGGCCGAGCTGAACAGCAGTGCTCCCTGTGCTGCCTCATCTGCGGAGGGAGCTATCTCACCACCCCAGTGGGATGCCTGCGCGGGCAGGTAACGCAAGGCCATCAAGCCAAGGCCTCCACCCACCCCAAAGCAGAAACAGACGCCGGGACCCACAGAGGCCCCGACGCACACGAGCCCGCACCTAAGAAGGACCAGCCCGGCCCACCCAAATTTGTAAAGTCTGGGAACCCAATGAGGTCCCCCGGTCTTCAATGCCGGGGATTTCCCGCCCCTGGTACAGGGTCAAATCTCCTAATACGCAGCGCCAAATGTATTCAACTAACCAGAGAGTTAAGAAGCTCACGGGAGATCGAAAACGCAAAATATCCAATATAAGGTTGCTCACGGAAGTCTTAAAGAGAAGAACAAAATTTATGTGCAGTTTGATGCGAACCACTGCGGTAACTCAGGTTCTGCATGACAAGGTCCAGAGAAGCAGTAGTTGCATTGGCTTGTCGTACATTTGGTAAAAGGGTCGAATTTGTCATCGTGCTGCATTGATTCACACTCAGTCGTCCTAATGTTAATTGTGCATATAAAACATTGCCCATCGTAGCATTCGTTAAAAGTGTCGAATTTGTCAGGCCGTTAATAGTGCAATCGTTTCTTGATGTTAAATATAAATATAAATATTTTACGTCAGAGCACAATCCAAGCACAAAGGCATGGGGACCGGCCCGGCCGCCCAACCTCACGATGGAAAAGTACCGGGTGATGCGACCGGCTGCAACAAGACTGGACCGATAGAGCAGAGTAGGCCTAGGTGAAGAATGCTGGCACTCCCCAGAGGCGACATCAAGATCATCATTCGACCTAAGAAAACACTCGCGGTCAAATCACTCACCACCCACCAAGTAGCGCGCGCCATTGTCATGGCGTACAGAGAGCAATGCAAGGACGAGGACGTACTTGTAAGGCTTCGCACCCAATCCAACATTATTATCATTATCAACCCAACGCGAGGAAACGGATAAGCAAGTGTGGCACATTAGCCGTCTCAAATTCGCCGGAAAGGCTTACGATGTAAACGCTTACGTGGTAGCTCCGGAAGATGTCCTCCACGTCGTAATCCACGCTGTAAATCCAGGTACGTCTCCCAGAAATCTCAAAGCATGCCTACGAGTAGGAACTCAAGGAGTGACCATACTCCAAGCAATAATGCTCTGAAAAATCAGGACGGCAGTCATCTCGTTCGATGGCCCGATGTTGCCGAAATTCCTCATCTGCTACGATGGTGAAGTAGTATGCGACTAGTACCGCCCCACGAGGCAAGTGTGCTACATCTGCTTCCAGGAAGGAGGCAAAGACAACAACCACCGGAGAGAGAGGATGCAGCGAACAACGCGGGCGACCGCGCAAGCAATGGATCCGCTCAGAGGGATAGACATCGAGGAGCCGATCGAAATCCAACTCCTTCCCGCCTCTGCCACCAGGTGGCCCACAAGAGGGGACAAACAAGAGAAGAAGAAAAAGAAGAATCTTTCCCAGACAATCCCCCCACGTGGGTAATGTGCCATTACAAAGAGGAGGAAGAAGAAGAAAGCGGCAGCAAGGTAAGCTGGGCTTCTACCACTGCTTCACACTCTACAGGAAAGGGCAGTAACACAAAAAACAAAGACAATGGCGTGACAAAACCGGGAGACGCCAACAGCGATACGCTCAGACGCGACCTAGAGCTCGCTCGAAACAAACAAAACGAGCTCCAACACAAAGTTGAGGAACTCACTAGAACACTAAAGGAGTGTTGTATATGTGGTTTCGGTTCTGGTTTGGGGATCACCTGCCGCCAGAGGCACCAGTGTCGCTATGTGTATATATATGACTGTATGTGGCAATAAAGGGGGATTGTTTGGTTGCTAGCAGTTCGTGTACTTGGGCGGCACCCGTCGCTACAATATTGGCGACGAGGACGGGATCATTTCAGGGGGCGTGACTTTCGCCGCTTGCTTTCCGGCGCCATGAGCATTTCTGGAATCGCGCCGCCGCCCCCGTTCCTGCCTGTGCTTGGTCGACCTGCTGTTGCGTGGCCGCAATGGTTCCGCATCTTCGAGAACTACCTGCTTGGTTCGGGGGCCTCTGACTGCACGCCGGATCGTCGCAAAGCACTACTTCTTCACAGCCTCGGCGTAGAAGGTCAGCGCATATTTTACACATTACCACTTCCATCGTTGGACAACGCCAAGCTCGGTGAGCAAACTCCTACTGATAAAGCGTCGGAAGGGCACAGGCGATAAAAGGCCTGAAGTATCGTCGTACGATATCGCAGTCGCCGCTCTGCACGCTCATTTTTCGGCAACAAGCAATGTTGTTGCCGAACGGCATCGTTTCAGTAGGCGAGTTAACCAAGCTGGTGAATCAGTGAATGAGTACATACATCACAGCATTTCGGGAGCTTTCTGCTACATGCTCTTTTCCTGTCGAAGAAGATTCGCTGCGTGACCAGTTCGTTGCGGGTATTTCGTCTCGGAGCTTGCGCGAGCGTCTTCTGCTTGAAGGATCGTCTCTTTCGTTCGCTAGAGCAGTACTACTGGCAAGGTAGTTTGAGCAGGCATACAATGATCTGCAAGAATTTCCTTCTGTAGATGTTGGACGCATAAATACTCGTGGAAATACGCCTACGCGTACACCAGAATCCGACGAGAGCTCGAAGCGGGCGCACAACCGCCAGTCTCATTGTTACCGCTGCGGTTCATCCCAGCACAATGCAGCATCAGTTCGCTGTCCAGCCAAAAGCAAGCGTTGTCACCATTGCGGTGTCATGGGTCACTTCCGCTATGTTTGTCAGAAACGAGGCTCCGCTCCGGTGCGTGAGGTAGACAGCCAACATTCTCCGAGCGAGGAAGTTTTGAGCATTCTGGCTGTGACGTCGGCCGCTCGCTCCGCTGTTCACGTCACAGTGTCGATTGGCCGTGCGGACATCACTTTCCTTGTAGATTCTGGGTAGTCAGTTTCCATTGTTGCACACGATCTTTTTAAGCAGTATTTTGAAGGCCAAGTACTTTTGGCCCCGACTGTTCGGTTACTGGACTATTCAAAACAGCCAATTCCGGTTCGTGGCTGTTTCTCCGCTGACGTTACGTACAAAGCTAGCACAACAAGCCTTCTTTTCTACGTCGTTGAACAAGGCACCTCACTCTTGGGTATCGATGCCATCAAGGCCCTCGGTCTACAGATTGATGGGTCATCTCTTCAATGCCTTGAAACGACGCTAACTTCTAATTCTCGAAGAGAACAGCGCCCTGACCCGACGAAAGCCGTGCAGGATATTAACCTCCCAAAGGAATTAGTTGGCGAGTTTGGATCTCTTTTCGATCCAGGCCTTGGCCTCGCGAAAGGTTTTGTGCATCACGTCAAAACGCGATCCACGGTGCAGCCAGTGCAATCCAAACTTCGGTGCCTTCCGCTCTCGCTACGACCATTGGTCTCGGAAGAGCTCCATTGGTTGGAAAATCTGGACGTGATAGAGAGGGTGGAGGCATCTGAATGGGTGTCACCCATTGTGGTCGTTAAGAAGAAAGAGGGAGGTATTCGCCTCTGTGTAGACCTTCGACAAGCAAACAAAGCTGTCGTAATAGACAGCTTTCCCCTTCCTCATACAGAAGAGCTATTGCATAGTTTAGTGGGGGCTACAAATTTTTCTAAGCTAGACCCCGCATCACTTACAGCGCGGATAATTACCGCTGCTCATGAGGCTCACCCTGGAATTGTACGAACGAAAGCACGTCTGCGAGAAAAATTTTGGTGGCCAGCCATGAACAGGCAAGTCGAGCTAGCTATTCAAACGTGTAGTATATGCCAGGCAGCGGACAAGAGCACGAAGGTTATGGCTGCACCATTGAACCCGGTCCCCTTACCAAAGGAACCGTGGCTAAAGCTCGGCATGGACATTGTTGGCCCATTTGAGAGAGCACCACATGATTGTCGATATGCGATCACGCTGGTCGACTACTTTTCTAAGTGGCCCGAAGTATACTTTTGCAACCAAGCCACAACACGCACAGTAACAGGCTTCTTGCTGTCAGTGTTCGCACGTGAAGGTTACCCAGAGGAAATTGTTTGCGATAACGGGCCACAGTTTTCATCTCGAGAGTTCCAAGCTTTTCTGCAGGATCGCGGCATCCGCTTGCGGCATTCATCCGTATACTACCCGCAAGCAAACGGACAGGTAGAACGGTTCAACAGAGTTTTTAAAAGCTTTGTTCAAGTGGCTACACTCGAGCAGCGTCCCTTACGCCAAACGGTAACAGAATACTTGGGCATTTACCGTTGTACGCCGCATGCCACAACTGCAGTTGCCCCCGCACTTCTCCTGCATGGACGTCTGCCAAGGAATCGGCTCGATGTCGTTGGGTATCCGTCAGCAATATTTGCAACCGACCCTGTTCAGAGCTCCACCGCCTACGCGAACGGGTGAAGCAAAAGCAGCAATCCAGTAAACTATACACAGACGCTCGCAGGGCCGCAAGGGAAACCAAAGTGGATGATGGTGACCTTGTCCGAGTACGCAGACCGGCAACTGCTTTTAAAGGTGACCTGGCCTTTAGCCGCCCAAGAAAAGTGATAAGAAAGCAGGGGCAATCGTGTTTCCAACTTGATGATGGAAAAACATGGAACGCTTCAAAGTTGTCAAGGATGCCACGAGCTTCTGCATCTCTCTGTGGGTGGGGGGAAAGGAGTGATACAAATGACACCGCTAGGGAAAGCAGCTTGCCGCCTGCCTTGGAGAGACCCGTTTCAGAAGCGCAAACCGGAACTTCAGCTGTGGCTGCTGCGAAGCAGCCGCCTATGCCACCAGTGACCGGCTGTGAGCCGGAAGAGACTTCGCCTGCCGCCAGTGGTTTCTCAGAAGCATCGGGACCTCAGCGTAGGGTACAGCCATCAAGAAATAGACGACCTCCAGACCGCTATGGACAGTAAGTACAGAAAGACACGTTTTGCAGTGAACATGAACCTGTCACAATCTGCACGAGTGTTGAGTTTGCTGACGTTGTGAAATATGGACATAAATGGGGTTGTATCTTGTTTTCCTCTTTTTGTTTTATATTTTTGTATGAAGTGCATAAGACAAGCACATTGTTGTTACAGTAAATATAATTCTGTAAAAGAGCACTAACGTACTACCACTACTAAATCACTAACCCATGTAGCTGTTCTTTTTATAAGGAAGGGAATATGTTGTATATGTGGTTTCGGTTCCGGTTTGGGGATCACCTGCCGCCAGAGGCACCAGTGTCGCTATGTGTATATATATATATGACTGTATGTGGCAATAAAGGGGGATTGTTTGGTTGCTAGCAGTTCGTGTACTTGGGTGGCACCCGCCGCTACAGTAAGGAGCAACAGCGGGAATTCGAAACAAACGACTAGAGCCCTTACAAGGCGTCCAACGAGGGAGGCCTTGAAATACGATTGCAACGGATGATGTAGCAGATGATGCACTATATGATGCAGCATATCTAACCGCAAAAGAAACAGATGCAAACACAATTCCGAGGGCAGATCTCAGCGATCAGAAGCGCTTTTTGAAAACAAAGACATATCATACAACTCACACCTGTGTTGTAACTACCCTCTATGAGACCGGAAAGAAGTCCAGCTTACAGGGTTCAGAGGTTTACGAGAGACAAAGTGCAGGCAAAGCGGCCGTCCTAGTCAGCAGAGGCATCACCGCCATCAGGCACGATCCCATCGCTGACATCGACATAGAGCACGCGCTTGCAGAAACCATCCCGAAAAAGCAACAGGGAGGGAGCACGTTCTTACTGAATTTTTACAGCCCACCGAGAAACAGGAAAACCATATATTCGAACGATTTTGTGGGGTGCACAAGCTGTCAAAAGAAAATGCACTCATCATCGTAGGAGATTTAAACGCCATGGAGATGGAGATCCTTAAACCTGGTAAAAAGCTCTGAATTGAAATTTTCAGGCCCATCTCGCTAACGTTGTGCTTTGCCAAGCTTTACGAGCGGGTGGTTACGCTAAGACTGCAAAATTACACGGAAGGTAACGACTGCTTAGCCCATACCATGTTCGACTTCAGAGAAAAGCTCTCGACGCAGGAAGTACTCCTCCAAATATAAGATGTACTGCGAAATGTTGCCTGAAAGGGTGAAAATGTCATACTGGCCTTGGACATCAAGGCCGCATTTGATAACGTCAGCCAGGATGCGATCCTTATGTGCCTAGACGACCTGGACAGCGGACGCAGAATCCACGGCTACGTCAAAGCCTCCCTGTCCAGTAGAACGGCCACCATCGGCCTATGAGACCTTCGATCGGACAAAACTCATGCGCGAAACAAGAGAACACCCCAAGGGTCAGTTATCTCACCCATACTGGTATACTCGCATCTCACCCACACTCGCGAAAGAGGACTCGCATGCTCGACCGAGAAATCGGAACTGCTGCGAGTCTGGAGAGGCAAGCAAACCGGAGGGAGCCAATCAACAGGGACCTGAAAATTAAGGTCTATCGGGAAGGAACGCCCATACCGGAAAAGACCACAATAAGAATCGTATAAATGTGGGTTCAATCCAACCAGCTCAGTACTCACACTTTCACCCTGCTGAAAGCAACAACGTTCGCAAGTCGCACGCATGATCACCCGCATCACGAACAGGCGATATCGCATGCGTGAAAAGGACACACTAAAACTAGTCAGAAACCTGATAGCGTACACCCTACCCTACCAGTGTCTCAACAAGATCGAAATACAACAAGCGGATGCCCTGCTTCGCAAAGCATATAAGACTGCGCTCTGATTACCGCGCAATACGTGTACTGAAAAACCCTTTGCCCTAGTTTTGCAAAAAAACTTTTCGGAGCTACGAGAGGAGCAGCTTGAGTCGTAAAAACTCAGGCTGTTGCAGACAACGACTGGAAGAGCGCTCCTACAGAGACTCAGTTGGAGCGAGCAGATACGAGAAATGACGAGGACGGAAACGATCCCTGACGAGCTTGGCAAGCATGCCTCTCAAGGTAGCGCCAATACCAACGAACATGGACCCAAACCTCCACCGAGGCAGAAGAGAAGCGAGGGCCGAATTTATCGAGAACACATACGCTTCTCAAGACACGACCGTGTATGCAGACGCATCCTCGAGAGGTGGAGACATCACAAGTGCAGTGGCCGCGGTGTCGATTCGTCTCTACACGAAATGACCAGCGCGTCTTTGCGAGACTGCGCGGCAGCAGAGGCGGAGGAAGTAGCCGTTGCTCTAGAGAGGTGTGGGGCTATAGATGAGTATTGATGAGTATTGGGCGACTTTTAAACAGTCTGCCAAAATTACATAAATAGCGTGTCACGCGCTCAGTATACTCCTCGCAGCGAGCGACAGAATTAAAAAACGCGATGAAGGAGACGACAAGACCACACAAGAAATTATGTGGGTACCGGGACATACGGGGGTGGCAGGGAATCAAGAGGCCGACAGGATAGCTCGAGGATACATTACTTTCCTAACAATCGACGAGACCGCTGAACTCGCGCCAGCACCCAAGGAAATATTCGGCTTCGTTTAGTTTATTGGGGTTTAACGTCCCAAAGCAACTCAGGCTATGAGAGACGCCGTAGTGAAGGGCTCCGGAAATTTCAACCACATTGGATTCTTTAACGTGCACTGACATCGCACAGTACACGGGCCTCTAGAATTTCGATGAAGGCGAAATTATGCCGCCGCGGCCGGGATCGGACCCACGTCTTTCGGGTCAGCAGCCGAGCGCCGTAACCACTCAGCCACCGCGGCGGGTATATATATATATATATATATATATATATATATATATAAGTTGGGGAAGTCACATTGAAAAACAACAGATTTGTTCAACGTTTCGATCAGGGACTGGTCTTTTTCAAGAATGATCATACAGTTCATGGAAGCGTCTTCTTAAAGAAGTGAACATGGCACATACAGCGCTTGAAAAATAAAAATGAGAAAAATAAATGAAGAATGAGGAACACAGCCGAGACACGAAACCCATACGCCAAGATGCGCCAGCAAAGGCGCCACTTGAAAGAAGTGAAAGAGGGAGGTGGGCGTGGGCGGGCACGCGACTAGTTCGGAAAAGAAAGCGTGGGGGTGGTTAACAAAAGAAGGGAAGTGCCTGCCAATTGCGTGCGTAAGTATCGCCTCTAGCCGCCTCTGTGTGGCCCCGCGCGACTCCAGAAGATAGCACTAGGACGCACAGGTGGCGGCTGCGCGAAGTGTCTCCACACGGTGGCACGTGTACCCCCAAAACCAGATGAGGTTGCATATGAAGACGATATGGACAGCTCCTTCTTTACAGGAGTAGAAAAAATAAAATAAATAAAGACAAAAATGGCACTGCGATGGCCGAAGGAAACAAAACCATATGAGGGTCGCGCATGAGGCCCACATGGATAGGCTCCTTCTTTACAGGAGTGGAAAAAAGTATAAATAAAGACAGAAAATGGCACTGCGACGGCGGAAAGGAACAAACACACACACACGCAGAGGTGACATGAATACACAGAATACACACAAAATTGTCACTTTTGTAGCATATTTTAGCAGAGGATATGTGGGGAAATGCGTAAAAGCCCACAAATTAAGTTAAAGACAGCGCCAGAGTGTTAGAAAGTGTACCAAAAAGGCAAATTTCATACAGGGAACACCGCTTAAGAATAATACAACAATAATATTAGAATAAATACAAATGGCATGCGAGATAATACAGGCGCCCAAAATAATACAGTTCAAGAGTATGAAAAAATGTCCTAAGAAACAAGGTTTACCCAAACGCCGTGATCAAAAACAACAAAACGATAATAATTCGATGAATACACATGAGAGACGAGCGTCACAGAATTCGTGCTTAACCACAACAAAAATAATGTCAGTACCTTGGCTAGAAATGAAAATGTTAAATACAGAACAAATCGTTATGCAACTGTCATCATAGTAGATTTAAGGAACAATATTTTCGACGCAAAAGAGTTCACAAGGAAAAGAAAAAACAAAGAAACAAAACATTGCAGGAAGATTTAGCCAGAAAGGCAGGAGAGTTTGCCAGGGTTTTCATTAATTCCAGCAGACAGGGTGTTAAATTTAAATATTAGATATGATTCACAGGCTTCCCTGTCGTAATGTGTCTGGAAGCCAGATTGGAGTATGGTGGCCTTGAACTTTCCAAATGAATGGCCTTTTGTCGTTACATGTCTCGAAAGAGGCAGATGTAGCAGGGATCTTATATGTACTATGTCGTTATTTATTCTCAATCGGAAAGGAGATTCAGTTTGCCCAATATACTGAGCATGGCACACATCACACTCGAGGAGGTAGACTACGTTGCTGGTGTCAGAGTTGAAATCTCCTAGAATTTTGAATGAGAAAGACGACGCTCTGCTGCGAGCTTCTGTGACCTTATTCATCATTGGACAAAGTTTACAGCGCGGTTTATTGCAAGGTGTGCACCCTGAGACTTCATCGCTGTCTAGTTTCGAGGAGGTTACGGCATCTTTGATATTTCTTGCCCTCCGATATACGCCACGGGGTGGTTCGGGAAGCAAGCGCTTCATTTTGTCGCTCTGAAGGAGAATGTTGTGATGCTTTCTGAGAATAGCATTAACATTCGGTGCTGTTGGAGAGTAGGTTAATATCAGATTAGTTGGGTAGTTCGTCTGCGCAGTCTTGGTGTTATTTACCATTGTACGGCGGCCTTGTACTGCAGCTTTTTCCAAGGCATTGTCGATGATAGGCTTCGGGTAGCGCTGTCGGACCAAATCCTTGCGAAATGTCTCACAGTTAGAAGCGAAGTCCTCTTCACGGGAGCAGACGCGTTTAAATCTTAGATCCTCGCATATGGTATTCCTTTCTTGCAATGTTTTACGTGGCTACTTCAAAATGCAAGTATTGGTGCCTGTCCGTTGGCTTCCTAAACACGGAGCCAACGGACAGGCACCAATACTTGCATTTTGAAAGTAGCCACGTAAGCCCTTTTCTAAGTGTTTCATCACTTCTTCAGAAGTGTCAACCATCGTCACCCACATATCATGGGCAGCCTGCCGCGCCAGGCACATCACTTTTTGTATCAAGAAGGGATTGGTACCCGGTAGCGCGTTGTCCTGTCCACCTTTCTTGTGACTGTCTCGTGTTTTGCGCTAAGTTTTGTACAAAGAATAATGCGCCGACAAGCCCAGCAACAAGTGTTACTTGAGTACTTTTCCAATACTGTGGGCCCTTTTTTAAGTGTTTCATAACCTTCTTCAGAAGTGTCAACCATCGTCACCCACATATCATGGGCAGCCTGCCACGCCAGGCACATCACTTTTTGTATCGAGAAGGGATTGGTACCCGGTAGCGCGTTGTCCTGTCCACCTTTCTCGTGAGTGTCTTGCGTTTTGCGCTAACTTTTGTACAAAGAATAATGCGCCGACAAGCCCAGCAACAAGTGTTACTTGAGTACCTTTCCAATACTGTGGGCCCTTTTCTAAGTGTTTCATCACGTTCATCACAAGTGTCAACCATCGTCACCCACATATCATGGGCAGCCTGCCGCGCCAGGCACATCACTTTTTGTATCAAGAAGGGATTGGTACCCGGTAGCGCGTTGTCCTGTCCACCTTTCTAGTGAGTGTCTTGCGTTTTGCGCTACTTTTGTACGAAGAATAATGCACCGACAAGCCCAGCAACAAGTGTTACTTGAGTGCCTTTACAATACTGCGGGCCCTTTTCTAAGTGTTTCATCACCTTCTTCACAAGTGTCAACCATCGTCACCCACATATCATGGGCAGCCTGCCGCTCCAGGCACATCACTTTTTGTATCAAGAAGGGATTGCTATCTGGTAGCGCGTTGTCCTGTCCACCTTTCTCGTGAGTGTCTTGCGTTTTGGGCTAACTTTTGTACGAAGAGTAATGCACCGACAAGCCCAGCAACAAGTGTTACATGAGTGTCTTTACAATACTGTGGGCCGTTTTCTAAGTGTTTCATCACGTCATCACAAGTGTCAACCATCGTCACCCACATATCATGGGCAGCCTGCCGCGCCAGGCACATCACTTTTTGTATCAAGAAGGAATTGGTACCCGGTAGCGCGTTGTCCTGTCCACCTTTCTCGTGAGTGTCTTGCGTTTTGCGCTAACTTTTGTACAAAGAATAATGCGCCGACAAGCCCAGCAACAAGTGTTACTTGAGTGCCTTTACAATACTGTGGGCCCTTTTCTAAGTGTTTCATCACCTTCTTCACAAGTGTCAACCATCGTCACCCACATATCATGGGCACCCTGCCGCGCCAGGCACATCACATTTTGTATCAAGAAGGGATTGGTACCCGGTAGCGCGTTGTCCTGTCCACCTTTCTCGTGAGTGTCTTGCGTTTTGCGCTAACTTTTGTACAAAGAATAATGCGCCGACAAGCCCAGCAACAAGTGTTACTTGAGTACCTTTCCAATACTGTGGGCCCTTTTTTAAGTGTTTCATCACCTTCTTCACAAGTGTCAATCATCGTCACCCACATATCATGGGCAGCCTGCCGCGCCAGGCACATCACGTTTTGTATCAAGAAGGGATTGCTATCCGGTAGCGCGTTGTCCTGTCCACCTTTCTCGTGAGTGTCTTGCGTTTTGCGCTAACTTTTGTACGAAGAATAATGCACCGACAAGCCCAGCAAAAGTGTTACTTGAGTGCCTTTACAATACTGTGGGCCCTTTTCTAAGTGTTTCATAACCTTCTTCACAAGTGTCAACCATCGTCACCCACATATCATGGGCAGCCTGCCGCGCCAGGCACATCACTTTTTGTATCAAGTAGGGATTGGTACCCGGTAGCGCGTTGTCCTGTCCACCTTTCTATATGTTACTTGGGGGACCGTTGTGAAAAGTTTTGAGAGCCAATCACTCTGTTTTATGATATTGAAGTGCTTTTTAGAGCGCAGCTCTTTGGCGTCCGTTCCTGGGTTTCGCGTCGTCGTCGGCGTTGTCGTCGGCCTCGTAACCAGCTCCGCCCCCCTTTCATCCCCCCAGCGCTAGCAGCGACCGACTGATACCGCTGGATGCCGCTGACGCCGCTAGAGAGTCAAGATAACGTGACTGCATGGAACACCGTCGCCGCCATGCAGAAAGAGGAGGAAAGGGTCCCCCCCCCCCTGTTCTTGTGTGGCGGATAGGGTGCTCTTCAGTTGCCGACGCGCCGGTTATTTCACGTAGGCCCCGGCACGTCGACGAATACGTGACCACCTTCCCACGGCTAGACCTGGTTCTTAGAGCTGCGGAAGCGAGGGTATCATATTGTTTGTGTCGGCATCGGCGGCGTTGTCCCTGAAACCAACTCCGCAGCTGGGGTTGATTCACTATCGAAAAGGTGAAACAGCTTATTTGCTGCGCTCAAATTTCGCATTAGGAAGTAACGTAATCGTCGGTAATTTTTAGGATTTTGTTAATCTTCGGGAGATTATTTGTGAAGGTTAGTATGAGATTACAGCGCTGTGATGTTGGCTGAGATTTCTTAATGACATGATTAATATTAGTTACTTCTGCCTTTTTAATGGCATGGTTGATTATAGAAGACGGGTAATGTTTTTTTTAGAGTGTCCCACATGCCATTAGTATTTTCGTGAAAATCTTCTGATCGTGAGCAAATTCGTTTGAATCTGATGGCCTGTGAGTATAGGATTGAAGTTTTGCAGTGGCGTGGGTGGGAGCTGTTGAAATGGAGATACAGTTGTCTGTCTGTGGGTTTCTTATAGACACTAGTAATTAATGTACTTCCTTCTACTCAAACCAGAACATCCAGGAAGTTAATTTCATTGGTTGAGTAGGAGTGTGTGAAAGAGATATTGGGATGAATTTTGTTGAATAAGGCGATAAAATGGATGAGTTCGTCCTCGGTTTCTGTCCAAACTAGGAATATGTCATCCGGAAGGCGTTTGTAAAAAGCTGGTTTTGTTGGATATGAGGAGAGAAAGTCTGATTCAGTTTTGTTCATAAATATCTTGGCGTAATTTGGAGCCATTTTTGTGCCCATAGCTGTACCACTAGTTTGAAGATAATATGAGTTGTGGAATTCAAAGGTGTTAAGTTTAAGGTCCAAATTTGCAAGTGCCTCGATGGCACTTGGACTAGGGTTGTCTAGAATTTTGTTTTCTTTATATGATCCGACCTTCGCGGAATTCAGGCAATGCCATTACAATGCCAATGATGCCATTAAAAAGGCAGAAACAACTAATATTAATCATATCAAGGAATCTCAGCCGAGATCACAGCGCTGTAATCTCAGCCAAGATCACAGCGCTGTAATCTGATACTAACCTTCGCAAATAATCTCCCGAACTATAACAAAATCCTAAAAAACACTTTAATATCATAGAACAGAGTGACCGGCTTTCAAAAATTTTCCCAATGGTCCCCCAAGTAACATATAGAAAGGTAGACAGGACAACGCGCTACCGGGTACCAATCCCATCTTTGATACAAAAAGTGATGTGTCCGGCACGGCAGGCTGCCCATGATATGTGCGTGACTATGATTTGACACTTGTGAAGAAGGTGATGAAACACTTAGAAAAGGGCCCACAGTATTGGAAAGGTACTCAAGTAACACTTGTTGCTGGGCTTATCGGTGCATTATTCTTCGTACAAAAGTTAGCGCAAAACACAAGACACTCACAAGAAAGGTGGACAGGACAACGCGCTACCGGGTACCAATCCCATCTTTGATACAAAAAGTGATGTGTCCGGCACGGCAGGCTGCCCATGATATGTGCGTGACTATGATTTGACACTTGTGAAGAAGGTGATGAAACACTTAGAAAAGGGCCCACAGTATTGGAAAGGTACTCAAGTAACACTTGTTGCTGGGCTTATCGGTGCATTATTCTTCGTACAAAAGTTAGCGCAAAACACAAGACACTCACAAGAAAGGTGGACAGGACAACGCGCTACCGGGTACCAATCCCATCTTTGATACAAAAAGTGATGTGTCCGGCACGGCAGGCTGCCCATGATATGTGCGTGACTATGATTTGACACTTGTGAAGAAGGTGATGAAACACTTAGAAAAGGGCCCACAGTATTGGAAAGGTACTCAAGTAACACTTGTTGCTGGGCTTATCGGTGCATTATTCTTCGTACAAAAGTTAGCGCAAAACACAAGACACTCACAAGAAAGGTGGACAGGACAACGCGCTACCGGGTACCAATCCCTTCTTGATACAAAAATTGATGTGCCTGGCGCGGCAGGCTGCCCATGATATGTGCGTGACTATGATTTGACACTTGTGAAGAAGGTGATGAAACACTTAGAAAAGGGCCCACAGTATTGGAAAGGTACTCAAGTAACACTTGTTGCTGGGCTTATCGGTGCATTATTCTTCGTACAAAAGTTAGCGCAAAACACAAGACACTCACAAGAAAGGTAGACAGGACAACGCGCTACCGGGTACCAATCCCATCTTTGATACAAAAAGTGATGTGTCCGGCACGGCAGGCTGCCCATGATATGTGCGTGACTATGATTTGACACTTGTGAAGAAGGTGATGAAACACTTAGAAAAGGGCCCACAGTATTGGAAAGGTACTCAAGTAACACTTGTTGCTGGGCTTATCGGTGCATTATTCTTCGTACAAAAGTTAGCGCAAAACACAAGACACTCACAAGAAAGGTGGACAGGACAACGCGCTACCGGGTACCAATCCCATCTTTGATACAAAAAGTGATGTGTCCGGCACGGCAGGCTGCCCATGATATGTGCGTGACTATGATTTGACACTTGTGAAGAAGGTGATGAAACACTTAGAAAAGGGCCCACAGTATTGGAAAGGTACTCAAGTAACACTTGTTGCTGGGCTTATCGGTGCATTATTCTTCGTACAAAAGTTAGCGCAAAACACAAGACACTCACAAGAAAGGTGGACAGGACAACGCGCTACCGGGTACCAATCCCTTCTTGATACAAAAATTGATGTGCCTGGCGCGGCAGGCTGCCCACGATATGTGGGTGACGATGGTTGACACTTGTGAAGAAGGTGATGAAACACTTAGAAAAGGGTCTACAGTATTGGAAAGGTACTCATGTAAAACTTGTTGCTGGGCTTGTCGGTGCATTATTCTTCGTACAAAACTTAGCGCAAAACACGAGACAGTCACAAGAAAGGTGGACAGGACAACGCGCTACCGGGTACCAATCCCTTCTTGATACAAAAAGTGATGTGCCTGGCGCGGCAGGCTGCCCACGATATGTGGCTGACGATGGTTGACACTTGTGAAGTGTCAACTAACTTTTGTACGAAGAATAATGCACCGACAAGCCCAGCAACAAGTGTTACTTGAGTACCTTTCCAATACTGTGGGCCCTTTTCTAAGTGTTTCATCACCTTCTTCACAAGTCTCAATCATCGTCTCTCACCAGAAAGCGTTTGTAAAAAGCTGGTTTTGTTGGATATGAGGAGAGAAAGTCTGATTCAATTTTGTTCATAAATATCTTGGCGTAATTTGGAGCCATTTTTGTGCCCATAGCTGTACCGCTAGTTTCAAGATAATATGAGTTGTTGAATTCAAAGTTGTTCAGTTTAAGGACCAACTTTGCAAGTGCCTCGACGGCACTTGGACTAGGGGTGTCTATAATTTTGTATTCTTTATATGATCCAACCATTGCCGGAATTCCGGCAATGCCATTACAATGCCGTTACAATGCCAACAATGCCATTAAAAATGTAGAAGCAACTAATATTAATCATGTCATTAAGGAATCTCAGCCAACATCACAGCGCTGTAATCTCATACTAACTTCACAAATAACCTCCGGAACATTAACAAAATCCTAAAAAACACTTTAATATCATAGAATAGAGTGACCGGCTTTCAAAAATTTTCACAACGGTCCCCCAAGTAACATATAGAAGACCAAAAAACCTGCAAAACCATGTTGTTCATTCGACAGTCAATAAACCGAGAGCTGTAGGTTGCACGCCATGCGGAAAACGCCGATGCCATGTCTGCAAACACATGGAAACCATGGCACTGGCTACAAGCACCCATTCAAGCATTCTATCCGGGATGACCTAAATTGCGATTCCAGAAACGTGGTTTACATGCTCGAGTGTGGCGACTGTCGAATGCAATACATAGGCCAAACAGACAATTCCTTCTGATTCAGATTTAATAACCACCGCTCACATACCCAGTCCCTCTCCAGCTCCCTCTTTCGAAACACCTCCGCGAGACAGGCCACGAGTTTGACAAACTTAAAGTAACAATACTACAGAGTGGCTTCAAAAACACTCGTGAGCGCCAGCAACGAGAATCAAATTTTATTTGTAAATTTAACACAGTGTAAAATACCATTAATGAAACTTACGGCACCCTCACCTCTCTTCCGAGGTCAGAGGCCTACGAAATTACGCAAAGCACCACTGACCCTGTCGTCTGAGGTCATACTCTTTTCTGCATGGCACATTTGTGCCTTACCTTCTCTCCCCACCCCTCCCCCCGGGTCTGCTCACCTTGTGGTCCAGCGAACACCACATTATTTTTATTTTTATTTTTTCCTTTTTAATTTTACTATGTAAGCTTACATTTTTTACATTCCTTCCGATACTTCCGGTCAACCGGGCGTGGGTGCATTATTGCTGTGCGAAGAAAAAGCACTGCTTTAAAGCTTTTCTTTTTCTTATATTACTTTTTTCCGAGGTTTCTTCTCTGCTCTTTTCGTTTTCTCGTTTTCTTCTTTTTTTTCTTGCCTGCTCTCTCTGTTGGAGGGTCAGATTTATTTTTTATTTTTTTCCCTGGCCGCGACGCCAGAGAAAGAGTGGCTTACCTGGGCTCTTCGACCACGGCGGAGCTACTGGGTTTTCGCCTGGGCTTGGACCTGGTGCTCACTCTTACTCCGCCGCCACCCAGGTGTGCTCTGCTGTGTGATTCCTGTGCCGCCCTTAGCCGCCTGCAGACTCCCGGCCGTGGCACCCCGTTGCTGTGCGCGTTACGCGAGAGCATTGAGCGCCTCGCGGAGCACAGATGCAGTATTCGTGTGCAGTGGGTGCCCAGTCACTGCGGCATCCGCGGCGACGAGCAAGCCGGCGAGCTCGCCACCGCCGCACATCAGCTTCCTCCCAGCGACGAACCGCTCGCCCTGGAAGACGTGCGTGCGGTGATCTACGACCACCTCCGTCAGCAACACCCGGACCCTCGCATCGCGCGAGGAGAGCGCATTTCTCCCGTCGGCGCGCGCTCACTGTCGCGCCTCCAGCGGGCGGTGATCATCCAAGTGCGCGTCGGCTGCGTGTGGCCCGGGGAAAGACGGATGCGCCACGGACTTTCGTAGCGTGCGCTGACTGCGGCGCAGTGGAGATATTGGAGCACATGCTCCTTCGCTGTAGCGCGCAAGCGGGCTTGACTTCCCGCTTGCTCTTCGCCAGGTAGTGCACGCGTGACACGAGCGCTACCTCGGATGGTATACGCGGCCGGGCGCCCCACCCCGGCCACTAGTGCAGTGTGCCGCGCGCGCGATTAGTCCGAGACAGGACGCTACGTGCGCGCGGCTGTGTACATAGAGTTTACTTTTTTGTAAGTGATTGTGCGCAGTGGCCGCTCGCGTGCACTTATTTTCGGACAATGCTTGGAGATTAGCGCGCGAGCGGCGCGAACTTGATTACTTTTGTATTTTGTAAATAGTGTACAAAGCTCTCCCCTCTCTTTTCTTGCTGTCGCTTCCCTCTATACTTTTCCTCACTATCCTCTGCCTTTCCCTTTGTGCTTAAGATATTAGATAGCAATTGCCGCGGCCGGCAACACTCTTTTGCTTCACTTATTTATTTTTAAATAAACCACCACGACCACCACGCACCTGTCGAGCACCTCCGAGCCGGACGCGCCTGTCAACAAATAAGCAAGCTTTCGGTGGTTAACAAAGCACAGGCCGCATCTTGACGTTGTATTTTCTTACTGAGCACCTGTTCCTCGCACTCTTTTTTTTTCGTGTGGGTCGCACTGCCTCTAATAATTGTTCATGTGTATTTTTTTGCTATGTGCTTTGTGTTTCCCACTTACCTGTTCTGTGCCCACCCCTATAAAAGGGGATGCATTAACAAAGTAAAATCACTCCTGACGAAGATCGGTCTTCCGATCGAAACGTCGAGTCGAATAAATGTTTCCTTTAACGAAGTATATACTTCGCTATATATATATATATATTCTTTGACAACCTATTACATGCAAGTTACAGATTTATTTCGATGAGATAGGCATTCATACAATTCTCACACCTCATTTAGAGAGCTCAAGTCAGACTTTACGAATTCGAAAAACTATAAACTGTCAAGATCGTGCTCGTAAAATAAAATAAATTATATCTATCTGTAATAGGAATTCGGAATGTTGGCATGACATTTTAGCGGACGACACTTGGGTGCCATTGTTATAGAACCAAAGAATGTGGGCAGGGCTCAGTTGTGTGTCGGCTATAGGCGGTAGAACGCTTTAGCCCTTCGAGTCTTGTACCCGTTTCCGTCGGTCGGCTCTGTAATGTTTCTGACTACTATTTACTGCGGCAGGTGTTTTCTGCAAATCTCGATAACTCACAGTAACACCTACTTACCTACCTATCTACCCACCCACCCGTCGACGTACGTCTGTCTGTGTCTGTCCGCGCAATGCGGCCACTTTACCCTATAGTCACTTTTGAAAGGGGTGTTTCGCAATTGCCACCGTCCAAGTGCTCTGGAGAGGCAACAGGTGAGGACTCGGTCAGTCTGCGAGAAAGTTATAAACCTGGTGATGCATATTGGCCCTTCCGAGCTTCAAGTAATAATCATACTGCTGACGGCAAGACACTGCTGACCGTGCAATCTTTTCAGTACGAAGCTTCCTGCAGCCCGCATGTATTTTTGCACAGAGCAGGGGAACTTCGGACAAAGTATCAGAGGCACTGCACGATTTTCTTAGCAGTCCTCAGAATCACATCGATAATAAACTCTCTTCCTACGATTTACGAAGGATACTTATTGGGTATTCGTATGAGGCTTTTATTTCACAGATTTCTCGCTATTTACGCACTCTGAACAGGCATTCGGTTGTGGTTGCCTAAGCGCTTGACCGCTCGACTGTGCGGGCTTTATGCGCGGCGTTAGCTTAACCACAGTGAGACGTAAAAATTTATTTCTTACTTATCCTCGGGGAGAATTTCATGGGCGATTATTGTACATACATTTACTTGCAGTCCATTCACCATTACTGACAGGTCTGGTAGATGGCTTATATTTATTACTTGGAAATGCTACCGGAAAGCTAAATTGGTGAAGTCTACCAAAACACTAATAAAATAATTCATCTCTGATTCTTGAAAAGTGCCTGAGTCTAACTTTTCTGGCTCACTGGTGGGTATAATTAGGAGCGCTCAAACCAATTAGAGCCACATAAAATCGACAACGCACAGTGTACACGCTGCTGGGTAGAAAGTAGGAGTACGGCTGCGGATTTAGACCAGCGATGTGTAACGGCGAAGGAATTGTGTGGTTAATATTTTTTTCACCAGAACTCCCGTATGCGTTAATAAGATTCAGGAAAATGGAATACCTCTTCCCCAAAACAGCAAAGGCAAAATGGAAGCAACCGTGCCGAAGATAGACCTACTTGCTTTATTTTCGCGGCTCATAATTGAGTTTCTGTGTGCAGTATGCAAAACGCCTGGCGCTGCGAGGGAAGTAAAATTATTGTACCCTAGCTATCCGTAATGTAGGCATAAACGCATAAATTAAAATTGTGAACGTACCCTTGTAATGAATAAAAAATGTTTAGAGCACTCTGACATTCAATATTTCATTCCTTCAATAGTGCCAAGACATTTGTAAAAAATTGACATAAGACTCTTGTATAGTATACTCGAAATCTTAAAATCAGAATATTTTAAAACGGTTTTATCTGCTGTCAATTTCATGCGAAAAGTTTCACTGTCAACTGTCAGCGAAGTGCTGACAGATGACATTGTTCAGGTTACTTTCTGTTAACACAGGCCGCGATTATTTTCTGCTAGAGCCGCCGCTGCGGCTCAGTGGTCATGGTGCTTGGCTGCTGACCCGAAAGATGTGGGTTCGATCCAAGCCTGCGACAGTCGCATTTCGATGGAGACGCAGCGCTACAGGCCGATACACTGTGTGATGTCAGAGCATGTTAAAAATCCGAGAGGGTAGAAGCTATCCGGGGCCCTCCACTACGGCACCTCTGATAGCCTGAGTCGGTTTCGGACGTTAGACGCCATAAACACAAACCGTATTTTCAGCTAGCTATTAGCACAGCGAAGATCCCGAGGTTTTTTTAAGAACCAAACTGCCATTAGATTGCAGCACAGTCCTTCATTGCCACTTGGGCATGCCCAACTTGAGGGTTGCTTGTATTATTACGGCTTTTTATACTGCTTTCCTCAACACCCCGTGGTATTCATCCGCTCCAAGTTGACCACGTAGCGAGTGCAATTGCGGCAACTCAAATGCGAGCCTTCGAAACTGAAAGGTTTCAAAACAGTATCTGTCTTGGCAACAAAGGGCTGTCCCACGAGTACGTGCCGTTTGTGTCAGCGCACCGTCAAACACTTTCTAGCACTGTGGTGTAATTCGTCTGAACAGTGCACGCTGATTTTCTTGTCTGTGATCTTCCGTGTTGGTGTGGTCAGCTTTTTTGATCATGGTTAAGAATGCAGCGCGAAAAGACAGGGACAAACGAAGTGGACAGGACTGGCGCTGACTACCGACACATTTATTCAAAGAAACGAGCAGCTTTTATAATGGCATCCAAGACCCACGCGACCAGATAAAGCAGCAGGCGTGGAAAATCTATCTAACACTGATACACATCACTGCACACAACATGGAAGGAACAGCACACCGAGGCGACGCAACGTCACCCCGGTACTTAAAAACTTCATGACTAAATGATCAGGAAGAGCCAAAATAAACGTGGAACAAAAGAATGAATTATCGTCTATTGCTGTCCACTCATCGTAAGGCAATTGGCAGAAACAAACAACGAAAGCCAAAACAAAACTGAGTAAAAGCCGAAGCAAATCAAAGTCAAAGAGACGCAACACAGTTTTTAGGTACCGGGGTGACGTTGCGTCGCCTCGATGTGCTGTTCCTTCCATGTTGTGTGCAATGATGTGTACAGTGTATTAGTGTTAGATAGATTTCCCACGCCTGCTGCTTTATCTGGTTACGTGGGTCTTGGATGGCATTATAAAAGCTGCTCGTTTCTTTGAATAAATGTGTTGGTAGTCAGCGCCAGTCCTGTCCACTTCTTCGTTTGTCCGTGTGTTTTCGCGCTGCATTCTTTAACTGACCAACAAGCCCGAACAGCCACTTTAGCTTTTTTGACCCCGATCCCACAACTTCACCTCATTGGCTTCCGAGGAGACTTTACCACAGTCGATAGAACGACTGTCGGGTAGAGACTGAACAGATGTCCCTCCGGTGGCCAATCCTCGCCTATTTCAGTGCTTCTCTGCTTGTGCGTTTGCTACACCATGGATTTGTGCGCAGATAAAAGTAACCGCCATCGAAACCACACGCCAGCAAGTGAGTCTTTCAAAAGCCAAAGCGCCAGCCAATAGAGCATACGTGTCAACAAGAAGCCATGGAAGAACCTTTTCGCAGTTCAACCTCGGGCGCACCTAGATATAATAAGCTTCCATATTTTTGTTTTCACTATGTTTCCAATGTTATATTTCTGCCGGAAAGAAACGAATTTTTTTTATTGTTTTTTTTAATCTAAAGTTTTCGGAGATTTTACATTTCTAGTAGCAAATTGCACTCGCCTGTGTCAACACTTCATGTCGCCTGTCGCGAGTTGACCAGGACTCATCGCACAACTTCTGCGACAGCCTGTGTGAACGAGCCTTCAGAGGTTCCTTCACGGGCGATATTGTTCCGGAGTCCAAGACGTACCTCAGATGCCACATGCGGCTTGCTTCGGCATGTTAAACCGCACGAACAAAGGTTCGTCGTATAATGATACTTTTTCATAATTTTCTTCGCACTCCGCGCAAGAACAAGTTCTTCGGCCAGGAAGCACCCAGCGTCAGCGCCTCGGCAAACAACTAGAAACAGTGGTCAGATTTGGCAGGTGGCTTGGAGCAACTACAGAAGTTGTGAAAAATTATTCGGCACATTTAATTTGTCAAGCCATGACGTGATCGACCATTGGTTTTTATTTTGGAAGAATTTCGAACTAAGTCGTATTAAAACTGCGTGAAGAAGGCAGGACAACAAGAAGAGGCACGAACAGGAACACACAAAGCGCACTTTTCCAACTAGTTTTATTGCGTGAAAGAAGTGGACTTATAAGCGCCTTTAACATGACAAGAAATAAGAAACAAACCCGAATGAGCAGAGAATGAGGCAGCTGCAGAGAATAATACAAGATAGTAGCAATGCCGCGTGTGCATTAAGCCCGATAGATTGCCCGGACTAGATAGATAGTCCAATGCACACATGGCATTGTTCCGTCGCTGCCTCGTGCTCAGGTTTTTTGGGTTTCTTTCTCGTTTTTTTTTCATATTTAATACCCTTATCAGTTTCCTTCTTTCGCGCAATAAAATTAGTTGGAAGTATGCCCTTTTTGTGTTCCTGGTTTTGCGTCTTTTTGTTGTCCTGACGACTTCGCGCAGTTTTATTATGACTAATTCCAAGAACCAACTGGTCCAACTTCATGCCTTACAAGAATTTCGGGGCCTTCTAGCCAGCTTAGAAAAGTCCCCCCCCCCCCCCTTCCGCATCTGTGATGACTCCGCTTGCTGTTTACTGCTGAGCCTGTCGTCAAGGGGTAATGGATTAATTAATTCCCACATAGGCAAAATTCGTAATTCTCGACTTCACACTTATATATCCATGGGAGTCCTCATACCACTCCTGGCGCAGTGAAGCAGCGGTCAAGCGATGTGCTACTGCCCTGCGATGGCAGGTGCTGCCACCTGTGGTGCTTTTGCGACCGAGGCTGCTCCTCCCGACTGACCAGTCTTCAACCGCCACCTGCCCCTGGAGCCAGTTTGTTCACAATCCGATGGGGAGGAAGCGGTGACGCACCAAAGTCACGTGACCTAGGTGGGCCTCCTGATTCATTTTCCGGGAATTTTTCGCTCACTACTCCGACCACACCGACGACGACTACGACGCCAGATTTTCCGCAGAACGAGAGTCTAGCGCTATTACGTTAAAAGTACTATCGCGCTCATTATGATTTGTATCGCGTCCAGACTGAACCTGCTGTGGATTACACTTTATACCACGTTAACCCAGTCTTGTACAGAGCACCTAGGTTCGACAAATATTGAGTGTACATTGTTCTTCTCAATAAGGCGGAAGTACAAAAATTTCCATCAGCGTGGGGTAGCAATGCTTTCGGAAGTGACCTCCGGCCGCAGCTCCTGAGTTGTAGTGAGCGCTATAGCAATATTAAATATCGCTTCTTAGGGCTGCAGCTAGTTTTCTTGAAAGGACCAGTTACTCCTGTGGAGCAGGGGCATCTAGTAAAGCCTTGAACATGAGGCGGTACCTAAGCAAAAAATTTTGACTACTGCCTTGCCGTGCTGGAAGCATTCGCTGCCAGGTCCACACTAATCGATGTGATGGAAAAGAGGAACACATCAGCGTGTTCCACAATTTATTATCAGCATAATAAAGCCCACATGTAAGACAGAACAAACTACGTTAGGAAAAGAAAAGATAATGACCCAGATATACCGCGAATAGGCACAATGGTAAGACACCTGAAGGCCTCAGTGCTGTTCGCAGCATTCCGTTATATAAAAACGTAGGTAATAATGAGTACTTTGCTAATAAGGTGTCATTGTGAGCAAGCTATTGCCATATATTGCATCATTTTGAAACGAAGTCTTGGCATTCCGCTTTTTTGTTTAGATCCTGCTCAAACACTATTTTTCATGGGGCGATGAGAGGTAGCCTCGTGAGTAGCATTTTTTTTTTTACCGAACATTGCGGTACAGAGAAACCAATTAGGAAAATTCTATATTTGCGAAAAAATGTCCCTGACGTCATTTCCACTTTGGAAAGAAAGTTTACGCTGCTATAATGGAAGGCTCAGAGTAGGTAGCTGTCAGAAATATGCAAGAAAAAAAAAACTGCTTCGGTAGGAGCACCTGGGCGCATTTCGCATCTGCAGTGGCGCACCGCTTGGTTTTCGCTTTCCTTTCTGCGTTCCGTTAAACAGTCGACAAAAGAGCGAACACTCCACTACGATGCCAAGGCTGCGTCAACTTGCCCAATTAGTGTGCTGTGGTGCAATTTGTCGCAAGGGCGTCGAGGCCACTGCGAAAAATAGTACAACCGCAAGTGGTGAACACGTAGGAGGCTCTAATTGGTAACGGGCCTGTGGTAGCCTCATTAGGGCCTATACTTCTCTTTACTGCATTCCCTGTAGCAGTTATTATTGCTTATTATATGAAATACGTGATTAGCGCCGTAGGGGGCAGCTCAGAGATGGAACTCAAAAAAGCTGATGCGCTTACATTGCAACAACTAACAGCGTTCAAGGAATTCGCTCACACGGAATTAAACGCCAACTGAAAATAAATTTTTCACCACGTTCAAGGACTTTTCGTAGTAGTGACTCAACAGATAATAATAAAAAGAAAAAATTGGTGTTCATAATAAGTTGCGAGTATGTCAGAGATCGCTAGGGAAATCCGTCGTTTTTCAAACCGGGAACTAGAAAAAATTTCTAAGAGGATTCTGGTGTGGGCTACTTGGTGCATGCTTTATGAAACATTCGCACAGCGCAGCGGAACGAGTACAAGAAGGAATACGTGTTTTTTTTGACGCAATAAAGAGTTGGTAGTGTTGCGAGGCACGGGCTGTGGACTCGGTGAAGGCTGGGAAATGGGTCTTTATTTAAAGATTTTGACCCAAAAGAACAGAGGGCTCAAGGCTCTTGGAAGGTACAGGCTGGCTCCCCGAGCAGCTGCTCTCTTCCGCTGCTGGAGGACGACTCTCCTCGTTGAATCCCGTGCGTTCACTCTGCTCCCTCGAACGCCGTGCCCACGAGACCAAGCAGCGCGTTCACGGGAGGAAGCGTCCCTAGGCGCTGACGGTCGTGTTCTCGAACGCCGAGTCCCCGTGTTCGCGTCCCTCGGCTTTTACGTTCGCGTTTTCGAACGCCGAACATGAGACCCGCGTCCGCGACGAGGCCGGCAGTCTGCGACGCCGAGTATGGGTCGGAACGCGACACAGCACAAACAGTTTCCGGATCTCTGGCCCACAGGCCAGCAGTGTCTTGCAACGTAACAGTAGTCAGCGCCCGTTCTGTGTTTCGTGTTCCTTCTTGTCCTTGTTTCATTGGGCTGCGTGAATATGTTTCTATGTGTCTCTCTGAATCTGAATATGTGGTGATTCTGAGACCATCCCGGGTCCTTCGGTTGAAGCCACCTTGCAAAATGTATGGATGGCCAGTAAGAGATTCAAAAGCAACTTGGTTGTATTGAAACCAGTCAAACAGCATAGAGTGTCGTCATTAACGAGCTCACAGTACGAACATCGCGCACCGAAGAAAAGTTTGCGGCGCTCAAAGAACTGGAGTCATAGGTGGCTAAATGTAAGACGCACAGTATGACCCGAAAAGAGACGACGTTTACCGTCCAAGCAAAATTGAATGGTATTGAATTTCGAAGTAGGCAGCATAACCTTGTCTTTTTTGACACAACTGGTACCAATGAAAGTAGTCTTCAGCTGAGTCTTAGGCAGCAGTCATGGAAATGTGCATGATGAAGTTAGGTATGTATATGGATGGATGGAAAACTTTATTGAGCAAGTGAGTTTGGACCGTACAAGGTCTCAGGGCCACCGCACAGCCCTCACATTACGCGCATGTGTCCAGGCCACGTAGGGCCATGTCACTGGCACCCCGGTTCACACAGCGAAGTAAGTTGCGCGTCCGGGTCCTGCGACGCAAGGAGGGCCTCCCATTCCTCCCATGTACCGATGGCGGGCTGTCCCTGCGGGGGAAGATCGGCAGGGCAGCCGAAGAGGATGTGGTCTAGGGTGGCGTGCGGTTCTCCGCAGAGAGTGCACTCGGGGGAAACATGGCGGAAGTGGGATAGAAGCTGAGGGGTAGGAAGAGTTCGGGTCTGGAGTCGCCTCCAGAGGATTTGTTGGGAGTGGGATAGGCGGGGGTGGGGAGGGGGATAGAGTCGACGGGCAAGGCGTGCTTGTTGAGTTAGTTCTGAGAACGTGTGTGCCCGCTCCCTCGAGAAATCCCGGCTGGGGTCGCCATTTGCCCGGCAAATAAGTCCTCGGGCTATGTTATCGGCGGCCTCATTTCCGGGATTGCCAGAGTGAGCCGGCACCCACACGAGCTCAATACGCCTATCGGGATTTAGGGTGCACATTCTCAATATCTGCCACGCAGGGGGATGGACGCGTCCGCGGGCGAAGTTAAGAATGGCTGTTTTGGAATCGCTTAGTATATAAGCCGCATTGGTTTGGGCAATGGCTATTGCTATAGCTGCTTCCTCTGCTTCTTCCGGGGTACAAGGTGGGTCTATGAAATGGGTAAATGGGGGGGCTGCTGGATGATAAGCCACAGCTACTGAACGGTCTGTACCACACGCGGCGTCCACCCAGCGCACATCCTCTAAAGTGCCATATTCTTTATGGAGAGCTTTGGCTCGCGCGACTCGGCGGGATTGATGGCATTCAGGGTGGACATTCTTAGGAAGGGGTACATATTTTAATTAAAAAGCACACAGAACCGGCAGATTTGAGGAAGGGAAAAGTCGGCCTTTAACTGCTCACTTCGCGCCACTGAAAGAAAAGCAAAGCATCTTGGTACCAGCGAAATGCCTGAAGTGCTCAAGAATGAGCATATCACAGGAGTTTTCTAGCCTAATAAAAAAAAAAGAAGGTAAATTGGTAAATTGGTTTTTGAGGAAAGGAAATGGCGCAGTATCTGTGTCACATATCTCTGTGGACACCTGCACCGCGCCGTAAGGGAAGGGACGAAGGTGGGTGTGAAACAAGGAGAGAAAGAGGTGCCAAGAAAACGAAGGCATGTTTGGAAATTCGCCTAGGAAAGCAGAAGGAAGGACGCACATATAAAACTAAGTTCAGATACACTGTTCATTAATAATGTAAAGTTTATCCAAAATGAAGCTCTAAATAACGTGCACCACAGGCTATCGTGCAACTATTTCCCGCCTGTGCCGTTTTTAGCCACAAACTTCAGAAAGATAAAATTAAGTTAAAGAATTTGGTAACCTACCAAGCCCGGTGAAACAAATTGCCTCTAGGTACTGAATCATGGCTTGACGGAGATATAGCGCATAGTTAAGTGTTTCCGCACACCATTACCTGGTTCAAAAAAGACAGAAATTTCCAAGGAGGGCCTCTTTATATTAGTTGATCGAAGCGTCCGTGTTGCCCAAATAGCTATGCCTAAGAATACATCCGAGGCTGTGTGGTCTCGGTTGAAACTCTCTAACGGTAAAGAACTGGCACTCCGCTCCTATTATCGGCCTCCGAGAAGCAAGATACAAGAACTGGAACAGTTTATTACATCTCCAGAAATAATTAAAGCAGACTATGTCATTGTAAGCGGTCACTTCAACCTTCCGATTTCGAATGTCACGATCAGCTATTGACGTGCGAACCTAGACATGGGTGTGCCGCGCGCTGCCTTCTTTGACAGCGGTGACCACGCTCTTCAGCCACTGAACGCGACAAACGATGTCAGCCACTTTCCATGGGCATGCAACACATGGTCCAGGTGTCCTGTCAGCAATGCGTCCCCAGCGCATACTGGCAGCAATTGAGCGACCACGTGCCGCGACGTCCAAGTTAAAAAATGTATCTGATCCCTTACGCTGAATGATCAGGTCCCGTGGAAGGAACTGACTGCGCAGTGCGTCAAGAATTGCCTCCTTAAGGCCCCGTTGAGGGAACATGTAACGATGAAGGACGCTGTCGGACACCCACTTTATCGGACACGTGGATTTGTGGCAACGCGTCGTCGATGCGCAGCTGGCCCGATGTCGCCTGGGAGGACTTCATTGGTACGGATGATGATGCCGACATCGGAGAGCCATACACTCAAGAAAATAATACTACGCGAAGTACAGTCGGGGGCAAAAGTCTGTAGGCCACGTGGTCCTCAAACGAATGCGATAGCTCTGCTACTAGCCGGTGGCCGGTGGCCACACTTGTGGAGATGAAAGAACAAAATTTTGACTTTCACCTCCACAAGTGGTTTCTCCAGCCGCCGGCTAATCGCAGAGCTACCGGCTTCGTTTGAGGAACACGTGGTCCACACGCTTTTGTCTCCGACTGTACAAGAACTCTTGCACAGCCAAGAGTCTGATGAGGTTGATAACTAAGAGGTCTACTTGCCACCTGCGGCTATGAGCGCTTCCGCCGCGATTAGGTCAGTCGCGTCCCTAAAGCAGCCTGTTGGTTGCAAGGGTATCGGCGAGGAACATGTTACTGCCCTGGAGAGCTTGAAAAATGCTGTAATAAGATATAGCTTGAATAAGCGTGCACGCAAAGGAATTAAACTGTCCACCTTTGTATTCTTGCCTGTAACATGGTAAGTGCTCTTACTTTGTACCTCGGTTAAACCGATCGCAATCCGCGCGGCCAGAAGTTCATTTGTAAGTGCGCTCGAGTGTATTCAGGATCATAGGGATCTAATCGCCGATTTGGCATTCCAGCAAAATAAATGTGCCTAACAATCACATGAGCGGCAAGTTCGTGAACAGTGTACGACGAACCTTAGGCTATTTTCTTTTGTAAACATGAATAGGGCGAACACGATAACGGGAACCACGTTCGAATGAAAAGACAGGAATCCGTGGAATACACGCATGATCTTTATTATAGGGTATCACTGGCAGGAAAGGCTTGGAAACAGTCACTGTTTGGCGATAAAACGGGCTCTATAAAGTTCACGTTTTTCACATACTGCGCTTCATGTAATGAAATGTCAACATATTTTTATTCATGCAGATGTAGCATATTTAGTTGATATAAGATGCCGTAAATGACATTCAGGTACAACCATGAAATAAAAGTGTGAATCTAGAAAATAAATTTTTTTTTGCTGCTTTTCAGGAAGGTCATCATCGCGAGTCAGATGAATGCACTATAATATTTGTCCATTGTGTCCAGGGTTCTTTCTTCGAACAGCAAATAAGTATTGAGTGGCTGGAACCTTTGTTTTTCTCGACACAAATATTCATTAACGTAGATTGTATAGTTGTTTTCAAGTTCAAGTGATCATGGATTTTCGGTGTTCTTTCGCTTGGCCTATATCATGTTCCTGCTCGATTTTCATGATTCCAATTTTGCATCCACTGCAGCAGGACATGTTCATTTTACTGGTGCACAGTTTATTGCATGGGCAAAAGTGCTTGCTAAGTCCAAATGCGAGAGAGCGAAAACCTTCTCAATTTTCTCGTTAAGGATCTCATTTCTCAATGTGAGGGTGAGGGCACTTCCCTTCAACCAGTGTTATTTCTCTTGCTATTTTTCTTTAAGAGTTTAGTTCAACCATCGTTCTGTTTTCTTCAGTTCATTATCTGCCCTCTTCCACTGCTTTGACGCTCAAGTGCAAGGTTTTGTACCCTACGCACTTTATACATACTGTCACGCTGTAGTGACGGCAGTCCAGCTGTCAGGAAGACACCAACAAGACTTGCAAACGAAGCTTTTTATTTGTGCTGACTTGCGCCCGCAGAAGAACTGAATCACTCGGTGACGGCGTAAGCAACAAACGTGCTCGTCAGTCGTCGAACTACGAATGCCCGCCGCTCGCGGCAGCGTTCAATTTAAAGCCAGCAAGGAAACTTCGAGATAACAGGTCAAGATCATCTACAGTAATCTAGAAAAACGTAGATGCAGCTCTTCATGGCTGTGATCATTCAAGATTAGTCTGGTCGCCTTTCGCGTCACAAACAAAAATGATAACACCCCGTTCTTGAGTGCGAACGAACGGATACTACACTGATACGTGGCATTACCCCCCTCCCAAAGAAGCATCGTCTCGATGCTTTAAAATGAAAATAAACACGGAGAATGCAAACTTCGAGTCCTTTAGCGTTCGTGATATGGCTTCAGGCGTACGACATGTAAGACAACCGGGCGTGTGCGGCGTCGCTGAGATGCTGTCGTGCCGTCGGGGATGACTTCATAGTCGAGGTCACCGATGCGACGGGGAACCTTGTACGGGCCAAAGTAGCGTCGCAGAAACTTTTCACTCAATCCACGGCGGCGAACTGGCGTCCATATCCAAACACGATCACCTGGCTTTTAATGCGTGTCTCGTCGGCGCAGATTGTAGCGCCGGGCGTCGGTGTGCTGCTGGTCTTGAATGCGAAGCCGCGCAAGTCTTCGGGCTTCCTCGGCGCGATAAAAGTAGGCGGCGACGTCGAGGTTGTCTTCGTCGGAAACGTGCGGGAGCATTGCGTCGAGTGTTGTCGTGGGCTTCCTGCCGTGTACCAGCTGGAATGGGGCAGAACTAGTTGTGTCCTGGACGGCAGTGTTAAAGGCGAAGATCACGTAGGGCAGAATGGCGTCCCACGTCTTGTGTTCGGCATCGATGTACATGGAGAGCATGTCTGCGATGGTTTTGTTCAGACGCTCTGTGAGTCCGTTGGCTTGCGGATGATACGCAGTTGTCCTCCGATGGCTTGTCTGACTGCAATTTAAGATTGCTTGCGTCAGCTCCGCTGTAAACGCCGTTCCTCTGTCTGTGATGAGCACTTCGGGGGCGCCGTGTCGCAGGGGAACTTGTTCGACAAAAAATTTTGCGACTTCTGTTGCGGTACCACTAGGCAACGCTTTTGCTTCGGCGTAGCGGGTCATGTAGTCGGTGGCCACGATGATCCACTTGTTACCTGATGATGACGTCGGAAAGGGGCCGAGGAGGTCCATCCCCATTTGCTGAAAGGGCTTAGTTGGCGGTGGTATGGGGTTCAGGAGTCCGGCTGGTCTAATCGGAGGCGTTTTGCGTCGCTGACACTCACGGCACGTTTTCACGTAATGGGAAACGTCGGTAGCTAGCCGCGGCCAATTGTACTTCTCCTGGATGCGATGCAACGTGCGAGCAATCCCGAGATGCCCTGCAGTCGGCTCATCATGACAGGCCTGCATAATTTCGTGCCTGAGATTTTTGGGCACGACAAGAAGATGCACTGTCCTGTTGGGCGCGAAGTTCTTCTTCAGGAGGACATTATTGTGAAAGACGAAGGACGACAGTTGGAGCTTGAACCCTCGAGGAGGCGATGCGGTCTTGCCTTTCAAATAATCAACTAGGCTTCGCAACTCAGGATCCGAGCGCTGCTGCTGCGCGAAACTGCTGGCACTTACCGGTCCTAAGAAAGCGTCGTCATCTTTTTCTTCCGGTGCTGCGTCTACGGGGGCTCGCGATAGGCAGTCTGCATCGGAATGGTTGCGGCCAGATTTGTAGACCACAGTTATGTCGAATTCTTGAAGACGCAGGCTCCAACGAGCACGGCGGCCGGAGGGATCTTTCAAATTGGCCAGCTAGCACAGAGCATGGTGATCGCTCACAACCTTGAATGATCGTCCGTATAGGTAGGGGCGAAATTTGGACGTGGCCCAAATAATGGCGAGACATTCTTTCTCTGTCGTCGAATAGTTGGCTGGGGCTCTCGACAGTGAACGGCTAGCGTACGCGATAACTTTCTCCTGTCAGCCATTTTTCTGAACGAGGACCGCTCCTAAGCCCACACTGCTTGCATCGGTATGAACTTCGGTTTCGGCGTTTTCATCAAAATGCCCGAGCACAGGAGGGGACTGTAAGCAGTGCTTCAGCTCGTTGAAAGCTTCCTCTTGCGGCCTTACCCATTTAAAAGGCACGTCACCCTTGGTAAGTTGGGCCAAAGGTTCAGCGATGCGCGAAAAGTTCTTGACGAATCGCCGAGAATAAGCGCACAATCCAAGGAATCTGTGTATAGCTTTCTTGTCATTAGGCTGTGGAAACTCTGCGATCGCAGCCGTCTTCTGGGGGTCGGGGCGACTCCATCCTTGCTTAAGACGTGACCAAGAAACAGCATCTCCTCGTAGGCGAAGTGGCACTTCTCTGGTTTCAGTGTCAGGCCTGAAGACTTGATCGTTTCCAGCACCATCGGAAGCCTTCTGAGGTGGTCTTCAAAGCTTGAGGAGAAGACAACAACGCCATCTAAGTAGACTAGGCAAATCTGCCACTTCAAGCCTGCGAGCACCGTATCCATTACTCGCTGGAACGTCGCTGGGGCAGAGCAGAGGCCGAAGGGCATCACCTTGAACTCGAAGAGTCCGTCTGGCGTGATAAACGCAGTCTTCTCGCGATTTCGTTCGTCCACTTCAATTTTCCAGAAGCCGCTCTTCAGGTCCATCGATGAGAAGTACATAGCGTTGCATAGCCGATCCAATGTGTCGTCGTTGCGGGGGTGGGGGTAGACATCCTTCTTCGTAATGCTGTTCAGGCGGCGGTAATCGACGCAAAAGCGAAGGGTGCCGTCTTTCTTTCTCACTAGGACGACTGGTGCTGCCCAAGGGCTCCTCGATGGCTGAATGACGTCGTCACGAATCATTTCCTCAACTTGCTTGCGGATAGCTTGGCGTTCTAACGGCGATACGCGGCAGGGGCTCTGTCGCAGATCTCAGGTGTACGTCTCTGACAATGCGTTGCTTGGCATGCCCGGTTCGTCGCACATTCGATGCTGATGAGAAGCAGTCGCTGTAGCTTTGAAAAAGACTGCGTATTTGGTCTTGTCTGCACCGGGTTATTGCTGGGTTGATATCAAACGTGGGTTGATGGCCTTGGTCAGATGGTTCTACGGGTTGGTCGGGTAGGGAAAATATGTCTCTGATGTCTGCCAGCTCGTCTAGAAAAGCAATCGTCGTACCTTTGCTTAGATGCCGGTATTCTTCTGTGAAGTTGGTTAGCAACACCTGGGTTTGGCCATTTCGGATTTGGGCGACTCCCCTTGCGACGCCCAGTCTTCGATCCAGGAGTAACTGGTTGTTCCCCTCGACGACACCTTCGGCAGTTTCGATGTCTCCAGTACCTATGCAGGCGACAACACTTGTTTGGGGCGGCACGCTCAATGCTTCGTCGAGGACGTTTAAGGCAACGTGATGAGTCGCTGTCGTCGCTGCAAATATGGCTTTGTCCGTGGAAAGCTTGACCGACTTTGCTCGAAGGTCGATGATCGCCCGATGTTCATTCAGGAAGTCCATTCCCAAAATCAAATCTCGCGAGCATTTCTCCAGGACCAGGAAGGTTAGGTTCGCCCATTTACTGTAACTCTCGCGGTGCAGCGTCCTGACGGCGTAATAAGGTTACCACCTGCGGTGCGGATCAGCGGGCCATCCCAAGTTGCTGTCACTTTCCTGAGTCCGACGGCGATTGGCTCGCTCATGACGGAGTAGTCAGCTCCCGTGTCGGCCAAGGCAGTAACCGCGTGACCGTCGACCGTAACTTCAAGGTCACTTGTTCGCGCTTTCGTATTACACGTTGTCTTCGGTGTACGATCTCGGCTTCGTCGGGCAGTGAGACTGCGGTGGGCGTACTCCGACGTTACTTCTCTGGGCGGTGGTATAAGGTTCAAGTCTGGACGCGTCGTCGTCGTCGTCGTCGGTGTTGTCGTCGTAGTTGAGGCATGGTCTTGCGATTTCGTCGATGGAGGATCTTTGATCTTGCGCTCAGAAGCAACCTCACCTCCAGAGGCAGCTTTATTCAGTTTAACCTTCGGGGGCTGAGGGAGCGTCCACGCATCATGTAACCTCGGCTAGGAGATACAAAGCACGGTGAAGATGGCGACGGGGAACGTGATAGGCGGCTCGGCGATGAGCATCCTTCTCGATGCAAAAACTTCTCGATTTCGGCTGGTCGCTGGCCGTGTCGGGGTCGTGGAGCGTCGTAAGAGAACCCTTGGATGCTCAGTCTTCTGTATGGGCAGTGTCAGAGGATGTGACCGGCTTCGCCACAGTGGAAGCATAGTGGGCGGCACTGGTCGGGAGTTCTCCACTCGTCGCATTTCCTCGGCTGTGTGCGACGTTCGTAGGACGGGCGGGTTGGGGCGAGAGGGCGGCGGTCCAACGCAGCTGGCTGAGGGCGATAGGGGCTTGTGTCCCGTCGTCGAGGTGGAGGACGGCGCACAGCTGCGGCGTAAGTCATGGCTGGGGGCTGCAGAAGCTGCGTGGTTGTCGGCGTCACACCCAAGGACTGTTGAACCTCATCCCGGATGACATCTGTGAGCGATGAAAGCTGCGGACGCGTTCCCGTTGGCAGCAATCGTAGGGAGCTCTTCTCGCACAATTTCACGTATAACCTCCCCCAGGTTATCGTTGTTAGTGGTGTCCATGCACCTTGCTGACAAAAAGCGCTGCTGGCGGTCGTACTGGCGGGCTCTGGCATCAAGAGTTTTTTCCATGGTGGATGCCTCTTGTACGAATTCCGCGACGGTTTTGGGTGGGTTCCGCATGTTGCCCGCAAAGAGTTGCTCTTTGACTCCTCGCATAAGAAGCTTTACTTTTTGTTCTTCTTTATGTCTACGTCGGCACGCCGGAAGAGACGCTCCATCTCCTCAGTGTACATTGCAGCGGTCTCGTTTGGATGTTGTATGCAAGACTGTAGCAGCTGCTGGGCTCTTTCCTTTCGCACGACGTTCGTGAAGATCTTCAGAAGCTGCTAATTGAAGGTTTCCCAGTTCTTGAGGTTAGCTTCCTCATTCTCAAACCAGATTCTTGCTGGTCCCTCCAAGGCGAAGAAGACGTACCTAAGTTTCGTAGCCTCATCCGAGTTGTTGAAGACAGCCGCACGGTCGAACTGTTCCAGCCATTGTTCGGGGTCGGCGCCAGGCGAAGCATCGAATGTTGGTGGTACTCGGGGCTGGTGAAGAATGATTGGAGTCGTCGTCTGGGGCAAGCTCATGGTGGACGTTGCTACTGGTTTTCGCTTCCGGGTAGGGTCCGGCAGAATCCGGAAATCAGGCGCGTCCCCTAGCAGGCGTCGGCTTGCGCGGTGAACTGGAGTCAGGTCTTGCGGTGAATGACTTGGAGGGCTGGCGTCACGACTTGTAGGGGGTGTCCGGAACATAGAAGGCTACCCAGCACCTCCACCAAATGTCACGTTGTAGTGACGGCAGTCCAGCGGTCAGGAAGACACCAACAAGACTTGCAAACGAAGCTCTTTATTTGGGCTGACTTGCGCCCGCAAAAGAAATGAATCACTCGGCGGCGGCGTAAGCAACAAACGTGCTCGTCAGTCGTGGAACTACGAATGCCCGCCGCTCGCGGCATAGTTCAATTTAAAGCCAGCAAGGAAACTTAGAGATAACAGGTCAAGATCATCTACAGTAATCTAGAAAAACGTAGATGCAGCTCTTCATGGCTGTGATCATTCAAAATTAGTCCGGTCGCTTCTCGCGTCTCAAACAAAAATGATAACACCCCTTTCTTGAGTGCGAACGAACGGACACTACAATGATACGTGGCAATACATTCCAATCCTATCTCTACAGGTTTTCAACTCTTACAAATCTTGCAACCGGGAAGAAAATTGAGGTAGTTAGTAGACATTTACCTAAAAAAAACATAGACGCAGCTTAAATACAAGGCCAAAACTAAGGCACACGAAAACACTAAAAAACGGCTTGTCCTGTGGAGTTTAGAAAAAAATTTATTTACATATGTACACATGCCAAGGTTACCAGATACATTGACACTTACAATAACACAGACACTAAGAATGTAAGGCGAGCCAATTAAAGAGTTACCATAAAAATTTCTAAGTAACTAACAGGAATTGCTCGTGGGCGATGTAAAACAGGATAGCATACCTATTGAAAGAAGGGTGAAAAGGCAGTAATTTGACTTTGAAACACTGAAAAGCACACCTTAGTGGTTTGGCCTAAAAACCAGGACAAGACGGCCGTTGTTTACAGAAATGAATGGGCATGACCATTGTTGGAGAAACTCCCCCCCCCTCCCCCCCCCCCCCCCCTCCAAGAAAAAGAGTTCCTCGGTCAAAAAAACTTTTCTTGTGCTGTCTCGATGTACAGCCGAGGATGGCGATGGCTTTTAAAAACTGTTCTTTCGTGCTGCTTCATACTGGCCGAGGTGCGCTGAGATGCCGGAAGAGAAGGAAAAATGGCAGGACTAATTTTTTCTAGCCCCGTATCTTTGATTTTCTATGTGATTCCAGTTACATGGTACTTGAGCCTCCATAACTTCCTTTCTTAGATCGATGTGCTGATATAACGGAAATCCGTGCCCGTATTCAATAAGCTGTCTATTTTTTATTGTCCATTTTGCGTCCATTCGGTTCTTCGTCAGTGTTCACCCAGACACAGCAGCGGCTTTCAAGCGTATGTGCAAAGCGACCCCGCCACTGGGTAGGTGCAAGCAGACCTCACCATTGACTGCATATCGCAACAAATGGCAGCCAACGGTCAGTTGCGGTTGCCTACTGTTGAGAGAGCGTTGCGATGAACCTTACTATTGGTCGCCTACTGCATCCATTTTCAGCCAATGGTAGGGTCCGCTCACGAACCACCCAAGAGCCAGGTCGCTTGCCACAAACCGTTGAAAGCCGTCGGTATATCTGAGTGGCCCCTGACAGAGCACCGAACGGACGAGAAATTATCGACAGAAAATGGGCGTCTTATAGGATACGGTCCGTGCTTAAGCTTTGAGCGAAAGGAATGAATGAAAATAGCAAACAGAATTCTATAGTATGTGCAGAAATGCAAAAGCAATAGGAAAAGGACTTAGAGTAAACAAACCAGTGGTAATGCAGATGATCATACGTCAGCTGTTGCACTTTGTACGTTTACGTTTAGTTTACAGGCACTGCATTAGTGGGGCAATTGCATTTATTTTGGGTGGCTTAGTGGAAGGCATGGTGTCTTCAATCGAGGGAGTGGCGCTACATAGGGGATGGCACCCTGTCCCAATGAGCTTGGTTCGACGGCGCGGCCTATGCGCAAGGAGTGGTCATATGATGGCCAGAGGGTGCCACATTATTGGAGGCGTCCATGCGTTTTCATCGTGCACCTCGTACGGGGTGTCGGACTTATTACAGCTACAACTACTACGTTTAGGCCGGGCTCGCACGCCTTAACTGGTGGTAATGACACGGAAGAGCGAGAAAAGATAATCAAAATGAGGCATGAAGCGTCTCTTGCATCAAGTATGTTGTCATAGTTTCTTGCTTTGCAGCATTTAAATATTTTCAATGCTAAAGAAAAGCGCCCCCCCCCCCCCAAAAAAAAAAAAAAGGAAACGAAAGAAACGCTTGCGCAGATCACCACTAAAGAGCAGTGGGCGCGCAGCTGAACAAGAATGGATCCAAGACAAGACTCCACGAGAGAAGCTTGGCGCGAAAGAAGAAAGTACCATTTTTTTGCTCTGTGTATTATTCGTCCCGTCTTGCGAATTTTCTCTTTGCTGTTATTTATTTCGCCAATGACATTCCCAGAAAGGAAGTCCATGTAGCATAGGGAATAGGCAAGCGTATGAATGCGCGTGGTCCGGAAGTCGGAGCTGTAAGAATGGGAAAACGATGTCGCAGCATGCGGGTCGATGCGCTCGAGGAGAAAGGAAAGACGGAAACAGGGGCCAAAAGCGGGGAGCAGAGGGAGTACAAAGAAGGCTCAGCATTGTACTACCTCGGAACGAACGTTGCCAATCCCCTTATAGAAATTGAACCAGAGAAAGCAGGCGGTGAAGTGAGGGGAATGATAGCTTGCATCATCATTGAGCCAGCTTCGTGGAAGCTGAGTTATGCGGACAATTCTTGCCTTTTCCTTTCCGGAGTGGTAACCACTGTTCGGACACACACTTTAGATTTTGAGACACACCATGTATACTTAAGGGGATTGAATTTTTTTTAAAAAGTAGCGAAGGGGTGCGGGCCACTAAAATGACTCTCGAGAATTCTCCTGGAACAGCTTACAATTGTCCAGCTAGTGGCACCTTTCTCTATTTGTTAAACTGCTGTCGACCAGAATCATGAAGGCTTAAAAATATAATATGCAATAAAACTGACACTGATACAGACTAAGGCAGGCGCCGTGCAGATGTATCCGAAACATCATGGCGCTCAACCAAAATACGATACTTTGTATGTGCGCACTTTTCTGTTTTGTCAGGCGACTGCCATAACTGCACTGAATAAGAAGCGGTGTAGGTCCTTTAGGTTCTTCAACCAGCATTTGATACCCAGCTATTTTCGAAACACCGATCGCCATCTACGTTGGTGCGAACTAATTTGTAGCAATCAATACAATGTACTACGGTTCAGTATCCCTTATATAGCGCAATGAACATTCACAAAATTCAGGAGCGGGTCTGCAAAAGCAAGCAGTGCGCTTTTGCAGGGATATGGAAGCAGCAGCAAATCATTTAAACGTCAGTTTCGTTTCGGTGAAAGCGGCACATGGTTTTCGCAAATTACAAAAAAGCATATATATAACAACTCGCATAGCTCACCATACCACCATTAGCATAAATATAAAGTCCCCTATTATTTTGAAGGCAACTCTCAGCTTTTTACGAAAGTTAAGCATGGTATGCAGAACGTCCTACAGTTAAGCAAAAGCGCACGGAACTTAATAGCACCTTGTAGCTTTGCCGCAGTGCGCCCGCAATCTTGGAGTAGCATGAAAAGATATATGTCGCAGGGATACAACACGTTCTGGAGAGCATAATCACTGTTCGCTCCAAAAATATTGACAATTCTTTAACCAGAAACATTATCGAAGGAAAAGAATCCGGCTACTTTGAATAAATGGCTACATGTTTTGTCATGACGCACGTAAATGACACTTTTAGCTCTGTCTTCGGTGCCTTATTTGTTACGCTTTTACACCTACCGGAGGATCTGCAGATACAATTCATAATTTATTTCTACGCACTTTATCTCAAAGATGGCGCTTGCGTTTCAGTGCAACAGAATTAAGGAGTTTTTAATGTTATACAGGAGGCAAGCGACCGTTCTAAGCGCTTTATACATGTATTCCGCTTGTCTTATCGACTACCAAGTGTACCATTCGGAGCTCTTCATAATTGCTAAACCTGTTAAAGAACGGCTTACATTGAGGCAGCACTGCCTTTTTTTTTCGGACATCGAGGACCTTTATTATTCAACTTCTTATGACGACTTCTTTGTAGAGGTGCGTGAAACGACTGAACTGAACGGGGACTTTCTAAAGCGAAAAGAGATGTTTGCTTAAGCGTTTTGGGAAGTGTTTCCTAGCAGCATAGCCTGGTTTTGATATTCTTACAAATGGCGGAATTATGTAATGGGTGCAGCGTCCCCGTGTTCTCTGCGGCCGTTTCTTAGCAAAAATTGACAGCCCCATTTATGTTTCCTTGAACAACGATCATGAAGTTCATAATTTTGAATGTGGGGTAATTTCTTCATTGCTTTAATGCTTTCACCTGGGAATAACGAATACGATGTAGCACATGACGTTTTATCGGTTTCTAAGGTATGGTTATTGAAATTTCGCTTGTGTATCAAAAGACGGCGCCATCAGGTTCCTAGGATCTCAACTTGCCTTTGGTTGCAATAAAAATGAGTGCTGATTTTTTTTGCGCGGGGATAAGAACACGATAATGTTATATAATTCTAACCACCTCAAGCTGGTCAAAGGGAAGCAGCATCTGGCTGCCTTCCTGGATTGCTGTGTAGAAAATCTGCTTCCGTAGGATGGCGTGTAGCTTGAACGAGGAGGTTCAGTGGTTGTTCGCCGCGGAGTTATGTTTCTCGGTCATCAAGACACTTGCGGAATCCGTGTTTTAAAAGAACCTAGAGTTGTTTTGAATCAATTGGCCAACTTCGGAGCGAAGCAAGAACTTGATAGCAATGCTGCAACTCCGCATACTGTCACACACCCACAAGGTGGCGGGAAGGCATGGCATAAATGTAGTGTTCTCCCCAGAACATTGCCGCCTGTCTTCTTTTTGCGCTAGAATTAGAAGCCAGAAAAGGAACAAAGGGACATGTACCATTAAGCCGCTCAGCCTTTATACTGTGCGTAACTGCAGCTGTGCGCCGCATTAAGAAGCAAAAAATGTAAGCGGGTATTCCATCGGGTGTATATTTTTGGGAGGGGAAGGGCCAGATATGAGCTACAAATTTTGAGCCACAAGAAACGTTGCCAGGTTCAGTTTTCAATGGCGACCTATCCGGAGGCAGAGATTCATAGCACCCTCCGCTGCATCACAGGTCTGACAGCCGCTTTGGTCGGTTCCTCCGCAGCCGCTGGGGCTGATGGTCGAGGGTTAATTGATTTAGTCATACAAGAGGTTATGGATATATACTCCACCAGGGTGGCCAAATCCTGTTCTCGTTAGGGAATTGTCGGTTTAGGTGACCGAGATTGGGCCGGACAACATGCCTAGTTAGTGCCGGAGTTTACACTACTCAGGCAATTATTAAAAGAAAAGCATGCACAAAAAATTAGGCAGTGGATTAGCTCTGGCTAATCCTGGGTATTCAAGCTAAAAGCTTCAGTTGTGCTTGGTTTGACGTCATGGCTGTCGCAGTTTGCGCACAATGCACTTGGAACACCACGATAACGGTGGAGGCGTTCGGCCGTCCACACACTACCTGTACAGAGGCGGAGGAGGAGACGGAAACCGGCGCGGTTAAAACTGCCCCCAGGAATGCGGAGAGGAGGGTTGCCGGCTGCGACGTGAGCAACACGTGACTGCAACGAAAGGTCAAACGGTGGGCGAGGAGGCGAAGCGTGCAGTTGTAGCGACAGCGAGGAGGCGCCGCACATGCGCAGTAACGCGCGGCTGCGCCGAAGGGTCAGGCGACGGCTGCGGCAGAGGCGAAGAACGACCACATGCGCGGCGCGTGACGTCACTCGGTTTCGCACATGCGCATAACTCACCAGTCCGGCTCACGCGAAGATCAGCTCTGACCCGTGTAGAGAAGCTTTTCGCTTCAAAGTACGCAGAACACACCCACATTGGCCCTGAAAGCTGTTTGCCGCTGTCCCCTCCCGGTCACTTCCTATCACCCAACAGAACGCGGTGGCTCGAACGTGTGTCGACGCTACGATGGCTTCAGGATCCGGACCCAGGGCCCCAGGTAGGCACCCTCGTGGCGACAGAAATGCTGTTTTCAGTGCGCTCCTGGGTAGCTCATCAATTTTATTCCGCTCGTGCCCGGCTGCGGTGGCTCAGCGGTTACGGCGCTCGGCTGCTGACCCGAAAGACGCGGGTTCGATCCCGGCCGCGGCGGCTGAATATCGATGCAGCCGAAATTCTAGAGGCCCGTGTACTGTGCGATGTCAGTGCACGTCAAAGATTCCCAGGTGGTCGAAATTTCCGTAGCCCTTCACTACGGCGTCCCTCATAGTCTGAGTTGCTTTGGGACGTTAAACTCCAATAAACCAAACCAATCCGCTCGAAAGCAAAGCACAAAAACTCAGCCGTCCTGTTCATGTTGGAGCTTGTGATAAAGTGTCACGTTCTACCGTAAAATCTGTTGCTTGAGAAAAGCAGACTTTGTTTGAGAGTAGCGCTCGTACTGTTGTTGTCCGTTTCTGCACTTCGTCTTCTTCTTCGCTGCAGTTTGTTTACCTTCCATTGAGGAGCACCTACATCGTGACAGCGTTGAACGAGCACATAAATCACGGCGGCCAGCATTAGCTACGCATTTTGGAGTACAGCACTTATTGCTCAATGGTGACAAATTTTTCAATCAATGAAACAAGCAGTTACAAAAACTGATGGGCAAATCTCTAAAAGCCCGTTGACATGAATATGAAAAGGTCCACCGTCCAGAACTGTACAACCGCGACTGCACACGGGGCGTTTCAATTTTTTAGCCGCCAGTACTTGCACAGTGGTGTTGTTACAGACCATTAAATGGGCTGAGAAAGTCTGACGATGAAGCTTTGAAGAGATTTAGGAGGAAATGGAGGAAATGAAACTATATGTCTAAAGCAAGAAAATTAAACTACATATTTTCTTTGCGCGCAGAAGGCAGCTCATCACCGTACACGTTCCGACAGACGTCGGGTACATGTCGCCGTAATCTCGGCTGCTGATCTCTGCGGTGTCACTAAGCCTTTCTCGAAGCAACAGTCTTTGCCTCCGCACGAATAGCGGCGGTGCTCTTGTGCAGCAGTAACGTATCTAATCAGTTTTAAGCATGAAATGCTTTTAGCTCCCGTTGTCGGCAGTGTGGTGACGTCACGCGGAGACAGAGAGCCAACATCCGGGCACTGAAACGAGAACATCCGGGTACCGTACGAGATTGAACGAGATTCAACGAGACTCTCTAAGCCCTCCTACGGGACCGGCATACAAGTGCCGGTTGCTCTCCAAACGAGTCACAAAAATTAACTGCTGCAAGTGTCTTCTCAATGTTCATCAAGATATCACTCGAGCTGTGCATTCGATAATGCACGGAATTATAATTTCTGATTTCTAATAACGCGTGCAAAAAGCACATACATGCCACGATACACTTCGTTGTCATACGTGATCTGTTAGGGGCTTTGAGAGAAGGCCGCTTAGAGAAAGAGGGGAGCTCCAGGGCGAGAAGGGCTTTCGGCAGAAAACTGCTTTCGCGCCCTCTCCAAGGATGGCGCTACGGTCTTACACTCACGCATGTAGAAGACCGGCCGCTGGGCCTTCAGGTCATGCCGTTTCCCCCTTTGGCAGGCAGATGTATACACGCTCGCGGAGCATTCGAACGCGCTGCATATACATTCTTGTCAGGCCTGCGTCTCGTCGTGTCCGCGTACGCTTCTGCATCGTCCTGCATTTCAATGCCGCCACCGTCACAGCTGCTTAAGCCGAGCAATGGAGCCTGATAGAACGAGAGGTAGTAAGCGTCTTGCGGAAAGCGATCGCTTTACGAGTGATACGCCACAGAAGAAGAATGCTCTCCCCTGCCCTGCCGACTACGAACACTAGACCCATTTCAAGATTTTGACTAGTACCATCTACAAGCAATGTGTTATGCCCGTAAACATTTCATGCTTACTCTACTCTCGGTTACGGGAGAGGCAGAGATTTTTTTTTGCATTAATTGCGTACTCTCGGTTACTTCGATTACAAAAGGCCAAAATTTCATAAATATCAAACACGCCATCTAAGTCGGTGACTTAGAGCGGAGTATAGAAAGAGAGCGGGAACCAAAAATTATCTCGTTCGTCACTCTGTTCGTCTCCTTGCTACCGATGTCTTGACGTTTAGTTTTTGAAATCTTCACACGGCTGCTTTATCCTACAATTAGTTTTGTCCATGGGCTAACATCGGTTCCGACGAGTGAGAGTCGTGGTTGCTACCGAAAGGATAGAAAAATGCGGTCATTACCCTGAAATACAAAGAAAAAAGCAGCTTTTGCTGTGGATTTTTATCCTACGAATCTAATCAGGTGAACATATTAAAGGTTTTAAGCCTTTGCGGTCACGGAAAAAAATCCAAAAAACTTGCATGGAAAACTGTTTCCTTGAAAGAAAAAGATAGGAAAGCGGCATTTGTAAGGTTTAAAAAAAAAGGTACATCGAACGAAGTGGTCCTTGAGTGCCCGTAGTAAGATAAGTAATGGGGCCGCAGGTGACAGGTATAACACCCCTCAATGGCCACAATGTGGCAACGAGCCAACCACTCATTTTAACTCTGATGTGAAATTACCGCCTGGTTGAAAGTGCAGCGAAGCCTTGAGCCATTTATTAGACGGTCTAAGCGCTTTCCATCGATTCGTGCGTTGACGAGGAAATGTGTGCACTTCTTTGAAGTATTGATTCGGGAGGGCTTACGCTACCAAATACGGGGCCACTCACCTGCTCATGAAATCACAAAAACGGGCGCTTCAAGCTGCAAAAAAAAAAGAACTGTCATCTCCCTTAAATCTTACTGATGGAAGGGGACAGCAAATTGCTCCTTTCGCGAAGGAACAGGCAAACGAGAAATAACGCCTAAGCCCGGGATAGGGAGGTGGTGCTAGTGGGGGCGGGGGAAAGAAATAGCACCGCAGACAAAGATAAGATCTCCCGTTCGCGGCAAACTAAATTCCGCGCAAAAAAGGGTATAATAAACTCGGTTCCTAGAGTAAGCGACATAGGAATACGATAAAAACACTCCCAAGAAAGGCGTAGAGAATGGCGTGAAAGACGAACTCTGTCCTAACGATCCCAAAATGTCCTCCACGAGGCAAGATAGCGCAGCGGGAGGGGAACGCTCAGCGGTCACCGATGCCGCGGGTGCCGCGTTTATCTGTTGCCCACAGATGTCGATGTGCCTCCGCCCTTTCCTTCCCTGTACAGTGGAGACGAAGCACGACGACTGGTGGTCGCGCGATTAGCAATAGAGGCAGGCCGCTTGTCGTGGGCGCCTGCACGGCAGATGTGTGCTGCGCAATGTTGCGATGTGATTAATACCCGTGCCACACGCTCACAACAAATGGCAGTAGATGCTTAAGGCCTTAAGTTTGGTAATGTCATTATTTTCGGAGTTGGTGCTACACGTCCACATTTAATGCCATTATCGAAAGTGACGATGACGATAACGCTTGCAAGGTAGTCAAAAGTTTCATCTGAATATAAATATTGCTAATGAGCACAATATATGGGAAATGTTGTTCAAATGTAATATAAAAACGATTTTCCAGAAAATACGGCTGTCCCTGCTTTACAAGTTGAAAAAGTAGCCATAAACTCGCATGTCAGCACTCAAGTCGAGAGTACCTGTCAATAAGGCTGGTTAAAATGGCGCTCTTCGCATCGAAAATGCGGTATATAGTTGCCTCATCTTACTGAAAGTTAAGAATTAACTATTTCCTACTGGTTAGGAAGTTGTTACTAGCAAAGCTGCATGCTTTTCTGCGTGTGGAATTTGAACGAGAGTACACATTGCACGGGCGAATGAGTTGTGGCGAACTCAGTAAGTCGCGGATGGCAGTAAGGCTAATGCCATTAAATTTATGCGTGTGGCACCGCACGAATGCCATTAAAAGTTAAGGCAGTAAGCACTTAATGGCATTAAATCTGTCCGTGTGTCACTGGTATAACGTGCACAGCAATTTGGTAACTGCACAATGAGATTCCGAGTTGGTGAACCATGAAGTGTGCAGGTCGCGCGTGGATAGCATATTGGATAAGAATCATGGATAATGTGAAGACAAATGTGTTCTAAAACTATTATACTCGGAAAAAGCGGAGTCCCAAATGAACACTTCCTGCCTATGTATGAAGATATGGATCAATAGAGAAAGTCACTCATTGAGGCAAGGAAACACACAGAGTAACGTAAAAAAATGACTGAACCTCTCGCCTTGCAGCACAACTCTAAATAGGGCAAAATGCGGTGGCGGCAGTTGAGGTTTAGCGCCTCAAAGATTAGAGGACAGATAAACGAGCAGAGGGCACTAAGGAAGAGGCCCAGAAAAAGCATGAAGAACATATGGGCACACCAAATACTTCATTGCACACAAACAGAGTTAGTCCTTTAGAACGTGCTGCCATTGCTATCGTTGAGCCCATTTACCTAGCTGCAAGCACGAGGGAATTGAAGATTCTACAAACTGATTTTTCTCATCTTTATTTCGACGATACAGGTTGTCATTGGTTCGAAAGAAAAGAGAAAATGCGAGACAATATGCAAGCATATGCCGCATTTTGTGCGAACGACACTGCGTTGGTAGATCACCGATCTTGTTTAGTCTCTGCGAAGGTACCTCCTATTCGCAAGCATGACGCAATTTTTGTTTGATGTTGCCTGTTTCCGCTTAAGGTTTATAAGTTTGTCACTAATCCCATACAATTTTTAAAATGCGTACATAAGTGTCTGCTAAGAACCTCTTATGGTGTTCGTGAACCCGGTGCTTTAAACCCCGTCTAACCACGACGATCGTTCACTTTGCGGTATTTCTTGCACCTGTCTTTGTTGAAACATTAGCGGCGCAGCTGTAACTCTATGCTGCGATAGAGGGCACCCGTCAGTCCACCCCTATTTTAGCCAGTAGAAATAAGTACTGGCTCCGCTTTTAAGCGACTCCTTAGAAGTTTTCATGCATCATCTACAACTTATGTTAATACTCCTGCTGCCGATTTCTTGGAACCTGGCGCTGCAACATGTACGAACGTAGAAAGTAAAAGAACGCACTGAGCTGGGCGCGTTTTTTGTGTGTCATATTCTCGATTTATAGGCCGGGGAAGAGTTCGCTCTTATTTTTTGCAAGGGCGGGAACATTAACGCCGAAGGACGAAGGAAAGCGTAGAAAAGAGACATCTTAGTGTCGTCGCTGGAAAATTGGCGGAGACGACACGCCCCCTGAAGCGCTGGCGCTGTTTAGGAACACGGGGCGCAAACTGCAGTTGCCCGGTATGGATAGCGTAACACGTTTTATTCACAGAGTGAACAGTCTCACCGCAAACGGATTATTTATACGCTATAAAAGTTCCAGAAAGGAACTACAAGGGTCGCTATGTGTTCACGTTGATTTTTGCGCGCCAATATCAGATACTTGGCTGCACCGCCATGAACGTAAAAACGGTGACAGTGTAGGCGTCACGAGCTTTAGTCGAGTGGCAGAGAAATTTTTACATTCAATTTTCTTAGTAATCAATCAGTATTTTTCGTCAACTTCGAGAATCGAGAATTTCGAGAATCGTCAACTTAGTCACAAAAAGCCAGAGAATCAGTTTTTACTCAGAGCAATAATTGGGTAAAGTTCCTATAAGGGTCACCTAAACACTGATAATACCATCGCCATTCGGTCATAATGGACACGACTCATTGAAAAAATGAGCATAACAAGACTTCCTGGCCATATTTTTCTAGACCAGCAGGGGATGAGGACTAAAAGCTTATGCCACACGCAGGGGTGCATCCAGACGGGGGGGGGGGGGGGGGGGGGGGAGGTGGTGGGTGGTGGCGAAAACATTTATTGTGAAGGGCAGGATGTATGTTTGGATCAGCCCGTAAGAGACCGATCCTAACAGTCACTGGGTGGAGGTCCCTAGTTTGGGACCCCAGTGGCGGTGACCGCCGCCCGGGCGCGCCCGTCTAAGGCTTGTTGGGCCTGTAAGTCGTGGCAGCCGAGCCGGGTCGCCTCCCAGTCCTCCTGGGTTAGGTTGGGGATGGGGGAATGGCCGGGTTGGAGGGGCAGGCCCACACCATGTGGTAGGTGTCCGTAGTTGCGAAGGTGTAGGTTGCGCAAACACGGGACGAACCACAAAGAAAAGACACAGATACACACACAAGCGCTTGTGTGTGCCTCTGTGTCTTTTCTTTGTGGGTTCGTCTCGTGTTTGCGCAACCTACACCTTCACAACAACATGTACCAACTAGGTCCAACCGAAGTTTTATTGAGGTGTCCGAAGACACCGCACTACAGTGCGGGCAGCTACCGCTAAAAGAGGGTCAAAATGTTTTAGTGCTGCCGGGCACAGCAATGTATTGGTGAGAAGGCGTAGAAGGAGCCGCTCATCCGCCTTCTTGAGTATTCGGTGTCAGAGCACGCCTCGAAATTTTGAAGCGAAAAGCTTCACTAGGCTAGTCAACACCGCGTTTCGCGTGAGCCGGAGGCCAGATTTGCCACTTCTGCGCATGCGCAAAACCGAGCGACGTCACGCACGGCGCAGGTGGCTGCCGTCGCCGCCGCCGCCGCTGAGTCCGTCGCCTGACCTTTCGCTGCCGCCGCGGGCTACTGCGCATGTGCGCCGCCGCTTCTCCTCCTCGCCACCGTTTGACCTTTCGCCGCAGCCGTGCACAGTGCGCATTTGAAAGGAGAGGTATACATATAAGGCGCGCTTGCCCATAGAACGGGCGCAGACACTCGCCATGGAAGAAGCAACAGCCGGACGGCGCAGAAATACCGATCCAGAAGCTGTAGCTTGGGAGTTGGCTGAAAAGCAGCGAGAGCTTTTCGCTTCGAGATATCCAGGCTTAACCTTAGCTTAGCCACAGCCAATTTTTCCTGAGCGCTGCATCACAGTCCCCCTCCTTTCGGCTTTTTATGCGTAGCGTGTTGCAATCACTCAGTTCAGCTCTTGGGCGCGGCCGGGCAGCCACCAAACCACGTGACGTGAGGTCACGTGGTGACGTGACGTCACCAAACCACTTAAAAAAAGAAAAAGAAGGAAAAATAAAAAGAAAAAAACACGAAAAAAACAAAAAAAACGGCTCAGCATGGTGGCGGTTGCCACCACCCCGTTTCGAAGGGGGCGCTCCTATCCATCCATCCATCCGTCCATCCATCCATCCATCCATCCATCCATCCATCCATCCATCCATCCATCCATCCATCCATACGTCACGGAGGAAAAGCTGCTGAGAAAATCGAGTGCCGCCAAGCAATACCTCGCGCAAAAAGACCGCGCAATATGCAACGCATTCTTGGCTTAACCAAGCTAAGCCTGGGCATCTTTTTTTCTTTCGCCCGTGCAATTTACAAACCGCATTGATGTATTAAAATGCAAAACGAAAATAAGAAGAGTGTCGGTTTATTCTCGGAAAGATTTTCGTACGTTGTTGCGGCTCTATAATAGGAAGCGGAAGTTATTGCAGAAAGGAGTCACTCTTCTTCGCCCTCGCACGACGTATGACACTCCTTTTAATTTTAGGCACAATTCACCCAAATAAGCATTCCTTTTCCCGTCAGCCTACTTTTTCATCATTTACATTGTCCTCAAATGGTTATAAACAATAGCGAAAATAAAAGTGCTTTTTTTTAAAGCGCCTCTGCGGCCGGGCGCAGGTTCACATGAATTGGATAGACATTTTGGCAAATGCCATTCGTTCGCAGTTGCTGACTTTGTTCTGGAGCAGAAGTTTCTGTATTGTTCTATATTTTGTGAACATATTCTAAATAACTACGATTTTTCTTACGGGTCATTATTGTGAGAAAAATGACACTTACGAATGAATCCTTCGGCTTGCACTCGCATTTTTATGTACAGGTGCCGTCACAAGTAAATGGAAGGCACTAATATCGAAAAAAATTAATAATTGCCTCTCCAATTCATGCATCCTTGAATACATATGTGCAGCCTAATTGTGACTGTTCGAATTGCACTGTGCACCAAAAAGCATGGACCATTATGCTTTATGTTTAAAGAAATCAAATGAACTCCCGCACTTGCTCATGCAAGGCAATGGCAATCGACGCTAAGCCACTCACTAGCATGAATCTGACGTTGCACGTGACCTTAAGACGGTTTCGCTAGTGTTCGTGAAAGAGAAAAAATTATCGCTTTCACGTATTGTTGGCAGCCGTTGGCAAGCGAAACACAATGACCAGCAGCTTTATAAAAAAGGGTGTTGAGAAATCATAAACGAATCATTCTTTTTTTTTCTAAGTTATTACGCAGCGCCATATTCTTTCAAGGCCAAAATTTGGGAGCGTTACCACGCGTCAGTACACAAATATATATCTCCGGGAGGATAATTCATGCTTTGTGTGCATTTAATCTCAAGAGGCGATTGAACACGAACATTAGTATCTCCAGGATGATAATTCATGCTTTGTCTGTAGGTAATCTCAAGAGACGATTGAACATTATTTTCTAAAAGTTATCCATCCAGATGTCAAAGCAGGCGCAGCCAGCATCCTGGAAGCCCTAGAGTTAAGAAATGCAAACGCATCGGCGGTAGATGGACGTAAAGTACATGGTGGGAGGATTTGTGGCCTAAAAGCAGGATATGCAGAGTAACAAAAAATAAAATTTTACCATTCAAACTTCGTAAAGCCAGCGGACATTAAAATAAGCAATCGTAAAAGGTAGAATTCTGCGTAGGACATTTACAGGCTGAAAAAAATAATTTAAGTACTAAGCTATCTCGCAGCCGGCACCATCCCGTTTCAAACCGGCTATTCCAACGATTTGTCAGTTTATCCGCTTTAAGAGAGACAGTTGGGGGCTTGATGCTGCAGCGGCCAGCGCCAACGAATGAGAGAAAGAGGAAGGAAGGCGAAGCTGACGAAGCTGACGAAGCTGAGCTTCTGCGCTCACGAACGCTGGACCACTGAGCTGCAGCGTGCTATCAAAGATTGCGGCCGTCCACATTTGTCGCTTGATTCGCCTCTTTACACCGCTAACAACAATAGCCCGGGTTTCTCTATTCCACTTATGACATGTGATCTGCCGGCTTAACGTCGGAAAAAAGCACGTAAGACAGCACAGGTGTCCTAGTAGGCTCCAAGGCATGTGGGAGCCAGGAATACACCACCTCACCGCTGTTATTCACCGCCTGTTGATGGAAGGAATTAAAATAAAAATTTGTGCGGCGATAACTAGAGGATAATATTTAACGCTAAATATCCCTGTGGTCTTCTATTTCTTGGTGATAACATTACTTTGCTGAGGCCGCCGCGGTGGCTCAGTGGCTATGGTGCTCGGCTGCTGTCCCGAAAGACGCGGGTTCGATCCCGGCCGCGGCGGTTGAATTTCTTTGGAGGAGAAATTCGAGGCCCATGTACTGTGCGATGTCAGTGCACGTTAAAGAACCCCAGGTGGTCGAAATTTCCGGAGCCCTCCACTACGGCGTCTCTCATAGCCTTAGTCGCTTTGGGACGTTAAACACCATAAACCAAACCAAACCATTACTTTGGTGAGTAATCCGGAGAATTAAATGCAGAGCACGATTTAAGACCTAGACGGTGAAAGCTGAATGGTGTGTCTAAATGTTATTATGAAGGTATATAAACTAATTTTCAAAGGTTTGGGAAGGGAATAACAGATCGTAATAGGTGGTCAGGCTTTCGAAGTGATAAGGGAAAACGTCTACTTAGGGCTAGTAGTGACGGCCGATCTGGACGACGAGCTTGAAACAGCAAGGAGAATATGAAGGTTGTGGAGTCGATGGAGAAGGTAATTTCGAGTAATTAACAGCAGTTTACCAGCATCCTTCAAGAGGAATAGATATATCTAGCCGAACAATTCAAGGGCTACTCCTATGGGGCTTTGTTGGATAATCTCGGGTAATTAACAGTAGCTTAGCAGCGCCCGTCAAGAGGAATAAATATAACATCTAGATAAACACAGCAAGGGTTACTCCGTTAGGCCTCGTTTGTAACATGACTATGCTGTTTGGTCAGCATGACCAGTATGCGCGGACGGTGGTGGAAGCCTTCCATACCTTCGAGAATCAGGACATGTTTGTTTGCCAGGCATCAACTGATCTACGTGAATAAGAGCCGTCCCAATTCGGCACGTCTGACTAATATGTTAGAGATTTTATGTCAATTAGGTTTTTTTTTCAATTCTTTTTGTGTCGATCTTCACTTCGGAGATAGTGTTACGTGACGGCAAGCCGATGAAGAACGACATGATGGATGCTGATGGCATCATTTAATGGCTGCGAGCCTAGCGCGAGCGCTTCGGTTCGCGCCACAGCCTGCTTCGTCTACTACTAATCCGTGACAATATGCATATGTTTCGTCTATTGTTTAAAAGGGTGCACGCACAAAAATTGATGGCTGTCTGTTTTTGTCTTGAAAAAGGACATTGGGCCTGATGCGCATTAATATGGGCGCAAAACAACAAGTTGTTGAGTTAATAAATAATTATAAACGATTTTTTTTTACCGGCAGTTTTGGTCTCGGTCGGTGACAGCACTGTAGGGCACCTTGCTGTCACAGACGACAAGCCAAGCTCACTACCTCACTCGGAACGACGTCGGCGCTACCGGAAAGCACCCATTGTTCTGTGAACAGCCACTGGGTTCAGTGACTTGACAATATTTGCGGCTAGTGCACCCTGACGTCTCTCCGTGGAGTGTAAATGCCGACCAGCTCCGCGGAAACAGTCAAAATTATATTAAATTCGGTTCCACTCAACGCCTGCGAATGAAATTTGCTACATTAAGCATCTCCTTACGCCTTTGAATGAAATTGTAATGTTAGTTTGTGTAATAATTTTTTCTCTCCGCCCAATTTATAAAACCCCATTACCTAGTCAGCTTTTCGGGTGTAGGCTTCTTCAGGGCTCTTCCGTCTTTCTCCTTTGTTCTTTTTTCACATGATTCGAATAAAACTTATTCTAAAAGTGCCGATAATATGAGAAAGTACACGATTATTCATTATTATATGGCTATAATGTAATGGAACCAAGGCTTCTCTTTAAACAACAGTGGTAGAGCCATTGTACTGCGTATAGCACCGTCTTGGGGCGAACTGTCTCGGGAAGTTTTGCCGTATATGTGCTCTCAGTAAGGGTGGTCAATAGAATATTCCAGCTCTCTCGGTGCCGCCGCAGCTGAAACCTTCCTCTTCCGCCTCCCCATCGTAGTTATCCTTCTCAAGCCTGAGTGTCACATTTCGTCGCGTCGTCTTCCTTCGCTGCCCATGCCCTTCTGGACTGCCTTCGCAGCTGTGTCTTGTTTTGTTTTGCACTTTTTGCAGCGCAGACTTGCTAACCGCTGCAACCTGTTCGCGAAACGTGATGCAACTCAGCCCCTGACGGCGTCATTTATTGGCACGGCTGCCCGACGTGGCGACCTACTGCACCCCGCTCGAACTCATAGATTCCCATCCTCTCGGTGCGCAACAAAGCTAGGGACTGTATATGTAAAGAGGAAACGTTGTAAAAATAGCCAGCGGGAAATACGACAGTTTGTCCAAAAGCCACGCCTGCTTGCTGGAGCTTGGACGAATCTACGCCACGGATGCGTAGGCGGGTTGTCACTTCCTCGTTTGGATCTTTGCATTGTTTGGTCGATTAGCCCTTCTCTGTCAAAACGTAACAATAACGACATACAGTGTTCAAGCCTTCATAGTGCACGTTTGCCGCGGGTCGACCTCGCGTCAGAAGTCGATCGTCGTTGCTATTAGGAGCGGAAGAGCGCGCTAGAGATTTTAGGAGCGTATATGGAAATGACGCTAACTCATCACCTCTTTTATTGCTTTCGTACATAGAACATCGATTCAGGAGAGCATGGAACGCTGGCCGATTGTGAAGACCCATGGAGGAAAAGGACAAAACGACATCCAGTTGGCGACAACCGCTTCAGGTCTTAGACCTCCCAGCGAACGCAGTAAGCAGCCAGCGCGTTGCCGTCATGCATTTCAGTAGTCCAATATAGCCAGTCAGCATGGAATGATATGGATACACTTGTTAACCTACACGCGGGTGTACCTCAGCCGCATCCGAGTATGCTACTCTGTTTATTAGAGAGGTGCAGGCATATGAAGCGCAACATGTATCTGACAGGAACAGGAGGAGGTGCCCACGAGCTCATCTCCGCTTCACTACTTCGCTAGCGAAGCTGCAAAAAATTCAGGGGCACTTTGGCTCTTTAAAGTGCTGCAAGGCGAAAGCGTTTCCTGGCGCACTGCTTTTTTTGTTTATTTGTCATATTTGTCATATTTTATTTTTATTTTTGTTTCTTTTTATTGTTATTTTTTATTTTTGTTTCTCTTCCTCTTTTTACATATTTGTCTTTTTATTTTAATTTTGTGTCTTTTCTTATTTTTATTTTTATTCCTTTTATTTTATTTATGACACCCACGCATCCACTAGATGCGCCTTATTCATGCCCAAATACTGCGCCTTCGTGGCGAAGTGGTAGCGTCTCCGCTTCAAATGCCGAACGCCCTGTTTCGATTCTCAGCCTCGACACAGTGTATTTTTCTAAGTAATGACGCCGAAGCGCGGACACACTTGCTAACACGTCTTGGTAACGACAGTACGAGGCATTAAAGGCTTTCGCCTTAAAACCTGGGGCATGTGTGAAGCCTCAACCATTGACGAAGCGCCAGCGGTGGAGGCCTTGCGCAGCTGCTTTGTAAACAAGCGGGACCGGACTCCACCCCCCCCCCCCCCCGCCCTCAAACACACACACACTCCCGTTTGTGGCTGCCGATAAGGGCCGAACCAACCGGCACTTCCCCCCCACCCCCTCCCCACGCTTGGCTGCCGATAACGCCACACGATATGGTCTTGCATGGGGTTGCCTTTGCTTTGAGGCGGTGTTGCATGAAGTGCCTTAGCAAGTTCTACTCGGTTTAAGTAAGTCACTTGTCACTTTTTTTTTATCTACACGCACGTTAACGTATAATTGCCCCCCCCCCCCCCCTCCAAATCTAGTTATATTGATCTATTTCCTGTTCATTGATGTCGGCTGTAGGTGCTGATCTTTTTCCTCCCGACCACCACTCCACAGTTCGCCCGTAATGGAGGCTGTGCTTGGAAGGACCATTCTCTTCCGGGCCGGGAATGGCTCTCTGCGCCGGTTCTGCACTTCCTGTACTTTTTAGGAAGGAGCTATTCCCCGAAATTTTGTTGAAAGGCCGTCGATGCCGCAAGCCTATACTCGGATCTTGAACGTAATATCTCTCTAATGCTTCGTTGAAATGAAAACTTGAAAATAGAGGAAAGGTCCGTAGCCTGGCTGCCTGCTACAGTCGGCTCCCGATGAAATGCCTGTGATGGGAAGAGCGGCGGAACTCTCAATTGTGCTCGGTCTTGAAAGCCGATGGGGCACTTCCATTCTTTAGCCGAATCCTTCACGGGGGCGAACCTTCAATATTGCCTTGTCTGTGATGGCTCCTGGCTGCTTTTGCACTTTATCTCTTGGGTGCTCTTTCTACTTTGCACGGGAACTTTGCCGATCGGAGCATCTGCTGACAGTCGCTTTGACAGCCCGTGTTATACGCCATACTTTTCGGTCGACTCTGGGTCCTTGAGGCATTCTGAGTAACCGTTGCATGGTTTCGAAGCCGGCTTCGACAGCCTTCACTACGTAAGAGTGCCTCGTGATCTGAGTAGCGAAGAAGGAGAATTCCCTGGTTTGATTACAAAAGATTCCACAGCTGCTGATTCATCATGCTTTCGTAGCTCTAATCGAATGCAGCTCCGCCTTTTCATTTTGTTATCGTTTATATGCGGAAGCACCTTGTGTTCAGTGGCTTTGAAATTATTAGCTCTAAAATTTTTAGACGAGCTATCACATAAACTACAAAAAATAGCAAAACCAAATTAAATGACCTTATAAACATGATGGTATGCACCTGACCGCAAACACCAGGGAAGATGTACTCGCTGCGCTTCATGTTGCAGATTAGCTACTTAAAAAACTCGACTTGTTTTGAAAGTAATAACTGCGGTATTTAAATGGTGTCGTGCCCACTTACGCTTGAAGAACTTTTTTTTTATTCGACAAATGTGGCATGAGGCATAAGTTGAAAAAGAGGGAATGGAATGTAGGAGATGGAAAGTTAAATGAATGAGTGAAGTCCAGTTTCGCTGAGGTAGTCGCGCTGAAGCAAATGGTCGCGTTTTCGTGTAAAATACTTTATTTTGCCTGTCAACATTTTGCTTATGCTGTCTGGTGGTGTAGAATCAATCAAGCTCCCATCTCAAAGGAAAAGGCTGACGCATTTGTCCCGGCCCTAGAAGTGATCCGCGAGCTTGAAGGACATGCTTCGTAACTGGAGGAGACGAAAGGTGCCAAAGAAAAGCAGGCAGCGGCTGAAAACAAAGTTCGGCTACTTAGTGCTGAAGTAACGACCTTCGGCGCAAGTAGCACAGCAGGGAAAACAAAATGCCGATACTGTGCGCATCTCGATTAGCCGACAGCTACTGCGTCAAGGTATGACGATGCGGAAAATAGGATGCGACGGTCAAGTGTTTTTTTACTAAATAAAAAGATAAATACGATGAAGTCAAGATAAATACGATGAAGTCAAGATAAATACGATGAAGTCTGGGCAACGTCCGAGCAAAAATAATAAACTTCTCAGAAAAGTTAGAGGTAACCACTACTAGCCTTCAGTCTGAAAGCGTTGACCGACTGTGGAAATAAGCTCTGAGAAGCAGAGGCCAAGAGTTGCAATGTTTACGTATCTCACAAACTTATCCTATCATCAGGGCCCATACTTAAGGCAACATATTTCGCAATCCGCGTAAATTTTTCGCTTTCAACGTGGAAAGCAAGGGAAAAGCTTATAAGAGTTCGCAAAGCAACACAAAAAGAAGTTGTCAGTTGAAAACTGCACATGGACTGAAGCTAATTTACAGTGTCACTAGTGATGTTGTCATGCGGTTAGATAAACAGCTCATGCGTAGCAGATGTGCGCACACCCACAAAAACTAAAGCCGGTCATCAGTTCATCGTTACCGGTAACATTTATTAATATCCGAAATATCTTATTCAAGAGCGCATACATGTCTTTTCTCGAAGACGGTGATTCCGATAATATAAGTTTTACTTAGACATGGCTGTATCCCAATATCAGCGACTGTGAAGTTCATTCTGGCTGCAACTCATTTAATACATGTAATAGGCATGATCGCATTCATAACCGAGATGGGAGCGATCGCTCACATCTTTTTCTGTCAATACCGATGACACATTTCAACTGGTATGGATAGCTTGCATTATTTCTTCGATAAAAATTTTGTCAGGCAACTGTTATAGCGAGCCATACTCCTGTACCCCTTTTCAGATAAACTCTTTTAAAGCATTACTTGACATTCGAGCTATTCCAGGCTGGTTCCACTTACCTACTCGGCGCCTCTAATTTTTGCAGAGTGACCGTGAAAAGTTTTCATTCCCTTGTATTGCTTCAATAAGCTTCATGAACTAGACTTTAGGTTTCAATCTATTTCAACTAGTTACCCAACCCAACCGTGGTACCTCTCTATTAGACATAATCTTTACGGCTCTTGAAAAAACTTTAACATAACTTACTCGACTGAACGACCATAATTTACTTCAGATGAAAATTCCAATTGCACTTCGATTCATTCCCGTAACGAAGAAACAAACTCGCAACGCACGACTTTTTGCTCTGATAAATGTAAAAAAAAATTTCTTAGAGTGTAGGAAAACCTCATAAACCGCCATTCTGCGATCGATTAAACAGGAAAGACACCACTGTAACTGGAATCTGCTAACACCTCATAGTAATCCGATTACAAAGTGAATTCATAAGCATTTCACATTGGATGCGTGTCAGCCGCGGTCGTTCAGCGGTTACGGTGCCCGGCTGCTGACCTGAAGACGTGGGTTTGGCCCCGGCCGCGGCGGTAGCATGGTAGCAAGCCCATGCACTGTTCTATGTCAGTGCACGTTAAAGACCTCCAGGTGATCGAAATTATCCAGAGCCCTTTACTGCGGCGTCCCTCGTAGCCTGAGTGCTTCGGGATGTTAGACCTCATAAACCAAACAAAATTAAGCCTTCATTAGCCATCTTGGCGACTAACAAAAAATACGTTTCATATATTGGAAGACTAAACGTTTTCCCATCGGCATATGAGGTTTCTCACAACAAGAAAACATCACAACTAAAACCAGAACTATCTCTTACCCCGCAAAGATCGTCAAGCTTAGTATGCAAAGAGTGGGCAATAATGAGAAAACATTCCAACGATATAGTATTCAGGTACCCAAGGTGTCATTTTAAGTCGCTGGGAAATAACGGAGTCAGGTTGGTTCCGAGAATATTTTACGGTAGAGCAGAGGTGCCATGTTAAGTGGTAGGCAGAAGAAAGAGGTGAGGCTCATGCCCGATGTGGAGAGAACTAAAACTGGTATCTTTCTGCACAAGCCCCCTACCCCTTACGTACAATGGAGCCAGGCTCGCTGATATAAAAATCATGTCGCTTTTCGTGAGCTCGCCCTAACAGTTAAGCTATACATCTCTGGATTTGTGTCTAAAGCGAACAGTCACATTAAGATTATTGATAGCGAACATTCTTCTTTGCCTTGTTCAGACTATGATACAGTCGGAACATTCATCTTCTTGGCACTGTCATGAATTTGGTCTGAATGCTCCTCTTCCCTCAAATGCAAAATATTGAATTTCCAATTTCGCTACCAGTTTCACTGATGGAGCTTTTTAGGTGATCATGTGGCTGACATAATTCGCCATTCGAGGCGTTAACCTCAAGATGCGTGAGTCGCTTTCCAGATTTCGCACTATTCTTGTCATCCTTGCCAGCCTTTTGAACCTTTAGCACGCTTTTATATTTTTTGCAGTTACTGGCTGTTCTGTTTGATTAAATTAGTTAGTCTGGATGTATATGTAGCTCAGAGAGCGCAACTCCTACATCACGACCGAGTGTGGAGCCACTACCGCACTCGTCTAATGTAGAACATATGTAGCACAACGAAAGTTCTTATGAGCAGCTTCTGACCGATTCTTAAATGCCGTTACAAATACGCCGCAGCATATGCCTACAAGGTAGCCTTAGGAGCCCCGCGTGCGTGATACAAAGCTTTCTGCTGCACTTAGAAGTTCATGGCGAAGCAGGCAAACATAATTTCAGCTCTTATACATATCGGGGCAGTACTAGAGCCGAAAAGCTATAACGAAATGAAACTGTACCAGTACAGACAGAGAAGACACAGAAAAAAAATGCCCTTCAAGCTCGAAAAGAGGGACCCAAACTGTAAAGGCAGAAACTTCCGCTTGCGTCGGAACGCCTTCCCGGCCGTTACCAAAATGCAGCAGTAGAAAGAGGGGTAAGTCGTCCGGATTCTGTGGCCATGCCGGACAGGGTTCTTCCCCCTCGATGGTGAACCGTGCGATGTAGGAAGCTCCGAAGGGTAGGAAAGGGAGTTTAGCAGCTCACAGCTAGGTCGCAATGCTTCCTAACTTCACTCACAGAGACGTAACCTGATGCCACAAAGACGTAGACGATCCTTCCGAGTGGGAACACTGCCACTGTCATAAGCCACGCCCATCCTGGCACGTTAATCTGCGATTGCAGAAATATCACTGTATTGAAGAAGCGTAGCTTGTTGGGCCAGTTGGTGCATGGTATGTAGAAAACCAGCGAAAAAGACGCATTCACAAGGAGGAGAAGTACACAGGACAACGCTGGAAACACAACTGAAAATTCTTTACTTCGCCAACATCAGAACAGGGCGCACATGCGCGAGAGCACCACAAATGCTATCAAAACAGCAAAACACAAAACTGATTAAACTGATAATATCACCTTGCGCTAGAAAAGAACGCAAATCTCAGGCAAACAATTCAAGAAAGCAACTCAAATTAGACCTAAAAAGTTGTTTTAGAACATACGCATTATAATATTTGTGCTGAAGTAGGCGCGGAGAAAGCTAGCTTTGTTGTGGCTGTTAACACACAAATCAGAAGGATTTAAGAATACATTGACTTGGCCATGACGATCGCCCACAGCGCCGCACAAGTCGGATAACCGCAAGAGAGATTGCTGTTTTTCTAAAATGGCACGAATTTTCTGAAGTTGTGTGCCTGCTTCAGGATTAAAGAGCTACAGTGGTTGGTGGCTCGTCATCCGGCAGGCTACACGAAAGAGGAACTAGTACTACGGTCACCCACTTTCATTCGCCAATATTACACGCAAAGCGAAAACTGCTCTTGTTCCTTCTTTCCATGTGCCATGCAAAACAAACTGCCCGTAAAATGCTGCGTGCCTTTGCGCCCCTTTTTGCTAAAAGATTTAGGTGGACAGCTAAAGACCTAAAGACCACTTGGGAAAATAGTCAAGCGCTCAAAGAAATAGAAAGGGCTGGTAGCGCTAAAACAAAACAAGCAAAACAACAACTTCAAAGCGCAGTGCGCATGTTACCGCCAGAAAAATTACCTGTTGTTTAACTACTGCTGAACCTGGTTAGAGAGGGAAAGCTATGGCGTATCGGGCAACTATACGCAGCTTGGCGTCTGGAACGTTGAGTGCGTTCCGGACACTTGATAGGCAGCGCGCCCACCCTGCCACTCTGGCAGGTGGCAATTAATGGTTGATCCCGAGACTTTGCTGACCCAATGAACGCTGCGGCCTATTGCTGCAGTGCCGTGTGTCTGCCACAACGTTGTCAGCGTTAACGCATGCAGCCCACATCTCTCTTTCTCTCACCAGCCCACGTACCTCAAAGCATGATACAGGCGTCCACTGACCCAGGGAGCCAGATGCGCACTTCCTTTCCTCAAAAAATCATCGGAGTCTAAAACGCCAATAAACGCAATGGAGGCTGACAGCCTATGGCTTCAGTGCCGGGTTTCCGCCCCAACCTTTGACATTTCACCTTGACCTTGGTGGGACATTGACATGGACCATGACCTTCGTGCCATGTGGTAGGGCACCATACTTATACCATGGCTGCTTCTTAGTTTCACCTCTGGCTCACTTCAAGGTCAAAGTCCTCCGGTCCGCGACCTTGGCTTTACATGAAGTAGTGGAGCTGTCACTTTTAAACAAGTGCGGGCCAATTCATGTAAGCTCTGGTCGCGCAATCCCGGGAGCTTCGGTTGAGTAAACGAAGGGCGGGGCCACGCCTGGCGTCGAGTCACAAGTGCTTGTACATGGGGATGGGCAGCTTGCAATGTCCGTCCGATTTTCTGGCACACTGTCGCAGGCCACAAGTAAAAGGCATGGTTCCTGTTCTCTTCGTAACACGTGCCTACCACTGTGGAGGAGTTCTTAGTTACTGTTTAGCGCATGGAACTATGCTGAAAGCTTTTAGAGAATGAATTAGGCGTCTGAGTTTGCATTTTTCCGGCTACATGCGAATATAGCCTTGCGTCACTCTAAATGAGATTGGCCGACTAGGGGAAAGGCCTATACCTTGAATCCACTGGCCTCTTAAAAAAAATGACTGCGCTTAATCATTGGTCGCTGTTGTGCCATAAAAAAGGTTGCTTAAAGGGTGCGCATGTTACTTTGACAAATTATTCCGAGCAGTTTTTTACTATCAGTCCTTCAAAGAGGCTGTTTGTAACATTCTACCCGTCTCAGCATTGATTTCGTACGCGCCACTGCACTCTAGTGGCGTCAGGACTACATTTCCGTGCTTGTGCCAGCGAGATCGCTCATGCCATGATGCCGGTGTAGAGTTTCTCCAGGGACTTGCAATGGCTAGCTATGCAAGTTCTCGGTACCTCTCAAAGCGAAGGCGGTAGGATCAAAGGGGCGACGCTGCAAGAAGAGCGGTGTACAAGAGTCTCAGCTCAGAAATCTTCATCCGCAACCAGAATTCAGCCGTATGCTACATGGCCCCCATATGCATGCAGCGACCGACAAAAGTGGAATCGAGAGCGCTGGACATATAAGAGGCGTATTCCCCAGAGGAAGTTTAACGCAGGTGCTCGGCGCATAGAACTTTCGGGATCACACAGAGGAACTGCAGCTAACTGCGAATTTCTTGTTTTTCAGGACGTATAAACGTTGTTACTTCGTCGTACATTATGAAGTGGCTGTATTTCCTCGCCGTTTCTCTAAATCTAGCAATAACAAGCGTATGACGAGACCAAGCTGCTTTGAAAGCGGTTCAGGCAGTGGTCCGGGCTCCGGCATTTCTCTGAGCTTACGTAATATTCGTGCAAAACAATAGTCTAAAGACGAAGCCTGCGCCACTTTACTCCAGAGCCGCTGTTGAGAACATTTCTTAACTAGCACTTAACTGCGAACGAGGAAAAAATTTACGTAAAGGAGAGGCCCTTGTTCAGAGCGCTTTTGAGGGCAGAGCTTACGCTGCGGTACGCAAAACTTCTGCCCTGCCCTGAAGACATGCTGGCACTTATCCGAATTTTCTCTCGGTTTATATAGCAAGGTAAAGCGATAAATAAAAAGTTCGCTTTCCTTCTCCTCCATGTGAGAGAAAGGTTGAGGTTGTTGCAAGCTAGTGGGGGCTTAGCCTGGCGGATTCTGCCGGCAATTGCACCACCATAGCGACACTTAAATGCTGAATATTGTCCACATTATCAGGGACATACGTGACACCTCACTGATCTGCATCGCTCTAGCACAACCACCATCGTGCTTGTTGCATCAACGTACTAAGTCTGAAGGAGCTAAACACCGCAGCGGACACGGGACAGAGAAAGAAGACACAGGGCGCCCTGTGTCTTCTTTCCCTGTCCCGTGTCCGCTGCGGTGTTTAGCTCCTTCATGTCTCACCAACTGGCCTACACATCTGCCCTCCTAAGTACTAAGTCTGGCTCAGTGTACGGATCCATTATTACTTGGAGTCCATTTAGCACCTCGAGCTTAATTGTAAAAATTTAAACCTATAAGGGTGATCTAATGGATGATCCGTCTATAAGGGCGATCTAAATAAAAATCTGTAAAATCTGTAACCTTTGCAGATTTTTATTTAAGTAACTGTAAAAGGCAAGTCGGTGCGGTGTGTTGAGCATGATTGTACAGCAAGGTGAATGTTGAGTATCTCATAGTGTTTGTTAACTGAAATTAAGTAATCAATTTTTTTTTTCATTTTAGGGGGCAAGGTTGCTATATTGATGGTCGTCAATATCGAAGGCGAGATGTGTTCTTAAGTTCCCTTAATCGACAGTCTGGTTCGAAATACGGAACGTTAGAAATACGCATTTGGAAGCCCGTTGAGTTTGCTTTTTCGAACTGCATATTTATAAAATATTGTCTCTCCCACTTCTTATGCATCAAAGAAAAGCGCAGTTTGCGTATTTAACTATAAGTTATACACCGCGTTCATCTCGTCGCACGATTCATTGCGCTAGCGCTGCCAACAGGTGCCCAAACGCCGCGCAGTCTGCCTTTCTCCGCGCACGAAACGTTATCGAGGAGCCCCGTTAGGAGAAGCGTAACTCACAAAGGCGCAGCGCGCAGTTCAATAAATCGATTGACACACGAAATTGAAGTTCAATACCGAACGCCACTTCTCTTATACTTCTACGAGAAATATTCAAATTTCTTGGATTGCCATATCCGTGCGAATTCCCTGAATCGATATATCCACACTGAACTCTATATTTCAGTGGAACATCATGGCGGTGAGATTTCAAGGCTATGGTGTTTTCTAGGCACTTGGGCGTTCGCATTCACTGAAACTTTATTCCGTGTCTTTAATGGACAGTAAATAAACGAGAGAATTCTGCAATGCATGAGGAAACAAATTAATATGCGGAAGTAACTGCGTGCGGAAACTGCTTTATTACTCTTACAATTCGGCATTTTTGTCACATTCGCTCTCCGCCACACTGCGTGAGGCCCCTAACGGAACAAGAAGCATTCAGATATAGTGAAACTATATTTGTCTCATTATTAATTCCAGCAATCCAGTGTCAACAACTGAACAATATAAAGGAACACACTGCGTGCACCTACCAATTAACGCACTGAAAGATAATAGTTCAAAATACGAGAAAATTTGCCTGAGATGCAGTTGTGGCAAGCTCTTCGTTGTTTGACTGCGATGTCTAACAGGGAAAATCCCAGCAAGTCATCCAAGGAAAAAGAGTGCCACTCAAAAGTTCGTGCGTCTTTCCGCAAAAACGTCGTAGTATTGATAATAAACTTTATTATGAGGTAAAAGTCACTGTACTGAGTACCTTTTAAAACAATCGGTAGTAATGTCTTGAAGATCGTGAAGTATCATGCTTCCAGCAGTGTCGCGCTTCCTTGAAACCCTTGTACCATTTTAAAGCATCTTATCTTTTAGAATCATACGCAATGTTTCACAGCACCTTTTAGTGTGCGCAACAGGCTCACCGTATACCATTCGTAGTGAACAACAGTTGAACACTTGATCCATGGCTGCATTTCGGGCTATGTTTCTGGTCTCTCTAGCAATTCTATTTCAGACTTCACAAAAATAGGTGCAGTTGCTTGAATGTTCTATGCACTTTTTTTCCCTGGCACAACGCGGCATGAGGAAACGTCTGGAGAAACATATTTCCTTTAAGTCTAAATGATTACTTTTCCATGACAATTATGCCTCGACTAGTGACAATAAGTCTTCCAAAGAGGGAGACAGCCTGAAAGGCTACAGACTTGCAGAAGTGTGAGTATACTATAGCAGTGTTTCGGGATACAGTTCCTTGTGTAAAGTGGTTTTTGTAAAACACTGTACAAACACCACTGCATAAAAACTGTGGTGTTGTGAAACACTGTACAACACCGTGTACATCACCACATCAGAATGATCTCATCACGCACTGTGCACAAGAGCTCTAAGAGAAGGTTTTAGGAATTACCTGAAACGTAGTTGTTTGAACAGGCTCGAAACGTGTTCATTGTTATTATGTGCAATAAGGAGAATCAACCTGTAAACATGTATCAGAACCATTATTATGCTGTAAACGTTTCCATTGTCGGAACCCCCAAAACATGCAGAAATCTACTCGATTAATACAAAAAGCTATCTGCTGCTTAAAAAAGTGAGGGTCGCTCACACATTCTTCTTCACTGCCTGAAACCATGCAAAACTATGCCCATTCGAAGCTTTTTCGACGATCACTCAAGTATCCGTGCTGAGTGACCTACCGAAAACCGCCCTTCCTCCCGACGTTCAACTCTTCATATTAGGCGATTAGGAGCTGGTCTTCGGCCCATTCCAAAGGTCGTTAGGGGTGTCCACACTCTCATCGAGCGTCGGGTTAGGCAAAAAATGCAACCTTGCAGGTGATGCGGCGGTCGCCACTGCAGGCGAGATGGAGGTTGACGCTGCAGGCGAGACGGAGGCCAACGCCACGGGTGCAGACGAGGCCATCGGTGCAGTGGTGTGCCTAACGTCTCTTAAGATCACGCCCGAGACCTCCACATCTTTACGCAGGAGAAATACGGGGACGTTTTAATACAATACTTGGGTGCTTACGATTTGGCGCTAACGTTGGAACAAAGCTAAGCCCAAGACCTTTAGTATTAAACAATTCTTACGCCCAAGATGAAAAACAAATCAACAGCGTTGCTTTTTTTGTGTCCTGCTTCGCGCTTCCGTTTGACGCACTGCAACATTCGTTAGTAGTCTAGGAATATGCACGAGTTTTTTCCGTACAAGCCACAGTTTCACTCTGTGGAACGACAAACGTGAATGTTCTCATAATTTAACATAAAATAGGTGGCAGCGAGAAATACCGCAAGACAGTAGACCACCCAACTATGTAGAGTTCTGCTACCGACAAAATTAACCGCGTGCGTGCACGTTGGTGCACCAATGTGGTCTGAGGACATCAGCATCATCATCATCATCATCATCCATGTGGTCGAGCACTTACCTGGCGTAGTGTAGGCAAAACCATCGCACTGACGAACGCCGGCCCCGTCGTTACCGATCACGGGTGTCAGCGCAGTAATCTGGTTATTGATCAACAAGTTTACACCCCGTCGACGTCGTCTGCCGCCATTTTGTTTGCGCTTCAGGCCACCTTTAGAGATGCTGCACTCAAATGGCACCGCCGAATTTGGGGGTTCAGAAAATTAGTGAACCAGCACCTTTGCTGCACATTTTGAAACGAACGGTAGTGTGGAGAGGGCGCTAGGCTGCACGGCTGAAACTTATGGCAGTATGCAGCACCACCTGAACCAGTTCACGAGGTGCAGGTGAAACTAATGAACTTTAACAGGAATATTTCAGTTCCCTACGCGGCGAACAAGTGTTAACAATACCTGTATGACAACCCTAACCTTTGGAGTGTGAACCTACCCAAATTTCCACCAAGGTTACGTGACAGGTGACCTCCGCAGTCGCAGGCCGTAATCTCGTTTGTTGCGACAGGCCACCTTAAAACAGTATCTTTCGTAATAAACAGGAGGCATACGCTTTTTTTGGGATATATATTACGGCGACAGCGATGCTTTTAGCCCCGATAAATTTTCCGGCCTAAAAACGTGCATTATACAGGCGTCGGAGAGCAATAAAAATTTTATCCCCTGCCATCCCGTGCAGCGTGTTCAAGCAAGGAAAACTTTCCGAAACTAAAGCTGCCCGAACAAACAGCTGCCCCTTTCTTTGCCTGACGCAAATGCACGCTGACCGCGGTGTGAAAAAAAAAATAATCAGTACTGCGGCTATATCCTTGTTGCAACTTTTGTCTTGACAGTGCTGTCCCGAAAAACGTTGTTTCTCTTTATTACCGCTTTTCTGCTCCTGTCAACCCACGCAGTGAACGATAGGCGCAAAAACAAAGAAAAAAAATGTGGGCCCGTTCGCGCTTGTTTTACGACTACACAGCCAGTCGCCGGTATTTGTAACCATTTGCGCTACGCCTCGGTTATTGCAAAATACCGACTGATGTAAACGGCCATAAATTTCGCTCTATTAGGACAACAAATAGCAACAAACACACGGTCAGACGCTAAGCTATATGGAAGGATCGTGACAAAGCCAAAGTTGGGTTGGAGGCAGTATAAGCAGTATAACAAAATGAGACGAGTACAAAAAGAACCGTAACAAATTGCGCTGAAAGAACTCCGGCAGCTGTTGCAGTGACCGAGAGAAAGCCTTTGCCCTATTTCTGAAACACAATTCTGTCCACTGAGCTGTTCACGTCCTTCCATCAGTGTTCTGCGTAATCTTGTTTTGTGTCGTTAAGGCAGTTTTTTTATGACACCAAGGGTTATTACGCAATAAAACATACAACCGACCTACATCCGATATAACTGATTATCACTAGGTGCTTCTTGCGAAGATGGAAAACAAAACGACCAAAAAGATCGGACGGGACATTTATACCTGTCTCTTAAAGGTATGAAGCGATAGGGCTGGTGGGTTAATGCCCATATATGCACAACTGGTCATTCCCTACGTTCATAAATCCCTCGGAGCCCTCATACCACTCCTGGCACTTTAGCACACCGCTTAAGCGATGCGCCACTGCCCTGTGATGGCAGGTGCTGCCACTGGTGGTGATTGTGCGATCTAAGTTGCTCTTCCCGAGCAACCTCTCGCGACCGATAATTTATTTAACTGCCACTGCCGCGGTGGGCAGTTTGCTCACAATACTGAGGGTAGGTTGTGACGACGCCACAAGTTCACGTGACTTAGGTAGCCTGCCTGCCGGCTAGGTTGCTTCTGTGTGAAAGAGTTTCCGCTCCCGGTCGGTAGCGCAGACGCATGCAGACGACGGCGCCGGCTTTTCTGAGACGCGGGCTCGAACGCTATCGGCTATCGCATTAGAATTGGATGGGGCACAACCTCCGTCTTAAGTGTATGACGCGATAAGTTTAGTGGGTTAATGTCAATATATGCGGAATTGGTAATTCTCTACTTTACATTCAGAGATAGTTGGGAATCCTCATACCACTCCTGGCGTAGTAATGAAGCGGTCGAGTGATCAGCCACTGCCCTACGATGGCAGGTGCAACCGCAGAGTCAGAGGGCTTGTGATACCCAGGTTTCTTTTCCCGAGGAACATCTCGCCACCAATAATTAATTTGACTGCCACTTGCGTTTTGCTCACAGTCCGGTGGCTGGTTCCCCACCTGTCACATAGCTTGCTTCTCTGAGAATTTTTCAGGGATTTTCCGCTCAGGGCGAGTGAGGCTAATACTGAAGGTGACGACAACTTTTGTGCGACACGAGTTAACCTAACGCTGTCGTGGTAAAATCAGCCACTCAATGCAGTTAAAGTATTTTAATGGCTTCTTTGGGCTACTCATAGGGTCTCATATATTGGTTGTCACTTTAAGTTTCGCAACAATAAATCCACAGGGCACCTGATTACACCATCGCGGATGACGCAGCTGGCGTCAGCCAATCGGGACCTCTGCGCACAATTCCGGACAGATGCAACGTCTACGGTGACGTCACTTCTGTCCTGCGAATGGGCATTCCAGAGTCTGATGACATTACCTCAGGTCTGGAGGCGTCACGTCTCTCCAGGCAATGTGATTTATCCGCTCTGCTCGCATTGCTACTGACGTCATTGCCCCCAGCCAGTCAGAACTTTTTAGCAGATCGGCGGATGATCGCCGCCGGCCTTTTGTTGCAGTGAAGCTTCTATGCAATCGATTAATAACGCATGATGCATAGGAGGTAAGTTGCCGTATAGGTGACTCCGTAGCGAGTGAATAAATGGAACGCTGGTGTCATGAATCTAGTCCGAAAAGTCGCGATGGCGACAGCTTATGGTGTGATGATCGCTGTAATCAAGGCCTGACCGGCAGGCTGACGTCCGTCCTTATTCTGCCGTACGCATGTAAGCAAGGTGTAATGGTGGGCATATCCTGATCAAACGTCCTGGGATGAGTTGCGTATGAAAAAAGGCGAGAAATGCGGGTAACGTGTTTTGGGTGGCCCGACGCAGCAGAAGGGTCGCTTGATGATGGCGTGCTTGGATTCAATTCTCCTATACAGTGCGAAGTATTCTTTTTTAGGGGGAACAGCGCGAAAGACGGAGACGAAAGGACAAGGAAACACAGGGCGTTCGCCCACAACAGCTTATTCACTCGAAGCATGACCAATATAAGGAAAGGGTTGGCAAACAAGCCATTAAACTCTCGTGTTGCTACATAAAGTCAATGTACACGACTTGAATATATCGCAAATCAAAAGCTTACTTATTCGGAAGCATGATTTTTGTTCATGTGCTACGCTTCACTAATATATCTTGTTGGTCGTTCTTTGTCCTTGACCAAAATATAAAAATGGGGAAACAAAGGAAAGCAAGATTCGCACTCTCGGTGATGGCCACTTCGATTAATTAACTCATTTATATCTAAAAAAATTTCGTGTTCTTTCAGACGTGTGTTAGTGCACCGCTCCGTTTGGCCAATGAATACTTGACATCAAGAAAGAGGAACTTTGTAAACTCCCTAGCACGGCACAAACTTTATTTCGTGCTTAATCCCACACGTTTCTTGGAATTTTATTGATTTCTCAGTCTTTTTTTCTGCAGTCGCTCAAGTCTCCTTGAGTACCTTTGGTGCTGAGAAAACAACACCTACACCATAGCTCTTGGATACATTTTAATATCTTGCGAAAGGTGATGGTTGTAAGGAAGGACTATAAGATTTATACTTCGCTGGCTGCCCTCTGTCTGATCCTGGCATCGCAGTCAAAGTTTCAAGCTTTTTTACTATTTTGTTGTTACCAAGCACGACTAAATCATCCGGGTATCTGACAACCCTGAGTCTCTTAGCTTGTTCAGAGCAGGTCTGGTTTATCACTTGGTGACACGAATTTGACAACATTGATTTAAAAGATGAAACAACAATGAAGGTCCTCACTTTTTTAGAATGGTTCGATTTGTAATTCAGCGACGGTTTATCCGACCTTGATAGATATTTCCAATTGACAGATCCTTTTTCCACTTTCATGCGCAAATCTAAAATTGTGGCTGGTTATCAACAGTAACCTCTGTTGTCAGCTACAGAAAAAGTGCAATTTCTTTCAATAATTTTAGCACATCAGTAATGGGCCTGAGAAAGTACAAAGAACATTCGAAAAGTAAGGGCCGTTTGCTTATACATATATATTGACGGTTGTACGCATGCAATGCCATCTGCTGATTCTTTCCGAAGCGACTGAAGTTATCGTTTTGATTCAGCAGTCGTTTGCCTGTTGATGAACGCGGACAGCAATTTCCGCCAAAGTCATTACTTCGACAGTTGTGAAGTGGGTGCTGTGGTTGGATGTTTGTGGGCAAAAGGATCATCAGCGGTCCAAATGAATTAAGAGTTGTGCATGTGTTATTGCTGCGGGTGATAGGATGTTCCACCACAACAACAAAAAAAAAACAGTAAATGCAGCGGCGCATTTTATCTTCACAAATACCAAACAAATTCAAGCAATCTCCTTACTCGAGTCCGAAGATGATTGCTGCTGTTTTCAGGACGAGAATGGTGTACTTATGGTTGATTTAAGGAAGCAAAGGACAGAAATTGCCGCTGACGTGTACTGCGAAACGCTCACTAACATACATACGAAAAGAAAGAGTCTGCTCGTGCTTCTTGGGGCTGTGAATGTTGTATGCGCCGCATATATCTACCTGCAATGACGTATTTTCTTCATGTTCGAATTTTTTGTGCACTCGCCTGTTTGTGCATTTTCTCCGTGTTCTAAACTTTTATTGTACCCCCCCCCCCCCCCCCCCTCATGTAGTGCCCACACGGGCCTTTAGGGTAATTGACTAAATAAATAAACCGTCGTCCGGAATAGCCCTCATCCATGGTAATATGCCTTCTTACACCGCTGCCTGAACCAAGGAAAAGATTTGAAATTTTTTTGTTTGGGAACTTTTTGATCGCCCTCCATATAGTCCCGACATTGCATGTAGCGACTATTTCCTCTTCTTGCACCTCAGACAGTGGCTTGGCGGGCAGTGGTTTCAAGACGACGAGGAACTCAAGGTCGCCGTTGTTACCTGCTCCATTTCCCTGGCGGCGAAATTTATGCAGAGGGATTGAATGAGCTCGTGCAGCGTTACGAAAAGTGCTCAGAAGTGAACGACGATTATGTATAAAGTGAAGTAGGTTTATAGGAAATTAGAACAGTGAATAGAAATTTCGTTTACTAACGAATATATTTTTATTTTACGACCAAACGGCCCTCAATTTTCGAATATGCCGCGCACTTTACATCAGCAACATCAAACTTCAATCATTTGATAGGTGCTGTAGTCACATTGCTGCCACTTATTCGCAGTTGAGGAGCCCCAGAAATCCAGAACCGCTTACAACAAGACCTGTAAGAGCTTTCTGTGCGTCTCTCCGCCACACGACAGAGCCGGCGTCGGCATCGTAGTCATGAGCTGTGCTGTTGTTCTGCTCACCCAAAGAGGCCACAACACAGACAGAAATAAGAACGAAACCACGCAAAGGACGATACACAGGGAAGAAGTGGTTTCGTTCTTAGTTCATGGATTACCAACTAGCCCCCCATCGTACGCTCCTTCAATACAGACAGAAAGACAGCGCCATGTAGGCTCATCCTTATATCTATAAGTATTGTTTTAGTAAATCCGTAGCAAAATTAATCAGGGGAAGCCTCCGCATTCAACATAAGCGGGAAATGCACGTCGTGTATCAATTTATATATTCCGTTCTGCGCCATCAGGAAATAATGCAAATATCGCCAAGTTCACATTAGAATCGTGATGTTGTATCGTTTTGAAATGTGAGCAGAGGAATCTGTCCGGCCGTTTAGGTTTCTGGTATTTTTTCCCGTCATCTCTTTGAGATTTTTATTTTGGAAAAGCCGTTATGGAACTCTTCTAACCTTGATTACATTATTGTTCTTGTTGGTAGAATTGCTTTTTTGTTCTTCTTCTTCTTTTCACTTTTTTTAGTTTATTTTCTGTTCTCGCTTGGCAAGCGCCGGTTCCCTTTTTGCTTTTTCTCTGCATTTTCACACATTTTCAGTCTTGCTTTCTACTCCAAAATAAGAAATGGTTCGTTCATAATATCGCCAGTCTCCGTCTTTATCTCTGCGAGTAAGTGTTGGTTGGAAGGTGTAAAAATCGGTTTTTGACCGGAAGAGTCGTGCCGTTTCTGGCTTATGAAAAGCTGACAGCTGTCCCCTGTCTGCTTACAGCGCAATGAGAAACTGCCCTGGATTTGGAAGCCAGCTCACGTAGTCGCTTGTGAAGGTCAATACTCGATTTCCGCTTTTGTAGCAGTTGCCTGCGGTCATGGACTTGTTGCAAAAAATAATATCTTCCTTATTCTTCATTATGTATTTTTTCTGTTGAAGTAGGGAACTTGAGGATGGTTCGAAACTGTGCAAAAAGGGCGAGGACAGGAGGTAAAAAAATGAATACGGCACAGGAATTCATTTCTTTTTCTGCCGCTTTCCTCATTTTTGCGCAGTTTCTAAACGTCCTCTAAAATGAACTAGTTAGCCCGCAAGAACATTTAACTAGATAATCTGGGCAAATGTTACGATGAACCCGTCAGATGTACGTACATTGCAGCCAACAGACTCCATATCAATGGAAAATTGTTTGTGCTTGTGATCTTTCGTGATGCGCATAAGAGTGTTAGAGACTTGAGTCACGTCAGAAATGAGGTTCATTCTAGTGCTTCTTCATCACCATACTTAGCACTGCTGTTCAGGTGGTGCAGCCGAAACAGGTCTTGCGCAGCAGTCGACAAATTAACGCTTTTCAGCTGACTTGGGCAAACCGCTCGGTGGTTTTCAAGCGCTCGCGAGTGGGCAAGGATAATTTGATGGTTTCTTTCAGTCACAAGTTGGTGGCCAAATGACGGCCCGATACTTTCGTAATTTGCTTGTAAAACATGATTTATTCAGTTCTTTTTTGTCCCGCAAGGTGCAATGAGAAATAAGAAAAGGAACAAGGACAGCGAAAACACCGCAGCTTTTATTTGTGGTGACACTATCCGCTTATTCGTTAGGATGTCTTTTTGGAGATAAGGATCTGAAACGCAACACACATTTTCGTAGGCCGGCCTCAAGCCCAGGGAGTTTACTAACTAGCTTTAATGTGTGCCTGCTATGCGCTGTGCTTTCCTACCAGCTAATTTAGCGTACTTAAAGCCGACTGCGCTTTACGATGGCGAAAAGAACTACACACACTGATAGGCACTGGCTCAGTGGTCGAGTGTCTGATTTCTAAGGTGCAAAAAACCTGGACAGGCATTGCTTGCAGCACCACGTTCCTTAAAGGGAAACTGAGGCGGTTTTCGAATCAGCTAATTTTTTAGGGTTTTGAAGTAGTGTCATTGCTGATCACATCTGTGAAATTATTTTTTCGTTTTTGGCTAAATCAATAGCGGAATCACCAATTCAAAACGCGATGTTCAAATCTCCCGCGCCCGCGCGAGCGTAGGAGAGGAGAACAGCGGAGGGAAACCTCGTCCATGTCGGCCAACGTGACGTCACGCTGAGGAGCCGGGGATACTTCGGCGCACCCAAGCGAGCTTTCAGCGCGCGTTGTTTCTCGTGCTGCGTGCGTTGTGACGTACAAAGCGTGTCAGCCGACCTTGAGAATCAGATTCAACACGAGGTACTACTCTGCGTTCGTGTCCATGAACAAATACGGCCGAGACTGTGTCGTCTTCCACTGTTTTTCGCAAGATCACAAGCTCGCAGCGCAAGCGCTCGCTGCTGTGACGAAGAATTCAAGCTGACCAAAGCAAGCCTACTCTGCTCGAAGCACTTTCGTAAGAGCGGCTACATGCAGAGCTTGTCCCTAATGTGCTCTCTGGAGATTTCTGTCGAAAAGGCGCGGCTGAACCATGACACAGTTCCTTCGATTTTCTCGCGCATGAGAGGCGTGTCACCATTCCGAAGAAGCGCCTCTTTTAAAAGTAGAAACATGCTCACTTAGCCCCTGAAGAAACCTTATAGAGGCTTAAGCATGTGTCGCTCTCCTCAGCTTAGGTGCGGCCAGACCACCTGAGACGTGCTCAGCAAGGCTCGGTTAGTGATTTTATACTCGGTTCGACGTGCCCAAGCTAGCAAGCAAGCAAGCAGAGCAAAGCACAATAAAGCAAGCAAGCATCGAAGCTCTTCATATGCGGCATCTCGTTTAATCGTAGCTAAGCGATTAAAATGAAAGCGTTCGACGTTGATTTCGGATGCAAATTTATGAGAGAAATGAATGCCAACCGAGTTTTTGCAAAAAAACACCGCAACCTTACTCGGTTTCTTCATCAAGTTGTGGCAGCGGGCGAGTTGCAGCTAGCTTGACTTTTAAACACACATATAGTTGGCAACTACTTCACTGAACCTAAACTGCAAATCTAGAAAGGGCGAACGTTTCCGAGGTAGCGATTAATATTTTCTGGCATCTGCTGAACGCGCCACGAGTGAAGCAGCAGCCTTGTGCGCGTGTTTGGCTTGGTTTCCAGCGCACAATGATTGCGTCACTATCTTGTGGTCACATGCCTCGCAGTGCTTGGCCACTGCGTTTCGCTAATTTTGACATCAACTTCGTGCTCCTTCATCGTTTCCTTGAAATACTTTCTTGCCCCAACCTGCAACGCCGGGTACTGAGAACAGGATTTTTCGTACACAGTGCTTTGGGTCTTTTCCTTAGGATGATGCTCTTCCGGGCGAGCCAGGAGGCGTCCGGTGGTGGTAATTGACTTGAGTATTGTTCGCACCCCTTCCTTTCCGAGAATACGAGCCGAGGTTGTGCTGGCACCTTTTACGCATGGTCTGCATCGCGTCTTTGACGCTGGCGTATGCTTGTGCTAGGCGTAGAATTTTTTTGCATGTGTCTTTTTTTGGTTTCAGGCGATACGTGGAATGAGCAAACTGTAGTATGCTTTTCTTCGGAGGTCAGTAAAAAAAATAGTCGCCGTATTCACTTTTACAACGGCACGGAAAGCTGCGATCTGCACTCAACGCAGCGCCGGATCCGCATCGGCAGCTTCTCCAGTCCTCAAAGTGACGTCACGACCTCTCTTGACCAATCACGGGCGGCGGCGCGCCGCGCGGCGTGCTCCGCGGCACAGGCCGCATATTTCGGCTAAAAAAGGCAATTCGCGCTTGTTTTTGCCTTATTTGGATGCGATATTCCAGTATGCAGCATGAAAAACTATAGGACGCCGCTGCCAGCCCGATTTTCAAAAAAAGTGCTTCAGTCTCCCTTTAAGTATGCATGGCCAATTTTCATGCATTCAAAAAGGAAAAAGCCTTGCACAACCATTTGTAGTTTAAATCTAAAAGCTCTACTATCTCAGTTGTCTCACAGACCTCTGCCGGCTCCTGTTCTTACGACATCGCTCTATTTCCACGAACTCTTGTGATGTTTGTTTTTCAGCGTTCCGTGTTCAACGCTGCCGCATAGACCTTATCATTTTGTTTCCCACGATACGCCAAATGCGATCAGGGACCGAATTAAAGAACGCTGTCCACCTGAATGCAATTTGAAAAGTCTCAATGCCCTGCTCTTAAGGGTACCCCTGACCGCGGTCAGGGCATAGTCAGGGTAAACCACACTTAGTTTTGAAGAAGCGTCGGTCTATGATCGCTAAAATCTGACCCAAAAGCGATGTAACGCGAGGCTAGAAGCCGTAGAGTAGACGTTACTCATCTGGGTACCACGCAAACTGCGCTGTTTGCTATGGGCAACGGAGGAGGAGCTAGAGCTGAAAAGTTTGTACACGTTGCAGAAAAGAAATACCTTCTTAATATTACTATTGCCTCACATAAATGTAAGCGGGTCTGAGTAGTCAGTTACTACCCCCTCCCGCCTTAAATAACCAGATAGGCCGCCGCGGTGGCTCAGTGGTTATGGTGCTCGGCTGCTGACCCGAAAGACGCGGGTTCGATCCCGGCCGCGGCGGCTGAATTTCTTTGGAGGAGAAATTCTAGAGGCCCGTGTACTGTGCGATGTCGGCGCACGTTAAAGAACCCCAGGTGGTCGAAATTTTCGAAGCCCTTCACTACGGCGTCTCTCATAGCCTGAGACGCTTTGGGACGTTAAACCCCATAAACCAAACCAAACCTAATTAACCAGATAATTAAAAAAGAGTAGTCGGTTACTATTACTTTCTTTTTCTTCTTGCCTCACATATATACAAGAAATACAATGAGCCTTTGTGGCCTCCTTGGTCTGTTTTTTGCTGATATTCATGAGCTGTTAATTTTCACCTAGAATTCTTTTTCTACGTTTGTGTGGGTATTTTCTCCACATTTTTGTGAAAGCGGAAGCAGATACTCTCAGGACACTCTCTGCATAAGCATTGGAGAAAAGGTGGGAGTTGGTTTGGTTTGGTTTGGTTTATGGGGTTTAACGTCCCAAAGCGACTAAGGCTATGAGAGACGCCGTAGTGGAGGGCTCCGGAAATTTCGACCACCTGGGGTTCTTTAACGTGCACTGACATCGCACAGTACACGGGCCTCTAGAATTTCTCCTCCAAAGAAATTCCAGCCGCCGCGGCCGGGATCGAACCCGCGTCTTTCGGGTCAGCAGCCGAGCACCATAACCACTGGGCCACCGCGGCGGCGGTGGGAGTTGGAACGTACGAAGACTTTGCGCACCAGCTCGTAATTACGTGAAGCGTCGCGCTTCGTTCTTCGCGCTCTCAGGAGACAAAGCTAGAGCTCACAAAGCATGACATTCTGTTGTGCCGTCGTTAAGAAATGTGAAGCGCTGTGCACGGGGATAGTCAAATGGATAGTCAGGCTCACATGTGCGAACATCTTTGCGCATTTGCAACCAAGTCCAGGTCAACGAAGTAATACCAGTGCTTAAAACTTGTATCTGGAATAGAAGGTAATCGATTATTAGTAATCAATTAATGAAAAAAATTATTGTGTTACTGCGATTGTTGCATCTAGAAAAAGTAATCAAAGGAGCAAAAAATTCTAAGAATATGTAATCCACTACAAGCAATCAGTTAGTCGTTAGGCGTTACGCACCACTCTGATTCTGACACGGGCTGTCACATGGCGAGATCTTGAAACGTCTATTTTTTGTATTCTTGATTCTGCAAGTGGAGCCAAGCTTCGGTGTCACATTTCAAGATGAAACAAGCTTTCCGCCGAGCCCAAGTTAGCGCCGTTCGGTCGCGGCGCTACAAATGTACCGGGGTTTAGTAAACTCCCATTTCTCGGCCATTCCAGCATACGTAGGATGCACCGTAGCAATTAAATATTATTTTATGCACTTCCGAGTAAATTTCAGAAAAAGAATCATTGTGACAGCATACAGAACGAGTCCCACGAACGAATAACCTGACTTCCGAAAAAATAAATTTTTTGCGTTGCGCCTATATTTAGTTTCCCACGCTGTGTGAACTGAGCTATGCAGATATTATACAGACGTGACGCCACAATGCAGATTAGACGATACTATCCGCCTGGATACTCTCTGCAGTCTGCCAAAATGTCACGAAGTGCGTTAACGTCATGCACAAAAAGCGGACTTATTTTTATCTGTGTGAGTGTTTAAACATTTCCCTGCCATCCTCCTGGAAGTCTAAGTCATCTGGGCACGACTGCGTTATCTAAGAATGCAGCCACAGCCACACAAAAAGAAGCAGCTGGTTTCAGGAGCGCTGTGTGCGATATGCGCGACGAGTACCGAGAGCTCTGCCGCTGCGGAGTGTTGAGCCTGCATTGTTTCCCATCAGGCGTTAAAAATGTCGATCTGCGTCTAATATGAATTGCTACGGTGCATAGAACGAATTACGAGGCAGTACGAAAGCACGAGTAAATATTGTGTTTCAAACCGTCGATCCAACTGCGTGGCCATTGCAATGCAAGTAGCATTCAGTGAGTGGTATGCGAATATGTACCTATGCTTGAAGCATTAGGGATGGGATGACTGCGTGTGTGTGTCGCTGGAGGATGTGAAAGTCTCCTTTTTTGACTTGGAAGCCTGTTTCCTTGCTTTGAGCAGCTCTCTCCTTCCTGCGGAGGTTGCGTGCGCCGCAGTGGTACCTACTCTACGTGTGATGATGGCTGGTCGGGGCCGTGCGAAGCTCGAGCCCGCGGCGGTTGTCGGCCTGTAGCCCTGTACCCACCGTAGCCAACACACCACAGACCGAATGAAGCCGTATGCCAATGCGACTGCTCAGTTACACAAGGAAAAGTGCAGCCCTCAGCTACAGGGTTGGTTTACGTTAGTAAACGTTAGTGGCATCGTGGGTCACGCTGAAATAACGCGGTGGCAAGCAGTATGCCCGTTAGAAGCCAATGAATTTGGTCGTGCGGAGAAATCCGCCTTGAGTTCATTCTAGTCGTTGCAACCGCCTTGCTTGCATTTGTAGCTCGAGTGCTGAAGTGCTACATAAGTGAATAAGGCTTCGTGAGTGTTCTGCGAATTTATTTATTTATTTGCAAGTACTGCGGTCTCAAGGAGACCAAGCACTATTATTGTCGACCGCTAATTTTGTAACATCGCGGCTGTGCACGTTCCTAAATCGGGGCTAGCGTGCCAGCCTCGGGGTGTTTGATACAGTGGCTTGACAAAACCATGTCAGGCCTGCGATTTGTAAAGATATTCCCGCATCACCGCGGAGAGGCAGGCGTGCAGATGGACAGTTTTTTGTAATGCTCGCTGACTCAACGCCTGCCTCATCGTTTCGCGGCCTTCTATGAGAAAGTGGTTTGAGAAAATCGCGTGCGGAGTTTTTGCACTGACCGAAGGCATTTGCCCAGGTAGAGAAACAGGGGATGCTTTAAAAAAAAGCATCACCAGTGGACACAATGGCTTCTCCGAAAGACGCAGGATAATCGGCTCGGACACTGAAAATCATGTCTTTGGTCACGGCGCCATGTAGCGTTTGCAAAATGCCCTCTAGCCGCTGCTCCGGCATACGCCCTGTGTCGGTGTCGTCTAGCGTGGCAGCCTGAAAGTTGTGCTCTCCGCGTTAAAGAAATAGCGCCGCAGCACTGCATAAATGGCGGCACCCAAACTTGTTTTTTGGCCCAGCTTTCAAGCAATAGTCTGGTGCGTAGCAGGCACTAGTGGACGCTGCGTGGTAGTGCTCCATGTTGCAGCCATTCGTTCAGTTGAGTTGCTAAAAAGCAGCGATAGGATAAATATTGCGCATTCCGCCATAACTTGTATATTCGGTTTTAAGTCCTGCACATAATAATGATACGTTAAACACAGGACAAGAAGAAGGAATAGCAGTAAAGAGTGCAGTTTTCATAACCTTTCTCTGTGCAGCAAAAGATAAGGAAACAGTTCGATGCCAATCAAGGTATTGCATAAGCTTGTGTGATGGCGTTGGATTCATGTGACAACAATGCCAAAAAATTATTGTTTCAGTGCCTTCACTATTCAATAGCGAAACATAGTTGAAGAATGCAAAGCAAAAAAATATCGCAATCAGCCATATTGCCGGAGAGCATTGTCTGAACTCAGCTTGATGTAGGATATATCCTAAACCTCTCGAATAAACTTCCGAGCCGTTTTTTAATGCGCTGTAGAGAATTGAAAGTATCCAAAAACTCCGAAAAAAAGTTCCTGAAAGTACCTTAGGTTAAATTCACCCTAGCGGCGTCGCTGATCACAGAAAGCGGAAGAAAAGAATTCGAGCCAGCAAAATAAAAAGTAAACCACTCACATACCGCGGAGAATCGATTCGAGACCGTGAGGAGAGACAAGATTGCCAGGACAAAGAAAGAGAGTAGGCTCAATCTTGCTTTCCGTTTCCAGCATCCACTGTTCTCGATTTCCGCTTGATTCTTTTTTTCGCTCGCATTTCGGCATTCGGGAGCATGGAGGCTGTTCTGTTCAAGAAATAGAATGTGCAATCGCACCTGTAGTCCCGGCTATGACGTCAGGGAAACGATATCGTACCATTCAATCTGACATGCTTTGTTGTGAAATAAAAAAAAGAGAAGCGCAAAATGCAGATGTAATGGGAGGTCACGGATGGAGCAGCCCCATTTCCAGTGGAGCATTGCCTGGCGGGAAATTTGTGTCGGAAATGTCTTTGGAAAAGCTTAAAAATAATATTTGCAGGGCCATGCACGAAAGCAATTCGACGGGAAAAATGAGGAAATAGACTTCCGAAGTTCTTTTTCCTGCCCAGCAGTCGTTATACGGTTTCGTGAAAACTAGCTACGGATTTTCCTTCTTAAATCCTCTTTGCATATCACTTCGTAGACACGAACACTGCTCTTTTTAATGATTTTTTTATTTCCTTGTTTATAAGTAAAGTTTTTATTTCTCTCAAGACCTCCCTTTAACTAAGGCGAACGAACGCTTGAAAATCGATGATGTGATGAAGGAGAGAGACTGCGATAATGGAATTGTATTGCTGTTTCGAAACTTGTATTGCATTTTATTTCCACGCCACTGAAGGCACGAGAGAAAAAAATTCAGGGGGCACTCTGGCTCTCTAAAGTGCTGCAAAGCGAAAGTGTTTCCTAGAGCACTGCTTGGTTTTCATTTGTTTTATGCGAAGCATACTACTTTAGTACCACTTGAGCCCTTCACCGTGGTTATGCGCCTCCAAATCACGTGATACATGACGTCACACTACGTGACACGATGACGTCACGACAGTAGAGAAACGGGGGCCCACCTCGCGCCGTCGCTGTGGTTGTGCGCCTCCAAATCACGTGATACATGACGTCACACCACGCGACACGATGACGTCACGACAGTGGAGAAACGAGGGCCCACCTCGCGCCGTCGCTGTGGTTGTGCGCCTCCAAATTACGCGACACGATGATGCTTCGCATTCTCCAGGCTTAACCAAGTTAAGCCTCAGCCATTTTTTTGTTTTTAATTTTCCATAATTTTCTATGTTATTTTTTATTTTTGTTTATTTTGTTGTTTCTCATTTTTGTTTTTTTATTTCTTTTATTTTATTTATGAAACCCATGAATTCACTAGATGCGCCTTTATTCATGCCCAAACCCTGACCCTTCGTGGGGGAGTGGTAGCGACTGCACTTTAAATGCCAAAGGCCCTGGTTCAGTTCCCAGACTCGACGCAGTTTCTTTTTTAAGTTGTAACACCGAAACGCGGACATACTTGCTAACATTCCTTGGTCACGACAGTATGAGGTATTAAAGGCGTTCGCCTTAAAAAGTTATTGAGTGATTGAGGGACAGCGCGGCCGACTCATGACTCAAGGGCAGCGGTTCGTGTTCCGACTCGACCACTTCCTTTACAGAGCAGTTGGTTTTATTTTTTCAGAGACACTAAGTAATGGTGGTTAAATGACGTGACGACCCTATAGCCGAATAAAAAAATTCGGTGGTGACGTCATTATTGCCCTACTATGCGATCCCTGTGGGGCCTGTTTTAATCCGCGCGAGGTCATGTGATTGGAGACGTCGCGACTCTCTCTATAAATCTGGATTTTCTCGACAGGCAACGCCAACTACAACGGTCTCTGAGCCGAACGGAACCATTAACACTTTCGCGTTAAAAGCGACCTTTATATTGTCACGTTTTAGTGACGGCAGTCCAGAGGTGAGGAAGACACCGACTAGTCTTGGAAACGAAGCTCTTTATTTGGGCTGACTTGCGCCCGCAAAAGAACTGGATCACTCGGTGGCGGCGTAAGCAAAAAGCGTGCTCGTCAATCGTCGAACTACGAACGTCCGCCGCTCGCGGCATCGCTCAATTTAAAGCCGGCAAGGAAACTTCCAGATAACAAGACAAGATCATCTACAGAAATCTGGAAAAACCTAGATGCAGCCTTTCATGGCTGCGATCAATCGAGATTAGTGTGGTCGCTTCTCGCGTCACGAACAAAAGTGATAACAACCCTTTCCTGCCGCCTTGAGCGTGAACGAACAAACACTACAATGATACGTGGCATTACCCCCCTTCCAAAGAAGCATCGTCTCGATGCTTTAAAATGAAAATAAACGCGGAGAATGCGAACTTCGAGTCCTTTAGCGTTCGTAATAAAGTTTAAGGGCAGCGGTAAAAGCTTCAAGTCTGGCTGTGTCGTCGTCGTCGTCGTAGTTGTCGTCGGCGTCGTAGTTGTCGTCGGCGTCGTAGGGGTCGTCGGAGTCGTAGGGGTTGTCGTCGTCGTAGGAGTCGTCGTCGTAGGGGCCGTCGTCGTAGGGGCCGTCGTCGTAGGGGCCGTCGTCGTAGGTGTCGTCGTCGTAGGTGTCGTCGCCGTAGGGGTCGTCGTCGTAGTTGAGGCATAGTCTTGTGTTTTCGTCGATGGACGGTCTTAGTTCTTGCGCTCAGAAGCAACCTGACCTCCAGAGGCTGCTTTATTCAGTTTAACCTTCGGGGGCCGGGGAGCGTCCGCGCACTGCGTAGCCTCGGCTAGGAGATACATAGCGCGGTGACGATGGCGACGGAGAACGAGATGGGCGGCTCGCCGATGAGTATTCTTTGACGCAAGAACTCTTCGATTGAGGCTGGTCGCATGCCAGGTCGGGGTCGTGGGGCGTCGTAAGAAAATCCTCGGATGCCTATTCTCCTGTATGGGCAGTACCGGAGAATGTCACCGGCTTCTCCACAGTGGAAGCATAGATGGCGGCGCTGGTCGGGTGTTCTCCACTCGTCGCATTTCCTGGGCCGTGTGCGACGCTCGTAGGACGGGCAGGTTGGGGCGAGAGGGCGGCGCTCCAGCGCAGCTGGCCAATGGCGATAGGGGCTTAGGTGCCGTCGTCGAGGTGCAGGACGGCGCACTGCTGCGGCGTAAGTCATGGCTGGAGGCTCCAAGAGGCTGCGTGGTAGACTGGAGTCAAGTCCTCCGGTGAATGACTCGAAGGGCTGGCGTCGCGACTTGCTGGGGGTGTCCGGTACATGGAAGGCTACCCCGCACCTCCACCAGATGTCACGTTTTAGTGACGGCAGTCCAGAGGTGAGGAAGACACCGACTAGTCTTGGAAACGAAGCTCTTTATTTGGGCTGACTTGCGCCCGCAAAAGAACTGGATCACTCGGTGGCGGCGTAAGCAAAAAGCGTGCTCGTCAATCGTCGAACTACGAACGTCCGCCGCTCGCGGCATCGCTCAATTTAAAGCCGGCAAGGAAACTTCCAGATAACAAGACAAGATCATCTACAGAAATCTGGAAAAACCTAGATGCAGCCTTTCATGGCTGCGATCAATCGAGATTAGTGTGGTCGCTTCTCGCGTCACGAACAAAAGTGATAACAACCCTTTCCTGCCGCCTTGAGCGTGAACGAACAAACACTACAATGATACGTGGCAATATTATAGAGCACGGCCGCGTGCTCATGTGCTCCTGTATGCGGAGCTATATTTTTTATTTGCTTCCCTTAAAGGTACACTGAAGAGGAATCTGAACTCGTCTTTTTGCCGCGGGAACTCGATCTACACGTTCTGAGCATTCTTAGAAACTTCGATTTATTGCCCTGTGTGGCTGATTTTCCTAATTAAATCGAATTAACGTCCGGCTCCCGCCTTTTTTTTTAATTCTCCCTAGTACGGTGGGCGGAGTCGACCAACGCGTGCAGTGCCTTGCGGCCAGCTTCGTGGAGGCTTTGCTTTCGCTTTATTTTGTTTTTTAGGTTTCTGTGAAGAAATAGTTTCATTCGCAGATAATATAGCCGCAAAATAAGCCCGCAGAAATAAAAATACGCGCGGACTATTTGCTTCTACGGACTACTACGTATTACTCCGCCGATGGCAGAGCGGCAAGCCGCCGCGGGACTGGTTGAAAGCATGCTGAAAGGCACTCCACGCTTTGGTCGACTCCGCCCACCGTACCAGGGAGAATTAAAAAAAAATGCTGGAGCCGGAAGTTAATTCGATTTAATTAGGAAAATCAGCCCCACATGGCAATAAATCGAAGTTTCTAAGAATGCACGGAACGTGCAGATTGAGTTCCCGCGGCAAAAAGACAAGTTCAGATTCCTCTTCAGTGCACCTTTAAAGCAGGACCACATCGCGAGGCTCTTTCAGACCAATGGTTTCAGGAAATGCTGTTACCTACTACTGCTAAGTAAAGAAATGTCTAACCAACAGAGATTAGCAAGTAAAGGTTTGGCTAATAAATAGCTTTAGTTGTTTTATCCTTTGTTGTTTCCCTTCAAGCCTGTCACGAAGAACATTCAACTTCAAGCGTGTGGTAAACATGGTGCTGGGGAAATAACTGGTCTCTTTTCTGCAATTTCTTTAAGCTCCACTGTAGGCGCAGTTCGTTCCGTGTGCCTTCAATGGACTAAAGAAACTAAAGAAATCTGTGCGGTCGAATGCATTCAAACCCTTTCATATGCAGTGCGCTGTATTAGATACACAAAACTTTCCAGCAACCAAGGAGGGATTTCCCAACTCAACAAACCATATTACCATCTTCATTAATATTGGCCATTTCAGTTGTGTATTGAAGCATCGACGATTCATTATCTGGTATATGTATCAGAAATCAATTTTGGCTCGGTCTGTTCCATCGGTATCGGAAATACAATTTTTGAGGGTATCAGGTATAGGTTTCAAAGATACCTTTTTTTTTTGAGTACCTTGCACAACCTTGTCACAAGGGGCGAGGCTGAGTTTCAGTCTTTTTTCGGAAGTCCGCTCGCCTTCACCAAGCAGAACTGCGTCTCCAAGCACTGTGACCTCACGGGAGCATTCAACGGAAGTTTCCTGGGAACGGTAAATCAGGCTGCACAGCGCACGCTGACAGATAAACTCAGTATAGGACTTTCTGCCAGCCGATTAGTCTCATGAAACCCGTCTTTTCTTTAGAGGTTATTTTCGGAGCACAACAAGGGACCCAAGCCAGTCTTGAAAAAATTAACTTGCCTCCAATGCTCGGAGTTGAGTATTTCGAAGCCGCATATTACGTGGTCACAAGATGCCTCCAAAACACCGAAGAGAGAATGAACTTCCAAGAAAGCGAGTTTTCGTTTCAAGCAGTACGAAACTACTTGAGACTGACACGTTGAGATGCCGATTAGGTTGACTCACATAAGCTGCACTCGGTTCAGCTGTTGTTCACGGCAGTGCCAGCCTCGATTTACTCTGCGCTTCATCAAAGCCTTCGATCCACAGCAACTTTTGCACCGCCAGCCCCGATAGATGAGGTTGTAGCCGTGGCCGAAGGAACAACGGCACCAGCCGTCAGGGAGGTGCAAAAAAGTTGTGCACGTGCAGACGGCTTTCAGCAGGGAACGCTAACATACTGGTAAATGTTGACGATGAACTGAGGGAGCTCTTCCCGGTTGTCGACGGGTGCGGCGTCATTCTGCGAGAAAATGGCGCTGAAATTTAGAAGACAGCAGGTACCTTTCTGCGTTTTTTATTGCTCGTTCCTTCGCTCCGGCGCAGCTGCGGCGCACGACCACATGACAGCGTGACGTCACGACCAGAGGAGAGCAGGGGCCCCAACTCGTCTCTTCGGCCGTAGTCGTTCCGTCGCTCGGCGCGGCGGCTACCACGTGACGGCCTCCTCGGCCCGCCGCGTGAAGGCGCTTGCTAGGAGAGGATTGATTAATTAATTCAATTAACTCATTTACTAACTCAAAATATTTCGTTCAATTATTCATTTAATTAATTATTTCAATCGACCAATTAATCCAATTAGTTAATTCAATTAAACAATTAATTAATTTCGCATAATGCCGAATAAGAATCTATGAGTAGTGCGGAACGATATAATCACAAGAAGAAAACGATGTGCTGTAGAAACGCCCGAACAGAAAGAAGAGCGGCTTGCTAAAAGAAGAGTGCAGTATACAGCCAAGAAGAAAGTGCAGAGCATTGTGGTGATTCGAGACGGTGGCATCGTGACTCAGCGACGTCAAGAACAAGAGATAAGAGTTGGCGAGTTCGAGTCTGCTACGCGTGAATTCGAGAAACGAAACTACCAGCAGAACCAAGCGCAGCCAGGTGTTATTGCTTTCGCAATCAGCCAGGCTTAAGCAAGCTAAGCCTTCAGCCAATTTTTTTTTGTAGCTGCCGAGTTGTGACTGGCCGCTCGTGTGCCTGTGAGTTCACGCAAAACACTTTTTTTTTTGAGACGGTGCAACAACGGTTGCTCTGAAGTAGACAAACTTAAATCCTACCATGCTTTTCCACAACCGGCACCGGTACCTTTGCCTGGTGCGCTGAGCATGCAGCCAGATGCTGCACGTTTGTCGCTGCCTGGCTTTCCCCTGCGGTTAAAAGGATGTCGGAACTAGCGCGATGCAGCGAGGAAGTCCTCGGAAGATGCTGGAGGACTATTTCTGTTATTCACTACTTATAAAGAAGTAAGTGAGTGAGGCTGGTTCTCGGTGGGGATTAGTAGGCGCCCTCCTCGAGGCTTCAGAAAATATGAAGAGGGCTTGAAGAGGCCTTGAAAGTTCTTCGAACGTCTCTCTACAAAGTCTGAAGAGCCTAGGGAATTCGACATTGAAGTGTCTTGCAACCACGCTTTCATAGCACTTCGGCATTCGACTGGAGTCTGATCGAGCGAAGTGGGTTGCGGAGAAAGACAGCACGGCGTCGGTTTCCTTGTTATGGAACTTCGCATTGTTCCATAACAAGGAACAATGCGAAGTCGTCGTCCAAGGCTAGCTCCATGGCAGACATTAAAGCCCCTGCATGGCTTTTTCTGCCGACCAGCTTAAGTAGCGCCCCCCCCCCCCCCCCGGCTTTTCCTCCTCACACAGCGCTCTGACTTCCGGTCTTGAACGGAAAGAGGCGCTGCCATTTTGTTTCTCGGTTCTCAGGGCGAGTTTTTGGCTACTTTGCATCGCTGCTGCTTTCATCCATCGCCGTATTGCTGTTTGGGTGCTCTTTTTCCAATAAGTGTCGGAAAAAGAAGCATATCGCGCTTGGGGTTCGTGTCCGTATGTGATGATTACACCGTGTGAAAAGCTTCGAAGTTCCTGAGCATTCAAGCCACGAAGTTGAGCGACATCGAGGGACAGGGATCGGAATCTAGCGCGAAACAAGTGGGTTAGTCATCCAGAGGGTGAGAAACAGCGTAGCAGAGTGATAACACAAGCTTCACTGGAACGTTGAACTTCGCTGCGCCGAGGCTATTGAGGTTCCTAGGCGAGCAGAATTTTTTTTCCTCCATGCGAACAGATATAAAATGGACGCCGACTTCCGGAAGAAACGAAAATGAAAACCGGAAAAGCCATGTGCAGACACGGAAAGAAGGCAGCGGCGCACTTCAAAGTGTGGCGTTACATAAAAAAGCGCAAGCGACAATAGAGAGGCTTTAGCAGACACAAGTCTCGTTAGGCAGGAAAACGACACCGCACAAAAAGTACACGCGCGAGAACTGATCAGCTCCACGAGGAGCAGACGGCAAGGCGTGAGCCTGCGTATGTTCGATTGAAAACTGCCGCATCCATGAGGGGGGGTGGAGGCTGCTGACGAGCTGTTGTTGTGACTGAATGAAGAATGGCAAAAAAATCGGCCGGGGCTGCCGACTGGCTCAAGTGAAGCCACAATCGCTGCTACGTGCAGACAGATGAGAGTTGAAACAGGCGTGAGAGGAAAGATGAAAAGATCAGACACTTGTCGGAAAACCGCGTCTGCCGAAACGACAGCGCCGTTGTTGCCCACTAATGCGCTGCACCTGCACCACGGAACTGGTTCTGCACAACGCTAGCATCAGCGGTGGCGCTTTTTCAGGATTGGTGCTGTGAACCAGCTCTGGATAGAATGCAGCTGTAATGGCAGGTTTTGTGTGGAGCCTTCGCAGAAGAAAAGGGCATGGTGTAGAAGAAATATATGCTGAAGTAAAACTTGTATTGGCTAGTATGGGCTAGTAATGGGCAGGGTGAAAGTAATATGACGGTGCCGCGACCAGCGGTAGCGGAGAAGACACAGAAACGACGGGACCAGTGGAACTTAAAAGTGATTTTATTTCGCACCAAGCTTGCCATTTTGTACGACAAAAGAGCCCTTTATGTATTTTCTTCTGTCTAGGGACCGATTTCTGGGATGACGAACGTATGGCCATCGATTGACAGCTGAGTGTGTTCGAACCTCGATATCACTGTGGTATCAGCTGTGCACCCTGCTCTACCCACGAGGCCTGCCGAACTACGATGGTGGAACGTCATCCAGGACAAGGCCAATCAGCGCAAGCAACACGGATCGACAAGCTATAAAAGCCGCCGCTTCTCTTCGAAGGCTGCAGTCCGGCGGATTACGAGGGCATCGCTCACTTGTGTATTTTCTTCTGTCTAGGGACCGATTTCTGGGATGACGAACGTATGGCCATCGATTGACAGCTGAGTGTGTTCGAACTGCGATATCACTGTGGTATCAGCTGTGCACCCTGCTCTACCCACGAGGCCTGCCGAACTACGATGGTGGAACGTCATCCAGGACATGGCCAATCAGCGCAAGCAACACGGATCGACAAGCTATAAAAGCCGCCGCTTCTCTTCGAAGGCTGCAGTCCGGCGGATTACGAGGGCATCGCTCACTTGTGTATTTTCTTCTGTCTAGGGACCGATTTCTGGGATGACGAACGTATGGCCATCGATTGACAGCTGAGTGTGTTCGAACTGCGATATCACTGTGGTATCAGCTGTGCACCCTGCTCTACCCACGAGGCCTGCCGAACTACGATGGTGGAACGTCATCCAGGACATGGCCAATCAGCGCAAGCAACACGGATCGACAAGCTATAAAAGCCGCCGCTTCTCTTCGAAGGCTGCAGTCCGGCGGATTACGAGGGCATCGCTCACTTGTGTATTTTCTTCTGTCTAGGGACCGATTTCTGGGATGACGAACGTATGGCCATCGATTGACAGCTGAGTGTGTTCGAACTGCGATATCACTGTGGTATCAGCTGTGCACCCTGCTCTACCCACGAGGCCTGCCGAACTACGATGGTGGAACGTCATCCAGGACATGGCCAATCAGCGCAAGCAACACGGGTCGACACGCTATAAAAGCCGCCGCTTCTCTTCGAAGGCTGCAGTCCGGCGGATTACGAGGGCATCGCTCACTTGTGTATTTTCTTCTGTCTAGGTGAGAATATTTTTGCCTTTCACACTTGCTTTGTTAGCCTTTTCCCTCCGCCGGACTGCCCGCCAGTTTTTTGCAATGTCAAGTAAAGAATGCCTTGCATGTTTAAAAGCGATCTCACCTGATGGCAAAAGTCTTATCTGTACCGAATGCAAGAATGCTTATCATGTTGGGAAGTGGTCGAGCGTTACAAAAACAAATCTCAAAAGCATGTCGAAGGAACTGCTTCGACAATGGGCATGCTCGACCTGCAAAGCGGGCAGGTCAAGAACCGCACGTCACAGGGACACTGATTCCTTGAGTGAAACATCGTCATGTGACCCTGATGAACCTTCTTTAGCAAGTGTCATGTCAAAGTTAGATGCTGTACTGCGTCGCTTGGATGAACTTTAAAGAAGGCAGGAAGAACAGCTGACGAAACTAGATACTACAAACAAAAGTATAGAGCATCAAAATCAGACAATGCAAGGTATGGAAGCATCGCTAGACCTACTTTCTTCCCAATACGACACTGTCCTGCAGTCGCTAGAAATACAGAAAACCGAGCTGAAAGACATAAGAAAAGAGACTTGCGACCTAGCAGATCAACTAGCAACGTCAAACGCGCGGCTTCAGCAGTTGGAAACGGAGGTGGATAAACTGGAGACTTACTCCCGTAGAAACAATATAGAAATCCATGGAATAAAACAAAGTGCTAATGAAGACCTGAATGTAGTTTTGGCATCTATTGCTGACAAACTCCAACTTCCCGTTCCTGATGAGAATGAAGTCGACGCGGTGCATAGAATCAAAGGTAAATCGAGCAAGGAACCACCAATACTGGTCAAATTTTTCAAGAGAGCAACAAGAGAAAAATGGATCGAGAAAAGGACAGCCCTAAGAGATGAAGACATTTTCATCAATGAGAATCTCACATACTGTGTGAAAAAGCTGCACTGGCTGACAAAGTGTGCCGCCAAAGAAAAACAGTACCGTTTTGTCTGGGTGCGCAATGGAAGGATATACATGAGGAAGATGGAAGGGGGAACAGTAGTACGCATAGATAAAGAAGAGGACCTAGCTAAGATTGCATGAACATGACAGCTAACATGTTAAATAACATTTTCAATCAGACAGCGCGTCATTCCTTCCTGCCATCAGATATATACGCTGCATCCTCGCAGAAAACAAAAACTATCTCTTGCTTTCATATCAACGCACAATCCTTGCGAAAAAAAGGTGACGAATTTGAAGCGTTTTTTTCCACACTTAACTTCCGTTTCAACGTTGTCATGGTCACTGAAACGTGGTATCAAAATAGTTGTGAAATAATGCAGTTGCCGAACTACAACACGCATGTACAAAATCGCAATGACAAACGAGGCGGAGGTGTCTTGATAGCAATAGACAAATGTTTTAAATGCAGTATTCTCGCTGATTTCACTCAAATTCATGATGACTACGAAGTACTGTCCTTACAAAGTGGTAAAAATGTCTTCTCTGTTATATGCCGGCCTCCTAAAAGCAACTTCTCAAATTTTGCTTGCTTTCTTGATGAATATCTCCAATGGGTCTCAGATAACAACCTTAACCTAGTATTAGGTGGTGACATTAACATAGATTTTCTTTCACATTCTGCTAACAAACTAGAAGTTGAGTCTATACTGCAATGCAACGGTTTTATTAACGTCATAAATGAACCAACACGATTACAGGCTGCAACGTCAATTGATGTGTTTTTTACTAATTCTCCAGCTGATCATCTTAAATCAGGAATAATTAATATCCATATCAGTGACCATCTTCCAATATACCTGATTGTTGAGTGTGAAACATTTAGGAAACAATGCGTACCTTCTGCGATAGAATACCGGCGCATTAATAATGAAACACTGAATTTCTTTCGAGGCGCACTTGCAAATGTTGACTGGAACGTTGTGCGAAACAAAAATGCTCCAGAGGATGCCTACAATGCCTTCATCGCCATATTCAGGACTATATATGAGCAAAGCTTTCCTTTTGTCACTTTCAAAAGACCTCGAAAAGCCAGAAAACCATGTATAACTGCAGAATGCCTTAAAATCATAAAAAAGAAGACGCACCTTTACAACCGCTTCATTCAAACAAAGTTACCCGATGATCTTGTACGATTTAAAACATATCGCAACCAAGTTACGTCTACTCTTCGTCAGGCAAAAAAACAGTACATGGAAAAACTATTCAACCAAGACTCACTAAAAAGGAGCGATCTTGTGTGGCAAAACATTAAAAGAATTTTAAACCGAGGTTCTGCTGCCACTGATGTACTTGAACTTTTTGTTGATAATGAGCCAGTGAGTGGGAAAAAGCTAGCAGATAATTTTAATAATCATTTTGTGTCTCAGGCGGATGGGAATGACGATGTCACGGATGTGAAGTGTCTTGACGTACGGATTGTTTCCAGTGCATTCCTATCGCCAACAGATGCTATTGAAATTAAAAATTGCCTCTTGGCTTTACGCAACAGCAAGGCACTTGACATTGATGGTTTCAGAATTTCCCCAGTAAAGTATGTAGCCGATGTAATTAGCCCAGTGTTAGAATATATATTTAATTGTTGCATTGAACATGCAGTATTCCCCAAAAGAATGCAGATTGCCAGAGTCACGGTTATACATAAAGGCGGAGACAAAAACATTCTGTCAAATTATCGACCAATATCTATTCTTCCTGTTTTTCAAAGTGTTTTGAAAAAATCCTGTTTAGACGAATATCTGGTTTCTGTGACAAACATAACATAATAACGCCCAGTCAGCATGGTTTCAGAAAACACTTCTCGACGGAAACCGCGCTTCTAACTCAGAAAGAACTAATCTTAGAGTCCTTTGAACAGAAACTTCTCACTCTTGGCATTTTCATTGATTTTTCCAAAGCATTTGATCGCATGAATCACAGAATAATGATAGCTAAGCTCGAGCATTATGGTTTTCGCGGAAAGTTTCTTCAAATAATTCAGTCTTATTTAGGTTCTCGAGTACAACAGGTAAACATACATAATGACTCCTCAGATTTTAGGCATATCACTTCAGGCGTTCCGCAAGGCAGTATCTTGGGACCACTCCTATTCCTCCTTTATGTTAATGACGTCGTCTGCATTAGTAAGCTGCCAACTTTCATTATTTACGCAGATGACACCACTTTATTTTGTAGAGCCTCACATTCACAAGATCTTCAGCAACAAGCATCACATTGTCTACACTCGCTTTTAGAATGGTCTAAATGCAATTTGTTAACCATTAACACCCAGAAAACAAAAGCTGTGCTCTTCAGACCTCGCAGTAAGCCTATTAACGGATCGCCACTTTCTTTAAGATTGGGCTCGTCACTCATCCAGATTGTTCCAGTCATCAAAAGTTTTGGTGTGATTTTTCATGCGAACTTATTATGGAATGATCATGTCGAAATGGTAATAAACAAACAGTTCAAGGTTGTCGGTATTTTATGTCGACTAAGGTACTTTATGCCGAAGCGTATTAAGCAAATGCTGTATAACGCACTTTTTTCTTCTGTTCTTAACTATTGCTTTTTGGTCTGGGGCACTACGTCTTTTACCAACATTAATCGTTTGCACCTTATTCAAAAAAAAACAGTTCGTAGCATTGTGAATGCTCCGCGACTAGAGCGTAGTGGCCCGATATTTCAGGCACTCGGCATCACCCCCTTCCCCAGTTGTATGCTGCTCTTAAGACGGTATGAAACAAGTGTTGTTAAAAACAATTGCTTTATGTTACAGCTGTCTGGACTGAAATACAAAGAGTCTAAATACTCTACTCGAACAGTTTTGAATTGGTTTGTACCTAAGACCCGCACAAATTACGGGTATCAAATGCTGAACTTCACTCTCCCACATTTATTAAATAAGAAATCCTTATAAATGTATAGCTAAATAATGCCAACAACTGTTATATGTCTTGTGTGTTTGTACGTTTTTTTTTCTCTCTGAAAGTGCCCTCGTATTGTTTCTTTCGTTTGTTTTGTTAACGTGAACAAGTGTATCACTGCCAAGCTTCTGTAGGGTGCGCCGGCCTCGTCAAGCCTTGCCACTGGCTTTTTGCCGGTGCACCTAACATCGCCATGATATTAAATAAATATATTCTGATTCTGATTCACAAATCCATCCAAAGTACACACAGCAACCTATCGCCGTCTATTGCAGCCGCTGCTGACGTAGTGCATCAGATCTGCAAACAATATACCAAAAGCGAGCCGCGGGGAGAAATTCACTGAGGAATTTTTTTTAACCTGGCCGTCCAGGATCAACGAAAAGAAAACAGTACAATGAAGCCAATCAAGCAACACCAGCAGAAAAAAAACGAACACGCACGACCAAGGTAAACAAAAAAAAAGCCTTAAGACTGAATAAGTGATAAAAGGCAACTGCGTGAAAGGGGTTATCTTGTTACTAATAATAATGCGAAAAAAAAAGAAAACTGCGGTCTCCAGAACAGTCTCTTGCGTCAAAGGCCTTAACAAGGCGGAAATGGCAACCGCAACCATATGAATCCAGTGACCACATATTATTTTGGGGCAACCTAAAAAGAATAAAAATAATAAGCCCCTTCCTGCACCACATACGTACAACAGGCTTAATCTAATTTGAAAACAAAAGAAAAGGCCCAAGGGCATTCATAATTTTACCACCCGTAGGTGGGGAAAAAGGAAAATAATAAAGCGGAAAAAAGTGCGATTCTGAAGTGAATTCTGAAGAAAGAGGAGGAAAAATTTTATTGCACTAATGGTAGTTGGTCGCTATCCTCATCGGGCAGAGTCCTTAGTCCTCGGCTCCGTTGGCCGTCGTTATCCTGCGCGCTTTGCTGGTTCGAGGGTTTGTGCAGGGCAGTGCAGCCTCCAAAGAAGAGAAAAAGAAGTTCAGGGTCGGTGGTTCGTGCCCCAGTGGGTCGGGGAATTGCCATAAGGAGAGGAAGAGTGTGGGTGTATGGCTGGTGCATGTTGGGCAACATCCATCATAATCTGCGGATAAGAAAAGGTGTTTACAGTAGAAGTTTGGCAAATTATGTGGCTGAAGCTGGCGCCAGGTTATAGCGTAAGCTCGTGGGCGCGCTTTTGCCAGTAATGGTAGCATGGCCTGGTGTCCAGACGTTTCGAATGAGGTGCTGTGTGTTCATAGACACTGCAGAAGGATGTGTATCCCCCGTTTATAATGGACAAGAGACCTACTCTCGGCATACTGTCGATGAGTCGTTTATGACGACACTGATTCTGAGGTCCTCACTTGCCGGGCCGACAGATATGCAGCGGATGGCAAGGGCAATAGCTGCCTGTTCTATTGTCCAGCTCGAGCCCGTGTATATTGAACATGATATTATTTGTCGCCCGTCAGCTTCGTGCTCGCTATGCTCATGGCTTCAAGGTTGTCTGGGTAGATAGCGTCGGCCGTCTAAAGGACATGATCTTCCCCACATTTTGCCTCCTTCCCGCAGCAATCCTTAGAACTGTATTATGCTCACTTTCATAACTGCTGATGCAAATACTATAGCCATGAAAAAAACTGCAATATTAGTATCACATGCGTCGTGTCGCATCGTGGGGAGCGGATGTTTTTGCCTACATAATTTGCAGACCGTACGCGTTTTGGAACGAAAATTTTGATTGAACCGTCCGTGTTAAAAGTGACTGCCCCAAGACTGGGACTAACTCCTTGCAATGCTTCTAGCACCGTAAGTGATGCCGCATTCGGGCTTTCGTTGAACCGGCCTCTAAAGCCGTCAGTGTTGAACCAGAGTGTTTCGCAGAAGACCAGCTCGAAATTGGCAATACCGCTGCAGCCTAAGTGCAATATGAAATATGTTGCATTCTTGGACAGCTCTCTTCGATGTTCATTGTGTCCCGTAAGGCAGCTCTGTGGCGACGGCCTTCTAGCACTGAGCAAGAAACCGCGTCATAAGGGAAGGGATAAAGCAGGGAGTGAAAGAAGAAAGGAAGATAGAGGTGTCGTAGTCGAGGCCTGCGGAATAATAGTGGTCTTCTCTGTCGATCTTGGTAGCAAGGGGTCGAACACGTAGGACACCTCTCCATAGTTCTGGCACTCGTACCTTTTCCTCAATCTGATGATCGTGTTGTAAATTGTTTTTTTTTCTCATGTTCGTGTTTCGCTTTTTTCCCCTCTATTTTCGTGTCTGATGTTATTTTCTCCGTTTTGTATAAATTTCGTGTTCCTTTCTTGTATTTGACTTGTACCGCGTTCTTGTACCGATATTACGGTTTTTTCCATCTGTATATACCTTTTTTTCGATTTGCCCCCCTCACCCAATGCTCTTCGGGGCCTGTGAGGTACTAATAAATAAATAAATAAATAAATATACCCAGTCGAGAAGGCGACGACAGGACACAGTCTGGGCAAGACGGGTCTATTGGTTAGTGTGGTGCGCCTCGCGTAGCTCCTGATAGGTGTTCACCACACCCAATGCAAGGAGCCTCACATTGGAGGTAGAGATCGGGAGGTCGAGCGTTCTTTTGAACATCTTGCAACGAGTAACCTCCAAGGTATCTTCATCATGCTTGCGCAAGTGCCGGTATGGAGTAGAATATAGAATTCGACTCGTCACAAAAGCGTGGGCGAGTCGCAGCGCATCCTTACTTCTGAGGCCCCCACGCTTGTTGGAGACGCGGTGTACCAGGCGGCCCACTTGGTCGCCAACCTTGCGAAGCTTGGCGAGGGTTGTGTCAGCGCAACGATTTTGGTGAATAAAAAGTCCGAGGACTCTGATCTCAGTGGCTTCGGGTATAGGTCGTCTGACCAGAGAGCGAAGTATTGGGGTCTTGCATCTTGGTGAGTAGCTGAGATGCAGGAATTCTGATTTTTTGGGGGGGAGCACTGGAGATCACAATACGCAGCATAGCTATCCACTATGCCAGCCGCGGTTTGCAGGCGGTCCTCCAGTTGACCAATGTTTCCCTTTGTTGCCCAAATGGTGATGTCGTCGGCATACAGTGCATGCTGTACACCTTCAACTAAGGTGTACAGCACCTTAGTAGAAAAATGAACCAACTGGCCCCGCTACTTCCCACGATGCTTGAACTCCAGCCAGTTGGGCAGGGAGATGGAGCATTCCCAGATTAAATAGTAGTGTGATTAGATTAAAGAGTAGATTAAAGAGACTAGTATTGAACAGACCAGGTGCAGGCGACATGCAGAAATTTCGATCGAGGTACAAGAAAAAAAAAGGTGGTATGCTCAGGTTTATAGGCAACGAAAGATCAAGTATGGGGCCACGGCGCCAGCGCCGGAGTGGTGAACCATGGAAAGTTAGGGCCCCGCAAAAGCACCGCTCAGCCTGGCCGCGAGCGGCCAGGCTCGCGGCCGTGGCTAGGTATGTGAGCACGTGTGACGAGCCAGTTTTGCTAGGCGCAATCTTCGCGATGACAGAAGCGGTCCCGCCGAAGCGAAACGGATGCGCGTAGTATTTTCTGTGTCGTGATTTTGTGATGCTTGTGTCGCGCCTGTGGTTTGGCTTCACTCACGGAACACCACATTCGCGTCACAGTTCTTGCGAGTGTAAAGCTAATATTCTCACAGAAATTAAGTACGAGTGCTCGGGCAAGTAGATTCCAGGAGCAGTACGCCCAGTTCAGATTCATCTGCCTCATCACTCAGCGAGCGGGTTTTGTCCCAGCGCGTGGAGCATGTGCCATAATGGCTTTCCAGACGGCTAGCATGCTTCGCCGTGTAGAAAAAAATATTAATGGCGCAGCCTTACTTGCTCTGTTGAGCGAAAACCCGTCTGTGTGTGTATGTGTGTGTTCGTTTGTGTGTTTTTCAGGAGTGGTATGAGGACTGCCAGAAATCTATGAATGTTAAGTAGAGAAAGACCAGTTCTGCGCATATGGGCAGTAAATAAACCATTAGCCATTGCAGCGCGGGCCGCATTGCGGCGGCGACTGCCTTCACGAAGGTAGCGCGCAGATCAATGAGGGTGCGGCAGCGCAGCGGCGGCTACGTAGAGCCACGCAGAGGTAGAATTGCGAGCTGCGTGGAATTGGGTTGCATCACGCAGGAAGGCACGCCGACTGCGTTCACAAAGTGAGCGGGCGGGCTTACGTCTCCTCGCTCGAAAGCAGTCTCAAGTGTCTCTGCCTACTTTTTTTTTCTCCTCTACGCATACTTTCTTCCCCGGATGTGCAAAACTTGCTTTCATCATCATCAGCCTGACTACGCCCACTGCCGGGCAAAGGACTCTGTTATGTCTCTCCAATTAACCGTGTCCTTTTCCAGCTGTGGGGAGCGTGCCCCCCAAAATTGTATCGTCCGCCTACCGAACTTTCTGCCGTCTCCTGCTACGCTTGATTTCTCTTGTAATCCACTCCGTTACTCTTACGGACCAGCGGTTATCATGCCTCCGCGTTAAATACCCTACCCAAGCCCACTTCTTCGTCTTGATTTCGACTATATATAGAACGTCATTAACCCGCGTTTGTTTCGTTGCCCACTCTGCCCGCTTCCGGTCTCTTAACGTTACACCTATAATTTTCCTTTCCAGAGCTCGCTGCTTTGTCCTTATGCTTTGTACTTAAACTGTACCCTTTTCATTAGCCACCACGTTTCTGCCCCACAGGCGAGTAAAGCTGTATTATAAAAACCACAGCTTATGCACAGGGCAAATTCACTCTTACCGTGATCTCGTGAGTATGGGACCGTGCTCTTGGGCGCGCCAGTGCGTCTGTTCTGGCCGTTCGTGAAAGTAGTGGCAGACGACGCGAAGCAACACCTCCAGATCCTCCTGCGCGTACGACAATTTGCTTCAATGTGCGGCCGTGTGGAAAGCGCATGGGTGCTCTCAAGAGTGCGGCCGCAGATTCGCGTGCTCACGGTAAGAGTGAATTTGAGCATTTGTGCACGCTTGTTAACCTCTCCTTACGATTTGAATCCCAACACGCTAGCGTTAAAAACCCCGTGCCGCTGAAAAACTGGTGTCGGCGTTGCATCGGCGTACCTGAAAAAGGGTTAATCGACAGAGTCATGACCTCTCAACCACATGACCTCTCAACCACATGACTTCGAGCGGTTAATTCAAACACCCCAGTGATATCATGCTCTTGCTTCCCGCATACAAGGTGTTTCACTTGACTTTACAGTTTTTTTGAAAATTGGCTTTTGAGCTCAGGGAGCGCTTTTTTCGGTATAACCTTTGCAGTGGTGTAGTACGTCAGAATACAGCTAAGACGTGCTAACTAGCATGCCGGTTGCCTAACATGTAATTGTTAATTTTTTTATCATTATTGTTGGGATCCTTAATTACTGAGAGTCGTGTACTCCACCGTAACTAATATATCCACAACAGTTTATGGAATTTCGAAAACGTGGTTACCCTCGGCGCTATGGCCCAACAAATTTTGTCTATTTCGACGAGTTATGCGCACTGGAGCAGTTGCTTTGCCTGCAAGCTTCTCGAAAGCACATGTATTTTGGCGCGATGTAGCAAAAATGGGTCCAGCTGCTAAAGACATGCCCGTGAATTTTGCTCTCGCAACGTCGAAGCTGAGGACACCTACACCGGAATTTCGGGAGAACGGTGCCTTTAACGATGTGGCGCTAAAATGTGGCATATGAAAATGTCAGCGCCGTCAGCATAGCGGATGCCTGCTTCTGCACCCAGTAGTCGGAATGTTGCACTAGAACTAGTTGTGGTTAGGGCTTTGTCTGGTCACATCCCGGGCTGCATCGCCTAATCATGCGAATGTTTCGGTTGATGGACCGAAAATTGCACATAAACCGACGCCCACACATGCAGCAGTAGCAACCGAAGCTGCGACAAATGTAAAATCTAATGCTATCACATTGCACTCGTAAGGTTAATTAAGCGTCCCCAGAGTAAAACGCGGTAGCGTTAAGGCTGCCGTTCTGTGGAAAATCCGGCGTCGGCGTTGTTAGCGCTAAAGAAGGCGCCCACTTGTCACCGGCTCAGAGACAAGCTCATTGGTGTGCCAGGGGGCGGCAATTCGGCGTCTTGTATCATTACGAACGTGCGTGAAGCAGAGCCTAGGCGAGAAACGAGCAAGCAGCGATGAGGGAGCCGGCGTCGTCACCTGCAAGCGCCGCGAGCTGGCAGCTGCCGATAGACGGCTAGAAGATGCTAAGAATTTGGTTTTTAAAACCCTTAGGGTCTGAAGAGGTACTCAAGCCGACGTACGCCTGTAGCAAAATCATGTGAATGATCTGTTTTACTCCGTGGTTTCGTGACCGCAGTTAAAAAGGGGATTTTCCTCACTTTCACCTTGTAAAGCTGGTCGTACTAGTTCGTTAAAAGGAGTTGAAAAGTGGACGGCAGTCCTTTATAATCCCCTTCCGGCTAGTTTATGTTCAGAGTGCGCTGAAACATGCGCATGTCGGACCACAGAATGCTTCGGTATCAAATTCGCTTTAGAAATATACTGGCAATGTACACTGAAAGCACCACTAATGAAAGCCAGCCCTGAAACGTACTGCGAGCTGTGCGTATAAGAAATGCCATTTGAAATTACTAGAAGAAATCAAACGGGGTGCGAAACAACCCCAGTACACGCACTTTAATGGGGAATCTTAGGGAGAGCCAGGTAATGCAGGAATACATGGAAGCCAGACAACGGATGCATGTGAGGCAGAACCTGATGAAGATGAAACCGAAAGTGTGCTTTCGCCTTACAAAGATGGCCTAAAGCTTATATGGCACGAGTACTGCCGGCGGCACGACGAAGTATCAGGGATGAAGACGCAAACAGCAACTTAGTGACAAAACTCGTTTGAGATATGCAACAAATGCGCAAACCAAGAGTTTATCATGGATGTAATTGTTTTAAACCATATGTTTGGCGCTTGCAGTATACTCCGTTTATAGTAAGGAATAACAATAAGCTGCATGGAATCATTCTGAGGATGTTGTACGTAGAATACATATCTTTAAATGGGTGTGCTGTGCTTTATATCATGCACAACATCCCAAACACCTTGTGAAATTTAAAATGATCATAACGTGTCTAAAACATTAGGCTTGAATGAGGAAGTGATGGTCTCATAAGGTGATGGCTTTAACGCGCGTTTCGTTAACGGGCGCTGTCGACGTTATCGAGTTAGGAACGCCTCGGCGCTACATATGGCTCACTCACGCTCAGTCAAGAATAATTTTTCCGTCCTCGCACTCACACACGGGGTCACACATTCATTCGCAATAGGATGCACTCAAACCACAAGGGTTCACGCTCTTTAAAGTCATGTCCACTGGCTTTCACACGTACTCATTTCTACGTAACACGCAGGAGCTCACATGACCTTACTTTCACGTTCTGAAATACCCACAAGAACTTAGGCCCGCTCAACTAACCATACGTTCCTGCTAAGGCTAGCTCCTGTCCGTAATAAAACAGGTCCGCGATCTTCAGCATGGGTCTACTCGGTAACAGGGGTTCTAGCTAGTCAAACAGCTGGCGTGGTGTCAGCAACCTCTGTCTGGGGAACATCATAAAGCTATTGCCCTTATTTCTCCGTAAGATGACGAGAAAAGACAGGAAATGTTTCCGTTCGCTGGACAGATTATTTTTCACAAACATGGTTTTGTATTGAACTTCATCTTGCTGCCTCAGGTCTCTTTCGATTCCATCCTCTTTCGTGCCTCCTGCGCGAAATGCCTGAAAACTGTGTTCGTTGCAGCAGCTTCTCGCTAATCTTAACTCATGACTCGCGTAGCGTGCAGGACTGACTCTTCAGGTCAATGAAAGACAAAGCTGCATGGAAATTATCCCGCATTGATGATCTTCAAAGAACAGCGTCAGACATAAATGAACTGCAAGCCTTCAGTGGAGATAAGTAGATGCGTCTGCCTTGAACAACGTGAGCTATTGCGATAAAAGGAAGCGCAAATCCCATTTTAAGAAGATTAAAAGGCTTAAAAATCCTTACGCAAAGAAATTAACTGTAGCAGTGTGCGCAGCCTTGGTAGTTCAAAGTGCTAGAGGGCTTCTTATGCGCCAGTGCGCATTATACGGTCTTTCGAAAAAAGATTAATTATCAAGTGTAGCGTGCGAACGCGCAGAAGAGGCGGAGGAAGCGGCGGTGGCACTCGCCCTCACGGATCCGACGTGCACCGTGGTTCTCTGCGACTCGCGTCAGACGGTTAGAAACTTCGCCAAAGGATGGATCTCACAGAGAGCGGCCCGAGTCCTGAGGAACCGACAAGTCCAGCAGGAGGTAGAATTCCAAACCAGAATTCAATGGTTCCCGGCGCACATGGGAGAAGTATCGAGGACGTATCGCAACCGCAACGAGACGGCACACGCCAAGGCGCGCGAGCTCGCGAACCGCGCCGGCGACCGTCGTCCGTGGAATAGCACCAAAGACTGCTTGACCAGCTACAACGAAATTACCAAGGCCCTCTGCCTGGCCCGCCGAACCTTCCCTCCGCCCAGCGACAAGCTGGACAGGGCGCACGCGGTGACCCTCAGACAACTGCAGACGCTCATGTACCCCAACCCGGAACTATACCACAGGCTTTACCCCGGTACATACCCGACAAATATATGCAAGGTCTGCAACGCCAATGTAGCCACTTTAACTCACATGCTCTGGGACTGTAACAAAAACCTTCACGGTGCTAATTCCGGAACCCTCCCGCCGCGGTTGGCCGCTGCCTTGCGCAGCCCCAGCCTCGGGGACCAACTCTGGGCCGTCCAGCAGGCCCGCGAGGCGACGGCGAGGCAGCGCCTCGACGTCCCCACGTGGGAGACCTAAGGCCCCGTCGGCGAAAGCTCTGCAGGACTATGAATAAAGTTGTTACCAACCAACCAACCAACGCTGTTGAATAAGGAATTTCCAAGTCACCTTGTTTGAAGATCTGGTTTATTTGAACTGTTGCTTTGGTTTTGTTAGTACCAGCGCCATTAACGAGGCGTCACTTAATGAGAACTCGGCATTACTGAAAAAAAGTTTCTACTTCTCTTTGCGTTGTAATTGATTAAAGCTGAACTTCATTTCATAAAAAACGGAGGAAGCGCAGTTACATCTGGTTAGATAGCCCGCCAAAAACAGGAGCGCCATATTCCTTTCCAAACTTTTCCTTCCCAAACTGCAAATATGTGCTTAAATAAATGTTTTAGCAAAAGGAAAACTAGGAACTTCTGATTCTTTATACTGGCAGCTTGCTTAGCGCAGGTGCAAGAGATGCAACGCAGGTACACCGAGTCTTTTCATGTTTCTTCAAACAAAGGTCATGTAGTGAAATCTTCATGTAGTCTGGCGTACAACAAATACTGTCTTTTGCAGGACTTCTTAAATTTATTTTCTTCAAATAGCTGCCCGTGCTTGGCTAAACAAACTGCGTATCGCAATAAAAATGAACATCACTCACGCCCAATTAAATCTTCGTGAGAAGGATGAATAACCCACTCGCAAATATCGATCTGTTTCCCAACACATCAATTATCCTTACTTCAATAACATCTCTTCCGTGCATTCCTATGTAGTTCATACTATGACTCTCGTAGCTGTTTCAAAAATTCCCTATTCGTGGTTAAGATAGCACGTTAAGACCACACGAAAAACGAACACAAACTCACACAGCCCAAGCGTTGTGCAACTACCTTTTTTATTCAGGAGAGGCGTTACTTATATGGTTTCCTTTCCAGGAGAGAAAGAGATAGAGAGAAACGTTCAATGCATAAAGTGGTTGGGTGTGCCCCCAATAGAGACAAAAATCAAAAGAAAAAAAAACGATGGCCGGTTTAGCATGGTTAGGCCGACTTCTTATTAGGTGTGCGACTACTTGGGTTCTCACTTTGGATCATGTTTTGGTTTGGGCTCGAGGCAGAGTTTTTAAGGTCAAGCAGACTTCAGAAAACTATCAGCGACATTGGTCTATGCTAGCGCACTGCAACTGGAGGGCCACACATGACGGTAGCTAACATTCACAGAAAACAAGGAGCTTCCCAACAAACACAAAACCTCCTCAAAATCTCCCAAAAATGACCCATCGGTACATCTGGAATCTCCCCAGGATGTGCTCATTTTTCCCGAACACATCTAAAAAACGTCCCCACAACTAGCAATGTCCAAAAAGTTGTGCGTCCCATGGAAAGCCCCAAAAGGTTAATGCTCGATTTCTCGGCTCTGGTTCAATAAAATTATTCCTCCTTTTTCATGCAGCTTGCAGGCGTCCACGCGCACATATGTGCCGAATATCAGGTGCATACTTACGTTACAGGTGGTGTAATCAACCTTTCCACACGTCTGAATGCGTGCTGGCTCGGCCGTTCTGCACTTATCCGTTTACGTGAAATGTCTTAGCATTTCGCACACAAAGGAAATATGAACTCAAAAAGTCACCCGATTTGGCCCATATAAGAGCAAATAGCAGCGCCATACAGAAGTAATTTCAGTTTACTATTTGTGCTCTTAGCACGAATTGCATCCTGTCGTCCATGCCGGCGACCGCACCATACACCACCACAATCAAAATGCATTCATGATTCAGTCAAAGAAAAACAATACAGACCGAATTGAAAGGCCATGCCGAACAAAACTTACGTTCAACGGCGCAAATCTGAAAGAATACAAACAGCAGACGCAAACGTATGCACCATTTAATACGCAGTGTACATAACACTACGGCGCCATGCATATAATGATTGCCAGTTTTTTCTCCAGCCCTGTGAAATCTGCAATATGAAGCAAGTAAAACAGAATACAGGCTGAAAGTTGATGCACCTTAAACGAGCATAATAAGGGCTACAAAAGCAGATATGCACACGCAAAATCAAACGTATGTAAAGAGCAACTTGGGTGACAAAAGAAAAGACGAGATGGGCGTACGCTGCAGACACGCAGTTTCAGGTCACGGATTTTCTTCAAGTTAAACCTCCCTCACGCTTAGAGATCGGAGCAAGCTTCAGCGACGTGTTATCAAACCAAAAAAAAATATTAGTTCTACTAGGCGAAAATAAAAAAAAGTGCGAAAAGGGTCTGCAGTATGCTTAAATAAATAAATAAATAAATAAATTAATTAAAATAAACCAACATACCTTGACGACGTTGCCTACGGAAACCCATGGATGAAATACAAGGCTGCAACAGCTGAAACCATAAATTAAACTCAGGCTTCTGTCCTGCGCCTTCTCACAGCACAGCGAGCGCTCAAACATACGCGTTACCCCCTCGTAACGATCCTGGGAGTTTTATTTTCTTGTGACTAAGTGTGGGGATAAGACTGCTTGGAGCCAGGCGGGAAGGTGAACGTGCTCAGGTACGTGCGGTGGCGCGCTGCATCCATGGTGCGGCAGACCGCGCATGCGGCACAGTCCAGCTTGGGAGTCGAGATCAAGGCACGATTAATCCAGTGGGAGAGAGTCAATATAACCACGCGAACACTGCACAAACTATACCGCTGCGGCAAGATGGCTGCACGGTGGCGAAGTAGAGCAGGCTAATCCATGGGCACTCGCAGAAAGAGAGTGGTGAGTCTCCGAAGGTCCTTCCCGCCTCAGACCGTAGTAGACGGCCACGCTGCCACCACCAACGTGCTGCAGTCGTTGGAGGCGCTGAGGAATGCAGGGTGTGTGCGAGGAGTCACCTATTGCCACGAACTCCGCTGCCGCGAACGCCGCCTCGAACAGCGGCATCAGTAGGGCCGTGGAGCTGCGCAAAGGACTTGCGATGCTCCGCCGCAGCATCAGTTCCAAAAGGAATGGTGTGGGCACGACGAGGTGCGCGGGAAAACTTCCGTGAATCCGTAGCTACGAAGTCCACGACAGCCCAGTTGGCGCAGTGACGAGAGCAAGAACTGCCGCGCGCTGGGGCTTGTGCTCGAACGTCTCGGGCAGCGCGAATAAGCGCGCGCAAAATGGCGTCCGTCCAGCGAGGAAGCCGGGCGAGCGACGGGAGGCCATTACTGCACTTCTGCTAGACAGCGGCGCAGCGAGGAGTGCCGATAGTCGGAGACGCCTGAAGGGACCACCACACAATGTTGAAGTTGGGCGCAAGCTGGGAAAACGCTAGAAGACCTGAAAGCTGGTGACCGCCGCTGCCGGCGGCGCGATGAAAATGCAGACCGCCGCCGCCTGCCTGCAGCATGGAGCCGACGGCCCACGTGCGAGAAACGCATGCGCCGAGAGAGATGCGGAGTTTACCGTTTCCTTCGGCTATTCGAATGAAACTGCTGTTTCATCTCTCAAAACGGCGAGTGCAAAAGGAAAACCTTCTCTCCCCGCAGCTTGTGGCGCGAGGGAGAGAGAAAAGAGAGCGAGCTGTCAATTTTTATTTCTTGTTGAAAACCATTGGTCCCGAAAAGGTTATACCCAGTTACCTTCCTGGGACCAAAATGCATTAATTCTTTTTTGTTGCTGCTCAAAACTCTCGAAAGAACGTGTCTAGACCTTTAGTGGGAGCACTGCCTTTTTTCTTGTGTTTCTATGTCTTGCCTCTATGGTCTGGAAACGTTTGATAAATGCTGTACTGGGACTGGGACATTCCATCCTTTTTTGGAGTTTCTGAGGAGGTTTTGTGTTTGTTGGGTTAGGGACTATTTTTAATTGCGAAAGCACTATTCCGATGGATCTAAGACGAGCAAGATTTTTCGATGTTTGTATGCTTGCGGCATTACTGCACTTCCAACTGAATTTTATTCCGGAAACCAAAGCTTAAGTACAGCGCTACTATCGTCTCGTGGAGCATTACAATCTGGTGAAAGAAGGGAAGAGCGTTCATCTTGCTATCCACTGCCGGGACTGTAAGTGTAAACCCATTTTTCGGAAAACTAAGTTTCTTGGGCATGGAAAGGATCGGATGGAAAGAGCGATTATTGAGGCGTATCACATTAGAAAATCAGGTGGCCAGTGTGGTAGCACCTCTTCCTTGTCTCTTCTTAATAATGAACAGGCGTTTTTGGACCATTGCGGCTGATTGCCACGAGATGATAGTAGCGCTGTACATAAGCTTTGGTTTCCGCAATAAAATTGAGTTGGAAGTGCGGCATATGTCCTGTCGTACCTGTGTCTATTTTGTCCCCGTTTTTTCGTGCTGCTACGTTTTCAAGATGAAAAGACTACCGGGGACTCTTTAGCCTTCTTACGTTCTGTACATGTGAAAGTTCCGAGGGTTAATGCCCATATGCGCACAAATGGTCATCCTCTACTTATCGTTCATATATGGCGGCGAGTCCTCATATACCACTACCAGCGCACTGGAGCAGAGGTTAAGCGATGCGCCACTGCACTGGAGGTGGCCATTCTTGTCACAGCCACCCCCAGGGACTGCACAACCCATGCTCTTCCCGAGCAACTTTTCGCGCAGCTGGCACGACGCTCCTCCGAACTTACCCTGGATTCCTCCTATTGGCTGCAGCTTGCGCAGCGCTCCTACGAAATTACCCGAGCTCTCCCGACTTACTACCGAGCAACCGAGTTACCGGAGTGAACAGGAAGTGTGAAAACTTCCTGTGGACACTTTCTGTGGGCGCCACGCAGGAGCCAAGTTATGATTTAGCATTAATTAATCAATAAAAATGAAGAATTAAATTCACGGGGCACTTTGGCTCTCTAAAGTGCTACAAGGCGAAAGCGTTTCCTGGCGCACTGTTTGTTTTTATTTGCTTTTTACTTTTTCATATTTTTATTTTTTTTATTTTTGCTCCTTTTCTTATATTTATTTTTTATTTTTATTTTGATATATTATTTTTCTTTTGTTTTTATATTGTTTATTTTATTATTTTTATTTTTTATTTTCCCTTTTCTTGACTTTATTCCTTTTATTTTGTTTATGAGACCCGTGCATTCACTAGATGCGCCTTTATTCATGCTCGCACCTTGAGCCTTCGTGGCGGAGTGGTAGCGTCTCCACTTCAAATGCCAAAGGCCCTGGTTCGAGTCCCACCCTCGGCGCAGTTTCTTTGTAAGCAGTGACGCCGAAAGGCGGACAAATCTACCGACACGGTTGCCGACGCGTCTGCTAACGACAGTATGAGGCATTAAAGGCTTTTGCCTTAAAATTGATATCCGCGACTGGGATTGAAGTCCGTGATGGCCCGAACAGATCAGGTTCACTGGCCACTGCACGAGAGCTTGATTTTTGCTCTATTTGTATCGGCTTGTAAATGGGAGAGGGGACGCAGGACAAATTTGTACAGGCGAGTTAAATACGGTGGGCTGGGACTGGGGCACCTGTTTTCAAGGCAGTTAATAAAAAGTTTATTGTTTTTTCGGGACGTCAATGATCCTTCCATTCGCACGGTCTGCCATGTGAGACCTGTCCGCGTGGTACATTATTTTGCTGTTTCTACCAGAAATGACTCAGGGAGGATTTGTGGTTACTGCAGAGAAAATGTAGCAAGTGTTCGTTTTCTAGCATCGTGTTTCGCTAACATTTATTTGTGTGAAGTAAACAAGAAAAAAACGCTACTGTGCCTTGTGCGATGTCCTTTTTCCGGAGCCCTTTTTCAGAGCCTTGTACAGCGGAGGCCCAAGCAGTGACGTTTTAGAAACAATCAAGAAAATGAAAATGCCGAGAGGAGCAAACACCCTTTTTTTTCCAAGATACATACGGCAATGTTGGCGGTTAAGAAATTTTTAGAGAGAATAAATATTTTCTACAGTGGGGATCAAATACTTTAGTTTGTAATAAGCCATAAAAAATAGACCATGCTTTCTTCCATTCTTGGGAAGCAGTATACATTTAGGACGTGTACAAACAATTACGAAAGAATTGCCACCAAATTAACAGGGCATTTGCTACTTATTTGTAGACAATGCAGGCGCGGTACTATTTCAGTTAATTATGCTGACGGGCCGGCACTGCATATGACGCTCCACAGTGGCAAGTTGCCACTTAGATCCGGAGCCATACCTGCTCGAATTAACTTTCATGAAAGTATGCATTTGTTTGTCTCAATAAAAAAACAGGCGGCGGAAATTCTCGAGTAGCTCTCAAGAGTAGAGCTCTGCTTACACATGCGCGTATTTCAGTTTGAAGAAACTAGCTTGTGGCTGACTGATCATATTGTCGTCAGATGCGCCTTATTCAGATATGCCCTGTGTTCAGCGTGCTCTTTTCGTTTTTTTTCCCTGTTGCTATGTATTGTTTGTTGTTTTTGTGAAATGTGTTATGGCGAAGCTCGGTAAAAAAGAAAGAAAAAACTAAGATACCACCGCAGCCGACTACGCCTCGTGTTAGCCTGCAACACACTATCGCACTGTGCCTTGCGCTTCGTCTTCTTGAACAATTTATACTAAAATGAAACTAATATTCGCGCTTTGAGGTATCTGGCGGTACCTACAGAAAGAGGTGTGCTGTATGCGTTGGCATGGAAAATATTGTCGAAGCACGGCAATGAACAATACACGTTCGCGTTGACAACATTGCTGCAGGAGCACCGCACTGGAGCGTAGGCCGCAGGCGTACGTTCGGTAAATTGGCATTGACAGTTTAAAAGTTGAAGACGCTCATTACTGGTCCTTCTGGTTAAGTGGACACCTCAATCGCGCTTTGAGGCACGTTGCGGTGGTCTCCACATGCAATAAACTATTCTTTCACGCAATATTTCGTGCTTAGCAATGTTAAGTTGGCAGCCATTTTAACGCAAGAGCGTTAAGGAGACTGATGGCGTCTAAGAAACTTTTTCGTCGTCGCCGTCTTTGACCAGGTGCGAAAAATAAATGAAAAATCCCCAGAAAGCAACCTAGAAGGTAGGTTGGCCGCGAAGGTCACGTGACTTTGCGGGGTCATCACAATCTGCCCCCTGGATTGTCAGCAAGCTGGCCACCATGGCAGGTAGAAATTGAACTGGTATTTTTTATTGCGACAGTATGCCTGCCGGCATAAAGGTTTATTTACAAATATAGATACACAATGGACTCTCCAAGGAAGTCCAAGAACGTCCGGTGGTGCGGCCCAAAAATCTAATCTCTTATATCCGGTGGATGGCCTGGGGGTGGTCCGCACCAGAGCAGGTATTTCTGCCGCTTAGCGCTCAAAGAGGGGCAGTGCAAAGCAAGTGTTTAGTGTCCGCCTCGCAGACAGGAGTGGTACAGAAGCAGCAGGAGTCACCGAAAGGGGCATGATACTGTGCCAGCTACGACCAGATTACCGCTGGGGTGAGGACGACACGGAGGCATAACCTTCGGACAGGACGTATTCCCAGCGCACAAGGCCGCCAAAGACAGTCAAAAAATATCGTCCGGTGTCGGATATCACAGCACCTTAATGAACCACCGATAGCCTAAATTAGACAGGAACACTCCAATGCGTCGTTCCTCATAGCGCATGCGTCGCTTTCGGACGTTCATAATTCATAATTTATTTACGAGCACTGACCATTCGAAAGTTCTCGGAACAGCTGCTCTGGCTCTCTGTCAGCTGCCATTAAACTTTTTTTGTGGTACGGAAAAGAAGGCAACTCTCTTGCGCGCGGTTTACATCGCCTGGTAGCGGCAGATTCGTACATTGAAATTATTTTCACAAATCAGAAGAAAATTTAGCATGCCCACCTGGACAAGACTAGTTTATGTGTCGCAAAAATGTCGTAAGCACAAAGTGCGCCATAAGTTGAGCTTTTACTTGCTATCACGCCTACATGCTGACATTTAGCTTTTCTGAGTAATCAATCCTCCTCGTTCAGCCATCACCACGAGTGTATTCCTTGCGGCCTCAAGATAAATTTACCGTGTTGCCTCACGCAGGGAGGAGGGGGTGGGGTGAAAATATATCGCCTTCCTTGCTATTGGCGCGCCTTCGACCGTATCCTGACAGGAAGCGAATGCTTGACCCCAAAAAAGCAATACATTCTGATTCATGTTACTCCACTACCTATTTGCTCGAGCTGACAAAAGGAGCGTTGGCATATATATGAGCAATATGAAAAGAGGATCATGCTCTCTTGGCAGATATGAACGTAAGAAGCAGACGCTGTTATCAGAAAAGACCTGAGCTCTGTACGTTTCCTTCCGATCTCTCTTGTACCCGGCATCTTCCCCGAAACTTGTGCGCGGAGGGCTTCCTCGTGGGATCAATACCTTCCAACGTTTGCACCATTTGCGCGTCAACGCAGTTGACAGATGGGTCAGCAGGCAAGGCACAAGGAATTTACAAAACAGATAATACGTGAACACAAAACAAGGAGGAATGGTTTGCGTGTGTACGCTCTCGCTGCATGAAACGCTTCTGAAGGGTGAGAAGGGATGGCAGGAGAGGGAAGCCAGGCTTCCGGATCAGTGGAAAATAAGAAAATAAATCTCTGAATCAGCCTCGTATTCCGTGGCGGAAACGGTTGAAATCTAGAGCTCTGACTCGCTACCAGTCGCACTTTGCAACGAGAAGCGTAATGACGCATACGCTTTTAAGGCATAGTTGAGAGAAAACTGACGCCAACCAATATTTTTACTTTGCCCAACGTTGTGCTTCTATACGTGAGGGAAACCAGCGACGCACTTCATGCATTCTGGGAAAACATGAAATCTACGTGGCTCACAAACCTGTTTAGACAATAAGCTGCTTCTTACCACGACCGAAAGACCCCATCGCGAGAGAAATACAACCGGGTGTCGTCTACAAAATTTCAAGTTCCAAGTGAAGTGCCTGGCTTCGTAACCACCGCCAAAGAATAAGGCCACACAAAAATGGCATCCGGCTAACGAATTCACAATCCAACTGCCTCGCCGCACACTGCGAGCGTGCCGACCAACGAATAGCCTTCGAGGAGGTGAACCTGTTCAAGAGGCGACCTGTGGAGTCATGGCACGCAACAAACTGACGCACGTCGACGCCTCGAACGGCTGCTCTAATAGCGACCTCTCCCAGGATAAAAATTGTAATGCCGCATTTGGCGACCGATCTATATTTCAAGCTTATAATGAAACTTTAAAAACCACAAAAAAATGCTGAAAGAAGAGAAGGATATGAAAACTTTTCTTCTGCCATTAAAATTCGTTCCTTGCTTATCAATCGTGAACGAACATCAGCACACTCTAGGCAGACTCTAGGCAGGGTTTAATGTTTACTCCTCTTATCCAACTAATCACCCATTATGCCGCCGCGCTTTCTGAATTTTCTTTCCCCCAACACATTCCTCAGAACACAACAATGACAGTTGCGGGGTATTCATATCAGTGTTTATTTATAATCATGAAGCCAATTTAGTTTTCAGTGCGAAAGGACTTCTAGCTGCGCTGCCCGCATTTCATCGGGTGGAGACAAGTAGATGCGTCTGCCTTGAACAAAGTGAGCTATTGCGACGAAAGGAAGCGCAAATCCTATTTTAAGGAGATTAAGAGCCTTAAAAATTCTTACGCAAAGAAATTAATCGTAGCGGTGTGCGCAGCCTTGGTAGTACAAAGAGCTAGAGGGCTTCTTATGCGCCAGTGCGCATTATACAGTCTTTCGAAAAAAGATTAATTATACGCTGTTTAATAAGTAATTTCCAAGTCGTCTTGATTGAACATCTCGTTTATTTGAACTGGTGCTTTGGTTTTGTTAGCCCCAGGGCCATTAACGAGGCATCACTTAATGAGAACTCGGTATTACTGAAAAAAGTTTCTACTTCCCTTCGCGTTGGAATTAATCAAGACTGAACAACATTAAAAAAACCCAGGAAGCGCAGTTACAACCCTTCGGATAGCCCACTAAATTTACCTTCACAAACTGGAAATGTGTGTTTCGATAAATGTTTTGGCAAAAGGAAAACTAAGAACGTTTTATCGACTAAGCAGGCAGCTTGCTTAGTGTAGGCGCAAGACATGCAACGCAGATACAACAAGCCTTCTCAGGTTTCTTCAAACGAAGTCCATGTAGTGAATTCTTCATGTAGTCTGGCGTGCACCAAATACCATATTTTGCAACACTTATTAAATTTATTTTGTTCAAATAGCTGCCCGTTCTTGGCTAAGCAAACTGCATACTGCAATAACCATGAACATCACTCGCGCTCGATAAATCTTCGCCAGGAGAATGAATAACCTACTCTCAAATCTCGATTTGTTTCCCGACACACAAATTATCCTTACTAGAGTAACATTTCTTCAGTGCTTTCCTACGTACTTCATACTTTGGCTTTCGTAGCTATTTCAGAAATGCCCCATTCGTGGTCGAGGCAGCGCGTGAAGAGCACACGAAAAACGAACACACACACAGCCGAAGCGCTGTACAACTGCCTTTTTTATTCAAGAGACGAGTTACCTATATGGTTTCCTTTCCAGCAGAGAGAGAGAGAGAGAGAAACGTTTAATGCATAAAGTGGTTGGGTGAGACCCCAATAGAGAAATAAATTTAAAAAAAAAACGATGGCCGGTTTAGCGCGCGTAGGCCGAATTCGAATTAGGCGTGCTAGTGCTTAGGCTCTCACTTCGGTTCCTGTTTCGGTATGGGTTTAAGGTCCAGTTTTCAAGGTCAAGTACGCTTCAGAATACTATCGGCGGCATCGATCTATGCTAGTGCAATGAAACTGGAGGGCCTCACAGGACGAAAGTTAACAGTCACAGGAAACAAGGAGCTTAGGGGCTGTTTTATGCGAAGCATATTGCTAGAGCTACCACTCACGCCGTCGCCGTGGGACCCCCCCGTGACACCGTGACGTCACACCACGTGACATCGCATGAGAGAGCCGGCCTCCACATCGCGCCGTCGCCGCGGGACCCCTAGCCGCCACACCACGTGACACCGTGACGTCACACCACGTGACATCGGATGAGAGAGCCGGCCTCCACCTCGCGCCGTGGAACTGTGTTCAACCAGTGCGGACAGTGGTGTATCGACTCTGGTGCAAGAGTTAAACTGCGCTTCAATCAGTGTGGACGGTAGTGAGTGTAGTAGTATGTCGACTCGTTTGGAGGTCGGAATGCCTATAGACGACAAAGGCGCGCCATGGAATCCTCCGAAGAACGAGAGCACCGGCTGGAAGAGCGTTGTTTCTAATACAACCACTTGAATGTCCTTGTGTCTCATACTATAAAGAGAAGTTTATTGACTTCCAAACGATCAGGACAAAAATCTCTGCCTCTCCCGTAACCGAGAGTACAGTAAGCATGAAATGTTTACGGGCCTAATGTCATCTCGGAGGACACCCGAACCGCACCGTACAGGAAGGGAGGAACGCCACCACCCGTTCAGCGCGATGCCTTGCCATTTGAACCCAAGGTTTCTTGAGGAAAGGAAATGGCGCAGTAATTCTCTGCCATCTCGGTGGACACCCGAACCGCACCGTAAAGGAAGGGAGGAACGCCACCACCCGTTCGGCGCGATGCCTTGCCCTTTGAACGCAGGCTTCCGTGGCAATCCAGGCGCTCACCCAACGCGCGTCTCGGGGTTAGTCGGCGTTCCGCTGTAGCCATGCCGTTGTCTTCCCCCACAACGAAGGCTTCTAGCGATTGTATTAAAATGACCAAGTATTCAACCAAGGAAAGCCATGTATTACCAAGCCTAGCCACTAATATGCTTCGCATTCCCCAGGCTTAGCCAAGCTGAGCCTCAGCAATTTTTTTATTGCGAAAGCACTATTCCAATGGAAAACCGACTAGCAAGATTTTGCGGTGCTTGTATGCTTGCGACATTCGTGGGTTTTTGCCAACCGAAGAGTACCGGGTAGTCTTAAGTCTTCTTCTTACGTGCTGTCAATGCGAAAGCTCCGTCGGTTAATGCCCATATGGGCACAGTTGGTCATCCTCTACTTAACGTTCATAGATGACGGCGAGTCCTCGTATACCACTACCAGCGCAGTGGCGCAGCGGTTAAGCGATGCACCACTGCACTGGCAGGTGGCTGTTTCTATCCCGGACACCGGTTGGGACTTGTGCGACCCATGTTGCTCTTCCCGAGCAACCTCTTGGGCAGGTGGCGCGACGCTCCTCCGAACATAACCGAGCTTCCTCCTATTGGCTGCAGCTTGCGCAGCGCTCCTACGAAATTACCCGTGCTCTCCCAAGTGACTACCGAGTAACCGATTTACCGGAGCGGACAGGAAATGTGAACACTTCCTGTGGACACTTTCTGTGGGCGCCACGCAGGAGCCAAGTTATGATTTAGCATTAATGAATCAATAAAAATAAAGAAATTGATATCCGCAGTAGGATTCAAGCCCGCGATGGCCCGAACAGATCAGGTTCACTGGCCACTGCACGTGAGCTTGATTTTTGCTCTATTTGTATCGGCTTGTAAACGGGAGAGGCGACGCAGGACAAATTTGTTCAGGCGAGTAAAAGACGATGGGCTAGGACTAGGGCACCTGTTTTTAAGGTAGTTAATAAAAAGGTTATTTTTTTTTCGGGACGTCAATGATCCTTCCATTCGCACGGTCTGCCATGAGAGACCTGTCCGCGTGGTACATTATTTTGCTGTTTCTACCAAAAATGACTCAGGGAGGATTTGTGGTTACTGCAGAGAAAATGTAGCAAGTGTTCGTTTTATAGCACCGTGTTTCGCTAACGTATATTTGTGTGACGTAAACAAGAAAAAACGGTACTGTGCCTTGTGCGATGTCCTTTTTTCGGAGCCCATGTTCAGAGCCTTGTAAAGCGGAGGACCAAGGAGAGACGTTTTAAAAACAATCAAGAAAATGAAAATGCCGCGAGGAGCAAACACCCTTTTTTTTTCCAAGATACATGCGGCAATGTTGGCGGTTAAGAAGTTCTTAGAGAGAATAAATTTCTTATACTGTGAGGATCAAATACATTAGTTTGTAATAAGCCAGAAACAATAGACCATGCTTTCTTGCATTCTTGGGAAGCAGTATACATTTAGGACGTACAATAAACAATTACGAAAGAATTGACACTAAATTGGCAGGGCATTTGCTACTGATTTGTAGACAATGCAGGCGCGGTACTATTTCAGTTAATTATGCTGATGGGCCCGCACTGCAGTGTCAGGTTGCCACTTAGATCCGAAGGTATACCTCCTCGAATTAACTTTCATGAAAGTATGCATTTGTTTGTCTCAATCAAAAAATAGGCGGCGGAAATTCTCGAGTGGCTCTGAAGAGTAGAGATCTTCTTACACCTGCGGGTATTTTAATATGAGGAAACTAACCTGTGGCTTACTGATCACATTGTCGCCAGATGCGCCTTATTTATATATGCCCTGTGTTCTGCGTGCTCTTTTCGTTTTTTTCCCCTGTTGCTATGCATTGCTTGTTGTTTTTGTGAAATGTGTTATGGCGAAGCTAGGTAATAAATAAAGAAAAAAACTAAGATATCAGCGCAGCCGACTACGCCTCGTGTTAAACTGCAACACACTATCGCGCTGTGCATTGCACTTCGTCTTCTTCGACAATTTATACTAAACTCAAACTAATATTAGCCCTTTGAGGTATCTGGCCGTACTTACAGAAAGAGACTGGCAGCGGCGACAGCGACCAAACAACCTCGGCTCCAACGCGTCTTTCCATCAACTTGCAGAGCATATCAAGCGCTGGCCACATCATCAGGATAACAGCTGATCTCCGGACCAACGACTGACCGGTTCAATTTGGATGTCACGACCTGCGTCACCGACAAGCCAAAGCGGTCCGCTAGGTGCGGTCTCTACTTAAGCGAGCCACGAGCAAGCCAGCGTTTTCACTGGCAGCGGTGACAGCGACCAAACAACCTCGGCTGAAACGCGTCTTTCCATCAACTTGCAGGTTAGCAACTTGTTTTCGGCATAGTTACCAGCTGTTGCTGCTGTTTTTTGCTGTTGCTGCTGCCAGAGACTGACGTTGCATTTGTGCTATCAAACTGCGTTTTTGTTGCTTTCTTGCTATGGCACCTGATGTGATTAAGCTCATAAAAGATGTTCGAAAAGATATACAAGATATTCGAGCAGCTCTCGAGAGAGGATTCAGAAAAGAGTACAGGGAGGTGAAAGCTAGCCTTGAATTCTTTAGCAAAACCTTTGAGGACATGACCGATAAGATGAAAGTGATCGAAAATGACAATGCAGAACTCAGGGCAGAGAACGCTTCACTGTCTCCTGAGTGAGCAGTCCTAGGGAAGTAGATGATTGAGCATGAAAAGGAAATAACAAATCTTGAACAATACTCAAGGAACAGGAAACTGGAAATTAAAGGCAACCGAAAATGAGGATTTGCCTACCGTCTTGGAAACCATAGGTACTCTGATAGGAAAACCGATGAACAGCTGTGATGTGGAGTGCCTAGGAAAAATTCCACTGAGACGAACATCATTGTTCAGTTCTCCAACAGCTCAAAACGGGACGCTGTCTTTGAAAAAGCACGGAAAAAACGCGTTCGCACAACTGATCTTGGCTTCGAAGAATTGTCTACCGTGTTTATCAATGACCACTTGTGCCCGGAGCTAAAAAAGCTTTTGGGGATGACTGTCGCAAAAAAGAAAGAAATGAAGTGGAAATATGCGTGGCGGCAAAATTTTTGCAAGAAAGACTGACAGTTCAGGCGTACTGCACGTCACGTGTTTAAGTGACCTCGATAAGATAAACTGTTTTCTGGTATCAGATGATGCCATGTGCTTCCTCGGAAATGAACAACGCCTATAGAACTCCAGCCGAAGTAGGCGCTTTGCACAAGAATAATCATGTCAGTCATTCTTTCATACATATCAACGCGCAGTCGGCACGCAACAAGGCAGATCAGATTCTTGCACTTATTTCCACCTTTGGTTTTGAACCCGATGTGATTATGATCACCGAAACGGGGTACCGGGATGAGTATGATGTTCTTAGGCCTCCTGGCTACACAACGTACTTTCTCAATAGACCCTGCCGGAGGGGAGGTGGCATTATGGTGATGGCAAGAAAAGAGATAACCTGTCATATTGTATCGAATTACAGCTCCGTTAGTTCCGATTATGAAATACTCACTATCCGTTCTAATAAAACTGTATTCTGCACATTGTACAGACCCCCTGCAGGCAGCACAACAAATTTCATTAGCTTTATCGATGGATACTTGGGATGAATAAACGACAATGGTTATGAACTAATACTAGCAGGAGATTTGAAGATTGATTTGAGCAGAACTTCTGTGCCACAGGTTGAGCTTCGCAGATTTCTAGACGCAAATGTATTTTCCAACGTTATACATAACCCAACGCGCATTCAGGACCTTTCCTCGACGTTAATTGATGTCTTCATAACAAACATTCATGACTCAAAGCTTATATCGGCTGTTGTAGGCGCACATATAAGTGATCATTTACCGATATTCTTGATGACCACTCACTCGACTCACACAATAGAAGTACAAGAAAATATTCTTGTAAGAGTAAGTGACATAAATGATTTCACTCTAGATACTTTTCGTTGCAATATAGGAAAGGCCGACTGGTCAGAAATTTTGAGCATAAAGGACCCTGAAGCTGCTTACAACTGCTTTCGCACAAAATTTGTCAGTATTTATGATGAACATTTTTTGTATAAATCATTCAAGCCGTCACGCAGAGCAAAAAAACACGTGGATCACAAGGAACTGCATAAAAGAAATGCGCAGGAAAAGTAAATTGTACCAGGTGTTTTTAAAGAATAAAAACGATAACACGCTCAAAGAGTTCAAAGCGCAAAGAAACAAAGTAAACAGCCTATTGCGCTACTAAAAAAGAAGGTATTTCCACGACTTGTTCAATAGTGAAGTAATGAAAAAACCTGACCTCGTTTGGCCGCACCTTGAACGCGTTCTCAGTCGTAGCCCTGAATGTGCAAGTAATATACACTCGATTACTTTAGAAGGCGAAGTAATGTCAAACGCACGTTTGGGAAATTCATTAAATGAATATTTTATATCGCTATCAAGCAGTACTCATGATTCAAGCTGCGGGCAATATTTAGGTGCAGGGACGAGCGACAGTGCGTTTTTAGCGTCAACTGATACAAATGAAGCTTTCAGCACTTTCATGTCAGTCAAAAATAGCAACTGCTGTGAAATTGACGGGCTGCAAATATGACCGGTCAAACATGTCTTAGACCTAATCTCTCCTATACTCCTATACATATTATTAACCTCGTTTTTCAGCATGGGATTTTTCCTAAACAGTTGCAGCTTGGAAAGGTAACAGTTTTGCACAAAGGCGGTGACAAAAACGAACTCACAAATTACAGGCCTATTTCAATTTTGCCAGTTTTTTCAAAAGGTCTCGAAAAAATAATCCATTCTCACGCAATGTCATTCGCAACAAAACATAAACTAATCACTGATGCGCAATTTGGGTTTATGAAAGGGCTGTCTACCGAGACGGCCCTTTTGACACAGAAGGAAATAATATTAGATGCTTTCGAGCGAGAAATGTGCGCATTAGGCATATTTATAGATTATTCTAAGGCCTTCGAAACCATTAACCATGATAACCTGTTATTAAAGTTGCAACATTATGGCTTCCGGGGCGTTTTTCTTCAGTTGCTAAAATCCTATCTTCAATACCACCGGCAGCAAATCGTTATCAATAATCATTTGTCTTATGTACGAGCAGTTCACGCAGGAGTACCTCAGGGAAGTATTTTGAGGCCTCTGCTGTTCTCTTTTTACATCAATGATCTGGTAAACATTGACAACGCAGCCAAATTCATCATATACGGTGATGATACCAGCATACTTTTAATAGGGTCTGATGCCGAGCTTCTTATCTCACGCGCAAATGTACTCCTAATAAACTACATTCTTGGAGTATCGTTAATTCGCTTGCCATAAACAACAGTAAAACAAAAGCTGTTTTTTTTCAAGCCGAAAAACCGTAACATAGACAAGCAGGCCATACTCCATCTCGGCACTGCAAATATTCAGATAGCGTCGCATGTTAAATGTCTTGGTGTTCTGTTCGAAAAAAAAATATGTCCTGGAATGCTCACATAGATACAGTTGCAACTAAAATTTCTCGCATTACAGGGATCCTGTGCAAATTGCGATATTTTGCTCCTGTTTGCATTAAACGCCTTATTTTCAGTGCCCTTTTTACTTCACATATTAACTACTATCACCTAGTGTGGGGTACAACTGCTTTGTCAAATATTACTAAACTTCACCTCCTACAAAAAAAGGCAATTCGTATAGTTGCAAACGCTGCATACGATAGCCACACTGCACCTCTCTCCAGGGAACTAAACATTATCGCACTTCCTGACATTTATAAAACAATGCTCCTTAAGCGTTATTCTAACGGAATTAAACAGAATAAAAACATTTTAGGCGGCATAGCTAACCTCACACTTAAATGAAAAACACGGAATACCCGCAGTACTGAACTGTGGGAAATACCTCGAGCACGAACTAACTATGGTTACCAGATGCTACGTAATATGCTCCCGTCGCTTCTAAACAAAAGAGCTGTTTCATAGCCACAATAATGTTTTTTTTTTTTGTAAATATGTCATAGCCACAATAATTGCACTTTCTACCTTTTTCTGTGTTGCACCGTACACTGTATACTTCATTAAAAATTCTCCTAATCTTGTAATTGTCTTTGCTTGTGTCTTGATTTTGTACCACATCCTCCCATGTCTGATGCGTTGTGTTTGTATTCTAGTTTTGTTGCCAATGCCATGTTTTTAGGGGCCGTGAACCCCGTCAAGCCCAGTTAGAGGCTTTTTTTTCGCGGTCCTCAGCATCTGTAATGTTGATGTTGGAATAAAATGATGATGAGGTATGCTGTATGCGTTCGCATGGAAAATATTATCGCAGCAGGGCAATGTGCAATACGCGTTCGCGTTGACAACATTGCTGCAGGGGCACGGCACTGCAGCATAGGCCGTCGGCGTACATTGGGTAAATAGGCGTTCACAGTTTAAAAGTTGAAGGCGCGCATTACTGGCCCTCCTGGTTCAGTGGACAACTTAATCGCGCATTGAGGTACGTGGCGGTGGTCTCCACATGAAATAAACTATTCTTCCACACAATATTTCCTGCTTAGCAATGTTAAGTTGGCAGCCATTTTAACGCAAGAGCGTTAAGGAGATTGTGTCTTAGAAACTTTTGCGTCGTCGCCGTCGCTGACCACGAGCGAAAAATTAATTAAACAGTACACCTGTTGCGCTCCTAGCGGAGAGCGCAGGAATTAGGCGCCGGTGAAGGCACCGCCGCTTCCTCTGACGGCGCGAGATGGCCGCCCAGCTCTTCGGCGTTACGTCACGCATGACGTCAAACGAGGTTCATCTAAAGGTCATTCATGGCACCGGCGCGTCACGGGAAAGGCTTGAAAGTGCAAGCAGTATTGCTTTCGCAATAAAATCCCCAGAAAGCAACCTAGGAGGTAGGTGTGTCACGAAGGTCACGTGACTTTGCGGGGTCATCACAACCTGCCCGCTGGATTGTGAGCAAGCTGTCCACCATGGCAGGTAGCAGTTAAATTTATACTTTTTTTTAGTGGGACAGTTTGCCTGCTGGCATAAAGGTTTACTTAGAAATATAGATACACACTAGGCTCTCGAAAGAAGTCCAGGAAGGTCCGGTGGTTCAGCCCAAAAATCTAATCTTTTATATCCGGTGGATGGCCTGTGGGTGGTCTGCACCGGAACTGGTATTTCTGCCGCTTAGCGCTCAAAATGGGGCAGTGCAAAGCAAGTGTTTAGTGTCCGCCTCGCAGACAGAAGTGGTACAGAAGCAGCAGGAGTCACCGAAAGGGGCATGATACTGTTCCGGCTACGACCAGATTACTGCTGGGGGGAGGACGGCGCTCAAAGCCGCCAAAGACCGTCAAAAAAGACCGTCTGGTGTCGGATGTCACAACACCTTAAAGAACCCCCGATGGTCTAAATTAGTCAGCAGCCCTCCACTGCGTCGTCCCCCATAGCGCATGCGTCGCTTTCGCACGTTAAGCTAAACAATTCAGAATTTATTTACGAGCACTGACCATTCGAAAGTTCTCGAAACAGCTGCTCTGGCTCTCTGTCAGCTGCCATTAAATTTTTTTTGTGGTACGGAAAAGAAGGCAGCTCTCTTGCGCCCGGTTTACATCGCTTGGTAGCGGCAGATTCGTGCATTGAAATTATTTTCACAAATCAGAAGAAAATTTAGCATGGCCACCTGGACAAGACTAGTTTATGTGTCGCAAAAATGTCATCAGCCCGAAATGCGCAATGAGTTGAGTTTTTATTTGCTATCACGCCTACATGCTGACATTTAGCTTTTCTGAGTAATCAATCATCCCCGTTCAGCCATCACCACGAGTGTATTCCTTGCGGCCTGAAGCTAAATTTACCCTGTTGCCTCACGCAGGGAGGAAGGGGGGGGGGGGGGGGAATATATCGTCTTCCTTGGTATTGGCGCGCCTTCGACCGCATCCTGACAGGAAGCGAATGTTTGACCCCAAAAAAGCAACGCATTCTGATTCATGTTACTCCACTACCTATTTGCTCGAGTTCACAAAAGGAGTGTAGGCATATATATGAGCGATGTGAAAAGAGGATCATGCTCTGCTGGGAGATACGAATGTAAGCAGCAGACGCTGTTATCAGAAAAGACCTGCGCTGTGTTCGTTTCCTTCCGATCTCTCTTGTGCCCGGGATCTTCCCCGAAACTTGTGCGCGGAGGGCTGCCTCGTGGGACCAATACCTTTCAACGTTTCTACCATTTGCGCGTCAACGCAGTTGACAGATGGGGTCACCGGGCAAGGCACAAGGAATTCACAAAACAGAGAATACGTCAACACAAAACAAGGAGGAATGGTTTGCGTGTGTACGCTCCAGCTCCATGAAAAGCTTCTGAAGGGTGAGAAGGGATGGCAGGAGAGGGAAGCCAGGCTTCCGGATCCGTGGAAAATAAGAAAATAAATCTCTGAATTAGCCGCGTATTACGCGGAGGAAAAGGCTGAAATCTAGAGCTCTGACTCGCTACCAGTCGCGCTTTGCAACGAGAAGCGTAACGACGCATATATTTTTAAGGCATAGTTGAGCGAAAACTGACGCCAACCAATATTTTTACTTTGCCCAACGTTGTGCTTCTGTACGTGAGGGAAGCCAGGCACTTCATGCACTTCATGCATTCTGGGACTTCGTATATACACATCACCTAAGTTGTGTTTTGACCAGTTTTGTACGTTTTTTTTAGAGTGCTCTGTTTTTTGGAACAGAAAAAAACCTGCAGCTTTTTGTTGGCGGAGATTCCAATATTCGTTTCCTTGAATGCTGTGCATTGTGTTAGGTTTTAGGGCACATAAGCGGCTAACGATTTCATGAGCCAAATACAAGGTTACAAAAGTCCCTCTATATTATGAAATGAACTCTAAAATATGAAATATATTGCTTCTCTAAGACACCTGCATTCGTTACATACTATAAAACACTTGACAAATCAACAAATCCATTTTCACTTCAAAAAATTGGTGATGACGTAAGGAAACGACACAGTAAATGTCTCACAACACGGTGGATATCCGAACCGCTCCGTAAGGGAATGGAGTAAGGTGCAGTGAAAGAAGAAAGAGAGAAAGAGAATCCGTAATAGAGGAATCCAGAAAAATTTTCACCACCTGGGGATGTTTAACGTGCACTGACATCGCACAGCACACGGGGGCCTTTGCGTTTCGCCTCCATCGAAATGCGGGCGGCGCAGCCGGGTTCAAACCCGAGAACCCGAGCTGAGCCAAAACCGCGGTCTTTATTCCGAGAGTATTGCAGAATTCTTTCAAATAATTTTTCTCTAGTTTTTCTAGTTTTGTGTACCTGTATAGAATGCAGCTTATGTGAGCTCGTCTCCACATTTTTCACAGAAAGGTTTGCCTTTGTTTTCTACGTAAGAAGCTATGCGTATGTGTGTGTCCAATGAGCAAAGGACATAAAATTATTTTAGTAAAACGCTCCAGATTGTGCATGAATTCCATTTGGCCAGCATGAGCTTTACGGAGTAAAGTTTCTTGTTCACTGCACTGTATATATCACCCCTTTTGCCATTTGCTACGTATATTTCCGCACAGCACATGCGTCAGCACTATCTTTGCCATATATTCCATGCACTCTGGTTTCCATGCTTTTGATGATGTTTCCAACCAGTAATTACGCTGCATTTCTTGATTCTAGCAATGTGATTATGCTCAGGGGATCAGTAATAATTACGCTTTTCTCAATATTTACGTTTACTATTTTTGCCACCGCTGCACAACCAGCATATCATTCAGCATTAAAATTCATGGAGAATTCGGCAATCATGTTATTTTTTTTTCATTTCCCCTGTAATATTGCATTATCGGCGTGCATTGCTATTTTTGAGCAATATCCGTAAACATTCATCTAAATCGCAATTTTTCTTTCAGAGTCAGGTATTCATGTAGTATATGTTTGTGTGGTCTTTGCACTTTACAAAATGTGCTAATCTGGAGCCTCACACAGCTGGAAGGCTGTATCGTACTGTCCTGTAAACGTAGCAGCAAACGCCTGATCGTTGTGCTATTACAACAATGTTTTGGAAGCGCAAAATGTAACTTCGGGGTGCAAGAGCTGTTTCGGCCCAAGTGGGCCACGACACTCATTATCCTTAACCATCTTTGCAGGATACGCAATCCAGATACGTCATGGAGCATTCCTTTCCATATGCCTTTTCCCTGTATATCCTGTGTACTTCCCTCCTTTCTCCCTTCCCCACCTCTCCGCTGCTTTATTTTTCGTCACACAGTACGCAGTAGCCTAAGTGTTGCACGTATAGCCAGCCTCTGTTCATTTCCATCCTCCTTATTCTTCCTTTCTAGACCTTTGCATGAGTAGCATTCTTCGCTTTTACTTTCCAGCTGCCTCTTCCTTCGCATCGAGCTTAAGTGCGAAGTTTTGGCCTTCAGCAATGATCTTAGGTGGACATATTTCTATCTGCGCAAGGGTGAAGAGTGGACGCGAGCAGGCATAGGTGTCAGGCCGGTGGCCGGTCTCCACTCGGAGGTTACCTTTTTACGGTAGATGTTACTTTCTGCGTCCCTTGAGATATCCTGAAGCGATCGATACCTTTCATACAGACTAAGGGGGACACTTTCTGCAACTAGGGCAAAGGCTGTCGCGAAGTAATGCGAAGATCACATTGACGATAAAAAAAGAAAGTTTGCGCCCACTTCTCCTGCACGCGCCAAACCCCCGGCAGTAAGCTGGCACATCGGCGCCGAGTGCACTCTCGAATTTAAAATCACCAGGCAAAAGACGAAAACCTTTAGCAATCTTATCGCCGAGAGTATCTCACAGTCTGCCTATTTTGACCTGCTACGCTGCACTGTCCGGTTTATGAACTGTTACAAAAATATGAAGAAAAATATCCCTGAAAAACATCAACAGCTCGAGACTTTAGTGACGAGAAGGTTAGGATTTCGGGACGTGAAGCGGCCCGGTGCACTGGACCGCGACGGCTCATTTTGACAGGCCGCCACACTGCCTTTGTATCTCCACCGCTTTTTGGTTCTCTCCGAGAGCTCGTGATACACTATTAAATTATTTTCTGTTTTTGCTGTTTTTGAGCAAGATTGACTGCCCTGTTGCGTTTGAATCGCAGTTTGGATCACTTACGTCACGTGTTGTGGCTGAGTTCACTTCAGGGTGACGGTCTCAGAGCGGTAACGTAGCCGTCGGTCTACGCCGTCGCAGACACGAGCAGCAGCCGACAGTATGCGTAAATCTATTCACCACTCTCGTATTAAACAGTGCAGATACGACAGACTGGGATCAAAGTACTTACATTCTTGCTCTTTAGCCTTTATTTCGTATTAGGCCAAGGGCTTAAAATTTGTCTTCGGTCTGGCTGACACCTTGACGGCGAGAGCAATATATGGTAGTTTGTCCGTGCCAAGTGGCGCTGAGGTTTTGACTCGTTTTGAAAATTTTCCGTTAACCTGTTGACCTGTCAAAATTATATTGAGGTTTTCAAAATCGGAGCCGCATTCATTGGAACGGAAAAACAAAGGTGTGAAACTTTTTCTCTCCATTTCATTCGCTCCAGGAGGGGCTAAGAAGGCTGGAAATTTCTGTCAACACATGTTTTTTTCGTTTTCTCTCAGTTTATGGTAAGCGGCTGAGCAAATGAAATTCATTCATGTGTTGTCATGGAATCCAGCCCCGTAAACTTCCACAAGCTGCCGGGGCATTTGCATATTCAATGACTTGCACCAAATCCTCTCGTGGTGTAGCGCTGCAGATCATTTCTTCCAGAGCATACGCGTCTCTTAAACTTTTGCTATCGACTGTCGTGGTCATAATCATAATATTATTTACTAAGCATACTGCAGTGCAAAGCCCTCTCCTATACACCTCCCATTAACTTCCTAGTCTGATCCGCTCACCTGCACCGCCGCGGTGGTTTGTTGGTTACAGCGCTCGTCTGCTGACCCGAAAGACGCGTGTTCCATCTCGGCCGCGGAGGCCGAATTTCAATCGAAGCGAAATTCTCGAGGCCCGTGTACTGTGCGATATCATTAAATGGTAAGGAACCCCAGGTGGTCGAAATTTCTGCAGCCCTTCACTACGGCGTCCCTCATAGCCTGAGTTGTTTTCAGACGCTAAACCCTAATCAACCAACCAATCATCCGCTCAACTAACTTTCTGCAACCCTCTGCTATGCTTGTATGGTCTTGGAATCCAGTGCGTTGCCATCAACTACCATCGGTTGCTTTACTGTCGCATCACATGCTCTGCCCAAGCCCGTTTTTTATTCTTGATTCCGATTAGGATGTCATTATGACAGTCCTCGTGCCGCATTGACATGTTGAAGCGCATGTATTACTACGATTACTGAAAAAGGATAAATAACAATAAATTGGGATGATTATTTTTAAGAATCTTAATACTCTTGGCTTCACGCGAGGGAAATAAGCAAGGCAAGTCGGGCTTCTGCCAGCGGTAGAGATATTCATCAATATCATCAGGCTTGCTACGCCCACTGGCAAAGGCCTCGCCCATGTCTCTCCAATTAACCCTCTCCTTTGTCAGCTGCGGCCACGGTATGCCCACAGACTTCTTAATCTCATCCACCAACCTAACATTCTGCCAACCCCTGCCATGCTTGCCTGCTCTTGGAATCTACTCCGTTACCCTTAAAGACCTACGGTTATCTTGCCTTCGCATTACATGCCCTGCCCAAGCCCATTTCTTTATCTTGATTTCGACCAGGATGTAATCAACCCGCGTTTGCTCCCTCACCCGCTCTCACCCGCTTCCGATCTCTTAACGTTACAACTATCATTTTCCTCTCCGTAGCTCGCTGCGTTCTCCTCATTTTATGCTCAACCCTTTGATTAGCCTCCAAGTTTCTGCTCCGTAGGTGAGTACTGGTAAGATACAGCTGTTATATATTTTTCTCTTGAGAGAGATTGGTAAGTTGCCATTAATGATCTGAAAGAACCTGCCAAATGGCCTCGATCCCATTATTATTTTTCTAGTTACTTCACTCTCGTTATCCGGATCTGCGGTTACTACCTTGTCCTGTGTAGATGTTTCCCCTTGCCTCTTCCAGCCCCTCGCTACGAATTATAAACTGCCCTTCCGAGACTGTTGAGCACTACTTTGGTTTTCTCCATATTATTTTAAAACCGGCCGCTCTTCTCTGCCGGGCTAACTGACAATGTCTTAAAATCCGTCCCCTGAGTTGCTTAGCAAGGCAATGTCATCAGTGAATCGTAGTGCTAAAGAGTTGGTTATTAATGTTTATCCGCAACATTTCCACATAAAGGTCTCTGAATACCTTGTGCAAACAATTGGAGAATAGCACTGGAGAGTTGGTGCGGTTTTATTAGTTTCGTTTTGGAGCACTATGGCTGCTGTGTAGCCGCTGGATATCCTCCAGTATTTTTATATACGGCTCTCCTACACTCTGATTCAGCAATGTCTGCATGACTGCTGAGGCTTCGACTGTAATGGCGACATTAAATTTTTTTACTTTTTACCACGTACCTTAACGTGTGTACATGCATCATGCTATAAGTCTCACACGGCTTTCCAACCTGAACTGTACCGCAACTACCTTGTTCGTTGCCTTTGGACAGCCTCACGCTCTCGTGTGGCTGCGTTGTATTTGAAAACTGAACTTCTTAGGCGCTGCACATGGAAGTTTTCGCGAATGTGGCGAATTTGGCAGTCGCTGACCTGATGCCATCGTCGGAGCAGTACGACAACTTGCTTAGCGTGTACTGCACATGAAGTTGCGGACCACATGCACTTGCTGTCCTCTGCGCTACTTTTTGTCAGTATATTTTAGACGAAAAGTTTTTTTCTCTGATGTCGTACGCCTATACACTTCTCTCTTGTCAACTGTCAGAAGCTAATATCAGAAAATAATATAAGAAGCTAACAATGGCTTTTAAAAATTTTCGACATTTGAAAGAGGCACACTCCAGAGAAGTTGGCCTTTTATATTATTTTTCGTAACGAGGACTACACAGTGACCATTTCAAGAAACTGAACCATACTTTCGCAATTTGTAACAAGGAAAGCAGCAAATATTTCAGTCCTGCAGCTTGTCAAAATATTCCGTGCAAGAAAGCCCAAATACGAACAATATAAAGGCGTGTTGCGTCTTTTTTTTTCAATGAAAGAATGTATGAAGCGGCAGAGCACCCATCATGCTTGTTATCCACGCTGCAAACACCTGCTGGCCAAAAGCTCAGCCAAATATTGAGGTAGTTGGCGTCGCAAAATTCCTGCCGGTAAATGATTTCTGGCCGTCTAATTACTGTGTTTAGCCTATATACGGTCGATTCGAAGGGCTTTACACATGACTGCAGTTTAAGGCACAGGTCCTCATTACGCAAAACACTGACAGAAGCAAGTGAAATGAAACAAGGGAAAGAGCACCAGCTGCCCTAGACTTTCGCCAGTTGCTGCTGTCCTGTTTACAACTGGAGTGATCGGTTATGGTGCAGCTTACATGGCAAACCCCTTTATTAAAAAAGTACGACTATAGATACAGAAGACTACAATATGCGCGACTTCCAAATGAGTGAATGAATGCGGCCGAACAAACCAACGCCCCAGACATATTAAAAACATTCGCTGCACACCTAATTCAGAAACGAGCGCAAATTTAAGAAAGTAAACCCGAAAAAACTGGACGGGACACTTAGCCTGCGCCTTCAGGTTATGACGCGATAGATTTAAAGCGTTAATGCCCATATATGCCGAATTGGCCATTCTGGAATCGACATTCACAGATTCCTAAAAGTTCTCATACCACTCCTGGCGTTGTGGTGCAGTAGTTAAGTGCTGCGCCACTGCCTTCGATTGCAAGTGCTGCCATCGCTGAGGCTTGTGCGACCGAGGTTGCTCTTCGCGAGGAACCACTCGCGGCCAATCATTTATTTAACCGAGAATTGGCACGATGGTCAATTTGCTCATGATTCAGTTGGTTTGGTTTGGTTTATGGGGTTTAACGTCCCAAAGCGACTCAGGCTATGAGGGACGCCGTAGTGGAGGGCTCCGGAAATGTCGACCACCTGGGGTTCTTTAACGTGCACTGACATCGCACAGTACACGGGCCTCGAAAGCAGACTCATGATTCGTTGGGCAGGTGAGCCACCTAGGTCATGTGATCGTGTGGCGTCATCACAACCTGCTCATGATTCGTTGGGCAGGTTGTGATGACGCCACACGATCACATGACCTAGGTGGCTCACCCAGGTTGCTTCTCTGCGGATTTTTCATTCACAACGCCGACGACGGTGACCTCGGATTTCCTGCAGGACAGGAAGCTTCACGCTATCGCGTTAAAAAATTGTTCAGAGCAGACCAACGGAATAACTGACAAAGAAACTGCTGCTGTTTGCTAAATGTTTCACACAAGGTTCTATTTGCTAAGGCTCGCCGCGGACTGTGGAATCGCAATAAAGGCTGGGCGTGCAGTAGCCCCGTTTATCGGACTCCCCCTCCTCCCCCCCCCCCCCCCCCCCCCCTCATCAAAATTAACCTTCCTTCCTTTCGCTACAACACTCGGTTTTGCCTGGCATACCGGACAATCTGTGGTCTGCGATGGAAAGAAGCAGGCGCGTCCTTTCTGACAATATTCAAAAGCTGAAAAGGCAGCGCAACGTTGGGGACTGAGGACAGTATCTGGCGAGAGTATCAGTGAGCCTCAGTCGATAGGCGTTATTGAATGACCATTACGGCAGTGAAACAGTCATTCTCTAACCGGAGTAGATGCCTGCTGCGGATGGGTGATTCCTTGCCGGCTGGCGAAATGAGCGAGATGGGTGACGCAGAAAGTACCTGCTCTATCCCTCGGGGACAGCGTTCCGGGAAGAGGATACTTAGAGTTACTATATCATTGTCAGAGTCTTAATCGTGCTCAGATTAAATACTTTGACTTCACGAGAAAGGCCTCTCACTGATTTTAATTAACACCTGTCCTGTGCGACCGCGGCCTTCTTATTCCCTCCAAGTTTCAACTCTCATCACTTTTATTTCATCATCACCCATATCAACAACGTTTTAATAGCGCGGTTACGAAGACCTAATAGTGCTACTACTAACAAGACATTAATAAAACTGCATACGTTTTTTTTAATGTGAAAGCGTGTGTTTCCCTCTTCTATTATTAAGTCTGTACTTCTTACTGCAACGAAGCGCAACAAAGCTGCCATCATTTAGTATGGCAATGCTATAACGCGATATTTGCGAAGGCTACCTTTATGCTTAAAGCCGATCAAGATCGCTAAATTTATGCTACTATAACGAATGAACAGAAGTGTGATGATAGCCTCCTTTTGAGCCCAGCAGAAACGCGCCAGCACACGTGCTTTTATGCTCCAGTTCTCTCAAATCCAATTTAAGTATTCTTATCTGGAATGCCAGTGGAGTGGACGTAGCCCAATATGAAGTGAGTCCGGTCGATGTTCTCCTCCTCGCATTTGAAAACAACGAGATTGGAACACGCATCAAAAACGAGAAATTCAGTGACAAAGCGGCAGTAACGGATCCCTCTTTCAACAAGACCATCTCCAGAGTCAATTTCTACTATGGGTACCTGTCGTACCGGGCATCTCGGAGTGTGTTTGCGCAACGGGCAAGACACGACCGCCTGGAGCTCCTTTTCAGTGAGCACACAGCCTACTGCCATCCATTCCTTCTTATCCTATGCACAGCAATAACAAAGACAATATGTATGCGAGGCCTCTCTGGTGGTTGAGTGATATCGATGTGGGCGTTTACAGAGGTCTCTGTTTGCAAACGCGAGCACATAAGTCTAGCTAAAGGAGGATGATCCTGCGTTGGCTACCCTACATATCAAACAACGAAGAGGAATGCAAGAAAAATAAAAAGAGTAGGAAAGGAAACTGCGCTGTTTCGTAGTGTTTTCAGGAGGTCCGTTGAAAGAAAGAGATATAGCGTGCCGTTGCACGACCACTCAAGCCAGAATTCTTCAAATATTATAGTGTTCTCGCCACCTTTATGAGATAGAGCCACTCTGCACAGAAATGAATTTAGCCCCAGGCTGTCGTCACTAGTCGACAACCATTGCAAAGCTACTATCTGTGCTCTTATTTGCTCTTGCGAGCTGAATTAACCACCGTTGCTCATTGCCTGAGACTGCCGGACCTCCATGTTACAACGTTTGCAGGTGCTGACCCACCCTGATGTACAACAGAGAGGGATTCAAAATTTTTTTTCGGGCTAACTAACAATCAAAGCACCAAAGCTCCCTGTCATAGGCCGAATCCTACTGCGCGCATACACTGATGCTTACATACTCGTATGCCTGTCTTTGGCAGCCATGCGAACACGGTGTGAGATCAAAAGAGCCTTGCAATTCTGCGCAGGTTTTTGTTAAAACCGGTGTGCCGTGCTTCTTGCTACCTATAACGGACGATGTGATGGTTGCGTTCGGGTAGATTTCTATATGTTTTGGCATGTTTCCGCAACACACGTAAGTCTACTGCATCTTCAACGCCGCCCAAATCCTCCTGTCCCCCTTTTTCGTTCTCCGACCGGTCTTCAGTGTAGTGTAGAATCCGCTGTTTGCTTCAAGTAGCAAAAGTGTTGCAAGCCTTGGATTTTCCCATAATTTAAACACCTAAATGAGTTCCTTCCTGCATTTATATGCAAATGCCGAACACACTTGTTCTCGTATAAAAGCTGCGACACGCGACAAATAACGTTGCTTATTTTTTTGCCGTGTGTCTGAAGAAAACACCGTCGGCATCCTTCATGATGCCGTCTCTGTGCCTTAGTAAAAAATTCGCTGTGGCTTAGCTTGGCTAAGCCCGGTAATTGCGAAAGCAATATCCGTACCTACGCCATGGTTCAGCTGGTAGTGCAGCTGGTGGTGGTGCTTGTGGTTAGACTTGTGGAGATGCATCTGTTATACATTCCAATCCAATCCAATGCAATCCAATCCAATACAATCCAATGTAATTTAATGTAATCTAATGTAGTCTGTTCTTATCCAATCCAATCTAATCCAGTCCAGTACAATTCAATCCAGTCAGGCCGCCGTTCATGTGCACCGCCGTCACACACGGACGGCGCGAGATCGCGAAGCAATGTTAAAGTTACACTGAGGAGAAATTGAAGTTGGCTTGTATCGACAGAATACCAGCTCCTGATTACAAAAATGCCACTCATACTAACAAAGCTCTTGTAACGTAGAAAAGAGCAAGAACCAAAATACAGGTATCGCCGCCACAGGCCAAACTCGCAAGTACAAGCGTGATGACGTCATTGGACAAAACAGTGTTGCTAGAACCAATGGTTCTAGCAACACTAGAACACGAGAAGCCCCGAATCACTGAGGCGCAGACAATGCATGCACAAATCTCCTTGACGTTGCCAGATGGCGCCACGCACCCGGCAGCTACGCGCGCTCCTGCAGCATCGGGACCAATCAGCGCCTGCTCACCGGCGGTAGACGGGCTCCCTGTATTCCGCTAACGGTAACAAGGTACACGGTATGCTAAAGGTGTCTATTTGCGAGAACTTCGTTGACGACTTCGGGAACGGGATCCATCGTAACGCTGGCAAAACGCCGGTGCAAACGGAAACGAAGCGACGGTAGCGACGGCCGCATTAGCCGATAGATGCCTTCAACGTGCGGCCGGCGGTAGCTTTCTTTTCGGCTGCTGCTAGGCCGCACTGCTGGCAGCCAGAAATCACGGAGTCTCCGTTACGTCATGTTCACGTCATGTTTCACGTCACTTAGTCCTGCGCGTCGTCATAAGAGAATCCCTAGTTTGAATCGGAGCGGCGGGAAAAACTTTTTCAACTTCGAATCCAAATTTCTTAGAAATAAATGCATCTTTCGCGGCCGGCCAAGTGGCAACAAAGCCATGAAATGACGAACTATCGGATTTTGCTAAAAAAATATTAATAGAGCTCTCCTCACTGTCCCTTTAAGCTGCTGGTGGTTGGCACAGCTACTGCTTTCTAGCGACGTGAGTCGAGCCTAATCTCTTAAGCGTAACGCCACAATCGCGCTCCTAGCGGACAGCGCAGGAGTTAGGCTCCGGTGGTGGAACCGCCGCGGTAGCCGCGGCTTGCGACGGCGCGAGTCGGTCGCCCTTCTGTTCGGCGTGACGTCACAAAGCACCTGTTGCGCTCCTAACGGAGAGCGCAGGAGTTAGGCGCCGGTGGTGGCACCACCGCGGCTTGCGACGGCGCGAGTCGGTCGCCCTTCTCTTCGGCGTGATGTCACACATGATGTCACACAGAGGTCAACTAAAGGTCAATGGTGGCACCGCCGCGCCACGGCAAAGGCTGAAAGTGCAAGTAGTAAAGCTTTCGCTTTAAAAGCCTCGGCTGCGAATACATCGAGGCGATAGAAATGAGGCAACAAGAAGCGTGCGAGCTGGAATTCGTGTCTGACAAAGCGAAGATATTCCAGGAAAGCTTTCTACACGCAGGTATGGTGCACCCAGTTCGTGCCACTACTAACAACGCGACTGCCATTTCTTTTTGTGTCTCTGTTCCTTACACGGTTCCCTTTCTTGCATCACCTAAGAGCTTTTCCCTCTAATTCGTTCTCACCACCAACCTTGGGCTTCCTCGCGAGCGCTACAGAAGGTATGGCCGCAATAATTGTTTGCTTTTTCCTTTCACGACTAGTTTGCTTCCATTACCACCGCAGGCGTCTATTTTTTTTGTGGTTTACTCTACAGCGCCAGCTATCATCATCATTGGCAGCAAAGGCCTCAGTACACCCACTGTACTGCAGAAACCTCTCCTCCCATATCTCTCCAATTCACCCGGTCTTGTAAAAACTCCAGCCACTCGGTCTCGGCAAACTTCATAATCGCATCCGCGCCCCTAACTTTCTGCCGCGCCTTCTCTTCGAATCCAGTCCGTTACCCTCAATGGCCATTGGTTGTCGTGCTTTCGCATTGCCTGCCCTGCCCATTCCCATTTCTTCTTTATTTCAACTAGTATGTCGTTAACTCTCGTTGGTTCCCTGTAACAATATACTTTATTTCTGTTTCTTCAGGTTACACCGATCATTTTCCTTTCCATTTCTCAATGCGGTGTCCACAATCTTTCCGTGAGCTTCCGCGTTGTTGTCGCGTAAATGAGAACCGGTGATATATAGGTGTTATAGACTTTTTTTTCTGTTCAGGGACACTGGCAATCTGTCATTCAAGATGTAAGAGTAGCTGCTAAATACAATACAATGCCCGAACTCGTCACACTGCTTGTTCCTTGCCGATGAATTACGCAACTAATCCTTTTTCTTTCAGTAATATGCGTCGTGGGGCTAGTTGGTCCATCCTCAGAGCTCTTTTTTGCGCACTAAAAGACGATACAATAAGGAAGGTGAAGGCAGGACGGGGCGCATCCTCCTCTGAGCTGACAGAGACGATTTACGCGGAAAATTTTAAGCAAACTCCAAAAACGGTAAAGCCCAAAAATTCTGCATCGAGCACTTCAATTCGTCCCTTAATGTCTTCGCTTGTAGGAGTATGTCTCGTAGGAGCAAGGCCCCCCAATAAAATTCCTCAGCCCATCGGCCCCTGCCCATATGCTGGCACTGCTGAGTTAAAGCCGTATATGCGAACATAAAGTACGCGAAGTGAGCAAAAGCGAAGACGAGCGAGGGAAATTTACCTCAGAAGCAACTATTTCTCCTCCTCCGCTCTCCCTCTAGTGTAAAAAATATGAGGAAAAGTAGACAGCACACAAAACAATCTTTTTTTTCCTGCGGCCACGGCTTAGCTTGCTTCGCTGACGATATGGGGTATTCACTAGAATTCATTTGTTACCACCCTGACCCGACGCGCCAACCTTTCAAGCAGCACGGCTAGTACTGAGGCAGCCATCTTGTTCCAAAATTTTGGGGCATCCATGAAACAAGGCACTCGGCTATCGTAGTCCCTACAAAAGAATAAAGAAGACCCGCCACGGGACAGAGCCTTTGCTCTCTTTCCTTGAGCACATATTGTGCGTTGACGTGGCAGCAATGCTCTTTGCCGCCGTTAGAGCCCGTACTGAAGCGATGGGAAGATAAGCGGCGAGAAGGGCGTGTGCATGGCGGGCAATATATTCGAAACAACGCGCCATATTACGCTCACGCGTAGTGAGTCTACATGGTGTCAAACTCAAGAAGCAGTAGCGCGGGAATACGCAGGAAGAAGTATAAGGGCATAAATTAGCATCTGGGAACAATCTAAGAAATCGATACGAGATGTAGGTGAAAGAAAATGAGAAGAGAAAGAGGTGTAAAAAAAAAGGATTCTTGCAAAGCGCACTCAGAGAATGTAGAAAATGTAATGTATTTCTTTGTGCAAGCAAAAGCTAATATTGTCGTGTATAGCTAAGTACAGATGAAATGTTACATGGGTTCAAGAAGGAATCCCACCAATTTTATCAGCCTCGGCATAAATAACGAGTGACAACAAGCGCTGTAGCGTAGCCCTCCAACCTTTTCTTATCCATACGAGCCCACCACGATCAACTAAAAAGAAAAGTGACATTTATGAATTCCCGCACAAGAGCATGAAAATGACCTCTTAATAACAACCATAATAGAAACAATCTTCATTGCGCAAGTTGCGTACAGCCGCAATGAAGCGAGTCCCTCTAACTGAGCGTTAGGTTTGTCGGCCCAGAATGTCAGTATTTGAGATAGAGTCAAAATATGGTACAAAACATTTAAAAAATTATCATGGTGCAGTTTGAGAGATAGATATCTACAATCCACAGCTGTACAGAATATTGATTGTTAAGAAATAAACAAGGCATAAAAGACTCCACTTGAGGAGGAGAAAACAATGCTAATTCAGACAATCTGGATCGCCACTTCAGATGATTGAAAAATTTCGGGCTATAGTCATTTTACGAATAGTTCTACCTTGAAATATTTCGACAGTCGTCTGGGAAGAGATTGAAAGCAGTTGGGATATATAGCACTCAGGTTGTGCAATGCGTAGATTAGGACCGATAATGTGGGGTTTTCAAGTCCCGAAGCGACTCAGGCTATGAGGGACGCCGTTGGCGACAGCTCGAGATCTATTTAGACCACCTGGGATTCCCTAACGTGAGCTGACATAGCACAGCACATGGACGAAATATGGCCGCTGCGGCCGGGCTCGAACCAGCGGCCTTGATTTCAGTAACCGAACGCTGAAGCCACTGAGCCACCACGGCAGGTAAATTCATAACGCGCAGAGAAAGGAACGAAAGATTTGGCATTGAAGATCAGCCATTATTCAACACAGAGCTTACTATAAGCACGCCCCCTTTGCCAAAAGGAACACAGCAACGGGTTTTCGCTTCTACACCATATACTGGAGCCTTCACGGCACCCCTAAAGACTGAAAGGCGTAAGAACGTGAGGACAAGGTTTCACATGACTTTGCACCGAATTAGAGTTTAAGGGCTACCATACGGGCTTCACTACACGGCTAAGAAACAAGCCAACGTTGCGCGGTTACTTTTGGCAAAGACGGTAAATGATATCAACGCTCCATGCCAAATCACTGACAAGTTTTTAAATGAATCAACAGATCGGACAACGGTACCATAAAGAAAACAATGAACAGTATTTAAAAATAAAAGTATATTTATTACGCAATATTTATGGGGTGAACACAAGCACATAATTTTTGTCCTCGAGGCGCTGACATAAATTCAATTCTTCTGGAAACACTTCACAGCCGCTCCGCTGGTATCTTGCAGGGTTTTCTTTGCTGCCCTGCATTTGCTATGTTGGACGAGCTGACCAGTATCAATACCACATTGAAAAATCGTACAGATGTAGGTGTTTTCTGAAAGGTCGCAATCAAAGGCATTGAAAATGGGGAGTAGAAACAATGGAGCCCAGCGGCACCCAGATTCAAAACAACCCGCCTATCCTGCATTGAATTCTACACTCTTCAACTATAATGATAAAAATGAGAATTTATTCACATATCTAGGCTAATACAATAGGAGAAATCAAATTCGCCAAAGCAACCAACGCGGCTTCGAGCAAGAAACTCGATAATAAACAGAAAGAATCAGTAACAAAACTACAAAAATTTAGAGCAAAAAGATGAAACTGAGGAATTAAAGCACAGATAGTAATGTTAAAGCTGCAACACAAGTTTATTTACTTGTTTTTCGTGCCCTCAAGTGCGGTGCATTGTGGAGCGCGTTGGGAAAGGTCAACAAAAACGCAAATAATAGCATCCGGCAGTGTTATTTATTTATTTCGTTATTTGCATCTAGTAAAGAATGCTTGATGCTGCAGCCTCGTAGTAACAGCAGCCATGACATCCTGACGAGAACGCAGGCCCCCTTACGCTGGTCGTTTAACGTCGCAAAGCTAAAAAGCACTCACATATCAGAACAGTTTCACAGCTGTGTTGAGAAAAGCCGATGAATCCCTACTACGTGAGAGCATATATGACAAATGCTGACCCGAAAGACGCGGGTTCGATCCCGGCTGCGGCGGCCGAATTTCGATGAAGGCGAAATTCTAGAGGCCCGTGTGCTGTGCGATGTCAGTGCACGTTAAAAAACCCCAGGTGGTCGAAATTTCCGGAGCCCTTCACTACGGCGTCTCTTATAGCCTGAGTTGCTTCAGGACGTTAAACCCCAATAAACAAACAAACAGACAAACAAACAAACAAACAAACAAAGATTTAGTGAAAGTAACAGACAGTTTATATAGCATTCACTATATAAGATTCAAATGAATGCACGATAAGTGTTCAAATGTAATACAGCGACCAAATTTGTGAGTGAAAGCAATCAAAGAGAAACTAAAGCAGTTCTGCGGTCACTAGTTCGAAATCCGAGTAAACGAAGCAAATACATCACGAAAATAGGCTACAACTGTTAAAATGCGCGCTTAGTGGCTCTAAGAAGTTATTTTCAGGGAAGATGTTGTTACCATATAATGGGTTCAATATCGCTAATAGCTGGTTTGGCAGTGACTGTACTCCGCACACAGTTTCATGTTGTTACTTTCTGTTGTCTGTTATGAGGAAAGAGTGGCTAAGAAAAAAGTGGTTAGAAAGTGAAAAGAAATCTAAACATATCTGAGACAATACAATTATTTGATAGATAAGGAAATAACGCGCATGAACTGCCAGGCACAAAAATAAAAGTCCGACATACACAACAAAAGAAAAACGTGCATTACGAAAACGTATATAATATACAAAAATATAAAAACTGGTTCAAAAATAATGAAGATCAGCAGAAAAAAAGTGAAAAATTAACACAGCAGATCAAAAAAATAAGAAAAGGAAGAAAATCATGGCGAGAAATTAATCGAAAGCAGCCTATCAGACGGTGACGATATACGGCATGGTCTGACATGGCTCAGAGTAGGTAGTTGCACTCTTTCCATGGGCGAGGGATAAAAAATAAAAGAGGTCTTCGCGGTGCAAAAAATATTAAGCACCATGAAAATATTACAGGCGCGGGTATGAATGATGTCAGGCCGTGACATGCTTCTATATTCCTGTTCAAGATTCACTACAAATTTCTTGTAAGTTAGCGTTCGTATGGTTTTTGTCTTCTTTTAACTACGCTATCTTCGTGGTGCTTTCCATTTTTTTATGTTTATAGTTTCATGCTTCATGCTGACGGCACCTCTACAGTACTACGATTGGGTGCTCCTAACGTTGGGGTGTTCAAAAGATAAGGTGACGGGTTCACCTTTGTTTCGACCATTGAAATACGTGTGTCACCGCGCAGCACATGCGCCGTGTAGGACAAACGTCCACCATGTACACTTCAGAATGATGGAGGCATTTTAATGTATTAGCATCAGAAGCCGCAGTGTGAGCACCGATAAGTGTCTGGGTATGTCCGGGAGTGAACATGGGGAGCCTCATGCGAATTTTTACTGTTGGCAGGTGAGAAAATGGAGAGAGAAAAATTCCTCTGTGCCGAAACAGCAGCCTGACTCTGTCCAATGGAGTGCAAAAACCTCTCGCATGTCTCGCCATTTAGCCCTGTCCTTTGCCAGCTGCGGCCGCCGTATCCCCCAAACACATTTATCTCATCCACCCACCCAACTTTTTCCGCCCCCTGCTACGCTTGCTTTCACTTGAAATCTACTCCGTTCCCCTCAAGGACCAGCGGTTATATTGCCTTCGCATTACAAGCCCTGCCCAAGTACATTTCTTCCTCTCGATTTCGACTAGGATGTAATTAACCTGCGTTTGTTCCCTCACCCACTCCGGCCGCTTCCGATCTCGGAACGTTACACCTATCATTTTTTTCCATAGTTCACTGCGTTGTCCTTAACTTAAGCTCAACACTTTTCGTTAGCCTCCACGTTTCTGCCCCATAGGGGGTACAGGTAATATACAGCTGTTGTATACTTTTCTCTGGAGGGATAATCCTAAAAAATTGATTTTGAGGACAGGAAATATTGCAGTAACTGTGTCACGTATCTCGGTGGACACACGAACCACGCCGTAATAAAGAGATTAAGGAGAAAGTGACGAAAAGAAGGGGAAAAAAATTGGCAGTGGCTTAGCTCTGGTTAAGCCTGGATATACAAGCGAAAAGCTGCAGTTATGCTTTGTTTGACGTCATGGCTGTCGCAGTTCGCGCCCAATGCACTGGGAGCACCACGGTAGCGGTGTAGATTTTGAGCCAACTTCCTCGCTAACACTTCTGAGTCTTCTTTTCTTTCTTCCATGGCGAATGTATGCGCCTCTTCTACGGCCGCCGCCGCCGCTCACGCGTGCGTTCTCGCAACGCCTTGCGAAAGAACCTTCTCTTGGGACAGAGACCGCCGTCGCAACCGTCCCAAGCGGTTAACCGATGGCGAAGAGGAGAAGTAACGACGGAGCGCGCGCCGCGGCGCGCGGCCTCTTTCATGTCCGCCGCCGCCGCTCGGGCGTTATCGCAACGCCTTGCGATAACGCGATAAGAACGCGATAAGAACCGCTAGCAGCGGCGAAGGGTAAACAGGTGGCGAGGAGGAGAACGAAGGGGGTGGCGAGGAGGAGGAAGGGAGCGCCGCGGCGGCGCCCGGGGGTGGCTCACGCGAAGCGCGGTGTTGACGAGCCTAGTGAAGCTTTTCGCTTCAAAAGAGGTGCTGTAGAGGAGGGCTCTGGAATAATTTCGACCACCTGGGGATCTTTAACCTGCACTGACGTCGCACAGCACATGGGCACGTTTTTTCATTTCGTCTCCATCGAAGTACGGCCGCCACGGTCGGTATAGAACCCGGGTACCCGGTTCGGTAGACGAGGGCCTTAAACAGTGAGCCACCGCGGCCGGTGATATTGCTAAACTACTATTCTTGATCTGAGAGAACCTGCCGTATGCACTCCACCCCATTTTTATTTTTCTAGTCATTTCTCTGTCATGATCCGGAACAGCGGTCACTACCCGCCCTAAGTAGACGTATTCTCTCACCACTTTCCAGCGCCTCGCTACCAGTGGAGAACTTTCGTTCTCTTGCGAGATTGTTGAACATTACTTTGGTTTTCTGCATGTTAATTTTTGCACCCGCAGTTTTGATATGGCTGTCTAACTCACTGATCATGTTTTGCAGTTCGTCTCCTGAGTGACTTAGCAAGAAAATGTCATGCTCATTCTTGTTGTAGTGAATAGCAGGTATACATGCCGGAAGGTCGCTGCCACGGGAGGAGCCGCTCCAAGAAAACGTGGTTGAATAAATGAGTTTATAGAATAGACAATAAATAAGAGCGATTCTTTATGAGATAACGGTGGGCTCTTTTTTGCCGGATGAAGCGAGAGGCAAAATGTTTTGGAAACCGATGAGGATGTGGTCAGTGTATGTCTTTGTGAAAGTACTACCGAAATATTCCTTTCTTGAATATTCCTTAACAGCGTTAAAAAGTCGAAATCATGCAACGAAATTCAGGCGCTCTCCGGGGATCCTTTATTCTTGATATCTATTAAGATACCGTGGCACAAGGAATGTTTTTCAATCATATATTTAAAAAAACCATAATGCAGTTTGTCTAGGAATACATCAGCACTAACATTTGGTGGCCCATAGATTGCCCATAAAGAATAACAGACATTTATTTTGTTAAAAGAGAGGATGGCCGGCTTTCTGCCGATAGAACTAACGTCGATTCTGTGCTTCCACAACTCAGTCTTTAGGAGCACCATTACACCGCGTCCTTTGTGGATTTGGGGCTACAGTGAATACTGTGAATACCAAGCAAAAATATGCAATTTTCTCAACATATCTCTCGCGCAGAAAAAAGACATCAAATGGTATCACAATATTCTTTAGCGAGCGCCCTAATTTTTCCAAGTATTTGTTCAAATTTCTTATATCGGCACGTGCGAAATCAAGTTGAATCTTCAATTTTACATAAATTTTTACACTTTCAGTATACATACTCCACTCGTGAAATGCGTCACAGGAAATCGTTACGTTTTTCGAGATCGTTTTCTAAGTTGATATCAATTCCTGGCGTGCACTCAATGTTTTGAGCAGAGAGATTCCCAAGGTCGCAGAGACAAATTACAATCGTCGATTTTGAATGCTGCCGGTATTCCGGAAAGAGAATTTATTCTTTCGCTTTTGTCAAGTTTTCACTCACGCAGGTTTTTTTTCTGTACTTGGCGTGAGCTTTGTCGGCAGACACATGGGCTTCGTGTCCTGATCCGCACAACGGACAGTAATCAGCCGAATGTTATCTTTCGCTGCCTTCAGCCAAAGCACCGCTTCTCTAACTTGCAGCTCGGGTGCTTGTATGTTCAGCTTTAAGCATACCTTCGACAAAACCTGGTGAGGACCCTCATTAGGGGAATTAGGCATCCCTTGGGTTTCTGTGCTTTTCAGCGCTTTCCACGCAATACTTGAACCTAGCTAGCTCAGTGCCTTTTCAGTTAACTTTTCACTCGACCATGATACCTGAATAGCGTGAACACGTTGACGACCAACCAATAGAAATATAAACGCAATTATTCAGCTTCCTTTTGAGCTTACCAATTCCCTTTTGTTATTTGTTTATACTTTACAAAAGTTCGTTGTACATAGAAACAAGCATTTCTATTGCCAAACTTGTTTTCAAAGACTCACAGTCGGCTCAACAATTTGACAAGCTTTTTGCTCAAGCTTTCAAGTAGAACTCTTAGAGAAGTTGTCGACGCGGACGCAGCCCTTCTGCCCTCCCACCCCGCTTCGTCATGCGAAGAACCGGATGCACGACTGTCTCTCTTTTTTGCTTCCAGGCATCAGATTTAAAAGCTGGCAATTCGCTTGGCCTTCGGCATCTTAAAGCTATCTTAGTAGTAGCTACACACTGTGGGGACGCCTTCGTCCCCTGCGTTCACTTTCCCGCACTGCACCCCACTGTTGTTAGCTGCCCCCGAAAAGCACTCCCTTCAGTTTGGTTACTCTAGCTAACAGGGGAGGGCGCTCGCGTCGCAGCGACAGCAGCGCCACGGATGGCGTGTTTGGCCGCTCGCGCGCGGGGGAAGGCTAGGTCTCTTCTCCCCGGGACAGGATAGCGTGTGGACGTCCACGCGCAAAGCTCCGCTCTTGGCCGCGGGCGTCCTCGTGTGGAAACGTCTTCCCCTCAGCTCGTTCCGTCGGGCCTCGGAGTTTATCCCTTTGCCCTACCGTGGGCGGACGTTCGCTCGTAGCCGTGCTGGTGAGTCGGACATCCTAGATTCCTCAGTGTATTTTGTTGCTAGCTGGCTTTATTGTTGTTATAGCAATAAATGCCTTGTTTGTGTCAGCCAGTGTGTCGTTCCTTTGTTCCCGCAGAGCACGGCCCGCCGTGGTCGGCGTGCGCTCAGTAGCGTACGCGACCACGGGGTGGGGTCTGCGCGGCTTTGAACCATGTCAGCCGCGCTTATACGGGGAATACCTATTTATCTCCCCCATTTTAACCCCACATCTGGCAGCCCAACGTGGGGCCTGCTCTTGGAACATTGGACGACAGTCTGTTCGGTTCGAGGAACGCTCTTTGTCCGGACTTGACAAGTGCTAGGCCTAGAGTGAATTTTGATCGCTAGGACCTGCGGCATGCTTTCTTGAGTGCGAGGTGTATTGCGCTGCAGCATGTTTGAACTTTTCGACATGCTCAGCATGTTTTTTTTTTTTTGTGAAGTTTTCTTCCTGGAGTCTCTTCAAGAACCACTTGGTCCGCATCGAGGGAGCGCGAGGCCTATCGCCCGCGGAGTTGCCGAGCCCGAAGCGAGTGAGTACGGAAGCCGCGTGGGTGGTCCGAGTTTTCTGTATATATTTTCTCGCTGTCTCTTTTTCGACTCTGGGAGTCGCGGCTCTGGGAGCCGGGTGGCCTGGGGCCACGGGTGCCGTAACGAGCTCGCTGGTATTGCAGCTCGGCACCGGGCGTTCCGACACCGTCCGATACGGTGGGCGCCGATCACTCAGCAGCTGCTTCGTGCAGTGAGCGGGGAGGACCACCCCACAACGCTGATGTCTCCTCGCGGCTGCGCGCACGAAACCCGTTTCGGGTCTTTCTTTTGTTGGGGGTCATCGACCGCCACTATGGTAGTGAGGCCTAAGGCTATTCATAGCTGCCTGCGCCATGTCAAAAGTGACACGACCACCGGACCGTGGTGTTGAGAGGGGGCGCACTTTGCTGGCCGCCTGTTTTTTTTTTAACCTCGCATGAACCGAGCATTCTCGTTCAACTCAAGAAAGGGCTTTGTTCACTCGAACTTTGCGTTGCACAGCCGCCCGACACGTTTTGCTAGCGAGTTGAGCATTGAGCCACCAGGCCTTTGTGTACGCCGTTTCCCCTCCCGTGACCTGCGTTAAAGGCATGCGGAGTGTGTTTTGGCAATCTTTCAGATCCAGCGGAGCCACTGCGGCTTGCTGTCCTGTGCACATCGTCTCGCTGCCGCCTGCTGCGACGGAGCGGCCTGTATCCTGTTCGCCGCATCCATCCGGGGCAGCTGTGGCGAGACCAGACAGCAGCCACCTCTGGCTGCTGTTGCCCTGGCGACTACTGCGGAATCTTGGCCTGCGGTGGTCAACCGGCCCTCCTCTTCGCGGGCCTGCGGGCACTTAGTCCGCGGGCCATGCGAGTCGTCCCAGCGGAGACCTTCACGCCGCCTTCGGAATACCGCGGAAGACTGCGTGCTCTCTGTCGGCGTGACCTCCGCTGCACGACCTGCCTCAAGTGCATGAAGACCAGGAGACTCCTCCATAGCATGTAACTTGCAGGCGCGTGGGTCTATTTAAGGTTGGGGGGATGTGGGGACGCCTTCGTCCCCTGCGTTCACTTTCCCGCACTGCACCCCACTGTTGTTAGCTGCCCCCGAAAAGCACTCCCTTCAGTTTGGTTACTCTAGCTAACAGGGGAGGGCGCTCGCGTCGCAGCGACAGCAGCGCCACGGATGGCGTGTTTGGCCGCTCGCGCGCGGGGGAAGGCTAGGTCTCTTCTCCCCGGGACAGGATAGCGTGTGGACGTTCACGCGCAAAGCTCCGCTCTTGGCCGCGGGCGTCCTCGTGTGGAAACGTCTTCCCCTCAGCTCGTTCCGTCGGGCCTCGGAGTTTATCCCTTTGCCCTACCGTGGGCGGACGTTCGCTCGTAGCCGTGCTGGTGAGTCGGACATCCTAGATTCCTCAGTGTATTTTGTTGCTAGCTGGCTTTATTGTTGTTATAGCAATAAATGCCTTGTTTGTGTCAGCCAGTGTGTCGTTCCTTTGTTCCCGCAGAGCACGGCCCGCCGTGGTCGGCGTGCGCTCAGTAGCGTACGCGACCACGGGGTGGGGTCTGCGCGGCTTTGAACCATGTCAGCCGCGCTTATACGGGGAATACCTATTTATCTCCCCCATTTTAACCCCACAACACTCACTTGCCAAACGGGAAATGCATATTCGTATTTACTGCAGGTTGAAATAAGCTTCCTTGCCAAAACGTCTTACAACAGAGGAGCCATTTTTTACTGCAAAGAAGCTGAAATACAGCGAAAAAGGCAAGGTGTCGCTTATCTAAAGCAACAAGACAAGCATTATCTCAACATCAGACGCACCAAAAGAGAGCTGAGTGGCGCCATTCCCTGCTTTTTTTATAGTGTACAATGCCCGTGTATTCTGACGTCAATTCCCGTGTGAAACACGTTCTAAGTTTTTTGAACGTGTTGTACCTTATTGTTTTATACGACACATTGTGTCTCATGTGTTTACTAGAGATACGTAATTGTGGTGTTAGCACCAAAATATGCGAGAAAAAAAAGCCCTTTTTTCTAGTTCAGAATTTTAGTTTTGATAAGATTTGCGTGCGTTGCCGCCCATAACATTTTTATCGGTTTCTCACATTTTAAACAGTATGGGAGAACAGAATTCGTCACTACTTCAACAAGAAATATTTTTCAGAAAATTTGAAAACATTATCAGTAGTAGATCGATTTAGGCGAGTTGGTAGTGATCCATTCCCAGAAACAGCGGAAAAACACAGCAGTAAAAAAGAAGTATACCGGCGAGCGCTCGCGGTGTGTCCGTCTTTCTTTTCGTCCTTGCGTTTTTTGCGCTCTTAGGTGTAATTGATCAAAGCATTATCAAGCTTGCACTCCTTTCAACAATTTTAGTCATTCATTTCAGGATGTTATGTTTAGAGGAGCAAAGTTTTACAAAAATACGAAACAAATTTCTAAGGCGACACGTATCTTATTAGAGATTTCGGAAGTGTTTTTGTTGCATTATTTTTGCTATCAGCTGCGAATTCAAGATCGCGAGCGCCGTGGAAAACTGTCTGTGGTAAAAAATAAGCGGAAGAGCATTACTTCATCCACAATATATGAAAACCAAAATTAAAAAAAAAAGATAGCCCCTGTGCTCCCTGGTTGCGATAGCTGTTGGCTTCTGCGTCTTCTGCGTTTTCTGCAAATTCACTGCCTGTATTTTAAACATTCCGCGTATTCCACTGTATGCCTTGTAAGGGGCACGGACCTCGTCAAGCCACCTTTGGCTTTTTGTCCGTGCCCCTAAGCATCTTAGGATGTTTGAATAAATTGATTTGATTTGATTTGATACTTCATAACATGTTATACCAGTCCTCTTTGTGAAGAAATTTGAGGTGGTCGAACAAAAGTCTTGTTTATTGGTTTAAGATAACACTGAGAATTTGAGGTTACCAACGTTTCGATAAGAAGACGACTTTGTCGGCGCCCGGACGAAGACAGGTCCTCTTGTCGAAACGTTGACGAGCACCCTGAGGCTTCCCTCTTCATTGTTGGCTTTTTGTTGTCAAGAGACCCATCTACCAGCCCTCTCTCTACATTTTATAAGCTGTTGATTGACATTTCTCTCATTGGGGACTAATTATTGATTTCGGCAAGTAAAGACGAGAAAGAATGGTGTGTGTCACCTGACAATGCTTCTCGACGCTTGAGTCCTCGAGTCTGTTCCCGCGCCCTTTCGAAAACGTGTATAATGAGCAGCACAGTTCTTCGAACTTTTAGACTATTAGCCCTTCTTACCTTATTCCTCACTTTTGAGCCGTCGCCGGGCTCTGCGGCGCCGTCCGCAGCGCACATTTTACGAAAGACGATGAAGACGAAGCGCAAGCCTCGCTCCTTCGTCATCGCTGATCGCCCGCGCATGAGTCTAGCGGCTCAGCTTTCCGCACCTGTTTCTGGTTCCTGTCTGCTCTGCCTTAGCTGGCCCGTGTGCTTGCCATATTGTTATTATTAGCTCCCCTCTTCGAATATAGTGTTTCAAACCCTTAGCACTTGCAAACTCTTTCCTCATTAGTAGCGCCGTCGGCGGCAAAGACGTTGGCGTCGCGGCAAGATGAAGCGTGCCAGCCAGTAACCACACGGCGTTTGACATTCGACGAGAGCGCAGGCGGCAGCGACTCGCTCAGCGAAATTGGAAGCGCACCAGGGAACTGCGTCAGTCGGATGCGGCAGTGTATGCATGATAAGAAAGCCGGCGATGTTATGCGGATGATACATGGTGTATGACGCGATTCCTGTAGGCACAGATTTTCTTAATATAACCTAACCGGAAAGTAGGCGGTTGTGAACTTCATCAGCAAAAGAGCAACAGGTATAGGAATGCCGGAATGATGAGGTTCCGTATTTGGCTTGGCTATTTGCTGGGTATGAAATGTGGATTCAGCCATATCAATACGGCTCTTCTCATAGCAAACCTCGAAGAAATACCGCGAAATTTTCTTCGAAGCTTGGAATTTGTGTAAAATTTTCAAAGAAGTCAAATCACAATATTAAAATAATTTCCCCTGCGCGGTGAGGAGTGCATTGCGCCGCCGCTTCTGATTCGGCGCCAGAATCGACGTTTTTGCAGAACACTAGTCAAGCGTATTATTAAACCTCGTCTTGCCGGCCTTCCCGCAGTGGATGAAGTGGTCGTTAAGAAACCCGTATAGGCGGCGGGGTCAGCTTTCCTCTCGGTAAAATTAAGAAATTTTTGCGTCTTTCAGTACGGAGGTGAGCAGCCTTGTCTAGAGTGCATCGCGAGCGCTGCTGACGTAAAGTCACTGGGAATTTATGCGGACCAAGCCAGCGCTACCCTACGTTGTCCGCTAGGCTAGAGACTGGAGACAACTACGCATGATCAGCTATAATGCAAAGATGTCTAGCTGGTCGTTCCCATTGCCGCTACTCGCTTCTTGCTTGCGCCTCTCGTTGTAAGGGGCCCGCTGGCGCTATTGCTTACGTAATTGTGGCCACCGTGCTGGGCGTCACTCAAGGCAGCCGGGCTCGCGAGCGCGACTGACACCCAGCGACCTCGCGTCGTAATCGTGCGGCGCTTGGAACGGGAGAAAATTTATCCGCATGGAGCTGCTGCTGACTGTACCAGGACTTTAACAGCTCCTTGCGTGTCCCTTTGTTGCCCTACTTTGATGCTGTGGAGGGAAGCATTGTCCACAGCATCATAAAAACCATTTGCTCTCACGCCATAGCTAAGGCTAGAACAATCGTGTTACACACTAGGAACTATACATGAAGCAGTCCATACAGTCCGCTATATTCTTTTTTCGTGTCTGAGAAAGGAGACGGCCATTTCTAGTCAAGGAGACTAAGCGCTCCTAATTGTATATGTCACCGAAGCACAAAGTACGTCCGCTTCTTTCAACATATTAAAGATTTGTCTGGTATATATAGAAGTCCTTTCTAGTTTTGTTTTATCATTTTCTCTACATTCGTCGTCGGCAGAGCCTCTTCGAAGAGGATTCGAATTACAAAGGGCATTGGAGAGGCATCCTTTCCCCTTTGTCCTTGTGGAACTTGTGGTTCACCGTGTGTCGATCTTGGAGCAGTACTACAGATTTTGAGTAGCAAATACTCCTTGAAAAGCTTGACTACAACTTTTTTAATGCTCTTCGTTCTTTGATATGTGATGTTGCTGCATTAGAAGTGAGTGCGTGCTGGTGCATTGAACAACCTTTACCACACCGTAACAAAACACGTTGTGGGGATAGTTGGTGATGCATTTTCTTTTCTTGAAATTTTAACAGCGCTACAGTTTTAGACGAATACACAAAAGACATAACAGGACGGGTGATGTCCTGTCACACCGAGCCGGACATTTACTTGACCTTGCTTTCTTGTGTCATTACAAGGAAACGAAGCCAGCGGTTGACGACCTAGCGGCTATCGTGAGAAGTCAATCGTAGCCGTGTTAACTGCGCCAAGCATGAACATCGGAGCACCAAAATGTTATCACTTGAAAGAGAAGGAGAGGAGAGGAAGAGGTAACTTATTTTGCGAGTCACGTCGACCCACATTAGAAGCAGGAGGTGGGAAAGAAAGCGCAGGGGGTGATGTGTGCACATTGGGAACGCCAAACCCCTTTCGCCATCGGTTTGGTTTGGTTTGGTTTATGGGGTTTAACGTCCCAAAGCGACTAAGGCTATGAGAGACGCCGTAGTGGAGGGCTCCGGAAATTTCGACCACCTGGGGTTCTTGCCACCTCGCATGAGGGAGCTACCAAAACAAACCACACGTAACCAGTCCTGAAATAACCAAACTTGCCGCCATATTTTTTGTCTCAGGATCTTTCGCACAAGCTTGGCGTGTCTAATCAACGACAAAAGATGCCCAAAAAGCAAACTTACTTCACCTGACGTCATACCCTTTAGGGTAAAAGATGAGGGTTCTTGTTCACAAGCTATATGCGGCTGTGTTAGTAATGAAGTAATCCACTAGAGAGTCCCAAGAATGCAACTCAAAAATAAGTTCCGACGAACCTTCCATAAAAGTATTTGCCAGTGTTGTGCTCGTCCCGCATCCGATCTTGCGTATTTTCGCGCAACTTCACACGCGCGACACCGCATTTTGCTCTAGTTTAGACTCCTCAAAATGACGCCGTCACAAATTTGGAATGCACCGAAAGGTGGCCTTAGTTCAAGAAAGAAAGGCAATCTTTTTTTCTGCGAAATATTTTTTTTCTCGAAGGAGGTCGGCGCACGCAATAAATGGCAGCCTACGTTTCTCATATCGCATATCAGCTGCATAATCCCTCGGGGCTAATATGTTTCGTTCCAGTTGAAAACTGCCCGCCCACTCCCAGAGCAGCCTTGCATGCTAGAATGCCTGCACTAATATTCCTCGCCTACAAAGCCAATTTAGGCTTTTCATCTCTGCTGGGGCCTGTTATGTCTTTATGGCTGTCGCGGGATGTATTTCACCACGCCAGCAGGAGGAATCTGCTCGACGCAAGCATGTGAAGCGGCTGGTGAATGCTATTAATTAGCTCGGACGGATCTGCCGCTATACAAGAACACGAAGGAAGGGTGGAGCGAGGTGGAGCTTGTATGCGGTGAGGGCTCATTGCAAAACACTCTCCGGTGCTGCTGGCTCAACGGGCGGCACTTGTACCCGGATCCGGCGGCTGACATCAAAGCGTGGCGGGGTCAGCGGCCTTAACGACGCATGCACGCGGTACGCTTTTGCTGGCTGCTTCGAATGTGTTGTGCGCTTTGTATTGACGAACACTGGTCTTGACGTGGGCTGGAGGATCCGTCCTAATTGCGGTACACTGCGGGAGGTATACGTCTGCGCCTGTGGCTGCCGGGGCATGTAATTATTGCTTGTGAAAATTCTCTCCATGCGAAAGACATCGCCTGGTAAAACTCAGCATAGAGGGCCAACAAATGTAAGAAACTGCTCTATGCTAGCTGATCAAAGAGAGGGAATACGCAGATCTCCCATAGAAATCTACCGAACTCCCGAAAGTCGGCGAAGTTATCGCGGTTTGCTCCGATATTTTTGCGCCGCTTACCATACATGGCATTTTTAGAAATTCAATGCTCTTGAAATATGCCGCACTCGGAGGCCCCAAGCAAGACCGCTCAAGGATGATTATTTAATGCGTAAATACGCATTTAATACGTAAATATTAACTACGTAAATGTTTAATACGTATTAGCAATGAGCTTTTGCTATAAATATCGAAATTCTTAGAGCAGCGTTCGCAGTATGAGAGAATATAATTTCTGGACGAAACAGCACTTTATAATACGGCGTAATCATAGAAGCAGCGTTGCACTGTAACCAAGCTTCTTCTGATTGCATAGAGAACCATGTCTCAAAATTCTGAACATCGTCGAGCAGCATGTCATCAAAGTCATAGATTATGTGGTATCATTTACCTCCAGATGCACCCGCTAAATTGAGTCAACGTTTAGAAATATACCTGAGTAAAACAGGTGGAGGCAACTTCAGTCATATTTATAACCACTGTATGCAGTAAATAACAGTATATTTAGCCTTTGCTCAATTAATGAATTCTTTAAATTGAAAATTTATCTGTACACCTATTGTTTTGCTAACGAAAATTCTAGTGGAAAATTGTACAAAATGCCACCGAAGAAATCACAAGTAATTTCTTTGATGTGTTATATATTAGTTATTTCCGATTAGAAGAAAAAGCAAATCTACGAAATACATAAGAAAATCATTCAGCCATATGCTTGTGCGCTCCACAACACTGCTCTCAAACGTGGAACTCGTGAATTAAGCTGCCCTTTGTGGTGCCCCAATTTAGACGGATCTAAAACAATTAAACTGGCACTGGCAGTTAAACTGAAAGCCACAACTGCGCCCTGGTCGCGCTAAAACGAGAAAACAATGGGAGCGCTGGTTCCCGGAAGCGATACGCAGGCAGAGCCACTAGCGTTCCTTGTCGTCGGACGAAGTTTTCCGTGCCGCGATTCACATCTCGCATTATCGAGTTCCAACGAATTGCTTTGCTTCTAAAATTGCCGCTTTCGCCGGTCGGAAAGACGCCAAGCCCGCTAGAAATGGCCTATACTGTTTTTGGCTGCCCATCGCTGCTGCTGCGAACCGGCGCCCACTGTTCTCCGAACTGCACGCGGCCAGGTCGCTAGGTCACAGGCGTCAATTTCAATTTTGCTACCAACGCCCGTTCAACTGTTTCCGTCCCATCACGTTCGGGGCAGCGTTGAGCACGGCTTTTTTTTGTGAATTCCAGGTTTAAGAGCACTGCTATCGCGGCACGCGAGTGCAGTGTTATGGGCGATTTTTATATACTCCGCGTGCTTTGTTTCCAACGCGTAAAAAGAGTAATTTATAGCGTGCACCAATAAAAAATAATGGATTAGAGGTTTTTAGGGCCGCTCTACAATTCGGCAGTGAAATGTTTGCCGCAAATTGAATAGCAGTGAAGTAAAGTGCATTTTTTAAAACGAAAGCTTTACTTGCCTAGCAGGAGCCAATGTAACCGGGAGGCCACATTTGACCTTCAAGCGGAGGAGTGGTGGGTGTGTGTCTGTTACGTGACTAACGAATTGGTTTGCCGCAGCTGCAGCCGCGCTGTGGTCACGTGACTAGCCACGTGACTTCGTTCTCTTGAAACGGCGAAGGCGCGCTCTCACGTGCGCACCTGCCAGTATCTCGCTATGAACGAAGCGAGTCGATTGAAGCCGATGACTTCTCTCAGGTGCAAGGTTGAGTCTGATGATCCGGTCCACACTGCCAACCGTGTGAGAGATTTAGCAATCAATAGGGAGCGTAAACGCGCTAAACGGGCAGCCGAAACCGGTGAGGAGACGGAGCTTCGAAAGCAAATGCAAGGCGCATAACTGGCCCACTGGAACGGTGGACACCTCACTCGAGCTTTAAGCTACGTGGTGGTATAGTTACAGATGTGCGTTGCATGCGTTAGCGTTGACAACGTTGCGGCAGAAACGCAGCACTGAATCATAGGCCATCGGCGTTCATTGTGTTCATTGGTGTTGGTGTTAGCATTCTAGACTCCGATGATTTTAAGGGAAGTTGGTGGTGGTGGTGAAGTCTTTTATTACGCCCAAAAACAGGGGACCAGTCTAAGGACCGGCTGCGCTGGCTTAGAGGAGATCGGCGGAGATCCCTTGGGATGTCGCGGCCTCCACCATGCGCTGGATAAGCCGGCGTTGGTCTGCTGGCTCGGAAGTACGCAGGAGAGACTCCCACGTCTCTGGGGTGTTTGAGTTGTTTGTGTTGTAGTGTGAACAAGTCCACGCCATGTGTATGAGAGTGGTCGGAGTTGAACAGTGTTTGCACACAGGTCGTGCTGTATAAGAAGAGGTTTGGAAAAGGGGATTTGTTAGATCATGGTGTGCGGAAAGATACAAAACATCTTTCGAGCCGGTAGTGCTGGAGTATGCCCGTGTAAGTGGTGAGTAGAGAAGCGCGTGAGATATTAGGGTCAGAGGAAGCAGGAAGGCTGATCATACACTCTGCTCGGCAGCTGAGATCTCGGGCGAGAGTGTGCGCCTGGGCGTTTCCGCTGAGCGACAGAAGCGAAAGAACTAGGCGAGAGGTGGAAGAGGGTGCAGTGGAAAGTAGAATGCACATACCCACATGGGAGGATTGGCCAAAGTGTAGGGCATAAACAAGGAAATTTCCATAGGCGATTACGACAAAATATCAAAGCCAAGCGTGAATTTTGAAAAATTGATGTAAAAAGTTAAAAACTTAGTTAAATAACAAAGAACATTTTGGTGAAAAAAAAACAAGAATTTTAAAAGAGTTAGCAATTCAACCTACCAGTTGCAAATACGTAATCATGGAGAATCCCACAAATTGAACCCAATTCAAATCCTTTGGCACTGGCAGAGATAACACTGGCAGAGATAACGGGAGCCCCAACCTGGAGAGAGGGAGCTCCAGGTAAATCTTTCTCTGAACTGCGAACTTTGGACAGCAGAGAAGAAAACGGACTACAGATTCAACGTCCCGGCATGAGTTGCATAGGTTTATCGGTGACCATCAACATCTGTATAGATATAAATTTAAACTGGGAATCTTGCACCGCAACCGCGTCATTGATATCTCACACTGCCGTGTTGGAACCACTGAAAGCTGCAAATCACCAGCAGAGTGAAATTCGGGACGGGATGTGTCACGGACCCGTCAAGGGCTGACATTGCGAAGTAATTAATCAGCCACCTCGTTTGAATAAGAACCCCAGGTGGTCGAAATTTCCGGAGCCCTCCACTACGGCGTCTCTCATAGCCTTAGTTGCTTTGGGACGTTAAACCCCATAAACAAAACCAAACCAATGCCTGCACGGCGAGGAACGAGCGCGGCTGGCGCTTCGTCTTCATCGTCTTTCTTACAATGTGCGCTGCGGATGGCGCCGCAGACCCCGACGACGGCTCCAAAGTGAGGAATAAGGTAAAGAGGGCTAACAGTCTAAATGTTTGAAGAACGGTGCTGCTAATCATGTGCGTTTTAGATAAGGCGCGGGAACTGGCTCAAGGAATCAAGCGTCGAGCAGTAGTGCCATGTGACACGCACAACTCATACTTGTCTGTACGTGCCGAAATCATTATCGATCATCATCGAAATCTATCAACAAATTCGAATGGGGCGTGATGGTGATGTGATCGCGAAGGATGTAGAGTGCCGACGGCCGTTCATAAGCGCTATGTATTGCGTGCTCCGTTGAGAAGGTCACTGACTTGAACTGAATATTGATAACGGCGCCATTTTCTGTCGAGAAATCCATGCCAAAGATGACGTTGCGGGAACAGTGGGTGAGTGCGACGAAGGTTGCCAGGAATGGTTCTTCGTGGACCGTAGCCCTGGAAGTGCATGTGCCAGTCGAAGTTATCAGGTGACCTCCGGCAGTACGAAGTTGTGGGACGTCCAAGGCGTAGTCGCTTTTTTCACACTTGCGGTGAGTGGCCCACTTAGAACAGAATAGCCGGCACCGGTGTCCACGAGCGCTGTTACGTCGGTTGCGTCGAAGGAATTGTTCATATCAGCGGTGGCGCTGTCTGGGGGCAAAAAGGTCGCGGAGTGCGGTCACGGTCACTAATTGCTTCCCGTACCTCGGATAACGGGGGCGTCTAGGCGGTGTATCAGGGTCGTGAGTGTCGGAGCGTCGTGTAATCGTGCAGCCGGCCGGGTACAGAGGAATCTGAAACATTTGCCAACGGGCGAGGTTGATAGGCAGGAGCTCCTGAGAATAAAACACAGCCGAACTCTAAAATTGGGCCAACGTACATTTTATAAATCAGTCGAAGTGTGTGCCTTCTTGTGTCTGACCTAGCACTGGGAAGCCTACGCAAGCCGGATGCCAACGGCCCGAGCGCCCTTTGCAGAAACTTGCTCACTGTGTCCCCGCCAGGATAGAGTAGTGTCGTATATTACTCTGAGATACGTCACCGTTTGCACTCGAGTAATTATATGACTCGTGTAAACGACGCAGGTATTTAGAGGATGAGAAACTGGAAAGACTAACAATGTGCATTTCTTCGCATTGCGGGACAGATAAATGCTTCCTAACCAGCTGTCAGTAATATTGAGGTAAATTCTGCAGGGTCTCATAAGAAATGTGAATATCACTTGCGGAGGCAAGAAATGTGATATCATCGGCGTACACATAAGTTTTCACATTATGACTGCATAGAATTAAGCTTAGAAAGCTGTTAAAAAGAACAGGGGAAAGAACTGGCCTTTGCAGTACGCCTCTTGTCTGTCGAAATCTCCTAGAATGAACACTGTTTTGGCAGCAATAAAATTCTATGTTTTCTAAGAAAGCAGAGGTCCAGGCAGCGCAATAGTTTGGGAAATTGTTCCGATTGATTGTGATTTCGTTTTTTTGCTCCCCCCTTATGTTATGCCCCACCTAGGGGTCCTTAAGAGAAAATAAATGATGATCATGATGATGAAATTAAGGTCCTGTAATCTGTGAAACAGCATCGAGTGCTCGACGCTGTCGTAGGCTTTACTGTCATCCAGCGTGACACACGCGGGAAGCTGCTTACAATTGCGAGGTCAGTATGAGCACACCAAATCGAACTTGGTCTGAAACCAATTTAACAACGATTCAAGAGATCAATCGCAGAAATTAAAGACATGACACGATGGAGCAGAACCCGTTCCACGAATTTCATAAGGTTCGATGTAAACGAAACAGGGCGTATGTTGTCTAAAATGAAACCCTCCCCTTATTTTTTAGGCAACAAAACTATTTCCGCAAGACGCCACTCATTGGGTATCCAGGGACCTGTAATGGTATGGTTCATCATCATCATCATCATCATCATCAGCCTGACTACACCCACTGCAGGGCAAAGGCCTCTCCCATGTCTCTCCAATTAACCCTGTCCTTTGCCATTTGCGGCCACTGTATCCCCGCAAACTTCTTAATCTCATCCGCCCACCTAACTTTCTGCCGCCCCCTGCTACGCTTGCCTTCTCTTGGAATTCACTCCGTTACCCTTACGGACCAGCGGTTATCTTGCCTTCGCATTACATGCCCTGCCCAAGCCCATTTCTTCCTCTTGATTTGAACTAAAATGTCATTAAGCCGCGTTTGTTCCCTCCCCCACTCCGCCCTCTTCCGATCCCTTAACGTTACACCTATCATTTTCTTTCCATAGCTCGCTGCGTTGTCCTTAACTTAAGCTGAACCCTCTTTGTTAGCCTCCACGTTTCTGCCCCATAGGTGAGCACCGGTAAGATACAGCTGTTGTATATTTTTATCTTGAAGGATATTGGTAAACTGCCATTCATGATCTGAGAGAACCTCCCATATGCGCTCCACCCCATTCTTATTCTTCAAGTTATTTCCCTCCCATGATCCGGATCAGCGGTCACTACCTGCCCTAAGTAGACATATTGTCTTACTACTTCCAGCACCTCGCTACCAATTGCTAACTGCTGTTCCCTTGCTAGGCTGTTGAACATTACTTTGGTTTTCTGCCTGTTAATTTTAAGCCCCACCGTTCTGCTCTTCCTGTCTAACTCATTGATCATGCTTTGCAGTTCATGTCCTGAGTGGTTTAGAGGCTGAGTGGAATGGTTAACTAGAGCCAATAGGCCTTCAGGCGATTCGTTAAACAAAATTTTTATCTTAGATGAAGTGGCCATATCGGGGCCAGGAGCCGCTGGGGATAGGTGCAGAACAGGTTGCGAAAGCTCAGGCATAAAGACCTCAATAAAATTACTTGAGGTGCATGTGAATGTAGCTGGAGAACGAAGTGCAGATGCAAATCGGCGCTCTAGGCCACACGCAATGCCCTCTAAGGCCTTGGCGATGTCAGCAGCGGACTGAACGAAGGGTTAAACGTTGACAGCCGGAGGAATAACTTTCCCGCTCGTCATGAAATTAAATAAAGCCCGTTTATTCCTTATTGTGAATGAAAATCATAATGACTTGTATAATACTCCTCCTTTGCGCGGGAGACAGTGCGCTTAAGTGTTGCTGCGAGGTACTTATAGGTAGGTAGGAAAGACTTTTATTGCTCTAGAAAGGTGCTAGTAGCAGACGAGAAAGAGGTCCATCTTCCTTCTTCTCACAGGGTCGGTGCCCCTATTCCAGGGCTCCGCTGAGCTTCGCTGCTCGTTGGGCGTGCTGGATCAGACCTTGTTGGCAACCCAGATCGCCGCTGGAGAGCCGGCTCTCCCACTGTTCTGCACTCGGGTCTTTGCGAAAGTTGTCGTTTTTACTGCATTCCCACGTGATGTGGTACAACGATGGTTTGCTACCACACCACGGGCAAGTGTCCCGATATTGCGTCGGGTAAATCTTGCTAAGGATATGCAGGTTTGGGAATGTTCCTGTCTGCAATCTTCGCCAATACACTGCCTCTAGTTGATTTAGATCAGGATGAGGCGGCGGGTAGCGGATCCGTACCCCCTTATAGTAGTTGAGAATGTCTGAGTACGTAGGGCTGACTCGGTCGGGTAGATCGTCCGATTGGGAGGAAGCTCGGCTCGTATACCCTCGAGCTACCTTGTCGGCGCGTTCGTTCCCCGCTATGTCGGTGTGTCCTGGCACCCAGTAAATGCTATGTGTGACTTTTGGTGGGGTCGCGCTCTGGAGGAGCCGGAGCGTGGCGCGACCTATGCGGCCGTTCATGTAGTTACGGCACGCTTCTCTCGAATCTGTAAGGATGGTAAGGGACATGTTGCTTCGATAACCGGCTACCGCCGCTAGAGCTACGGCCAGCTCCTCCCCTTCGGTTACCGTGCAATCCCTCACTGAGGCGCTAGCTAATTCCTTTAAGTTCGAATCATTAACTACCGCCACTGTGCTGTTATGTGAGCTTCCTGTATAAGGAGCCGCGTCCGTGTATACCGTTGTGGATTTTGTAGCTAGATTTTGTTGTACATACCTCGCCCGGGCTGCCCTACGGGCCGCATGCAAGTTGGGGTCCATGTTCCGGGGAAGGGAGCGAACCTTTAGCGTCTGGCGAATTGCGTCCGGTATGCTCGCAGTGCGATTCTCGAATTCCGCAGTTCGGCCTAGCCCCAGTCGCCTAAGGAGCGAGCGCCCCGTAGGAGTCTGCTGGAGCCTAGCTAACTGCGTGACCAGTTGGGCTTCTTTGATCTCTTCGAAGGTATTGTTAATTCCAAGAGCCAGTAGTTTTTCGTTGGAGGTGTTCATTGGTAGATGCAGGGCTGTCTTGTAAGCTTTGCGGAGTATGGTATCTGCACTATCCACTTCTCCTTTGTTGAGGTTGAAGTACGGGAGGTCGTAACCCACGCGACTGACCACCAGGCTCTGAACCAGGCGCAGGGTATCCCCCTCTCGCATGCCGCTTCGCTTCTGCGACACGCGCGTGATCATTCTGGCGACCTGAGTGGTCTATTGCTTGAGAAGGCCGAGCGTATGGCCGCATCGCTGGTTGCTCTGCAGCCACATTCCCAAGGCTCGTATCTTGTCTCGTTCGGGAATTAGCTGTCCTTCGAGGGAGACATTGAGGGACCCTTCCTTGTGTTTCCCTTTGTGGACTCGCAGGAGTTCTGATTTTTCGGTGGAGCAGGCGAGGCCTCGTGCACTAACATATTCTTCCACGCAGGTAGCCGCTGCTTGCAGTCGTTCTTCTTTCTGGCCGAGCGACCCAGTGGTAACCCAGACCGTGACGTCGTCAGCGTATATTGCGTGCTGTATGCCTTCGATCTTCTCGAGTTGTCTCGCGAGGCCGATCATGGTCACGTTGAAAAGTAGTGGCGAGATAACGGACCCTTGAGGTGTGCCTTTGTTGGGGGTCGAAAATTTAGCGCTGCGAAGGGCTCCGAGCCCAACCGTTGCAGTGCGGTTGGAGAGAAAGGCCTTCACGTAGCTGTGAATCTTCTCGCCGCAGTGGAGGTTGTCAAGTCCTTCCATTACAGCCGTGTGGCTAACGTTGTCAAAGGCTCTTTTGATGTCGAGGGCCATAACCACGTTCTCGCCTACGCTCGGGACGTTGGTGGGGACTTCCTCTTTGAGTTGTAAGACGACGTCCTGGGTGGAGAGGTGGGCACGGAAGCCGAACATACTGTGGGGGTACAGGTCTTCGTCTTCCATGTAGCTTTGGAGCCTCCGAGTAACGACTCGCTCGTAGAGCTTGCCTAGGCAGGAGGTGAGTGAGATAGGTCGGAGATTTTCGATCTGGAGTTTCTTGCCCGGTTTGGGGATCATTACGACCTCTGCATGCTTCCACTCTTCAGGAACCGTTCCTGCGGCCCAGTGCCCGTTGAGGAAGGTGGTCAGTTGGTCGACCGCCTCGTCGCAGAGGTTGCGTATGAGTGCGTTCTGGATCTTGTCTGCTCCCGCCGCAGTGTTGCGCGTGCATGCCTTTATGGCAGCGAACACTTCTTCCCTGGTGATCGGCCTGTCTAAGTGGGTGTTCGGTTTCCCCAGGTATGGTTTCGCGTATGCCGCAGGTAAGGTCGTGCCGTAGCATTTCTCTTTGGCCTTATCTAGCAGTTCCTCTTCCGTACCCTCGAAGGTGTGGACGAGTCTGCGGATAGCTTTCCCGCTTTCGGCCCTGGTTTGGGTAGGGTCGAGGAGGGTCTTGAGTATACGCCACGTTTTCGCCGTGCTGAGGGTGCCGTCCAGCAAGCTACTGAACTGCTGCCAGCTCTGCCTGGAAGTTGGGTCGCGTACTCCTCCGCTATCTTGGTGACTTCTGCGATCTTGAGCTTGAGCTTGCTGTTAAAGCGCTGCTTCTTCCAGCGCTTGGTGAGTCCTCGACGTGCCTCCCATAGCCTGATGAGCCGAGGGTCCACCTCTGGTGTTTGCTCGGTGCGATCCACTTCCTGAGTGTACCGCTTCTGGATGTCTTTAAGTTGTTGGCACCAATCATCTATGGAAGTAATCCCCCCCTTCCAGGTCCGCGCAAGCCTTGCGGAAAGCCGGCCAGTTGGTGATCTTGGCTGTGCCGCGCTTGCGCTTGATGTTGGTGGCTGCTATCGTGGTCTTCAGGATATAGTGGTCACTGCCTAGATTCTCCAGCAGATTCTCCCACGTTGCGTGCTTCACTCCCCTGACAAACGTTAAGTCCGGACACGTATCCGGGCAGATCGAAGTGCCAAGGCGTGTGGGTTGAAGTTCGTCTGTTAACAGGGTACATTGGATCGCTTCCGCCGCGTCCTCGACCTGTATACCTTTGTGATTATTAGTGGGGTATCCCCATTGCTGTCCGCGAGTGTTGAAGTCGCCTACAATAAGCAACGAGTTGCTTTTCGCAAGTTTGCTGGCCCCTAGAAAGAGTGTATCAAAATGCGCGTCCCGCTGGCGAGGCGGGCTATAGAGGTTTACGATAAAGACACTCTTTTCCTTACGCTTCTTTTTGGGAATAATTTCCGTCACTAAGTGTTCAAACCAATTTTTCGGGCATTCATTTAGGAGAAGTTTCTTCCAGGTGGCTTTCCGTCGTCTATATGCACGCTTCCACTCAGCAATTCACAATTGTTGGCGATTGTACTATTGTTCTAAAAAATTCAGGCTTTTGCAATGCACTTTCCAGCACTGAGCATGGATGTGTAGTCTTGCATTCTGCACTTGTCCCAGCACTTGGGTCTGTAGCGATTGAAAGAGCTGATTTTAGGGTGTCTTTAAAGCGACTGTAATTTATGAAGGAGAGCTATTGTCGTTCGGAAATGGTTCATTTGCACGCAAGCTTGAAACAAATCAGTAGATGATCTCTGTTTGTTGCACAGTCAATAGGCGCCTAAGACACAACGGCGAATCCTGGGGAGGAATAAGTTAAATGTAAGGAAGAGGGCCATTAACCACGTACAAATGTAGGTAATCATGAATTGTTGCAGCCAGGTTTGTTGTCAAAACCCTACGAAATAGCCTAGAGCCGAAGCTGTTTTAAACTCTCGCGTCATTTGATGCGAATTTAAATCTTTAAGTAATAAAACCTGAGAGCTGCTACTAGACATGAGTGAGTCAAGGGGCCGATTGTCATGAACAACTGATGGGAAATATGCGTAAGCTGTAGTAAAGGGCTGTTGACCGCGGATATTCAGATCAATCGCAGTGGTTTCGCATTGATTGTCCACATACTGAAAAGAAATGGATGCCCTGTGACAAAATTTTGGAGAAATCACCATTAACAACCCACCCAGTCGTGATGACCAGTCAAACCGGAACGAGCGGTAACGTTTTCGATGATAATTTAAATCTGTAGCAGGCCATGCTTCCTGTAGCGCAATTAAATACGGTAGAAGCTGATTGCATGTACATTTTAAATCTGATGAAGCTCAGAATATAGAGCGGAAATTCAAATGGAGTGCTCTTAACGACCCTGCCTTGGCGGGAGTACCACAGCGGCGACTGCCTTTTCAACGAATCCTCGTCTTGAGATTTTCATTAGCGTGAATTTTCTTTTACTTCGACTGGGGACAAGACGAACCTGCAGTACTCAAAGGAGACCCACTTCGGTTTTGGGCGCGGATAGCAGATTCCATATCAACACATTCATCAGGGGATGCGTCCATAACGCTGTTAGATAGAGATTATGGCGTGTCATCGTGGTCCGGCTGCAGAAGACGACGACAGCACCAGCACGCCTGCCAAGCACGCGCAGGCTGAATTTCGTGGCTGCTTAACTGCATGCCGGCGGCACGCTGCCCCGTTCCCGCCTGGCTGAGCGCGTCCAGCCAAATATATTTGTGCAGACGAATCGCAGGCACAAGTCGTCGTCGGGTCTCCAAAAATATGTTTGGCGGGACGCGCTCAGCCAGGCGGGAACGGGGCAGCGTGCCGCCGGCATGCAGTTAAGCAGCCACGAAATCCAGCCTGCGCGTGCTTGGCAGGCGTGCTGGTGCTGTCGTCGTCTTCTGCGCCGGACCACGATGGCACGCTATAAGATAGTTCAGCATTCGTTTGTCGCTGATATTGATTTTGGCCCTTTGGAGCGCAATTGATGACCACAGAAGGTGGAGAAGCTTCCGAAGCGAAATAATACGATAGCAGAGTGGTGGACACCTGCAGCAGATTGGACATCTGGGTAGCTATGACCTGGGCAATGCACGTGGATATGGCTTCCAATAGGATGTTCCATGGCATTTGTCATAGCTTTTTCAACTGCCCCTATGATTACCGGCGACCAGCTAGCATCCATCATGGGTAGGCATTTGGCGGTCACACTAGAGAAGCCTGAGGCTCTCTCTTTGACACCGGCAAAAGCTTCTCGCCGCCTGCATCTCCCATCACTTCTCGTTAGTTCGAGTACCTGAACTTCTTTAGTTCGCGCAGGACAGTCAGGCTAGTTAGCAAAGTGTACACCACTACACAAACAACACTCCTCTTGTTGTTCGGGACATTCCCCTCAATCATGACTTTTCACACATGCACTGCTACGTAAGCCCGATTTGCAGGCTTTACTGCTGTGGCCAAATCTCCAGCAGTTCTGACACTGAAGGAGCCCACAGTTGAATTTGTAGCGCCCCTCACGCCGCGCTCGGCTCGCAGGCCATGGCACGCGGCGCCGGACAAGAAGGAGGAAGTTGAGCTAGGCCGCGGCAGCGCAATTCTCCCGATTCTTGGCCGATCCCCCAGAGTGGGTATGTGCCATTCTGTCATAGGCTACTACAACAACAACAACAACAAAAAGAACAGTTAGAACCTCAACGATGTCAGAGCTGGTTTTTCCTCGCCTTAGCTCCGACAGATTTCGTGACCCGGCTTCGAACACGCAACCCCGTCCTCGCACATGGATTCTCCTGGCTCTTCCACCCTTCCTACCGGCCGCGACCCGTCCCAGAACGCTCACGCTCTGGGTGATTCAGTGGCCGCGTTCCATCCAGTCAAACTGCCGCCATTTTGGTCCAATAGCTCCCGCACCTAGCTCCTGCAGGTTGAGGCGCATTTCCAGCTGCGACGTATCACCATCCAGGAGACCAAGTTCCTCCACCTCGTGTCGTCCCTGCCTCCTGACGTCGCTGAGGACTTAGTGGACGTCATCAGCTCAACGGACTCGGCTCGACCCTTCGACACTTTGAAGGCGGCTATCATCGACTGCAAGTTAGCGTCCGAGCGCAGCAAACTCCAGCAGCTCCTCAGCGCTACAGAGCATACAGAGCTGTAGCGCTACAGAGCGCTACAAAGCGCCCCTCGTGCCGCGGTCGGCTCGCAGGCGATGGCGCGCGGCGCCCAACAAAGAGGAGGAAGTTGGACTAGGCCGCGGCAGCGCGAACAGCGCAATTAAAAAAAAACAGTTCGAACCTCAACGCTGTCAGAGCTGGTTCTTCCTCGCCTTAGCTCTGACAGATTCATCTATTCGAGAGACCGATGGCCACCCTTTTATCTCTGTTGGACACGATATTCCTGCAAATGTGGCTATGACTATGGTGTACTAGAATATGGGGTAGTACACTACACTATGACGGACGGCTGAACTATAGTGTACAGCTGAACGTCAGCAGCTCAATTGGTTACTTCAGCTTCCTCTCCTCGGGGAAACGCACGCTCGAGAACTGCGCAGAGGAAAGAAGAAGAATGCGCGGAGTCAGTATAATGCATTCTTAACTTTTCGAAGTGTAGACGGCTTACAAATTCGCTCCGTCAAACATGCCATGGATATAATAGCTCCAGCGATGGAGCATATATCTCGCATTTTCAAGTAGCACATTTCCGAAGGTCTTGCAAGTCGTAAAAGTAGCCACGATTTTCAAAACTGGCGATAAGAACCTATCAAGAAATTACTGGCCTACATTGATAATGCCTGTCTTTTCAAAAGCTATTGAGAATAATAACGCGACAATAAATTTGTCCAAGAATAACATCGCATCCTTACCGAAGCCCAGTTCGGCTCTACAAAAAGTGGCAGAATGCTGTCTTTCACGTATGCGCACCAAGAAGCCCAGCTTCAAGTACTTCTTGCAAAAGTACTCACCTTCCTGAACTGGATTCATGAATGAAAGGGATTCGTAGACTTTTCTAAATCTTCGATCGTATTAACCATGAAACATTAACTGGAAAGCTGGAAACCTACAGCTTTATAAGAATATTCGTAAGTCTTATAAAGAGCTGTCTTGAATTCCGGCGCCACATGGTTGCAATAGAAAACCATACATCGCATCTTAAGTAACAAGTGAGGTATATAATGGCATCACACTTAGGCCGCTGTGATTTGTTATTTTATTATTTACATCAACGACGTATCTGTGCCGATGGCACTAGCCTATTATTTACATCTTCCAGCTTTAGACAAATTTTGACTCGCACAACTTCAGCATCAAATAACCTAAATACGTAGAGTCAAGTAAACTTAATACCTATTAACGCGTACGAAACAAAACCTGCTCGATTTCAGCCTAAAACTTCAAGGGCCATTATTACTGATCGTACATTATTTGGAAACTCAGCTGTGGGCGTCAAGTCCTCAGTTAAATCACTTTGGACGAATAGTTAACCTGGAATAGACAAGTTGACATGCTTTGTGGTAAACTTGCAGGCGTCGTAGGCGCCCTAGCAAAAGTCACGTCTTTCACGAATGCGCACCAACAAGCCCAGCTTCAAGTACCTCTTGCAAAAGTACTCTGGTTCCTGCCCACTTCTATCAAGTTACTAGTGTACAACTCCCTCTTTTTTTACAACTAAAATACTCTCAACTGGTCAGGGGTAACGCAACAAGATCAATTTTCATTTCATTTCTTTCTCCCATTTAAGAGGGCAAAGTAAAAGCTGCTTGTTGGCAGCTTGAGTGGTCCTTGGCTCCCTTTACATATTAGAAGTTGGGTGGCTAAGAACTCTTTTACAACAGAAGAACAAAAACACATGGTTACATGTATCGCAATGATTTAAATTATTCTTTTACAAGAGAGTTGAGCTCTGATGATGTTAAGGTTGAGATGTCAATGCCGCCTTCTAAATTAGAATTTAGTATTCTATTTATTTCTTCAAAATAAATAGTCGTGGCAGGGTTTTTGGTATCATTTGATGACCTTAATTTGTTCTCGAAAGTAGAATGGCACATTTTTTAGCACTGCGTGTGTCATATGTGGGCATTTTTTTTAGGTTTGCTATACTTGTTATTACGTTGCTAGTATCTTTTGGGTGGAAGTAGTAGGTGCGTAACAACGTTCGTTTGCAGAGAAGGTGGCTTTTTGTTATGTTGTACTTGATGAAAAGGTGTTCGGTGTGTGAGGTATAGGGCACGTTTGCTATAGCACGTATTATTTTTTTTTCCAAGGGTAGTATTTTAGTTAGACAAGAAGATGATGTTGTGCCCCATACAAGACGGCAATAATTTACATGTGACGCAGGTATTGTATTGTAATTCATCAATTTTGCTGACATAGGTAGGAGGCAACGAGTTCCATTTAAAATACTTGTTATGGGGCTTTGTTTCTGCAATATAAAATGCACGTGAGCGTCCCATTCCAGTGTGTCAGTGAAATATACGCCAAGTACTTTTACTGAACTGACCTCTATAATCTGTGCGATTATGATTGCGTGTCCGTTTGTGGAAGACAAGTAACTGTAGTCTTAAAGATGACTGCTTGTGTTTTCTTGGAGTTTACTTTTATGATGGTGTCCTGGCTCCGCTTAGAGAGATGAGTTAGGAAATTTTTCGCTGCTTTAATCAGGCCTGTATATGAGTGTGATGATAGAAAATACTAGTGTAGTCTGCGTAGTTTATGAATTTTGCTTCCTTGTGGATGAGACCAAGGGAAAAGAACATGTCATTTATGTAAAGGTTGAATAGAAATGAACTAAGAATATCTCCCTGAGAGACACCTACTTGTATTTGTCGTGTGGATGATGTGTTAGCGTTTATAGTCGCATATTGATGTCGGTTTCTAAGATAGGATGTCAGTAACTGGAGAGGAAGGCCCGTAATAATATATCTTTCCAACTTGCTTATTATGAGGTCATGATTAATACATTCGAACGCTTTGTAAAGTGCATGAAAAGGCCAGTTAAGGGTAACTTATTTTCGAGGTTTTGCAGTATGTATTCTTTTTGAGCTAGAAGTGCTAGTTCTGTTGATTTACCTGTTGAAAGCCATACTGGCCGCCTCAGATTAGTTGATGTTTTCTGCTGAAAGATTTCGATTCCTACTGAAAGATGTCAAACACGGTTAAACACCTTGTTTACTACAGAAAAAGGCTATCCGCGCTAACTCAGCCCGAGATGCACATTTTTCACCACTTTTTAGGAAACTTCAGTTTTCTCCTGTGAATTTATTATTTAAAGCAGTTCTCTTGAAATGGTACCGAGCAGAAAAGAAGCAAGAGTCACTTTTTTGAGCGCCTATTCAATTTGTCCAAAAACATAAAAATAGAACATTCGCTGAATGAGACCTGTTCATACCACGCCCATGCACATATTATAGAATTCAACTATTCTGCTATTCATTACCATGCTTGTAAAACTCACTTGGATATTGGTTCTCACTTCGTTTTTGTGCTTTTGTAACAATGATGACTCTCCATGCATCGCACTACTTTCGTTGCATTTCTTTGCCTATGCTTACATCTTCCTCTTACCATTGCATAACTTCATTTCATTTCATTTATTGAACCCTCAAGGCCAAATGCCTTAAAGAGGGGAGTGGTTACAAAACAAGAAACTACATAAACAGATGCAATGCATGATACAAAGCAAAGTATTATCATATTCCTGTTATACAATGTTTGCTAGTGCAGAACGAAAATGCTGGTTATCATTTATGTCGACGATATCTGCGGGAAGGCGGTTCCATTCGCATGACGTACGATGCAAGAAAGACTGAAATGCAGTTACAATGTTACGCTGTAACTGAAATGATTCCTAACTACGTTTGTTTGTAGTTACCAATCTGTTCTTTTCATTATTATTTTCATTCTTGTCTAGTCTTTCCTTCATTTCTGCCTTTTGTGTGTGCCCCTTGCAATATGTATGAATAATGAAATAAGTTGGACTGAAAAATTTCATTTCATATTCAGTGCACTTTTTTTTTATTTGATACCTCAAAGGCCCCTGGTATGGGGCATTACATGAGGGATGGGCATGACAGTTAAACAACTATGGTCTTGATAGCGTTCTTAAAATGGATGGCGTTGATGGGATGCACGGCGTCCTGTGGTAGATCATTCCAGTCCTGGGATGACGTGACGACAAAAGATCGGGAATGAGCGGTAGCTCTTGCGGTGGGGGCGTAGAAGGCCTTATGGTGGTTAATACGGCTTGAGGGGCGATAAGCAGGTGATATGACTGATTCTCCTAAAGATGAGTAATAAAACATTTGAAAGAGGCACAATCGAGAAATTTTTCGTCGCGTTTCAAGGCTGGGTAAGTTAGCTCTAGACTTTAAAGCAGACACACTAGTGTAGTACGAATAGTCAGAATAAATGAAGCGGATAGGTCGATTTTGTATTCTTTCTAAGGTTAAAGAGAGGTTAGACTGGTGAGGATCCCATATTGCCGAAGCATATTCTAGTTTAGGACGGACAAAAGTTATTTATGCTAATGATTTGATGAATGGGGTGGAAAATCGAGATTGCGCCGTATGAAACCAAGGGTACGATTAGCTTCGTTAGCGATGTTCGTGATATGAGATGACCGTGTTAGGTTTTGCGTTACAGTAATACCCAAGTACTTACAGGAAGAGACGGACGATACTTCTGAACCCAAAAGAGTGTATTTAGAAGGGGTATGCATCTGCCTACGATGGAATGAGATTAAACATGTTTTGGAAATATTGAGAGACATTAACGAACGTTCGCACCAAGTTTGGATTCGGTTAAGATCTTGTTGAAGAATGCCGGCGTCAGTACTGTTAGTGATTGGGCGGTAAATACACAATCGTCAGCGAATAAACGGATGGTAGAGGAAATACTGGAAGGAAGATCGTTAATATATATGAGGAAAAGCAAAGGTCCTAGGACTGCACCTTGGGGAACACCTGAAATGACCGGGCTACGTGGAGAAGAATGATTGTTAGCGTATACAAATTGCTCTCTGTTAGTCAAGAAGTTACAAAGCCATTCTAATACTAACGAATTAAGATTTAGACACGATAACTTTAGTACCAGTCTTTTATGCGGTACTTTATCGAAAGCTTTTTCGAAATCAAGGATGAGAGTGTTAGTAGGAACGTTTAGGTCAAGGTTGGAGCTTAGGTCATTAATAAAGAGAGCCAATTGGGAGTCACACAACGTCCTTTCAAAAAGCCATGCTGGTTAGTATGAAAGAATTTTACGGAGACAAGAAATTTGACTATGTGCGAATAAATAATATGTTCCATTAGTTTCGAACAGACGCTTGTGAGGGAAATGGGGCGGTAATTTTTGCATGAAACAGGTGAGCCCTTTTTGGGGACTGGAATGATCTTACCAACTTTCCAATCTTGTGGAAGGACACCTGTTGATATGGACTGCTGAAAGAGGTGGCACAATATTACACTTACAGTGTTTTAGTATATTTTAGGATTTTAGAATTTATGCCGTTAACACCAGATGAAGAAGTACGTTTCATGATTCCATTAGCATCAAATGTAATCTGTGGCATAGCTGGGTGGCCGAGAGCTGCGAAATCCGGTAAGTCACCGTCAGGTTCTTTAGTAAAAACTGAAGAAAAAAAAGTTATTAAGAGCGTGGCTAGATTCGTGTTCCGGGATAAGGTTGTTGTCGTCGTCATGTAATGTTAGAGGCTTAAAATGTGATCGTTTTATAGTTTTCCAGAACTTGCGGGGGTTGGTGTGCAACATGGAAGGTAGAACAGACGAGAAAAATGTACGTGTAGTTTTGCCTGATAAAGATATGTATGTTTTTTTTCTGCGGAATAATATCTTTCCCATGCAGATACGGTGTCAAAGCGTTTTGCGGATCGAAAAAATCTTTTCTTTTTGTTTCTGAGGCGTGTCAGCTCTTTGTTGAACCATGGTAACGATGGTTTTTCGGTGATGGTGATAGTAGGGACATGTTTATTTATAAGCTTATGCATTTGGTTTCTGAAAAGGGACCAGTTATCTTCGATTGATCGCGCTGAAAAATCTCGGAGAAACCACATGCAGAAATCAGCTAGTTCAGAATTAATGGCTGCATAGTTGCCTTTGTCGTATCGAGTTAATGTTTTTCGTATTTTTTTGTGCGTGACAACTGGCAGGAGTACGTGGATTGAATTACGGAATGATCACTGAGTCCTAGTAAATGAAGAAGCGGCGGGATGTTATCAGGGTAAGAAGTTAATACGAGGTCGAGTATGTTGGAGGAATGATTGCTTTGTCTTGTCGGGTATGATACGAGCTGGGACAGACCAAAGGTTAGACACGTGTTGACAAAATCACTTTCGATGTTATCTTTACATGTAGTGGTGGAAAGGTCGGACCAGTTTATTGCAGGAAAGTTAAAGTCGCGGAAAATAACAATGGGAGTATGTTGGTGAGCCGCGGTTATCGCGCGAAGTGCTTCGTGAAAATTAGCAACAAAAGAATCAGTTAAATCAGGTGGCCGATAGCAAACGCCAATGATTACGGGAGGAAATGAAGCGTGGCACTGAATGAACAATACTTCTAGAGAAGATGAAGTTTTAATTTCAGAACAACGAAGCGAATCCTGGGTTCCTATTAGTACGCCTCCTCCCCGTCTATTAGTTCTGTCGACACCGAAAATAGTGTAGTTAGGAAAAACGAAAAGTATTTTGGAGTCATGTATGGATGTTGTTAGCCAACTTTCAGTGAATATGATTATGTTGCTATCTATTGTGCGCGTAAGACTTTCAAGGGCGTCAAGCTCGGGCAGGAGGCTTCGGATATTAGTGTAAAGGAAGGACAAGGAGCAGCGCTTCGGTCTAACGGGAGGTTTATGCAGTAGCTATGGCGTGCGGACGGGGGAGGGCGTGCAGACGGAAGGGTGCGGGGGGTGGAGAGGAACGACTTTCTGTGAGGAATGATCGAAAATATAGACAGTGTTATCAATGATTAGTTTATTATGGCGGAGTTTGTATGCTTGTGGTTGGAGTTTCGCAAATTTTAGTAACTGTTTCCTGACAAATAGGGTAGGTTTTGAGTAGTCTTCCGAGATTCGGTAGTCACTGTTTTTTAGTTTCTTGGCGCAAGAAAGAACTTTCTCTCTTAGGTGGGCACCAGGCGAAATTCTATTTTTTTTTCGGAGTGGTGTGAATCAAATACATACGTATACACATACCGCTTGCCTCTGAGATTAAAACTTTTAACTCTTAGAAAGAAATACAAAGCACGTAGACTCTCCGTCAAAGGTGTACGGCCCAGAAGGTTTGCTTGTTAGGCCTACTGCATGCCGCCTTATGCATCGTCAGCGACCGTAACCACTCGAAAGAGAGACGGCCTCGCATCCTGAATCCTCCCAAGCTTTGGACTGCTAGATATGATAGAGAGTTCGGCTAAAGAGCTTAGAAGCAAACCCCTTTGGCTGTATGCTTTTGACAGGGGCTGTACGTAATCTTGTTCACTTATATAGCCCGGAATCAGGTTTCACTGCAAGAAATGCCGAGGTTTGGACTCTACCATAACTCATATGAGGTGTCCAACACACCCTCACTACAAGGAAATATGCCGAGCTAATAATTTGGACCGGTTCAGTTTATGAAACAGTAATTGGCGTGCTTCCTAAGCTACCGACAGCAAAAACCCTTGCAATGTGTCTGCATCGAATGAATGCGTTTAATGTGTCATTGTTATATGCTTTTGTAGTTTTCCTCATAGCTCTGGGGCGAAGAAATTCAAGACTGTTATTGAAGCGAAAGGTTCACTACGGTACCTCGAGCTTCGATCGCCGGGTGCCTAGTTTTGACCTTCAGCTGAGTTAGAGGTCAAAGCATCAAAAGGAGAAAACGAATTAAATCAATATCCATGACTGGGAGTCAAACCAGCGGCTGCGCAAACAGACCTCCTTTAAGGGCCGCTCAGCGGGACCACTAGACGTTCGCGGCAGTCAACACGCCTCGTGTTAAACTGCACCAAACTCTCGCGCTGTGCACTGGAGAGCGTAGTCTTCATCAACTTCCATCTCCTCCGTCCCGCGGCACTGCCTGCTCACCGTCGTTTTCTACGAAGTACAAGTCCGTGTTTTCGCTCCGATTCAGACATAGTAAACATTCTCTGCACTTTTTTTGTGGTCTTTTATAAACGTTCATAACTGTCATTGCAGTGAGTAAATGACATATAACTTTGCCTATTTGCCGCTGCGAAGCAAAAGGAGGCTGCGGCTTGTCAAGCTGTGTTTCACGGCTATTCCCGCTGCTCCTCTGTCTGTACTACTTGCAAGGCAGAAATAAATGCCTTTCAAAATCCAGAACCTCACATGTGGGGAAATTGATTACTGCCGAAGCCCGCAGGGCGCAGAGAAGCACCGGATGCCTTTTCATGGAGTGCCGCTGGGCACAAAGGTAATTAAAGTGGTTCTTCGACTGCGATCGGTGGACGAAGATAGCGGTTTCGCTCTCCTATGCAATCCCACAATAATCGATAACCGCTTTGTGGGGATGGAGGTACAGCCATTTTATTCTTTCCTGACATGCTTTTTTGACGTTTGTAAAGGCTACCGCCAGTCGTGACGTAATATAACGTAGTTCTGTTTTTAACATTTCTATTCGATGCAGGGCATCGAGCTAACATAGGACCTCAAGTCAAAGACAAGAAACAAAATCCAAAGCTACATCAAACACCTTTCGGGTTTTATCACACCTAAGGCCTTCACAGGCAGCCCGGTCCACGTGAACAGGCATGTTCCGCCGTTGTGAGACATGGGACCATACCCCGTGAGGAGCCATTCATCATCATCATCATCATCAGCCTGACTACGCCAACTGCAAGATAAAGACCTTTCCCATATGTCTCCAAATAACCCTCGCCAGTGCCAGCTGCGGCCAACTTATCCTCGCACACTTCTTAACATCGTCCACCCACCTAAATTTTTGCCACCCCCTGCTATGCTTGCTTTCTCATGGAATGCGCTCTGTAACTCTTAAGGACCATCGGTTATCGTGCCTAGGCATTACAAGCCCTACTAAAGCACATTTCGTCTTTTTGATTTCGACTAGGATGTCATTAACTCGTGTTTGATTCCTGACCCACTGTACCCTCTTCCGGTCTCTTAACTTTATACCTATCATTTTTCTTACCATAGCTAGCTGCGTTGTCCTTAAAATATGTTGCACCCTTTTCGCCAGCCTCCACGTTTTTGTAAACTTCCATAATGTCTGCATGTAAGGAGCCGTAATTATCTTTTCATTTCGGATCTATTTGGTCCTCTGGTACTGATCACTGACGCTGACCACGTAGCCGCGCCTTTCAAGCTCCCGCAGGTACCGACCGACCATTGGCACATTAGACACTGTACCGTGCCATTTCCTGGCATTCGCAGCGAATGGTAAGCTGGTGCGTGCATCGAGTGGCAAAAGCTATCGTTGACCTCTGGACCCGCTACCTAGTGATTTCTGTTATTGGCCGCTCGCTGCTTTCGCAGCGAGCGGCCGCAGCGACCTATGGAAAAGAAATTGATAGGTGTAACGTTAAGAGATCGGAAGAGGGCGGAGTGGGTGAGGGAACAAACGCGGGTTAATGACATCTTAGTTGAAATCAAGAGGAAGAAATGGGCTTGGGCGGGGCATGTAATGCGAAGGCAAGATAACCGCTGGTCCTTAAGGGTAACGGAGTGGATTCCAAGAGAAAGCAAACGTAGCAGGGGACGGCAGAAAGTTAGGTGGGCGGATGAGATTAAGAAGTTTGCGGGGATACAGTGGCGGCAACTGACAAAGGACAGGGTTAATTGGAGAGACATGAGAGAGGCCTTTGCCCTACAGTGGGTGTAGTCAGGCTGATGATGATGCTTTCGTGTCATGCGTCACGCCAAAATGAAATGGATACTGAATTTCTACGGAATACGACCTCTTATTTATTGCAAGCTGCGTATTGCATGCACATTTTGCTGTCACGTTCGCTTAGCGCGATATAAATATAAATATAATAATATAATAATATAAATATAATAATATAATAATATAAATATAATATATTTATATAAATATGGCATTGAGTAGAACAGGAACATGTTGGAATTTCTTTCTCTCAACAGTCAACTTATTAACAAAGCACTGAATGAGCCACATCGTTCTACAGGGTCGTTTCCACGAATGATACCAAACAGAAAACAGTTAAGAGAAATCAGTATTAATTTTACCCGGCAGAAACATGTGAACGGCGTTTTTTTCCGGCACATTCGGAGCAATATCGGCACGCTTTTTCAAGAGTTGCTGCGGAGGCTTAGGTGCACTGCGCTCGTAATTGCCCAAAGTCACGAGCCGAAAGCACGTCTCGATCGATCTGATCTGACCGAGCTGTCAAAACCAAGAGGCACATGCCATTTAGAGGCAACTTCATGCTCACAAACGGTGCCGCACACGAGGAGAAACACTGTTGGCATATGTATGTATATATTTTGACGCCCTACGAGAGCAGAAACGCGCCGAGCATCGGCAATGGCGATGCCCTGCGTACAGACACAAGAGCAGCGTCTCTGCTCGCAAGCAGCTGGGCACGTCAGCTGGTGCGGACCGAAATCGATCCGCGGTGGGTTCGGCCACCCGTGAAACGAGGCGTCACCGGCAGAATCCGCTCCCAGGGGTCCAGGTTTCTCGGGGCTCGAGCCAATCATCGTGGGTTCACAAGCCTTTGCTAGAACGCCATGTAGGAGGAGGAGGAAGGAACGAGTGAGAAAGCGGACGTTTTGTGATGTGCTAGCTCGGTACGCTTCCATCGAATTCAGCCTGGGCTGCCTTCGAGATGAAAGTGAATTAGCAAGGACTTTTCCTCTTTTCTTAATTTCCACGCTAACAGTCCACTTTTCACTCCTGCTTCGATGGAACATTGATGCCATCTTCAGTATAAATAAGAAAATAGCGTTGGCTTCTATCCTTGGTCAAGCGGTTTTTACCGCTGTTTGCCAAGGCAGGCGATCAATACGACACGAGACTGTGAGAATATGATTCTACAGGCTGTTTTCTTTTATACCTGCATCAACTAAAAAAAGCTATAAAAGAAAATATGTTCTGTGCTGGAGGACTGAGCGGCATGTTGGGCATTGTGTCCGTAGTAGTAGATAGTTGAAAGAAGGTTAGTTAATAATAAATACCTAATCAACTTATCTATTTCTGGCTTTGCAGCACGACACTGTATGGCGCATTCGGATGGATTCAAAGTTGTGGGAGAACTCAGAAAGGGACAATTGCTGTTGAGGAAACGAAATGAAGCAGTAACTATCTCACACGTCTCAGTGGACACCCGAACCCCGCCGTAAGGGAAGGGAGGAAGGTTGGAGTGAAAGAAGAAAGAGAGAAAGAGGTGCCGTAGTGGAGGTCTCCGGAATAATTTCGGCCACCTTGGGATCTTTAAAGTGCACTGACATCGCAAACCATATAAATGATCCCCCGGCCGTCGAAACTAATCCGGAGACCTTCTGCTTCAACGGAGGCAAATCATCAACTTTAAGAGGGAGGCAACACTCCGAATGTACCCGACCGACGCCTAATAAACTTTGCTCTGTTTCAGCAATAAATTGAGAGACTGACACAGTTTAAACATGGCAGCATGGCGGGCTAAAATGCATCAGCGCTGCTGAGTATCTAAAGCGACCAGCAAGAGTGGCAGCTGTTACCTGCTTCTCAGCTATAAAGGCACACTGAAATGATATCTACGAGCGTATTCTAGTACAGCATGTCTGTTGCGGTGGTCGTCGGTGGTATTGCAGTCAAATTTCAAAGCTCTGCATGGGTCCTATAATTTAGAAATATTTTTTTTTGTAAAATCGCTGCTCGCAGGAACTCGCAACCGATTAGGGAGATACTTCATTGCCGCGTCCCTCCCCCCTCCCGCCCCGATTACGTCAGGGGGCAGTTTGGCGAGCCTTCAAGGCTCGCCCAGTTTGACTTGAATACCAGCGAGGACCGCTGCTAGAGATATGTTCTACTAGAATTACCCCATCGAAATTATTTCAGAGTCACTTTATTATGCTCAAGAACACAGCAGAAGCCCCATATAGCACGCGACTGCATGACTACGCCTTTTCAGGGCCAGGCGCAAGCACGTTACGAGGAACACTGGTACGGGCATCTCATCATTTGAATGTGAACATGCTTTTTTCGCTGACTGGATATCTCCCTGCAGCTTGTATTGGGGCTCTACCACTGCCGGCGCACGTCGCGCGTCTGGTGTGGCATTGGGTCGTTAAGCGCGCATAATTCCACGTTCGATAGCTGCAACCGCAACGCCAATTTAGAAATTTTAAAACTGTTTTCGTCTAGGTTTTTTAAGGTTTCCTATATCGCGATGAAATATTGCGTCCTCCTCTCAGTCATTTAAAATTTAGCTATTTGTGAATTTGACTGAAGCCAACAACCACAGAAAGCAAGGGGCACAGGGGATTTTTTTTATATTTTTTTTATTTATTTATGCTTCCCTCTTATGCTTCCTATGGTATAAGAGGGTTCTCACGCAGCTTCCACCCTCTCCGTTCGATGACGTTCTACGTCACACATGCGGTAAATCAGGACGTTCTACGTCCGCCACTTATGAACGTGGGTGGCGCTGATGAACACTCTCAAGGTTAGGTTACTTGTAAACATAAATACCCCCGAAAGTAGAAGGTTTGACAGCCGTCGCCGTAGCTCAGAGGTAGAGCACCGGACGCGTAATTCGGAGGTCGTGGGTTCGGATCCCACCGGCGGCGTGTGGTTGTTTTTTCTTCTACTTTTCTAATCAATTACTTTAAGCGATAACATATTCAGTAATATTCTAAATTGATCAACACCATAAAATAAATAAATAAAAAAAATAAAAAAAATCCCCTGTGCCTCTTGGTTTCTGTGGCTGTTGGCTTCTGTCATATTTATAACGAGCCCCTCATTCCCCTTCCCTTGTTTGCTTATTTGTGAATTGTTAACTTAATCACTTTTACCTACCTTCTACTCTCTCTCTGTCTGAAAAACTTTATCTGTCTTACATAACAGGGAAGAAGTTTGAGGTGTCCCGGAAGGGGCCACGTACCTCTCACAATCTCTAAGTGCGCTCCTCAGTGCAGGAGTCCATCGGCGACCGCCGCGGCTCGGGCTCGCTCAACCAGGGCCTTCCGGCTCACCAGGTCGGAGCAGCCGAGGAAGGCATCCCCTCAGTCCTCCCTGGTGGGGTTCGGTTTTGGGGCGAGGTTCGGGGTTGACTGACATGCCTGTATTATGTGGAAGATGTGCGAAGACTTCTCCGCACAGCACGGACACTTTCCTGTACACGCAGAATCAAAGTGCTTCAAAACTGCCTGGCACAGCAGTGTTTTCTTGTAAAGACGGAGGAGTGTTTGTTACTTCGTTTTTGTAAGGCCCTTAGAGGGCTTAGAATAAATTGCGTGGCCAGACTGGCATAACTGAGTAATCTGTCGAAAAGTGAGTGCCGCATTGGGTTCAGGATCCGTTTTGCAAGGGTCTGAAGGCGTTGCCGGGTGGTGGCGGTAGTGGTGGTGGTGTAAGACATTTTATAATATAATACAAGAGAGATATTGCTTGGACCGTGCCTGAAGGGCCCGGCCCTCACAATCACTAGGAGGGATTTCTAGTCCAGGACACCTGTGGCCTCCGCGGCTGACCGGGCTCTTGTCACCAGGGCTCGTTGGTCCTGGAGAGTTTAGCAGCCGAGCAGGGCAGCCTCCCAGTCCTCTCGGGTGGGGTGAGAAAGCAGGATGGGCAGGGCGTGCCCACACCATGTGATACGTGTCCGCACACTTCCCCACAGTGTGGACACTTGCCCGGAAAGGCCGAATTGAAATGTTTAAGCACTGCCGGGCACAGTACCGTGTTGGTGTAGAGGCGAAGAAGCCAACGCTCCTCCGCCTTCTTGAGGCCTTTACAGGGGGAGAGTGAGCGCGCGGGCGGCGGCATGTGCCATTTCACTGCCTTTGAAGCCCATTTGAGCAGGAGCTCATACGATCGTTCGAGAAGCGGGGCCCCGAGGTTGTCGCTACTTTGAAGGATACGATACGCAGAGAAAGGAATGTACCCCTGTTGAATATTTTTGCAGGCCCCTCTCGAGTCGCTGATGATGACTCACGAGTCCTGGTCAGCGGCGGCTAGCGCAATGGCGACCTCCTCCGCACGTGTTATGTCTTCAGCCCGGAATGTTAGGCAGTTCACCACGACGTTGTGGTGGACGACTGCGGCCGTGTACCCGCCCCCCCCCCCCCCCCCCCCCCCCCCCCCTTTTCCCCTCCTTCCCATAGTGAGAGCCGGAGGCGTACACGTAGAACATTTCGCGTTTGTTCCCATAGTGGCGGGTCAGTGCCTCCGTCCGCGCATGGTGCCTACCACCGTGGTCGTCACGTGTCATGCTGAGCAGAAGAGGACGCACGTGCAGGGTGTGTCTCCAGACTTCGGGGATGCGTACGCGCTCTTCCGTCAGTGTTGGGTGGTGGATGTGTAGTCGGGCTAATAGGCGGCGTCCCGACGGCGTCTTTGAAAGTCTTGTGTATTGAAGTGTGCCTCCCCGAGCCCCGCGGAAGTGTTTACCATCCCCAGGCCCATAAGGCGCTGGTTGGATGTGTTCACCGGGAGATCGAGGGCACGCCTGTACATCTTTCCGAGAATCACCTCGAGGGCGTTCTCGTCAAACTTGCGCAGGTGAAAGTCAGGAGTCGAGGTGAGTACTCGACTGGTCACGAAAGTATGCGCCAGCCACAAGGCATCTTTTCACCGTAACCCCCCACCTTTGTTGGAAACACGATGGACCATCCGGCCAACCTGGTCCCCCACCTTGCGCAGTTTGGCTAGTGTTGTTTCAACCAGTCGATGTTCGTGGACAGAGAGGCCAAGTACTCTATCTCATCATGATCGGGTATCGGATCACTGGCCAGAGATAGCTCAATTCTGGTGGTGCACTTAGGCGACGGGCGATGTGCACAAAGTCTGACTTCGGCAGAGAGCATTGAAGGCCACAGCGGCGGGCGTAAGCGTACACGATCTCCGCCGCTTTTTGCAGGTTGGCTTCAATGTCTCTGACCGATCCGTGTTTGGCCCAGATGGTTATGTCGTCAGAATACAGCGAATGCTGGACGCCTTAAACCTGCTCCAGCTGAGCCGGGAGTTTTATCATGGACAGATTGAAAAGTAACGGCGAGGGGACCGCGCCCTGTGGGGTTCCTCTCGTTTCCAGTTGATAGGTGCCGTGTTCTTCGTCTTGAATTTGGATGCACGATTGTCGATTCGAGAGAAATTGCTTGACATACTGAAAGGTGTTATGTCCACAGTTGGTCTAGGAGAAATGTAGCAGGATAATTTCGAGTGCGACGTTCTCGAAAGCCCCCTTCAAGTCTAGGGAGAGTACTGCCTAATGGTTGAGCTGGTATTCGACAGGGTTCAGCATTTCTCGGTCGAGTTGAAGCAGAACATCCTGCGCAGCATGGTGTGGGCGGAAACCGAACATGGTGTCTGCGAATGCATTTTGGTTTTCCATAAACCCAGACAGCCTGTCCCGCACCATGGCCTCTATCAACTTTCCCGCACAAGACTTGAGGGAGATGGGGTGGAGGTTGTCTATGTTTATGGCTTTGCCGGCTTTCGGAATGAAAGTTACCAGGGTGGTCTTTCATTCCATTGGGAGGGGTGCCTCATCAAGCCAGATTGAGTTGATGAAAGCGAGGAGGGTTTCGTAGGCGGGGTCGGGAAGATTGAAAAGCAGTTTCACAGTTATCTAGTCCCGGCCCGGTGCCGTTACTCGTTTCATTTTAGCCAGGGCCGCCTCCGCCAGCCAGCTCTGCGTTCTCTGAACCTGCATGCGAGTACGCGGACGCTCGGGGGTCCTATTGATTGCAAATATACTAGTCGCGAAATTTGAACGCTAATTTTGAGCTATTTCCATCGAAGCTATGGATAGCTCGTTCGAGATGTTTTTGTGTCTGGGCGCTGGTTTGAGTAGGATCAATTAATTAGCGCGTGGAAGAGGCGCCACGTGCCCCGGCCATACATTTGTCTGGCAGCCATGTTACAGTGGTTCACCCAGTTCAAGGCGGTGAGTTGGGCCGCGTACTCTGCCGCTCGCTGGGTGAGCTCGGCGATACGAATTTCATGCTTTCGATTATGTTTTTGGCGGCGCCATCTGCGGACGAGCCTGTTCCGCACCTCCCAGAGGTGCAGAAGGTGGTTGTTTACCTCTGGCGTTGCCTGCGAGAGTTGAATTTGAGTTTGTGTTGAACGAAGGTGTGTAACCAGTCATGTGTCCACGCATCGTGTCCTTGTTCGTGGATAGAGGCCGAATTGATGTAGCTTTGCCGGAACGTATTCCAGTTGGGGAGCCGAGCTCGTACATGGGGTCATGCCAGTGGTTTAATCCTTATGGTGGTATTGATAAGGCCGTCGTCACTACCGAGGGTTTCCTCCGGGTTGGCCCACTCTGCGTGTGTAATATTTTGGTAAATGTCAGGTCTGGACACGTATTCCGGGTCATGGAGTTACCCACCTGCGTTGGATATACAGGGTCGGTGTGGAGAGTCAGTAGAAGAACGGAAGATTGGGCGAGTTGGTGTTCCATGGCGAAAGTACATATAAACAGCGCTAAACGACAGGACGAGAAGAGGAGTAGACAAACACAGCACGGATTACTTACAACTGAATTTATTGGAAGGAAAAAATTTCAATATATACATACAAAAACGGGCACACGTGCGCACAGTCATACATCAATGTGGAGATACAATCAACAAGCCACGATGGTCACACGTGTTGTACCTGCCTTCAAGCTACCCTTTGTGCAGCAATGTCATTTCTTTCTTTGACAAAGCTAAAGCGCCGTGTTTGTCTACTCCTCTTCTCGTCCTGTAGTTTAGCGCTGTTTATATGTACTTTCGCCATGGAGAGTCAGGCCCGGCGTGGACGCAAGTTCCGCTAGTTTGCGTCCCCGCTTCTTCGCATGGCACGTAACCCCAAAGCGTACTGTGGGGCGTTCAAAACGCCCACAACTACAAGGGGGTCACTGCACGCAGCCTTTTGGCGCGCGTCTAAAGAGTGCTGCGAACGTTACATTTTTGAGTCTGGGAGGACAGTAGCTGTTAAGTATGTGGAGTCGTGCATCGCGTTTCTTGAGCGTAAGAAGTGTCACCATCACAACCATGGATATATATCCACCACACCGCACAATTTACTAGCACGGGCCGCACTGTCGAATCTTTCAGAGCTTTTAAAGAAAACTTTCTACTAACAAGACCAGCGCAGCAAATTCACTGTCATCAAGAAAGAGACTATGGCCAGCATACTATGTTTTAAGAGAAATTTATTAACAGAAACCGGTGTCTACATTTCGCTAAGCAGAGAGAGAAGGCATGTTTCGGTTACGTAACTTCCGCAGCACTCCCATAATTACTTATCTTGTGCAAGCCACCGATGCTGCTTCCCTGCTTTTCCTTTTTGGGGGCCGCTTGACGACAAAAGTGCTGAAGTGTCTTACGTGCTCATACTCCAGGAACGCTGCAAACTGATTGATAAACTTTATTGACGGAAATGCGGATTAAGGTCGCAGATTAGGAAGAGATTCGTGAGGGAGGTGTGGTCGGCATTCCTTGGTCGAAGAGTCTGTTGCGTGAGCTACGGCTCTGACTCACCAGCATGAACTGACGCTTCGGGTCCGAGTGGGCTAGAAGGTCCTCCTACTGCTCAAGACTCTTTTAGTGCGGTAGAGCATAGTGGTTTCTTCCGCGCCAGGCACATTCGCTGTTGCATCGCGTGGGCCATATCTTGCGGTATCGTGCTCTGTTTGGATACGTGTTCGTTTGTAAGCGATTTAGTGCACTGGCCTGCTCTCGACTTCGGCTGTGATTTGGAATTGCCTACTTCCCACGCTTCCGAAGAATTTTCTCCACGCTTTGCGCGGCAGTATGATTTGGAGAAACTTTTGTCGCAGGTATCCAGGACAACCGATGAAGATATTTCAAAACATCGTGAAGGAACAGTTGTTAATTAAATATTTACCATATATCTCGTCGTTGGGAGTAGGACCGTGCATGTTTGGAATGCGTTCCCTGGACCACAGGGCAAAATGTTCGTCGGTTCTAAAGGGCTGCATGCCATAGTTTTGAACAGGTTAGTGTCCTAACAGTCAGAGGTCGTAAGTGCAGAGAAAGCAAGAAGTAACCAGAGAACTGTATGGAGCATTAGCTCCTGACAGCACAACCACAAACTATTAATACATGTATTGACTGAAAACGTTTGAAACGCAGAAAACGCAAAGCAGAATATTGTATGAACAATGGTTTGAAAGAAAATCGGTGAGCATCTAATATATATAGTACATATAGTACCGCCGCGGAATGGAATGGCCTTCCCGCTGACATTGCAACAATAACCTGTCCCGCGAACTTCGCGCGCAGAGCATACAGCCATTTGTCATCATCATAACGCATGATTATTTTGTCTCACCAAACGTTGTACCCATCCCTTATGTAATGCCCCTGAAAAAGGATCTTTAAGGAAATAAAATTGATTGATCGATTTATTGATTGATTGATTGATTGATTGATTGATTGATTGATTGATTGATTGATTGATTGATTGATTGATTGATTGATTGCAAGAGCGTTACCTCTAAGTGGAAGAAAAGGACTAGAAAACTCACATAAGACTACACACTAACACGGATGAACGTGCATGTTGGTAAACTATCGTGACAAAACAGCGCATACAAGGACGAGGAGGGAATACGACGGCAGTGCTCGTGCAGTCGTGTTCCTTCCTCGTCCTTGTCTTGTTTGCGCTGTTTCATCACGATGACTATATACGAAACCAGAAATGTCGCACACAAGACCACAAGTCAATTTATGCAGATATTGCGGGCTTTCACGTCTCTGCCTACAAAAAGCAGTGACTGTGTGTAATAGCCAGACTGGATTCCTGGTTTAAGATTAGATGTACGACCATCGACATCGGCTGATAAGCCAGGATTCGTCTTGTTCTCAGGTACAGGGCGGTGCTCTTGAGTTGGTGAACGGTTGAAGGAAAAGGTTACCAACTATTTCAAAGTATTGTTGTGTCCACCAACACAGCTTTGTGTGGGCATAGGGCTATCTCACCCGTGGTTTTGAAATCAGACAGTACTTAAATGTGACGTGACGGAGTTGTACAGGCATGTTTTGCTTATTGGAATTCTTAGTACAACATTTTGGCCACAAATTCCTGCGTCCTCGGATTGTCTTTCTACGCCGCGGAATCGCATTCCGATCGCATTTTCGGCACATGCCTGTAGGGAAAGAGAGCAATAACACGCAGTCAAGGGCGGAAGGGTGGGTTACTGCACGAGTTTGTTGGCAATCATCCCGACAAAAAGACCGCTGGCGGACGATGTACAAGGACAAGAAGTGGACACAGCTGCGCTGTTAAAATTAGTCGGACTAGACGACATGGTTCCCCTTAGCGAAAAAAGGCAGTGCTAAAAATGCATTTCGAAACATATTGTATTGATTTCATATTAACTGAGCATTTTTTGTCCCTATCCTTAAATGTCAAAACGAATACTTTCTAAGTATGCTAGGAGTAATTTTATGAGCATTCATACAAACACGTCAAGAATACAATTTCTGCCTGCTTACTTTACTTATTTTACATTAAATATACTAAAAATATACACTAAATGCGTAACAAAACATTAAAACTACAATAAATATGCATTCAGTACATTTTAAACATATTGAGTTACGCTTAAAAAAGGATTACTAGTGTCTTTTCCGGACATGGATGATATAGGTGCCAACAGCAAAACTAATTAGTCACCCGGCCGTAAGCGATAAGCATAAGGAGCCTATCACTGACAAAACATGGCGCTGTCATCAATCAAGAGGTGTATAACATTGGAAGGTCACATGATTTAGCGTGAACAGCATAGATGTCGCCACACAGCAAATGCGACAGAGTGACGTCAGCAAGCAGGAAGTGCCCCGACAAGCGCGATACTTGGCTCGCCTTATAATATACCCACAGAAGGACGGCACAATATCTTGCCCGACGAGGCATTTTTGGCACAAGACTGTGGGCCTCCATATTGTCACACAAGTGACACGCTGGACGCGTTCGAATCTGGGGGCGATCTAGAACAGAACTGCTAATGGTAACTTGCGTCAAGTATCGGTCAAGACTAGCATTCTCAACCAACAAATACATGCGCGTCTTTGAGAGGCGGTCGGTGGTCTGTTCGAGCCCTGATGTGCCTAAGGCGCCCTTGCCGATATAATTCTGTCACGTTCTTTAAATAAGTAATTAAATATAAATAAGAGGTAATTGCCTTCCTGCTAGGAGTTACCATGAACGGAAAGAAGACAGAAAAGGGAGAGTTTTCTTTGTTCCCCGAAACGTAAGTTCAAGCTCTAGGTTGTGCCACGGAACCTTCAAGTGCGCTGCGAATATTTTTTTTGCCGTACTGCCCATTTGTTAAAAATGCGGTATACCTTGGTCTAATTTAATACTTATTTACGAAACTATACTTTAAATGTGCTGCCAATATGAAAACAAGATTTCCCGAAACGCGATTTCGAGCACCACATTATTCCACGGCAGCTTGAAGTGTGCTGCAAATATGTTTACGCGGACTGCCCGTTTGTTAGAATTGAAGTATACTTTACGAATTGATTTCGTATTTAGGAAAGTGCGCTTTTAATATATTGTCAAAATTCTACAACCACATATATATTTTTCACAAATTTGAAACGTGCTGGAAGCATACCTTAGTTGAAGTATTTTTGAAAAAAATTTAAGAATATATTTCGAATACCAAGAGCGAAATTTCGGGACCCTACTTCCAGTAAATTTTTATTGCGTTCGTGAATACAAAATATGGCTAAAATACTGTATAAATATCCCGCCGTATAATTCGAACGTATTAGTTTTCGCTAAGAATCGCCACAGAACTAGAAGCAAGAACCTTTTGAGCTAGAAATTACTTCCGCAAAGTATGCTGCTCGGCGTGTTGGTAACTTTGCAAGAAAAACCGCCATTTATGTCCACTTCTTGTCCCTGTCCTTCATCCACCAGCGCAGCATTTTTCCGAATGATTCGTATTTTGGTTCATCCTAACGTATATTGATTTGCTTTGTGCCTTGTCCTTTGTTCCCGTACCAGATCCGAAATATCCATTCATCGCGCGCACTTGCGTGTGCGTCTATCCCCCTCCCCCGGTGACAATTCCATGCTTCCGTCTATTTTTGCTTCCGGCCGTTTTCTTTTGCCTCCTCGGACCGGCCGCCGTTTTCGTGGCAGATTTACAGTGAAATTTTTATCGTCATCTCGCTCTAGATTCTAGCAGATGGAGTATCACAAAAGTACTTCAAGTCAAGCAATGCAGTACTGATGGAACACACACTCTGCGGTACGAAAGAAGCAATAATGCAAATATGTCGCTTCCACGGGCTGCTTTCGCACACTTGTTTAACACAAGGAAAGCCACTAAGCGAGCAAATCAGCCAGTTTAATATATTTGAGCGGGTTGTCGTCGCCTCGATTTTTTGTGAAGTTGTCCTAAAAAGTTGCACGAAACTGTTACTTTGGACAAACTGCAGAATCGAAATATGAGGTTGCAGGTAGTTAAGGTTACAAGAGGGAGCAGAGCAATTAAATATGTGAATCTCTCCGGTGAGGCATGTCGTCAAAGCTCGAGGGCAGATAAACAGTTCTGAGAACGATATCACGAAGAACGAAGCACCTGCGGTCGTGAGCGGTCAATTCAAGAGCGCGCGAGCAGGGCCTCGGAATCGACGAAAAGATACTATTGAAGTGGCCTGCCCGCATACAGCGTTCCTCGAGCCTCATCTCTTACTATAGATTCTTTCGATAGCACTTCGCTCTAGTAAGGGCACCTGCTCCTGGAAGGGCCCTCTTTTCTACGAGCGGGAAGAAGTATATTATTTCCACGAGCTGCCTTGAAGGCGTCGCGGTTTCGATGCGACGCGCTTCGGCAGGAAAACGGAATTGCAGAAAAAAAATTCAGTGGCCGAAAGATTTATTCGAAGAAGCTTTTTCGCTGTTTCGCGGAGTAGGTTCGTAGCCCCAGAGGGAACTAGGCTCATCGGAGCGCAGTGAGAGCAGAAACTTCCTCTTGTGTTCTTATTGTTTTCTGCTCTGGTATATGTACCCAACTTTGTGTGTTACTGTTTTTTTATTTTGTTACGAAAGACTGCGGACCGAATTATTGGCTCAAACTGAAGGGGTGTACAAAGGCTGCAAAAGCACAAAACGAAACAGGAATTTAAATTTCTCGAGATCGCAAGTAAAAAATTAATCGGCGAAACAAATACTGTTCAAAGGCGTGAACGGAACTTGAGGAGACGGAAATGGCTTTCGGAAGAAAGATCGTGTCAGAAACTAATAACGAAAAAAACAAACATGACGCTTGAACACTTGCGCCCTTCCAAAAATTGGCTCCAAGAAATGACCAGTGGACTGGTGTCCATCTTGACATAATTGTTTATGAATTTGTTATTTACGTATGTTTGCTGACAGATCAAAAAGTTATATTTAAATATTCAACGTAACATTTTACGCACAATTTAAACAATGCGATTAAGTTTGCTTTCATTACAGTCTTAGGCAAACCGCATCTTCTCTGTTGGTTATAAATAGACCTCACCTCTTTTTGTTGCAGCATCTCGAAGATACACATTGGAGGCAGCGGTGCTGCTCATGCAAGAAATAGCTTGCAGCAGGTTTGCTAAGAATACTTCTCTTCAATAATGCGTCCCCTTGTTTTCCAATAGCCTTTGCAGACCTTTAAATTATTAAGATGAGGTATGAAAACAGTGTAATTATTTCGGCTCTGCTGCGTAGCGTGTTAAGGCCACCAAAAGCTGTCGCCCCACTGCTGCCAGTCTGTTGCTATTGCCTACCGTTGTGGCAGCGTGGGCTGCCGCAATTGTCGCAAAGGGCGCTCGGTCATTTTCCCGGCACTGGTAAAACATGACCTTTGCGTTATTCTGTGTTTACGGTCTACGGTCTGAATCCACTCAGTAGGATTTCATATAATAGGTTTCGCTATAAACAGTTTGCAATTTAGAGACCGCACGTTTTTCGTAGTGACTGTTTAGTTTTTCGTACTGTGGGGCTGCTTTCATGCTTCCCGTAACAGTAGACCATTAAGCAACAAATCTCCCCATGCTTGCTCAAAAAGGATGGAATGCCCTAGTGCCAGTACAGAATTTATCCAATATTTCCAGACCGCAGAGGCAGGACGTAAAAACGCAAGCAAAAAGACAATGGTCCCAATGAGGATATATGAACATTTTTTTCGGAACTGAACTCATTAATTAGGCAGCAGCAAAATCGAAACAGCCAAATTTATTCCCAAAAAGAAAAATAGGTCAATTCATGGGACAAATTATTTTCAACAAGAAATCAGGAAAAGATTATTGGCTATCTTCGCCCTCTCCTTCGCGCCAGAATGTGCGGTGCGAGAAGGTTTTCTTCTTGCTCTTATTGTTTTCAAAGATCAAAGAAGGGTTTCGTTCGAGCAGCCGTAGGGTGAAGACGGACCTTCATCTCTGTCGGCGCTAGGCGTCTCTCGCACGTGGACATTTGCATCCCTAACGTAGGCGGGCGACGGCGGTGTATCTTACATCGCGCCTCCGGAAACAGATTTCGCCAGCGTACCTCTTTTCTAGCGGTGCCCCTGCTGCCGCCTGACTTCAACGTGGTGCGGTCCTTGCAGGCATCCCCTCCTGTCTACATTCCTCGCTTCGGCGCTGTTTAGCAGAGGGGCAGTAATGGCCTCCGTCGCTCACCTGGCTTCCTCGTGGGACGGAGGCCATCTTGCGAAAGAAATCAAGAGCTGGACGAAAATTCGTCTGGTTGGGGTGAATTATAAAACGTGACATTGCAGACGCCGACCACAACATAGAAAAGAATAGACAAAAGACGTTTTGGCTCTCGTACGGGAGCCTTGTTCACAGTAAAAGGGGCTGCAGGGAGCGTGCGTAAGCAGTTGGCAGATTTCCGCAGTTTTGGTTCAATGTGTCGCATGTCGTTTGTATCGTCAAAGATTTCAGGTGAAGGCGAGGGAACTTCTTTTTTGCCGCAAGAACGTGCGCTTTGTCCCCGTCGTTAACGTGCTGTTTCGATATGGAGTGTTCGGCGGTAGCACTGGAATCCACTTTTGTGTTTTTAATGTCGTTTTTTTATATTTTACGCGCCTTTGGAAGTTACCTGTTTCGCCAGTGTAGACGCCGTCGCAGTCAGAGCTGGGAATGCTGTAAACCACGCAGGGATATTTTTCTTTTGGAAGAACGTCCTTTACGTTGACCAAAGCATGCCGCAGTTTTCTGGTCAGAACATAGGCAATGTCAACATTGAAGGTGCGCAGAATGCGTGCCAATACCTCACTGATTCCGTGGGAGTAGGGAACAGCGGCACGTTTCAGGGGGGAAGACACAGCAGTTTCACGTTCTGGTCGACTCAGCTGTTTTTCGACCGATGCCACGAAAGATGTCGGGTAGTCATTGCGTGAAAGTTCTCGCCACAACATGTCAAAGTTACTTGCCCTGTCTTCGGGAGAACTGCATATGCGTTGGCTCCTTTTTAATAAGGTGGCAGCAACCGATCTCTTATGTGGGGCTGAGTGGATGGATCTAAAGTAGAGATTAACGCCCCGTGTGGGTGGGTTTCCTAAAAACGCTGAATGATAGTTTTTCACTACCGCATTTTACCAAGACGTCTAGAAAGGCCAATGCATTGTTCGCCTCGACCTCGATGGCGAAGTCGATGTCGTCCTCTATGGAGTTCAAATGCGACGAAAAGGCAGGCAAAGCGTCTTTTTGAATCATGCAGAACAGTCATCTATATATCTGAGGTAAACATTTTGGCGGGTGAGGTAAGGTCTCAAGAGCCCGGCATTCGACAGACTTCATGGTGAGGTTCGCAACGGTAACAGAGATAGAGGCACCCATCAGAATGCCTTGAAGCTGACGGTAAAACAAGCCTTGAAATGCAAAATACGTGTTGCTGAGGCAGAGATGTAGGAGTCTGCAGGGGTCAGGAAGGTCAATAGGAGTCCTTTCAGGTAAGGATCTGTCAGACTCGAGGGCAGAAGAGCAGGCTTGTACGGCAAGGTCAACAGGGACGCCCGTGAAAAGCGACTTGACGTCAAGCGAGACTAGGAGCTCGTTGTCATCAAGTGGTATGTCGCTTACCTTCTCGATGAAGTGAGTCAAATTTCGTACCTGTGTCCAACGTCTTTTATGTATTCTTTTCTTGTGTTGTGGTGACCGTCTGCAATGCCACGTTTTATAGGCCATCTTGGGCACCTTGACGCGAGGCCAGCCGCAACCCCAGTCTTTAGCGCGCAAGTCCTAGCGCACCAGCTCTAGCTCCTATCCCTGAGCTATCATGGACTTCGTAGGCTTCACGGCAGCTTTCCCGTGATTCTTGGCATTCCCACACCATTCCTATTGGAACTGATGCAGCGGCGGCGCATGGCAGGTCCTCTCCGCAGATCCATGCCACAGTTTCAGGGCCCTACTTCATGACGCCTCTATTCGAGGCATCCGTTCGCGGCGGCGGAGCTAGTGGTAACGGACAACTCCTAGCCCGCACTCGGCATTCCTCAGCGCCTCTGAGGAGTGTAGAGTGCTGTTGCTGGCAGCCGTTTATTGCGGTCATCACCTGGAATGAACTTCGGAGACCCACCACCCTCTTGCGGCCAGCGCCCATGGATAAGCCAGCTTTATCTCTCTGCTTCGTCGTCGCAGTTGCCGTCCTGTCACAGCGGTATAGTTTCTTGCGTCGGTGTCACTCCTGACCGCCCACTCTCCTCCCATTTACGCTGGATTAACTATGGCCTGCCGGACTATCTCAAATAACTAGGATTATTTGTACCTTGACCTCGCCTCCCACGCTGCGCCCTGCCGCGAGTGGTCTGCTGTGTGCGCACCATGGCACCTACCTCAAGATGACCCCCCTCCCCCCACCCGCCTATTCAGGCTTCAAACACAGTCTTCTTCCCCGATTTAGTCACAAGAAATTAAAGCACATAGCATCGTTAAGATGGGCGTAACGTGAATATTTCACCGTGCGGTATGGTGCGAGAAGACGCAGGGCAGATGGCTATGGGGAATTCACGGTTGCAGCTGTTACAGCCTTTTATTTCGTACCTGCGTTTCCGTGGCAATGCAGTAAGGGTACGTTGCTTTAGGCACATTTTTTTCGCCTTGTAGAGCTAAAATTGGTCGTTTTCTTTTCATTTTGGTAACACGTCGCGGAAGCTTGCTCTGAGAGTCGAGCGAGAACCTACGGTAGATAGCCGTTTCAACTAGCAAAAAAATGGTCACCTGAAACCCGCTATTTGCAGCGTACGCCCTGTCTTAGAGTGTTTGCTCGGGGCGCCTTAACTTTCATCCTACATTATGCTTTTCTTGCTTCATTTTTCAGATGCCTCAAAACTGGAGAGAAAGGTGGCCTTCGTTATTGATGCAACATCTCTTGTTAAACTGATTTCCTCAGTTCATAGTCCTCCGTATAGTGATTTCAATAAATGTTTCAAGTTTTTAAGTAAGGTTTTTCAGCGTGCTCAATTGCTAAATGCACCTATCGTTTTCGCTGCACACTTTAATATTGAGTTGTTATCAGCAAGTCCTTCATGACACGTTTTTGGGATGTATTGAATCCTTCGCTTGTTCCAACGTTATCAAAGCACGAACCAGGATGACACCAGACGCTCAGACATTGCTTGATGCAAAACAGCCCATGATAAAAATTACACTATTTGAGGCATTCTGACTTTACCATTTTATTTATTTATTTATTTATTCAATAAACCCCTAAAGGCCCTCAATCGAGGGTATTACATAGGGGGGAGCAATGACACACAACGCAAAATAAGAATGAGCAAGCACCAAGGTGCAAAACATAAATACAAAAAGCACATGTAGAAAACAAAACAAGAAACAAACAAAAACCTGTAGTATACATTGTAATTTACACGAAAAAAGAACAGATAGCGTTTTAGAGGCAATAACAATCGCAGGAACAAAACAAAATAATAAAACAGCTCAATGCAGCAAGTGGTACAATCAATTAGTAAAGCTAAACAGACATTTGGGTTAGAAGGTCGTGAAACTTGTTACGATCCCTTTCAGAGGCGATGTGTGATGGTAGATTATTCCAGTCGACTATAGTACGTGGTACGAAAGAGTTAGCAAAAGAAGTGTGGCATGATATGCGTCTAACTTTCAGCGGGTGGTCGCGACGTGGAAAAAAAGATTCAGGTGATTGAAAAAAATCGTTATGGAGCATAACATGATGGTAAAGTTTATGGAAAAGGGTCAAGCGTGATAGTTTGTGGCGATGTGATAACGTATCAAGTTCGGCGCGAGCCTTTAGTGCGGTGACGCTAGTATGACGAGAATAATCAGAAAAGATGAATCTAACGGCACGGTTTTGCAAAGATTCCAAGTCACCTATAAGGTATGCTTGATCCGGGTCCCAGATGGCCGACGCATATTCGATTTTAGGCCGTATTAAGGTAACGTATGCTAGTTTTTTTAGGTGAAAAGGCGCTTGTTTAAGGTTACGTTTTAGAAGACCCAGAGAGCGGTTAGCAGCTGCAAGAATATGGCTAATATGGTGTAGTCCCAAATACTTGTAGGAAGTAGAAAGTTCAACCGGGTTATTAAGGAGAGTGTAAGATGTCGGGATGCGGCAAGACTTGCGAGTGAAAGAGACAAGTTTAGTTTTAGAGGAATTAAGGGTCATTAACCAAGAACACCACCAGTTACTAATGTAATCTAAATCAGTTTGCAAAGATTGGCGGTCAGAGTCGTTAGAAATGCTACGGTATATAACCCAGTCATCAGTGAATAATCTGATTTTGGATGATACGCAGGCGGGTAAGTCATTTATGAAGATTAGAAAAAGTAAAGGTCCCAAAACGCTTCCCTGGGGAACACCGGACGAAACGGGTGAGGAGGACGAAAGATGATTATTGACAGAAATGAACTGAGATCGACATGCAAGAAAAGCTTTAACCCAGGCAATAACATCGGAATGAATGTTCAAGTGGGTTAGTTTGAGCAAAAGTCTGTGATGGGGGACCCGGTCAAATGCCTTAGAGAAGTCAAGGAATAGCGCATCGACTTGTTTGCCTGCATCCACTGATGAAAAGAGGTCGTGAGTGAAGCCGGAAGGTTGAGTGTCACATGAAAAACCCCTTCGAAATCCATGCTGATATTTGAATATGATGTTGTGGTGCTCAAGATAGCTGATAATATTAGTGTAAACAACATGTTCCATTAGCTTAGATATGGAGCTAGTTAAGAATATTGGACGATAGTTGAGGGGATTGGAGTGGTCACCAGATTTGAATATATATCATTTACTAATATCTTGCTTCTTTGCATGTGCGAAAAGAAAAAAAGGATCTATTTGGTAGACGCTAGTTTTTCATAGGAAGTTTATTCCTCAGACGACTGCTACACTCCGCGCAATGGTAGAAGCTACAAACTGAGACAACGCTCACAGTAAATGAGATTCGAATTTATGCTTTGATATACTTCTTAACATAATGAAGAACAGTTATGATAAAGTGTTTTCTTTGAAGCCAGTGAAAAGGCGTAAGAAACCAAGAAAGCCATAGGTAACAAATGAGTCATACAAAAGAAGAAAGGCATACGATTAACTTTACATCAAATTAATTAGGCTGGAGGATCTAGTGCTGTCAGTCGAATATAAATGATATAAGGGACAAGCTCAATTAAGATCTTAAGAAAGCGCGATTGCAGTAATACCAGCATAAGATTGTAGTAACCTCGAATAATCTTAATAAGATATGGGACTGTGTTGGAGACATAGGAAAATGCAGCAGAGGGATTCCAAGTGCCCTTAGATTAATAAAGATGAGTATAGGGATGCTGGTTTGGCCGATAAATTTAACACTGATTTCATAAATTCCGGGGCTACATCACAACAGCACCGCGGTAGCGATGGACCCAAGAAATCACTTTCGGTGCAATTAATTCACTTTTCCTAAGCCCATGCAGTGAACCTGAAGTAGTTTCCTGTCTTAAATCCTTATATAAAATTTAGCTCCTGGAAACTATCACATCAATGCTCCACCTCTTGTATCTGTTGGGGACCTTACGTCTCTTCCTTGGCGTCATATATGTAGTAGTTTATTGCCTACAGGAATCTTTCCAGAAAGCACGAAAATTGCCCAAATGGTGTTTTACATAAGAGCGATCGACTAGAAGACGTTAATATTTACAGACCAATTTCTATGTTCCTTACATTTTCAAAAGTGATAAGGAAAGTTATAAATGCGCGTCTAAGTGATTTTATTAAATAACAGACTGTTTCGTGCGAGGGAACAATATGGTTTTCATGCTAAATGCTCGAATGAAATAGATCTTAAAGTTAAAAACTTTATCATTGATAATTTTGAATAAAACAAATACATGGTAGGCCTCTTTCTTGATTTTAGGAAAGCGTTCGATTCTATTTAACACGAAACTTTATTTAGAAAACTTCCTTTTTATTGCGTCCGTGGCGTTGTTCATAACTTTATCCGCGCTACCTGGCTGATAGATTCTAGTTTATTGGACTTAATGGGTATTCGACTAGCTTAAAAAGGATCAGATATAATGGCCCAGAAGGTTAAATTTTGCATTGTTTTTAAAATTTACATCAATGATATTGTCCATATGCTTCAAATAACCGATACTCTGGTTAATTGGTTAAATGAACTTTCATCTTGACTTCGATTAAACTAGCCCTAACTAAACGTACACAAAACTCAATAACTATTGTTTGAGCTACAGAACACGCCTGCCAATTTCCGTACCCAATAAAGTTCGAATAGTATGCGCTTGAAGGCGTTCCCGTTCATAGTAATTTCGGTACCCTTTTCCAAGAGAATTTAAACTGTAGTGCCCATGTCAATAAGATTCCCACTAATATCTCTAGATCTCTTGGCATTTTATATAAAATTGGAATAAGGAAATAATGACTTATTGGCATCCACCCAAGTGCAGCAATACGGCTACAAAAGAAAGCTAAACAGTTTTCTCAGAAACTTCGCAGTTAAAGAAAAATTTGTCCTGGTCCGAGGTATATAAAATATAAAGTTAAACGGTTGGTACCCAGAAGCTTTAAAAATCAATTATATTTTGGTATAATTCATTCTAATTTGCATTAATGCTTTTTTTGGAGGGCACTACAACGACAACAGACTTGCACAAATTTCAGGTACTCCAATATAGAGCACTGCGTTCCACCGAAAACTTGCTTCTCTTGGGCCACACGTACCCATTTTCGTGAAAATAAAAAATTGGCCGAAGATATACGAAATATTTGAATTAAAACTCGCAACCCATATTCATGATGAAATTATGCATTTAGGGTTATTCGTTTTCGGGTTTTTTATATTTTCAAATTCGGGGGGTAAAAATCGGGCGTTATTTTTCGGCTTGATAATAGAGGAGAAATCGGGTTTTTCGTGGAAAAACTCTGAAATTCGGGATTTATCGGGTTTAATTTGCCCACTAATAATTTATTCGATTTGCTCTAACCGATGGGTAACAATCGGGCTATATTTTGCGCTGCTTTCAAGAAAGTATTACAAAATTTGGCATTCCTTTGGTAATTAATTATTACTCGCAGTGAGAGGCAACGGTCAGTTTTAAGAAAAGAAACATTTTATTCACGAGGGCTGGTCATCGATGTTCTACACGTCCTTATTAACATACATAATCATCTGCACACGCAACATCTCGGTTTCACTCCGAGACCTGTCTGGTCTCTGCAGGTACCTTAGCTTAGAGAACGTTCGCTCAACGTCACAGCTGTCATTAGCTAGGCACAACAATGACAACGCTGCATTTGCTAGCCTTGGGTAACGCACAGTTGCGTCGTTCCAATAGTCCATCACTTCAACACCTTCATTTGTGGGGCTTGCTTCCAGCAAGTACTGGTTAAACTCCTTACGAAGCGAGCCTACATCGTCCACCACGGAAATAAAGATAGGCCGGTAGTCCTCAAACGACTGACTCAGCAGCCGCTTTTGGAACGGATCGAGTACTGCTTCCAGTTTCCACAATGTCAACTGGTTTTCTTCTTTGTCTGAGACATTCCGTTCCAAAGTGCAGTCCCGTTTAGTGGAGATTTTGGCGCTGTCTTGACTGTCTGTGGGCCGCCTTGGCCGCCTTTCGCCAGCGCGCCAACTGGAGGCACAGCAATTCCGTGGGCACAAGTGTTTCAGAAATAGGGAAAAATCGGGTTGTACCCGAGAGAGAGAGAGAGAGAGAGAGAGGGAAAGGCAGGGATGTTAACCAGAAAGGATTCCGGTTGGCTACCCTGCACAGGGGCCGATATTTTAGGAAAACGTTCGGGGTGCAAAAATCAGGTAAAATCGGGTTTTACCCGAAAACGAACAACCCTATGCATGATGAGGCTCTTTTCTACTTCTTATCTGCACAGTAACAAACCGTATGGTTTCAGGCGTAGCGTTTTCAAATTCTTGTTTTGAGAATTGGATATCGTGCAGAAAAACTTGCCTACTTATTACTTGACTTGCTAAAGAGACACTGACGCATTATGAAACTTGTGCTGCAGCCTAGTGCCCGTCGCAACTTTAAGATGAATATAAAAATCTTACCCCCACTCCCTTCATGTGCTTCATAAATATTTGCTCTGTTTTGTTCTGTGCAAATGCGTATTACCATTTTCCTTGTCTTTTGTCCTGTTAGTGGCTCTGTTCCTTTTATTTCCTTTTAACGATTTGAAAGTACACGATAGTTTTGAAAATTATGAGAACAAAGAATAACTGCGCAAAAATGGACGGGACAAGAGAAAGAGAACAACGCGGGACGAACGCAGACTAACAACTGATTTATTCCACCAACTCCTCTTTCCTTCAACAGCAAAGCGCATGCGCACCAACTACAAAAACAAAAGCCACACTCATCTCATGAAATCAAGAAACTCCAAGTCCCTGCGGTACAGGTGTACTGAAGCATCGCTAACATCTTTGTCAGGCAGTAATCTCGCGATTTCCAAGGCTTCGATAATTTCCCGTTCTTTCTTATCTCTTTATCTTGTCCCGTCCTTTTTTGCGCAGTTTTTCTTTGTTCTCATAATGTCGTACCAACTAGCCCCTCACCGCAGACTTCTAGGTTTTAAAAGCTTTCTTCCAGCATGCATAGCTGTTTACTTTTATATAAACTGTAAATTGCAAACCCTCATATTCTGTCCTCGTTCTGAGCAAAGTACTGGTGGTGGGGCTTCTTCTGTCAATTTAAGCCATTTGCCTTTTGTCCTGTCACATCGTACCTAGTTTCTTTGAAATAAAATATCACTCAATCAATATGCCGATGCTTTAGTTCTAGGTACCTCACGCATTAAAGGGTACATATACTTGCCTCATGCTTGTCTTCATTTCAGCGCACTTCATGCATCAAAAAACCTAGAAAAAAAGCGGCGCAGTTTCGCACGAAGCGTGAAATATTGCACAGATGACCAGTACGACGACGTCATGCTGTACAACAAAGAAAATGCAGTACGTCAAACCACAGCCAAGAAATTACGAAGTAACCTTCGAAGAACGCTCACATTGTCCTAATTCATAAGAAAGTAGGCATCAAAGGACTTGAAAAATTACAGACCGATCAGCTTGCTGTCCGTTGCCTACAAGGTATTTACTAAGGGGACCGCTAATAGAGCAAGGACAACCAAACGATCAGGCAGAATTTCGTAAAGGATACACGCCAATAGATAATCGACAATAGACCATATTCACACTATCAATGAGGTGAGAGAGAAATTAGAGGAATGTAACCAACCCCTATTATATTGCCGCAACGCATTACTGGCGCCGCCTAGTAGCCGCGCTCAGGAGGCTGGCGCGCGCTCTTCTTCACCCGTGAGCTCGCTCGCTAGTCGGTTAGCCGGCCAGGCCGTTTCCGCTGGCGCTTGGACGTTGTGGCAAATACAAACCTGCCTACCTGCTTCTGTGACATTTTGGTGGAGGTGCTGGGTAGCTTTTGCCGGCAATCTTGCCAGGTGGTGATGGTAGCCTCGTGGTTTTCGAACCACATCTTGGCGGCGTCTTCAAGTGAAAAATAAATGTTCCGCAACTTTCGCTCCTCGTCCCACGCATTAAACGCAGCGACCCGGTCGTAGTTGGTCAACCAGTCCTCAACATCCTCAAATTTGTCGCCATGGAACGGCGTGGGCATACGCGGAGATTGGAAGAACAGCGGCTGGGCACTTACTGGAAGGTGAACGGGCTGGCTTGCCTCTGTAGTCATCATGGTTCGCGGTAAGGAAAGAAGGGGACCACACTCGGGAGCTAAGCCTCTCAAGCGGCGGCTGGCCTTGTGCACAGGTGTGTCCACGGTGTGTAGCTGGGCTTCGGAGGCACCCAAAAGCTCTTCGGACATGGGATGTACCCAAAGCTCTTCCCAGCGGCACTTCTACTGATATTGCGAACTTTTTCATCTTTAACCTAGTCCTCCGTCATGGTGCCCCTGCGGTCGTTTTAACTGAGAGAGGCACTGCATTTACTTCAGCTCTCACCCAGGAAGTTATGCGGCTCAGTGGCACTTGTCATCGCAGAACAACAGCTTACCATCCTCAGACGAATGGCCTTACTGAGCGACTGAATAAGACCATCGCCGATATGCTTTCAATGTACGTCGACGAAGACCATAAGAACTGGGACCAGGTACTACCGTATGCAACATTTGCGTATAATACCGCAGTCCAGGAAACGACCCGCTTCACCCCGTTTCGTTTGGTGTACGGTCGCGAAGCCGTTACCATGCTGGATGCAATGTTACTGCCCGATGTCGCCCTTCCATCAGTTGCCGGCGCTGACCAATTCGTCCAGCACGCTGAGGCCGCCCGTCAGCTTGCTCGAACGAGACTCCGGACGCAGCAGGTTAAAGACGCTCAACGCTATAACCTTCGTCACAGGGAGGTAATTTACAACCCTGGCGATAAAGTCTGGGTGTGGGTTCCTGTTCGCCAGCGGGGTCGCTCCGAGAAGCTTCTGCGCCGCTACTTTGGCCCGTACGAAGTGCTGTGCAAACTCAGCGACGTCACCTACGAAGTGATTCCGCAAGGAACTGTTCGTACGTCCCGACGACAAACACAATCGGAAGTCGTACACGTTGCCAGGATGAAGCCCTTCCACGCCCGCTAGGTCAAGCCTACGGTTCTGCTTGACCTCGCCACGCAGCATCGGGACGATGCTTTTTCCACCGGGAAGGGCAATGCCGCAACGCATTACTGGCGCCGCCTAGTAGTCGCGCTCAGGAGGCTGGCGCGCGCTCTTCTTCGCCCGTGAGCTCACTCGCTAGTCGGTTGGCCGGCCGGGCCGTTTCCGCTGGCGCTTGGACGTTGTGGCAAATACAAACCTGCCTACCTGCTTCTGTGACAATATAGACCCCTCATTGATTACGAAAAAGCATTTTGAATCAGTGGAAACCTCAGCAGTCATGCAGGCATTGCGGAATTAGGCTGCAGAAGAACCTTATGTGAATATGCTGGAAGATATATATAACGCCTGCTCAGCTTCCATAGTCCCCCATAAAGCCAGCAAGAAAATTCCAGTAAGGAAAGGTGTGAGGCAGGAAGACACGATCTCGCCAGTGTATTCACCACCTGTTTAGAGGAGGTATTCCGAGCCCTGGATTGGGAAAAGCTGGGGATAAGAGTTGATGAAGAATATCTAAGTAATCTGCGATTCGCAGATGACATTGCTTCAACAAGTCACTCAGGAGGTGAACTGCAAAGCATGATCAATGAGTTGGACAGGCAGAGGAGAATGGTTGGTCTAAAAATTACCATGCAGAAAATTAAAGTAATCTTCAACCGTCTCGCAAGGCAACAGCAGTTAACCATTGGCAGAAAGGTAGTGGAAGCGCTAAGAAAATACGTGTACTTAAGGCAGGTATTGACCGCTTATCCGGATCACGAGAGGGAAATAAATAGAACAATAAGAATTGGGTAGAGCGTATATGGAAGGATCGTTCTGATCATGGGAGGGAGAGAGCTCTTTAATGAAAAACCGAGATTATAGCCAGCGTCAATATTCGCTGACATGCTACTCTGCGTACGGGAGGGGAGGAAGTAGGGAGTAAACGTAGAAGAAGGGTGGTAGAAAGGATTTAGGTCATTAAATAGTGTTGCAGCGCAATAGCTGACTGCATGGTGACTTTTTTGTATGAGACTGAGGTCAAGTTTTGTGCATGTACAGCGGGGTGATCAAGGGTTCAAGCACTTTAGAGTTCGTAAAAAACACCAATAGCGTCTAAATGGCCAAATAAGAATATCATTGAATGGCAGTTTATCAATAACCCTCAACAGAAAAGCACGCTACAGCTGTATTTTACCAATACTCACCTATGAGGAAAAAACGCGCTGGTTAATTAAAAGGTTCAGCTTAAGGGAAAGATAATGCAGCGAGCTATGGAATGAGAAATGATAGTTTTAGCTTTAAGATACCGGAAGTGGGCGGAGTGGTTTAGAGAACGAACTCGGGTTAATGAGATCCTAGTCGAAAACAATGAAAGAAATGAGTTTGGGCAGGGCATGCAATGCGAAGGCAAGATAGCCGCTGGATAGGTAACGTAGTGGATTCCAAGAGAAGGTAGGCGTAGTTGGGGCGCATTACATTAGTTGGGCGGAAGAAATTAAGTTTGTGGCGATAAGGTGGCCACAGCTGGCAAAAGGCAGGGCCAATTGGCGAGACATGGGAGAGGCCTTGGTCCTGCAGTTAGCGTTGTCAGGCCGACGATGATGACCATGATGATGATGGTCTCAAAGAGGACATCTAAGATGCGAAAGAAGCGGCGCTCGAACAGCGAGTGAGAGACATGGTATATTTAAATACAAGCTTGAAGTTAATGTAAAATCTCGAGGTCGAAAGCACGAACCATCAGTAATCTCTCATTCTTCTCTCCTACGAGTCTTTGAAGAAAATTTTGGTCCTGCGTAGTTACTCTAAGCTTAAAAACCTTAAGGTAACTATTTCTGTACATCTGTCAGCGTCCGTTCGAGAAACTCGCAAATAAGTCTGACAGCAGTCTGAAGTAAATCGTGCCAGTAGAGACTAGGTGTCTTTGTTTTCGTCAAATTGAGAATAAATGAAGATTTCTATGTACGAAACGATGCCGAAGACAGAAGCGTGCTTCTGAAGGGAAGAAACAGCGACGCGCTTTGCCATTTCAATCGTTCAAGGTCATGGCAACTTAGCACAGGGCCTCTAACAGTACGATGTTCTAACACCGCAATTATCGTAAAAAAATTGCCGATAACACTTCAAGCTACTGACGAAGCTTTCAGTGCGAAAGCATCGACCCATCGTGAGCTCTGTTGCTAGGTTGATTAGATTCCTTCCTTCCTTAATTTCTAATGACACGCCTGCCCACTAGCATGCAGTCGTACGGAAACGTATGAACTAAGTTCACCTTTATTCGCCATCAAGCAACGCAGTTTTGTGCCCTATGGGTGGCGTGCTCGCCTCGTGGTTCGAAGGTCCTTAGTTCTCTTTCCCGGAATTTGGAAGAATTTTTTTTTTCTTTGCTCTAGGCGGCACTGCCCTATGGTCTACTGCTGACGTCATGCTAGACTATACTGACGTTACTGGCGGTTTTCGCACCACCGCTGTTCGACAACAACGCCGGGTTTCGTTGCCGATGAGTCATATCTTGCTTTGGCAACCATAATATCGAAATTTCAAGAACTAGCTGCTTCTGCTGTACTCCCCCGACGTTATGGCGATAACGGAGACGCGGCTTTATGCAGACATACATGAATCAGAGATTGTTCCTCCAGCGTGCAGCATCGTCCGCTGCGACCGCGACGGTCGCAGGGAGGCATGGGTGCGGGAGGGAGACAATTTCTTTCGGTGCCGAAAGATTGCGGCATCGATAACCGTGAAAGCATTTGATGCACTGTCAATGTTTTCAGCATTTCGGTACAGTTTTGACGAATATACTGATACCTGACTTTGTAACAAAATAAATGACGGAACCACGGTAATATTAATGTGTGATCTAAATTTGGGAGAAATAAACTCAACTTCTTTGTCTGCTGAAGATAAGGAAACCACTAGTTCCTAAATGCCTTTAAACGTTCTGTTCAGTTTTTTCTGTGCAAACCCATAAATGAGACAACCCGCATCCAAGGATAATCTAGTTCCATACATAGCCTCGCATTCGTTCCTAGCTTTCTCAGTGCGTCAGCTTTCTTTGAAGGCGGAATCTGGGATCGGCAAGCGCTCCTAATAACAGTTCTCCACTTGTCGTCGAATAGTGTCATGAAGAGCAACCTTTCACGCAAATTGTAGCCACCCCGATGAGGCCAATGTAACAGAGTTCTTGGATTTAATGGAAGGTCGGCTTTTCCTTAGCTTTACACTTAGCGTAAATGAGTTGTGGCTAAAATTAAAATGATAAAATAGCGCATTGGGAAGCTCCCGTCAACGCATCAAGGCGTAAACTGTTAGGAGAAGTACTGCGTGTATAACGCGTCCTATTATGCATCTGGAAAGATAACTGCAGAGAATGCGAAAGAATATAAACTCTTCATATACTAATGAAGTATACAATAAATTAAGATCGAAATTAACAGAGACACAATTTGTTTACAGTCGCTCTTTAATTTTGGCGGTTTTTTATCGAAACCAGAACAACCGATTGTGCCAGTGGAAATTGACGGACGCCTTCCTGACGACGCGTGAGCTTTCCTAAATCGTTTAACGCTTATTTTAAATTAATCTTTAACTTCTCAATAGTGTCAAGTAACGTTAAAGTACAGTATACGTGACTGAGGGCTGAGGTAGTGATTACGGAATCTGATGTACTTAAATTTCGTCCTGCTATTATTTACAACCTATTTCTTAGGCGTTACGCTCAACAGTTATCTCCATTCACGTGCAAACACTTTCAGTTGTCACTCAGCACTGTCACTCTTTCTATATACTGGCTTTGCGCAAAGATAATTCCTGCTCAGAAGGGTGGCAAAGAGCTACTTGTTGACCATACCGCCTCATGTCGTTAATCAGCTGTTGTAGTAAGAAGGAGTGACATGTTATTAATATATCAATAATGTCTTACTCGGAAGACATCAACTTACTTTAGATAATGCAGCGTGGATTCTGCAAAGGCTTGTTTACGCTAACACAGCTTACTGAAATAACACACGACTTTGCCAGGCTGATTAACTCACAATAATTTTTCATGAATTTTCGGAAGATTTTGATGGCAGCATACACTGAAAACTAATTGAGAAGCTTGTTAAAAGGCGCATATCAGAGGGCAAATTCCAGGATGTCACATATCCCTCAAATCACCCATACTTTGCTCAGGTTAATAGTGAGTAATATAATACTCCATGTCGTTTCTGGAGTACCGCAGAGATCGATCTTAAAGCCGGTATTTTTCATTGTATATCAAATATATAGAAATGACGTTCTAGTCGTCAGCAGTCGAGAAAAACGGTCAATACCGAAAGCTCGACTCGGCGGGAGACCTTCCCTCCCAGTCAAGTATTTGTACTTGCCACACTACAAGAAATGTCTGGACTTAAAGCCAGTAGAAAAGGGCTGAGGAGAGCAAAAAACAATATTCCACCATTTACCTTTGAAAGAGTATCCTTATATTTTTTGCAGTTAGATTGAAATCAAAAGCGAGATGGTAAAGCCTTGTATAGAGCACTTATTGAATATTACTCTTTGCGCTCGTTTTTGTCTCGTAGCAAGAACGACGTAGAAATAAATGAAGGTGATAGATTCGACGCTTTTAACGTTGAGCCAGACGTCCGCAGTACAAAAAGTCAATCCATCAACAGTAGCGTTAAACCAGCCCTCGTCACGCATTATATGCGCGCTTTCAGTGACGAGAGTAAAAAAGAAACAAGATTTTACCGCTGAGCACAAGGCCCCCTGTTCGTGTCTCAATGAAAGCGCCCACATTTTCTATTTTCACGCATAGTACGCAAGCGCGCATAAAATTTGGACCTTACCATTTATTTGCGTTCGCTCCACTCGAGGAGGGAGCACAGCGCTTCAATGCAAGTGGCCACCGTAATCATGGCCGCTATTCTTCCCACGCACAAGGGCAATGGGTTTGCAGAGCGTAGAAAGGTGGGTGCTGCTTCTCCCACGCTCTTCACGACCCGATGACACCGCGGTTAGAACTGATCGCAGCCTCAGTTTGAAACCATGTGCTTCCTCCTTCCGACGCATCGCTTTTCACAAATCTGGTTTTCGAGACTCAAGGTGGGCGGGCGTTCAAGTTGAATGTTTTCTTTGGGTAATGTGACAAGCCCAAGCATAAAACTTTGAGGGTCTGTTAACGTCGGAAGCATACCAAGAAGGGGGGAGGGGGCACTATTGTATCTTTACAAGAGGTCTCTGCTTTACAAAGAGTGAAACAGACTGATGAGATTGCAGCCTTCCAACTGCATACACATTGGGTTCAGAAGTCACATTCAACAAAGCAATTGAAGTGAGATTGCGCTAGAGTCACTGGTCTGGTAGCAAAAATACGCCGATTCTGCAATCGCCGAGCAGGCATCCCCGGTTTTGTTTACACACGAATCCCGACAGAACGGTCCGGTTCTTCTTATTGTGTGCCCCTCCACCCAGCTTCATGGGCCCTGAAGTGTTTGCGTGGCAATACCGCTGATTTCGAAAGAGTGGTCCTAACGTTTGTATAAGCGACGCACCTGTTTCTTACCTGCAAAAAAAGAAAACACAAACATGCGGAGTTGTTACTGCACCCCGAGACCTGAAATCTGCTGACTACGTTTCGTAATCCATTCATATGTGCATTCGCGGCAACTAGATCTCGATGGAGCCCGGGCAACCTGTGATGTGGGCCTTAACAGCACAGGAGGAAAGATGATGTTTTAGTGAATGAAACAGCGGAGAGGTGAGCCGGTAGAACCTCTCTCGAGCTACTTAACATTCGAGAATGGAGATCTGAAAGAGGGGGATAGTGAGCACTGGAGGTAATGATGTCAAATGAGGGCACATGTAATGTCCAAGGCAGAATACGCCGTCCATACACGCACTACTTAGCGCAGATGTCGCGTAAACCTTTCAAACATGTGTCAGAATAGACCCAGACAGTTTTCACGACGCTATACCCCCTGCACTTTCATATCACGTACACATCTTGCGTGAAAGCCGAAGCACAGCGTGCGTTACGCGCCCTTCTTGCGCACGGCGCAGCAGTTGTTATGCTTGACCGTATTAAGTTTCTACCAACACGGTATGATTTAAGTGGTCTATGTTCAGAATAGGAACATAGCCGTCTTCAGGAGTGTGCCTAAGGGACCCTGCCAGGTGAAAAGAGAGGCTTTCTTATCCCTCAACACTCGTTGCGACCTTTTTGCGTTATCAAACACGCGGAAGGTTTCCTAGCGCATTCCACACTGCATCAAAAAACCCTTGTCCAGTTCCTCTACAGAGCTGCGTTCAAATACCTTAGGAAAGAACGCGCTGTTATTTCAGCTCACCATCGGGCGTCTGGCAGCCCAAAGTTACGTTTTCCACCGCTTTGAATTCACTCTGCCCTAAAGAAACCTTTTTGTCGTATACATGTACCATCCTAGACCTTTTCTATTTCATTTTTTTTCCTCATTTCCTCAATCTCTCGGTCAAGGCCTGGCCACCAAAACAACGATCGCGCAATGAATGTCATCGGCGAAGACCCTTGGTGGGTTTCATGCAGCAGCTGCAGCAATCGTTTTCGTGCACCGGCAGGTATAACCACTCGATGTCCCCAAAAAATTAACCCATGTGCCAGGGACAACTGAAGTCGACGGTCAAAAAATACCGCCAGGCACGGATCAAGGCCTTTACAGCTTTTCGGCCAACCGTGTAGCACGTAATATTTGACGCAATCTAGTGTGGAGTCGACAGCTGTGAGTTCCTTCAGTTCTCGTGTCGTAACGGTGCCTTCGTCCAGGCTTTCCAAAGAAAAAACGTACTCTTGCGGCTCTTGGGGATCCATACTAGGACCGGGTGACTGCAGAGGAAGCCTGCTGAGGGCGTCCGAGTTCAGCAGTTGTCTTCCGGGAGTGTACTGAAGTTTGTACCGATATCCTCCGAGATAGAGTGCCCAACGCTGAATGCGGGCTGCAGCCATAGAGGGTGTCGGGCGGTCGGGTCTTAGCAATCCAAGGAGAGGCTGGTGATCTGTAACCAAAGTGAATTCACGGCCCAACAGATAGCCTCGGAATCTGGTGACCCCAAAAACTAGTGTCAGCGCCTCACGCTCCAGTTGCGAGTAATTCCGCTCGGCTTTAGTAAGAGTCCTTGAACGGAATCCGATCGGTCTGTGGACGCTGCCTACTGTGTGAAACAGAACTGCGCCAATGCCGTGTGGCGAAGTGTCGCACTCTAGCTTCAGCTCCTTTAACGGGTCAAAATGGGCAAGCACTTCGGCATCCTTGAGGCACTGTTTGGCCTTTACGAACGCAGTTTCCTGGGGGTGGTTCCACTACCATCGCGTATTCTTTTCCAGTAACTGGTATAACGGGGACAACACGGTTGACATGTTCGGCAGAAACCTTGAATAAAATGTTATCATTCCGACGAACGAACGCAGCTCGCTCACGTTACGAGGGCTCGGTGCTTTCATGATAGCTTCCACGTTCTTTTTCGTCGGATGAAGACCGAGACGATCGATACGGTGTCCCAGATAAGCAACCGATGGCTGGCTGAAATTGCATTTGTCGTATCGCAGCTTTACGCCGTGCTCTCGAAATCGCTGCAACACAGTTTTCAGCCGAGCTCCGTTGTCTGCCGCCTTTTCAGACACAAGCACGTCATCTAAGTATGCCTGAACTCCAGGAAGGCCCGCTAGAATGGTGTCCATCTTCCTTTGAAATATAGCAGGAGCAGAGGAAATGCCGAACGGCAGCCTGCTGTAACAGAAGAGCCCTTGGTGCGTATTAATCACGCACAGCTTGCGTGAAGCTTCGTCTAGTGGCACCTGGTTGTAGGCGTCTTTCAGGTCGAGTGTACTAAACACTTCACCACCGCTTAACGACGCGAACATGTCTTCAATCACCGGAAGGGGATACTGCTCAAGTGCACAAGCCTGATTCAAGGTGGCTTTAAAATCCCCGCAAATCCGCACTGTGCCATCTTTTTTAAGCACTGGTACTATGGGGGTCGCCCAGTCCGAATATTTTATGGGAGATATTATGCCTAGCGACACTAGCCGATCCAACTCTTTTGCCACTTTGTCGCGGAGCGCGTACGGAAGCGGTCTTGCCTTGCAAAACTTGCTAACTGCACCGTCCCTCAGCACCAAGCTGGCGGGGGGTCCCTTCATCAGGCCCAATTCCTCCGAGAATACATCCTCGTAGTTGCTCCGTAAGGCATTGATGCGGCTGATGGCTTCTCCCGCCACTGGCACTTCACCTCTACTGACTTGCAGTACCGGAGCTCCAGCTCTATCCAGCAGGGTTAACAGGTCTCGCCCGCACAGGCTTGGTCCGTTGCAGTCTAGCACTATGAGTGTGCATTCAACTCACACACCTTGGTGAGCAACAACTAGTTGAAGCTCGCCTAACACAGGCAGCCTTCCAGCGTAGCACGAAAGTTTCAGATGTGAAGGCTTCAATTTTGGCCAGTGTTTGCAATGCTTATCGAAAACCTGTCGCGCTATGACGCATACTGGTGATCCTGTGTCTACTTCCATTGCCAGTTCTACACCGCCCCAATTGAATGTGCGGCGAAGTGGCGGCTCGAGATACTTCGTTCGCGCCGACAGCAAGGTCCAGATATGAGCATTTTCATAGCAATCTTCAGAAGTGGTTTCTTGCACTGTTAATGTTTGGCCACGAGGCGCAGGTGCAGCAGCCCCGAGTTGCTTGTCACGGCGATTGAGACACATTTTTGCGAGATGTCCACGTTGACCACAGTGATAACAACGCGATTTGGCCCAGCTGCAGCTGTTAGCGTCATGCTTCAAGCTTCCACATCTGCCGCATTGCCGACACGCTGCATTTTCGGCGCTTTGTCTCGGTGTTGGCCGGCGTCGCGCTTGCATTTTCAGTAGTGGTGTTACTTCTGGATAAATTTTTTTTCGCATCGTTTTCCGCGGCTTCAGCAGCTATCGCTATCGCTTCGGCTTCGTCTAGTTTTAACTCTTTCTTTGCCAGGAGTTGTTTCCGTACTGCACCTGAGCGTACACCGCAGACAATTCTATCTCGGATCATCCTGTCAAGGCAACTGCCGAAGTTGCAGTTGTCTCCGATGCGGCGGATCTCGACGAGGAAAGCCTGAATAGATTCTCCCTCCAGTTGGCAACGACTGAAGAATTTGTAGCTCTCCGAAATTTCATTCCGTTTTGGGTCATAGTATTCATTCAGGGCTTTGATAACTTCATCATAACTCAAAGAGTTCGGCGCCTAAGGAGCCACCCTTCCGGCAAGGATCTGAATAGTCTGCGTGCTCAGTGCAGCCACAAGAAGTGCTCTCTTCTTACTTGACTCAGCAATGCCATTTGCTTCGAAATACGCCTCCACTTTGATCGAGTACGGCTTCCACTTATCTGTGCTTTCGTCGAAGCTCGGGAGCATCTGGAAGGCCATGGAAGTCGCTGGCAGTGCTGTCTTCAGGGCCGGGGTGTCTGGGTCTGCCTTGACAGCGTGGGTGTCGTTTTGACTCGTCGCCACTGTAACATAGCCGCGGCCGATAGGCCACGGCAGGAACGGAACGAGCGTACATGCCTGGGAACGAGACAAGCGAAAAACCAACGATTATTGCAACAGAGGGTGATTATATAGTATTCCAGGGGAGAGGGGAAATGGGAAGGGGGACATGGCGAGGTACAAAGAAAACTTCACGCTTGCGCAGTGTGTAGCCCGCACAATGACACAGCGGCCGATACAACACGTCTGTACCTTACTTCTATGAATATTCTCTAGGTTTGCATTTCGCAAGTTCCATTTCTGTGCGATTACATTGGTCTATTTTAGCAACAGAGGAACATTGTAAGGCTTATAAAAACTCAGCACAGAATCGCTATAGCCTTGTTATTTCTTGGTTTCAGTCAATCGTTAATACAACGCCCCTAACGTCAACTCTAACGTTTCTGTAACGTTCAACAAAGAGGGTGAAACAATTCTTTCGCAACATTTTTGAAAGATTGCATCAGAACCAAACATGAATAAAATAACGTTAAAAAGCAATTTTGAAGCACCATATACATTAGTTATGAGATTATACACGTGCGGACCAGCAACTTGAATTCTCTCTTTGAGAAGCAGTTACAAAAAGAGCAGTACAACACAGCACACCTATAAACCTATAAGGCATGTCATAACCATGCATTTGAGACAGAAATGGTAATAGCGCTGCAATAAGACGTGCACAAGAAAGACTGACACAGGACCTGTGTGTGTCAGACGTTATGTCCTCTGTCAGTTTTTTTCTTGTGTACGTCTTCTTGCAGCGCTATTACCATTTCTGTCTCAAATAATGCACCATCTAGCTCAAATTGACTTCTTCTAAACCATAACCATGCAGTCATCTGTTTTGAAGTACTACCCTGGCTCAAGGTTGTGCACTACCCATGAACACTTCCTCCAAGAATGGTAGTAAATAATCACTAATAAGTAAAGTTTTCTAAAATTAGTTTTGCACGATGTATGCAATCTGTGGCTGGCGCGGGAGAGGAACTTTAGTTGCAAAGTTTTGTTCGTTGAAGCTTACCCGCACTGTAAATGAAACCCCTAGAATAGCGCTTTAAGTAAGTTAGTAAGTAAGCTCTTAAGTTTTTTCGAAACAAAAGCGTTTTTTCGTGTTTTAAACTATTGTTTAATTATCCTTACTAAATATAGCTGCAATTTAAATGTGAAATATATCTTTGGCTTTCAATATCCGTGGTTATTGTTTAAAACTAAAATGAATGGTTAATGCCACAAGAATCTTCAAGTATTAGATGTGTGCACGTTGCTTCTGTGCTTGTTTCTAGTGTTAATGGCCATTCGGTCTAGAAGGCTGTAGAAATATTGTAAGCGTAGCAAAATACGGTTGATATATTTTAATTTAGATTACTTAACACAATCGTTTTTATTACTAACGTTTATAATGAGTTTTATCTCACAGGTTATCTGAAGCTTTTGAACACAACAGAAAGTTATATTTTAACGCTAGATTATCGTTTTCACATAGCACATAAGGTGATTTAAACCTTCCAAACAAATAAGACATGTGTATGTGTCAAATATGTGCTAAAGTGTAAACCACTGGCAGATTATCAGCAGATTTTGTGTCCTCAGTGTGTCATCGCCTTGCTTTGAAAAGATGAAGACTTACTCCATATAGTAGCTCTCTAATATGGTTTTGGGTTTTCATGGACTTTAGTTCAAAATTTCAAAAAGCTGGTGCCTATGCAAGCCCTCGAAAGCAAAGTTGTCATTCGTCAAAGTTATATAACAGAATTTTTAATTATTTTTTGCCTAATCTACAATTTATAAACTATTTGGAGAGCAGCACTTTGTAGCCTCGTCCTAAATAAAAATACGTATTTTGGTTGTAGTGTTAATCTGCTTTATACATGTAAAACGCCAATTATGTAATACCCCAAATTCCGAGGGCCTTTATTTATTTATTTCAGAATACTGTCAATCCCATCTTGGGATTTTTACAGGAGAGGGCAAAACGTACAAATACAGGTTCAGTGCTAGTTTTTTTAAGAGTAGAAAATAAAGGCAAAACATGCAATACAAATGACAATAATAAATAAAGCATTCATGTCATCAAACTGATGATGTCACTTGATTACAATAAATACACTGAGAAGAGTACTGTAATACAAGAATACGAGCAAGGTTATGATGAGAGGAATGAAAGTACAGAACTCTCAGCGAGGGTAATAAATTTGTCTATGGTGCGCTGGGCTGTGACTGATGGATGCAAATGATTCCAATCTCGAACAACTTGTGGAAAAAAAGAATATTGGAAAGTATTACTGCGACAGAAATATTGTTCAAGGGTGAGTGCATGCTTGTGACGTGTTCCACGTGTAGTGTTTTTACGAACAAAGTCTGTGGGAGACATCTTTAATGCATTATTAAGAAGTAGATACAAAAACTTTAAACGGTGTAATTTGGCACGGCTGGTCAGCGTCTGAAGCCCTGCCGTGCGTAAAAGATCTGTGGCGGAATGCATGCGGCCATAGCAGTTGAAGATAAAGCGCACGGCTTTCCTTTGTACCATCTCGAGCGTATTAATGTTGTTTTTAGTGCGGGGGAACCATGCTATGGTGGCGTATTCTAAGACCGGACGGATAAAAGTGACGTAAGCTAGAAGTTTTGTATCGGATGTAGAATGACGAAGGGCCCTTTTAAGGAAAAATAACTTGTTCAATGCTTTGCTGGCTATGGTTTGAACATGCGTAGTCCAGTTTAAGTCAGAAGTAATGACTACACCCAAGTATCGATATTCGGTCACACTACGGATATTCAGGTTTAGGTTTTATGGGGTTTAACGTCCCAAAGCGACTAAGGCTATGAGAGACGCCGTAGTGGAGGGCTCCGGAAATTTCGACCACCTGGGGTTCTTTAACGTGCACTGACATCGCACAGTACATGGGCCTCTAGAATTTCTCCTCCAAAGAAATTCCAGCCGCCGCGGCCGGGATCGAACCCGCGTCTTTCGGGTCAGCAGCCGAGCACCATAACCGCTGAGCCACCGCGGCGGCCTCTACGGATATTCATGTTATTCCAGGAATACACATAATCTAATTTACACTTTTTCTTTGTAATAGACATAGAGACCGTTTTTTCAAAATTAATTACCATCTGCCATTGCAGAGTGCTGTAATAACACCACTCTGCAATTTTTCCTAGAGCATTGTTAAGTTTTTCCTGGTCATTAGAGTCTTTTATTTCGTGGTACAGCACGCAGTCATCCGGAAATAGTCGCATTTTTATTTCGGTTTCGTTTGATATGTCGTTAAAAAAAAGTAGAAACAACAGCGGGGCTAAAACTGTACCCTGAGGTACTCCTGAAAGAACAGGTACTAACTTGGAGGCATGATGGTCGTATTGTACAAATTTATAACGGTCAGAGAGGTAATTATAAATCCATCGTAAGGTAATAAAGTGCTGTGAAGTGACGTGAAATGAAGTGAAAAGGTCTGGAGCCTGTCGTCCGCCCAGAAATGAATGGATGGCCAGGATGTGTGTATCATGAGAAATAAAAAACCAGTAGCTGGCTAGTCGTGCAAAGCAAGCTCTTGTACTGACCTTTGTAGGATTTAGCGCATCTCTTCCTCAGCGTCAGCAGTAAATATGCAACATAACATTTTTTGCTTTCACGGGCACTGTATAGACGATTCGCAGATGAGGATCTTGAGGATCTACTCAATTTTCGCACTTTTTTACTGCGTCAAAGTGTGGCCTGGACCATCGATCACACTCTGATAGCTTATCTCACGCTTTGTAACCGCGGAACTACAAGAAATAAATCCTCTTTTCTTAGGCAGCTGTGTGCAGGGTGTCCAGGCGCTAATCCTGTTGTTTTTGTTTTGATCACATGGCAATTCGCTGTTTCCTTTCTTGAAATGTGTTCGGAAAAGTCATCTGTCCATTGATTCATGCATAAGGGATGTCCATCGCATGTTCCCACGAGCACAAGGTGCGCAATCTTGCTGCTTAAAATTCATCCTCTCTACCATAACACAAAACACTGATGGATTGATTGATTAGTGGCACTTACCTCACCCATGGCAGCACCCTCCCAATGTTTAGGCTACACGAAGCACAAATATACTACGAAGTACAAGTTTCAACAGCCACCGTTGCTAGCTGGTAAAGCCTCGCAAGCTTCATGCAGCGATCATGGATTCAGATTCTACTGGTGGCATCTTGTTTTCTGCTATTATATCGTCTTTCCTGCAGGTAGTATTTACGTTGGATTCGCCCAAAGATAGTGCAGCGGGAAAATATTAGGGTGTGTTGCTCTGATACAGCGTTTACAAGCTCCTAAGCCGTGGACTTCGACGTGTTTGCTTGACTCAGCATTGTTGCATTCTTTTCCTTGTAGTCAGACTATGATTGCCTTAAGTCGCGCCAAAATCAGAGTTTGACGTCCCTAAGCGACTAAGGCTATGAGAGACGCCTTAGTGGAGAGCTCCGGAAATTTCGACCACCTGGGGTTCTTTTACGTGCACTGACATCGCACAGTACACGGGCGATGTCAGTAAGGGGAAAAAAGGAATAAGAGCGGCAATGAAATGAGTTTTCGAAGTGTCCAGCGACCTCTATGTCACGGGGACAGACGGCGCGCACTGAAAACTTAAAGATTATAGACGGGAATACAACCACGAGTCCCTTAAGAATCTCAGGAGCGCTTTCACCGCTTTCCTTTGTGAGGAAGGTTGTGTCCAAGGCCCCAGAACGTTGGACATCTCGTTGCAGTGGTGTGGGTGAGACGCATGACTCCGAAGCGGCCCAGTGATGCCGCGCCAAGCGGTTCGGGGAAGCGGTAGTGGGTTGACCACTAGGCTTTCCCCAAGCACACTTTAAAATTTCCAAAGTGTCTACGGTATTTTTTTCCTTACGAAAGTCGACATGTAATTTTCGAGTACGCCTCCACTTTTGCTTCGTTCTGTTGCTGTATAGGGTACCTTACGTTAAACGGCCTCGTCGGCGCTCTCATTGCCCTGAATGCCGTATTCGGAAGGTTCATAGCGTTTTCACCGTAAGGAAGCCACTCAAAATGTTATATAAGTAATCTGCAGGCGCTCTCTGGAATGAGCTCTCTGCAGTGAAGTGATCCAATGAGCCTGTGAGTATTTTTTTTTAAAACCACTTAGAGAAAATTTAAAACAAGTCCTCGAAGGAACCTGTAAACGATGTATAAATTTTGCACGCTGTTAATAACTCCGCTTCTCTCGTGCAGCCTTCGGTATGAATGACGATGTAAACCAAATCCCGCAAATGTAAAAAGGTCATCCCTGCGGAGGAGACGAAATCAGACGGTAACGCAGTGCGCCCTTATTTTCTCCGATTGAGGCCCGTTCCTGAAAATACCAGATCTAGAGAGCAAACAAGATAGTGGGTCTCAATGGGCGATCATTCAGGCGGCAGGGAAGCGTTCTCTAGGGCTGATACTTCCATCGCCGTTTGCTTCTCTCCTCCAATGTTGCGCGAATCCGGCAACTCTCTTGGCGCAAGGATGGACGCGCGCAAGCGGTTACTAAGGGTCTGGTGTACGCAGTTGCAGTAACGCCAGCCCCTTCAAAGTCCTCTGGGCAAGAGACGGGAGTGCTACTTTTCAAGCAATTCAAGCAGATCCCGCAACTAAGAGAGGATATGCAGATTTTCTGTCAACTTGCAAGGGTTGAAGAGCGGGCTAGTTGGTAGTTCATCTTGGGGAAAAACACAGCGCACTCCTAAGACACGGACGAAGAAAGACAGGACGATACAGCGCTGTATACAGGCCGCTCTGCAGATGAAAGTCAATATAAGATTGCTGCAGGACGATGTACACTGCGATCTTTAGGGCAGTGTGCGTGCTCAGTCTAAAGACAACAAAAATTCTCTGTCGTCACAACATATTTTCTGTAATGTTTTTGCCCATGAACCTGTAAGAAACGAAATTTTTGTTGTAAAACAGGATTTTGTATAGTTACTGGAGAAAAGTACTACAGACCTACCGACTGCAGAAAAGTACTACACAAAAGCTATAGTGCTACAGAAAATACTTAAAAAAAGCTTAAAGTACGTTGTTACGCCAAAACAACAAAACATATGGTCGTAATTTTGACACGGTTATGTTGTTTTTTTCCGACTGGGAATACAAGGCGCTAAAACTCCACACTGTGTAATGATGGCAAAGCTCAGATTTTCTTGTCTTCATGTTTGTCGTGTGTGTGCTTACAATTTGCTGCGCCCCATTTGATTCAGATATTACAACAGAGTTTGCATGTGTTGCGCAACCGTGTCACATGTGCACTTGCTACCTTTGGTGGGAGAGGTCCATTCCTCAGTCTTGTGTCATTGTGTGTAGAGTGCCTTTTTCCCAATTCACACCAATATTTTGTGTCACGTTTTGAAGAAATTGCAGCAGTCTCGTTCCACGACAAATATTTCTCTCTCATCTTCGCTGTAAAATATTCAGCGCCACCCTCCGTCTAAATATGTACACACCTACGTATTTATTTAGAACTAGACCAACTTTTAACCTCTTTTGGCATTCTCAAGCTGTTCCCTTTTTTTGTTTAGCAATAGGCTTGAAGAGAGATTGTAGGAAAACCTTTCACCGGAACTTGGGCATTTTTTTTTTTACCTCGCCGTGAAGTCCGCAAGTGCACGCTAAGTGACACATTCTGTTCATTCCATTTCAGCTCCCTTCTTGGAAGCGACGTTTTGACAGCTGTCTGCGGTGTGAGATGGTCACATCACTGGGTGTGCGGGTGCAGCAGGCAACGCAGCTGTCGAGGACGTCCAGTTCTAGTCTGTTCACTTCAAAAGTTTTTTCTTTTTACTGACAAGCCTCATTTCGCGTCCAGCGCCGATTTATCTATGAAAGAGATGAGTCGGCACATTTGATCGATGATGAGACCTGGCTGGCGAGGCAACGCACATGGCCGGTATCAAATAAAAAAATGAAGAGAAAGCACAGGTGGTGCTCTCTCCTTCTGCAGTGTGCAAACAAAATAAATATCGGATTATAACGGCTGATAGAAAAAAAAACGAGTCAAGAAAACGGGCGTTCTGTTCGTTGGGTAGCCGTTTCCATTTTCGGTTGTTGATCTTGCTTCTGCCTTCTAAGAAGTGTGCGGCGTGAAGAACTTATGACTGCGTAGGAGAAGAGTGAAAAAAAAGCGAGACCCACCGCACAAAAAAATCTCCAGTGTTTTTCTTCGATCATGTGAAAAGGAGCAGCCGACACCGCAGCCAGGCACCACCGTCTCCTTTTATGTCCACGGCAATAAAAAAAAATTAACGCTCCTATTCTTAATGATGTATAATTTTATGGGGGCAATGAGCAGCTGGTGGCACTGTACGAGTTCCCGCGCCGGTACATTTTTCCCCGATACTTGCCCATTTCGACGACGATGCGGACACCGAGACGCACACGGACGCAAACAACGTCGGTTTTGTCGCAGTTTTTGTTCAGAGGCACGACGATGTCAGTGAAGAAATTGTATACGCCAGCCGCACACTTTCGCACGCTTAATCGAAGTACTCTTCCACCGAAAAAGAATGCTTGGCGGTAATACGGATCCCCACAGTATGTTCTGCCCACTCCTATATTGCAGAACATTTCTTTCCATCACCTATCATCGCTGGTTGTGTTGGCTGAAAAAATTAAAGTACCTTTCCCGGCGGCCAGCACGTTGGGCATTGCTGTTGTAAGAATTTAATTTCTCTGTTGTCCATAAGTTCGGCCGAAAACACACCGACGCTGATTAGCCTGTCGCGCGCTTCCGTCAAACCTCCTTGTCACGACACCCCAAACAACGACACCTTTCCCGGTGTAATCAGTACGTCCGACGTCATTTCAAGGCAGTGTGCCGACGCCGAGCTCCGGCTGCTCACAGAACACCTGGAAAGCCTGCATGCCCCATTACCCAGCTGGTGCGCTACCATCGTTCTCCTCTGGAATAGCGTGCTCTATAAGCTGGCACCAGCTATATTGAGAATAGTTACGTTCTAGTACAACGATCCGACCTACGAAATGAAGTCCTACTTGTCTGCCATGACAAAGCGACCTTCGAACTGGAAAATACCTGGAACTGCATCCGATGCACGAACAAACAGCACAAGTTGTGCTGACTTACACGACACTATCATGCACTGCAGACGTCGTCTTGCTGACGTAACCGCTCCAGAAATGCTTTTTGCACACATGCTTCGCAACTAGGACATTCGCACGCTAACATTTTATCCAGCAACTTTACGTAGGAACGTCTGCTGAGCTCGGTGTGCGTAGGTCGCGAAAACGGGCGAGTCCTGTCAGTTACTCATACCATCACCTCCATACCACACACTCGGGAAACCAAGTTTAGGATGAAGTGGGTACTGGTGGTCGGTTTTATAGAATCGATATCACTATATATAGCAAGTAGTATCGATGCGGCTATCGATAGCACTATCAATAGAACTATCGAAAGTACCATCGAGAGTACTATCGATAGTTCGATAGTGACTCAACTATCGATAGTATCGATAGTACTATCGATAGTTTTGCATCACTACTACTTGACCCACTACGCTGAGACGAAGGCACAGCCACCGAAGTTGCTAACTTCTTCACGCACTGCATTGTGTTGCAGCACGGCGCCCTGTCAGCCATGATCACCAACCAGGGCAAGATGCTTATACACTATAACACCTACGAGACATCTTGACACAGAGCACCGAACTACAAGAGCGTACCACCCACAAAAAATGGCCTCCCGAAGTGCCTAAGTCGTTGGAAGACATGATGTTAATCTACATAAGGCTGCGTTGAACACAAAATGCGGCATCAGATGCTACTCCACGTCAGCTCCGCTTATTATAACGCAACGCAGGAAACGACCAGCTTTACCCCGTGTCGTCTCGTCTATGGCATGGAATTCTGCATGATGTTGAACGCGTTGTTCCCGTGTGGGGATAAGGCTGCCACACTGCGCGCGAGCCACTTCATAGAACAAGCGGAGCAAGGCCGCAAGCTCGCCGGCTTCCACATCAAGGAGCAGCAATCCCCGACGCTCGCAGCAACCCCCTTTCGCCACAAGGCGACAAGGTAGTGTACTACAAACTGGGCAACAAAGTGTCAGTGCGGACTCCTGTCCACCGCAAAGGATTTTGCGAAACGCTACTCCACTAGTTCTTCGATCCCTAAGTCCGCCACGTGGGCAGCGTCCACTACGCAGTCGTTTCTGAGGCAACTTGGGCAGTCAGCCATAGGCGGCCGCAGTATGAAATTGCTGTTGTAATGAAATTTCTTTTGAAATCGTTATTGTTGGTCCTCCTTTTCCCGTGACTGTAACACATTTCACCTTGAGATTTAAACCGTTATCCTCTCCCTCCACCAACACCCCCCCCCCCCCCCCCCTCCAACGCACATGTGGTCTGTACTCATTTCGCTCCGCTTCCCAACCTGCATGCACTATAAAGTTCAGCTGATCCATATTGTGCTTTCAGTGAGGGAGCACTACATCACGAGGTCAAACCGGCTCACCGAATGCGTGTGAACCTTCGCCTTGAGGGTGACCTTGGCCAAATCATAAATATATAAATAAAAAATATTACCGTGACTGGGATTGGAAACAGCGGCGGCACGTACAGATCAGATTCGCTGGTCACTGCACGATAGCACTAAGCTCCCGCCCCAGCCAATCATGTCTCGCGTTAAACTGCGACAGTCCCTCGTGCTTCACACTGCAGATCGTCGTCTTCATGAGCTAATACTAATATGGAACTAATATACACACCCTGGAGGTGTGCATTGTGCATCGTCGTCTTCATATCAACTAATACTACTATCGAACAAATATCTTGGCCGGACGTGCGGACGACCCAGCAAAGCAAAACCATGATCGAAGGAGGTTTAACGCATGCTTTTGCACGTCGACTTGGTTTAACTACGCTGAAACCCTACCACTTTTTTTTTGTTCTCTTATACATAGGTTGCCTTAGATCAAGACTATGCCAACGATGCGCAAAGACAATGAAGAGGACGTGGGCACGAGAGGAGCGCTCGGTCTAGGCGCGGCTCTGTAATCAAAGAAAACATTCTCAGTTTCTCATCTGCGTGCGCGGTATTCTTTTATCATGAAAATACACAAAAGCGAGCGGAATGAACATCTCAGCAATCAAACGGAAAGGCTTCGCACCTACCCTCCTATTCGTTCAGACATGATCTCCGGGCAGGTTTTAATTTTTACTCCTCCTGATGTCTTGTGTTTCAACGTTCGAGCACTTTTTTATCATCGTCAAAGCTTTTCGTGTTTCCCTTTCTGCAGGATGTGTTTGGGCATTGTCCTTTCGGCAAGCATAGCTGTGAGCAAGGCTGCCTGGGCCAAAGTAATACAATCGATTGGGTAGGCCGATAACGGACCCCAGCGTGCAATTCGAAAGCCAGCGTGTGAACACAATTCAAGCAACGGCTGGATGCACCGTAGCCCAGGTCAATACCCTGCTTTTTATAGCAGCTGGTCCGTGCACTAAGTTTATGACCACGCTTCATTGGAGCCCCGGAGTGTTACCTTTATTTTACACAGGTTTACGGTACGTATCCTTGTCGATTTTCTTGAAGTGGCAAAAAACGCTGACCTTTACAACATCTAAAACTGCGTTACACTCCACCGAAAAAGGGAACACTGTCAGAATATTGGCACAACCTTACACGTCGCCGCTTCGAGAGCTTATATTACTTCTAAAAACTTGTATGGCAGGCGTTAAGTTCAAACTGCTTTTAAAAAGCACTAGATTACAATTTTAACCTTTGTGTTTTTTTCTGTGGCTTGATGCCGACAGCTCTCACGCTCTTGTATGACGTTTTCCTCGTCGATATTTCTGGCTTCGTAAATGAAAGCAGTGAGTTTGGATACTTTCGTTCTATATTTTTCTTCTTTCTTTTGCCCCTCTTTCTTCGTTCGTTCAAGGTTCTTCGTTCGGGGGGCCCTCAACTGGAGGCAATAGCTACTTAAGCTACAGGCTGTGCGAAACTAATGCACAAAAGGACTTAATTATTGCAATGTTTTTTGTTTTCATTTTCCATCCTACACTTCAGTAGATAAGTGATCATCAATTTCTCAAATTCCTCACACTTTCGAAAGTAAAGATAGGCCCTTAGGATGTTAGCCTGCAAATGTGTTTTTTCCTTTTGATTTTCTGGCTTTCATCATTGTAGGCAATAATAGTACAATGCTCTTAGAGAGTGTATGCAGCGGACGTGAGACAGGTGTTAAAAATAGAAAAGCGGTAAAACTGCTCCGATTAAACAGGCAGTTCTACAGACTAAGTAACTGTATGTGTATTCATAGTGGATTTATCATTTAAAGCTTAAAATTATTACGTCTTTTGAACAGCATGAAACACATTCAACCCCAAAAACGCAGAAACCCACCGTGAAACTAATGCTTGAGATTTTCGCACAGCTAAAACGGCCCTGTTCTTAATAACGGCTGAGTAAGTAATCAATTTATTACTCATTCCTGAAGAGATCCCGCTTTTTGACAACAATCGCCAATGACACTTTTTCAGCTTTGTTTTCCAGCCCGCATTAGCTCGCTTTTTAAAAACGCTTAGTTTTTGTCTGCTGGCAAGTGCTGTAGACTGCTGGCAAGTGCTGCAGGGTGCATTAAATTTCTTTAATTTCCCGGAAACAGTACTGCACGAAGAGAGAGAGAGAAATGGACGGAAAGGCAGCGAGGTTAACCAGGCGATGCCCAGTAGGCTACCCTACATTGCACGAAAAATGTAAATATGGGATAGACGTTAGGAAATTATTGCGGTTATTTTGAAAGGCGTATACACGATGTAATGCTATTGATTTGGCTAGACGCTGGCGAAAGAGGATTATCAAAAAAGGTAACATTCATGTCTGTTCAAATTTCCGATCCCGATGCTTCACTGTATGTACACACGACTTAAGAAGTTGTGGCCCTTTGAACTAATCAATCAATCAACTAATTAATTATCATTGCTAATAATAAAATCTTCATCAATCAGTCAATGAATCAATCAATTAGTTAATTAATTAATAAATTAATGAAGCTGTTATTATTAGCAATGAAAGTAGGGAGGGTGTTGAATCGGAAGACGGGAAGCCCTTGAGCCCCTGTGGCCTCCACGGCCCAGACCTCTACAGTCGCTTGAGCGCCATCGGCCAAGTAGTTCCCGCGCTCTTTGGCCCCGTTTTCAAAACGACCCACAATCGAGATGTCTTTGACATGAAGGGAGTATTCCGTTTTTTTTTTCTCAAGTATTTCGCAACCGAAGAGACCCTAAAGCCTAAAGCCAGAACGATTCAACCACCTATTCGCGCCCAAGCTAAGGTCAAGAGCGAGGACTCTCCGCATCAACCCCCTAAAAATATATATTTCTTTCACAAATATATAATCAACCCAATCAGAGGAAGCATTTTTCAAGCATTAAAAATGGCAGTAGTGTGCTTACAGGCCCTTATAAACAAACGACGCGGTCACCTGGCGGCATGTCGCGAAATTAGGCACTAAACACGACACCGGCTTGTGAGTTAGTGAGGCAGCCAACCACCAGGCTAACTGAGCGCTTACATGTTTGAGCGGGTCCACGTGGAACCTAGAGCAAGGTGAGACGTTGTTGTTGTCTACCTAGGTATTGTGGCATGCTACATCGATATATAACGTGCCAAAACCTTCCTTTAGAGAACATAATCTGGCTTTATGGGTCCCAAGATTGAGACAACGTTCCATCTGTATTCTTCTCAATCTATACTCTCATAAAAAAAAAATATTTCTTTTTCACTGGATACGGACAACCCTTTTGTTGCAATCAGGGGGCTCTCTTTTTTTCGTCAAAGGAACCACTGCTTTGAAACACAAAATGTGTTCCTGCTGATAGGCATGCAAAATCTTTTTCTAGATTGCTTTGCATGAAATCACCTCTCGATTACTAAAGAAAATTGATTCATAGTTTAGCTTTGCTAAGTACGAAATATTATGTGAAAGCAGGGTTTTTGCCGGTGGACCCCACCGACACGCACCTGGAAGCTATTAAGGTGTCCACTGACCCAGGGAGCTACTTATGTACGTCTTTGGTTTTTTCATTGTAAATGCCAATTTACCCGATATACGCCGGAGACCTATGCCCCAGCGCCGTGATTCGGCAGCAATGTTGAAAAAACGCCAACGCGTATTGGTCTAGAGCCGTGTTTCAGCCACAGCGTTGTCCACGCAAATGCATGCCGCCGCGTACTACATACTACCACCACATATCTGAAAGCGCGAATAATAATTTGGGCAGTGTACGTCATCATCATCAGCCTGACTGCACTCACTGCAGGGCAAAGACTTCTCTCATGTCTCTCCATGTCTCCTGTCCTTTGCCAGCTGTTCCAAGAGTGTCCCCGCAAACTTCTCAATCTCATTCGCCCACCTAACTTTCTGCCGCCCCCTGCTACGCTTGCCTTCTCTTGGAATCCACTCCGTTACCCTTAACGACCAGCGGTTATCTTGCATACGCATTACATGCCCTGCCCAAGTACATTTCTTAATCTTGATTTCGGCTAGGATGTCATTAACCCGCGTTTGTTCCCTCGCCTCCTCTGACAACTTACGGTCTTTTCGTTAGCCTTCAGGTTCTTGCTGTATAGATGAGTACCGGTAAGATACATGCCTTCTATGCTTCTCTCTTGAGGGTTACTGCTAAGTTGTTATTGATGAGCTGAGAGAAGCTGCCACATGCACTCTACTCCATTCTTATTCTTCTAGTTATTTCCCTCTCATGATCCGGAGGAGCGGTCACTACCTACCGTAAGTAGACGTATTTGCTTAACACTTCTAGTACCTCGCTACTAATTGTGAACTGCTGTTCCATTGCGAGGCTGTTGAACACTACTTTGGTTTTCTGCATGTTATTTTTATAGACCCAACGTTCTGCCCTGCCCGCCCAAATCATTGATCATGCTTTGTGCTTCATCGCCTGAGTGACTCAGCAAGGCGATGTCGACAGGAAATCGCAGATCATTTAGTTATTTTCCATTAAATCTTATCTTCAACTGTTCTAAATTCGGGCCTCGGAATAGCTGTTCTAAACAGGTGGTGAATAGCATTGGCGAGATCGCGTCTCCCTGCCTGACACCCTACCCTATTGGAGTTTTATTGCTGGCTTTATAGAGGACTATGGTAGCTGAGCAGGCATTACAGATATCTACAAGTATATTCACATAATGCCTTTCTGCACCCCTATTCCACAATGCCTGCATGACAGCTGAGGTTTGCACCGATGCAAATGCTTTTTCGTAATGAATGAAGGCTCTATATAGTAGGGGTCCCTGTTGAAAATTCCAGCAAAAGTCATGTTGGAGAAAACGGTGGGCCGAATGGAAGTGTTGGTTTCCATGTTGGAGAAAACGGTGGGCTGATTGGAAGTGTTGGTATCCACGCTGGGTGCTGTTGGAGCGAATGGGAGAGATGTTGGATGCACTAATGGCGACTTTGGGCCACCCTGGATTGAGTGGAAATTGTGGTGGCTGCACTGGCACTTTCAGTAAACAATATTGGGCTGAATGGAAACCACGCTGGACACTTCAGTGAACACGGTGGGACGGGATGGGCTTGGTGGTATCCATCGTGATTATCTCGGTGGGCCTGGCAGGCAACACTGGACTATGTGGAAACCACGGTGGGAGCCTATGGATGTGTACAGTCGCGAGCAAAATATATTAGCACAGATCACTGGCGATCAGAATTCGTATATCTCACCACGCGGCGCTGCGGTAGGCAGAACTGCCTAACGGGCCGTTTCCATGTTTGCAGCCTAGGGGGGGGGCGGCAGGAAGTAAGCTTTATCAAGCGTGCACCGCCCGAGCGTTGAAGTGCCAACCCTACGTGACTGTGCTTGCGGAATTTATTTTGGCTCGGTTATCATGAGCACAGATGGCTTCTTTTTATTACTGTTTTTTTATGTCCGCGATGGTTTGTCAAAAGGAACTCGCGGGAACAATATATGATAGCGCTGCTTTTAGTCAGCAGTTTTGCTGTCCGTGGCAGTCCGCTAATTTGCTGTCCGTGGCAGTCCGCAGTAATTTTACTGTCCGTGGCAGACCCCCTTAATACTGTAGAATGGGAACGGCCCGGCACTCCCGTTATCAGCCTCTCCGCCACCCGCAGTGCCAGGCGTTGTCATTCCGGCGCTCTGGTGTTCCGTCATGTGTGCTAATCTTTTTTACCCACGACTGTACCTACTTGTTTGGCATGGCACAAACCATGGCTGTATTTGAATGGCCGATGCTGGGCAGCAGATACTGCATGCATGTGCCTATATGGTTGACAAAATGAAACTCATCAATGCACTAACAATCTCAGTGGGTCAAATCCATCAAACGTACAGCCTTTGTCAAAAGTAACCAGGCTGCATGGTTTGCTTCTAGCTCGTACAGCGGATCCCTCACAGCTTCCCTGAAGCTGGAATGGTAGCTAAAGGTAAGGGCTGAGGGTCTTATTACCTTCCAACACGTTTTGATCCTTAGGAATAACACAAGGGCTCCTCTATACAAGCTAGAAGCAAACCATGCAGCCTGGTTACTTTTGACAAAGACTGTACACTTGGCACTTTATGCTGTTAGAATAAAAACTGCAAGACAAATTTCTCTTTTTTTACACGTGCATTTGTTGACTTGACAGTTTCAGAAAATTTTTTTAAAAAGTAACGACTTATATACTTGGGCTTAGATTATCATTAGCAAAATATTTGAGAAAAAGTTTAACTTCATTGTTCACAAAATAATAAATTGCAGGTTTGCAGAGCCCTGCATGCCTGAATCCGAACACTCAATTTCATTCAGAAAATTTTATTGAGCGTGCATTTCAAGACATATACTAATTCAATTAACAAATTGTTAACCACATAGCTGGCCACACAGCTTCTTTGTAGAAGGGTTACGAATACAAATATATACACAGAATATTTCGACAAGGCTGCACTCTTATACATGCACCTCGGTACACAATTACCAGTACAACACTGCTTTTCAAAATATAAATGCAGATATATATAAATACAATATGAGGATATAAATTACACAGCATATTTCATACTAAGAATTGATTTGGTTTTCACGTTGGATGAGAGAACTCCACTATAAAAAATGCACACCTTCACTGTAGTCTCAAGAAAGCATATACCGTGGAGGTTGTTCTCTCGACGCGCGTTTCAACGCTGCCGCCTCTCACGTCGTGCTGCCGATCAAACAGCGTCACCATGTTTTTACGACAACCTACTCTCTACGACTGCTACGTTGGGTATTTTGTTAGCCTTGCTGATCTCCCATCAATATAAAAAAAAACTTCCCCATACAAACAGAAATCGGCATGTAATTTCGTGAATGAGCAAAGCAGCAAGCCATACTGCCGTGAGAACTCAGGCATTTTTCAACCGCAGCGCAAGCAACAGGTTGTTAATTCGCGCATTTCTACCAGTGGTAATTGCTCGCAATCGCTGCAATTTCTGTGGATGCCGATACGGCTGAATACCCAATAAAAATACCAAAAATAAAATAAAAAGTAGGCTACAAGCTTTTTCACAACGAAACCGAAACAAAAACTGGTTGTCACCGCCAGGTGGCTGCCGGTAGCTGTTTTTCTGTGTTTTTCTGTATAACCCTCATGGCGGTTCGGGTGCTGCGTCGCGTGCATCGCGCTTCGGCGCTTGCTACAATTCGCTACTTGGATTGTGAGCCGTCGTGAACTGTGTTGTGGTTTGCGTGTGTTTCTTCTTGCTCAAGAGTGCACAATCGCGCAGTGCTGTCGACGTAGCCTATTCGAGGCAAAGTGTCATTTTTCTGGTCTCTCTAACTTTTCAGTCTGTGCGCTTCTTTGTGTAGTCCAGGATGGGTGTCCAGGCACAAAGACGCGCGGGCAGTGTCGCGGTGGAAATGTTCCAAATAAGGCCCGGAATATTTTCTTCTGTGTGACTACGTGGTAGAGAGTGCCGGCTACGTAGCACTCGTGCTGAAATCTCACTGGTTGGTGTAGTGCCCGTGACACGAAGGCAAACAGCGTTCTGCACGACTACGCAATCATCTGAAAAGGTAAGCAGTACTCGTGCATTATCCGAAGCATATAATGCTGGAACGGTGACCTGTCGTACTGCTGCAGTATTCGTGTTCAATGCTATAAAAAGCGTTTAAGGCGCTTTTGTTGTCGCCGCGGTGAGTTGCTCTGCCAAGAATTGTCGCTGTCGGTACTTGTTTTGGCGAAGGGGATGCGACCGTGCGTGCGCTAGCTTTGCATGATTTTGGTATGCGCATGTTTGCGCGTTTTGTTTCTTGTTGAGCACAGATTTGTCCTCGTATATGCCTCGTTCTACGCGTTTCTGCCCATGCTTGTTCACACCACCGCGCACGTTTCAAGGACCGGCACTTTGGCTGTGCGTAAAATGTATGATTGTCTTTCAAGATAGCGTTAGCACTTTGAGGGGGATTGAAACACTTTTTATTCGCCGCGGTTTTTGCTTGGCCCTAGACTGTTGAACCTTAGGTCGTGGGGTCGATCCTGATGGCAGTAGCCGCATTTCGATTTAGGTGAAATGAAAAAAAGAATGCCCCTGTGCTGTGCGATGTCAGCTCACGTTAAGAAATTCTAGGTGGTCTAAATTAATCCGGAACCCTCCAATACGATCAGTGCCCATTTTCCGCATCTGAATTCAAACCCCACTATAAAGAAAGCACTGTCTCAAGTTGCAGTTACCAACGAAAGTTAATTTCCGGCCGTCAGGATCTAATTTTTAAATGAGTATGTGAAGATTTTTTTTTTATGATACCGATAGCGTTTCTGGCTACCCAGAGTATAGGATCTTGCATTTCGATCACTCTGCTGTTTGAAAATTGGTTTCTGAGGAAAACAAGTGACGCAATAATTGTCTCAGTTATTACGATGTTTATCTACGCTTTCGAACGCAGATTTGTTTTGCTCATAGCAAGATTCCTTTACTAGTGCTAGGGGAACTGATGCATTTTAAACAGGGTAGTTTTCCTTTGTATTGAGGCGTATACTTGGGCAAGTATATTTTTCCTGATCTTTTTACATTCATGTGATATTCACTGTTGGACCGAGTTCGCATGCTTGTTTTTGTACTCCTGTCATAGTGATAATGGAAAATTGGTATCTGCAGGTGGCACATCTGTCTTCCAGTCCGAGTCAATGGCATGGATTTTGTGGCCACCAGATGAAGTCAAAAGCTGTGTTGTAAGTTGTTACTGCATTGTGCTTTGTTCTTGTGGTTGCCATGAAATGTTCTCTTACTTTCATTGCTCTTTTCCTTAATGCTACTGCTTGGAGCAGTTTGGATTGCTCTGGCCTGATATGTTTACATGTTTATATGAGTAATATTAGTTGGCTGTCAGAATGGGCCGGTTGCAGGCCATTTGAAGTTTTACATTCAATATTGCTCGTCTTTTAACCGTTGCATTCTTTGCATGAAGTGCGAAATGTCTGCATGTTTTTGGCTGCATTATGTGATACTATTTGACTACGAATATTAACATTATGATGCATGTGTGTTAACTTAAATATGTGTTTTTATGCCACTCATCGCAGGTCACAGATGTAAAAGAAAAAGTGCACACATGAGAACTGGTTTCATTACTGCTGCCTTGTTTTTGCTAAGCATGGAGAGCTGAGCTAATTGGTTCTGGGTATAATTATGAGACGTCATTCCAGTGTACAAAAACACATGAACAAAGAGAGTAGACTCCATAGACCCCATACTTCAACTGAGGTTGATTCCACAACATGAGCTTTTTACATGCAAAGTGGTACTAGTGACCCCTGTGGCTGAAAAGTGTTTCCTCGACCAGGTAACAATTATTCAATGTTGCAAAAACAAAAACATAGGCATAAGGTTAGCTTGTCACTCAAGTTGAATGCATTGGCGTGACTAAACATTGCCTACCTGGCTGACCCAACACACATTTGCGTTGAGATAATCTATTTCTTTTTCTGCCTGCCTGCTCCAGTCGCCTTACTTTGTCATTGACGCTGTCACGACTCTGTGACAGCATCAATGCGCAAGTAAGGAGACTGGAGCAGGCAGTTTTCACAGGAGAAATTGTAGCCTTAGTGGTAGAAAGCCAGGTTCGAGAGATGAAGTGTGCTGGGCAGCGCAAGCCGGAAGACAACGCACATTCGCAACAGTGACCTGTCATTGTGCCCTATTGCCATCAGGTGTCACACCGCCTCAAGAAGGCCAGTGACAAACACGATGTACATGTCGTATTTTCAGCTTGGGAAAGCTGGGATGCATGTGCCACCTGATAAATGACGTTACGAAAAAGCCTGCCTACAAAACTAAGCACACCAAACCCCTCGTTAAACATGAGGTTGACATGGTGTACAGCATCCTCCTTGCCTGTGGCAAACATTACATTAGACAGACGAGGCTTGCATCAATGAACGCTTGCTTGAACATTGCAGGACAGCTGATTCATTAAGTGGCAGAGGTCATTTAGCTGAGCACATTCGCCTTTGCTCGCACAAGCGAGCATGCAAGGCGTTTTTGAAAGAAACACATGCCTTGTGCAAGTTTAGCACTTGAAAGGGCTGGGAAATTTTTTAAGCCTTTTGTATCTCTGTTGAAAAAGAGAATTACGTCAGCAGCCCTTCTGCAGCGCTCCAGAAAAAGAAATAGATTATCTGGAGGCAAATATGTTTGTTGGGTCAGCCAGGTAGGTGATGCATAGGCGTGCCGATGTGTTTAATGTGAGTGGCAAGATACCTTTACCCCTATGTTTTTTTGTGTTTTGGTTTTTGCCGTCCTGAATAATTGTTATCTGGTGGCGGAAATACTTTTCAGCCCCAGGGATCACTAGTACCCCTTTGCACATAAAAAGCCTGTGTTGTGGAATAAACCTCAGTTGAAATATGGTGTCCATGGAGTCTACTCTCTTCATCCGTGTGATTTTGTGTGCCGGAATGATGTCTCATAATTCTCCCTTGTTTTCAGTGAATAAGGAGGGCTTCTGGTGTCTCTTTTTTTGTATGTGATGGTTATAACAAAGTGGCTACCCATAAACTGTCATTTTGGGCTTAATTGAAGGATCCTTGGGAATTTGTTTGACAGCATATTCCATGGGCACTTTCTTGAGAAAAATCAGTTATTTGTTACCCATTTCACTGCATTAACCATTGCTTCTCATCATGTCTCGAAAAGTCATTGATAAGCACAAGCTTTCGAGTACCTGAGGGCTGTGTGAGAAGCCTTCTGACATACTTTAAACTACTGAGGATATCTGAAGACAGATTTTACCAATAATTGTTAGCCAATCCAAACCTCTTGGTTCTATCCCTGACAACCTGAAGCTGACCTGTCAATAATTAAGGCTGGAAACCGTTCTGATCCCCAAACTGTTCTCCTATTTTATTGATGTGCATTTTGCATGAACTGTTAGAGCACGAAATGAGTCCGCATATTACTTGCCACCATAATTCAAACTAATATTTCTATACCACTCATCACGGCTCCCATTCTCTTTACTAATGTGCAATCCAACTTTTTGAATTCACAACAGATTTTCACCCAAATTTAGATTCTTTATTTTAGGCAAGTGTCATCGACTTGAATTTCTCCAAAGCTTTTCATGTTTGTCATTATAACCTTTTAGCTACACTCTCATGCTTGAGCCTTCATTCTTTGATATTAGTGTAGATTCATTGCTTCCTGTTCTACGGCTGGCCTTAAAAAACTATTGTACTTCTTCTCTTATGAAGCCCAGCATATCAATATGCAAAATCATAAGGCGTCCCTCATCCTGAGTCACTTTGGGATGTTAAACCCCCATAAACCAAACCAAGCACATTACTAAAGTACATTAATATTAGCCATTCAATAACAGTCTTTGTCTTTATGTCCCAACCTTGTCTTTATGACTGCATTATTCTGAAGGATGCCCCAACTATCTCAGCTACTCTGACTGTATTGACTTTTGCAAGACGGATGAATGGGCTTGTTTGTAATTCATTATGTCAAAACAGCGCAAAGAAGAGAAAGATGAGGAAGGAATGCGACGGTGCGAGTGCTGACTTTCAAGAAGGTTTATTGGAAAGCACATCAAAATATATACACTGTGGCCTAAAAAAAGAATGAAGAAAGGGTGCCTTGTAACATTCACTTTGGATCTGTCAAAAACAAAACGAAAGTTGAATATGAAGCATTTAAGAGCATGAACTCTTTATTAGGGAGCGATAAAGAAGGTGTGTTAACACATTGATTGCGTTTTTTCTACAATTTCAGTGGCCTCGATCATCTCATGCACAAACTTTTCTGTGTCTGTCTATCACAATGCAGCACAAGAAATTACGCCTCACAGCATAAAGGATGCGGCAAACGATCGCAGTCGCGACAATGAAACATCAGATTCCCCTGCTAGCTTTGTTCACATCGTAACGGTGGTCTTTTGACCTCTCATTGGCACCTCTGCTAGTTTCTTGCTGAAGTTGATACATTAGCCAGATGGTTCAACTTTAGATTATTACATAGTTTCTTGGCTCTGGACATTGCTATTAACAAATCAGCTGTTGTGTGACACTTGAACTCAGAATTAACTGCCTCCGTTGCCTTGGACAGAAAGACGCCTTTAGACATGACCACAAAACCACCTTCTTTATCAGCAGTTGAATGCGATAGGGCCCACCGTCTTAAACCCGTTACAGTTCAGCCTGCGGACAAGTTCCTGGCATGGTTCAAACCACGACACCCCATCAACCAACGCCCCCTGAAACACACCTGTCACGCTCAGGTCCAGGCACAGGAAGGCAAGACGTCAAAGTATGGCAAACAGCTCCAGAATAGTCCTCTTCGAAGGAACAATGGCAAATTTTGGCCCGTATATGCTTCAAGCAGCAGACGAGGCAGCAACTCAGTGTCGACATTGTGCACCTTGTTTTCAGACACTCGTGCCTTGGCTTCTCTGCTCCGGGCTATTGAGCGCAAAGTGGCTGCAAAGTGGCATTCCAGATGGCTTTCACCTGGTCAACGGTGCGTGACACCGTCAACCAGCCACTCCCTGGCTTGTTTTCAGGCACAAGAGTTTGACAACAAGGTGCACACCTTCAGCTTGGAGTCGCTGCCTCGTCTGGTCCTTGAAGTGCTTATGGACCAAAATTTTCCGTTCCTCCGAAGAGAACTATTGTGGAGATGCTTGCCATGGTTTGACGAGTTGCCTTTTCCACGCACAGACCTGAGTGTGACAGGTGTGTTTCGGGATGTTTTGATGCAGTGTCACGGTTTGAACCCTCTTGAGGAACTTGCCCACAGGCCGAACTGTGTCGTATTTAAGAGGGTGGGCCCTCTTGCTTTCAACTGCTGATAAACGGTGGTTTTGTGGTCGTATCGAAAGGCGCCTGTCAGTCCAAGGCCACAGATGCAGTGTATTCTGAATTTGAGTGCCACTTACTATCTGATTTGTTAAAAGCAAAGTCCAGTGCCAAGAAACATTAACAATCTAGAGTTTAACCATCAGGCTAATGCCATCAACTTCAGTAAGAAAAATTGTCCAGCTATCTTCTTTACCGCAAAGACCCATAAAGGTGACTGCTCCTTGAGGGTTGTAGTTTAAGAGAATGGAACCTGTCAGAAACAAATCGCCTTCTCTTTGCGACATAAAATTAAGTTGCTGAGCATTGATGACTCCTCTCGTGTAAGATCTGCAGAGAAAGTAACGCAGTTTCTACACAATAACTCTCGCACCAGTTTCATGGGGTGCTATGTTGACATCAAGGATTTATATTACGCCATCCCTCAATCAGGATCAATAATGTGTTGAAGAATTCATTAACCTAAATGGAGCAGTGGCATTCCAAAAGTCTCAGGCGTTTTGGTGAATAATTTTGTCGCACTTTTAAGCTCATACCTTCAGTCCACCTTTATTACATTTCAGAATAGCTTGTTTTTGCAAAAAAAACTATTAGCGCCGCTGTTACGTGGCTTATTGCACGATCTCCAATCCTGACGAAGCATTGTCTAAGGTGAGAGAGGAGTTCAGTCAAAGCCTCAGTCCACTTTGAATCACCACTGAAATTATAGAGGATAATATGTCATCACATTTATTGGATCTCAATCTTGGGTGGTTACACTTGTTGGGCTTACGAGCCAAGGGAAAACAAGCTACTTTTACCATTTTCTTCGGTTCAGTCTAAGCTGGTCAAGAGGTGTCACTAACCTTTGCTTCAAAAATTCCTTAATGAAATCCTGTTTGATTGCCATGACATCCAGTTTTGCCCAGCTCATATGCCGTTTGTCCTTTACTGGATATTTAGAACCTTTGTCAGTGTCTTTAGCCGATTGCTTTAAGCAGAAGTTGAAACATTCTTTTTGTGCCCCCGTCGAGACTAACTCCCAAAAGGAAGTTTGTACGTACCTTTCCCTACATCCACAATTGGTCGCACCGGTTAAATAGGCAGTCGAGTTGGCGTCGATATTGTTTTTCTAACCCTATGAAGTTTCAGTACCTGTAGTCAACCGAGATTATCCATCAGAGTCTCTTCGTGCACTGCACAGAAGACATAGTGTGTTCGAACGCCTTGAAATGCGGCTATGTTTACAGTGGGAAAACAGGCAAGTGTGTCACTGAGAGGTTTAAAAGATCACCACGACGATGTGAACAAAGCTTGCGGGAGAACTTTGATGATTCACTGTCGCAATTGCAATTGTTTGCCAGATCCTAAACGCTGTGAACTGGAATTCATGTTCTGCATTTTGCCTGACAGACACAGAAAAGTTTGTGCGTGAGATAATCGAGGCCACTGAAATTTAAAAAAAAACCGCAATCACTGTGTTAGCACACCTTCTTTACGCTTCCTAAGGAAGAGTTCATGCTCTTAAATGCTTCTTTGTCAGTTTTTGTTTTGTTTTACACTCATGCAATGTGGTTGACACAAGGTGCCCTTTGTTCGTTGTTTTTTTTAGGCCACAGTGTATATATTTTGACGTGGTTTCCAATACACATTGGCGATAGTCAGCACTCATGCCATCATATTTATTCCTTCGTTGTCCTTGTCTTGTCTGCATTGTTTTGTCACAACGTATTGACCTCCTTTCCAACCTCTAGGGTTAATGGTATGGAGAAACCTTAACCAGATGCAGCCCCACATACTTGGAGCATGTCACGATACATGCTGCTGGCACCACAAGGGCACTCGGGTTTATCAGGAGATGTCATGATCTGTGTGCTCTTGCCATGCTGCGCAGTTTATGCATAAAAATTTTATTGATTCCAAACTGAAGTATCCCCTAGCTCTTTCAATTTTGCACCAAACTGTTTGATGCTACGCCACCAACTCCCTTTAATCCAACAGCGACACTTGGTACAGCATATGTGTAATCAGTCATCTCATTTGACCACCAGACATCACTGCATAAAAGGGGAAACGCTCGTTTAGGTGTGTTCCACATACTCTACAATACTTTTCCACAACTTAATGTTAAATGTTGCTGCCCCGCTTCAGACCAGGATGCCATCACAACTAAATCAAGAAATTTTTCCTGTTCCCATTGAAGAATAAATCAAATCAAAGTTTATTTCCCATCTAGCACTACAGATGGAGGAATCGTAGAAAAAAGCTGCCCTTGGGCAGCTTGACGAGTCTACAATACTTATTATTGACAGGGAGGCAACACGAGAGTTTATACAATTTTAAAAAACAAGCACATCAAGGAAGCACCGGAGAATACACGAAACAGCAATATGTATACATAATGAAACTTAAACAATGTTATGCAAAAACAAATTATGTAGTTCATGACGTGAAAAAGAAAACAAATCGAGGTTAATGTGGATATACCTATTTAGAAGAGATGGAAGTGTGTACTGAAGGCATTCCCTACCAAGATTTAGTCGAGGTGTTGGCACTGTCCATTCTTCGCCACGTCTTGTTGGATAGACTGATTCTTTTTTCCTTAGTTCTGCAAAATTTTTAAGATTTGTTACATTCTTCTTGATTTCTGTTTTAAAAGTAACACTGAGGCGATATTTATAAAGATTATGTGCTTTAATAACTCTGGAATGACAAAAGAAAGCTGCACTGGGATGTCGGAACGGTAAATTATATGCATTTCGGAGATATCTTTTTTGCATTAAATGAATACGTTCAAGGTTAGTGAATGTTGTAGTGCCCCACACCAACTGGCAATAGTTTAAATGCGAGTTGAATATTGAATTGTATACCAGCATCTTAGTTTTTGTGGGAAGTATGTATTTTAGACGGCCTGTAACACCAGTGATTTGAGCTATTTTTTTCAAGATATAATTGACATGATAATCCCATGACATACTGGCAGAAAATATGACCCCAAGGCATTTAAACTGCTCAACAATTTCTACAGCCCGCGAGTTTAATATAATATTCTCGTGCAGTGGGATAACTTTATTTTTCGGCCTAAATATGACAGCTTTGGTCTTACTCTCATTTATTTGCATCAGGTTAACTGCAGACCAGACCTCAAGAGGCATTGTGGCATTACATTGTTTGATAAGTTCATGAACATTTTCACCCGAAAAAAATACGCTCGTATCGTCTGCATAGATGGAAAACTTTGTATTATCGCTAATGTTGACAATATCGTTTCGGTAAATATTCAAGAGTAGAGGCCCTAGCGTACTGCCTTGGGGGACACCGTAGAAGAGCGGCTTCGGTTCAGACTGTATACCATTTATGTACACCACTTGCTGTCTAAACGACAAATAAGAACTTAACAATGAGAGCGCTTTTTCTCGGATACCATAGTAGTGTAATTTATTTAGTAAGATTTTATGATTTACCAGGTCAAAAGCCTTTGAGAAGTCCACAAATACACCAATGACAATAGATTTGTTTTCAAGTTGCTTTATTATATATTCCTTTTGTTGGAGTAATGCAAGTTCAGTGGATTTGCTTTTGCAGAAGCCAAACTGAAATGGTGTTAGCAAGTTAAATTTATGGATGAAATTTGACATTCTTAGATGCAGCATTTTCTCAAATGCTTTCGAAAACACTGGCAAAATAGAGATTGGTCTGTAGTTGGCGAGGGCGTTGCGATCTCCTTTTTTGTAAAGAACAACAACTTTTGCTAATTGCATTTTTTCCGTAAAAACTGCAGTTTCTAAACAGATGTTAAAGATGTGAGCAAGTATGGGAGCAATTATGTCAACTACATGCTTGACTGGCCGTATTTGGATATCATCAGTGTCACAGCTACTGCTATTGTTAAGATTTGTTATCACCGACACTACTTCGTCTACCGTGACTGGGTGCAGAAAAATTGTTTCATCATTCTGAATTCGAACATATTTGCAAGCGTCAGATCCGGCAGCACGTGTTATAGCACGGGTAGCCAAGCTCGTTAAAAAAGTATTGAATACATTAGCCAGTTCGACGCCAGAAACTTCCTTTCCATCAATATTTAATTTTGTTAATGCAGTGCGTGAACTGTCCCGCTGCAGAAGTGTATTTAATCTCGACCATAGTACACCATTTCGAGCATTCTTAACATCTAGAAGTGACACGTGATAGGCTGTTCGTGCAGACCGCAGTTTTTTAGTCAATTTGTTCCTATATTTCTTAAATACCGCAAGGTCCTCAACCTTCCGGCTGCTCAAAAATTTTCTGTACAGCTTGTCTTTCATTTGTATTTCTCCGCGAAGCTCTGGCGTTACCCATGGCTTGCGGATTCTGCGACTTTTCACGCGTGTTACAAGAGGAAAGCAGTCGTGATATATCTGTTTAAAGCAATCGACAAACGTATTATAGGCAACATTTGCATCATGAAGTTCAGCTATCTTACTCCAATATACTTTCATGAGCGCATCCCTAAAGGATTTCAATGATGATTCTGTAATAGCTTGGTATGTGATTGATGTGGGCTTACTTCCTATTGTACTAGCGTTCTCAATGCAAGCAAACACAGGAAGATGGTCACTAACACAACAAGATAAAACACCAGAAAAAGCATTCAGCTGCATAGAGTTAGTAATAATTAAATCGAGAACAGAATGGCCTTCGCTTGTGACTCTACCTCACCACATTTTCATTGCATGTGGTCCCTCAAAATTATGGAAATAAGTGATATCGCTTGGAGCATTGACACTGGTTTGTTTTACCTTTTCTTTGCTGCTGTTTTTATTTTTTGCAACTGATGTATCAATGGATTGTATGCCTCTTTTCGTAGTGTATCGTCTGCGACATCTCAGCTGTGCTACTGCAGTCACCCTTCTGATGTTACCTTTATATTGTCCCTCTTATTAATACCCCACTAAAAGCCTTCAGAGGACAAAAAACGATGGCTTTTTTATTTTGCTCATTATGGCACACGTCAGGCTTATGTTTAGGGATATAGGAGAGGCCTTTGTCTTGCAGTGGTGCTAGTTATGCTGCTGATGATGGTACTTAATGACGAGCATATGATATATTGAATAAGAACCTCAAATTATTTTTCTTTTTGAGTGCGAATAGCTTCAGTGGTTCTTGATTTAGGCTCACTTTATTCCTGTGGCCACAATACGGAGTTTACTTTTTTAGCACTCTAATACTGACAAGAATAAAAACTTGTGGATCCTGATTCTTTCATTTCAATCTTTTCTGCAGAGTGCATCGCCCAGTTTTCCCAAGCCCTCATGCATCGGTGGTACATCAACAAGGCTGTTTCATGGGGCCCAGCTGCATTGACAAGTCGCTAAAGAAGAGCAAGAGGAGCATGAACACAAAATAAAACTGGCTCTAGGAGATTCATCTATTTTGAAATTTGCTGTCTCATTGCGACAGACATAACATTGCTGCATGGCCCCTGCCCCAACATCTCCCAGTCATTCCAACATGCCCAGTCATTCCAACATGCCCAGTCATTCCAACATGCCCAGTCATTCCAACCTGCCCAGTCATTCCAACCTGCCCAGTCATTCCAACATGCCCAGTCATTCCAACATGCCCAGTCATTCCAACATGCCCAGCATTCCAACATGCCCAGTCATTCCAACGCATTTTCCATTACCATAATCCACCAAGGTTTCCAGTGTTGGTTTCCAATATTTACATCATTGCCTTTTTTTCCAATAGGGGTTGGTTACATTCCGCTAATTTCTCTCTTACCTGGATGATAGTGTGAATATGATCTATTATAGAACATCCTTTACGAAAGCCGGCCTGATCATTTGGTTGATTGAAGTGAAGGTAATTTCTATCTCACCTTATTTATAGTGTGAATATGATCTATTATAGAATATCCTTTACGAAAGCCGGCCTGAACATTTGGTTAATTGAAGTGAAGGTAATTTTTCTCTCACCTTATTTATAGCGTGAATATGATCTATTATAGAATATCCTTTACGAAAGCCGGCCTGATCATTTGGTTAATTGAAGTGAAGGTAATTTCTCTCACACCTTATTTATAGTGTTAATATGATCTATCATAGAATATCCTTTACGAAAGCCGGCCTGATCATTTGGTTAATTGAAGTGAAGGTAATTTCTCTCTCACCTTATTTATAGTGTGAATATGATCTATTATAGAATATCCTTTACGAAAGCCGGCCTAAGCCGCCGCGGTGGCTCAGCGGTTATGGTGCTCGGCTGCTGACCCAAAAGACGCGGGTTCGATCCCGGCCGCGGCGGCTAGAATTTCTTTGAAGGAGAAATTCTAGAGCCCCGTGTACTGTGCGATGTCAGTGCACGTTAAAGAACCCCAGGTGGTCGAAATTTCCGGAGCCCTCCACTACGGCGTCTCTCATAGCCTTAGTCGCTTTGGGACGTTAAACCCCATAAACCAAACCAAACCGAAAGCCGGCCTGATCATTTGGTTAATTGAAGTGAAGGTAATTTCTCTCTCACCTTATTTATAGTGTGAATATGATCTATTATAGAATATCCTTTACGAAAGCCGGCCTGATCATTTGGTTAATTGAAGTGAAGGTAATTTCTCTCTCACCTTATTTATAGTGTGAATATGATCTATTATAGAATATCCTTTACGAAAGCCGGCCTGATCATTTGGTTAATTGAAGTGAAGGTAATTTCTCTCTCACCTTATTTATAGTGTGAACATGATCTATTATAGAATATCCTTTACGAAAGCCGGCCTGATCATTTGGTTTATTGAAGTGAAGGTAATTTCTCTCTCACCTTATTTATAGTGTGAATATCATCTATTATAGAATATCCTTTACGAAAGCCGGCCTTATCATTTGGTTAATTGAAGTGAAGGTAATTTCTCTCTCACCTTATTTATAGTGTGAATATGATCTATTATAGAATATCCTTTACGAAAGCCGGCCTGATCATTTGGTTAATTGAAGTGAAGGTAATTTCTCTCTCACCTTATTTATAGTGTGAATATGATCTATTATAGAATATCCTTTACGAAAGCCGGCCTTATCATTTGGTTAATTGAAGTGAAGGTAATTTCTCTCTCACCTTATTTATAGTGGTAATATGATCTATTATAGAATATCCTTTACGAAAGCCGGCCTGATCATTTGATTAATTGAAGTGAAGGTAATTTCTCTCTCACCTTATTTATAGTGTGAATATGATCTATTATAGAATATCCTTTACGAAAGCCGGCCTAAGCCGCCGCGGTGACTCAGCGGTTATGGTGCTCGGCTGCTGACCCAAAAGACGCGGGTTCGATCCCGGCCGCGGCGGCTAGAATTTCTTTGGAGGAGAAATTCTAGAGGCCCGTGTACTGTGCGATGTCAGTGCACGTTAAAGAACCCCAGGTGGTCGAAATTTCCGGAGCCCTCCACTACGGCGTCTCTCATAGCCTTAGTCGCTTTGGGACGTTAAACCCCATAAACCAAAGCAAACCGAAAGCCGGCCTGATCATTTGGTTAATTGAAGTGAAGGTAATTTCTCTCTCACCTTATTTATAGTGTGAATATGATCTATTATAGAATATCCTTTACGAAAGCCGGCCTTATCATTTGGTTAATTGAAGTGAAGGTAATTTCTCTCTCACCTTATTTATAGTGTTAATATGATCTATTATAGAATATCCTTTACGAAAGCCGGCCTGATCATTTGATTAATTGAAGTGAAGGTAATTTCTCTCTCACCTTATTTATAGTGTGAATATGATCTATTATAGAATATCCTTTACGAAAGCCGGCCTAAGCCGCCGCGGTGGCTCAGCGGTTATGGTGCTCAGCTGCTGACCCAAAAGACGCGGGTTCGATCCCGGCCGCGGCGGCTAGAATTTCTTTGGAGGAGAAATTCTAGAGGCCCGTGTACTGTGCGATGTCAGTGCACGTTAAAGAACCCCAGGTGGTCGAAATTTCCGGAGCCCTCCACTACGGCGTCTCTCATAGCCTTAGTCGCTTTGGGACGCTAAACCCCATAAACCAAAGCAAACCGAAAGCCGGCCTTATCATTTGGTTAATTGAAGTGAAGGTAATTTCTCTCTCACCTTATTTATAGTGTGAATATGATCTATTATAGAATATCCTTTACGAAAGCCGGCCTGATCATTTGGTTAATTGAAGTGAAGGTAATTTCTCTCTCACCTTATTTATAGTGTGAATGTGATCTATTATAGAATATCCTTTACGAAAGCCGGCCTGATCATTTGGTTAATTGAAGTGAAGGTAATTTCTCTCACACCTTATTTATAGTGTGAATATGGTCTATTATAGCCTATCCTTTACGAAAGCCGGCCTGATCATTTGGTTAATTGAATTGAAGGTAATTTCTCTCTCACCTTATTTATAGTGTGAATATGATCTATTATAGAATATCCTTTACGAAAGCCGGCCTGATCATTTGGTTAATTGAAGTGAAGGTAATTTCTCTCTCACCTTATTTATAGTGTGAATATGATCTATTATAGAATATCCTTTACGAAAGCCGGCCTGATCATTTGGTTAATTGAAGTGAAGGTAATTTCTCTCACACCTTATTTATAGTGTGAATATGGTCTATTATAGCCTATCCTTTACGAAAGCCGGCCTGATCATTTGGTTAATTGAAGTGAAGGTAATTTCTCTCTCACCTTATTTATAGTGTGAATATGATCTATTATAGAATATCCTTTACGAAAGCCGGCCTGATCATTTGGTTAATTGAAGTGAAGGTAATTTCTCTCTAACCTTATTTATAGTGTGAATATGATCTATTATAGAATATCCTTTATTAAAGCCGGCCTGATCATTTGGTTAATTGAAGTGAAGGTAATTTCTCTCTCACCTTATTTATAGTGTGAATATGGTCTATTATAGAATATCCTTTACGAAAGCCGGCCTGATCATTTGGTTAATTGAAGTGAAGGTAATTTCTCTCTCACCTTATTTATAGTGTGAATATGATCTATTATAGAATATCCATTACGAAAGCCGGCCTGATCATTTGGTTAATTGAAGTGAAGGCAATTTCTCTCTCACCTTATTTATAGTGTGAATATGATCTATTATAGAATATCCTTTACGAAAGCCGGCCTGATCATTTGGTTAATTGAAGTGAAGGTAATTTCTCTCTCACCTTATTTATAGTGTGAATATGGTCTATTATAGAATATCCTTTACGAAAGCCGGCCTGATCATTTGGTTAATTGAAGTGAAGGTAATTTCTCTCTGACCTTATTTATAGTGTGAATATGGTCTATTATAGAATATCCTTTACGAACGCCGGCCTGATCATTTGGTTAATTGAAGTGAAGGTATTTCTCTCTCACCTTATTTATAGTGTGAATATGATCTATTATAGAATATCCTTTACGAAAGCCGGCCTGATCATTTGGTTAATTGAAGTGAAGGTAATTTCTCTCTCACCTTATTTATAGTGTGAATATGGTCTATTATAGAATATCCTTTACGAAAGCCGGCCTGATCATTTGGTTAATTGAAGTGAAGGTAATTTCTCTCTCACCTTATTTATAGTGTGAATATGATCTATTATAGAATATCCTTTACGAAAGCCGGCCTAAGCCGCCGCGTTGACTCAGCGGTTATGGTGCTCGGCTGCTGACCCAAAAGACGCGGGTTCGATCCCGGCCGCGGCGGCTAGAATTTCTTTGGAGGAGAAATTCTAGAGGCCCGTATACTGTGCGATGTCAGTGCACGTTAAAGAACCCCAGGTGGTCGAAATTTCCGGAGCCCTCCACTACGGCGTCTCTCATAGCCTTAGCCGCTTTGGGACGTTAAACCCCATAAACCAAAGCAAACCGAAAGCCGGCCTGATCATTTGGTTAATTGAAGTGAAGGTAATTTCTCTCTCACCTTATTTATAGTGTGAATATGATCTATTATAGAATATCCTTTACGAAAGCCGGCCTTATCATTTGGTTAATTGAAGTGAAGGTAATTTCTCTCTCACCTTATTTATAGTGTTAATATGATCTATTATAGAATATCCTTTACGAAAGCCGGCCTGATCATTTGATTAATTGAAGTGAAGGTAATTTCTCTCTCACCTTATTTATAGTGTGAATATGATCTATTATAGAATATCCTTTACGAAAGCCGGCCTAAGCCGCCGCGGTGGCTCAGCGGTTATGGTGCTCGGCTGCTGACCCAAAAGACGCGGGTTCGATCCCGGCCGCGGCGGCTAGAATTTCTTTGGAGGAGAAATTCTAGAGGCCCGTGTACTGTGCGATGTCAGTGCACGTTAAAGAACCCCAGGTGGTCGAAATTTCCGGAGCCCTCCACTACGGCGTCTCTCATAGCCTTAGTCGCTTTGGGACGTTAAACCCCATAAACCAAAGCAAACCGAAAGCCGGCCTTATCATTTGGTTAATTGAAGTGAAGGTAATTTCTCTCTCACCTTATTTATAGTGTGAATATGATCTATTATAGAATATCCTTTACGAAAGCCGGCCTGATCATTTGGTTAATTGAAGTGAAGGTAATTTCTCTCTCACCTTATTTATAGTGTGAATATGATCTATTATAGAATATCCTTTACGAAAGCCGGCCTGATCATTTGGTTAATTGAAGTGAAGGTAATTTCTCTCACACCTTATTTATAGTGTGAATATGGTCTATTATAGCCTATCCTTTACGAAAGCCGGCCTGATCATTTGGTTAATTGAAGTGAAGGTAATTTCTCTCTCACCTTATTTATAGTGTGAATATGATCTATTATAGAATATCCTTTACGAAAGCCGGCCTGATCATTTGGTTAATTGAAGTGAAGGTAATTTCTCTCTAACCTTATTTATAGTGTGAATATGATCTATTATAGAATATCCTTTATTAAAGCCGGCCTGATCATTTGGTTAATTGAAGTGAAGGTAATTTCTCTCTCACCTTATTTATAGTGTGAATATGGTCTATTATAGAATATCCTTTACGAAAGCCGGCCTGATCATTTGGTTAATTGAAGTGAAGGTAATTTCTCTCTCACCTTATTTATAGTGTGAATATGATCTATTATAGAATATCCATTACGAAAGCCGGCCTGATCATTTGGTTAATTGAAGTGAAGGTAATTTCTCTCTCACCTTATTTATAGTGTGAATATGATCTATTATAGAATATCCTTTACGAAAGCCGGCCTGATCATTTGGTTAATTGAAGTGAAGGTAATTTCTCTCTCACCTTATTTATAGTGTGAATATGGTCTATTATAGAATATCCTTTACGAAAGCCGGCCTGATCATTTGGTTAATTGAAGTGAAGGTAATTTCTCTCTCACCTTATTTATAGTGTGAATATGGTCTATTATAGAATATCCTTTACGAAAGCCGGCCTGATCATTTGGTTAATTGAAGTGAAGGTAATTTCTCTCTCACCTTATTTATAGTGTGAATATGATCTATTATAGAATATCCTTTACGAAAGCCGGCCTGATCATTTGGTTAATTGAAGTGAAGGTAATTTCTCTCTCACCTTATTTATAGTGTGAACATGATCTATTATAGAATATCCTTTACGAAAGCCGGCCTGATCATTTGGTTAATTGAAGTGAAGGTAATTTCTCTCTCACCTTATTTATAGTGTGAATATGATCTATTATAGAATATCCTTTACGAAAGCCGGCCTGATCATTTGGTTAATTGAAGTGAAGGTAATTTCTCTCTCACCTTATTTATAGTGTGAATATGATCTATTATAGAATATCCTTTACGAAAGCCGGCCTGATCATTTGATTAATTGAAGTGAAGGTAATTTCTCTCTCACCTTATTTATAGTGTGAATATGATCTATTATAGAATATCCTTTACGAAAGCCGGCCTAAGCCGCCGCGGTGACTCAGCGGTTATGGTGCTCGGCTGCTGACCCAAAAGACGCGGGTTCGATCCCGGCCGCGGCGGCTAGAATTTCTTTGGAGGAGAAATTCTAGAGGCCCGTGTACTGTGCGATGTCAGTGCACGTTAAAGAACCCCAGGTGGTCGAAATTTCCGGAGCCCTCCACTACGGCGTCTCTCATAGCCTTAGTCGCTTTGGGACGTTAAACCCCATAAACCAAAGCAAACCGAAAGCCGGCCTGATCATTTGGTTAATTGAAGTGAAGGTAATTTCTCTCTCACCTTATTTATAGTGTGAATATGATCTATTATAGAATATCCTTTACGAAAGCCGGCCTTATCATTTGGTTAATTGAAGTGAAGGTAATTTCTCTCTCACCTTATTTATAGTGTTAATATGATCTATTATAGAATATCCTTTACGAAAGCCGGCCTGATCATTTGATTAATTGAAGTGAAGGTAATTTCTCTCTCACCTTATTTATAGTGTGAATATGATCTATTATAGAATATCCTTTACGAAAGCCGGCCTAAGCCGCCGCGGTGGCTCAGCGGTTATGGTGCTCGGCTGCTGACCCAAAAGACGCGGGTTCGATCCCGGCCGCGGCGGCTAGAATTTCTTTGGAGGAGAAATTCTAGAGGCCCGTGTACTGTGCGATGTCAGTGCACGTTAAAGAACCCCAGGTGGTCGAAATTTCCGGAGCCCTCCACTACGGCGTCTCTCATAGCCTTAGTCGCTTTGGGACGTTAAACCCCATAAACCAAAGCAAACCGAAAGCCGGCCTTATCATTTGGTTAATTGAAGTGAAGGTAATTTCTCTCTCACCTTATTTATAGTGTGAATATGATCTATTATAGAATATCCTTTACGAAAGCCGGCCTGATCATTTGGTTAATTGAAGTGAAGGTAATTTCTCTCTCACCTTATTTATAGTGTGAATGTGATCTATTATAGAATATCCTTTACGAAAGCCGGCCTGATCATTTGGTTAATTGAAGTGAAGGTAATTTCTCTCACACCTTATTTATAGTGTGAATATGGTCTATTATAGCCTATCCTTTACGAAAGCCGGCCTGATCATTTGGTTAATTGAATTGAAGGTAATTTCTCTCTCACCTTATTTATAGTGTGAATATGATCTATTATAGAATATCCTTTACGAAAGCCGGCCTGATCATTTGGTTAATTGAAGTGAAGGTAATTTCTCTCTCACCTTATTTATAGTGTGAATATGATCTATTATAGAATATCCTTTACGAAAGCCGGCCTGATCATTTGGTTAATTGAAGTGAAGGTAATTTCTCTCACACCTTATTTATAGTGTGAATATGGTCTATTATAGCCTATCCTTTACGAAAGCCGGCCTGATCATTTGGTTAATTGAAGTGAAGGTAATTTCTCTCTCACCTTATTTATAGTGTGAATATGATCTATTATAGAATATCCTTTACGAAAGCCGGCCTGATCATTTGGTTAATTGAAGTGAAGGTAATTTCTCTCTAACCTTATTTATAGTGTGAATATGATCTATTATAGAATATCCTTTATTAAAGCCGGCCTGATCATTTGGTTAATTGAAGTGAAGGTAATTTCTCTCTCACCTTATTTATAGTGTGAATATGGTCTATTATAGAATATCCTTTACGAAAGCCGGCCTGATCATTTGGTTAATTGAAGTGAAGGTAATTTCTCTCTCACCTTATTTATAGTGTGAATATGATCTATTATAGAATATCCATTACGAAAGCCGGCCTGATCATTTGGTTAATTGAAGTGAAGGTAATTTCTCTCTCACCTTATTTATAGTGTGAATATGATCTATTATAGAATATCCTTTACGAAAGCCGGCCTGATCATTTGGTTAATTGAAGTGAAGGTAATTTCTCTCTCACCTTATTTATAGTGTGAATATGGTCTATTATAGAATATCCTTTACGAAAGCCGGCCTGATCATTTGGTTAATTGAAGTGAAGGTAATTTCTCTCTCACCTTATTTATAGTGTGAATATGGTCTATTATAGAATATCCTTTACGAAAGCCGGCCTGATCATTTGGTTAATTGAAGTGAAGGTATTTCTCTCTCACCTTATTTATAGTGTGAATATGATCTATTATAGAATATCCTTTACGAAAGCCGGCCTGATCATTTGGTTAATTGAAGTGAAGGTAATTTCTCTCTCACCTTATTTATAGTGTGAATATGGTCTATTATAGAATATCCTTTACGAAAGCCGGCCTGATCATTTGGTTAATTGAAGTGAAGGTAATTTCTCTCTCACCCTATTTATAGTGTGAATATGATCTATTATAGAATATCCTATACGAAAGCCGGCCTGATCATTTGGTTAATTGAAGTGAAGGTAATTTCTCTCTCACCTTATTTATAGTGTGAATATGGTCTATTATAGAATATCCTTTACGAAAGCCGGCCTGATCATTTGGTTAATTGAAGTGAAGGTAATTTCTCTCTCACCTTATTTATAGTGTGAATATGGTCTATTATAGAATATCCTTTACGAAAGCCGGCCTGATCATTTGGTTAATTGAAGTGAAGGTAATTTCTCTCTCACCTTATTTATAGTGTGAATATGATCTATTATAGAATATCCTTTACGAAAGCCGGCCTGATCATTTGGTTAATTGAAGTGAAGGTAATTTCTCTCTCACCTTATTTATAGTGTGAATATGGTCTATTATAGAATATCCTTTACGAAAGCCGGCCTGATCATTTGGTTAATTGAAGTGAAGGTAATTTCTCTCTCACCTTATTTATAGTGTGAATATGGTCTATTATAGAATATCCTTTACGAAAGCCGGCCTGATCATTTGGTTAATTGAAGTGAAGGTAATTTCTCTCTCACCCTATTTATAGTGTGAATATGATCTATTATAGAATATCCTATACGAAAGCCGGCCTGATCATTTGGTTAATTGAAGTGAAGGTAATTTCTCTCTCACCTTATTTATAGTGTGAATATGGTCTATTATAGAATATCCTTTACGAAAGCCGGCCTGATCATTTGGTTAATTGAAGTGAAGGTAATTTCTCTCTCACCTTATTTATAGTGTGAATATGGTCTATTATAGAATATCCTTTACGAAAGCCGGCCTGATCATTTGGTTAATTGAAGTGAAGGTAATTTCTCTCTCACCTTATTTATAGTGTGAATATGATCTATTATAGAATATCCTTTACGAAAGCCGGCCTGATCATTTGGTTAATTGAAGTGAAGGTAATTTCTCTCTCACCTTATTTATAGTGTGAATATGGTCTATTATAGAATATCCTTTACGAAAGCCGGCCTGATCATTTGGTTAATTGAAGTGAAGGTAATTTCTCTCTCACCTTATTTATAGTGTGAATATGGTCTATTATAGAATATCCTTTACGAAAGCCGGCCTGATCATTTGGTTAATTGAAGTGAAGGTAATTTCTCTCTCACCTTATTTATAGTGTGAATATGGTCTATTATAGAATATCCTTTACGAAAGCCGGCCTGATCATTTGGTTGATTGAAGTGTAGGTTTCATTTACTTTATTAGCGAGTTCCTTAATAAATACCTTTTTAGGCAACGGATACTAAGCTGATCGGTTTGTAATTTTTCGACCTTGGCTTCCCCTTTCTAATGGGTTAAGATAATGTTGACGGTCTTCTAAGCTTCGAGGTCATAAGGCGTTGCGTATACAGTGTGGCTGATTTTTCTAACAAAATCTCCCCTCTGTCTTTCAACAGATCTGCTGTTACCTGATCCTCACGGGCTGCTTTTACCCTGTGCATTGCTCCCAAGGCTTTGTCTACTTCCTCTCTCGTTATTGGCGGGATGACGCATATTTTTGCGCTATTGTCCCTCTCATTAGTATTTAGATTACATTGCTTACTATTTGTGTAGAACTCTTCGGCTAATTTAACTATATTATCCTTATTGCTTATTACATTGCCTTCCTTGTCTCGTAACGCATACATCTGGATTTTATCTATGCCTAGTTTCGTCTTCAACGCTTTTAGGCTACCTCCTTTTCTTAGAGCATGCTTGATTCTCTCCATACTAAACTTCTTTAAGTAGGCTACCTTGCGCTTAATTATAAACTTCGATAGTTCTGCTAGTTCTATTCTATCTCTTGGGTTATTTTTCTTACTTGTAATACATTCGTCAGAAAGATTCCAAACGATTGTGAATTAGCAGTTACTCTTCTCGGTTGATTAATAATATTTCTATGTGTATTAGCATTTAACATGAACTATAGATTTTTTATTGTGCTATTATATTAATCAAACCAATTTTCAAGTCCCCACCGCTGATTTGGCTCAAGGTATTATTAGTGACAAAGCTAAACAATTAATCTAAGTAATAAAGCGAACGCAATGTTGAACCGTTTGGTGGGTGGTTTGGTTTGGTTTGGTTTATTGAGGTTTAGCGCCTCAAAGCGACTCAGGCTATGAGTGACGCCATAGTGAAGAACTCCGGATATTTCTACCACCTGGGATTCTTTAACGTGCTTTGACATCGCGCAGTACACGGGCCCCTAGAATTTCGCCTTCATTGAAATTCAGCCGCCGCGGCCGGGATCGAACCCGCGTCTTTCGGGTCAGCAGCCGAGTGCCGTAACCACTGAGCCGCCGCGGCGGGCCGTTTGGTGGGTGGTAGCACACGACAAGTGCTGTGTTTTGTAGTTTAACTGTCAGGATTTCATAGTCAGTTTTGGTTACCGAGCATTCGAAAACCATTTTGTGGTCGTAGTCTTTTTTTATATCCAAAACACACACCCCGCCACCACGACCAAAGACACAATTTATACAAAATGTTTCGCATGTAAGAAGTCAGTAGTCATTTGTTACGTCAGTGCTCTATGTTTTGGTTATCATTACGACGTCAAAAGCTTGGCCGCTTTGATTAAACAAAAAGCTTAAGTCTCATTCCTTTTTCTTAACAGATCGCACATTAAGGTGAAAGCATTTAAGGAACTTGAACTGTTTTCTCAAGTAATTCTCACAGAATTACGGGAGTGTGTAGGTGTTAGAGCCTGCTGTACTAAGCAACCTTAACTGAGTTTCTCAAGGTCAAGATGACACAATTGCCGCCTCTTCGGCCTCCTTTCTAAACAGAATTCGGCCATTTAAGTGCGAAGCTTGCTGAAAGTTGTTCTGCTTCACGTAGTTCTCTGCCTGAAGAAGTGAGTCCCCGGCTTGTTTTGTCAAATTTTCTTGCCCTCAAATCGTACCGTGCTTTTTCTGCAGTTCCTTTCTGCTCTGCTACCACTTGTCTCGGTCAACCTGTTTTGCAAAACGGCAGATTACACCCGGCGTTTTATCTTCCTTAGAAGGCAGGCGACGAACAGCAACTGCATCCTCGTTCGATAACTCTGGCAACTCAGTCTTCGCAGCCAGGACATTTATCTTTGTCAGCAGGTTTTCGTCATGTGTTACAGAAATTCCGTGGAACTCAAGGTTCAACTTTTAACTTTGCCATTCATGAGCATCAACCTCGGCTTTGGGTCGGGTTATATCTGCGTCTGGTTTTTGTAACCTTTGTTTTATCCCGTTAAGGTCTTTTTCGTTTTGTTCTCTACTTCCCAGGAGGGCGTAGTATTTTTCACTCATGATTTTCAACGCCTCCTCAATGCTGTGAACAGAATCGCTCAAGTGCAGCAACTGCTCAAGTTTAGCACCGGTTTCCTTTATCCACAGGAGTATATCTCGCGAGTCAGACTCGGTGCTCGGTTTCTTTTTTACTTTTTGTACATCGGCAGGCTGCGCAGCGCTACGCTTTGCGATAGACTACACCCTTTACTTCCGGCGTGGCGTCTGAGAAGCCCTCACATTCTCCTTCGCGGTATTTACCAGTGCAGTCACTACATTCATTTAGCTCCTGCGCTGTGTGCGTCTTTCGCTGTCCGTTGTCCCGTTTTGCGCTACGTCACATAACATGGATTACAGCATCTGTTTCAGAAATCTGCTCAGTAAATCCCAGACAGCTCATAACTGAAGCCACAAGTAAGTACACCTTGGCAGCAGCAGTACCACCTGGAAGGACAAAATGTTTTTTTTTTTTCCAGAGGGCAGGAAATCAGCACTAACCTGCAACGATACAGGGAGATTCTTAAGTCTGGCGCCCTCGGTGCCACCGGCCACTGCCAGCGTGTCGGTCATCTCCGTCCGTGCTGCTTTTATACGGTTTATCCGTTGACGGCAGCGCTTGCTCAATGCAGCGCTTGCTCGATGCACCGTATCATCAGGCAAGCTTCCTCGACGTGTGTCAAGATCACGTCGGCTTCTGCACTGATACAGGGCTGGTTCTTGAGTCTGGTGTCTCTCGGTGCCACCACTGCTCTCACCGCCGCCGCCAAGAACATGTGCATATTGGCGGTCTTGATCACCTATAGAGGAAGAGGGGGGGGGGGGGGGGGGGGCTCAAGTAATTCACTGTGGCCGCGCTACGAGGACTCCTTCTGTGGGCCGCCTGCGTAGAATCGCGCTCGACTTCTTTATTTCACGATGAACACGCACTTGTTTGGCCATGGTGGCAACCTAGTGTGAATCCGGCTTTCGTTTCTCGAGGTTGTAAAGGAATAATCGAGATATGAGGAAGAAACCGGTGTAGGGTGTTTGAAACGGCCGACGTGAAAACAGAAAGGCTAACAGTCGAAGGGCCATTGGAAATAATTTAAAGTTCCTCCGCGGCACAAGCGTAACGACAACGAGCACTAATACAGTAGGCGTAAAAAAGATTAGCACTAGCGACGTGCCATAGGAGCGTCAGATAGTAACGCATGGCAAACGGTTACGTTGATAAGGTGGATCGGTGACCTAGTTGGTTTATGATCGTATAACTGAGCAGCTGAAAGTGAAGAAAGACGTTGAAGAAACATACAGACGAGGACAGACGAGGCAGCTTGCCTATCGAAAAAAGAGGTCAAGTACCTGCACGGTGCTGTAAGCAGAAGATGATAGATTATCTTTCGAAGGAATGCCTGTTCTTCAGGATAAATGAGCGGTTTTTCAAATAAATTATTCAGTTTTCAGTGCAGCATCGTCCTCGTCTGTATGTTCCTTCAACGTTCTTGTTCACTTTCTGCTGCTCAGTTATACGAACGGTTACGAACACGCCGACAATAGAAGTGCCTGGTGTGTTCCGAAGACACAGCGCTCAGCCAGCCACGTGGTGCGGTTTTCACCCCTCCGGTGACACCATTGTGCTAATCTTTTTCACTCGTAGCAGTAAAACAGGTAAAGAGGAATACTGCAGTGATTTCATAACTGTTGTACTTTGTGGTCGTTGTGAGATGTCCGACTTACCCACGCGAGGTCAGGTGGTTTTGACGTCAGGATTCTCTACACCAATCACAATCTTCTCGACATGATATCAACCCGCCCCCTTTAACAAAACAATTGCATATCATCATACGTGCATGCTGTAATAAGGCCTCTCTTTAGAGACGCAACCCTGCGCACAACTCTTCGCACTTGAAACGTGCCCGTCAGTCATGTGTGTTCAGAGATATTTGTTATAAAATAGCTGTTCTTATTTATATAGGTCCTGCTAGTTAGGCAAATGATCTCTTTATAAATATAGGCAAGTTTTCCCATAAGAACTGCACTTTAATTGTCCTCCGTGCGCGCTACTACAGCGGGAGAGTTTCGTATTACCATGCTCTTGCTCTATTGATGTCACCAGATAAAAAAAGCGCTGACACTTAAAAGTTCGTCTGCCAGGGTAGCGAACAGACACCCGTGTCACAGTGTCAGCAGCCGACACTATAACACCGAACCACCGCGGCGAGTAATTCGCATAATTTCTACTTTCGTGCAGGTCGGCATGGAAAAAAGAAAACGAACTATATCTCTCTATATGACATAATTTCCACAAAACTTACCGGCCCGCTAAGACGGAGACAGACACACAAAAGACAGGACTGGCGCCAACTTCCAGCTAAGCTTATTGTTCGAAAAAGTAGCTTTATAACCACGCGCGCCAAACATACAGACAAGAAAGATAGAAACGGTGGCTAAACAAAAGACTTACCTGCCAAAACGACAGAAGTAAGCGTTACAATGTTGGCACTTATCCCCTAATAAACCTGATCTCTTTTTCTCACGGAGACACAGACGACTTACCGTCTTTTCGCGACACTACGCTTTTGCGCAAATTATGTCACGCTACAACCAACTAGCTCAAACAAAATTCATGCTATATCTCTCCATAGTTTCCAGCAAGTTTTTATGCATAAAATTAAAATAAAAGGGTGCAATCGCAGGGCTTGCTGAAGCGTTTTTATTGCGAAAGCAATACTACTTGCACTTTCACGCCGTTGCGTGCCGCGGCCGGTGACCACCGTCGTGCCGCGGCCGGTGGCCACCATCGTGCCGCGGCCGGTGGCCACCATCGCGCAGCGGCGGTGACCACCATTGACCTTCATTTGACCTTGATTGCATTACATTGGATTAAATTGGATTGGATTGGACTCGACTGGATTGGATTGGATTAGATTGCATTAGATTAGAATATATTACATTGGATTGGAGTGGATTGGATTGGTTTGGATTGGATTGCATTGGACTGGACTGGATTGGATTGGATTAGATTTGATTAGATTACATTAGATTAGAATAGATTACATTGGATTGGATTGGATTGGATAGGAGTGGATTGGAATGAATTAGATTGGAATGGATTGGGTGGGATTGGATTGGTTTGGATTGTATTGGATTGCATTGGAGTGGATTGGATTGGAGTGGATTGAATTGGATTGGAATGGATTGCATTCATTGCATTGCATTGGGTTGGTTTCGATTGCTTTGGATTGGATTGCATTGGATTGGATTGTATAACCGATGCATCACCACAAGTCTAACACAAGCACCACCACCAGCTACACTACGAGCTGTACCATGGCGTGCGTACGGATATTGCTTTCGCAATTACCGGGCTTAACCAAGCTAAGCCACAGATTTTTTTTCGCCGGCCATGAAGAGCAAGCAGATTCGCTGCTTTTCAGCCAACTCCCAAGCTACCACTTTTCGATGTCAGTGAACGTTAAGGAATCCCAGGTGGTCGAAATTTCCGGAGCCCTTCACTACGGCGTCCCTCATAGCCCGAGTTGCTTCGGGACGTTAAACCATAAACCTAAACTTCTGGATGGGTGTTTCTGCGCCGTTCAACTGTTGCTTCTTCTTCTCCTTCCATGGCGAGTGTCTGCACCTGTTCTAAGGGCAAACGCGCTTGTTGTTGTTGTGACTGAAAGAAGGATGAAAAGGAAATTGCACGGGCCTGCCTACCACCACGGGCCTGCCAAGCCACCACCGCTGCCACGTGCAGATAGAGGAGAGTTAAAAGATCAGGGGCAAGCGCGCCTGATACGCCCCTCCTTTCAAATGTGCACTGCGCACGGCTGCAGGGAAAAGTCAAACGATGACGAGGAGGAGAAGCGGCGGCCCACATGCGCAGTAGTGCGCGGCGGCGGCGAAAGGTCAGGCAACGGACTAATAACGAAAACCACGCAAAGGACGATACACAGGGAAGAAGTAGACAGGACGAGCGCGGACTTGCAACTGTTTATTGAAACACATCTTCCTTCCATCACCAACCCTACGCATGCGCAACAAGCAATCTCTATCTAATCGAGTTCAGGAACTTCAGTTCCTTCTTGTACAGATGGACCGAAGCCTCGCTTACACACTTTTTGGGCCCATATCTATCAATCTGCCAGGCTTCGATGACCTCACGTGTTTTCTGGTCTTTGGCCCTTCCGATTATCTTTGTGCGCTCAAAGAGTGGCGTGCATTTATTGTCACACGAAAGACAGTGTTTTGGCAAATGCATGCCGCTTTGAGAGCCCAACGAATTTTTATGTTCTTGTAGGCGCTTATTAATGCACCGTCCCGTTTGTCCCACGTAAACTGAGCCGCAACTAAGCGGGATTTCGTACACTACTCCCATTTTACAGGACACAAACTTGATTTTGAGGTTAACACCACAGCCTGCTTTTGTTCTTGATTCATTGTTAGTTAACGTGCACAAACGGGACAGCTTACAAGGCGCCGAAAAGAAGATTTCCACACCGAATTTCCTTGCCACTCTCTTCAGGCCATGCGAGGTCTTATGCACATATGGCAGTACTTCAAACTTCCGCCTCTCACGAATGACAGGTTCTCGAGCACTAGAAGTTGGGACGAGGGTTTTCAACAGAGACTCGGCAGCGGCCTGCAGAAGCGACGAGGGAAACCCAGCAGAACTTAGGCGTGCAACTTGAGCGGAAAAGCTGAGTGAAATCTTGTGAAAACAGGACTTAAATAATGATGACCTCAAGCAGGATGAAGCAATTCCTCTCTTAATAAGCTTGGAGTGACAGGAGTCATAGGGTAAAAGGGCGTTTTTTGTTCTAGGCATGTACATCCAACACAAGTGGTCCGGTTCACTGAAAAACAATCTCAAGTCCAAGAACTGTAAGCAAGAGTTCTCAGGCAATTCTACAGTAAAATTCAAACTGGAAGCCTTGGATTTAAAAGATAAAACTTCATTAGTGGCCTCTTGTGGGTTGTCATTGGGATTCATTTTTAAGAGTATTAAAAAATTGTCTACGTATCGGAAAACTCGCGCGATGCGGTCGTCAGTTAGCGCCCGTGAGAGTGAACAGTCAACTTCCGCTAAATATATTTCAGTGAGAACTGGTGCCACACTCGACCCTATACAAATGCCTCGTTTTTGCACATAGAATTTATCCTCAAAACTCACTAGCGTTGAAGAGAGGTACACATTCAACAGTTCCATGAAACCTTCTATCGAAATGCCGCAGGCATTTTGGAACCCCACAACCCCCAAACGCTCTATACAGTTGCTGACCGCCATGAGCAGTTCATTGTGAGGAACCGAGTAAAAAGAGCTCCTCAATGTCAACCGAGAAGCCGTAATTGACACCTGGTATGCCTTCTTTGAAAATTTTCACCATTCCGTCCGAGCTGGTGATCTTGTAGGGGTCTTCAGGCGACAGACTCTTCAGGTGTCTTTGAAGGTATCGGCTAACAACTGCTTGCCAGGTTCCTCTCTCCGTTACGATTGCTCTAAAGGGGCATTCCAGCTTATGACTCTTTGCACTAAAAACACACAGAGAGCACATGCACCTTGTTACTCATCACTTCATTCTTCATCCGCTCAAGCTTCAAATCATCTAAAAGCGCAACCGCTTTGGTCTTCGCCTTCGTCGGCTTCACATCCGCAACTCGGAAGTTCTTGTTGATCGCTGTTAGTGCCTTCTCCCCGAATAGTTTCCGCGGTAGGACCACGAAGCCCCCTTCTTTGTCGGACAAAAGAACCCGTAGCCCAGAATCACAAATTGAGCCAGCCACTCTTCTCAGCAGGGAAGTGCAGTCCTTCTCTTTCTGAAAGGTGTTGCTCACTGAATCAACTCCTTCCGAAAGGCAGCATCCTTTCTCTTCCCCTTCTACCTTGTCAGCGATCCTGTGAACCGAAGCCAAAAGCTCAGGTTTGCTGAGCGGTACTTCCAGGCTGAACTTAGATCCCTTCCTGAGGACCCTTTCGATGTCGAGTTGCGGATGTGAAGCCGACGAAGGCGAAGGCCAAAGCGGTTGCGCTTTTAGATGATTTGAAGCTTGAGCGGATGAAGAATGAAGTGATGAGTAACAAGGTGCATGTGCTCTCTGTGTTTTTTAGTGCAAAGAGTCATAAGCTGGAATGCCCCTTTAGAGCAATCGTAACGGAGAGAGGAACCTGGCAAGCAGTTGTTAGCCGATACCTTCAAAGACACCTGAAGAGTCTGTCGCCTGAAGACCCCTACAAGATCACCAGCTCGGACGGAATGGTGAAAATTTTCAAAGAAGGCATACCAGGTGTCAATTACGGCTTCTCGGTTGAGATTGAGGAGCTGTTTTACTCGGTTCCTCACAATGAACTGCTCATGGCGGTCAGCAACTGTATAGAGCGTTTGGGGGTTGTGGGGTTCCAAAATGCCTGCGGCATTTCGATAGAAGGTTTCATGGAACTGTTGAATGTGTACCTCTCTTCAACGCTAGTGAGTTTTGAGGATAAATTCTATGTGCAAAAACGAGGCATTTGTATAGGGTCGAGTGTGGCACCAGTTCTCACTGAAATATATTTAGCGGAAGTTGACTGTTCACTCTCACGGGCGCTAACTGACGACCGCATCGCGCGAGTTTTCCGATACGTAGACAATTTTTTAATACTCTTAAAAATGAATCCCAATGACAACCCACAAGAGGTCACTAATGAAGTTTTATCGTCTTTTAAATCCAAGGCTTCCAGTTTGAATTTTACTGTAGAATTGCCTGAGAACTCTTGCTTACAGTTCTTGGACTTGAGATTGTTTTTCAGTGAACCGGACCACTTGTGTTGGATGTACATGCCTAGAACAAAAAAGGCCCTTTTACCCTATGACTCCTGTCACTCCAAGCTTATTAAGAGAGGAATTGCTTCATCCTGCTTGAGGTCATCATTATTTAAGTCCTGTTTACACAAGATTTCACTCAGCTTTTCCGCTCAAGTTGCACGCCTAAGTTCTGCTGGGTTTCCCTCGTCGCTTCTGCAGGCCGCTGCCGAGTCTCTGTTGAAAACCCTCGTCCCAACTTCTAGTGCTCGAGAACCTGTCATTCGTGAGAGGCGGAAGTTTGAAGTACTGCCATATGTACATAAGACCTCGCATGGCCTGAAGAGAGTGGCAAGGAAATTCGGTGTGGAAATCTTCTTTTCGGCGCCTTGTAAGCTGTCCCGTTTGTGCGCGTTAACTAACAATGAATCAAGAACAAAAGCAGGCTGTGGTGTTAACCACAAAATCAAGTTTGTGTCCTGTAAAATGGGAGTAGTGTACGAAATCCCGCTTAGTTGCGGCACAGTTTACGTGGGACAAACGGGACGGTGCATTAATAAGCGCCTACAAGAACATAAAAATTCGTTGGGCTCTCACAGCGGCATGCATTTGCCAAAACACTGTCTTTCGTGTGACAATAAATGCACGCCACTCTTTGAGCGCACAAAGATAATCGGAAGGGCCAAAGACCAGAAAACACGTGAGGTCATCGAAGCCTGGCAGATTGATAGATATGGGCCCGAAAAGTGTGTAAGCGAGGCTTCGGTTCATCTGTACAAGAAGGAACTGAAGTTCCTGAACTCGATTAGATAGAGATTGCTTGTTGCGCATGCGTAGGGTTGGTGATGGAAGGAAGATGTGTTTCAATAAACAGTTGCAAGTCCGCGCTCGTCCTGTCTACTTCTTCCCTGTGTATCGTCCTTTGCGTGGTTTTCGTTATTAGTTCATGGATTACCAACTAGCCCCCCATCGTACACTCCTTCAGGCAACGGAGTCAGCTCGCGGCGGCGACGACGGCTGCGGCAGCAGCGGCCACCTGCGCTCCGCGTGATGTCACTCGGTTTCGCCCATGCGCAGCTGTGGCAAATCTGCAGTGTGGCTCACGCGAAGCGCTGTGTTGACGAGCCTGGTGAAGCTTTTTGCTTCAAAAGCAGCCTCCGCGGCTGGTTTCGAACCTGAGAACTCCGGATCCTTAGCCGAGCGCCCTAACCACTGAGCCACCGCCGCGAGTAGCTGATACCACGCTCTCTCTCTCATTTTTTGTAAGGTAAACGGAGGGGTGTAACGCTGATTTCTGCTCAGTGAGCCGCACTAGCAAAATCCCACATGCGCGAACTGATCACGTTTACTCCATTTGATTACGGCAACGGTATTGTCTATAGTATACATAAGTCGATATGTGCGCTTGGGAGCAGGTTACTCGATGGTTCCTGTACTAAATATTTCAACAACACCTGTCTTCCTTGTTTGAGTTGTCACGGTCTTAGCTTCTGCGTCCTCATGCTTCAGATAACTATTGCGACATCAGCGTGTTGAGTCCGTCACTCAGCCTTCCTCGCAAGCGACGAATAGGTAATTCTGCTAATCAAATCTACGAATGCTGCCTACGTAGCTCTGATTATTGTTATTTCGGGAGAATCAATGCTAAATATTGTTAATAAGTTGTGCTCCCGATTATTCTTAATTGAAAATTTTTACGAGCACCTTAAAGGACTGCTTACAAAATGTTTTAAAACCTGCTGCGGTAATGAACGATTCCCATGATGTCAGTAATATATTAAAGGTAAGGGAATGCGAAATGTAACCCGCTGGGAAGCCGCACGCATTCGTAAGAAATATGAGAGAGAACGAAGTTTGAGGATTTATTTATTGATAACTGCATTTTCTCCACGTCTCGAACTGACTTCCTCCTGGCGTACAATATCGCAGTCACTGTCAAATGCAGTAAAGAAAAAACCAGAAATGTCGCAGGATTGTGCAGTAAATTTTTTTCTCTTACATTGCTCACCCCTGCAGAACTTTAGGATATGTCATATTTACTACTCTTGTTATATGCAGTCTTGCACTCGACCAACACATAGCATTGGGGACAGAGACTATTTATTGGAATAATAATGCATACCCACCCATCACCTACCTTCCCCGCCTCTGTAATAGACGAGCCTGCAGGCCTGTCTAAAAGTATATGTTCACTGCCTCCTTTACTACACTGTGTTCGAGCGATTTCTGACAGACATCCAAGGAAGTCTGAGCAAAAAACATACCTGAGTGTGTTAACCATGGGACATCGTGGAAGCCTTTGTGTAAACCAGGCATGAAATTTATATAATGTTTAGGGCACCAACCACACACCGTAGAGCTTGTAACATTATAACTTCGAAGTCCGTGTCTTTGACCGGTTTATTTTACTGCCCATTCTCTCGCTCCTATTTGTGGAGCAGTTACACGTAGGCATGTTCATCTGCCAACCTGACTACCTTCTCTCTCCCCATTTTAACGCTCTCTTTGCCTCTTAAAAATAGACTGCGCAGTTTTCTTGATGGAAGACATTTGCTGCCTGATTAAATTAGTTCAGTGTACCGTCTAAGCTGTAAGCGTTACGTATATAAGAAAAATATTTCTTTCTGTGTGTGCCTACCAAACTCTTGAAATCGTACGAATGTATAGGATGTTGAGGAACTGGTAAATGCAAGTTGTGTGGATATATACTCGGTGTATCGATGTTGCATCACATCTTCAAGTTCGCAGAGGCCATACTGCCTCGTGCAAGTTCAGTGTGCTGAATATGTTTCGAGAAGAAAATATTGTGCCAGATATGAGCTTGCAATAGTCACGGTGAAAATTGCCATTCCCTTTTTGCACAGCTCAGAAATATCTTTTCCATATCACCCGCCTCAACGGCGCAGAACTTTTGCAAAGATGCTCCAACAGCGGAAAAGCCCCTCTAGTCTACACAGCCAATCCAAACTTCGAGACGAAACAGCCTACCGAATCCTCATAGCTAACAAAATGCAGCATCTCAAATTCTCTTTCCTTGTTTTTATTCGTCCATCTCATTCATTCCTATCTCTCTATTCTAAAAAAAGCAGTTCCGGCTAGGCGGGATGAGGACCTGCTGATAGAGCCCTAGAGCGAACCGCATCCAAAAAGCACACAAAATGCAGAATATCAAGAGCATTCGTTGTGAGCAGCGCAGAGAAAAGCATCCCTAGAAGCTAAGATATAGCCCCAGAATTTCCCCATGTTTCAGTTTTGAGATTATGAGCTGGATGTAGGCACCCAGTGTCGTGTCGCATGCTATTTTCCTCCTTGAGCCGTTTCTAACGCTAAATGTACAAGGAAGGCTAAAAAGAGTGCGAAAAGGAAAGCCAGAACGAATGAAGCTCTTCGGCTGTCGTGAACAGTTCTATAGTGTTTAAAGTATTGAACATATTTGTAATTTTCTTTCCAGAAAAGCGGCCTGGATTTTATTCTACCTTCTAGTGGAAAGTGGCAAGCCGACGGGGAAAAAAGCTTACGCTGCTCCCGGCAAGATGCATTAAAGCAGCACAGTTCGTGTAGCTGGCTCAGCACACGGTGAGAGCACCTGCCGCGCGTCAGCTTACTCGCTTCCCTTTTCTTTGTTCTCAGTGCTTGCGCCTTGTTAGGTTTTCTAGCTGCCTGGAGGTAGCGGGCGCCCAAGAATTAGCCTGATTTTAGCCGGAGAAAATTCAGGGGGCACTTTGACTGCCTAAAGTGCGCAGAGGCGAAAGCGTTTTCCGCGCCACTTTGACTGCCTCTGTGGCACTGATGACGTCACCACTGGATGACGTCACACATTATTAATGAATGTCAAATCACTAATTAATGGATATTTGCTCATTAATGACTATATACTAATTAACTGGTAATTAATTACGCTTAAGCTTCGCCTTTAGGAGTGGAACGCGACAGCGTATTCTAGCGCTGCCAGGGAGTCCACAGAACGCCACAGTTTGGCGCGATGCCTTGCCTGGACTGAGGGCAACCGACCACTGGTTAGAGGCGGACGACTTCGACAGAGAAGGCTCCTGGGGGTAGAACCAAGACGTCTCTGAAGCCCCCAAACCGCAGAAGAACCATTACTGTAAATAAAGTTTTCCCTTCCCCTTCCCTTGCCCTTTGAGCCGAAAGCTTTTAGAGGAAAGGAAATGGCGCAGTAAATCTCTGCAATCTCGGTAGACACCTGAACCGCACCGTACAGGAAGGGAGGAAGTGGGAGTGGAAAAAGAAAAAGGGGGCGTAATGAAGAAAATGAAAAGTGTATTTGAGGAGAGGAAATTACGCAGTAACCCTCACATATCTCGGTGGACACCCGTCAAAAGCGTGACGCCTCTGCTGAGAAGCTTCTGCTGGCAACCTTCTGTCGACAACTATGAGGCATTAAAGGCTTACGCCTTAGAACACACGGCTGCTCACAGCATTGCAGCTACGCGCCGTTCACGATGTAGTCCAGAAATGGCGATATGAGCTAGCACTGTGGCCTCAAGTTAAGCCCAACAATCTTTAATCCCGACACAAGACGTTTCCTAAATATTTATTTTTCTTGTCACTCTGTTGAGCACATTGAAGCCAGCCTTGGGTGCTAACGTTCTCTCCAGAATAAGTATTTAGGCTATCTAAAATAATTTTCATTCACCGCCTTCGAGAGCATAACACCTCCTCAATAGTGGGCCCATCGCCAGATATACTTCCAGTACACTGGTTCCTTGAGGTGGATCTAAACAACACTTGTCACTGGTTCCTTGAGGTGGATCTAAACAACACTTGTCACTCTGAGAATGGCTTTCCTAAAAATTTTAACTTTCATCAGTTTTTTTTTCGTATATAAGATTGAAACCTGATTGTTTCAATCATAATTTATTTCTGATGCAATACTCAGCTTACATAGAACCCCTTATTGTAAAAAAAAAGAATGTGTGCTCCGCGCGGAGATAGCAGTTTCCCAGAACATCCATAAATTTACAGCTTTAATAGAGAATTCTCCTAAAACTCTCGCGAAATAAACATCCTTGCAATGACTTGCATAGTTTAACCCATTTCATTATGCATTCTATAGTTTTCGTGTTTAATCTGTCAATTTTTTTTAAAGTTCTGAGTAGTTTGCGGATTCACTCTATCATATAGACATTTTGACACTGTGTGGCCGCATTCAGACGTCGTATTAGGCAGCGCACCCGCTACAAGGTAATGACCAAGAATGCAATTCTCACTGAAGTGCAGGCCATCTTTTCCCGGCTAGTAGCCTTGACAAGACGCCTGGCTAGTATGGGCTACTTAAGAAGCTAATAGCCCATAACTATAGCTTCCTGCCCTACCCGCGCCCATATTTCCTTCCCTATTGATGTACTGGCTTTTTACTACTATTGTTTCAATTGCTTCCGTTATAAAATTGGTCTATAGAAAGTCTAGAAAGTCTATAGACATCTTATAGACTATATTGCTGTCCTATACGTATTTATTTCTGTCTATTCATAGTCTATAGACTATCTCTAAACAAAAGTTAATTAGAAGTCTATGGCCATAAATCTATAGATTGTCTGTAGGCTGTCTATAGCGTTTGTATTGCCTATAGACTGTTCTTTAGGATTTGTCTATAGACAGTGTATAGACTTTATAGACAAAAGTATTCAGACAGTCTATAGACTGTCTAAAAAAATTTTGGAAGGGTTCCCTCTTCTCTTGCCGGTGCCTGCAGTCGAGAGCCGGGCGCCAGCAGTGAGCTTATTTATTCCTTTGAGGTTGGCGTCCTTCCTTCTCTTTACACAGTTAGTGCTGCAACTACAACTACTCCAAGTTATTGAAGATTGACCATTCGGGCCGCAAAGTTATAATGAGCGTTTACACTGGCATTAAGTTCGAAAGAATGAAACTGAAAGACGTTGACAAGTTTGATAAATTTCATCGGGTTGCAGATGGCACTCCAAGAAACATGTCCTCCTAATATTTTTTCGCCCGGCTGATTGCAACTCGTACTGGGGGGATTTGCTCCATCTTTATCGGGCAGGATGTCCCTGAACCTCTGATCACATCCTGTTGCCTAGGCAATGGAACAAGCAGCCTGCGTCGGTTTTTTAACAGAAAACGTTATGGAATGGAGGAACGACGTCAGGAGTGATTAACACCGTAATCGAGCATGTAAATCAAAGCTATTGGTAAAATAGCAACTCAGAAAGGGAACTCTGAAACCGTAATAAGAAAGAAAAATCTCTCTCGAATTCGCAGGGCCGTCTGCGTTTTCAGGTGCAGTTTTTTTCAGTGTCCTCGATTCACTTGTGCGATTGCGGTGTTAATCACTCGTGACGTCGTTCCTTCTTTCCTCCTTGCTTTTCATCCTAAATCCTGTGTGCGCCAATAAAGCTCACAGTACAAGTCTAGGGCATGTGTGGTCTTCTTCTCTCTTCTTGTTCTCTGTTCTCTGTCCTTCATGTTTAATAATCCGAACTTCATGCTTCCGCTTGTTTTTTATCGCAGTGATCCTGCAAAACGCCTTCAATCTAGCCTGTGGGCTGTTGATCTTTCGTCGTCTTTTTTCACAGCGCTAAGCTGTTAACGCGAAGATTCTCGGCCGCCGTATGATCGCTGTCGTCGTAGTGAAAAAGCGGCCACGGTCACATGACCACCTCGCACTCACGTAGTCGTTACCGGGGTCCCGTAACAGCTCAGTGCGCTTAGCCAGTGCCTTTCGGCAATTTCGCTGTAATCAGGTGGTGTTCACGATTTGAACTTCACAGCGCCAGGAGCCATTAAGCCCCTCTTGAAAAAATATCCTGAAATTACGGCATGCTGTGGCATACGGCCCGCCTGCACAGAACCTGCTGCAGCAGCTGTGATTAAACAGAGGCCGATCGCTTTCGGTACGTTTACCTAAAGCGTGCTGCACGACAGCATGCTCAAGTCTACGTCATCACTTTTCACAGACTATAAGGCACCCGTCGTCGCCATCCCAAAACAGAAACACAATCCTCACACACTCCTGCGTGGTAGCCGAATTCGCGGCAGATACACCAATTGCTAAAGCACAGAGTGCACCACCATCTGAGCATCTCAGTTACCAAGATGAAACCGCCATTTAACTTATTTCACACTGTGAACATTGTGGGCACTATAGAAAGAGTAATATGGAAAGTGCTACTCTCTCCAGTCGCGTTTTACTCCGTCTTGAAAGCTTGTGAAATCGACCGTTTTGTTCGCTCCGGGCTGAAGGCGTATCATGGGTTTGTACACTCTCACAGCCGAGGAAAAGAGTTTCACGTTCACCCTACTGCCTAAATTTGCATATATTTCCGCTTGTCTCCTTTCTCGCGTGAACGGCGCGTCGTCAGTGTTTGCATAAATCGCTGGTACTGCTGAATATCAAAAAGCTCTCTTCAGTTGTGTAAAGGCTGCACGACCTTCCACAAACACCCTAAATACGCCAGGTCAGCTAAGGAATTTGCGGAGCTTGCAAGGTGCGTGTAAAAGTCTGCTATCTGTTCCAGGTTGTTGGTCGCAAAAACATCTGTACTCACAATACAGATGTACAGTCATCTGTACGCAACAGGGGTCGTTCTCAGAAACAACGAAGAAAAGAAGGTGCCCTGCTGCCAGCAGCTGGCGCTGCGGTCGAGCCCGTCTTTCTACAATAGGTCGGAAATTTTGTCACCGTCTTACAGTAATTGCTGGTATCACATCGACCAGCGATGCCCCATGTAACAGTGCGAAATCTCCTTGCCTTTACCTCTTCATTTCGGTTGACCGCACCTTCATTCCGCTTCCGAAAGTTTGTAATTTTGCTGTGCAATGAAAATCCCTTGCAGTGTTTACCATGATCTGCGGCCGGCTCAGAAGTTCAACTGAAACTCGCGAGGGAAGTGGAAAGGAGGAACAACCACAGGAAAGACGCCATAACCTTTCGCTGCCTGCTGCAAAAACCTGCTGCAGCTTTGAGTCTACGTGCCCCGCGATGTCGTTTTTCTCTTATTTCCAGTACTACAAAAGTAGCTTACGTTTGCAGTCGAGTGTTGCATTTCACAAAGACCAGTTTCATTTTCATTTCATTCGGCAGTCTTCCTTTGCCCGCTGCTCACGTTGACGTTGGCCAAGGAACCATACGTCACGCTCGTAGCCTCAGTCCAACATCCTTGACGTCCTGTGCGGCCTGAAGAATGAAACGGCTTGTGATGAACCGACTAAAAGAAAATGTGGAGAATACAAAACATATTCCCCAATAGCGCATAGGATAACGCAAGAACATCTCCACAAAGAACTTATTTTCACACCACAAAACACGTTTCTGCAGCCGAAGGCAGAACACACACAAGCATTCCTCGCAATATATATATAGAAAGGGCTTTTGATAACGTTACACCCTATTAGATACCCAAATTCGTTCACGATACCAAAGGAGACAACCGACACGTACAGTTAAATTCGCAGTTTCGTCAAAGGTAGGATAGCTCGCTCTACGGCCGCACACTCTCTCTCTCCTTGCCAGTCAACATTACCGTAGAACAACTCACAGATCAACCATCTCTCCGACCTTATTTAATCTACGCATGACAGCACTATCTAAGCAGCTTTCTACAATGCAACCTTCGATACACCGTCTACACCAACATTATCATGTCGTATGGAGCTGGATGTAAGGCGTACACACCACATGGGTCTGCTTACAGAAAGCCCAACTCCAACCTTCAGCAGGAAAGTCTGAACTTCTTCTGGCGATTCGAATACAACACAGAAATAAATGAAACGCCTTGAAAAAACTCAGACTATCAAGCAAACTGATCAGAAATGTGACATCATGTACAATACTTGGATTCATCATACATCAGAAGGCCAATGCAAACTCAAAAGTTATGACTGCCGAACTCTCGTGCAGCTAATCTTACGGATCGTCAGTAAAAAAAAGTAGCTGGGTTTTAACGTAGTTAAACCGAGTACACGTGAGGAAGGATGTGTTCATTCTTCACTGCTTCTTTCGGTCATCTGTAGGTGCGCGGAACCGCGTTTCTCGCTCTTCATATTTACACCTTCTCTCCACTCGACGGAAGCTGGTGTGACGCCCGCCTCCCACTGGCTGCAGCTGGCGGGACGCTCCGTCGAACTTAAACGAGCTTCCTGCCATTGGCTGCAACTTGCGCAGCGCTTCTCTGAACTAACCGATGCTTACCAGAGTAAGTCCAAGGATTCGCACAAGATTACTGGTTGGGAGCATGCTAAGCACTTGTACTTTCGCTTTAAAACATGGTCTCAGGGAAGAATAAATAATCCTGCTAGTCACTACCCTCGTGTACAAGATCAAACGCTAAAACAGCTAAAAACTTGAAATCTTAAATCTGCACTGAGCACCCTTCCCAAAGCCGCCCTCGGTCGGCCTATACACACCTGACATGGACGACCTCACCAGAGCTCTTTCACACTCCCGCCAAATGCAGAGACAAGCAAGTGGCGCACTTGTCTCATACGGAGCAAGAATTCGCCTTTCTCAAAAGAGCAGGGATTAACCTCATCCAGCTTAGACGAGATAGCCAACGCATCAGCTAGCGTGCAACATTTCGCGTCCAAATACACCAAAAAATAAGACTTCGCGCCTTCATGGCGGTCGATGCCGAGCTCAAAGGACCACCGCAGAGATGGAACATGGAACGGAGATGGAACAAGGACGAAATATATACGCCTTGACAGACAACCCCGGTCACCCACGCAACTCGATCATTGTCATTTTGATAACGCTGACAACAAAAATGAAAAATATCCTGATATTACTGTTTTTGGAAGATGCGACTTATAGTTTAACAGCGGCTTTTACGCCCTTGCTCGATACTTTCATACTTCCAGCAGGTAAATCCCGTTTCAACTTTCATATCCAAATATAAAAACTGCAGCCTGCTATCTACCGTAACCTCAGTGGTGAACTGCAGACCCAGAAAATTTTCTTAAAATATTTCTAGTACATCCGTCAGGTGTTTAGAAAAGTTTGTTATTTCCACAAAGTTTAAGAAGCCATCGACGTAACGAAAAATGCGTGATGCTACCTCAGAGAAATAGTGTCGTATATTCTCCGCGGGCAAGCCAGTCGTCAAACCTTACCGCACCTAACTGACTGGCCAGATTCGACGACTGGCCTGCCCGCGGACCCGCAGAACGACGTTTTGCCCCGTGCGAATTCTTTACTGTTCTCGAGGCCTCTGGATTCACCACAATTCATTAATGCTGCCTCTACACCTACTCTCCTCTTTCCACGACCATACTTTTCCGCTTTCGCTCCAACCATCTCTCAAACATGCTTTTTTTTTCATATGTGGGGTGCTGTTGACCGAGAAAGGCCACACAAAAAAAATAGACCCACTTAATTTCCCCACAAAACCACTTTTATTTCTCTAACAATGTCTCTGCGCTGAAATTGCGGTTGTCTCGGACGTGTTGGAGGATCATGGTCCGTGGGATTATGCTGAGCTACATGCTGCCTTAGTATGAACACGACACCAGCGCAGCAACCAGTCCGGGTTTGCCTGTGATTGATCCCTTCTTCCTACTGCTTCCGTCACGATTCCACCAAGTGGAATGAAAGCAAATAACGCAATTATATACTGCTGCTCCAAGTGGGCCTTCTCTCCAATATAACTGTTTCAAATATGTACTGTCCAGGAGACGGTTTTTCAGAACTTTTCAACTCCCGAAGTTTGCTGCTTGGTCATGTTATGGAACTGCAGCATCACCTTGGACAATTACAGGCTCATAGCATCGTGTAACCTTAGCTTACATGTTTTCCTATGGACGCGCTGCTATGATAAATGCGCCCCTCTCTCCATCTTTCAAGACGGCAAGTGATCCCATGCTGTGTCGCTACTGCAAAGCTCTATTTTGCCCGTGTAGTCTTTCTCGCAAGGCAAAGAAATCTCATAAACGATTGTGGTGCAGTAATTCACAAATTGTGTGGCATGTTTTTTTCTGGAATCGATTCTTCTCTACATCACACCAGGTGCGGAAGCAAATCTGGACAAGCTTTTGAGGAGCAGAAAACAGGACAGGTACACCATGTCTGTCCACCACTTTGTTTATGTTATTTATTTATCGATCCATTTAGCAGCCTTTACACTGTGGGAGGGACGGGTTACAGAGACGTGAACAAAAAATGGAACACGAAGCTGGCGCACTTAAAGCGCAGTAAAAAGCATGAAAAAATCGTAATTGAAGAACATTCGGCGGGAGATGGTTCAAGTCTCTAATAATTTAAGCCAAAAAAGAATAGCGGAAGACGTCATCTTTAAAGAATGACTTTAAAGAATGGTTCCTTCTTTTGGACATATATTATGGAGGTAAGATGCATTTTTCGAGACCAATGCCAGTTTCTGAGCGGTGTGCGCGGCATGAAAGAAGTTAATCGGGTATTTCTGCTGCGAACTTTTATTTCTTGTCATTAGAGGTTGGGCTTAGTTCTAGTCATGTTGAATGTCCTGTTCTCATTGCCTGTAAAAATTCGGACTGCGCGGTGTCGTACTTTTCAAGCTTGTTGATTAGTTAAGCAGTATATGGGTCCCAGCAGAAGTGCATATTCAGCAGTGACCTTATAGGAGCAAAATATCATGACTGTCTCAGGTCGGATGAAATTGAACTAAAATTTAGCCTCAAAAAAGCCAAAATGCGACGTTATTTACTCACCGCATAATTAACGCATTCATTCCAACGCAAGTCGCAAGTGAAAAAGACTCCTCAATGCTCATATTCCTTGACTTATCTTAAGATAAGATTATTAGCATGGCATACTGCAGAGACCCTTCGTTCAAAAGGTGGCATGTACAGTTTTTCAGCATTCATCTCGCAACACGGACGCCAAGCTCTTACACTATCTAAATCACTTTGTGCGAGTGTGTATCACTGAAATTCTTAATTACCCTACATTATAATGTTTTGTAATCTGTAATGTCATTTATACAAAACAAAAACCAAAGGAGCCGCCGCATTAGCTTTGTGGTTACGGTGCTCAGCTGCTGACCCAAAAGACGCGGTTTCGATCACAGCCGGGCCAGACAATAATTCGACAGAGACAAAATGCTGGAGGCCCGTGCACTGCGCGATCTCAGTGCCCGTTAAAGGGCAACTAAATAGGTTTTAGAAATCTACGAGCTTAAAAAGGTCGAATGGGTGAAACTTCCAGGACTTCCAGGTAAAGTACGCGGAGTCCTTTTGGCCCACCATTTGAAACCGTGACGTAATCACCAATTAAAATTGCAACGGCCTTCAAGCTTCTCCGCTGCGCACTACACTAAGTGGGGGGGGGGGTTATGGTGACGTAATCGATGACGCAATCCATGCACAAGAGCACGCTTTGAAGGAAAAAAACCAACGCCACCGAAGGAAAAACCCGCCGAACGCTGTTTGGCAGCGTCCAACGAGGCACGGCAGAGCGTGGCTGACGGCAGCGGTAATTTGAAATCATACCTTCCATGACGTCACACTGAAATTCCCCGCACTCCTCCTCTGCTTTGGTGAGAAGTGCAAAACTCAAGTCGATTACGTCCCTATCTTAAATGGTAGTGCAAAAAAAACTTGGCAGGCTTTACATACAGCATATAGAGATTTGAATCCTTAAAAGTGCACTGAAGAGGAATCTGAACTCGTCTTTTGCCGCGGGAACTCGTTCTACACGTTCCTAGCATTCTTAGAAACCGCGACTTATTGCCCTGTGTGGCCGATTTCCCTAATTAAATCGAATTAACGTCCGGCTCCCGCCTTTTTTTTTTAATTCTTCCTCGTACGGTGGGCGGAGTCGACTAACGCGTGCAGTGCCCTTCAGCCAGCTCCGTGGAGGCTTTGCCTTCGCTTCATTTTGTTTTTTAGGTTTCCGTGAATAAAGTTTCATTTGCAGATAATACAACCGCAAAATAAGCCCGCAGAAATAAAAATACGCGCGGACTATTTGCTTCTACGGACTACTACGTATTACTCCGCCGATGGCAGAGCGGCAAGCCGCCACGGGACTGGGTGAAAGGCACTCCACGCGTTGGTCGACTCCGCCCACCGCACGCGGGAGAATTAAAAAAAAAGGCGGGAGCCGTACGTTAATTCGATTTAATTAGGGAAATCGGCCACACAGGGCAATAAATCGAAGTTTCTAAGAATGCTCGGAACGTGCACATTGAGTTCCCGCGGCAAAAAGGCGAGTTCAGATTCCTCTTCAGTGCACCTTTAAGTGTGGCGAAATTCTCAAAAAGTGGCGCAGTTGGCCTTTAAAGGAAACGAGGTGGTAGAAATTACCCGGAGCTCTCCACTGTGGCGAGTGTCGGGCCTGCACGACAGGCTGTGACTGCCTCAGCCCTTTCGTCTCGTACATTTTCTCGTCTCTCTCTTTCCTCCCTCACCTTTATATCCCCTCATTCCTTTCCCCCAGGGTAGCAAACTGGTTTCATCTACCGGTTAACCTCCCACCTTTCCTCCTCCTCCTCTCGTCCCTCCTCCTCCTCTCCAATGCGGTGTCACTCACAGACTGAGTCGCTTTAGGACGCTTAACCTCATAAATCCACCAAAAACAAAAGATGCCCTAGGACTAAGCCTTTCAGCGCTACGACAGTGTCAGAAACGTAGCTTGAAAAAAGGCCGTATATAATCACATTGTGCTGTCGAAGTGAAAAGTATTCCTCTTCTCATTTTATTACATAATTATTCACTAGTATATGCTGGAAGTTTAGAAATAAGTAAACCGTGTGCAACAACATCAAATGCCTCGCTGAAATCTACGAAAACACAACAAAACAGGAGTTGATTGCTAAGGGCTAAAGCTAACTCCACTGAGAACTCTGCAAACAGTTTGATGCACAAATATCCTCGACGAAACCAATGCTGACTGCAGTTGAGAAGTTTATGGTTTTCTAAGTGATCCATTAAACCGTAGTAAAGAACATGCTCGATATTTTACTAGCAACACTTGTTAGACACCGGGTCTTTAATTCTGCACATAATGCGGTCCGCTCTTGTGTACCGGCGCCACCCGCGCCAGTTTGCAGCGAGCAGGTATGACGACGTCATTAAAGGACTTCTGTAAAAGTCGTGCAAAATACAAACAGCGTGTTCGAATAGTTTTGATAGACTGATTAATAGTTTATCGGGATTTAACGTCCCGAAGCAACTCAGGTTATGAGGGACGCCGCACTGAAGGGCTCCGGAAAATTCGACCACCTCTGGTTCTTTAACGTGTACTCACATCGCACAGTACACGGGCCTCTAGAATTTCGCCTCCACCGAAATTCGGCCGCCGCGGCCGGGATCGAACCCGCGTCTTTCGGGTCAGCAGCCGAGCGCCACAACCACTGAGCCATCGCGGTGCAACAGTTTTGATAATACCTCGGGACCGCATGCTTTGTTAACATTGATGCTATTCGTGAGCCACTGGATGCTGGCTTTATACAAGGTCACGACGGGAATTCTCTCAAGTGCAATTGGACATACATCACGAGTTCTTGAATGAGCAGCAGCAAATACGCATAAACATTCATAACTGAAACACTCAGCTTTCCGCTCGTCCTCCTGAATAGTGGTCCTATGAGAGTAACAGAGCTGCCGTGCTTGCTATTCCGCCAAACATAGCGCTAAAATTCTTTAGAACCTTCTACTAAGGCCTCCGCGAGTTTGGAAAAGTAACTCTTCTTGAACAAGATTCTCTAAAAGTTCAATTTTAGCCGCAGCTTTTCAAATGACGCAAAATTTTCTGGAGAAGCGTTTCTCCTGTACTTCGTTTAAACGCGCTTCTGGAGGCGTACGATGCGACACGACTTCTGGATTAAACCATTCTTCATCACTAGCACGTTTATGTGAGGGTACGCGTGACAGAAGAGGTTCCTTACAAAAAGCTTCGCGGCATGTCGTATTTGCGGAAATAGGCTTGAAACGCTTCGTTAATGGCCTGATAATCCGCTTTACCCTACGGATACCCTCTTCTCCCAGGTTTTTTCGGAACCATCACATTTCCTTATAAAATTTTCGCCACTGCGGTCACTAATGCATGACAGCACTAGCATGATTAACATAGTATTTCATGTATTGCAGTATAACAGATCAAGAACATGGTCTTTATCATCATTTCTCGTTCGTAGGTCTGCAGCTTAGTGTAAATTCGTCCATTATGTGAAAAAATGTTGAGTATATACTTCCTCGCACTGCAGTCGTCGGGTCTTGGACAGCCAGTTAATGTAAGAGAGATTAAAATTATCTCCTAATAAAATCCGGTCGCTTCCGTATTTTATAAAATCAACTTCTAAAAAACTGGTGATCTTGTAGACGTCCGGAACCACTTTGCGTTTAACCGGTTTATGCTTATTCTCGCATTGCTGCCAGAAATGCTTCGTTTGGCTTTTCGTGTGCCCGCGATAACCGCTGCCAACAGTCATGACCTTCCCTACCGATAAAATTCAGACCTAAAACTGCAAAGAAGTATGCAAAAGGAAGGACGTTTATATAAGCCAAGCTCATCCTGTATATCTCAAAGTTAATTAAAATATTATCCACAGATTCCGGTACGTCAGCAATCTTTTATTTTGTTTTCATAAAGAATTGTCAGCGTATATATAAACTTTGGTTTCCCTTTCTCATTAAATCTTTTGTTTTGGGCTGCGGTGAATAAAGGCTAAATATTTGCTACTAAGCAGACGTGCAACAGACGATCCACTGCAAATTCATTGTTTTTTAAGGTGTAATGCGTTCTGAAAAGTGCTAATGTAGCGCTGAAGTAAAACTCGTGGGAACATATATAATTGTCTACCTCCACGCATGAAGGGTTCTAAAAGTCAAGTGCACCGCTTTTTGTTTTTGTTTTCATCGCAATCTATGACAGAGGCAACCAAGTCACCGCTAGACACAGAATTAACAAGTCGTCAGCGTGAACGGAAAAAAAGAAGCATCAATGAAGCATTGCCCACTACGAAACTTTTTTTGATTTCTTCCCAGCGAACACGCCCTGAACATGAAGTGCAATTAGGTGGTTCAGAACACACTAGCTCAGTATGTGTTCTGTTATATAATGAGTTGTGTTACCATATAAACACAGTCCGCGAAGCATGTACTAAACATCAGCTTTAAACTTGATTTCTGATCAGGTTTTCGGCTGGATGTACCTCCTAGCTGTTTCTGCTTTTCATTGCACAAAGCACGCAAACTTTATTGGCCATGCAATGTCACAAATATTTAACATTTATTTGCTCGCGCTCCTCAAATGTAGAGAACACGAAAGCATGTGCAAATTAAAAATTCAAAGGTTTTTAGTGTTTACGGCTCTCGTCGATTATGCGAATTTAGTTACATATACTTCATTTCGATTGGGACCATTGCAAGAGTGAGAAAAGTGCACGCTCATGTGTTTCATTTCCATTGATGGAGTTTCTTGTGAAAGTGCTGCACCAGTCCGCTCCTTGTTTTGCTCTGTCCTTTTCCGTGCCGTGCTTAGCGAGTGGTTGAATACAATAACCGCTGATGCTCCGTGAAAGCTGCCGCCGCTTTGCGCGACGGCACTAGAGGAGAGGGCGAAATGATCGAGAAGAAAGCGAAAATAAAAAACAAAATTTCCCGAAGATTTTGTGAAAATTTAATAGTTTCAGTCGGCGCAGTAAAATGAAATTGAATACTTGCCTTAGACCTCGAGTTATGATTTTTTAGCGTCCTCTCTAACGTTCTGAATCTCGTTGCTTCATTTCTTATTTCTCTTGAGAAGTTGGGAGAAACAAGAAAGTGACAGAATGGATTTGTTTCGTCGTTCCAGCTGAAGTCACTTGTGTGTCGTGGCAGCGTTTGGCGTTTGTTATGATGGGAAATGACAGCCTTTTCCTCGCTCGGAACAGCGAGTGAGTTTGTCCGGGTAAGGGGCAAAGGAAGAAATGAAAGCATGCTGGTTCTTGGCGCAGTCATAAAAATAAAAAAAAGAGCCAAGCATCGTGTGCAGAACAATGAATGAGGCAGACAAAAGACGGAAGGGCACTATTGGGGGAAGACAGATTAGGGGCGCTGTCGGCGCCAAAAGAACAGCGGCAGCTGTCGCAGCTCCCGACAAGGAAGCGTTGCTGCTTTCGCTAGCGTGCGGTTTCCCTCCGGGAAACGCGCGTGATTTCCTAGTGATATGAGTACAATGCGAAACACTTCCACGCATCAAAAGAGAAACGTTCATCGGACAGATATCCTTTGGTGTTGCTTTTATTCAGGCTTTGATCAGGCATTGGGGCTCGCAGAAGATATGAGGAAATCTTTCTTTAAAGGGCACTCTACGCTCTCCTCTCCAACCCCGTTTCTATGTTTCTGCAGTTTAGAATACGGCGGATCAGCACTGATAGTAAAAAGCAAATGCCGTATCTGCAAACCATGACAGGGAGTTCGTCACAAGTATTTTCATTTCACTATATGCCGGGTGCTGTCATTTTCGATGCTACTGGCGAGCAGGTTTTTTGCATTCGCTGGAATGAACTTTGTTGTCAGACTATGAATTTTTTTGTACGTGCGTTTTCTAGCCTAGCTCGAAACAAAATTTCCTTAATAAATGAATGTCTTTAAAGGAACATTAAAGACAACGCTATCATTTTTTTTTGCATTACAATACAATAGTTCGGCATTTCGAGTCTTTGTTGCCGCTTGTCCGATGGTTAAAGACGTATTAATTGCTTACAGATTTGGACTCAAAGTTGAAAATTTTCCCACATCGCTGTTGTCAAACCTCGGGACTCTCTGATGTCGAAAAAGCCCAATAGTGACGAAAATGGGGACTCCGTGATTGCTAGCGGCGAGCTGTGCAGCCTAACAATAAGTACTTTCTTCTGGGCGAGTTGGTTCATAATTTCCAAAGGTAAAAACTTGCGCAAACAGTAGAAGAAGAAGGAGACGGTACAACAGGACAGAGCGCTCTGTCCTGTTGTACCGTCTCCTTGCAGCCTAACAGCAGACGAAATGACAGCAAGCGCTGGCCGCAAGTTGAAGGCCTCTGTTAGCCGTCGTCGTTTCGTTTATGTTTGCACCAGCTTTGCAATGGATTCTGTTCCCGATCACGACAACGAAGTTCTCGTAATAAACTGCGGCCTGTACTTCAGCGACCTGAACGCCACAAAGTGCGCGATGCTTTTGAGGGCTGAGGCGGCGGGTCTGGCAGGATAGTCCGAGCACCGAGGAAAGTAAGTCAAGGTACGGGCGCCGCAGCTATCACTGCCGAACCATAGACACGACTGATGAGTAGAGATCCGGTACGTATGAACAAATTTAAATTCTGTAATAATTGCCCTCGTAGCACTCGTTATGCAACCCAGCGTACATACCGAGCGGTGCGTGTGCTAACATGGAGGCTTGTGCAGCATCAGCTATTGACAGGTGGTATTCCTCGTCGCAGGTGTGTGCCGCGGCAAGAACTTCGTCCGAGGAGCCCTTGCAGGGGCACCTGTAGGTCCTCTGCTTCTGCGCAATTCTAAATCGGGGAGCGTCAGGTTTAAGGGGCACGCGGAGCGCATAGCCGCGAAGCTCCAAAACCTACGGAAACTGAGCTGACGTCATGTAGTGCCGCTATGTATAGGTTTTCTTTGAATTCCAGTGTTGTTTATTTACTTATATTTTTATATTTATTTATTTTTATAAAATGTTGTCGTAAATACAAAAATCTCTCACTGACTGCTCAATTAGTTGATAAAATAGTGCTGCTTTATGGCAGGAAGGCATTTGTACAAAGAGAACCTTGAACAAGAACGCAAGCAGTAATTCATCTAGGCGCTTAGAGCCTCAATATCGGTACGATAGTCATCAGGTAAAGGCACAGCGTCATTGCGGCAGGCACAGCGCTCAGTCGCTGTGTCTTCGTCCTTAGTCGAGCTGTGGCTTTACCCGTTGAACATAGACCGACTAGCTCAAGAAAATGCCCTTTTATTGGTACGATAAGCAAGTACGCAAAAATCGCAAATTGTTAAGGTGGTGTTTGCAGGTCCATGCTGTGATTGCTTGATTTTGACCACCATATTGTATTCATGGCTTTCGTCATACGTGACGTTGCGGTACATCATAACCGACGGCTCCAGCAGTCACACGTGCTGGGCTACAACTGGCAGTTGAAGAATTCATCGTGCCCTACCCCTGATACGAAAAACTTAATCGGAAATATTGGAACAAAACAAAGGAAAGCTTAGAGCAGCGGGGGATCATTCCTGTATCTCAGCTGCACACGTCTTCATGCCATCATCACTTTAGCAAAATGTCATACCAGTAATCAGTAAAGGAAATTGTGGCTAGACGAGAGCATCTGCACAGAACTGCAAGTGGCGCGGTTGAACCACTAAGACTCGCTTAGGTTTGTTTCGTACGCGTGTCGTACCTTTTTTTTCCAGCTATAATGGCTTCTGATATTAAGAAACTTCGTTTTGTTGAACGTCCTAAAGCGATACGTGGACTATGAGGGACTCCGTATAGTAGAGGGTTCCGGTTTAATTTAAACCATCCGAGGTTCTTCAACGCGCACTCACATCGCACAGCAAACCGGCGCTTTTCGCAAACGTTTATACTGATCTACGGCAAACGGTAATAATCAGGAGCAGAAATTGAGCTCAATCGTACGCCTAGGTTTTCCTTTCTGCATTTCGCTGCGCTCACCGCACTTCGAAGGTACGTCGGCTTCAAAATCGCTGAAAACTGATCTCGAACTAAAAACAAATCTCAACAGCTAATTTTTCCCGAGGTTGGGGGCAGTATGGGGTCCACCAGAGTTCAGTAAGCAAACATTACTGCACAGAATAAAATCCCCTATAATCTGACTTACGTAACCTCTGCTACCGCTTCCCCAAAAAGAGGAATGTGCATCAAGTCTCCAACTACCCGTTAAGGCTCGGGCATTTGCTCTAAAAGGTTTCCTAACTCAGTGTGAGGTACTTTCATACTTTCAGGAGTGGCTCGAGGATTACGGATCACAATGAAATAGTTTTATACGAAAGCAGAGTGGCTGCTATAACCTCTAATCGAGTTTTATGTTTTACTTCACGAGCAACGGCTCCACTTTGTACTGTAATGGAGACGCGGCCTGAAAGCCTGCTCGTGGGCTCTCAATCGCAGGCGGAAACGATTAAATTTAAGCATATTTGTATGCTGAGCACCTAAGTTTGTTTCTTGGACGCAAATGTGACAGTAGACAGTGAAGCAAAGATTTCTTTTTTTTCCCTTAATGCCTAAAAGTTCCAGCACTTCCATTTTACTATAAACGCCATTTTATTTCATATGTGCGAAGTGAAAACACTATACTAGGTTTTTGTTGGCCCCTTGACTCGGATCCTGTCTTTTTTTTTATGCAGCCAAGGAGCCCCGCCCCGCGTGCGTACGACGGGGACGGCACAGAGCTGCCTTGGGTTGTGTCTTTCACCTCTTCAGAGCAGCCGGACGACCGTGAAGAAGGCACATTGACGTTCGAGTTAGACCTTGAGCGGTGAGGAGAGTCCCTGAGGCCCACCGACCCAGGGGTCCGCGCAGCCTGTTTTCGGGTTGACGGGGTAGTGTTAAGCTACTCCAACTAGGGGCGCGGATGTCCCTGCCATAGGCTCGCTGCTTCTGGCCTGGACAGGTACCGAAGCCTGGTGTGGTGCGCCGCGCCCACGCACCCCATCGGCGAAGTTTGTCGTTGTAGTAAAAAAGAATGTGCCAATGGTGCCTGAAAGCCACATACGCCCTGCTTTGCAAGAAATGTTTTCCTTTGTTTGATACCGATGATTTTTTTTTTCAGTCTGCCATGCTGGGCAACACATTGAGTAGGCGAGCTGTTCGCCTTCGCATTGTGCGCAGTGTAGACAACCTTGATAGTTCTCGGTAGGATGTTGCTTTCAAGCGCAATTGGCGCATTCTTTATGACCGAGCAATTTTCCGAGCCATGCTCAAACTTCTCATCGTTGAAACATCGAAGGAGGTTAGAAATATATGGGCGGGATTTTTTCATTTCAGGCATCCTACTTTTAGTCAGTCTGGAAGTGTGCTGTTGTTAAACCTGAAGACTAGGTACATTGTAGAGATTTCTCTTTTGTCCTTCTGGATTTTTATTCTGTAGACATCAGAGACACCCTGGTCACTCAGTCCTTCAAACATTTCCTTCTCTGTTAAATGATTAAAATCGCTTCCGAGATATCGCCATGGACCTTGTGCAACGACCTATGAGCAGTTACTGTGACAAGTATGCGTCCGATGGATACTATATGTGCAAGCTTTCAATGCTAGGCATTACATTTGATTTCAATCAAAGGGCCCAGCCTGCCATTTTGGTTGGTTTATATCCTGAACCCAAGGCTTCTGTATAATATTTTGCTACTAAATGGGGTGATAACATCTTTGCTGGTTTTCTTCGACTTCGTTCTGAACGACATGCATTTGTGGGAAGGCTTTTTTTTTTCATGAATTCTGCAGTTACATCGGTCCGCCTTCGTTTCTGAGCCGATCATTTGCTAAGGAAAGGAAAACCATAAAAATAATTTGTCTTTCGCCTGCTGTGCCAGCCGCTCACCATGGAGCCTAGCAAAGGAACGGGGCAGGAACTTTTAAGCAAGGCCTGCCCTCGACTACTTTACACCCCAAATAAAACCCAACATGAAGTCACACAGGGTTAACCCTCGCCGCCTGGAAAGAAGAAAAAAGTCATTTAGCAAGGAAGAGGCAGGATAGTTGTGAGGAAGAAGATAGGAAATTGAAAGATGGAGGGGACGGGAGGAAAAGATGACTGCAGATTTTCCCCGGTCGGATCATCCAGGATGTGTTCTACAAAATTACTTTGGGACTAACAAGAAAATTTAAGAAAAAAGAGTCCTACCCAGTTGCACTGGGTATAACAGGCGTTAAGGGGGTCTATAGGGAGCGTGGGCCAAAGTGGTGTGTTGCCTCCGCCGACGGACCTTAAAGGTGCACTAAAGAGGAATCTGAAATTGTCTTTTTGCCGCGCGAACTAGATCTACACATTCCGGGCATTCTTAGAAACTTCTAACTGTTGCCCTGTGTGGTCGATTTCCCTAATTCAAAAGTTATTAAAGACAGCTCCTGCCTTTTTTTTTTCAATTCCGTGCAGACGGTGGGAGGAGTCGACCAAGGCATGGAGTGCCTTTCAGGCAGTCGCGTGGCAGCTTTGCTTTCGCCTTTATTTTGTTTTTGCAGCTTCATTGCAGCTACTACATAGCTGCAAATTAGGCCCACGGAAATAAAAATACGCGTGGACAGTTTGCTTTCGCTGATCACTACGTATCACTCCGCCGATGGCAGAGCCGGAAGCCTCCAGGGGACTGGTCAAAAGTAGTTTCTAAGAAAGCTCGGGACGTGTATATCGACTTTCGGCGGTAAAAATACGAGTTTACAATCATCTTCAGTGTCTTCAGTGCACCTTTAAAGGGGCTAGCAGAATTAAGGAGCGAGAAATTCACATTCTCAGGTAACGCAATGCAAAGAGAAGGAAAACCGGCAGTCCTGGTGGTAGCAGAAGAGATTCTGAGAAAATAAAGCAGAGCAGGGGGGAGGGGGGGAATGTCAGATGGCCGTATGAGATAATGAGATAAGTTAGCGGAGATAATGGTGATGGTGGCCACAGCTGGAAGTGGACAGGGTGAATTGTAGAGATGTGAGAAAGGCCTCTGTCCTCAAGTGGGCATTATTGGGCTGATGGTGGTGGTCATACTGATAGCAGGTTGCGACAATAGAAACGAATTTACTCACAGGGTGAATGCAGGGATCGGGGACGTGACAGAACCGTCAGCCTTGTGCGAGCCTCATCTCAGACTTGTGGCTTCAACCGCCTTGTCTTTTTCACGCGGCATCGCAGTGCGTCGGAACACTACATAAGTCACGAGAAGCTCATCCTCAAGTGAGCATGTTAGACAGCGTATTCATAGCAGCTTCTCAGGCGGGATATATGGACAACTTGCGTCTTGCGGGAGAGGCGATTAACTAGGGTACATTTTTCAATAACATAATTGGCGTCACTGAGGCGGTTGCCAATGACGAATGGAGCGGAGTACTTGGAGAAGGATTTCTGGCAGAAGCCTCGTCGGCGTAGTGGAATCCATAGCTAGATGTAGTTGCCTGGATCGTATGCAACCAAACCGCAATGCGGCCGCCATCATAACGGCGTTTAGGGTGAACTTGTGAGCTGACTTTTCACAGGAAAGCGAGTCGTCGCCTTTCCTCTGCACGTCACAGGTTACGTGGAACGGACGTATCGGGATGCAGAGAAAATGGGAAAATTGTGCTCAGAAAAATGCCTGGCTGTAGGGAGTAAAGGTTGAAGAACGGGGAGGACGCGGTGATGAGCGCGCACGGTCATTCCAGGTGACCTCACGAGGTATTATCGTGCATAGCTTGAAAGACAACGCCCTGCGAAGACCGCCAGGGACGGCCGGAGGCCGATGGGCACCCTACAGTGAAAGTTTTATCTCACCAAGCCCACCTTCACGTATACCAAGCGGAGTTACCAAATCGAACAACGCTTGAAGAGTACGATCGTTGCACTCTTCCTGTGGAAGGTCTTTAGGCTGGGAAACTGCGTTGAGAGGGTAGACAGGCAGTCGTCGAAACAGTCTTCGAAAGTGTCAGGGCAAGCATGGCGGGGACCGCTCTTATATGACGCAGTAAAGCCATTATCCTTTTGTCAAACGAGCAAGTCGACCACAAGGATCTCCCAGGCCAACAAGCCAACGCAAAGTGCAATTGCCGGTGAAGATCCTGAAGTTACGGCGAGTAGATATGGTGCATCGCTATATATATGGACAGATATAGCCACTGGCGCATCGCTTAACTACTGCACCCCTGCACCAGAAGCGGTATAAGGACTCCCAGGTATCTATGAATATCAAGTTGAGAATGAACAATTGCGCATATATGGGAATAAACCCATTAAAGCTATCACTGCAGAATCTGAAGCCGGAGCCTAAGTGCTTCCTCCATTTTTTTTGTGAAGCTCTATGAGGATTGCGCCAATTCCGCCGCATCTGGCGTGGTTGTGCACTTCAGTAAGCGTGGAAATCATGGGTCACTCATGAGTATATACAATGATCAAGGAACGAGATAAGTTATATATACATATTTTCGCTCGACAGATGTTGGCAGATTACTGGAGTATAAGAACGTTCGAAACAAGTTGAACTCTGATCTTTAAAAAGCTAAGACTGAGTTTTAGAAATGAAGGTTCATTTCAATGTCTAATCATCCTCGGAAAACTGGAACGAAGTCAGAAGCCTTATGAGAAACCCTAACACTATGATCCCTAGCGCACTAAGATTTAATGGTAACAACTAATAAGTATTGGGATACTTCTCTTGCGGAAAATTCACTGACCATTTCTTGAATGTCATTGCGCCACCATATTTTTTTGAAGTAGAAAAACACACGTGTCGATTTTTCTGCACCCTTGTGCGAAAGGTAATTTTCTCCTTCCTCACATACTTCAAAAAAGCACAGCGGCTGGAGACCTCAAAGCCGAGCCATTATACCTATCGTCGATATACTACGCGCTCCGTTGAAACATATTTGTAATGAGGCTTCAATTAGCGGTCGTTTATCTCACATCATGAAAGCAGCTAGCCAAAGTACTGGTTATACATAAAGGAGGCCCGTGTGTTGATATAAAACACTACAGACCAATCTCAGTCATGCCTGTGTTCGCAAAAGTTCTAGAGCGCCTCCTGAAAACGCGATTAGTTAGATTCCTTGAAAGAAAGTCTTCGCTGGAGAGCAGTGTAGTTTTCGTGGGAAAAACTCCACTGAAACAGCGTTACTGATTATTAAAGAAATACTGCTGAATAATTTGAGCATGAATTCTTTGCAGTCGGATTGTTTTTGGATTTCAGGAACGTCTGCGATTCAATTAAGCATCATATTCTGCTTCAGTAACTCCCGTTTCATGTCAATCGAGGTGTTACGCTCCGGCTGGTCCGCAGCTATTACTCCGGAAGATTCCAATCCACATGCCTCAATGGCTTTCGTTCTCAGCTTAAAGAGATAACCTATGGCGTTCCACACGGCGGCTCCGACTTCGAACCGTTCTTTTTATTATCTACATTAATGACATTGTGCATGTTCCACTCACCCCAGCGTTATTATCTATGCTGAGGACACTAGTTTGTTTTTCCCTGGCAATAGGCTGGGCACTCTTGCATGCCGGGCTAATACGCGGTTGAACGAATTATTGTCTTGACTGAATGCAAACCAACTACAGCTCAATGTTAGTAAAACGAAATACGTCATTTTAACCCTATAATTAATCAGTATTAAATTTAATGTCATTGTATTAGAGAGGGTATGCTGATTTAAGTTACTGGTCGTTCACTTCGAGGAGCACTAGAGCTGGGCGCCTCACGTAAATGAGATACGCGCGAGTGCATCTCGACCAATTAGCATGCTGCACGAAATTAAGCACTTAATCCCTGCTTGGTTAAAGGCACAGTTGTAGTTCACCCTTATCCAGTCTGAACTTAACTACTTCTTACATAGTCTGGGCTCTACCCCTCAGCCTAACATTGACAGACTGGTTATTCTTCAGAAACGAGCCATGTGCTGCATTGAAAACCTTTAGTGGCTGGATCACACGGTCCCGCTGTTTTAAGGCACAATGTGCTTAAAATTAACCAGTTATACGAGCCGAATCTTGCCACACGCATTAGAAATCCAACTACGCAAAGTTCGTCTAGAATAACTTACTTGCGCTCGCCCAGTAATACACGGTACAGCATGAGACACAATTTCTTCAAAAATCCAGCTGTGAGAACAAGTCATGGTACCCAAAGAATGATGTACTTAATCCCTAACTTCCTCAACACCCACCCATCTTTCCAAGACATTATACAGCAATTTAGATCCCCTGGGAGCTTCAAAAAAGCCATAAAAACTTACATGCGGTCTTATTAAATGTCATGAGTGTTTTCTCTCTTCTTCTGTGCCCAAGATGTATATATGTTCAAAATTTTGGTTTTTTGTTGTTGGTGTTTTTTTTAGTTTATTTACAGTACCATTTGCATAACGATTCATTCCATCACTTGCAGTTGCCAAGCAATGTACGTCTGACAGGGCCCTCGTCAGGGAGAGACCATCTGCCTTGTCCCCTGTTATCCAAGACCAGTTGTGTGCTAAAGAATGTTCAAAAATAAATAAATAAATAATAAAAATGGGGCTCTCAAAGGGCCAGTGAATGAAGTTGCAGTATGCATTAGGTGTTAGCGAACACCGGTTCACGAATATCCTCCAAAAAGAATTTTTTGAATGCGGTTTTTAGGAGCTGAGTTATGTAGAGCGAAAATTTGAATTTAAGCATCTGTGGGCTTTTCTCTCTCTCGCCACTTTTTCCATGCTCAAAGGTAGGCACAGCTCCACCGGCTGCATCCACTCGGCCCCACCTCTGACACCGGAAAGAGCCAAGCTTCCTGACACACCAGAATGACGGGGTTGCCTGGCAGCGGCCACAGCAGCTGCGTGACGTCTGAAAAAATCTAACCAATAGCCGTCTCTCAACCGACATAAGCAGACGCACTACTAGGAGGAAAATGAGAGTTTCAAAATGTCGCCGGAAAGGGCTGGCCAACTTTCGAGCTCGATTGTGGGTTATAGGCTTTGTGATCAAGTGTATATTATTTGGCTTAGGTGTTCATTGCAGCACAACGTAGTGATTGAGACAGTTTATGTACTCTGCTCACAAGGTACAATAAAGCCTCTTTAAGCGCACGCAAGATCGCTTTCGCAAACCATTCGAATTTAGCTGGGGAACGGCATAATCCGCTAATCCGCATAATAATTAATTTAACTGTCACCTCCCACGGTTGGCAGGTTGTGATAACGTCACAAGGTCGCGTGACCTAGATGGCAACGTGTAACCTGCTTCTCTGAAGATTTTGCTGCGGAAGCGACACTACGCTTGGTGTGACGATTTCGCGGAGCCCCGGAGAGCCCCAACTGCGCATGCGCGAGGAGCGAGTGACGTCAGAGCAGCACAGAGCCGCCACCGACTCCTCCGCTGCGCGAGTGACTCAGAGGTGCCGCCGCCGCTGCGAGTGCCACGCCGTTGCTTCCGCAATTCTACTCGGGATGGTTATTGGTGAAACCACAGCCAATTTTTTTATTCGCTCATACCGCTGCCGCCGACGACGACTCCCGGTTTCCACCTGAACGGAATGGTACGGCATTAACACTGTTAGCGTTCTTTTAAGTCATCGCTCATGTCAAACCCAATAGCTGGGGTATTTTAGTTATTAACAAAATAAAACTAAAATAATAGACACGTATTCTTTAAAACAATAGTATTAAAGGCACGTTACCCGGAAAATCCGGCGTCAGCATGTCGTCGTTCGCACTGTTATAGTGCCTAGCACTGTGAGCGAAACAAGATGGCGAAAGAGAAGCAACCCTGATTGATTGATTGATTGATTGATTTATTGATTGATTTATTGATTGATTGATTTATTTATTTATTTATTGATTGATTGATTGATTGATCGATTGATTGATTGAAATAGAGGATGAAATATTCTTCCACTCGCTGCTTCATAACGGAGGAGGATCATTACAGACTAACTGAAATCTAGGGATTGGTATGAATGATGATTATTCAGATCGCAATGATCTTTAACCCGATTGGAGCCCACTATGAATCCGGCGAAGGCACGAAAATAACTACTCCCTGCATGTGACGGTTGTCTAAGCTAGTCAAAATGCCAGCAGCCTTTCACAGTCCAGCCTTTGGACGCATGTTCAAAAGGCTTCGAATACCTGCACCATATTGTCTCAGCGGGTATTGAGGACTGTGCTATCTTCTCTTCTCTAGCCCAACAGCGAACAGACGAAGACATCTGGACACTGAGGGAAATGGGTTCGTTTTCTGATGGACTGGCGAGCACGAGGCAACTGGCAGAGAAGTGGCAGAGCCTATTGAAGCGACTGGGATACAGAGTGCGTTCTTCTACTAATTACGCATGTTATCCGGCATTACATATGCAGTTTCAGCTTCTAAACACGCTGAATTAGCAGCACTTCTAAGAGAGCTGAAACGCAAACAGGGAGCGCCTTTCTTGGGAACTAACTATGTGTTGTTTTAAAAAGCAACAAAGAAGACAGCCGACGGTGGTGGATACCGGGTAGTGTGTTTACTCAGTGCAAAAAGCAAACTGGAGCCACCGTTTCGAGGGGCGGCTCTTAACGATGCTTCCGTTTGCTCTTCGTTCTAGATAGCTTGTTTGCTTCTGGCTCTGCTTCTTGCGTAAGCCGCCGCGAGGTGAATTTTCCCCTTCTTTTTATTTACATTGGTCGCAGTCGCTGAACTGACACTTTTTATAAAGTCGCTTCATTGATCTCTACGCGCAGTGGTCGAACAATGTCAGAATCTTCTTAGCCTACAGTCGCTGTTTTGTGAACTTACGGTATCTCTGTTGTGAAAGTTAGCGGCCGGGCATAAGCCAGCAAAAAAAAAAATTGCCTCTGGAGTTTATATCAAGGCATCTTTAAACAAAATAAAAGAAGCAAACGTATTTATATCGCGGGAAGAGATCCTAGAACTGTATTTCTTGTTTGAGCAAAACCTCAAGCCTACATTTACAAATTGTCGACTCTGCGAGGAAACACATACTACAAAAAATGTTTTCGTTCAGATTATTGCATTTGCTGACCAGGTCTGACATGCAAGCCCTGTACTACCCATCGTTTTCAATTAAACTAAAACGGAAAAAGAGAAACTTATCTGCATGCAAACGATATGCACCTTTCACCTGATCTATGGAAGATGATGGAAAGGACATTCTCTGGAAATCTTGGCGCTACACTGCACCTCTAACGGGATATGGCTTTGTGTTTTGCCTTCAAGTTCCAAAGTTTGCCGCCAGCGTGCGTCTCACCCTTTCTTCATGAGTAATGTGCAAAAGCGAATTCGAGAAATCCCGAAGTTGTTATGACTGCTACGCATACCCTGGGTATATTTATGAAGAATTTGCCCCGTCCGAGTGCATTTTCTTGTGTGCTTGACGTTTCGATAAAAACCTAAAATTATTTGTAACCATACGACGAAGTATGTACAGAGAGAGAGAGAGAAAAAAACTTCATGATAAGCGGTTCGGGGCACGCCTTTGGGTCCCCGCACGGCCCCACTGCACTCAAGTATTTATGTTCCTATGGCCCATAACACTGGCAGCCCGGCCGGTGGCGATGGTCTGCACGGCCGGGTCCTCCGAGCGCAGCAGGGTCTCCCAGTCCTCCCACGTGTTGAGGTTCTCTATTCCACGCGGGGAGAGTCCGCCGGACCTGTACCTTTGCAGCTTGCGGGAATTGGTGCCTTATTTGCGGAATATTTCAGATTATTGCGTTCCAATTGAGTTGCAAACGGGAATAAATTTCGCCGCTGCTTCCACTGCGCATCACGATTATTGGTTCTGTCTTTATTCCTTCGTACCCGGATCAATTTTATAGGAGCATTTCGTTGGTTTTTTCTTTTTGTGGCCATGATTGTTTCGTTCTTTAATATAAATAGGTGCTGCCTGTCAACACGGATTTCAAGTTAAATGCAGCTGTTTGTGAGTCAGTGTAGTTATGGTAGTATTTTACCGTAACCCGCCACCCTGAGCCCGCATCTTCAGGCTATTGGCTTCTTTTCGATAAAAGGAAACAAAACACCTCTTTACTGTACCGTAATTAACTCAGACGGAATACTACTTCCGTGCGACGCAAAACGGACCTGTAAATTTCCCGAGGTGGAGCATCTTGGAACGTGCTTGCTCATCTGAATGCCAACATCTTGCATCACGCGTTAAAGAAAAAGAATCTACGGGCGCGCTGCCAATAAGACTCGACCAAAGCAGCCCGCTTGAGCATGTATGCATGTCCTCGCTCTCGCAGCATCTCCGCCGACCAACCGCTTTAGATATAACCTGAGGGAATTCTGCAATATAGCAGAGCTTTCTCCCGAGTTTAGGTTTTCGAAGTTCTGCCACTGGTTTGAACTTAGTTTAGGCGAAAAAATATATCAGATTAGTAGTTATCCATCGCTGATAATATTAATTGATTATGAATGCATCGCTAAATAGGCACTTCATTTACGGGGTTCATTCTCAGTTTTGCCAAATAAATACTTTCAACAATAAATGCATAACATATATATTAAGAAATTGTACTTCATTCCAAGTAATATTTACTTATTACGCATTACGTACAAGCCTGGTGATAAGAATCGCTTCGGACAGGTCGTCATTGAAAACGGAACATGGCACCGTTGAAGGCAAGAACTTTTATCCAGTGTGGGTAGTCTAGCAGTGCTGCTCAAGGAATTAGAGATAATTAAAATGGATCCTATTTGTACTGACGACGTAAGGAAGACATTTGAAGTATATATAGTGTTAAAGAGCGGGCAGGTACTATGGCATCGTGGTTCAGCGGACGGACGAGAACAGGGTGTGGGACTCCTGGTCAATTAGGATGTAGCTGGCAACATAGAGGAATTCTATAGGATTAACGAGAGGGTTCGAGTAATCGTAATTAAGCCTAAGAAGAGTACAAATCGAAGGTGGAACACGCCTATGCGCCTACACCTATCCCACAAAGATGAAATGGTGGAAAGCTTTTATGAAGATGTGGAATCAGCAGTAAGTAAAGTAAAACGACAGTACACTGTACAGATAGCCGACTGCAATGCTAAGGTGCGCAAGAAGAAGGCTGGAGACCAAGGAGTGTCGGCTGTGGCATAGGCGTAAATATAGCAGGAAGGGCTTGCAGCAGAATTCGCGAAACGAAATATTGCACGGAGAATGAATACCTTCTTTCTCAAAAGAGATAATCGGAAGTCCGCGTGCAACAGCCCGAATGAGGACACTAAATACAAAATAACTTTCACCTGGTGCACTGATCGTGGTATCATACAGGATATGGAGGTGGTTTGCAAAGCGCGATGTAGTGACCATAAGACGATAAGGTCTGGAATTAGCCTAGTCTTGAAGCGGGAATGGAAGAACGTAGTGAGGCAGAGGCCGATTAAGGAGTTAGCTGTAAGAGGAAAAGTAGAGAAGCTAAGGATCTTGCCACAAGACAGATATTCGATTTTAACCAAGGATGACGACCTTAGCGTTAGAACAATAAACGATAATCTCGAAGATATGATTACGAACTGCGCAATAAAGGTAGTCGATAGAATAGCAAGACAGGATACCGGTAATCTCTTTCCGGCGACGAAAAGCCTGATTAAGAAACGCCAAAGCATGAAAGCCTCTAACTCAATAGGCAGAACAGAACTGGCAGAGCTATCAAATTGAAGCAATTAGTGTAACGTTCTTCCACAAGGAAGCATAATATATGCAGCGAATCGAGCATGCCCCAAAAAACGGAGGTAGCCTTAAAGCGGTCAAGAAGAAACTAGGCATACGCAAAAACCACTAGTAAGCGCTAAGAGTCAAGCAGGGCAATTTCATTACCAATAAGGATAAGATGGTTAATGAACCTGATGAGTTATATAACGATCTGTACAATAGACGAAGTAGAGAGGGCGGTCCTCAGGGAAGCAGCTGTGCAGAGAAATTAGACATTCTGACGGTAACGACAGCCTTAGCAGCAATGCAAACGCAAAAGTAGTAATTCTTGAGGAAAAGGTAACACCAAAATCTGTCGAAGGACTGTGGGGTGATTGTTCTGGAAAAATTGGTCACACTGTTTATGTGATGCTTCGTGCCTTGGAACGTACGCAATCTTGCAAGAGCGCCAACATGATCTTAATTAATATGAAAGAGGAAGTCAAGGACTTGAAAAATTACAGACCGATAATCTTACTGCCTGTGACCTACAAAGGTAATCACTCAACGTAACCGCTAATAGAATACGGACAATTTTAGAGTCTAATAAACCAAAGGACCAGGCAGGCTGTCATAATGGATACTTGACTATAGACCACTTTCACGCTCTGAATCAGGTGATAGAGAAATGTCCAGAATATAACCAACCCCTAAACCATACCTTCTTAATAGATTACAAGAAAGCATTTGAGTCAGTTTAAACGTCCGCGTCCATGCAGGCATTGAGGAACAAAGGTGTAGAACAGCCGTATGTAAAAATACTGCAAAAAATCTATAGCGGCTGCCTAAAAACTATAGTCCAACACAAAAAAAAAAGTAATTTAACATCCGAATAAGAAAGGGTGTTAGGCAGGGAGACACAATCTCTCCGGTGCCATTCACAGCTTGTTTACTCGACATATTTAGAGACTTGGATGGGGAACAGTTGGAGATTAGAGCTAACGGACAATACCTTAGTGATCTGCGATTCGCTGATGACATTGCCCTGCTAAGTAGTATCAGTATCAGTAGTATGAGTAACGGTAGTATCAGGACAAATTGCAAAGCATAATCAATAACCGAGACAAGCAAAGCACAACCGTGGGCCAAAAATTAACATGGACAAGACTAATATATCGTGCAACAGTACTGAAGGGGACAGCTGTTTACGCTAGGTTGCGGGGCGTTGGATGCGGTAAAAGAATACATTTTTCTAGTACAGCTAATGACCGCAGATCCGGGCCACGAGAGTGACATAACTAGAAGAATAATAATGGGGTGGGGCGCAATCTACTATGTTTTCGTAACATCTTCACTCTGTGATGCTTTTTTCCCCCCAAACCAGTTCTGTTGAGTCGACTAAAAATTGCCCGCCTGTTATTTCACATGTGCGGCTCTTCATGTTTTGTTAGTTATTGTGCTGGTGCCAGAATGTACTTGATTGATTAACACTGCTACACCCAGCATAATTTTTCGTTACTGTTTATAGTTGTTGTTGCGACTGAGAGAAGGATGAAAAGGAAATTGCACGGGCCTGCCTACTGGCTCGAGCCGAGCAACCAACGCTGGCACGTCCAGATAGAGGAGTGTTAAAAGGTCAGAGGAAAGAGAAAAAGAAAAGAAAAGACGCGCGTCGCAGCAACAACCGCGTCCGCCAAAGCGGCCGCTGGCTGAAAAAACATACGCGGCCGAAGCGCATTGTCACACCTTTTACTGTATTGCCCCTCCTGTTAGGGGCAGTGTTTTGGCCTGCAGTATCAACAAATAAATAATAAATAATTTGGAAACTACTATCGGATCATGAAATGCAGTTCACCGGCGTCCCTCCGATAAAAGTATATTATAGGGGTACCTTACCGGTACTCACCTATTTGGCAGCAGAAGCGTGAAGGCTAACGAAAACGGTACATCTTAACAACAACGCAGCGTGCTATGGAAACTAAAATGGTAGGTGTAAAGTTAAAGAACAGGAACATGGCAGAGTGGATCAAGGAATCAGTGCGAGTTAAAGATATCCTAGTTAAAATCAAGACAAAAAAATGGGTTTGGCAGTGCATGTAACACGAAGGCAAGATAACCGATGATCGTTAAGCGCAACACAGAGGATTCCAAGAGAAGGCAAGCATAGCGCAGGTGGCAGAAAGTTAGATGGGCGGATGGGATTAGCAAGTTTGCATGGATAAGGTGGCTGCAGTTACACAGGACCGAGCTAAACGGAAAGATATGGGAGAGACCTGAGTCCTGCAGTGAGCGTAGCAAGGCGCACATTGTAAACTAATGTAGAAGTAATCACAAAGTGAACAAGGGAGGAAGGCCGCCGCGGTGGCTCAGTGGTTACGGTGCTCGGCTGCTGACCCGAAAGACGTGGGTTCAATCCCGGCCGCGGCGGTCGAATTTCGATGGAGGAGAAATTCTAGAGGCCCGTGTACTGTGCGATGTCAGTGCACGTTAAAGAACCCCAGGTGGTCGAAATTTCCGAAGCCCTCCCCTACGGAGTTTCTCATAGCCTGAGTCGCTTTGGGACGTTAAACCCCATAAACCAACCAACAAACAAGGGAGGAGAGAGCTTCAGGATGCTGCCCAAAGTTTTCACAAGAGGACTTGTCTTTGGGCAAAATGTTCATTGGCAGGGTTTAAATAGGATCTTCAGTGCAACCCTGCTGAAAAAAGGTGTATGATGCAATGAATTCTACAGTTTCTCATTCAAATATCATACAATTCTAAACAAATCAGGCAATTATCACACAAATGTCATACATTTCTGCAAAATCAACTGTCATCATACAGATATCATACAATATCACTCAGATTGTATGATATTTCTATGACGAAGCCTCTGTGAGCTTATTGCATCATAGAACTTTTTTAGCAGGGGAGGAGAAGGGTGCAAAGTAGGAAGGGTGCTACGATGGGGAGGGTGATTGTTGTTCAGGCGTGAAGACAGCTAACTCCGGTTCCGCAAAACTCCAAAACTAAAAAAGGTCAGCTCACTGGAAAGGAATCCGAGGGTGTAGAACGTGGAGAGATAATGAATGTGGGCTCGAAAGGCTGCGTGTCTAGCTGGGACATCTGGCTTGGTATGACTTGCTGTGTTGCTGACCTGAAAATTAATTGGTAATGATCTATTATACAAACAGCGTAAAAAAATCTCCAAAACGCTCGGACCAAGACTTCTGATGCTGATGAAGACGATGAGGACCAAGCCCGACAATGTTCAAGTCTTCAGTGGTCAAGAGTAACCAGAGCAGGTCAGTAAAGCCCTTGAACCAGGACCAAACTCTACCCTAGCGCACCAGCGAAGACACCGGTGTCCAGGTTGGTCGCCAAACTGGTGCCTGAGGAAGACAAGCAGTGGGGCATTAATGACAGTGTGGCCGTCTTTCAGCGTAAAAAGGGAACAAGACAGAAGAGCAGTCCAGCATTTGTTGTTTCTGACTGGGTGTCTGTATGAAGAGCACTTCCTATTTTTCCTGAAGAAGTATTCAGAACCAAGGCGAAAGAAGTCTTTTGTAGCCGTATCTCTCTGTCTGTCAGAGAGACCGTGGACAAAAAACAAGCCCCTGCTCTTTTCACAAATCGAACTCTGGAAACGTTGCTTGCACACGTAAACCGGGCCACGAACCTTCACCTTGAAATTTTCTTTGCAGCCAAGACGCATAAGGAGAAGTCCCGTTTCGAGCATCTTTCTGTGAAAGGGCACATCGCAGCTGCGCATCTCCAAGTAGCTGCAATATAACTTATCGAGTCTATACATTGGTGATCTATAGTCATACCGAACTAGGAAGCCCTTGTTCACTGACGGACGCGAATCAGACATGCAAGACGTTAAGTAAACAAGCTGCCATGTTGGCTGGCCGGTTATTCTGCTCGGCTGCTGATTCGAAAGACGCGGGTTCAATCCCAGCCGCGACGGTCGAATTTCGATGGAGGCCGAACGCTAGAGGCCCTTGTACTGTGCGATGTCAGTGCGCGCTAAAGAACCCCAGGTGGTCGAAATTTCCGGAGCCCTCCACTAGGGTGTCCATCATAGCCTGAGTCGCTTTGGGACGTTAAATGCCATAAGACTAACGTTCAGTGCAGATGTAGAGAATTCTATAACACTCTACCACAAACAGCGTTTTACAGCATGTACAGAACTGTAACAAGGAAGAAAATTATGAGCTTGCTTCTGTCAGCATGCTGCTGACGAGTATAGTCCTGGTCCAGATGAAGGAAAAACAGTTCCTAGATTTCGACCCTAGGATAGAATAAGCTTGCTCCAAATTTATGGCTGGAGGAAAGCAGACTCCGACACCGTACGAGAGAGCACCACGCCTTCAAAACCTAATTAAGACACCTGGGCACACCAGAGCCACCTACTATTCACAGGAAAAAGGGGACCTCGCGGACGTTTCCCGGGCCCGAAGGGAAGGGGAGGAACCTCACGCGGCGGAGGGATGAAATGGACCGAACGGGAGGCAGAAACGAGCGCCCGAGAGAAGCAGACGAGTCAACATCTAGTGGACGCAGCGAAAGCGGCTCATTTCGCACAGGCGCAGTCTTCTTTGAAAGCGTGAACTGATATTCTTCTAAATTTTGTTTAAGCGACCTCAGTAAATCAGTTTTCCAACATCCAGTTAGTGTCCGCTAACAGTTCCCAAGAAAGTGTGGACAGCGCTCCTAGTCTGCTTTCGAGTCTTCTGGTCCTAGCGCTTCTTGGCGCTGTTTTTCATAATAAACTAACGTAGCTCTACTGCAATCATTTTTTCTCTTAGTGACGTCAGTACTGAAGACAGATTGGAAGTACCATTTCATAAAATAATAAATGGCACTACTAATGATTCTTTGCAAACGGATTCTTCGGATCGGAAACGGACGGAGTGGGTGAGGGAACAAACAGGGGTTAATGACATCCTAGCCGAAATCAAGAGGGACAAGTGGCCTTGGGCAGGGCATGTAATGTGAAGGGAAGATAAGCGCTCGTCCTTAACGGAGTGGAGGGTAACGGAGTGGATCTCAAGAGGAGGCAAGCGCAGCAGAGGGCGGCAGTTAGGTGGGCGGATGAGATTAAGGAGTTTGCTGGGTTAGGGTGGCCGCAACTGGCAAAGGACAGACTTAATTGGAGAGACAGGGGAGAGGCCTTTGCCTTGCAGTGGGTGTAGTCAGGCTGATCATGATTAAATATTATTCTATCATTAGCTCGAAGTGGTGCCAGGTCAAGAATGCTCTTCTTGCTTGTATTTTTGTCTAAGTTTCGTTTATGTTCCAGACAACTGATGCTAATTCTAATCACCAAACGGAGTATTATTCGTTTTAAAAATATAAGTACTTCTTAAAAGACTAGTCAAAAACGGAAGAGTTCAATCTAACACGATCTCATACGGCTCTCTCTTACGAAGCTAAAAAATAAATTCTCCATGAACGAAACACTATTAAAAATGTTCCCTTATGTAGGCTGATAAAGGAATGACCTAAGTACTGGAGACTCACTGTGTAAGAAATAAGTGGAATATAATACTGAGGTTGAAGAAAAGTGCGTTTTGAATCATAAACACCGGTTCATTTCAACCTGCGGTGGTTCAAGTAAAAATACAAACAATGGCAGGTATAGTAGTACAGTTAAGTTCATTGCCTTTCATTTGAGAAGTTTCAATCGAGGTGATGTTTGTTTAAAGTAAAAAAGAAATTTTTGAAGTTAAGCTCTCCCGCTGCAAGTTGCTTAGTTTCTTAACGTTTCCTGACCGCAGCGCACGGCACCTCGCGTGACACATTTACAGCCATATAATCATTACGGATCCCCTCAATCGCAGTCGGGCACCTTTCTGTAGCTAAGGAGCTGACTTTTGGGCGGCTGGTATGCGATGAGCGAGATCGTTTTCGCTTTCGAAGTTCGGACGGACCCGCTATGGCGCCAGGCAGCCAAGAGCAGAAAAACGAGGGTATGCAATCTGCTGTCTCGCGTAGACCAAAAAAAAGGAACGACCAGACGGCGCGGTACCCGTAAAGTCAGTCCTTTACTTACGTCCGAATAAGGTCGCGGGGAACGCGCGCCTCGGAGCGCATGTGATGGGGCGAAATCATCACCAGGGCTTGGGGTAATGCGAGACACGCTAGTATGAGCGCGGCCCGATCGCACGGAGGTGCCACGCTGTCGAGTCATCAAACGCACCGCGACCGCGGCACCGGTACGCAGCATCGCCTTGTTGTCGCGTCCTCTGAACCTCTGTCATGGCTTTGACAACAATGATTGAGTGCGGCATGAACACACTCATTATATCACTCTCACGGGTGCTCCGCCGCGGTGGCTCAGCGGTTATGGCGCTCGGCTAGTGACCCGAAAGACGCGGGTTCGACCCCGGCCGCGGCGGCCGAATTTCGCAGAAGGCGAAATTCCAGAGGCCAGTGTACTGTGCGATGTCGGCGCACGTTAAAGAACCCCAGGTGGTCGAAATTCCCGGAGCCCTTCACTACGGCGTCCCTTATAGCCTGAATCGCTTTGGGGCGTTAAATTCTAATAAACCAAACCAAATCAGCCTCACAGATGCATATGCCGCCCCAATCGGAGTCTCATTCCATGCTAAAATCGAAAGTAACGGGAAAAAAATCGTAATCAGAAAGAGCCTGCACCTGCGGAGCATCAACCGGCTTAAACTAATGAAAAATAAAAGAACAGGGTTCATTTGGCCAAAAGTCGTATTTGATGGAAAAAGCCAATGGGAAAAATAAAGTACGGCACGTTAGCATTGTATCCTAAGGGCTCAACGAGCACAGAGGGATGATTAATCCTCGGTGAGCTTCTTTTATTGACAAACATCGATGAGAGTGTCAAGCAGAAAAAAAAGAACAATTGTAAAAATGACATAAAATAAACTAAAAAAATAATACTGAGAACTAAAAAACAACAACAAATAAATAAGAAAATCTAAGAGCTAAGAAAATCTTTTCCTACGAATAACCGTTCGAATCCGTAATGTCCTAATGGCTTCCTGCAGTGGAAACTTCACTTAGTAGCGAGAACTGGGCATTTCTTTCGACTGGCCACAATGTCGACGATGCTGTGTTTTGCGCTGAAGAGGCGCAAAGAGACGACACAACTTACGGCGCAAGAGATCAACTTCAATTGTTTTTCTCGCTTCCACCGAAAATCACCTTCATTACAACTTCAGAAAAAAAACGCCATAAACTGTTCCCCTAGACCCACCATTGTTGGCACTTTTAATTGGACCGTCTCAGGGTGAAATAAATGGGTGCCTAAGGTTGAAAACGCGCTTTTCTGCAACCGCAGTATTTGATTTCGTCTCGAGGTATTCAATTTCATCACATGTAGCATTTTTATAGGCAATATAGCAAGACGGCCATTTTTTCATTTCCAAGATGAAGCTCGAATTTTTTTTAAACGTGAAAATAGCATAGTTATTATATCTTATTTAAATTGTAAAACATAGTTATGCCGTTCAAGAATGCGGGATCTGAATCATATCAAAAGCCAGAACGTGCGAAAATGTCATTCAAATTAGTGGAATGTTTCCTTAACATTAGACTTTTTATCGTTTCTTAAGCTTAGCCGGGTTTAACGCCTTTTCGAAACTTTCAAACTGAGCTCACCTCAAGAATATGTTTCTTTACAAACATATTTTAGGATTAAATTAAGCACGTTGCGATAAGTTTCCATAAATTTTTTTGCACAAATCGGAAATGGTCGAGTGCAACGTCCTCAACATTTGGCGTAGAATGGCCCAAATCTAAGTTGTATATGACGAGCATTTCTATCCGTTATTCTCATGCGACAGCAAAGCCACTTCAGTTATTTCAACATTTTTAATCTGCGTTGATAATGTGAAAATAATTGAACTTGGTACATCTCATCTCTTACTGAATTTAGTAAAAACAAATCTGCTGCATCAGATTAAATGTGGAACTAGTTTTTAAAGTTGTATGCAGAATGGTCACCGGATACCTGTAATGCGCCACTCTAATCAGACGGGTCACCGGAAGACTGTAAATTTTCCAAATTGAAGGTCTTCTTCAAGAATAGAAACGATCTAATTATTTGAAATGATCGTCCAATGGTCTTAAGTTGTTTTTGCTGTAAGCTACTGCCGTGCATCAATCGCACACACACTACTCTTTTTCTTGGTGCTCTCATGCATGGGGCTCTCACGAACGCCCGTGGTGTTGGCATCGGCGGAGTAATAGCCCAGCGCATCCCTGGTTTCGATGAATACGTCGTTGCTCCAGCCGCACACTTAAGAAGGCTTAATCTAATTACCCCATCAGTGAAAGAGTGCTTGGCTATCGCATGGGTCCTTGCCGAAATCCGCTCTTACCCCTATGGCCGCTCTTTGGACTTGACGAATCATCATGCGCTCTGTTGGCTTTCCTCCCTGAAAGACCGGTCCGACCGCATTGCCAAGTGGGCTCGTAATCTGCAGGAATATGACATGCCCACCACGCTCATTCGGCCGTATCAGCATTGATTCCACGGCTCGCCTCCGTACACTGTGGCCGGAAACCCTTGGGCTATCGTTGCGGCTGATCATCTGACGAGGTATGCTGAAACCGCAGCCCTTCCGTCTGCCAGATCAACAGACGTTGCCACCTTCTTTTAGCAGCGTTTCATCCTTCGTCACGGTGCACCTCCTGGATTGCTCAGCGACCGCGGACGCTCCTTTTTGGCCGATGTCGTCAAAGCCTTGCTCAGCCAATGCAACATGAATCATCCAACCACCTCCACCTACCATCCTCAGACCAGTGGCCTCACCGCGCGATTTAACCGCACCCTTGGGGACATGCTCTCTATGCACGTTTCATCCAACCACTCGAATTGGGATTGTCTCCTTTCTTTCTTTCTTAAGGTCATCATCCGTCTGCTGCAATACAGGACATTCTGCCTTACATGCCTGACGTCTTCGAATATACCCGTTTCCGAAGCCGCACAACACTCAGACGACTGTCGCCAAACAACCCACTCACTCACGACTGACGCACAGTAACGCCTGATATTCCGCCACGACAAAGCTCCCACCACATCGCACTTCCCTCCTGGCGCCCTTGTGCGGCTCTGGATATATACCGACAAGTACTGCTTGACTATTCACATAATTTCTCGCCCAGTATCACGGCCCCTACCACGTGCTGGAGCGCACATCTCCTTTTAGTTACGTCGTCGAACCTCTCACGCCGTCTCCCAATTTCCGCCGCCGCGGCCGCGAGACAGTACCGGTCCAGCGCCTCAAGCCTTACTACAACCCCGTCATCTTCCCGTCGGCATAAGTCGCCAGTATGGCACCTCTTCTATCCGGGGGCGATTGAAAATAATAAGACCCACATTCACGACAAACAAAGGCAAAGAAGGTCATGCGCTTCAGCCGTATAGCTACCGCTACGAATGTCTGTACTCATGCTGTTTTCGGCGCTACTCCCGTCTTCCCATTTCCTCTCAATAAACCTTCTCCTATATATATATATATATATATATATATATATATATATATATATATATATATATATATATATATATATATATATATATATATATATATGCTATGGGCTTTGTGTTTCTCACTTACTTGTTCTGTGCCCACCCCTATAAAAGGATTCACTCCTGAAGAAGATCGATGTTCCGATCGAAACGTGGAGTCGAATAAATTTGTTTCCTTTAACGAAGCGTATACTTCGCTATATACTCTTGTCAGCAGTCAGGTACTTCATGCTTTCGCAACCTATATATATATATATATATATATATGAGAGAAGCCAACAGCCACAGAAACCAAGGAGCACAGGGGATTTTTTAATTTATTTTTTGTCGTGTTGATCAAGTGGTTATGGTGCTCGGCTGCTGACCCAAAAGACGCGGGTTCGATCCCGGCCGCGGCCGCTGGAATGTCTTTGGAGGATAAATTCTAGAGGCCCGTGTACTGTGCGATGTCAGTGCACGTTAAAGAACCCCATGTGGTCGAAATTTCCGGAGCCCTTCACTACGGCGTCCCTCAGAGCCTGAGTCGCTTTGGGACGTTAAACGCCAATCAACCACCCACCCACCCACCCACCCACCCACCCACCCACCCACCCACACACACACACACACACACACACACACACACACACACGCACGCACGCACGCACGCACGCACGCACAAACACAAACACAAACACAAACACACGCACGCACGCACGCACACACACACACACACACGCACGCACGCACGCACACACACGCACGCACAAACACAAACACACAAACACAAACACACACACACACGCACACACGCACGCACGCACACACAAACACATACACACACACATATATATAGTGAATTAACGTTGTGAATTAAATTCTTTTATGTTTTCAATTTCTGGTCACCCTCTAATGTGTGGGCGGGGAGGGGGGATGGCATACATACGTACGTATGTACTTCTCTCTAGCGGTCAGTATCATTCCACTCGGCTGCTCAGCCAGTAAAACATGGACATTTCAGAACATTGTTGCTGCTTTAAAATTCAATATACCAGTGGAATAGTACTAACCGCTTTAAAGTACAAGTTGACAGCATATATATGATGACTTCGATGGCTCCACCAGCTGCGTTTGCAGGCGTAGAGAAGGCATAGTACGAGGGACCTTCTGCGATGTCGGCGGCTGCGTTTTTGACAACATAAGTTCGCTGCTTGAGGCTGCGTTCTTGTCTGTAAACGCAGCTGGTGCAGTCATCGAAGTTAGAGCGGTGGTCTCTGCTGCTGCCCACACCGGAGAGACATTCCAGGAGCCCGGCTGTAAGTGACATATTTCGTTGGGTTCACGCTTCCGCATAATTCGATTTCAAGGACATCAAAGACTGAAACATGGCCGTTTTGCCACCGTTCCTGCACCGCGCTGGGATTGGTGGGAAGTACCCACGTGACCCAGAGCGCCCAACAGCTCTGAGAAGCAAGTGGGAGCGCCTCCACGCGCTTTGAGCTGGAGGCCGGTCCTGGTAAACGGCCAGCCGAATGTAGTCACAGCGCCCAACTGCAACCAGCGGAATGTGCAGTCGCCTCTCGGAGCCCTTCAGAGTGCTCTCAAATGATTATGCAAAGATCATTAGTAGGTGAACTCTTTTTCCTGCGCTTGGGTTGTTCTGAATTTATTAAGGCGTAAGCCTTTCATGGCTCATGCTCGCGGTGTCCGTCCGTGCGCTGACATCGTGCCAGCGGTGGCCTGTCCGCCGCGCAACGCCGCAACCTCCTACCCTCGTTAGCAACCGGTGCGCCGGTGGGGGGCGCAGCTGTGCATAGCAACCGTGGCGTTACACAGTAGTGGTAGAACGAGCGCGCGCGCGTCGGCGGTGGCAGCTGCACTGCCGCTCCTTCGCCAGACGTCTCGCTGCAGTCGAGTGAGTCTCATGAGACACATGGCTCCGAAGCGGCCCAGTGATTCCGCGCCAAGCGGTTCGGAGAAGCGGCAGTCGGTTGACCACAAGGCTTTCGCCAAGCACACTAGAATTTCCAAAGTGTATTAGGTAATTTTTGTGCCTTCACACTTCTCTTTATCATCTCATGTATATTATTATTTTTAATGTTGTATATTTTGTTTCTGAACCCTCTGACACATTGCTGATATCGGTTCCAGCCCGCTATGGGTCCTAGGTTGGAAGTGCTACCAAGATAAGTGGGTGAGGGAACAAACGCGGGTTAATGACATCTTAGTTGAAATCAAGAGGAAGAAATGGGCTTGGGCAGGGCATGTAATGCGAAGGCAAGATAACCGCTGGTCCTTAAGGGTAACGGAGTGGATTCCAAGAGAAAGCAAACGTAGCAGGGGACGGCAGAAAGTTAGGCGGGCGGATGAGATTAAGAAGTTTGCGAGGATACAGTGGCGGCAACTGACAAAGGACAGGGTTAATTGGAGAGATATGGGAGAGGCCTTTGGCCTGCAGTGGGTGTAGTCAGGCTGATGATGATGATGATATTGAAATTCATTTTCTCCCTTCCTAATCAGTAGCGAATAATTAATAGCGGAGATGAAAAAAGGCTCGCGAAATAAGCACGTTGTTCCTAGAATTCATAGCACTACCTAATGCTAAAAGAACTGTGAAAGCATACCGGTTTTTGGCACTCCAATGGAATTGGTGGAGCGGCAAACGTACGCGGCGCTTCGGCTGCGTAAACTCTGCGGCAGATTAGTTTTTATGTTTGCGTACCTTCTCCTGCATCAATCCGCGCTACGCAATCAGGATTTGGAGTTTGATCATTGTGGTGGTACTAAGTTTAACTGCCCGAATTCGTGCTTATAGTAACACCACGAATAAAATTCATTCCGAAGGCCTGCTTCTTCCTGACGTCGCCTATAGCGTTTCTTTACTCAGGATATCGATTTATAACGCCATATTTGATACGTGACCGCACGTTTTTTGCGTCCTCTGCCTCAAGGGAAATCAAGGCGATCGTGCTGGTGGGCGAGGCTTTGCAAGCGATGAAAACAAGTTTCCCAGCGGGGAAGCTCCGATGACATTACGACAGATAGTGTCATCAAGGATCCGCGATGACAGCACAAGCGCCTCCCCTGAATCTCCATCGTGTGCGTGCCACAAAACAAATATCTAGCATTCTGTTTTCACATCCTGCGTCTGTCTCTGTATCTTAATGCCTAACACCACACTTATGAAAAAAACAGCCAAAAAGACGGGGACAAAGGAGAGACGAGGAACACACAACGACTGGACTAATAACTGTGCTATATTGAAGAACAGCCCGTTTCCCAGGAAACCTAACAGAGCATGCGCAGCTCAACGGCAGCGCAAAACCAGCACAAAATACCCCAGAAAAGAAGCCCAGACTGGCTGTTTTTCAATAAAGCACACTTGTTAGTCCAGTCGTTGTGTGTGCCTCGTCTCTCCTTTGTCCCCGTCTCTTTGGTGGTTTTTTTATAAGTATGTACCAACTAACCCAGATTTCAACTCTCCTGTAACACCACACTCCCCAACATTACTTTTTGCGGCTGGCTTGCTGTACTGGCATCGGCACTGTTTATCAAAAAGCACTCAGAAAGTTTGCAAGCGCGCTTCCTGCCACAAAAAAAAGTGGGAGGGTTTTAACGCAGCTGTACCGAGTAGCATGTGTTTACCTTAGCTGGCTCATGGTTTTGTTCTGCTGGGTCGTCGGCACGTTAGGCGACATCTTTAGTTCAGTAGTAGTAATACCTAATGAAGACAATGAAGTGTAATGCACAGCGCGCGAGCGTGTTACAGTTTAACACGAGGCGTGATGTGCTGCGGTGATAGCATAGGGCTTTCGTGCACAGGCTGGCGAAGCTGATTGTTCGCGCCGCCGCGGATTCGAAGCCCAGTCGAGACAATATTTATTTATTCATTCATGCTCACGTTTCAGTGATAAAACGGCTTTTGCAGCTTCCCTCGAGAACTAGAGCTTCTGCTTTAGTTCACGACATCCGATGGTCTTTGGCAAAGCATCCGACTCGCATTCGAGAGGTGCTGGTTCGATTCCCAGTGCCGCCGGGTACCCGCCGGTTATCTAATAACTACAAGATTTCCCCCGGCCTGGTGCTCGGCTTTTGTGGTGTGAACTGGTTGATAAAAGTATCCTGGGCCAAACCATTGCGGTGACGGGCAAGTGAGTCACTCCACCGGCACCGCCAAAATCCACCTCGTGCGTTGAAAGAAACAAGCAAAAACAAACAGGAGGTGTGGCTGTGGTAGATGGGGCTGAACTTCCCAAAGCTTCCCATGCACTATAAGGGACACCGTACTGGAGAGCTCCAGATTGTGTGAAAACCATCTGGGGTTTCTTAAAGTGTACCGAATGGCACAGCACACAGACATATCTCGCATTTCGTCTCGCACTTTGTCTTCATCGAAATGTAACCGCCATGGCCTGGATTCCAACCCGCGACCTTGGGATCAGCAGCCAAGTTTGTCAACTCTGCGAACTACCAGACAGTCGGCGTACTGCCCAGAGACATTTGTCAATAAAGAAATTACACTTTCTATATGAAATGCTATAGACTACTGTATAGAAAATACTAATCTTGTGGGCAGTCTATATACAATCTATACCTAGATGTTTTCCTATAAGCTGTCTATACACTATGAATAAGCAAAAGGAAATAACTACAGGAAAGCAACATTTTATAAGAAGTCTTTAGGAAGTTTGCATGATTTCTATAAGCGAGGTGAATTTAGCACAATTTATGTTGCAAACTGCGTCTAATGCAGCAAATTATATTTATGAAAACAGTGAGCGCTTAAGCACGTCGTTCACCATTTTCTTGCCGGGAAAATTTGCCACCTGTACTAGGGCCAGTTTCTTTTTCTGAATATCTAGCGGCATTATACATATTCAAAAATGTACTTCCATTGTACACAGGGTAATAATGTAACAAATTTCAGTGTTGTGAATTTACAGTTTGCAACAATTTGGAGTGCTTGTGAAAAAATTCGCGCATGGTGCAGAAAATTACCTGTGGTTCGGTCTCGTTCAGAAAATGACGAATTGCCATTCTTTATATTATATCTGGTTTGGTTGGTTTATGGGGTTTAACGTCCCAAAGCGACTAAGGCTATGAGAGACGCCGTAGTGGAGGGCTCCGGAAATTTGGACCACCTGGGGTTCTTTAACGTGCACTGACATCGCCCAGTACACGGGCCTCTAGAATTTCTCCTCCAAAGAAATTCCAGCCGCCGCGGCCGGGATCGAACCCGCGTCTTTCGGGTCAGCAGCCGAGCACCATAACCGCTAAGCCACCGCGGCGGCATTTATATTATATCTGCTATATGTTCAAATTTCCAGTGATAAATGGCACCTGAAGGGGTTAGGCCAATGTAGGCTTCAACCTGCTGTCTCTCACGGAAACGCCATATGTATGCACGTGCTATTGCTCCTTAATAAAACGCGTACTGTGCAACACTGTACTGTGCGATGTCCTGTACTGTGCGATGTCAGTGCACGTTAAAGAACCCCAGGCGGTCGAAATTTCCGGAGCCCTTCACTACGGCGTCCCTCATAGCCTGAGTCGCTTCGGGACGTTAAACCCCAAGAAACCAATAAACCAAACTAGAGTATAAAGGCTACCTTTTTGCTCGGAGCGGTCTCTTTGTCATGAGGACAAGTACCCTAACAATACAGGATAACTTATATTCGTCGTCAGAGTGTAAGTGGCCGGAGGAAATAATTAATCACTTAGTGGCTGACATCACGCGTATCACAACTCGAAGTGGCCAGCGGGAGATAAGTCGCATACCTATATTGATATATACCGATGAGATCATTCTTCTAGCGCACTGCGCGCAGGCGTGCAAGATTTGACAGACATGCGCGAAAAAGAAGCGGAGGCTCTAGGACTCAGATTTATCACTGAAAAATCGGGAGTCATGGCTTATAATGATCACCTTGGTACGGTCATGCTACAAAACTTATATAGTTTGCGTTTACAAGTATATTGGTACCTAGACAAATGATGAGAGATTACATGCGAGTCCAAAGCGGGAAAATTATAAGAAAGCAAAAAGGAACGTAGCTGCTATGGAGAATCACGCGCTCTAAGATATAACAAATATGAAGTTTTGTAGGAAATTTGAAAAGGCGCAGTGGTACCGGACTTGAAGTTTGCGAATGCTGTGGTGTGCTTGAAATTTGCGATAAATTCTGGACTTTAATAAAGCACTTGAGAGTCGGTAAGCTTGCCTTGGAGGGCACATGAAAACACTACTAATGAAGCAGTTCAAGGTGATATGGGGTGGTCAACATTCAAAGCGCGTGAGGCAAAATATAAGGTGCCGTACGAAGAACGGTTGCGACACATGAAGGAGAAACGATGGGTGGCAAAAATATTCAGATACTTATACCGATGCAGAATTCTTACTATATGAGGGCGAAGAACTTGATGGCTTGGTAATGATTACAAATTTCAAAGGCATAAAATGAATAGTAACACTACCTTGAAACGGAAAGTACGACCCTCAGAACATATTCACAGGCAAAAGAAAATGCTGGATAAGCCGACATCGAAGCTAAATTTAGATTTTATAAAAGTAAAAAGAAAGAGGACAATTGTTTTTGAGAATTCCAAAAGGAGTGCTTCAGTTTTCGAGGCCAGGGCTGGGCGCTGGAAGAGGAAGTGTTACCGGGAAAAATTTGGTACCACGGATGACGTTCACTGCTGCTGCATGCAAGACAGGGAGACGACAAAACATGTTCTAATCCAATGTAAGACCTGCCAGCCCTTAGTGCACGATGCTGCCGCAGGAATTCGCGAAATACTGGGGTTTCGGAAAAACGAGGGCTTGCTCAATGTTCACAATAAAGAAACAAGGAAGAGACAACTAGAGGATTGGCGGAGAATTTCAAAAGAATAGTTTGGTGATGGGAAGAAAATTAGCACTTAATCCGTTGATAACGAGCAAGTTAGGAATTAATTGCTAGGTCGCACTTGTCATCACCTCGATAGAAAGGGGAGACTAATAACTATCCATCCATCCATGCATCCATTCATCCGTACGTCCGTCCTTCCGTCCTTCCGTCCATCTGTCTGTCTGTCTCTCTTCCCGTCCGTCCATCCATCCATCCGTCTGTCTGTCTGTCTGTCTCTCTTCCCGTCCGTCCATCCATCCATCCATCCGTCTGTCTGTCTGCCTCTCTTCCCGTCCGTCCATCCATCCATCCGTCTGTCTGTCTGTCTCTCTTCCCGTCAGTCCATCCATCCGTCTGTCTGTCTCTCTTCCCGTCAGTCCATCCATCCGTCTGTCTGTCTCTCTTCCCGTCCGTCCATTCATCCGTCTGTCTGTCTCTCTTCCCGTCCGTCCATCCATCCGTCTGTCTGTCTGTCTGTCTGTCTGTCTTCCCGTCTGTCTGTCTGTCTGTCTGTCTGTCTGTCTGTCTGTCTGTCTGTCTGTCTGTCTCTCTTCCCGTCTGTCTGTCTGTCCGTCTCTCATCCCGTCTGTCTGTCTGTCTGTCCGTCTCTCTTCCCGTCTGTCTGTCTGTCCGTCTCTCTTCCCGTCTGTCTGTCTGTCTGTCCCTCTCTCTTCCCGTCTGTCTATCTGTCCGTCTCTCATCCCGTCTGTCTGTCTGTCTGTCCGTCTCTCTTCCCGTCTGTCTGTCTGTCTGTCCGTCTCTCATCCCGTCTGTCTGTCTGTCCCTCTCTCTTCCCGTCTGTCTGTGTGTCCGTCTCTCTTCCCGTCCGTCCGTCCGTCTCTCTTCCCGTCCGTCCGTCTGTCTGTCTGTCTGTCTGTCTGTCTGTCCGTCTGTCCGTCTGTCCGTCTGTCCGTCTGTCCGTCTGTCCGTCTGTCTGTCTGTCTGTCTGTCTGTCAGTCAGTCAGTCAGTCCGTCCGTCCGTCCATCCGTCCGTCCGTCTCTCTGTTTATCCAACCATCCATCCATCCGTCTGTCTGACCGTCTGTCTGACCGTCTGTCTGTCCATCTGTCCGTCCATCCGTCTGTCCGTCCGTCCGTCCGTCCATCCGTCCGTCCGTCCGTGTAGCGCGCAGTCGCCTTCGCCAATAGCCGCCAAGCCGGCGCGCTCGGTGCCAGCGGCGAAGCTGTCACGGGCGCTCGAAGGTAAGCCATGGCTACTGCTTCGTGCTAGGTCTTAAAGAAACTGCAGTGGTCGTGAAGATTCCGCACGTGCTTCGCCAGTGGAAAAAAGTACGAAACAAAAAAACGAACAAGAAAAGGTTTCGAGACTGCTTAGCGGCTGGTGACAAGCCATGCGCTGCACTCGATTCATTTCAGGCTCCGTTTCTGTGATTTTCGTCTACTATTAGTTGTTTCGTGAACTTTTTCTTTTAATCCTTAGCTTCACGCAGCAATCCTTTGCAACTTACTCTGCTGTACACCCTGATGCATTGCAACCAATAAAACCACAATTACTGCCGGCAGCTCTGATGGAACGAATAAGTGCGAATCTCCTTATTTTCTCATGACTAACAAACAGTGACCGCATTCCGCTACAATAGGATGGGAAACTTCGAACCGCTTTTGTACCAAAGCTGCATTTGACCAAACGTCATTATAAAGGAAGCAGACCTGCGCTGATAATGGAGCACGCAGTTCTATTATGCGGGTCTGTTTATCGTCAGATTTATAGGTGCCGACAAAAGTAAGCGGAGCACGCAATTCTCTTCGAATACTTTTCAAGTGTCACCTAAGCGATATTTCCAGCAATGGTATGTGCATGCTGGTAGCGGATGTTGGTAGGCTTTCTCGTGGACACACAACGCTTCATTTCCAATAGGGAAGGCGTGATCGCAATTAGAACGGAACGTCCTCTGTTTGATTATGTCCGCACCTGTACGTGGATATTCTTCGCTATGCGGGAAGCGTCGTGCATTTAACGTCGTGTGTTTCAAAGAAACGAAGGCTTGAGTTTTGCACCCATTACCATTTGCGTCTCTAGCTTTTGGGATGTGCTAGGGCTGTCAGACGTCTGGGGTTATGTTATATTCAGTTAAGGTGAAATATTCAGAAATGCTGGCGGGCTTTATCATGCATCCTTAATAATATTTTCTGGATAGTAATGTCTGCTTTGAACTTATCTTGAGTTGTTTATTAAAAATGTACTTCCAGTTCCTCCCGCACAGCAAGGCAAACATCTCACTTCTACTAACTTCTGGTTTCGTTTTTCGGATTATGAATTCATATACTGACAAAATGTTAACATCAAATTTGGCATGAGCCATATTCCACACTAAGGCTATAGAAATAGAACATTTAAAGCGCGTAAATTACTCTTTGAAGCTGCGCATGCCGTTATGACATACTTGTGGTCAAATTTAGAAAGTTAACAGAACCTCTCTGTACAACAGTTTTTTTTTTGCATATGATGGACATCAACAATTTTATCGCAGAGTCTCGTTACTGATAACTACGCCTCAACCTTTTCATTCTAGCTGCAACCTACAGCAGATGTTTTAAAGCTCATGACTGAGATGTTCCCCACGCGCAGGTCTTCAGATAGTATTAAGAGGAAATGCCTCTGAGTTAAGGATCTCTAGTGAATGTTGTCAGTCCACTGACATTACGCCGATAATCCATTCGGACTCTGTTGTTTGTTATCTCAGATAACTGGCTAAGGAGCTATCCTTGTTTTTAAGACTATCGATTGAAGTCATTGGCCGATCTCCTCATTTGAGAGGTATTTGTCGCTGTGGTCTTTAACTCCATCTACTTAAGCTTATGTGCACTGAGAACTGAACCGCAATTTTTTTCAGCGACTATTTTTATTTACCGTAGTGCTTTGTTTATAATTTTCCTCTTTTTCAGTACCTAAAAAATTCCTCCAGATTGGATGTGTTGGGCTCTAAAGTGTTTCATTTCTTATATTTTAGTTTTATCCTAAAGGCGAAACCTCATGAATATCCAAATGAGTGAAATCTGCCTTTTTTAAACTGATGTCGGGGAGCCAAGCAATACATTTTTACAACAATTTCCTAAAAACGCGCAGCAGTAAAAAAAAACAACAAGAATCATCCCAAGAATTTCCTTAGATTATGCGATAAACCACAGAAAAATATATGAATATTTGGCTTCATAAAATTTAACTTAATCCCAGATGCATCACAACACTAGCACATCCCAAAAGCTATAGACGCAAAGGTCTATGGTTGCAAAACTGAAGCATTCGTTTCTTCGAAACACTTACCGTTACAAGCTGGGCGTTGCCTGCAGTGGCACATATATACAAGTAAGTCTGCCGATAAACAGACCCGAATAAAAGGAATGTCGGCACTATTTTCAGCGCAGGTATGCTTCTTTTCTAAGCTCCTCCTTCAATTCAGCTTCCCAGCAAAAGTGGCAGAAATGTTTCCCATCGTAAAGCAACGGAATGCGGTCATTGTTTATTCGACATGCGAAAATAAGGAGTTTCACACTGATTCGTTTTATACAGCTGCCGGCGGTAATTGTGGTTTTATTGCTTGCAATGCATCACGGTATACAGCACAGTAAGTTGCAAAAGGCTTCTGCAGGAAGCTAGGGAATGAAAAGTTCACGATACAACTAGTAAGACATGTAAATCACAGAAAAGGAGCCTGAAAGGAATCGACTGCATCCTATGGCTTGTTGTCAGGCGTTAAGAGGTCTTGAGACCGGGAGGCAAAGCACGCGTGGAATCTTCTCGGCCACTGTCGTTTACTTACACATTGTCCACGCTTAAGCGAAGCAGAATCCACGGCTTATCTTCGAGCGCCTGCGACAGTTTCGCCGTTCACACCGCGTGCGCCTGCTGGGCAGCGCGTACCGAAAGTGACTGCTTTACATCCAAGCAAACGCCATCGCACATGCGCCGCCAACTAAGTGAGAACGCAAACACAGCTCTTACTATGTCCAGCCAGCGCCATTCAGACTCCCTATCCCGGTAAAGAACAAGGGAGCCTTTCACCCTCAACCTCTATACCCTCGCACCAAGCGCGCTTGGTAGACGGGCACGCCAGCACTCAACCACGCAGCCGCTCCGCGGCTGTCCACGGTGGGCTGTACATTTTTGACAAAGACTGTACCTGAAGTATAAATCTATTATCACTTATTTCCAACAGAATACCGTACTGCCTTTGAAACAGAACGGGTTGATAAGAAGGCTTTCCATTATAACGCAACTTTTAGAAATGACGCATGATCTACCTGCAATCATTATTCTAGGCCTCAAGCTTTTGCAATAGTTGTTTTACCGGGCCCAGCACCCTTTCGTAATAAAAATATTTAAGTTCTTATCAATTGTAAATTGCCTAAATGCAACATTGCTGCTAGTACCCACCGCTACCTGGTGGCGTAGGGGATCGAACCCCGCACCTTACTTCTCTCAGCATACCTCTGATTGCTTCGAGTTTTCAACGTACAAAGGACCACAGTGATGACTTCTCTAAAGCGCCACTGGGGTCTGTACAAGGCTCAACATTCCCAAGTAGCACAAGATGTGTGGCCCTTGTGGGTCCCACTTGAGCATGTAGGGCGGGGGCAACACGTCTAATACCTGCGTGAGGTCCCGATAGGGGATAAGTAGGCTTGCCCTCTTGATGATATATGGGTCCCATATCGGCGTTGCTAGAGCTAACTAAGATTTCAGGTAGTTGCAGCATTACATCAACTTTGCATCAGTACCCACTTCACTAAAACTTACTCAGTACAAAACACTGGTCCACCCAAAATTGGAATATGCCTGTGTCATATGGGATCCTATTCATTCTAATCTCACTTCCCTTGAAAGCATCCAGAATCGGTGCCCCCGCTTTATCCTCTGTAGTTACGTCATTCCAGCGTGACGTCCATGAAATATGCACTTAATCTTGCAGACCTTTCACTATGTCTCAGCTAGTTTCTTCTGTGTGTATTTCAAAAATACCCTAGTTTAATTCATTCCTGTTTTTTTTCCTCCATGCCTCCAGGCATGCCTTCAGGTCGTCTCTTTTGGGTTCTATGCTTTTGGGCAGTGCGATAGCAAAGCACTAAAACCAAGTGAAACTTTCGTTAGAACAATAATTAAGTTCTTGTGCACATATCTGCATTAAAAACTTGAAAAATGTGTGACGCGTGGACGCATGAATAAGCGTGTTGGTACATGCGTGCGTGAGTGCGTGCGTGCATAAGTGCGCACGGTCTAGCGCGTCAAATCCAAAGCCGATCCGACATGCTGCATGGTCTCTGAGATCACCGTTGAGCAAACGAGCGCGCGGTTGGGTGATCTCGGAGGCCATGCATGCTGACTATTAGTTACTGCTGCCTGACGCTACTGACGCCGCATGTTTGCGGTACGTTTGCGGTGATAACAAATGCTGCTTTTGGCTAAACTTGAATTACCGCCGTGAGCTTCGCTTGTTTCCTCGTGCTGCTGCTGGGCGCTCTTGCGCGCCGCTGTTACTGTGCTGGAATCGCAAAAGAAGGATTACCGGTGTGTGCTGCCGGTGGGCGCGCTCTCATCCAAGAGGGGTAGCAGCTCCCAATTAAGCGATCCGTCGGGGCATATGTGTTATGGATGTCTGGTCGACAACGATAATGAAATCAGCAGTGCGGTGCCGTCGTTTGATGAGTCGAACCTTTCGACCTATTGCACTGCTAACTTCGTTGCAAAAATGCCTGGCTCATAAGCAGCGACAGTGGCCATTGTTTCTGTGGTGTGTTTCGATTACAAGACGGCGCCCTTCTACAGCGTGGCTTCCTTGGAAACTTAGTCGGCGGTGTGCTTATTGTGCCTGCAGCGTCTGTGGCTGTCAGCTCAAACTGACCGCCTGCGAGCGCTGCCTTCTTTTGCGATGTGAATAGTGACGGGACACTTACTGCCTGTGTCTGGAGGTTATAGCAAAAACGAAGAGTGCTTTGTGTCAAGGTTTGACGAAGTGCGTGTGTCTCTCTGGACCCGTAGCAAGTCATACGAGATGCGACATGCAAAAGTGGTCCACCAGTCGCTTCAGCAGAAAGGAGTGCGGAGGTTTTGTACGTTACTTCAATCGAGAACTGCCCATGCAAATATTTCAACTCGTCTCTTGCCTGAACAGCATAGTAAAGAAGCTAAAGCAACAAAACTGCTCTTTCCACGCTGTATATTGGTTCCGCACTCGTGCTAGAAGTTGGAAATATGTATCAGTTATTGGCGGAGTTACAGCCTATGGAGCACGTGCAGCTTCATACAATTGCAGGTTAGGATATGCGCCTTACTTGGTATTGACTTTGTGACCAGACATAGACATCTGTCAAGTAAAATAAATTTCCTTGCTATAGGATTCTGCAGCACTATGTATGCTTCTGGACACTGAATACCGGGCGCGTCATCTCTCTTGAAAGCACTCAGAGTTGTGCACTTATCAGTACGTTTAAGATGAGAAAATTTTATCAGCTTCTTTTCTTTATTTTATAATTAGCGATATGGCATGTTGCGAAAAAAATGTTTTAAGGAAAAGTATTTCAGTTTAGAGTAGAATGGCTCAACCAAGTTGTTTTGTGTATTCTGGTAACCTCAAGATGGTATCTGACGATTGCATACAGATGTGCAAGTCAAACCCCAAAAGACATCAAACTTAACTATATTGCTGAGCTTATCCTTTCATGCTTTTTATGTGTGTGTAGATCACCTGGGGAAGTTCAGTATTGGATGTTGGATTTCATAGTTCTGCTACAACTTTTATCTTCCTTTCTACACATGAAACATGACTGAACTCGATTACACCCTCCAAGCAAATACCTAACGCCTTACAAGCGTTCCTTACTGTGCACAGTTATCCCAGTGCATTGAATCCATTCATGTGCAGCACACTGTTGTGTTGCTTTTGGTCTCCGAATGTGACTCTCAGCAATATGATAGAATCATAGCGCATCCAGATGGTCTTTGTGGTAGTGCAAATTTCAAAACAGATTGTAGAAGAATGAAGAGTGTGATATTTCGTCATGCATCATGCAATGCTGGTGCTAATCAGGCAACATGTGTGGTATATATACTTCGCACGTTTGAGATTCATTGGCTTTGTTCTGGAGCCGTACTGGGAATTAATTAATCGATCTGTGATTTGTCACTGAAATTGAGAGAGGGCACTAATTTCTGAACTTTTGACACTAACTGTGAATTAAAAACTGTCTTTGCAGGTAGGCTTACAGGCCTTTTTAAGTGTATGTAAATTTGTGCTAATGACTTTAAGTTTTGGAAATTGCCTCTAATATTCCTGTTACAGCTCACAATTCGCTTTCTGCACGTCATGTTTGATTGAACCTGATTGTATTCCCAAGCATGTTTGTTGCACCTAACAAACACTGTTGCCCTTTCAGAGTTATTCTATTCATTGACTCCTTTCGAGTTCAAGCAACAAATGGTAGTGTTGCTTCTGATTTCGAAATGTGGCTGTATGCATGACGGGCAACAACATAAGTGCTCTGGATGGCTTTCACCATGCATCTATAAGATATCTGTAACTTTCAGAATTGGTTAAAGGAAGAACTGAAGGATGCTGTAATAGTCATTAGCAGCTTGCGTTTTGCATTATTTTGCAATGAACTTGCAATGTTGACAAGTTCTTGCTCAGTGTGCATGTTGTCATGTACAGGTCCCTGCAGTATCAAAGGGAACAACCATTTTGCACTGAAAGATAATTTTATATTATCTTCCTGCTTTACCATGACCATATCAGTAGAAACAAAAAATGCCATTTAAAGCAGCTCATTCCTCACACTTGCAGAAAAATCCTTAGTAAATGTGTTCCACCGTTTCTGTCATGCCGTAACACTCATGCATGCACATTTTTTTCCTGTGTCTACACACTTGTGGGCTGACTTGCCACGTGATATTGTCGAGACACACTATATCGAGGAGTTCGTTTGGCGATTGAAATCATATTTCCAGTCAATTTCAAAACATGTTATCGCTTTGGCTGCTGTGACGATCTCGACCATGATATCGGGACCCGAAATGTACCACTTTCATCTGTATTTCGGCCAGTAATGTATGTTTTCTTGGCATACTGACCTGTTTTCCCAGCCTTTACTGCTATATTCATACCGCTTGTTACAACAGGTAGTCTGTAAAATGATTTATTGTATGTTTGTTTGCGTCCCCCTGTATAAGCCTAAAAAAAGTTGACAGTAAATAAAAGCCAGTGGCTCCGTATAATAGATAAGCATGCTCTCAATCCTTGAGAAACGTTGCTAAGCGCTTTTTTATCCTTGTCCCAACCTTCTTCACATTTAATTGCCTTAAAGCCACTGGACCAGATGTTTTCGTCAAAACGCTTTCAGCATAGATGTAGAGCTAAGCTAATGAAAAACAAACTATTGTATCACGTGGATTAAAATGCGTTGACTGGGGGCACTGAGCAAGAAAGCATTGACATAAAAATATAAAACTTGAACCAGTGTTCTAATATGAACAAAGAAAGCCTCTATGAAAGAACTCCCTGCAAGAAATGGCACGTGCCGTACCGCAACAGAGCCCATAGCTACACCGCACGCTTATATTGATTTTACTCAAGAAAAGTGACAGAGAGAAGCGCGTTTGGCGTGACTGTCTCCCATTAAGAGGGCGCCTCGGCACAGCTCCAGGGTTTCCCCATAGGGCAAAGGGTGCAGGGAAAGTTTGAAGCGGCAACAGAAAATACAGGGCGCAGATCGTGCGCATGAATGCGGCTAGAGCTCAACCGCCGCAGTTCGGCCCTCGTTTCGAGAGGAGCAATGGGCGAAACCTCTTCCTTTTGGCACGAACAGGCCAAGGGTTCGCGAAGCAGCCGGAGAGTTGCCGGTTTGCACCGCTTTCATTACAAGAGTATGCATTTCAGCATTGTGAAAGGAAACTCCGAAGAGCCCGTGGAAGAAATCAGCGGAAGGCGCCCATTTCTGCCGGGAGAGAGGACGGTTTTAAGCAGGGCCGGAGTGCCTTGGCTGTGGCCAAATGGCGGCTACGAGTTACGGGGCGCTATTGGCTCTGTATGCTGTGACGAAATGCTTTTGTTAATGCGATATCATAAGGAGCCCACCTGCCAACTATGGGAGGTGGCACGTTATGTTTAGGAGCACTTTCGAATCTCCACCTGCCACCTCCAACCGCTTCCTCACCCTCTCTACTTGTAAGGGAGAAGAGAGAGACGCGGACAGAAATGAAGTAAAAACAAAATCAGAACAAAAATCAAATGTGAATTCAAATCGGAATAGAATAACAATCGGAATCTATTGCTGGGTGTAGGACGATGGAATCAAAATTGAAATTAATTGGCCGATGAAAGAAAACTTCTATCACTTACCTCCCCATCAATCATACTAATCACTTCTAATTTTCTTCCCTTTTTTACTGTCAGGCCGCCCATCTTTCATGGGTTTGTCATAAATTTCTGTTTACTGTGCCGCTTGAAATAGCAATTCGCCATTCCTGTTTATTTTATTTCATCAATTGCATTTTTAGAGCACAGTTTCATTTTTGCGTGTTCGAGAACCCTGCGTGTTTTATCCCGCATCCAAATATTTCCCTCTGTGCATCCCTCCGCGGATGCGCTTCTCTAGCAAAAGCACTACGGGGACGCTTAAGTGACCTTAAATGGCCTCTGAAAAGGGCTCTCAATAATGTCGGTATGCCTAAGATGTTGAAGGACGCATGTTCACAAATATCCTCCAAGAAATTTTTTTAATGCGTTTTGTCGAAGCGGAGTTAGCTGTGGTCAACATTTTAATTTCCGCGTTTTCGCGCCTTTCTCTCTCCTCTCTTCAATCCTGCACACTGAAATGTCGGCGCTCCTCCGCCGGCTCCGCCCACTCGGCACCTCCTCCGGCTGCCGAAGCGCGCGGGAATTCCCCGGGGGGCGGAGCTTCCGACCGCGGTCATGGTAGCTGCATGATGTCAGAAAGAGTTGGCACGGCGAACCAATGATAGCCCTCCGCTGCTGATTCAACGAGCGCTTCATGACACGTTGCGAGTGGATTCGGCCGAAAGCCCGGCACCAATGGTCTCGCGAAGGCGTAGAAGCGCAAGTTTTTAAAAACATATTGGAAATGATCGGCTTGCTTTCGAGGTCTCTGCATAATGCAAGCGCGTTATAGCCAACCTCACACATCCTTTTCAGGGACCCTCTCAGAGTAGAATGCGACAGCATTACATTTCACATTTGTCGCAGCTTCTGTTCCAACCTCTGAGTGCGTTGGCGTCAGTCTCTTTGCACCTGTCGGTCCATCAACCGCGACATTCGCACTGCTACGTAGCTGCAGGAGGAGGTGTCCACTATGCCGTGGCGGTGCCGAATTTTGCATGAATCACAACTTTCCTCATTTTTTATTTCCATTCTCTACCTAGTTTGTGCTCAGAACATGGTGGGCAAGTTGCGATGACGTCACAAGGTTTTGTGAACTCTCTCGGACAATGATTAATTTACCTACCCAAGTGCGAAAGTTGTTCACAATCCGGTGACTAAGTTCTCATGACGTCACAACGTCAGGTGAGCTTTCGGACCGATCAGCCTTGGCCAGCAGGGCAGGTTGTGGTGACGTCACAAGGTTGCGTGACCTCTCTGGACCAATTAGCGAATTTCTTCTCTGAGATGGGCGGTGTTTTGTGTGACAACTCAGCGCTAATGCAATAATAAAGCGAAAACCTAGTTAACAGTTAAAAGCGTCGTTTCGTGCCTTCGTAAACGCGGAAATGTGTACAGGCCACTTTGAGCGTGCGGTCACTACATGGCCTTGTTAGTTGAAGGCTCTTTTGTCCATGTTATTCCGGTCAGGTCGGGAAAAAAAAGAGGAGCGAATAGAAGGCGCAGCAAATGAAGAAAACATGACTGCCTCGAAGGATACAGTGGAGTTTGATTGCAAGTAAAGAACTCCGGAAGCTGTCATGGACCCAAAAAGAAAAGAAAACGACATCGTGGGCAAGGTTCTACTAAAGATTGTATGGAGGCGCTTGTACGAAAAGCATAACAGCGACGAGACGAGTACATTACTGCATTCAGGAATACTGCGATACTTGCAGTTTACAATACGATTCGTTTTAGGGCCCATTCTTACATGCGCACCACTTCCAGCTAGTCCGAGAGCCTCTAAAAAGAGGCGATTCCTGCTCGCAAAGTGAAACGCAGCAGAGAGTGCAACAAAACGAGACACAGATTTGCAAATCAAAGCCTTATTTTATTAGTCGCAAGTGTCAACAGACGGTAGTGCCTAATTATTTGCTGCCGTCCATGCATCACGCTCGCTAAAGATATGAAAAGGCGAACTGAGGGGGAACACAGTAAAATTTAATATTACTTAAAAATTCATATTGTGGTATTTTCCTGCACGAGGTGGGGCAAAATGAGACGCTTTTTTTTTTGAAGTCAAGATATTAGACAGTTTTGCAAACAATGCGCACAAACCGGGTCTCGTGTACGAAAACACAATGTTCCTGAGCCTATCTCCATGACAAAAATGCTATAACCACAAAGGACCCAAACTTTTTCCCTATTTTTACGTACTCCTATAGCCAGGCGTTTTGTGTAACCTTCAGTTTTCTTCCTTCTTGTCAATGCTCTTCCTTTTTAGTTTCACGTCTGTTTCTCTTTCGCCTATTCTCTGTGGATTAGACATCTTATTTAGTTAGATTAGCAGTACGTTAACTCGAGCTTCTGTGTTTTAAGTCACACAGAAGGAGCGTCTTTGCTGTCGATTTGCTGTAAAGCAGTCGCCCTTTCTGGCGCGAAAAAAAAAGAGTGCGGTTCCTAGATTCAGAAAACACTTTCCCATTTATCAACAGCACAACGATAATACAACAATATCTCGGAAGTCCTCCACTCTGTATGGCGTTGCTACGATGTCCGCGTGCAAAAATACGGCATTCATAACAGTCAGTCCTGTTGGCAGACCTGGCCAATTCACTTCCTGTTCCTCGTGCACGCTTGCTGTGTCCCTCGTACTGCGTTTAGACACGGCCGCTCGAGCTGTTCTAATGAAGCTAATGATTGTACGTCCGACACACTCGTCGACCATAAGTACAGTCAGCTCCGACTATCAAAACAATGCACGTGTACGCGTCTCTCGAAGGCATTTGCACTTAAAAAATTCGGGTGTGTACGATGAGTGCAGATAAGCGGTGCCTTCCTATGCAGATAAGCCTGAATCAGAAGCAAAAAAAAGACAAAATGTAGGGATTCTGCATGAACCAATAAATAGAAGATGAGGTAGATGTGGTCATAACCAACTAGTGTGTGATTATATTCATGACTATGCAATTACATCAGGTAGATTTCTCTGCTAGAAAGACATTTCATTGCTTTTTCTTTTACGAATTTTTTTTGTACAAATTCTAGTTTTAGGTAACAAAATTATCCAAATACTCCACGCCTTGTAGATGAGGGCGTTTGTATCCGCTGTTCACCCTGGCCCTCGCCCTGGGTATGTGCCATTAAGCCTGAGGACATCATCATCGCTATCATCATCATCGTCAACCGCGAAAAAGAGTGCACTGCGTCGATGACAGAGGGTAACGAAGAGGCAAACAACAGTTAATCGGCAAACTCGGGTCATCGGCTAACACATCAGAGATTTCGTGGTCAGGCCTTTTCGCACTGCATGAAAGCGTAAATGTGCGCAGTGGGCCAATGGTAAGCACCCATTATCATTTGCGAGTAGTTTAACTTCAAAACAAAGCGAAGAACGTGACTACAAGAGGACAAGGATGAAGTCGGTGTCACAAACGTCAACATCCCTCTCCATCTAGGGATCAAAGACGGGCAGCTGCATCCGCTATATATTCGCGTGACATACACATGGCCCAAGCATAAAAACATGTACTTCACCTTTAAAATGCCATTACTCGACATTATTGGCAACAACAAGAGGGACAAGCGCAATTTTGTGGGTGCATAAAGGTGCATTTACTGAAGACGCCCAGTGTGCATAGATGGGAAAGTCCCGGCGCAGCACCCATACATTCCTGAAGAGGAATAGTTCAGGCATAGCATGGGTTAGACTGGCACTTGACACCCCTCAGCAAAACGTACAAGACCACCTGGCACTCAGCCCTCAGCAAAAAGCCCCAGTAAGCCCGCAACCTTCCATTCATCTGCCTCAGACTATTCCTAATTTTCAGTGCATCTTTTCCCTGGTGCAGTTAAGCTTTCTGGTCTCCTGATGCTGCGGAGAGAGGCAACCTGGCTACAGTATAGATATATCGAAAGAAAAGGGGTGGGCACCTTGCGCTTCAGACTCTGCATTTCAGTCTACAAGTGGGCACTCTAACCACTGAACTACAACAGGTGCTAAGAGAGTGGAGAACCTTCGCTGTGCATGTCATGTCCGCGGAAATGTGGTTTTCAATGTGTATGCCGCATTGTGCTCGCAAATGACTCACCAGTACCTCCATCTCATTATTTACCTTGCGACGCACCTGTCTTTCTCCCTTCTGAGTTCCAAAAAGGATGACACGTATCATAGCACACTTGCGTCCTGAGCAGACTACAAGCTTTCATGTGGTGGTGCTGCTGCAGACGTCGCAATCACTCAGTTTTGATGACCACGTCTCGAAAAAACGACTAGAAAAGTCGTTTTGCGCTCTTGAAACATAACATCCTACTTCAAGTCAGCTAAACATAAGCGCCCCAGTGTCATAACGCTTAAAATTTCGAATGACAAGTGGAACTGAGAACCAAAAAATTGAGGGCTCGACATTTGCATGGAAATGCAAAGTGCTTAACAGAAAACATTGAATGACGTAAACAAAAATGATGAAGTGCTGAAAAAACACCTTCATATAAAAAAGCGTGCACGCAGGCATGTGTAGCACTCTTTTACAGAACAGCGCGGAAAAACACTCGAAAGCAGAAAAGAACACGACACGAGCGCCATCTAGCCTAAAAAAAAAAACAAATGAGCCTTGTCACAACCACAACAGAAGTGTGCCAAATTAGAACAACGAAAAAACAACATTATGAAGGGTTTAAAAGCACAAGCTCTTTCTTAGTCAGTGTGACGGAAGGGGTGCTTACACAGGGATTACGGTTCTTTGAGATTTCACCGGCCTCGATTATTTCGCGCACCCATTCTTCTCTGTGCCTTTTAAAGACAGTGCAGGAAGCGAATTCCGGCTCACAGCAAGCAGGTTTTATCAGGCGATCTAACTCTCGGCTGCGAAGCACCAAGTTGTCTCTAACAAACCAAATCACATTGTAATGGTGTTCTTTCAGCCTCTCATTAGCACATCTGTTAGGTCGACCGATATAAGCATCGCCACATGACCAAGAGAGGGAGTACACAATGCGGTCGGTGCATTCTACTAAGTGGTTCTGGTGGTTGATCGTGCAACCTGCGTTTTCTTCTCGATATTTCTTGACACGCTTGCACAGATACGGAAGCTTCTCAGGTGCGGAGAAAACAACATCGACGTCAACTCCGCTTTCAGTTCTCTTTAACCGATGTGATAAATTTTGGATATATGGGACAGCCACAACCTTTGTTTTGGCTTTTTGCAGCCCTGACAGGGGAATCACTATTAGCATGCATCTTGGGCTTAATGCACTCGGCAACGGACATTAACAAATGAACCGGATACCCACGCGCTAGAGAAACGCCCAATTTGCTAGGCAAAACTGGATGTCACGGCGTGTACGCACGACCTCATCAATGCGTTGGTGATGCAAAGGTCAATGATAGCTCTTTTTACAAGCTACGAATACGAAGATGAATACGATAAAGGCGGCTTTATTGCCCTCAGCCTTATGCCCAGAAGTGTTGTCAGCTGAGAATGAAATTCTGAGATCCAAAAACCGAGCAATTCTTGGGAATCTCACTTGTAATCAAAAGCGAACTGAGGCTCCTGATGAAATGCAATAACTCTACACGCTGCTTCGTCAGGATCGTAGACCAAACCTCACAGAGAACTAGATAGTCATTCACGCGGGTCCAAATACTTTACGGAGGCTTGTTCCCGCTGGTTAACTTAAATTCGATTTCTTATCGGCAAAAATAAGTCAGTGCAAGTGATAGAAACGACCCAATACAAATACCAGTATTTTGTAGGTATCATCCCACGTAGCAAAGGTTGACAGCAGGTATATCTTGCACTCACAATTGTCCTCTCCTAGGAGGCTAGCCTGAATATAAAATGTGAAAGAACCATCAAACTAACTCGCCAAAAGCTCCTCTTACTTCAAAACAAATGATCGGAGCTAGCTCCAATTAATCTACCGAAATAGCGTGGACGGTTTAACTCCGTGATAATAGCACATGAACCAAAGAACAACTGCAGATCATTGCCCAAAGGATACAAGATACGGAACAGGCCATGCAGCAGTGAATAAAAGCCAATTCTTTATTATTGGATACAGTGAAAGCCTACTTCATTCAAAATGTGTTAACATACTAGTTGTTACAGTAACTCTTGTCGACCTGTCACTAACTACTCCAAACGCCTAAGCACAATCAACTTGTCACTCAAGCTAAGGAAGCACGTTAAAGTTGCACATTGGTTTTTCCGACGCAGGAAATTTCATCTGCTTTGCAGAAAAAAAAACTGCTTACACTGACTCACCCCGCCTTCCACTCTATCTAAGGCTTCACAATGTACAAAGACAATGAGGGCATTCAGATGGTATTCTTTTCTTTATTTTTACAAGCAATGCCTGGAATTTATCCGGTGCTAGGTGACTTTGCAAACCAGGGCTACTTACTCTTGTTTCCTCTGAAATAACATTTCGCAGAAACTCGCTTCCTTACTCACTGTCACAATCTTCAGAGTGCCCTGCTGAGGCCTCTTACACAATCGCCACCAGGGTATCTGTTTCTCGGGCCATAAATACTGTGACCACCCCAATACCACTTGCTCGTTGGGAGCAATCTTTACTCCATAGTTAATATGAAGTCACAGTGAGCTATATGGAGCCTCTAAGGGAACTTGTCTGATGCAGTTTTTCACAAAAGCAACCTGTGTGAGATGTAAAAATCTTTAGGTGGATTCTCGCACAGTGATGTGTCATGCCAACACAGAACGCAACCTCATTCCTTTGTGTCTGGTGGCAGATAGGCCAAGCGATCAGAAGAATGAAGGTTAACACATGTGAAGCATGAAGCTTTTCGATAGTCTCCAACAGTGTTCAACCCAAAGAGCGCGTTATCAATAATATAAATGCGGTTCGCTATTTTCATTGGCTTCATACTTGAAATTAGTGTTTTCGCTCTCAGGTTCGGAATGATATTTTTGAGCAATTTAAAAAAAATGAACTCGTGCACTCTGATGAGAAGGCCCAAGCAATACAGCCATTAACTTAGTTTGGTCAAAACTTTGCTGAAGTAGCCCTCTAAGTCGCGCAGTTGTGTCCGTCTCCTGACGACCTCAGGCCGTCCACTGTCGCCTGAAGCTTACTCAGTCTCGTATTAACTTCTCCCATTACACTGTCCATCCACCTTATACTTTTGTATTCCATGTTTTCGATGCAACTGCATTTTCTAATAAATCCTGCGCTTTAGTCAGGTTGCTTCACTGTTTAAACATCCAAGGAGAACTCAGGGTTGATTTGTTTATTTAGGACGGTCTTCTTTGATCTGCTTGCTGTCCAAGGGATGCTCAAGTCCTCTCCAGCACCGCAGTTAAAAGCATTGTTTGTTTGCCCCTCAGCTTTCCTTACTCTCCACGTATAAAAGCCATATATTGCTCTAGGAAAACTTCAGCATTGAGTATACGAATCATGGTAAGTAAATTAATAACTCGGCTGACAATCTAATATCCCTGGACAAAATTCATAGAGGCGTCAGATACGCGGCGGGTGACACGGGATGTCGCTTCTTCGGTCCCGTTCGCCGTGTTTGCTCGTGTATTTTTATTGCGAAGCAATACTACTTTAGCTACCACCTCAGCCCGTCAAAACACGAGGCGGTGGTAGGCACGGTTGACGTTTAGCATGACGTCTGATGTGACGTCACACCATCTGTGTAAAAACGGGGCCCCATCTCACGCCGGCGCGATGCGAGGCGGTAGGCACGGAGCGGCGGCCTAACTCCCGCTCCTCCCACCAGGCGCACCGCGTTCGGAGTGACGTCACACCATCTGTGTAAAAACGGGGCCCATCTCACGCCGTCGCGATGCGAGGCGGTAGGCACGGAGCGGCGGCCTAACTCCCGCTCCTCTCACCAGGGGCGCCGCGTTCGGAGTGACGTCACACCATCTGTGTAAAAACGGGGGCCCGGCTCGAGCCGTCGCAGTACACTGCATCTGTTCTCGCTTCGGCGAGCGCGGCTTCGGCCGCTTATCTGTTTTTTGAGCAGCGTCCGCTACGGCGGACGCACTTGTTGCTGCGACGCGCGTCTTTCCTTTCCTCTCTCTCCTTCCTCTGATCTTTTAACTCTCCTCTATCTGCACGTGGCAGCGGTGGTGGCTTGGCTCGAGCCAGTAGCAGGCCCGTGCAATTTCCTTTTCATCCTTCTCTCAGTCACAACAACAACAACAGCGAGCCGTCGCAGTGCGAGGAGGTAGGCACGGAGCGGCGGCCTAACTCCGCTCCTCTCACCAGGGGCGCCGCGCTAGGAGTGACGCGCTAAGAGCCACGTATTGCTTCGCAATTACCAGGCTTAACCAAGCTAAGCCACCACCAATTTTGATGACTCTCCAAAACCGCGTTTGTGGTTTCCTGGTCACCAGTATTAATGACATTGGCTCAGCAGTGTTTACTAGCGTCTCCTCATCGCAGCATCCCCAGGGAGGACGGCGCCTCATTGCTCGGGAAGGCTGCTGTACCAAAGGTGGCGCTATAGTTCCTCCGAGAGTGTCCCGCTGCCCCACGTCATATGCAACGCTTTTAAATAGTATCTAGGCTACATGAATGACATCACTTTCAGAGCCGTAAAAAAAAAAACTACTTCGTGGTGTATTGCACACCTGTCCTGCCCAAGATGCAAACGCGTCAATATTTGTTACGCCAGGAAATTTCCTACCCCTTAATTCAGTGTAGCACGACCCAAATGACCGACGAATCACCCCGCATTAGTCGCTAAACTACTGTCTTATCGCCCTCAAAGCAGGCAAACATTGATCATCTCCTGCAAGCAAGAAAATGCTGGTAAAAAATGAGGCTGAGTCTCATTAAAAAAGTTCCGCAAATGAGATCCGGGGATCTATACGGCCAAGCAGTTCTACACCGACCACCGGTAAAACGAAAATAATCTATAAAAATGCCGAGCACCTCTGCTTACGACAACGCAGCAGGTGCGAGAGCATGCGGTTGCTTGGTTCACCTGCAGAATCAATATCTTCTTTGTTTATAATCGCGTCAGCAGCCGAACGCATAACCACTGAGCCACCGCGGCGGCTCGCGTTGAAGTAATGAGTCTGATGGACTCATTAATGCGAACGGTCTGTGCCACGCTTGGCCTCGCTGAAGTTTTTTTCCGAATGTTACAGTATTACGGTTCTGAGAAACATCGTCACTTTCCTGAATTCGATTTCACCAAAACATTCTTCGGTTTCCATATCCCGTTGATGGCAACCGTCAAGGTTCCGGAAACTTTCGGAACCCCGAAGCATGTCAGATGCTGCAATTCTGCTACCCGAGAAGATGGAGCCGGGAAACGAAGACCGATACGCGATAAAAAAAAAAGAAAGCAGAAGTAGGAAACAGGAAACACGAACGCTGAGTGACGTTCATCAAGTATGAAATACGATATTTCGCTCGCCGAATTCTTTAAGCAAAACAATTCACCAACATGAACGAACGCAGTGAGAGAAGTATTACTACAAAGACCCAACTAAATGTGCAAAGGGTATTAAAAACTTTAAAAGGCGACAAATAAGCACAAATCTCAAGGTCCCCAGCGCTCTGTGATGTCCCTGACGCAAGGCGCGCTTGTAATCTCATTTCCATCCATTGTGACGGCGCGCGTGTCAACAAGATCGTGATTTCTCGGCACACAGACGATGCAAGAAGACACCCACTCAGGCGTATGCGTCATCGCGGCAGCAGTTCCGCGAAAATGTAAACGTCAAAAGCAAGGAAAACACTAGCCCCTCTTCAACTCAACGCCCTTTGAAAATATTTTGCGCAAGGACCGTAAACCTCGTTGACAAAAACCCACACATTTTGTACACGTGTCGAGAAGCTGTCTGTAGAAGCCAAATGTCAGGGTGGAATAGCCGTGTAACACAAATAAAAAAAACAGTAACGTTTACTTTTGATGTGGATGCAAACTAAGAGGGACGTCGAAATTCGCTGAAGCCGTTACAATCGTGTTTTCAGAGTGCGCGTGGCAGCAGGCGAGGTATCACAATTGTGTCTACTCATTCTCGTTACTTTTTCCCAATCGTAAAAAATCCTACCGCCAAAAACCCGCGCAAAAAGCCAGCGAAAGTAGCCTATGTCGTCCAAAACTTCATACCGCAGGATATGGGCTTTTAGCACTCGTCTCTTTGAAGCCCTGAAGAGAAATGTCTGGAATTGTTGGCATTTTTAGACAAGAATCTATTATACCATAAAGTACACATATACTAGATGGAGTATAATAAAAGAATGAAGTGAAGAGCGACTTTAATAAAAATTTTACATTTATCATTATGCAGAATGAGCCCAGGTTCAGCCAAACAAGTAATTTTCATTAATATTTATAAACCCCGCAACAACTGGTCCCATTCAACAGATGGCAGAGACTAGAAATCCTGGAAAAACGACAGTATTCCATGCTTCGGTCTAAATTTTTTATCTGTGTCCCACAAATGGAGACACACCGTGATGCCGAGAGATGAGTTCTGCTATTTTATTGCCGTGCGTGCTGTTACTATACGCACCTTCACTTCGGGCGTGTTATCGTTTTATTGTTCACTGTTCTGCATTACTTTTCAAAGACGCGACTAGCTGGTTCCCGAATGATCACAAGGATGAATGTGTCAAGTTCTACAGTTCTCAACATTTCTTTCTGGTACGGTTGTTTTCTATATACGAAGTTCTACGTCAATAAATCTTTCAAATATTTGCTTGTAAGTAACTGGGTGCAGTGCATTGTCTATACAGGCCGACCCCCAGAACTCAGAGACGAGCTGTGACAGTGGTTAGTATATTTAAAAATGTCACTGGAGTAGATTGCAGGCGCTGCATAGTTTTACAAGAAAAGGGGAGATCCCAGGGAAGATGTCCAACGCGGTTACGCGACACTACCAACTGAGGGAAGCCAAGAGTCAACGAAAAAAAAAGAAGCATAAGGATTTTTTTTAAAATTTGTGGTGTTCATCAAAAAGAGAATAATACGGTAATCATTTTTTAGAGATAATTGATTAGAAAACACAAGAAAAAACAGTCACACGCCGTCGGTGGGATCCAAACCTACGACCTCCGAATCCATGGGTTCGGATTTCGTCGGTGGCATGTCGTTTTTCTTCTCCTTTCTAACCAATTATGTTTAAAAACTGATTGCCCTATAAATCTCCAATTGATGAACACCCCAAATAAAATAAAAAGCACCCCCCATGCTTCTTGGTTTCGGTGATAGCTTCCGGGATCTATTACATAACAAACCCCTATCTTCCCTTCCCTTCTCTGCTTAACAGCTAACGAGAGCCTTGATTCTGGCGATCTTGATGCCATAGAAGCATAACAGGGCTCACGCGCAGCTCTCGCCCTCACCGTCGATTACGCTCCACGTCCCCCACGCGGTATTACAGGACGCACTGCGTCCGACGCTATAGATGAAGGTGGCGCTGGTGAACACTCTAAAGTTTAGGTTACACGGAATACATATATACCCTCCGAGAGCAGAATATTGGACTGCCGTCGCCGTATTTTAGTTGGCAGAGCACAGGACCCGCAATTCGGAGGTCGTGTGTTGAGATCCGACCAGCGGCATGCGGTTTTTTTTCTTCAATTTCTAATTATATATCTTTAAAAGATGATTATCCTGTTAATATCCCATTAATGAACACCACAAAATTAAAAAAACAATCCCTTATGCTTCTTGGTTTCGATGACTGTTGGCATCCGTCATGTATGTCATAACGAGCCCTCGCTTTCCCTTCCCTAGTCTGTTCACTAGAACTGAGGGCTGCCAGTGTGCCTTGCGTAAGTCCTTTTCTTGTAAAACTATATAGTGCCTGCAGTTTACTGCTGTGTTAAACAACGAACTAGCCCCGAACACTGCCTATACTTAATACTGTCATAAGAGCAATCATACAAAAGAAAAAAAGTAAACATAACAATAAGAACATTAGTGAGATGCAGTGGCAGTTATAACTTCCCCAAAATGTACAGTTTAATATCGTAGAGAACTCATGGCCGTTATTTATGTTTGTAGTATATCACGGTTGTGCGTTCCAATCCTCAATGACAGTATACGAAAACGAATAAACACCATGATTAGTTTTAACGCTCGGGGTCAGCAAAACAGCTATAGATGAAAGAGCAGAGCAAGCAGTGTTCAGCTGTAGGAGTGTTGCGGCAGGGCAAATACTATGTTTCAGTGTTTTAATTCATTAGTTAGTAATGCAATACTCGATGCTTTTATCGGCTTTTAGAATATTAAGTCACTGAAAGGTGCAGGCACAAGAATCTCACTTGAGCAAAAAGTTTATAATGCGCAAAGCAGTATCTTGGGCGAGCTGTAATGAATGCGATGTTGAATGTTTCTTTAAGCCACGCACAGCAAGTGCATAAACAATATCGGAGTGTACAAAAACCTTATAAAGCGTCATTAATGTTTCTATTCGAAAACATATCGTAATTATTAAAACATGTATTGCCACCTGATTAGTTTCATTCTACTGCTGGCACAGGTCCGACCAATGTGCCAACATATTTGCATTTTTCAGCTTTCAGAGTAGCTCTGTTTTCAAGCAGATAAGCATTTGCTGGGAGATTCTTTTTCTCATTACGCGTAGATCTGCGCTTTTTTCCGCTCCGAGCTCCATTCCCCAATGGCAGAACCAGTCAGTGATTGCTACGAGGCCACATTGCAACACATCAAGATCATCATGGCAAATAATTTACTTCAAAAAAATTTGCTGGGGCTTAGCTTTGGTTAAGCCTAGGTAATTGCGAAAGCAATATCCACTTGGATAGGATAGGATAGGATAGGATAGGATAGGATAGGATAGGATAGGATAGGATAGGATAGGATAGGATAGGATAGGATAGGATAGGATAGGATAGGATAGGATAGGAAAACTTTTAATGTCCAACGGAAAGAGGGTAGCCAGAGGGCTACCCGCCTAGACGACGGCCGAAAGGTCTTGACTCACGGCGGCGGCTTCGGCCAGTCGGACGAGTTGTAACTGAGTCGCCGGGTGGGAGCTCAGAAGTAAGGCCTCCCATTTATCTTTTGTGTTTATACCTCGTGCTACGCTATGTGTTTCGCTTATGGGTGCTGCAACGCGACAGCGTCTTGCAACGGTGCCAGAGAGTCCACAGAACGCTATCGCCCATTCGGCTCTACGCCTTGCTCGACGGTAAATTGGTTTTTGAGGAAAGGAAATGTATCTCTCTCGCATATCTCGGTGGACACCCGAACCTCTCCTAAGGAAAGGGAGAAAGATGGGAGTGAACGAAGACGCCGTATTAGCTAGACGCTCCTTTGTTCGGTCGCAGGCGGTAGACCGGCCGCGAAGTTCTAGCTGCGGCGCGCTGAAGAGCCGACTTGGTGCCCCATTTCTCGCTCTGGTATGGCGTCAGTAGTCACATAACCGACCACCGACCGTGAAGGGTCGGCTGCGGTACCGCGAAGAGGCGACACCTGGCGTAGTATTGCTTTCGCAATAAAATTGTTGGCAGTTTAACATTGCTAGGCACAAAATATCGTGCGACAGCACAGTTTTTCACACGTGGACAGCACCGCCACGTACCTGAAAGTGCGATTGAGGTTTCCACGGTCCTAGGCCAATTCACCTAACGCACGCCGGCGGCGGGATTAGGCTTCATTGACTACGAGAAAACATTCGAGTCAGTAAAAAAGTCCGCAGTCATGCACGCAATTCAGGATGTAGAAGTGTGAAAATACTGGAAGGTATCCATAACGACTTGACAGCTACCATAGTCCTTCATACAGTGCATACATGTACAGTCTTTGTCAAAAGTAACCAGGCTGCATGGTTTGCTTCTAGCTTGCACAGTGGAGCCCTTGTGGAGCCCTTATGAAGGTAAGAAGACCACCTGTCCTTACCTTTAACGACCATATCAGCTTCAGGGAAGCTGTAGGGCTCCACTGTACGAGCTAGAAGCAAACACTGCAGCCTGGTTACTTTTGACAAAAACTGCATATAAGCATACCTGTTCCGCCTCTCCCAGTTTTCCGTTTATTCTTTTATCCACGCCACTCGCGACAACCATGACGCTTAGCCAACGCCTCCCTTCATCCCTCGCTCACACGCTCATCTTATGGCTCACTAACTCACAGTCCCATTGCGCAATCACTAACAAACACATGTCGCAGCGCTGCACAAGGCACATTTGTCGTGTAGGCACGGACAAATGACCCGCCTGTGTTGCTAACTGCGCGACCACCGGCCGACCACTGCACGGGGAAGGGAAAGGGTGGAGGCATGTAGGCAGACAGGAAAATAAACGCGCAATGCACAGCACAGGCGACCACCGGGTGCTCGGCTCCTGCTATGCTATCTCGCCTCGCGGACGGCGTTCTGACACCGTTATGTAGGAGGTTTGTCTTACTCCCCATTTGTAACGCCTTTCCGAGGAGTCCTTTTCCCGCCCGCGTCCGTCGCTTCGTCCGGTGCGCCGAGCTTTATCGGCAAATTTATTTCGCCAACCCTGCGAGCACTTATCTCGGACGGCGACGCTTTGTCTCTCTAACTCGCCCCCCTTTCCCCTTCTGCTGCCATTCTTTGTCGCAGGCTGGACCCTTTTTACGAAAGGCTAGCATCTTTCTTCGCTACGCGGACACTTTGTTGTCGTCTTCACTCTGTAAGGAGTGGAACGACAGTGTAGCCGCCTGATTTTTGTTCTTAGCCTTTTTTATTGTATTCTCTCGAGTACAGCCGAAAGCCGTCGCATTTTATGTCAGCATAAACCCTTCCAAATCGATATATATAAAGACAAAAAAGTATACTCGTATCCTCAGCGGTGCATGAATCCATAGAAGGCTTGTAGTTCGCCTGATAAATGGCTGGTGGCTTGGCTGTACTTTCAACGAGGCAGCAATCTGTCGTCCCAGGTAAAACGTCCGGTTGGCTCGTTGCCACACTGCCGCTATTAAGATCTGCTACTCCTGTCGCCATTGGCGTGATCAGTTATCTCTCCGCGGCTCTCGAGGAACCACTTAGCTCGATACAGTAGTTTTTTTGTACGAACCTGAGAGTTGACGCTTCTTATCTCCCACTTCTTATATAATGAACGATTTCTCATGGAAAATGCCTGCAGCCTTTCTTCTAAAACCAAAACTTTACAACCTTTTTATGTCTTCTAATTAAGCTTACCACGGGGAAGCGACAAAAATGAAGTCTCCATTTCTCTTTTAGGGTAATAGCAGCATGCTTACTACACCTGTTGAGTGTGTTTTCTTCATTGCTCTTTTAAAGCAAAACATTTTGAGCATTTCTCGACTGTGTGCATAGCTAACAAAAAAATAAAGCTGTATATGCTCTATATGTCATGGTTTTTTTTTTTTATGGAAACTTTGAGCATGGTGTAAGAAACCGAGAAAAAATGGCCAGTTTTTACCAATAATTCATTGATAATTTAATAACAAACAGCATCTTCGTAGCAGTCGCGGTTTAAGTTTTAATGAGGGACGAAATTTCGTACAGTGGCATTACTGGGAAATCACTGCGATTAGGGCCTTTATCCAAATATCCTTTGTCACGTGCCGGCTATACTTTGTCACGATGTCAGTTTTCAGCATATCTCGCCAATACCATGTGCACAAACCGGAATAGGTGCATTTTAGTGCACATTTCATGCGTGATCCCAGGGGCGATAGGTGGAGGGCGGCTGTGAACTTGAGTCATGGTTGTATAATGAAGTATACTTCATGGATCCCTGGCTTTTTCAATCCCTAAAGGATAATTCACTACACAAACACAACCCAAGCCGTATTCTTTGCTTGTGCTCCATTGCATTAGGAGTGCTGCATGAACTGAACGGACCCAGAGTTATATTTTACAATTACTCTCGGTGCAACAAATTCGGCCACGAAAGGTGCCGAAGTGCCTAGCAGTGCCAAAACCTTATTAACATTGGGTTCTTCGACTTCCACCATCGCGGGTACAAATCTCATTTTTCGCCCTTCTCTTGAAATGTAGCAGTGATGTCGTGGTAATAATTTCTACCTCACCACGTGAGTGAAAGCGTACTAAACATCCACAACATATAACTTCTGTATAGATGTTGGGTCGGAATTCGTCGCCGCTGCTCGGGCTAGAATTCATTTTTTTGCTCTAAGCAGCCAATGCATGTGATTCTTTTTTGTCAGGTCTTTGAAAGTGCCTGCCTGTATCGCTGGGTGAACACATAGGTATGGCCGGCTTTCAGCCTGCTCGAATTGCGGCGCCCTTCGAGAATGTTGAAAGCAGGTCATATCCTGCTAAACCACTGGCGCCGGCGTGCGCACTTCGGTACCTCTCCCCTGTGGTCGCACCTGTGCTGTGTATTCTACGCCTTGGTAGATCTCTGTCCGCCCTGCCCTCTCTCCGGCCGTCAGTCAGAACCGGGTTCCCTTCCGAGGCTTTTTTGTCCGCCACTGGTGCCTCTTATGCCTGCAACGGGAAGTAGTAGCCAATATTCACCCTATTTTATTTTAATTATATACTTATACAGACTGCAGCCTCGGCGAGCCTATTGCAGGAGTGGGGTACCATACAAAAAAGCAAAGAAAGCGAACATAGAACATTAGGGACAGGCATGAAAATTCTTCTCACGATAACGAAAGGATGTTGACTGCTAAGGAACTCCAAACTTCATTGGTATAAAGGAAAAAAGTGTACTGTAAATTAGTTCGGGCATAAAAGGGCGAACTGTTTAGGACGTGGGGGCTCTTGTAGATGGAGGTTTGGATGCTGACAGGTAATTATCCAGAGCAGAAAAGCAACGATCATTGACTGAATTGTAGAAGAATTTGAGGCATTCTAGTTGACGACGTACGGCAACAGTAGTGAGGCCTATTTCGGGAAGAAAAGTAGACGGCCAAAAATCCATGTCGAATCTCCTGCAAACAAAATACACGGCCTTCTTTTGCGCGGATTCTAGTTTGTTGATATCACACTGCTTAAACAGACTACAAACAACGCAAGAGTATTCGAGGATAGGGCTAATGATTAGTTTGGTTCGGTTTAGGGAGTTCAACGTGCCAAACCGACACAGGCTATGAGAGACGCCGTAGTGAAGGATTCCGGAAATTTCGACCACCTGGGGTTCTTTTTATATATTAAAATCTTAGTATTTTGAGGAACAGTGCGCAGCGTGAGATGCAAGTATCCTAGTCTTTTAAGGGCCTTATTACGGATTATGTCATTTTTTTCTGAGCACGACCTGTGCGTTAGCAGGAGACCGAGATTTTTGTGTTCGTGCACTCTGTGTAAGTTGAGTTTATTGTATGAATGTGCGAAAAAGGATGGGCACGAACGTCGTCTAAATGACATACAAGCGGCCTTAGAAAAGTTGATATTCATTTGCCACATCTTGTAATAGTTGTAGAAATCAGCGAATGAATTGTTAGCGGTAACACGATCAACTAGTGATATAATGGTTCGATATAACACCCAGTCGTAGGTAAAAAGGCGTATCTTTACTGAATCGTTAAATGCCAGCTATTTAATGTATAGGAGGAACAGAAAAGTACCCACGACCAAACATTGGGGAAAACCAGATGCAACATTTACGAAAGATGAGTTGGTAGGGTTGAAGTGTACTTACTGGGAACGTTGGGAAAGAAAGTCCAATACCTAGTTAACCAGGCACGAGCTTTTTATTTTAGCAGACAGCTTGAACATTAGTTTATGACGCGAAACTGCATCGAAGGCCTTTGCGAAGTCTATAAATCTAGCATCAACCTGATCACCGATATCGAGATAACTGCTAATGTCATGTGCAAATTTGTTCAATTGTGTTGCAGTACTGAAGCCATGACAAAAACCATGCTGGAAAATACATGATATTTTATTAGTTTCAAGCAATTGAATGATAAGTTTAAAATTGTTTTGCTCCAGTAGTTTACATGTGTACGCTGTTAAGAAAATGGGCTTGTAGGTAAATAATAACGGTACATCACCTGATTTCAATAGGGGGAGAACGTTAGCAAAGTTTCCACGAGGAAGGGTGTGTGCCGGATGTTTGTGATTTCCTAAAGGTAACCGTAAGGTACCTCATAAACAAAAGAGAGTGACGGACGAGAAATACAGCAGAGATGTAAAAGGTACCCACAATTTCTTGGCATCTATGTTTAATGTCATATTGAGCATAATTTCAGTGGACACTGAGGCCTCGCCGATTGAATAATGAGATTCAGAAGCCAAAACAGGAATTACCCAATTGTATGTCGTGAAAACTGAATGGAAGTATCCGTTAAAAGCAGATGCAATTGCTAGAGGCTGAGAAACTGCGACATCGTTTGTTATCAATGCATCCGAAAAGGACCCAGAGCGTACATGGACTAACAACGTTGGCGGGGATTAGCTAATAAAACGTTCTAATAAAAATATTTTGCTGCGTTCTTTTTAACACGAAGCATCATCTCTGGCGCTAATAAACCGACCGATCCTTGTAGGGTCAACAGAACGTCTTGATCGGCGTAATGTAGAGACACGACGTGATAACTGCGTCTCTACTCATTCGGGAATGGCAGGGTTATTTTTCTTTGCTTTTAAAAAGATAAAATGACTGATGCACATTTTGACAAAATTTTCAAAGAAAGTTGTTAAAGTATTGAGATTCCTAGTGGAATTCATTTGCTCAAACTCGTCAAACGAATAATATGGAATGTCAGCTACAACTACATCATATGCATGGTTGAAATCAGGAAACGTGCAGTAGAAAAAAGAAATTTAGGGACGGTGCAAGGAACTGAAACTAACACAGCTTTGTGATCAGACAGATATCCCCTAAACCACGTCACACTCATAATCATTCTTTATAATAGATGGAGCAAGAAAAACCAATTATCGAACTGCTGCCTGCCGAGTGGATTCCCCAACGACCTGACTTAAGCCACAAGACAAATAAAAGTGTGCCACCTCTCTTCCAACAGACACTTCATGTCCCATCACTGTCATACGCCAGGCGTGCTGAAATAGCCCACACAAAAAACGTTTTGAAGAAGTATTGTAGTCATGTGAAAACCTACTCAGAGTTTGCAATTCATTGTTATTAGAACCAGATGGACGGTAAACAACCCCTATTATCAAAAATAACTTTTCTAACTCGACCTTGAACCCCATAAACTCAATATCTGGTGGAACCGGGAGCACAGAAAACCGAAGGTTGGACAGAAAAAAGAGCGCCACGCCACCTGCTCTCTCGAATCCCCTGTCTTTTCCAACTAATTTGAAGCCAGTGGAGGCTACCTCTGGCTCTTCCACGCTGTTTTGTCGCCATGTCTCTGTGACACCAATAATATGTGAAGAGTACCAAGATACTAGCGAATGAAAGTTTGGGAATTGATTGACAACGCTTGTTGCATTATTGTTCAAAATAGAAAGATTATTGCAGGAACCACGGAGTCATGGAGAGTCTACATGAGATGATGTACCAGTGAACTTTGATCAACCAGCATATGATCTGACGACCATGTTGGATGTGCTTTCCCAGTTGTACCGAAGCTTGGCTATGAATACGTGGTGAAATCGAAGGGCAGGTCAGCCGTTATTCCTGTAACCTATGCGTCTGCTAAGATGCTATCCAGTGTCTGCTCGGCTTTGAAACTGATTTCGGCAACTTTCCGCAGCGGGTCTGTCGTCGGACAGTTGTGCATCCTACGATGCTTTCGCGCAAGAGCGGTATCATTGGTTTTTGTCAGAGTTCAACATAAACGCCAATATCCTTTTATTTATACAACTATCTATATTTTTAATTCATATATTCATTTACTGTTTATCCCCCGAGGCAATCAACACGGCTAAAAAAATCATTTGAGCACTTCTTTTTGTCCTTCATTATTGCACCACTAAAAAATTAGTGGTGAACTTCTTTGTCGCCTCAAATTTTACACTTTATTACGTCATTAGCTGCGGCCGTCTACAAACGAACCAGTTAGCCAGGGCCACCACGTCCACAAAGTAAGTGCTCTACCACACGCTGCTCTCCTCGAAATGCCAGTCATCTGGGTTTACTTCATCTCTTGGTACTTCCAAAACATCATCTTAGGGTGTCCAAGGAAGCCGCAGTTGTTTGCAATCGAGCAAAGATGTGTATCACGTGGCATATTCTAATAGAGCAGTGATGAAGAAAGCGGACTAGTTTCAATTCGTGTCAATATCGTCGTTGCTTTAATATGTTACGGCTTTTTTCGAGGAGCCAAGACGGTGGTAATCCTGTTTTGAGGCAAACCTCATGAAATCATCTCTCGGTCTCAAATCATTAGCGCTTCGCCGAAAAATTTCAATCCTCTGCCTATTCCACAAGCTGTACTTTAATTTTCCAGCACTTCGTGAAAACCTTCTGCGCACTCCGGTACGATCATCTCGCCGTTTATATAATTAATTTATCATACAGCGCTTGCACGGCTCCACCAATGCATTCAAGAAATCGTTTCTTCCTTGCGCGATCGAATTTTGGAATAACTTACCCGAAAACATTGTCGTTGAAACTGATCCTTCCAACTTTAGACAGCTACTCATCGACCATTTCCAAGAAAAATAAAACTTTCCATGTATCAGCTGCGATGTGCTACAAAACGATCGCTTTATTGGACGCGTTGTTTTACTGTGCTGTGTTTTTCTGTATGTTTTCTTTCACATTGTTTTTGATTGACTATATTAATGTATTTACTATTTGGCTTGTTTCTCACATTGTCTTTGATTGACTTCATAATTTGTTTACTGTTTTGCTTTGTCTAGCTTTCTTTCTAGTTTTTATTCTTTTTTCTCCTCTCTTCTTGTTCTTTTTTTTTGCCTTTTCTTATGTATGACCGTCGGAAACTTGTATCCCCCCCTTATGTAATGTCCCCACGGAACCCTTAAGGGTTAATAAATGATGATGATGATGATGAATGATGACCTATTTTATGTCCACCTTTCTTTCGGCAACCAAAATGCGTTGGCGTGGTTCAATTACCAGCAAGTGTCAATGTTGGCGCTGTTCTCAGAGGAATGCGTACTACGGATGCGCGAGCGCTTTTGCATTTCAACTTCACCAAGAAGTGGTCGACGGGACGAAAACAGAAACCACTAGGGCTCCGTATCGACATGCCGCAACCGCTCAGCCACCGCGTCAAGGAAGGGAGCGGGGATCGCGAAAGCGTGACGAAAAAGTCCACAAAAGTGCGCAAGAAAGCGTTTGAATATGGAACACTTTTGTGATATAGATATTGCAAGCAGTAACAGAGATCGTCTTGTGTGAGCGTACGCGTTATTCGTTCTTTCTCGTCCGGAGTGAGGGACGTGGCTGCCTCCCAAAAGGTAAATTGCTTTAGATTTATTTTAGCACTGGAGCTATACTGGAGGCTACGGCGGGCGCCAGGCAAGAGGAAAACTGCTTTAATTAGTTCGCTGATTAACTAAATATGTTAATTAACTTTTCTAATTTTTGTTTTAGGGGATATGTTGTATTCGCAGAATTGGAGATCGTCCTCCAAACAGTCCAACCGAGAAAAAACAATTTTAATTAAAAAATTTTCACGCACGTTACGAGGCGCGAAAAATTCACCCTGGTAGGCATCTTCACACCGTAACGCAGCAGCGGGAGCGCCTCTGACGTAGTTCACTCCGCCCTGCGCTTTGCGTCACGCGTCCCGGACTGGCGGCCTGCGCTGTCGCTGCTTATCTCGCTTCGCTCCGCGGCCTCACGGAATGCCGCGCTGGAACAAAAACGCATTGGCACAAAGTGCAGGGCGGAGCGAGCTACGTCACAGGCGCTCACAGACGCTGTGTTACAGTGTGAAGCTGCCTACCAGGGTGACTTTTTCGCGCTTCGTTACGCGCGCAAAAAATTTTTTCATGAAAATCTTTTTTCTTTTCTGGACTGTTTGGAAGACGATCTCCAATTCTGCTAATACAACAAAGCCCCTAAAATAAAAATTATAAAAGTTAATTAACGTATTCAGTTAATCAGCGAACTAATTAAAGTAGTTTGCCTCTTACCTGGTGTCCGCCGCAGCCCTCAGTATAGCCCCAGGGTTAAAATAAATCTAAAGGAATTTACCTTTCTTTAAAAATTTTGGACCTTCTAAAAAAAACACCCGGTATACATTTTTACAAATTTCACTGCATTAACTGGAATAAATACACAGCTCAACATACATAAACACGCGTACTGGGGAAAAAAAGTTACTATTCAGCCCTATATTGCGTAAGGTATCGCAAACATCACCTAAAAAAATAAATTACAGAAGGTAGTCGATAACCCTGCGCAACAAGAAGACGATATTCAGTGTATGATTGCGCAGCGACTCTTTTTCGTACAGGCAAATTGAACAATCGTTTCCGTGAAAATTGTTCCAGGTTGGCCCGGTCGGAAACTTGTGCAGCTTAACAAACCGCGGTACTTACCGCAAAGCGCAAAGCGTAATAGGACGCACATTCCCGTCTTTAAAAGGAGCTCAGTCGGCCCTTTAGCGTTTCCACAACCATATCTCAACCGTGAAATGTTTCTTAATCAGTACGGCAGGGGCTCCAACTTGTTGGTTAGAAAGAGTGAGGAAGTTGTCTGATGGATAGAATCCCAGCCTTTAAACAGGGTCGGTACTGATTTGCTGCTGCGAATCCCAGTGATTTACGAGTGAGGTCTCTCGCGCAACGAACTGACGTGCATTAATCTCTCCCTCCGGGCGTAGAATACGTCCGTAGAAAGAATTTGCGTCACTCAACGAGACTTCCACCGACCATCTCTCTCGTCTTTCGCAAGATATGGCTAGCGGCCGCAGTTCCCGCTCTTCGTTTCGTATCTATTTATTTCTCTCACTTGACTGACGACAGGCTTCGGGCTCAATTTGTTCATTCCTAGAGCTAGCCTTGAAACCTCAAAAATTGTTCTTCGTGGCGTGTAGCTATAAAGTATGATTGCGTGTCCGTCCTGCTCTCCATTTCTCCACTGGCTTTTAAAACTTTCCACAGCCTCGAGCGGTGGCCAAAAATGCCGCAAGAAGAAGTATCAAAGTTAGCCAAAATGGTAGCGCATTCTCTCTCTCCTTTTTCAAAAGGAACTGAAATGGCGTCATGCGGGAACAAGCGACAAAAGACTTCAAGAGCCAGCAGCAGAATTCGCGAAACCTGCTCGCGCCTCAAAGTGGTGTGCGCTGGGCTGGCGCTTGCAGGCGGGACTAAATAACAGGCTTCTCTTCCAGACTGGAGAGCTGGAACAGCTCACGAGATTGGCGCAGTGCAATTGCCTTCTCGGCGATGGATCGAAACCCAGCTCACCCCTAGACGATTCGTGGCGGTAACATCGGCATTTCGTCGAGGGCGATGTCGATGGCACAGCTCACTTCTCGTCATAGGCAGCCAGCGAGATCGGACGAAGAGAAGTCGTTGCACCCTTCCTACTGGAATGTCCAGCGTCTTCTGCCCGCGAACCCTTCCTGCCTCTCCTGAGTTCCTCACCTTCCTCTCCGGCTTTCGCCGTCCGACTGGGAATTTCCCGAAACCACTGGCATGTAGGTCACTGACTTCTGAGAGCCGGCGGATATCTCTGGCGCGGCCCCTCCTTCCAGGCCGTCTTGAGTCTGGAAGAATGCGCGATGAGTGACCGCAAGCGAAGCAGTAATATGGCGTGTTTCTTGACGGCAACTACACTACTTGTCCATCCTTGGCTACTACGATCGGTCACCACGTCAGCGCTGGAAAACTGAACCATTCCTATGCGCGCACAGTTCTATACACTCTATTCCTGGTGGTTGTGGAATGGAACGGTACGGAGCTATAGCCTCAGCACTGAGATTAATATTGACATTTATAGTAGTAAGAAGACGTCGATGCGTTTATTGCCGCATTGCAGAGGAAAGTAGAATGAAACATGATTGCAATAATAATATATATTTAGTGATCAACAGTCTCGCAATAGAAAAGCACTCCACAATTAACACCGAGGTGCTATAAGTGGTAAGGGAATATGTCTACATAGTGCAGTTAGTTACCGCTGATCCGAATTATGAGATAGAAATAACTATAATAATAATAATTTGGAGGATCGCATACGGCAAGTTCTCTCAAATCATGAATGGCAGTTTATCAGTATTTCTCAAGAGAAAAATATACAACAGCTCTATCTTACCGCCACTGACTTATAGGCAGAAAGTTGGAGGCTACCGAAAAGGGTTCAGTTTAAGTTAAGGACAACGCAGCGAGCTATGGAAAACAAAATAATGATAGGTGTAACGTTAAGAGATCGGAGGCGGGCGGAGTGGGTGAGGGCACAAACGCGGGTGAATGACATCCTATTCGAAATCAAGAGGAAGAAATGGGCTTAAGCAGGGCATGTAACGCGAAGGCAAGACAACCGCTGATTCTTCACGAGTGGATTCCAAGAGAAGGCAAGCGTAGCAGGGGGCGGCAGAAAGTTAGGTGGGCGGATGAGATTAAGAAGTTTGCGGGGATACGGTAAAAGCTGGCAAAGGACAGGGTTGATTGGAGGGACATGGGTGAGGCCTTTGCCCTGCTGTGGGCGTAGTCAGGCTTATGATGATGATAGTGATGAAGTAGTGGTCACTAGACGTTGCCGTGTTCAGGAGTTGTTCGCCAATGGCCACGATGCTCAGGGTGGCCAAATACTTTTCAGGGAGGAAGACATGTATTCGCTGTCTCATTAGTGAGCCTGTTCGCCAGCACCTGACAGTGTCCCAAGCATAGCTGTTGAATGATGGGTTAGATCAGAAACTTTATTACGGTAAGGTGGCCGCAGCCAGCTCGGGAGTGGATTACTTAATTATCAGTAGTCAAGTTCTTCGATTACTACTGCGCTGACCATCTTGTGTATATTCGTTTCAATTCATGCCGCCTCGCATGACGCTACGATAGGCGGGACAAGGGAAACGCAATCCATTAACACATCAGTCGCAGTCAGCAGCACATAATATACCTTGAGATGTCTACTTGGTGATAATATGATGACAACAAAGCTCTCGCGGAGTTTTTAAATTTACAATAGAAATATTCAACTTCGCGTGTGGGATCAAGTGCTCTCAGAATATACGGAGACTCCTTGCTACTACTTGCACCTTGGTGCCACCCCTTTGACTAAATATCATCTTTAAATGATTGTCCAGAGCGAAAATTGTTCACATTACGAAAGAGAAAGTAATCACTGTGAGAGGCCTGAAGCGTAGGGTGTATGGTTAAGCTGAGGAATTGGTATTCCCCGATAGCCGCTTCCGATTTGCGAGACTGTTAAACTGGCACATTGTTGTGAAGCTGCGACACATATGCCGGCGACTTCCCATACTGTTTCTCCCCTACTGCCAAATAAATACCTTAGTTGTTGAACCATACGTCTCTTGAGTAATTATTGCTTTCTACAGCATGCATTCTAGTAACAAAATACCTTCTCTAAACCCTCCCCATCAAAAAAGAAAAGAACGTTCCTATGGTCCAACAATATGTTCGGCTGACTACTGCACATGAGATTCATTTAAACAGCGTGAAAGTTTGTGGCTCCATTGCGTAGACTCTCGTTATGTCCCTAGATCATTGTGATGGGCTCACATTGCACCCCCAGCAACAATCCGAGAAAGACTCCTGGATGGTCTTCCAGCATTCCTAAATTCTGTACGATACTTGTACGATCTATTCTGTTCCCGGCCCACTAACCGGACTTTTAATTGTTTAATATAGTTTTCTATGTCAAAGCTGACGATAGTCAGATTAAGTGGGCGATAGTGGAGGACAAGGGAATAATTGCGCCTGAGATTCCTTAGCATACATCGGAATCTGGGTAAGAGCGTGCCTGCCTTTCGCCTTGCGAACGCTGGCGAAAATGCGACCGCTGTGCCCGAGAATCGATTCTGAGACTTTGCGCTGAGCCCTGCAACACCGAAGCCACAGAGCTCCTACCAGGCTTTTAAACTACTGCATAATTTTATTTGTGTTACCCTGAATATCGATCTCACTGATTATCAGTGGTGATAATTTTTTTTATTGGCACTAATAGGTAGATTAAGGCTGTCAATCGTCTTCAAAAGTAAAACTGTCCCCAACGCTTTGCCTCTCCATCCGGAAGAGCTACTTGGGGCTCCAGCCGCGTCCAACGAAGATAAACTCAAGACAAAAGTCCAATGAAAGCAAAGGCTATTGGCCCCGTTCTTCAGCTCACGGTGAGTCACAGAACCAAATGTGCTTCACCATCTTAACCCAGACGTGGGTGTGGTCACAAATCTGCCATGTGCATTTTGCGAAAAAAAAAAAAAGGTAGCCGTAAATACGTCTATTTTTTTTTAACAACGGCTGATTAAGACTCAGAGCAGTTTTGTCGCCCTCACTCTGAGCCCACCAAGTTTCAAGTGCTGAGTTTGGGCTCTTCTTACCAGCATCTTTTCATGGGAAAGCATTTCTTGCCGCAAGAGTGTCGTGGACAGGATGTGTCAGCACGGGCTATGGACAGGAACTGTGGACACAGCGTGTCCTCAGGAACTGTAGATCACCCAGTAAGAGCGTAATTATGGTTTGTAATCATTGATACTGATCGAATAGAAAGTTTAATTGACCGAGTTACTAAATAAACTAAAATATTAAGCGATTAAGGAGTTAATTTCCCATATTACTACGACGAATTCACCAAAGCGGTGAATTACTAGTCATTCCTCGAGGATTGAACGAAAGATAAAAATAATAAGTGAAATTATGTTATTAGTAACGATTAAATATTGAATAAAAGCTAACAAATAATGATTAATTAATAAATAAGTAAAAGCGTTATGGTGTGCTGAAACGGCAACCAAGTAACACTTCGAAGAAATAGTAACAGAGGAGGCAACGGAACTAGACATGCTTTCGCATTTCGGCACGTAAGGAGGCTTAAGTGCACTTTTAGTTATTTTTCTCCCGTTTCGTGTAGCAATGCACTCCTTTCGGAATAGAGGGCCCGGCTGTTGACATTTCGGCTCTAAGCGAGCGGTCAAGCTGCTGCGTCGAGGAGTGCGAACTTTAACTCTGAGCCAAATCAATCCGAACACTCTTGCAGCATGTCACTTCAAGGTGGAGTTTCCTGGCGCAGTGCGGAATACAGGAAATAACCTGTATTGAATCAGCAGATTTCTACTCAGTTCATACTAAAACGTATAACATCAAAAGATACACTGCAGTAGAATGAACACCCAAAATGAACATCACCCAAAATGAACACCAAAATATGTTTTTCTCCGCAGCTGCCGATCTAGAGTGAAGGCTTCTCGCATGACCTAAAAAAAAATTTATTTCTCTTCCTCCAGAAGGGTAGCAGATTGGGTCTGTTGGTAGGTCATGACGAGGTGCTGAAGCGCAAAACCGCAAGGATTCAGCGGAGACGTGGACGGGACGAGCGCTTTCTCAGTTGTCATTAAATTTCTTCCTCCGTCCAGTAAGCTTCGAAAAACGCAGTACGCGGCCATTTAAGCGAATTTAAGCGAGAACCAGGGTGCGGCGCCAGTCGTAGTGTTTAGTTATGCACAGTATGGCTGTAGAGTAGGATCGTGGGTTGGGGTAGGTTAGGGTTGTTAGGGAAAGGCCAGTTTAACACACTGCGATGCATCCGCGTGCGTCTGTACGCCTGCACGACCTTTCCATGCAAGGGGGGCATCTGGCGTGGCAGGCAGTGTGACGCGTTGCCAGGAAGTCATGCGGGACGCCATTGATTTCTTACTAATCAGCGAGACGCATTACATGTACTTTATTTCTTTCTCTCTCCTTTTTCCACCTCGGTCTCATTCACGTTAAACCAATCTCAATGCCACATAATCGGAAAACATGTCCTCAGCAGCTGTCACTGCAAAAAAAAAAAAAACGCATTAGTTAGAAGATCATCATTATTTCAAAGAAAAACTTTATCAACCGTTCTTAACATAGAAATTTCTGCCATCCGTTTGTACCTGCAATTACGCTTCTGATGGCTGTTCCTAAGTTGGTTGTTAATGCTATTGTTAATTGAAGTAATGTTAAGTTCATTGTCTAGAAAACACGGATACGTCCATCCTTAGGATGAACGTGTTCTCTCGAGTCCCACCAACATTTTTAAAACAGAAATTATAAATAATTCAAAGAATTGCTGCTCTTACTTTTGCAAGATAAAGGAGAGACTCGGTAACGGCAATGATGGGCTGATTTGAGGTGGAATCATTAAAACCACAAAAGCAAAAGCTTTTTTTTCTCACATAATTCAGGTGGAACCGAAAAGAACCCGATTTTTTTAGTCCTCTTAAAAACGGAGCGCGAGAATATATCACGACCGAGCAATCCAGTCTCATGATAAGCCTGTTGATGTTTTTACGTATTCTTTTTTTTTTCCCCAGACACCATTGAAATCTGGAATATTTTGCTTGGTGATGTTGATCGAACAGATGTACATAAATTCGAATGTTCAATTGATATTTTCTGTCCCTGCCATCTTACTTTACGATATGAAGTGTGTTCTGTTGTATTCTGCTGTATTGTGCTGTGTTGCATTCTGCCTCTGTAGCTGTAGTGTTCTGTTGTAGTCTGTTATATTTTGTTGTGTTGCATTATCTCTCTGTAACTATCCTCAAGCGAAGGTTAACGGTATTAATAAATGAATAAACAAAAAAAAAACGGGCACTGCATTTAAGGTTAGGTGCGTCTCGTTAGGGCGGCCCTTGACACCATGTCAGGACTGACGTGGAGGCTTGTCTTGAGCATGTGATTCTCTTCCTTACCTCACTGCCTGATTGCATTCACCTGGGCTGTATGGCCCAAGAGAATTCACCCACCCTAGCATCAGGAAGAGAGACCGCCTACTTTTTCGAACGTCGTTTTGTAGCCGTTTAGCACACTATGTTTTGCCGCAACATCATTCATTATGAGGGCGAATAATCTTCCTCTGCTACTCCTTACTTCCGGAACAAACCGCCGAGGATTATCGCCACGAAGAGTACAATTGTCTGCAAAAATATTCCGCTGTGCATCGCTATAGCTTGCTACTTGAGGGACTTTTTAAGTGTGATACAAAGAATAAATTTTTATTGAAGTGCATAGCCAGAGAGGTTTTTCTACAATAAAAGGTGCACGCGAGATAATATCCTCTGGCTTGTTAGTCTACAATGGGAGAGGCGGGCAGGGGTAGAAAGGGGGTTATGATGAGTTAACGTTGGGCCTCTTGTTACGTATTCACTGCCAACGAGCGCGAAAAGAAGTGGATCAGGAAAGAAGAAGACAACACGCCGCCAGTGCTCACTCCCAACTGGCGTTTATTCGAAAGAAGGAGCAACATATGCTAGAAAACGGCTCTTCTGTCTTTGTCTTCATCTTTTTTCGGTGCGACTGTACGCAAACGCATCATCAATGTGCCTGATATTTGCAGCGAACCGAGGTCCGTACGACAAGGGAAACGAAGGAGAGTGCGGATCCCCTGAGGGTCTTCTCAATCTATAGGCTGTTACATTTCGCCTTCGTCGAGTGGAAGAAAACGGCGTGGCTGCAGCAGAACGCCGACTAGCCCCGAAAGGCACGTTGGGTCAACGCCTTGATTACCCACGGAAACTGCGTCCGTCTGCCAGGATGAAGTTTTGAGCGAGTGTCTCCCCTACTCCGCGTGCGAACGCAGGATCGAACGCATGAAATACGCGGGAACGCCGCTCGTGGTCATTCCAGCGTCTGCGCGACGTCGATGGCATATTTCTCCCTCTCCCAACACGTGACGGGGGCGTGATCCCTCAGGAGAGAGTGTGTGATTGATGCCACAGTTAACTTCCTTCCTCGGCAGACCCGGCCCCCCTCTAGGGAACCTAGGGAAAGAGAACACTTTAAAAACTCGGCAGCGAGTACGGCCGAGGGGTCTCATCATGTGGTCTCATCATCAAGCGTTTCAGCATTGAGCGTCTCGTCATCGAGCTCCTTTGTACATAATGAAATCTGGCTGTATAAATTTTTTTCTCTCCTTGTCTTTTCCCGCATCCTCGTCTTCGACGTCCCTCATTCCCTCTCCGGCCCGACCATGCTACCTGATCTTTAACAAGGCCAATTGCGTAATATGACACCTTACAACAGAGGCCTCCTCTTGAAAGGACTGAATTAAAGTGGTCAACGCATATCTTTCTAGATATGCGAGACTTCTTATCAGTTGCATAGATGGGAAAATTGCCCCAGTAAGAACATTCCGCGCGTCCAGTTAAATGGAGCTAACGCTTCGTGTAAGCCACGCTCACTATCAGCCTACTCAGAAGAATAGCGTCGGCACGCTGAATGCTCCCGTTAGTTCAAAAGTGATCTTGAGGTTCAACTTTTGAAATCGGCTGTGATGAACTCCTCCCTGTGCCCAGTGTACCGATGTCAAACTGCTCGTAAATCTGAAATGAAACGCTAGTGGTGTCCGTTCTTGGAAACAGAGCTGCTATTCACACATCATAGATGAGGGCGGTTTTTGCTCCTGTGTCGGCGCTTTAGTTCGCGTGGAGCTCGCCGTTATATGTGCTCCACTGAAACACGGAACATTACTGACCTTTTCCTCACGCCGATCAGTGGAGCTCAGCGATGTCGAACGCCAAACTGGTAGGAGCTGTGTTGCATCACACAGTGAACACTTTTCAGCGCTGGTTTGTACTCACGGAATGCACTGAGATTAACCGCAGGTTTAGCGAATGCCTTTTTGCATCTACCCAAGCTGAACGGCCGTAGTCATTTTTGGGTTTAACGTGCAGTTTCAAATGATTTGCTGGGAGGGATATGAGAATAGCACTCGTTGATGAGGATGGCCTTGCTGATTCATCACTGTACATGCATGAATTTAGTACTCTGACCAAATATGAGCATGAGTCAGTAGCTTGACTTCAGATGTGACGTCACGGGCATTAGCAAACTGACTGATGGTTTGCCAGTAAAGCTTACTCTAACACAAAAAGGCAGGTTGCAAAGATGCAGGTCCATAACATAAGTTTAGCGCAAAACCAGGACGACGGACAAAAGGGGAGAGTGTCAGTCGGAAGTTAGCGCCTGTGTTGTGGGTGAGTGTTCTCTCCCCTTTTGTCCGTCGTCCTGGTTTTGCGCTACTCTTATGTTATGGATCATTACCGACTTGCCCAAGTTTCCACCGTGCAGAGCTGACACAAAGATGGAGGTTCGTGCACAAGGTGAGCAATATTTGCTTCCGACCATCTCTCCTTGCGGGCATTTCGCTTTCATTCCTAACGCTAGTGCTCTTTGTCACGAAATGAAGTATGAAACAAGAATTCGTCAGTATTTGTCCCTTAAACAGGCTTTCTAACCTCGAGGAAGAAAAAAAAAAGACATCAACTGGTCCGTCGTTCGCTCTCGCTAAACATTGCCAACTTCCTTTCAAAGGATATTTCGCCTCTACGCACTTTAGTCGCTCAAAGTGCCCCCTGAATTTTTTGTCAATGCTAAGCGCTTAACTCGCAGTGTTAGCGGATATGTGTGGTCATAAAGAATAGCTGGCTTCCATTCCTCTCCTTATGCAAAGCTGACACTGGCTAATCAGCTGATTACGCGGTGAACAGGACGAACGCAGAATTCATACAGGCAAGGCACAAGAGGTTTGTTGTATCGGTAATTTTTTCAGACTGGTAAAGAAACTATCAAGCGTGAGCCGAGTTAGCACGACTAAATTTAAAATGAAAGCTCAAGTAAAGAGCAATTTCGTAGCAAAACTTCAAATGCCATGAAAGGATTTTTGAGCAAAAAAGACGACACATACAAGATAACAGGATGAGCGCAAAACAGCGTCGGAATTCCACAGCAGTGGACCCACGTCGGAAACCCATGTGTTCCCTCATGGATCAAGAAAGGCCGTGGTGTGACGTAGGCATGGCGCAGAGCCTGTCGTCTCGAGAATGGGAGAGAGCAGGCAGCAGGGCGCAGACAGCACCGAACGAGGAACGGGAGCGCACACTAAGTGCAAAGTGAGTGCGGCACGGGAAGGGCATTTTAAGCGATTGCAATGGCCTCCAGGAAGCATGAGCTCTTTGATCGATGACAGGTTCCGGTTCTAAAAAATTCCCTTTACTTTTTGGGCTCGGGGTACGGTGATCATCTCGGTGCATTCTGCAAAATGATGACAGAGGCAGGACTTGACTGTGTCTAGAAACGGCAAATGTGATAGCTCTGCAAATACGGTTTTTCTGGAAAATGGTGACCCTCACCAGCCTGGGAAGCATCTTTTGGGATAGCTCGACTTGCTTCCTTATCCTCAGACACGGCAGCTTTGCCAGGATTGTGAGGCCCTTGTGGCGCATAGTAGTCACACTTGGTTCAGTTCAAATGAAACATAAATAATGTGAGCTTACAGCAAGTCAATCTGTTAGCCGTTGTTTATTTCAATATGTACCAATCACCCGGTTGGCTCTTCCGTACGTGGATGTTCCGGAGAGTGTTAAAGTTCTAAATGCATTGTGAGTACATGCCGAAATATTCAGAATGCAGTAGTGAACAAAATGATATGGTATTTTGGTTTGGTTCGGTTTATGGGGCTTAACGTCCCAAAGCGACTAAGGCTATGAGAGACGCCATAGTGGAGGGCTCCGGAAATTTCGACCACCTGGGGTTCTTTAACGTGCACTGACATCGCACAGTACACGGGCCTCTAGAATTTCTCCTCCATCGAAATCCGGCCACCGCGGCCGGGATCGAACCCGCGTCTTTTGGGTCAGCAGCCGAGCACGATAACCGCTGAGCCACCGCGGCGGCAATATGGTATTCTCAATCTTTTAGCATAAATTCAATACAATGGGGAATTAAAGGACCTATTCGCTATTTCTGAAGGCATTTTGATGAAATAATTTACTCTTATTTATTTATTTATTTATTTATTTATTTATTTATTTATTTATTTATTTATTTATTTATTTATTTATTTATTTATTTATTTATTTATTTATTTATTTATTTATTTATTTATTTATTTATTTATTTATTTATTTATTTATTTATTTACAGGTACCTTACAGGCCTCCAGGGAGGCATTGAGTAAGGGAGGAGCAATAAATATGTGCAGCAGTAGCTAGAAGAAACCAAAAATGCGTAGAAACAAACACTATTACGTTCGAAAAGCTGATTACAAATTATCACGACAGTACAAAATACATGCAGAAAAACATTGAATAAAAAAAATTAGAATATAAATACGACATAATAGTAACGGGGAAAAAAAAAACAGGCATGACTCGGGCAAAGAAGAAAACGTGCTAGGTGTTATCTATATAATGTTTGACCAGATGATTATGAAACGTGCCGTGGTTGCGCTGCGATGCAATGCAGTTTGGATGATCATTCCATAGACATATAGCACGTGGGAGCGGAGAAAAGTTAAAAGCGTGAGTACTGCCATAAATGCGCGTGTAGTTGAGGTTATTGTGCGATCTGGTTGATGAATAAGAGGGTCGTTGCAGGTGCGATAAAGGTGACTGAGTGGCATGGATTAATTTGTGAAACAGAGATAAAAGGGCTATGTCTCGACGAGTTCTTAATGAAAGGAGAGAAAGTTCCAGCTTTATTTGGGTAACGCTTGATTGAAAACTATAATTTCGTGAAATAAATCGACTAGCCTTATTTTGTATTGCTTCTAGCATGTCAATTAAGTACTTTTGGTGAGGAGACCAGATGGAAGACGCATACTCGAGCTGAGATCTAACAAAGGTTAAATAGGCTTGTTTACACACATTAGCAGTAGTGCTTTGTAAGTTGCGGCGCAGGAAACCTAATGATCGTGAAGCATTGGCAGCAATGGTGGTTATGTGAGCAGTCCAAGAAAGGTTTGGTGAGAAGTGAACGCCTAAGTATTTGTATTGAGTAGCCCGACCTAATATGTTGTTATTAATGTGGTAAGGGAAGTAAGAGTTTGCCGATTTTCGAGAAAAGGAGATTATTTTACACTTGGAAACATTTAGGGTCATTAGCCATGTTCTACACCAATCATGAATTAAATCCAGGTCACTTTGAAGTGAAATGTCGTCGTCAGTACTCTTTATGGATCGGTATACAATACAATCGTCAGCAAATATTCGTATGCGGGATGAAATGTTGCATGGCAGGTCATTTATGTAAATTAAGAAAAGTAAGGGACCAAGGACGCTCCCTTGTGGCACACCTGACGTAACATCAGAAAGAGGAGATAAGTGATTATTAATGACTGTGAACTGTTGCCGATTCGAAAGAAAATTACGGAGCCATGACAAAGTTAGAGCATCTAGTTTGAGCGCCGAAAGCTTAGGTATTAAGCGACAGTGAGCGACACAATCAAATGATTTTGCGAAATCGAGGAATGCACAATCAGATTGTAAGTTGTTGTTCATGTTCGAATGAAGGTCAGTAGTGAATTCGAATAACTGTGATTCACATGAAAAGCCTTTCCTAAAGTCATGCTGATTGGGGAAAAAGAAATGAACAGATTCAAAGGGACAGTAAATATGAGACGCAATAATGTGCTCCAGCATCTTGCAGCAGATACATGTTAGAGAAATCGGGCGATAGTTTTCACGTGCATGTTTATTGCCACTTTTGTAAACTGGTAGCACTTTTGCTATTTTCCAGTCATTCGGAAGCATGCCTGTTAATAATGACTGCCAAAAGATATGAAGTAAGATGTTACTAGACGCGGATAGGGAGTTCTTTAATATTTTGGAATTAATTTCATCGACGCCACATGAAGAAGACACTTTCAGGTTAGTGATCAATCGGGTTATGCCTTCGAGAGTAATATCAATCGGAGCCATGTATGGGTAGTCAAAATCGGGCACGCAAGGAATGTAGGAACTGTCTTCTCTAGTGAATACAGATGTGAAAAATGAGTTAAATGCAGTTGCGCTGTCAGCATCAGAGTAGGGAATGTTGTTGTTGTCATGTATTGAAATATCGTTACTAATGTTACGCCGACCTATTACCTTCCAGAACTTGCTGGGATTGTTCTTGAGCAGTGCTGGAAGGTCTTGTGAATAATATTTATCTTTAGCGTCGCAAATAGCAGAGCAGTAAGTGTTTAGATAGTTTTTGTATTTATTCCAAGCACTTGGAGAACTCGCGCTTTGCATTTTTGTACAGCCGTTTTTTCTTATTTCTCATTCTGTGATGGAGTTTCGTGAACCAAGGGTTGGATTTATCATTAGTTATAGTGATGAGCGGGACGTATTCGGCTACTAATCATGACAGCTTTTCTCGGAAGAGAATCCAGTTATCATTGATTGACCTATCTTTAAAGGAAGGCAGTAGTATTTTGTCGGCAAACTCTTCGAGTTCTGTGTTAATAAGGGCATAATCAGCTCTGTTGTAATCGCGAATTTGCTTTCTTGTGACTCCAATGAAGGGAAGCGGAATGATAATAGTCACTTGAAGCAAATAATGGTCACTAAATCCATCTAAGTATGAAAAGTTACCGACTGTTTCAGGGGCTGTTGTAAAGATGAGATCTAGTATATTGGAGCCACGGGTGGGCTTGGTAACTACTTGAAATAGGTTAAAATCTAAAGTCATGTTTATGAATCTTAATGAGGCATTACAAGGGGATGAGAGCTTTGTCCAGTCAATCTGCGGAAAGTTAAAATCCCCAAATAGATAAGTGATATCGGCTGGAAAGAGTTCAAACGCCTTAGCCATGCTGTCATGAAGTTTATTTAAAAAAGAATTGTCAGAATCTGGGGCTCGGTAGCAGTTACCTATTAGAAGTTTTCTAGAAGAAATCATGCTTGCTGCCCAGATTATTTAGAGATCCGAATCGGTATCAATAACAAAGGAAGCAACTGATTTCCTTATACCTAATAGGACTCCGCCCCCTCGCCTATGCGGGCGATCACGCCTGTATATGTTCAATGGACTGGAGGCTGAAATAACTTCATGATCACCGATATCGGGGTGCAGCCACGTTTCAGTCAATACGATAACGTCAGGATCACTGTCCTCCAGAAAAGATATGACAAGAGCGCGCTTTCATGTGATACTTCTGATGTTAGCAAATAAAATTGATAAAGGTGAAAAGACAACGGCTGGTTTAGGTTGTTGATAGTTGTGAGCACAAGAGATGGGTAGTGGCTACCGATCAGACAGGATGACTGAGTCAGTAGCGACGCCGTAGACATATATTTTGTGAATCCATACGTAGCTTGTCAACCGATAGCTTCAATTTCATTTTGTGCGTTTTTGCGAACTGAATCAGCTTTGCCCTGGCTTTTCGTGTTGTAAGTGAAAAATCTTCACGAATGGCAAAATTTGTTCCTTTCAGTTTATACCCAAAAGATAGGATGCGTTCCTTGTCCTTAAAATACGCGAGCTTAGCTATAATAGGCCGCTGCTTTTCAGAATCATATTTGCCCAGTCTGTGGACTCGTTCAAATTGTTGGCCAGTTGTAGCGATACCCAGTTTATCCCAGCAGAGATTAATTACTTTATTTTCAGACATTGCCCAGTCTTCCTGTTCGTCATCATCCACCCCAAAGAAGAGTAGATTGGAGCGCCGCATCCTATTTTCAGTGTCGTCACATCTTGACGTAATGGCTGTCAGACGTTCCGAGACACCAAGCACTGCTTCAGCATCAGCATTTGGCCTGTCTTCTGCTGCGCCACTCAAGGCTATGGATGCTTCCAATGCCGCCACTTTAGCAGTCAGCAGTCGCACTTCATTTTCGGTTGCTACCTGCTTTTCCTTTGCGTTTTTAATTTCCTCCAGTAATGAAGCATGTCCTTCTAGCTTACGGATAGCATCCAGAGCCTCGACAAATGCTTCAGCCTCAGCTTTTGACATCGGGCCAGGGTTTGACTCTACATCACCCGAGAGCATGAGCAAAATGTCAAACAGTGTGAGACAAATACCTGACAAAGATGCTAACACTCGCTTAAACGAATCATTCAACGCGGGGGGGCACGACACCGCAAAAAGAGAGTAATTGCTACTTTTAACGCAAGTCGCATTGTTCAGGTAACTAACCTGTAACATTAACTATCGTGAGTGCGTCATCCTTGGCGCGTTGTCATGCCCAAAGTGGACGCTTGCTGGGTGGCTTTTATGCTGTGGCCCGTCCGCGTCGAGCTCTGGTGTAGTAGTTCCGGGTTGCCTGACGAAGAAGCAGGTTTCGTCCAAAGTTGGCGTTCGTCGCATCGTGGCAGGTAAGGTGGGCGGTAGGTAGGTAGACAGGTATTGATTCATTCCAAGCGGCCCAGAACACACCGCCCAGGTGAGAGTTGCCTGTAACATTAACCATCGTGAGTGCGTCATCCTTGGCGCGTTGTCATGCCCGAAGTGGACGCTTGCTGGGTGGCTTTTATGCTGTGGCCCGTCCGCCTCGAGCTCTGGTGTAGTAGTTCCGGGTTGCCTGACGAAGAAGCAGGTTTCGTCCAAAGTTGGCGTTCGTCGCATCGTGGCAGGTAAGGTGGGCGGTAGGTAGGTAGACAGGTATTGATCCATTCCAAGCGGCCCAGAACACACCGCCCAGGTGAGAGTTGCCTGTAACATTAACCATCGTGAGTGCGTCATCCTTGGCGCGTTGTCATGCCCAAAGTGGACGCTTGCTGGGTGGCTTTTATGCTGTGGCCCGTCCGCGTCTAGCTCTGGTGTAGTAGTTCCGGGTTGCCTGACGAAGAAGCAGGTTTCGTCCAAAGTTGGCGTTCGTCGCATCGTGGCAGGTAAGGTGGGCGGTAGGTAGGTAGACAGGTATTGATCCATTCCAAGCGGCCCAGAACACACCGCCCAGGTGAGAGTTGCCTGTAACATTAACCATCGTGAGTGCGTCATCCTTGGCGCGTTGTCATGCCCGAAGTGGACGCTTGCTGGGTGGCTTCTATGCTGTGGCCCGTCCGCGTCGAGCTCTGGTGTAGTAGCTCCGGGTTGCCTGACGAAGAAGCAGGTTTCGTCCAAAGTTGGCGTTCGTCGCATCGTGGCAGGTAAGGTGGGCGGTAGGTAGGTAGACAGGTATTGATCCATTCCAAGCGGCCCAGAACACACCGCCCAGGTGAGAGTTGCCTGTAACATTAACCATCGTGAGTGCGTCATCCTTGGCGCGTTGTCGTGCCCGAACTGGACGCTTGCTGGGTGGCTTTTATGCTGTGGCCCAGCCGCGTCGAGCTCTGGTGTAGTAGTTCCGGGTTGCCTGACGAAGAAGCAGGCTTCGTCCAAAGTTGGCGTTCGTCGCATCGTGGCAGGTAAGGTGGGCGGTAGGTAGGTAGACAGGTATTGATCCATTCCAAGCGGCCCAGAACACACCGCCCAGGTGAGAGTTGCCTGTAACATTAACCATCGTGAGTGCGTCATCCTTGGCGCGTTGTCGTGCCGTCTGTCGTGCCGTTGTCGTGCCGTCGTTGTCGTGCCGTTGTTCTTCCGCCAGGTGTTGTTGGGGGAGGTGTTGTTGGGGGGGACACAGGTCGCTCTTCCCGACGAAACTCTCGCCACCACTAATTTATTAAGGAGAATACCTTTAATTCCGCCTACTGTCGTTAGCAGCCGTGTCGGCAGATGTGTCCGCGTTTCGGTTACGTGCCTTATATGGGCATATGCCAATCATTACTTAATCAATGGCATTCGAATTATGTCAGAACGCGATTGAAGGTATTCTATGATAATTAATGACTAACTGAGCCTAATTAACCTTTATAGTCAGACCACATACATAAATAAAACCGAGTAGGAAATTGGTTGAGCTGGGGAATCGAACCAGGGTCTCTGGAGTGCGAGACGAGCACGCTAACCACTCCGCCATGCCAGCTCGATGGTTTGGAATGAACAAAGGCGCGTCTAGTGAATACGGTGTCTTCGTTCACTCCCATCTTCCTCCCTTCCAGTTACGGCGGAGTTCAGGTGTGCACCGAGATATGCGATACAATTCCTTTCCTCAAGAACCAATTTACCGTCGAGCAAGGCGTAGCGCCGAACATGCGATGGCGTTCTGTGCACTCCCTAGCAGCGTTGGAAGAGGCTGTCACGTTCCAATCTTAGAGGTGAAGCTTAGCATCTCAACCACACATCAGTGACACAAGCAGCAACACCGCGCTTAAGGCTTTCTCCTCATCGCACTTTAGATCAGCAAAGTGTCCCACTGAATTTTTTATTTGCCGCGTGCCATGGTCAGAACTTTGCTTACCATACGATGGGCAAGTTGTCACCTGCCACATTGCGCAGGTTGTGATGACGTCAGAAGGCACGTGACATAGGTGGCAGGTGGACAACCTGCTTTTTCGCTCACAACGATGACGACTGGTTTTATGCAGAAAGGGAACCTCATGTGTAGCATTCTTGCACAAAAATTTTGGAAACTGGAATGTTGTAAGGTACTCGGAAATGTGGAAGCTAATAGTCAATTCTTTAGACGCGTGTCAGTTTTTCCATTGCTCGCATCCAGCAGTTACGACTGCCCTAGAAAACCAATGAGGAACATTTTTGACGGCAATAAAACGTTAATTTCAAAACAAATGCAAGCCTGTCGGCAGTAGGTCTGAGGATATGTTGATTGTTGTAGTGAAATCTTGCAATATATGAAAAAATTGCGTTCTTAAACACTAGCCGTTGAAAAATGCTTTCGTCCCGATATTGCTGGTTATATAACGCTAGCGCGTTAAAATTAGCAGCAGGCGGATGTCCGGACTAATTTCATTCCTCTCCTCTAAAGGTTCTTTTGGCATATTGCAAAAAAAATCTAGATCATTAAAGCCAATCAAGCGACGACTGCATAACCACTCGTTCAGCCGTACGCACTCTTCAAGCAATGCGGCACCCGACGGCGCTGCGCTATTTTGTCTTCATGCTGTTTTTTTCGCTGTCTTGGTTTGACGCATGCTGTATTATTTTGTTGTGTGCTGTTTTCCCGTGTGCTGTTATGTCATGCCGCCAGTTATGGCGAGAAATTAGAAGCAAATTATTCATATTGACGGTAATATCATAGAAATCAGATGAAAAGGCAACCACTTGCCCGGTTGTCTTTTTTTCTGCTGCCTATGTAAGTGTATTCCCTATTAAAGATCCCACACCACGACCAACCCCGCACCCAATACAAAGATTATATTCCCTCCTGCGCTTCCTTTATTGCAGTGACCGTAGGCTTCCTTTGTAAATGTCTTCAATACCCTCGTAACGCAGTAGTTACAGGACTGCTGATGTGTCACCTGGATCAAATGCCTTATTGCAATCTACGAAGACATTTCATGGAGCTGCTTGTATACTGCATGGTTCTCGATGACCTACGTGGTACAGTGAAAATGGTCATTTACCCTTTCTTTAGAGCTAACTTCCTGTTTTGGCTGCCTGAGTCTAAAGTTGCTCTCATCCTACTATCGGTTAACTTTCTAGATACCTGGAATCAAGAAATTGTAAGCCATCATGGCAAGCATATTGTGACGAAGAAGACGAAGAAGACAAAGCTGACAATAGCAGCTCATCACGCCTCATTCTTCGGCTGGCAACCTCATAAAATTATTAGTCTTTCTCGTCCGCGTTCTTGTGGATCATTATAATGTTGGCGCAACTCCAGGCTTGCCGTGCGTCAAAGTCGTAGGGCACTCTGTGTACAAGGTACCATATAATCCCAATACTATAGCATGCAGTATCAATCAATAAATAAAAAATACATAAATGGATGTGCCGTCCATCGACAGATAAGTGATTACATCATACTCACTGGCCACGTTTCGTTTTATTACTGCCTGTAGACTTCCCTCACAAACCCTTTTCTTCCCCTTGGAGCACTCAATCCTTCGAAGCCGCTGCCTTTGTCTTCAGGGTCGGGATGATTTCGACTGCTGAACGCATCCATTGTGAATTCCGCGGTTAGTTTAGCTGGGGGAGAGAGCAGTGCGAACAGACGAAATACTAGGCAAAAGAACCTACATGAGAGTTGCGACGACAGAGAACTTTCCGAACCTCATCAAGGAGAAGCATTTATACACCAGCTGTGAGCCACGTGATGAAACAAACCAAGTGCAAACCATCAAAATACGAAAAAGAGACACAGATTGCCAAAGAAAAGCATAATCCTCCAAGTAAATTTGAAACGTGTTCATCACGAGCACACTGCGATACTTAAGCCCAGAGCTGCCAAGGAATCTGGAGACCGGCATGACGAACACGGCAATAAAACGTAAAACGAGCACGGCTTAACGCAGTACGACGAGGGGAGTGGGGAGAACATCGTACCAAAAACACAGTCAAAAGTAAATATTAACGCGATTGGCAGCTAAAAACAAAAATTATTTTCAACAAACGCATACCAGGACGGAGCGATAGCATAGTCAGGAAAACAGCTGCCGGAACAAAAAATACGCGGCAGTTATTAAAATCAAAACTGAAAGCACTTATAGTGCTACGGAGGTGTCAAGCTGACGCTTTTCACATTGCGAGTTCCTTGCAGTCCGTAAAATAAAAGAGGTGCTAACACAATGGTCTCCGGCTCTGGCAATCGGCAGTGCTTCAGTGATTATCATTTCAGTTTGAGTGTGGGCACATGCTTTGATCGTGGTTCTTTAGTACGACGGCTCCCACTTCTTGGAGCCGTCAGAGTGTTTATCAATCTTGCCGTCACCATTGTTCCATACACGTTTGTGGAGTTAACGTAATCGCAATGCCACTTTCCATCACTGACAATCAACAAGCCCAAACAAAAATTCTAATACTCTACGTTATCCAAATTCGTAATGAGATTTCTTATCTTTGAGTGCGTGCTTCTGATTTTTACCCATGTCTAATTCACTCTCATTGCTGCTATGAGTCTGCCACAAAATTCGGCCCGTATTCGAAAAAAGCAATCTCGCCAGCGCGGGCCGATAGAACATGGGAGGAGGAAACTCCGGAGAGCGCCTAGCCTTGTGTGTGTGGCTGCCCTTTCCACCATCGCTCGCCGGCGAGGCGCCAAGGGAATTACGTCAGCGCACGTCGTCGATTTTTCCAGAATATTGGAGTAGTTCCTACTCAATGCTGGCGGAGAAGGCGTAGCCTTGAGTGCGCTAAGTGATGCCCTCTCCCACTTTACACGCGCACAGGTGGCGGCGGTACAAGAGAAAGATCTGGAAGCATTTTAAAGGCAGTTTCCGCGCCTGTTCATTGGGGGCGCGCGCACAGCGCGAAAGGGAGAAGGATATTGCACAGCTCATACAGTGTGTATGTGCGCGCCTGATTTGGCGCGAAGAACGAACAGACGCGGAGCGCGCCTATAAATGAAGGTTGTTGACCGTGTCTGTCAGCCCGAACCACCGTTCAAGCTTCAGAGAAGCGCGCCCTCTCGACTCCCGGGACAACACCACTCGCCCAGCCACGGACAAACGAAGCAGTGTGTGCCAACCTGCGGGATGGCCCTGTCGTGGACCTCTAGTCCTCGGACTGTCGCAGTGTCCGGTGAACAAATTGTGCTTTGTTAGTTTGACTCTCTCCTGTGTTAGTGCACTTTAGGTGCAAGCCTTTTGTCTTATTGTAGCCTCTCTCGGGTGTTACATTGCACAAATTGCATTGCATTGTAAATCAGTTTGTATGTGCCCGTACGAGTGGTTGAGAAATCCACTGTATTGTATCTTTGCTGTATAAAGTATGTTTTGCTTGTGAAACTTTGGCTCCGACCCATTCTCCGGCTTGCGACCGACGAAAGCTGGGCACCAAACCACCACCCCCCTTGTCACTTGGTAGCTGGTCTTTGGCTGAGCTTGCCACGGTGAGTCGAGAGCGTCACCTTTGTGACCGAGACCGCTACCCCCACACGCTCTAAGGTTGTCTGGGAACGCACTGCGTGAAGTGGGGACAAAGTCTACCTACCTACTTTTGAGCTTCCTCAAAATTCGCTTTAATATAGGCTATTCTCCCTTGTCGACCGCCTTGTCCTCATTGGTTAGCATTGACACCCATACGCTACTCCGATTTTTCTCTGGAGTTCAGAACTTTCGCACTCTGGCATCTTTAGCACTAGAATAAATTAAGCAAACGGGACATGTCCTAAATATACACTTGGTGGAAAGATCATGTAGTGGAAAGTCGTAATGCTTTTGATTGTTTCTGCTGTTGTTGATTGTTAGGTTTTGAAAACGGTGGGAGTCGCTTCGTGTCCAATTCTTCCGTATCCCTTTGCCCCGGCTGTTTTTTTTCTTCCGGTGAAATGAATTATTTTTCCGCACAAATAGCATATACAGGTCTAAAGAAACACAATATGCTACTTTTCTAGCTCGGAAATACTAGCGGTTGATTTTTTGCAAAGATGTCCAGAATTTCAGCTTAAGTGTCATAGTTGACTAAATCATCATTATCAGCATCACTACGCCCACTGCAGAACCAGGTCATCAATTTCAATTTTTCAATTTCAATTTATTTCCCATGTACACATGGTGAGGGCCGAGGGAAAAAATCCAGAAATTTTGGCTTGACGTGCCCCTCGGCCCCTACATTGCAGGGCAGCAGGTAACATAAATGTTTTAAACAAATAGCATCTCAAAATGCAAACAATAGTTATCAAAAATGGTTTTGCGTATTATTAGAAAAATGACAAGGAATGACGTGTACAACAGAAAATGGTAACAAAACAAGGAAACAGAAAAATACACGTCATCGAACAACAGGAATGCGGTTACTCCAATTAGGTCAACACTATACGGAAACGAAAGAGATAAAGAAGCAGTGAAGGGATAAAGAAGCAATGAATCTCTAAAGTGACACATACAACGTATATAACTTGGCGGCATGCACGTGAAAGATAAACTTGTGCAGTTTGAAACTTATTTAAAAGACGAGGCAACGTGTTTGCTAGACTATGTGTACCATATATTGTGCGGCAGGTTGGAATATGCCACAGTTCGCTGTGTCTGATAGGATAAACTTGTACATTTAGTGAAAGGTGTGCCGTGTCACGCAAGTAATTCATATTTTGTTTTATGTCCTTCTTGTATCTTTCAGCTAGCCTAACATTATACATTTCAGATACTTTTATGGCATTGAACTGGTGGAATAAATCGCATGTGTTTATATGAGAACCGACGTTAAGTACTGCACGCAGAGCCTTCTTCTGTAAAACATAAATCTTATTTTTATTGGTACCTGTAGTTGTTCCCCAAACTAAATGCGCATAGTTCCCATGTCACGCGCTTAAAGCCCTGCACACATTCTAAGAGAGCAAGCTTCTAGCGTGAGCAGTACCTCAATGCGCTCCACTGCTCGCTGTAAGCGGAGTTTTCAGATTTCTGTGGGCATGATCCATCTCAATCAGTGCGCACGCTTCAGCTAGCTGCTATCGCCCCGTCTGCACGGCCCTATCAAGGCCGGTTGCGGAAAGGTGGGCGTATCAGGAACACATAAAACATTTGTGGCCATTTTCAGATACGCACTAGAAGGAGTTTCCTGTTATTACCGGAAGAACATTACTGCGCTAAAAAGACAAAAACACCAAGAAAAGGACAGGGCATGCGCAAACTCTCAGTTTTATTGGGGCACCCATAAGGAATATGTACAGGAGGCAGAGGATGCTCAGTCTTAGTGATGTGCAGCCGTTACATGTTCACATTTTGTCAGGGTACAAAAATTCACTATCTAAATGTGATACAGAAGGCTTGTGTACGCGTCAATTTCCTCACTCTTTTTATTGAATAAGCTTCTATGATTTCTCGTGTCACACTAACCTTGTGGAGGAATAGAATACTAGCTGTGAAACGAGCAGGCCTCAACCTGCTTTTCTCTTTCTTTTTTCCTTCTTTGCGTTCCCTGCAATGTGCCGCAATGTGCAAATATGGATCTGGTGGTAACGACCTTAAATGCTCTTTAAACGGACATTAATGAAACAGCCCGTCTGTCTTACATGAACATTAGCACCCTCAAGTGTGCCATATGCCATGGCCCTCACGATTCCTTCTCGCAAAACTGCCCCCGCCTAAAGAACGAGCGAGCAGTGCTGGAGCAAATGGTGCGAGACCATTCTACGTACAGAGGGGCCGCTGCTAAGGAGAGACGACGTCGTTCGCGTCGCCGAAGGACTTCTAAGAAAGCTGTTACTTCTGGTAGGGAGGCCTCTAGCACTGCTGCATCTTGTCCTCCGCCTCAACCTGCCGTACCAAATCAACTGAGCCCGACGGCTGATAACGCCGGACTTGCTGCTTCGTCCGTTACCTGGCCGTCACTCCCGAAACCTTGCAGGTCCACTGGACCAGGACAGTCAATGCCATCTCCAAGTTCTGCCCCTACCGTTGATTTGGAGAAGGGCCAGGATCTCGGCCATGGCCAAGAAGTGCAGGTTATAGCAATGCTGAAGTCCGTTTTGAGTGTCATCCGCGCTGTGCTGGCAGGCCTGCTCACGCCAGCAGCACTGAACGCGCTGCAAGTACTGGACGCGCTAACTCCAGTCCTAGCGGCTCTGCATTTTTTACATCATGCTCTGCAGTAGCAGGAGCAATGGCTCCCCAGCAATGCCATTTGGAAAGCAGCCGAAGCAAGCATCTATTTTTCAATGCAATTCCTGCGGACTCCAGTCGCGAATTTTTATGCGAAGCATATTACTAGAAGTACACTACAGCCCTTCGCCGTGGTTATGCGCCGTGCACACCACGTGGTACAGTGACGTCACACCACATGACATACCACGTGACACATGACGTCACAACAGAGGAAGACGGAGGTACACTACAGCCCTTCGCCGTGGTTACACGCCGTGCACACCACGTGGTACAGTGACGTCACACCACGTGATATACCACGTGACACATGACGTCACGACAGAGGAAAACGGAGGTACACTACAGCCCTTCGCCGTGGTTACACGCCGTGCACACCACGTGGTACAGTGACGTCACACCACGTGACATACCACGTGACACATGACGTCACGACAGAGGAAGATGAGGGTCCACCTCGCGCCGTCGCTGTGGTTGCACGCTGTGCAGACCACGTGGTACAGTGACGACACACCACGTGACATACCACGTGACACATGACGTCACGACAGATCGCCGTCACGCGCTGGGAGAGGGAGAACGATGCCATCGCACAGACACCGGAATGTCCTCGAGCGGCATTCCCGCGCATTTCGAACGCACGTTCACACTCGGTGTAGGTGAAACGCTCGCTCCACCGGGCAGGCGGACGCGGCTTCCGTGGCAATCCAGGCGCCCACCCAACGCGCGTCTCGGGGTTAGTCGGTGTTCCGCTGTAGCCATGTCGTTGTCTTCCCCCACGACGAAGGCTTCTAGTGGTTGTATTAAAATGACCAAGTATTCAACTAAGGAAACCCATGTATTACCAAGCCTAGCCATCAATATGTTTCGCATCTGACCAGGGTTAACCAAGTTAAGCCTCAGCCATTTTATATTTTCGAAAATACGTTTACGTCAATAATTTCTCCATTCTTGTCATTTGCGAGCCGAATTTACCAAAGATATTGCGATTGTCAGGCTACGAGGCGTTTGCACCTCCCACGCACCGAGGGAACAGCAAAGTCATCCTCTACATTCGGCGTGAACTCACACATGTGCTCCATCCAGTTCCCTCCTAATAACGAAAACCAGTACATCTGCCGAACAGTGAAGAGGCGTAATCTCACGTTTACGCTTGGGGGTGAGTGTATGTCGCCATGAAGTCGATTTGACGCCGCACGATTGAGTGGCCTGATGGCGGTTGCACCCGGCCCTTTGATCGTCATGGGCGACTTTAACGCTCACCACACCATGTGGGGAGGCGTTAGAATGAACATTAGGGGACGAAAACTTGTGTCCTTCGTCTGTGACCATGACCTTCAGTGTTTATATGACGGCTCCCCAACCTATATTCGAGGGACAACTTACAGCAGCTGCCTTGACTTGGCTTTCGTTTCTCGATGCCTTATCAGCAACGTCCGATGGTTTTCGGATATTGAAACCCGCGGAAGTGACCATATCCCTACATATCTGATCATTGCTGGCCTTTCCACGTGCAACTCTGCCACACGCATGCAACGCATCGCTTGCGCAGTGTTCCAAGCACTTACGGGAGATGCTCGCAGAGAATCCGCTAGTTTCGAAGGGAAAATTAAGGTGGCCATGGGAAACGTGACACAGTTATTCACCCCAATTACAAAGTACATGGAATTCGATATGGAATTGCAGCACGTGCGGTCACTGCGACGGAGGGCAGAGCGTAGATACCGATGCTCAAAGTCGAGGCTTGACCTCAGAGATGCAAGGTGCATGCAAAAGAATGTTCAGCGCAGAATTCAAGCCCTTCAGGCACAACGTTGGAGGTCATTCCATGAAACGCTTGATCCACGGAAACCTTTATCACGCATCTGGAATGTCGTTCGTGGCCTTAGAACATCCCCACACCAGCTGCACCCTTTCAAGTCTCTTGCACTCTTCCAACGACGTGGCGTGGTCGAGATAGCTGAGGATTTCTGCGCTAGGGCAGCAGGACCATCCACACTATCTGCAACGCTATATTGCAGCGATGTTCCCGCTTCTCGGGATTCACGGATGGACCTTCCCTTCTCCGTGAAAGAACTTGACGCCACGCTGGTATGTTGCGGAGGGCCATCTTCGCCAGGACCCGACGGTGTGCCATATACTGCACTTGCAAACCTTGGACAAGAAGCTAGGCGTGTCCTTTTGGAGTATTACAACGAATCATGGAATGAGGGCGCAGTTCCAGACGAGTGGAAGCCCAGTCGTCTAGTTCCGCTCCTGGAACCAGGGAAATCGCCTCTTGACCTGACATCATACCGTCTAATTACGCTGGCTAGTTGAGTTCGCAAAGTAGTGGAAAGGATGGTACTTACACGTATTGAGTGGTACCTGGAGCCCCACCGCGTATATCCGGTTATAATGTCTGAGTTTTGACGTGGGCGCTCTTCAGTTGACAACGTCGTCGACCTGATGCCTTCTGTCTAGCGCAAAAAACATTTGAAGCACTTGACCGCGGCATTGTTCCTTGATATCAAGGGCGCATACGACAATGTAACCCACCAGGCTATTTTGGACGCTCTGGAAGCTGCCGAGCTTGATGGTCGCATATTCTGCTGGATACGTAGGTATTTATCCTCTTTGTGCAGACAGAGGAAGGCCCAACATCTTCTCATTTCACTTCCCGTGGAGTCCCGCAGGGTGGAGTGCTCAGCCCAACGCTGTTCAACCTGACACTTGTCGGGCTTGTCGATATACTACCAAAGTCGGCGCAACTCTCCATCTATGCGGACGACATCTGTATCTGGGCAGCGGGAGTTACGCGCCCACAAGTTCGAGCGATACTTCAAAAGTCGTCAAGTATTCTTGCGGCCTACCTTCAACTACAGGGCCTACAGATTTCAACCGAAAAGTGCTCGCTTGTTGCCTTTACACGCAAGAACATGTCTCATTATACCGTATGCATAAACGGCACAGCAATACCCTACGTAAAGAGCCATCGGTTTCTGGGAGTAATCATCGACCGAAATCTATCATGGACCCCCCATATTTCGTACATGAAGAAGAGACTAACAGCGATTTCTCACGTCCTCGCCTTTCTCGGGGGAAAGTCGTGTTGAGCGTCAGTGTGGTCGATGATGCAGCTCTACAACGCCTTATTCATAGGATTTCTTCGCTACAACCTCCCTGAACTTGGAAACATTCAAAAACCAAATGTACGAGGTCTGCAAAGCGTCCAAGCTCAAGCTCTCCGGACTTACCTAGGATTGCCGAAATGTGCCTCTACGGCCGCATCTGTACTCATCGCCCAGGAGCATCCAGTCCCTACCTACCTAACAGTTGACGCACCGAGGGCACATTTCCGACAGACACATATTCCGGGTTCCCTCTCATCACCTTGCGGGTCTTCCTATTACCAGGCCGCGCACATAGTTTACAGGCACCATTGATGAACATCGTGCCATTCTACAGTCCCAGTTTACACTGGCCTCTAGACCGTCCTCGCCACTTTGGAGCCTGCACAATCCCCGTGTGCTTCTTTCAATACCTGGCATCAGGAACACCGATTTATCGCCGATATAAGTAAAACAAGTCACTCGAATATTTCCATCAGCACCGTGCAAACCGGGTGCACGTCTGCACCGACGGCTCAATGAACCATAACAGTTCTTCGGGCTCCGTGCCCATCCCAGCAAGAACTACAGAAATTGGAGTTAGGATAGTTCACCAGACTTCTTCGACGGGTGCAGAACTCACCGCTCTTCGTGTCGCCGTTGAACACATCAATCAGCAGCGCCCTCAGCGGTGGTCTCTTTTCACCGATTCCAAAGCTGATCTCCAAGGCTTACAAGCTGCTCTTCGCCATGGAGCCCATGAACAACTGGTCGCGAAAATTCGACAACTACATCACTCTGCCATCAATGCAAGACATGACAGTATCTACCAATGGCTACCGGGGCACAGCGGCATAGCAGGCAATCATCGCGCGGATGAGGTCGCGCGAACTGCTCACCGGGACGGTAATTTTGTGTCGATCCCCCTTTCGAGATCAGACGCAGCGGCCAGGCTTCGCGTACTTGCGCGGGATATCACGATTACCGCGTGGAATTCCGGCCAATTTTTCAATTCACGTTTAAAATTCTTGGACCCAGATCCGAAGCTCCGGCTTCCCTCCGTCCTACCACGGCGTGAATAAATTTTTACTGTGTTGGCTGTGGCTTGGTGTAGCTTTCACGAACCATTACTATTTCTTAATCGGAATGGCTGATCGACCTGCATGTGCCATCTGCGGGTGTGACGAGACTATATCCCACATTCTTTGCCCTGCCTACAGTGCCGAAAGGCAGTATCTCAGCCGTGCGCTGGAGCGTCTGAATCCACGCCCACTGAAGTAAATAAAGATTCTCGGCCTCTGGCCGAGCCGATCGTCGGCGGTGAAGGCCTCCGAGACCCTGCTCCGCTACTTGCGAACTTCTAGCCTGCATGATATTCAGTGACATAACGAACGCTGACTTTCCATGTGACTTCAATTTTCTGTTATTCTCCTTTCTCTCATTTTTTATCCCCTCACCCCCTTTCTCATTGTAGGGTAGCAAACCATTTATTCTTCCCGTTAACCTTCCTGTTTTTCCTCTTATTCTTCCTCCTCCTTCTTAGCACATAAGAAAGGCAACTCTTTCTGAGTTGCATCTTTAGGAAACTCAAACGTGAAGCTGAGGCCCAAACCACATTCTTTCGGGACCCTGAGAGCATCACTGGCCACGTAACCTGTGTAAGCACCATCACACACACGATGTTTCACCTAAGACTTCACACAATTATTAGAAGAGCGCTTTTTTTGGCGTAGCGTTGCCAGGTGTGTGGTACTTCAGAATAAAGCTAAGATTTGCCTACTAGCAGACCGCTTAACTAATAATAAACAGATAGCTTTTTAACTATTAGAGTTAGGCTACATAATAATTGAGAGGCGTGTAGCCCACCTTAAGTAATATCTTGATCAGTTTTTAGAATCTCCAAAGCGCGGTTAGCCGCTAGCTGTGGCCTAGCAAATATTGGCCGCATCGCGCCCAAACAAATGCTCTTTCGAGAAGCTTGAAGGCAAAGAAACCTCTCCAGTGCCCAAAACTCGTCGAAATTTCTAAAATGTATTGCGCCCCAGCGCTTAGGGTCACCGCGTATTCGAAGTTCTAAAAACTGATGTGGGTATTACTTACGGTGGGCTACACACCTCTCAGTAATTAAGGAGCATGACAGTAATAGCTAAAAGTCAAAAGTAAATATAGTTAACCAGCGCGCTAGTTAGCACGTCTTAGCTGTATTCTGACAATGCTATGCCAAAAAAAAAAGCGTTGCGGAAGTACTTGCTGTGGGCTACTTGGTTCATATTAAATTTGAATGGCGTGAGGGAATTAACACAGGGGGACATAAAGATAGAAAGAGCACCTTAAAAAGTGTGCAAAGTGTTAGGTGAAGCACCCTGTATACTAGGTAGTCATCGACATAGCAAAAGCCGCTAAGCCAAGGCCAGAGAGTGTTATGAATGCCACTGCCTATCTTAAAGAGAGAAAGATTAGTAAGCACTGATTTCTCCTTAGACCCAATACAAACCCACCATTTCTGGACGCAAATTTCAATGCGCCATAGTACATGGGCAGATGAGAAGTAGTTTGATAAAAGCTCAAGAACCGATTCCACATCAATACCGCAATGTTTAACAAATTTGCATTGGTTATTAAACTGCGTTATGCATTCCTTAACGGCAACCAAAAGCTCAGGCTCACGAACAGCGTAGTGCAAATCTTCTACGTCAACGCTAAACGCAGATCTTCACCCTGGATTGCTATATTGCAAATACGGAGCCATAGATGAAGAATAAGCTGCAAGAAACAGGTCATCAAGCCACAGGTTTCACAGGACTTCCTGATGAAATCCTCATACTAATCGCTGCCGTGTTTCTCTTCAGAGTCAGGCCTGGTTTATGTGCTCTACTGTAAATAAAGGGGGAAGATTTTTCACTCTTTTCGACAGGTTGCTAAGGTTCAGATCTCCTAACAAGGTCAAATCACGGCTTCTTCACACGCTGCTCTTCACCGTAACCAGGTTGAACTCCTTCTTCAAAGCTGCCTTAGCCTTTTCTGCGTATACTGGTCCAGAAATCGCAGCAAAAGACCTTTTTTTGTTAGACTCAAGCAAACACATGCTAGGCGAAACTAGAAAGTCCCTAAGGGCGTCACATTATTGGCCTTCCGGTGACCAGGGCCTATTCTTGGGGTGCAAACAGCCGTACGCCTTCAGGAACCTTCAGGAGACACCTTTAGCCAAGAACCTTCTCGACGGGAGGCAGAGACGTTTCATGACCAAATCTTGATCCAGGTTCTAGATTTATGTCCATGTGGTGAACAGGGAACTGTACACCCGGTAAAAACCCTTTCTTGTGCTTCATCAGTCAGAGGTGATGGCATTAGGTCTGAGTGTGCGCGGTTGTGCGCGATTTTTCTTTCTTACGTAGTAAGGTTTATGTGTATGTGGACAGACTGGTCGCTGCATCGCTGCCCGTCTGAAGGAGCATTTAAGTCATTAGTATCGGACCCATTTTACACGTTGTGGCACATATCACGGAATGCTAAGCTGGCATTCTATTCCGCCACAAGGTTTGGACAAAGAGGAGCCATGAAAGTTTATTTTATCAAAAAGAGACAACAAATGTGCAAACCGGTCATCTGTATTGCTTGCAGATTGTGAAATTTTGTACTTAGGCAACACGTGAATATGTAATGGCAGCGCCATCACTGAGAATGAGAGTGCGCATCCCCTGTTCATTTTGTAGTGCGTGCCTTTTTAGCACAGCAACCTTCTTCCAGTCATAACCATTTACCAACTAGCACCTACTGTTTATTGTTGAAGTCTCATAATGCGCAGCACGCGCTCATAGTGGCCGAGTGAGAACGCCCGTGCCATCCCACGCAAACACACGCGGGAAACACACCATTAACGGCGTCATCGCCGCCCTCTGCATGGTTGGCGCGTTCTTCCTACCCACCCCCTCTTTGGCGGCACTAGCGGTGCAGCCAGATGGTTTGAGAGCGAGGAATCGATCACAAACCTCCGACCTTTAAGCCCATTTGTTGAGAGATAATTGAAGCGCTCGTCTGCATCCACAACAGTTTTATGGGACAAGCCGCCGTGGTGGCTCAGTGGTTATTGTGCTCGGCTCCTGACACTAAAGACGAGAGTTGGATCCCGGCCGCGGCGGTCGCATTTCGATGGAGGCGAAATGTTAGAGGCCCCTTATTGTGCGGTATCGGTGCACGTTAACCCCAGGTGGTCGAAATTTCCGGAGCCCTTCGCTACGGTGGCCCTCATAGCCTGAATCGCTTTGGGACGTTAAACCCCACAGTACCAAACCTAACCAGGTATGAGACAAGACGCGAAGGTCAGGAAGCGGTCGAGGGCAGCCCAGCACGCCGCTGAGGGTGAAGGAGAAGAATAACGTACTCCGTCTAAAACACGCATCTTGCTTGGCCGAGGCCGCCTTGGAACGAGTAGTGGGTGCATGTACCGGATTGAGATGTGCTACTCCGGTCGTGCGAAGCATTTTATGCGGACGCCTACTCACGGTGAATAAATAAACCGAATCATTTGATTTTTGCGTGAACTCAGCGTTGGTGCTTCCCTGTGGTACAACTGCCCAGGAGATGTCGCGCATGCAGCTGCAACGCCACATGCAAATGGAAACGCTCTGGCTGACGAATCTATTCAGCTATGCTCCTCGTGCCCCTTGTTCAGAAATACACTTATTCGACGCCTTAAAAATCACCGGACAGCACTCCGCGCCTTAGCTCATCTGATATTCAAGCCAGACTCAGCAAGAATTTGCCGTCCTGTTCCCTCTTTTCCTGTTGTGCCTTTAAACCTTGTTGGCGTCCCTCGATACGCGGCCCCTCCGAAGGAAATTGAACCAATGTCTCTCTTTCTGTTCGGCTTGCAGTATCGCAAACGCAGAAAAGCGCGGTCGCTTGTTGGAATCCTCAATGCAACAAATCCGTGCAGTATCGCGTACATGGCGTTCGCAGTCTTGGCACTGCACTAGTACAAGCACCTTACGCTACACAGCTCTGCTGGTTAGCGAAGTCCGCAAATATTTCAAGAAGTTCGCTGGTCAGCAGCATCAGCCTCCTCTCTTCACATCTCGTCACCACGAACGGTTCCTGCTTCGTAGCGAACCTTGGTATCAAAAACCTGACAAGGAAAATGCGGGAAGGGTTAGTATGACAGGAAATAAATAGCAGTTATCTCTTTTTTGGAATATGATGAGGAGTGTTAAGAGAAGCAAGGAAGAGGGAAAAAATATTTTTAACAAAAGACCCTGAGTTCGAACCCGTTCCTTTGGCTGGACCCGCTGGCAAGGGTCAGGCCAACTTCTATCCTTTTATTCTGTGATGCCCCTTATAGTTCCCCTTTCACTTTGAAAAAATTATGCACATACAGTCATGAAATTTATGAGCGTGAACAGAGGAGCTTGTGCCCTACATCCTCGAGCCCTATGTTGTAGCGATACGTGGCGGCAGCTTTCAGAAACAAAGTGGAAGGTAGGCGCGTTCTTCCGTTTCTCAGAAGCAGGCAACTAAGCGCAGCCCTTTCCACGCTGTTGCGAAAAGCAGCCGCTGCGTACACGTCCAACATTTCCAGGACAAAAAATAGAAAAATTGGAAACTTTAAGACGCTGTTATGGAAATATTGACGCTAATAGTTTATTTTATTTATATGTAACAAAACCTTTCCTTCAAAGTGTTTACAACGATCGCATCGAACAGTTAAGACTGTCAAATAAAAACATCATGGAAGGCACTTCACGATAGCAAAAACGTCAAAAGAAAAAAAAATACAAGATTGCCGTCGGGAAATCTGCGGATATATTGATTTTTATAGAGAAATTTTGTATTCTATGAAAAGTTGCGTTCATAAGCGGTTTCAAGCTCAGAAATGCTTCTGTCCAGAATCGTTGGGTATGTAACCACAAGTATCATGCGACTGTATCTCCCACGCGCTCCCGTGTTCACGCTCACAAATTTTTTACTGTACTTTGCATTTTGGCCCTAAGCCATTTTATAATTGGTGCCTTTGGCCACTCACGATACAAGTGTGCTGCGGGTGAGGTCTCCTTCCTTAGACATCAACCTACAACCGGTTAAGGAGGTTACTGGGAAAGTAGTTGAACGATCTAGAAAGGCCGGAAAAATAAGCGAGCCACGCGACGTTATGTAGCACCGACCCCCCATAAAAGACTGGTTACTGCACATCCTAGGCAGGCTCTAACCGCCTACGGGGTTTAAAGCTTGACAAGTTTAAAACACGAGCTTTTTTTATTTGTGCGCTCCAGTAGCAGTTAGCGGCAACTTCAAATGCTGCTGTGTACAGTAAATATTTACTGAATGGCGTCGGTTGCACCACTGTATAATTCGATTAACTCGTGCTGCTTACGATGTTGCTGCTTTTTTTTTCTGTAACCGATACTGACTCTCCTTTTCATGCGAAATTTTGCTTTATATTCAGTGTTTCTTACTTTGATAACTGTAATTACCATTAACAAGTATATCCATAGTTCAGTGTATCAGCTTTATACATTCGATGAATCCTGACTGAATATCCTGCTATCTTTTTTTGCGTTTTTGTTTTTGGTAAATGTGAACTTTCAGCCTGATGTGTGAGAAGTGCTGCCATCCTTATGTTTCAAATTTTTGCTCAGACAACGGCGTAGTAAAATGATCATTGTTATCGTCTTTCGTTTCTGCCCCATGATAGTACTTATGTATTTTTGTATTTTGGGGGACCACGTCTGTTTTATTTTTTATTTTATTTATTGTCATAACAGATGCACCTTCAATAATCCTCAGTAATGTCAAAAGCGCAATGAACAAACAACTAACAATGGGGCGACAACCCTCAATGTTAAACAGCGAAGTGTGTCAAGCCGTACACTCGCGGAAATAGCGAAACTCGACCTAGCTCACTACACTGAAATTCTACCATGGCCGTTCTCCAGCTGCGACTTTAGCAGACGCCCTGCGCTATTCAGGAAAGCTTAGGAATGCTCGCTGGTGCATTCTGCGACATAACAAGAGGCTGAACCTCCCGCCAAAGCCATCGCAAGTCGACTCACCGAAGCGAGTCTGCGGCAGAACTGAAGTCAAAGCAGGTCACACTCGAAACAAACGCTCCGACAGCACAATTGTTACGATTTCCTGCTATTGCAGGCATGCTACAAGAGAACGAGGGCTTATCTAATGTGTGTCGGATGCAACAACGTTATTGCCTCTTCAGGAGGCTAGTGAGTTTCAACCTTAGAATTTTCGTAGCTAACTCGTTATCTCCTTTCACGGGCCTCGCTCCAAATACCGTCGCTGTTTAGGTCACGAAATAAAAATAAAACTCAGTTTCTCTTAAACCTTCACTCACTGCAATTGTAATATCCCCCTTTTTTTGCACCAATCGTCGTTAACGTACTGGAAAGTATTAGGGGCTTTTGCACTCCGGAATACCATTCTGTAGCATAACGCATTCCACGTTATATCTGTGGCCGTCTCAGCAATACACTCTATGCACGAGTATGTCAATATAATCAGAATAAAAAGTAAATAAGCTGTCCTCTAGTGCACACCCTCGCTAGAAGACATCTTACTCCCTATTTACTCCTATCTGTTCAGAGTATAGCAGTCATAGGTGCTGCACCCAACACAGACACGCAGTGGATGCGTCGAGCGGCTTGCGCTGCCTAGGACGAGCACACTTGACTCGACCCAGAGCACACTGGTTTGCCCCGAGAGGCCCCTGGGAATCGGCGACGAGTGCCAGGCGTATATGCGCTACTCCCTCTCCATCCACTTCCTGCGTGTTCGTGCTGCGCTCCTGCGCCTTGCTTTTCATCCGCGAGTTTTCTTCGATTCCCCGCACGGCGCGTTCCCTTTCTGCCCTCGCCTCGGCTTTCGTGCGCGGTAATCATTCTGCGCTCGAGGCCCACATCGAAAGCAAGGAAGCCGGTTGGCGAAGTCTGTCTGCTTCTTCAATTTACGTATTGTTGACACTGCTAACACAGAAGCCAGTTACTTGATCATATTGGAAACGTACGCGATACTTGGAAACACAAGGAGACAAAAAGACAAACGGCACACAACACAAGCGCTTGTATTGTGTATCGTTTGTCTTTGTGTCTCCTTGTGTGTCCAGTCCAAGTAGCGCACACGTTTCAAATATTACGCATTGTACGTGTAGCGGAAACTAGAGATGCAACTCATAAGCGGTAATTTTGCGGAAAGTTCTCAAGGTCTTGCGAATCTCTTAAGGGATGGTCTATGGACTTCCTCAGGATTTTTTAAGAGTCTGCTGCTTTCTTATATACATTCCTTTTTCTATTTATAGTATATAGACGGTCTGTAGACGGAAGTCTACTAAACGTGTATGGCCATAAATATACAGATTGTCGATGGACAACGATAGACAGTCTATAAGATTTGTCTATAGAACGATAGAGCGTCTATAATCTAGTCTATAGGATGTGTCTATACAAAGCCCATAGACTTTATTGACAAAAGTCTGTGGATAGTCTATAAACAGTGTAAAGAAATAATTGTAAGGGCACCGTCGATTCATTAAGTGAATCACGTATGTTTGTATTATGTTTATTCAGGACGCTTCAAAAGGCGACTGCTTGAGTAAACTTTATTGCAGTAAAGGCAGAGACGCAAGCTTATGAATGTGTTCATGAATTTAGAAGTATCAGCAATTGTCCATTTGTTTTTCGAAATTTGTAAGTACATCTTTATTTCACTTTCATGCTGGACTGCCGTGACCCGCCACAAGCATTCATTACTTGTGCGGACAAAAAAGAAATGTTGTAAATGAAATGTGAACTAAAACAATTTGCAAATACAAGCTAACGCTCCAAGATAGAATTGCAAGCCCGTGAGTACTAGCGCCACGACCACAACAGAGCCTTGCGGGCTGAAGATAAAGAACAAGACCATATTTAGTACCGCAACAAAACCGAACGTGATGAGATGGCACCTTTTCGAGTGATATCGAAGCCAACGAATTACACCGCACAATCACAGAGCGACAATTTCTATCATGCATTGATGTGCTTTACACCACCTTGAAAACTCAGTTGACACACTAGGATTTTTACATACTAACGGTGTACGGAAAGAAAGAAGCTCACACAGTTAAGTTCTCTTAGGTGCACTGTTTCCGGCTGTGCCTTCATGAGAATGTTATCGCCGAAGCAAGAGCAGTTCACGCTTGCAGTCAAGAGGAGCACGTTTGTGAGTTTATCTGAGTCAGTGAATTTTCGTTAGCTTTTAGCACTCCCCCCATACTCAGAATACACTCATAATCGCATCCAGGCATAAAAAAATGAAGATTCCTGCCCGAAAAGGTATTAAAACATTTCCGGACCCTTGCAGTCGGGAAAGTTGCAAATTAAAAACACTTTTTTTCGCGTTGTTTTTTAGTTTTCCACACAATGTTCCCTCGCCTAATTACTGAATGCAAAGATTGACGAGGATCATACAGAGCGAAACGACACAGAGCTGTGTCCTCGTCAGTTCGCGGTTTGAAACCTTCGTCAATATGCTCTCACACCCACAGGCTTGGTCGAAGGTGACGGAGATGATTGTGGGAAACATTCATTAGGTCTAATCAAAGCAAGTCTCGCTATCCGGGAGGGGCCCTCAGTCCAAGCTAGCGGCTGCCGACAGCCCAGCCCGGTCCACCAGATTGCGCTGGTGATCCACGTCCGAGTTGAACAGCACGGCTTCATATCTAGCGGGAGTGGAGATAGGGGAGGCTGCCGGTCTGTGTTGGCACGCCCAAGTGGATGGATGGATGGCAACAACTTGATTACACACACACACACACACACACACACACACACACACACACACACACACACACACACACACACACACACACACACACACACACACACACACACACACACACACACACACACACACACGCGCACGCGCACGCACAAGAAAAATCTTCTAGGGTGGTCCCCTACTGGCCCAGGAGTCCACGGGCTTGTGCTTCAGGTAAAGCCCGATCCACCAGCCATTTCTGGCCGGCGGGCTGAGCGGTCCTTAAAGCAGCCTCCAAAGAAGAATGAGTGGGATTGGGGATAGGGGCTACTGCCTTTGGGGAAGGACATTACCGAAGGTAGTGGAAAAGTGTGGGAAATAAAGTGGGGGGAAAATGGGGGGAAATAAAGCAGCCTGTCTGTAATTGTCGCCATGTGGCGCTGCATGAGGGCGACAAGGTACTGTGGGATGGTGGCAGTGATATGGCATAGGGAAGGGTATATATTACAGGGGGGTACATGTTAGTATATAGTGGGGGGTGTAGTTTGTGTGGGAAACTGAGATGAGTATACGGGTGATTGCTTTTAAGCTTCACAGAATTTTATTTTAAAACTGTGAGAGACAAGCAGGTGCGGTCTGTAGAGCTCGATTTTACAGCAGGGCGGACATTATGCATTTGATATGGATAAATATTTAGACGAATAATTACCTTTAAAAACCTAATAAACTTTTTCTTGATGATATTAGGGGCACGGTTATACTGCTAAATGGATTCCCGCTAACAGGGAAGGTTTGCCCTGTTTTTAAATCTTGCTGATCGGCAATGTGGTTGATAAATCTGGTTGATAGTGTCCACGATGAAGCTTCCACGAACTTCCTGGACACGCAGATTACAAACAGTGCTTTTTTTTAGCTGGCATCTCCGGAGGAATTATTCTCAGAATTTTTATCATAAAAAAATAGCAAAGCACGTGATATAGATGGACTTCAAATAGGCCCTATTACGTTTATACTCGATCTCTTAGTACCAGTTGTCACCTATCTGTTTAATACTTGTTTGTCTACAGGTGTTTTTCCAGACAAAATTAAGCTGGCAAAGGTTTCGGTGTTGTATAAGTCTGGAGACAAATGATTTATCCAACTACCGACCAGTAGCAATATTGCCTGTTAATTCAAAAGGTCTGAAAAAGTTGCTTGTAATAGAGGGACAATATTTTCAATAAGTTTTCTATTGTAACGTCTCAGCAGTACGGTTTTAGAAAGCAGATGTCAACCGAACTGGCTCTACTGACTCAAAAAGAGTACATAATTAATGGATTTGAAGAAAGGAAGTTAACCCTTGGTATATTTGCAGATTTTTGGAAGGCGTTCGAGAGGATTGATCATATTACTTTATTATGCAAATTAGCACGTTATGGATTTCGTGGAATACCTCTATAATTACTAAAATCATATCTAGAACAAAGAAAACAGTGCGTCGCTATTACAGGCGAATATTCATCTTTGCTTCCTGTGAAGGAAGGGGTTCCGCAGGACAGTATACTGGGGCCGATCTAGTTCAATCTTTATGTTACTGATTTAATAAGCATTAGTGATCAAGCATATTTTGTTATCTATGCAGAAGATACCAGCATTTTGTTTCAGTCCAAGGAAGTTGAGGAACTCGCAAGCTTAGCTAATACCACCCTTGATAGATTGTCTCAATGGATCACAGTAAATTCCTTAAATATAAACGCAGCGAAAACCAAATGTATTTTATTTGCGCCGGTGCAAAAGCAAATAAATCGTTGCTTGGATATCCATTTTGACAATTCTAAAATAGAGCTTACGAAACAGATTAAAACACTACGAGTCGTTTTTAGCGAAAATTTACCTTGGGACGCCCATGTTCACCTTGTAGCTAAAAGGTTGGCGAGGACATGTGGAATGATTCGTAGATTGCGACAAGTGATTCCACCGAAACTCAATCTTCTATATAATGCCTTATTCCTCCCGCATATAAACTGCTGTAACCTTGTTCAGGGCACAACATCTCAAACAAACATTCACAATTTACTTATAATAAAGAAAAACGCTATCCGCCATATTGAAAATGCCCCATACGATTCCCATACGCGGGATTTGTTTCAATCACTTAAGGTCCTTACTGTCAGGCATGCATACATATTTAACCTGTTCTTAAAATACAAGAGCAGCTTAAAACACACAAATGAGCATTTTCGTCGAATGAGCCCCCTCACAAAATCCTTGCAGATACCGTACAGCGTAAGGCAGAGAGAAATATGGGATTTGCCATTTGTGTGTAAAATACAACCTTTGTGAGGTGGGATTTGCCATTTTCCCGAACCAGTAATGGTTTGTGTGTAAAATACAACCTTTGTGAGGATTGTGGGAGATTACAGGTTGTATTTTACACAAACACAAAGGTACAAACAATAAACGAGGCGGCTTTTATAGGAAAGGAAACCAATTTCAGTATGGGCTTGGAAAAAAGGAAAGAAACAACAGAGCAACGCAACAACACACGGAAAAAACACACGGGGGAACAGAACAGAATCCTTGCGAAAAATACAGGGAAAAGAAAGTCAAAAAGGAAAGTCACACTACTTGTCTCTCATACGAGCATCGAGCGGGGAGGACTGGCTGGGTGTCGGGCAGTCAGGGAGTCTCTGGGCGTTCCATTGTCGGTGCACTGTTGCCGGCATTTCTCCGTTGGCCTTCAGCGCTACCGCAGCGTCAGCGTCTGTGGGCTCCCAGCACGGTTCCCAGGTCTGGTATCCCGGAAAGGCCACGTAGGCGCCAGAGGCGGCCTGTTTGGAGCAGCTCAAGGATGGACGGAAAAGAGTGGCGCCTGGGCCTGGTGGTTGAGGCTCTCGACGATGGATGTCCAGGTCTGGTGGCCCGGACGTCTGCGGCTGAGGCCCAAGCCCGGAACTCGGGGAGCCAGCAGAACTCGTCCACGTCCGTCGCCCACCGCGCTCTTCTCTTCTCTGCCACGTAATCCTCTTCTACCTGTCCTGGCGTTCCCCTCCGCACGCGCTCCTCGTGCTTTTATGCGAAGCATATTACTAGAGGTACACTACAGCCCTTCGCCGTGGTTACGCGCCGTGCACACCACGTGGTACAGTGACGTCACACCACGTGACATACCACGTGACACATGACGTCACGACAGAGGAACACGGAGGTAACTGTAGAGCCGCCCGACCCCCAGGGGATGGACGAACGTTTGCAAACGTACGCGGAAATCGCCGTGCACTACAGGTTAGGCAGGCGTCTAATGCCACCACCAGATCCAAACTTAACCAATACAGAGGCCATCGCCTGGCGACGATTACAGGCCGGAAATTTCGTTAACCCTGTCTGGTTATTTCAAACCACGTTAGACGATAAAAAAGGTGACAAATGTAAGACCTGCGGAGCGAGAGGGACCCTCGATCATATAATTTGGCAATGCCCTGGATCCCCGGGTGCTGAGGACAATATTAAGAGTAGAGAAGCCTGGGAGGCCCTTCTGCGAAGCGAGGTCCCCGCCGACCAGAAACGAGCTGTCCGCCTGGCGGCTGAAGCCGCGAAGAGACAATGTATCTTCGCCAGTCTTTAGTCGCGGAGGTCCCGTCCCCCGTCCCCTAGGCCTGCGTGCCAGGGACGGGGAGTAGGGGGCCTCCTACATCGGTGGAAATAAAAGTTGTTATCAATCAATCAATCACGGAGGTACACTACAGCCCTTCGCCGTGGTTACACGCCGTGCACACCACGTGGTGCAGTGACGTCACACCACGTGACATACCACGTGACACATGACGTCACGACACAGGAAGACGGAGGTACACTACAGCCCTTCGCCGTGGTTACACGCCGTGCACACCACGTGGTACAGTGACGACACACCACGTGACATACCAAGTGACACATGACGTCATGACAGATCGCCGTCACGCGCTGGGAGAGGGAGAACGATGCCATCGCCCAGACACCGGAATGTCCTCGAGCGTCATTCCTGCGCATTTCGAACGCGCGTTCACACTCGGTGTAGGTGAAACACTCGCTCCACCGGCAGGCGGACGCGGCTTCCGTGGCAATCCAGGCGCCCACCCAAGTATTCAACCAAGGAAAGCCATGTATTACCAAGCCTAGCCATCAATATGCTTCGCATCTTACCAGGGTTAACCAAGTTAAGCCTCAGCCATTTTTTTCTTCTTCTCCTCACAAACGACGCTGGGTGGCGCTATCTCCTTACAACATGTCAGGCGATCGTACTGTCACGTAGTGGTGAATGGAGTCCAGAGAGCCGGAAGACTGCGAAAATGGCTTCTAAACAAACCCTTTACTTGGGCTGACCGCAAAGAACTGAATGACTAGGCGGTGGCGTAGCAACAAGCGTGCTCGACCGAATCCCCGCCGCTCTCGGCCGTGCTCATTTTAATGCTGATAACGATCTTTCGTGATAAAGCGTCGAAAGTTACTGGGACATTCTAGAACAACGTAGAATTGGCTACGCCTGGATGCGACCAATCGAGATAAAAGTGTGCGCGTCTTGCATCACAAATAAAGCAATAAAGCGGCATGCCAGCAGCTTTGAACAAACAAACAAAGATTCGCGACAATACGAGAACTGAAGTCGCTTCTATTTTCCACATTTACTTCTTGCTTTCTTCAGTTGTGACTCTTCTTACTCGCAAGTCCTTACGCAGTCTGTCTGCGGTGGCCAACGCCTGTTCCTCTGCTCCTTATCGTGTCCACGAAGACATATTTAGTCAAGTTAATTATGTTGTGTCAGTTATGCACGTAACGACATATCTTTCGGACTACTTCTGAGCTCGGTGCAACTATTCCCATGCGTAATGCGTCTGCAGTTCTGGGGGAAGGAGGTAAACCAAGTGACAAACAAGACAAGCTCGCCAACTAGAGCGTTCGTTATTCATTCGGATAGACTTTTTACATAGAAAACAATGCGTATAATTTACAATGCATATTATTGCAGTACTGACGCATATCTTATGGTGATCACAGTACTCTTCTCAAGTTTATTGAGTGTGCACCTCACGCTTATGGCCTTGCATAAACACACGATAACTCCGCTTTATCTCCGCTGGCCTCAGCGCAAGCTGTCGATCAGCAACCTGCACATGCAGACGTCATTTCAGCTACATATCGTAAATCTACTACTGGTCTCTTTGAATTGCCTGCACTTTCTGCACCAGTTCAAGGAGTGCAGTGCTTTCGCATTCGCTTTGCCAGTGCAGCGTGCACCCGCTGCACTTCCATCATCGTTTCGCTAAAGAGCCAGCCTAGGGTTGCACGAGTTCATGGCTGGCTTGCACTCTCCCAACTCGAAGTGCAGTTTTAGTGCAGCAATATGGCAGCGCCCACGTGTTGGTCGGAGAAGCGAATAAGTTATGAGAGTAGCTTCTTTAATTAAACGAGCACAATTCTTTCTTGAAATGTGGAGGTGGGGAACTGTTCATGGCTTCATAAATATAAACCTAAGCGGCAAACTCGAGCCGCATAGGCAGCTTTTCAGCGCATATTCGTAAATCATCTGTGTGTATACATTCAACGACTTTTTTTTTTATGTGAAACGACTATTTCTTGGAACTGGTTCATGGCGACACTTCAGAGCGATTTGCTGGTTGAAAATTCTTCACGCGGTTCAGGATGTTGGTAGCCGTTGATACGTGAGCGCCATGCAGTTGCCTGAAATTTAGCAGCAAAGCCGAGGCTAGTAGACGAGCAGGCCTGCACTTGAGCATTCGTTTTGAAAGCAGCCAGTGCCAAGCTGCACTTGAACTGACGCTGCACGCTGGCGGCACCACCGCGGAACTCCACTGAACTAGTGCAGCGACTGCAGCCCAATCTAAAAGACATTACTTTGGCGCAACTCATGAACAAATGCTCTTCATTCAGAGACAGATTTCGCACCAGTTTTTAAGATTCGATTGCGTTACACTGAGTTGCCTTGTCTCCTTCAACAACTGGATGAAGCAGGATGGAGGGTAGCCGTACTTAGCTGCTCTCAATTCTAAAGCTTCCATTAAAGCCTTGAAGGCAACTAACAAATTTCTAGAACGGCAAAAAGCTGAAGCTCTAACTTTCAGTGCGTGGACATACTAGTGGAAGAAAAATCACCGAACATAACTTGCAAATGCGACATGGTTAAGCTACATTATTGCAGCGATCTATCACAGCGGAGTTATACTAGCGTAGATGTACTTACAGTGTTATCGGATACGTACTGCGCACTATAGCAGAGGCAGTAGCGCGCCTAGGTGGGGAGCCTGCTTTGCAAAGCATGTGCGCAGTGGGCATCTGGTAACACGGAATATGCCTGTGATAGTGCGTGCCCGCTATAATAAATGTCTCTAGCAAAGCGTTTTACCATAGCCTATACAGTCTACAGTAAGTGCTTGCATCGGCTGATATCCGCACGCGGAGATGACCTCGAAAGTCCAGGTGCATGCCAGCGATGGATGGATCTATCGCATTGGCTGCTCGCAGCAGCAGTAAGCGGTGACCGTAGACGGTATGTGCTGTGCTAAAACTCTATTTCTGTACAATCTTATTCTCTATTCTAGTTCTTTTTTTACTCTTCGTCTTTATGTCGGCATTTTTCTCGACTGCCTTCATTTCCGTGAATTTGCTCCAGTTCAAAATAATGCGATGACACTAAAGAAGTCGCACTCCCTTGCCACTAAAGCATCGCATCTATTCTTTTTTTCTTCTCAGAAACAAACCCCAAAGAAATAGGCAACGGCGCCTTTGTGAGCAACAGCTATCTAGCGTCGTCGTCGGCAGAGAAGGGCGAAACACGATCCTTGTTCGCGGATGCCATTAGCAGAGCCATTTTAAATTTCTTTGGCCGAGGATGTGCTCCTGCCGGTCCCGCGGTCTAGGCTTCCATCGTAGAGCGGTCTTTTGTAGCGGTCATCAATTCCATCGCCACAGATGGTGCAACACGATTTCTGCGAAACTTAGATGGGTGTAGCGAAGTGTATTTCCCCACTTGTGCGACAATAACTCTCCACCGGTCCTTTTACAGGGCTGTGAACAGTCTGCGGGACGTGATTAAAGGGAGCGGGTGGGCTGCTTCTGGCGAAGCACTCTATCCACGACCGAAAGCGTGAATGGCAGAAGCCCGGGCTTCTGTTACGAGTGGCCCCTTATTGCTTCTTGCCTGTTATCTCGAACCACCTTCATCGCATTCACGAATGCCGTTCCGGCTATTAGAGCAAAAGTGGAACTGAATAAAATGAAATAAGGAATTGATAAAGGGATAAATCACTGAATACTTAAATTCTTTTGAAACAGCAGGTTTATTTAACACACACTCCGGGATGAGCAGACAAAGGAAGGGAAATGAGGGGCTGGTTATGAAGCAAATATGAAGGAAGCCAATAGTCACCGAGACTAAGGAACGCAGGAGAATATCTCGGCTTTTTTTAGTTTGCAGTGTGATCGCTAGGAAATCTATTAATAGTCATTTATTTCTGAAAGATACTAGATAAGAAAGCAGATGGAAAACAACCACATGCCCAGGTGGTATCCGAATCAACGGCCTCCGAATTTCACGTACGAGTCTCTAGCAACAGAGCTCATTCTCCGGAATATATGGCCCGGTCGAAACAGCCTTCGGCATTTTTTAACGCACTATATTGCTATGGGAAGAGAACAGAGCCGTCGTTACGCATACTTTTCTATTCCCACATACAAGGGTACTTCTACACACACGTGCAGGTGCAGACCTTTACTCCACGCTTGGCTTAGCGTCAAGTCGTCAGGTAACTTTACATCCAGAAAATCGCAATTTAGCAACCTTCATTGCATATGAATGACCGTTTAGTTTTAGCCATATATGCCTAGCGTCCTATGTGTAGGACACCGCTTTTCGCGGAGTAACTTTAAGAGTTTATAGCGTAAAAGCTTGTGCCCGCTTGCGTAGGTTAAGAGGCTCTAAACGTTCCTTTGCAGGAAATACATTCGACCACATCGGTGACATTGCAATTCTGTAAGAAAAGCGATTAATAATTGCACATTGTCATAATAAAAGCGGAGAATGTGGTGCGAAATGTGATTTTAAAGGCGATGTCAAATCTTTTAAGCTTTACCTCACGTAATAAGGGGCGCATTTTCCTAGAATCCTCCATTGTAGCACGCCTCGAAAGCCGCTGTTGAGCGAAATACTTGCATTAATAGAAGGGTGGTTCTGAATTGTGAAGTGATTGGTTTATTGGTTTATTGAGGTTTAACGTCTCGAAACAACTCAGGCTATGAGGGACGCCGTAGTGAAGGACTCCGGGAATTTTGACCACCTGGGGTTCCTTAACGTGCACTGACATCACACAGGACACGGGCCTCTAGAATTTCGCCTTCATCGAAATCCGGCCTGTGTGGCCGGGGTCGAAGCCGCGTATTTCGGGTCAGCAGCCGTGCGCCGTGACCACTGAGCCACTGCGGCGGGGCCAATTGTGAAGTGAGATAAACATTTTATAACAGAAAATTTTTATTCCGTTAAATTTCTGAAGTTCAGGCATGTAAGTGTTGACAAGGTGTGTTTTGAACCGGCCTCCGCCGTTTCAGCACTGACAAATTATGACTCACATATTGAAGGGACGATGGGGTGTTTTCTTCACACCGACAATATCGTCGTAACTACTGAGGGGATAAAGCAGTCCTGACACTGTTGGGTGTCGAACTAACATATTTATTGCACCGCTCGCACTGCGTGGAAAAGCGCCGCCCTTCCCGCCGTCGACGGGCGCCGTACTGAGCACGGCGCGCAATGCGCTACAGAATTGGCCCCCGTAGAGCGGTAGTCGCAGGAGCAATGACGAGTGGGCTGCGAATTAGGGGTACATTAGGAAGGGAAGAGGGCCATGCTGCGGGGCTTCCGGCAACGCGGTCAAACTTTTAGCGGACAGCCGAGCCCGAAGTGCAGGTGCCGAGGTGTTGCACTGAGCATCAGGAGTCCGGAGCAACAAGAGGGTGTCTGAGCAGGCGCAGGCGAAAGGCAGGTTGCTAGCAGGATACACCGCTAGATGACAAGTAGGAGCAGGGTGGCGGAAGAACGGAGACTGTGAGGTCAATAGACGGTTTGAATAGTCGGTCACGGTCGGTTTGATATGGAGGCTGGCAGGTTCACGTTCAAGTTTTTTTTTCCTTTCTTAAAACGAAGGAGTCGGGATTAAAAGCTGTGGGAACAGCTTCACTGGAGGTCCCGACTCCTTGAGACAGTGGCAGTACAGAAGGAAGGCGAGGGTCACACCATTCACATCAATTCAGAATGTGATGGATAGGCCATACAAATCCGTGCACCACAGGGCGCGGTGCTCTCTCCCCTGTTATTTAATCTGGCTATGATGCACCTACCGGCCCGGCTGGGCGCTGTCGCCGGTGTGCAGCATGCGCTGTAGGCCTATGACATCACCCTGTGGGCCACACAGGGTCCTCTCAGAGACACTAAGGCCAACCTGCAGGAGGCGGCGACCACAGTGGACCATTATGCTCGCGGCTTCGGCCTTCAATGCTCCACCCAGAAGTCTGAATTCGTTCACATACGCCCCTCCCCAAACTGCACAACTAAAATTTCCTTGTTTCTTGAGACAGGTCCAATCCATTCTGCTGCGCGTATTGGCGCATCCAGCGACAGTGACTACGAGCCCGATATGACTCGAACTGAATTATAAGTCAGTTTTCATGTTTCATTTCTGAGTGCAATAGAACAAGAAGTTGGTGTCACAAATATGACATTCATAACAGCATCCTTGCCGGAACTTCGGATAATGATTATTCTTTGTTTCTGCCATGTTTTGCAATATTTCTAATTTTTCATTAAAAAAACCGTGACAAAAAAAAATTTTTTTAAGCCATTCAAAACTTCCTGAAATTTTATATCTCTACTCGCCTCGCCGCGCCCAAATTCCTTGCGGGGTTAAAGGCATGTCGTCGCACACTGAAGAAGCAGTGGCATTTAGCGCATGCATCAGTGGCATCATACGAGAGTCGAATACTGCTTAGCCCTATACACAACGATGATTATCCGGTCTTTTGTAGCCCTGCACCTTCAAGATACAGCGAATGAACTAGGGGCCCTCGTTGTCAAGACAACTGATGCGTCACACACGCACAAACACCGCCATGTCGGCGCGGCGAAATGGTAGCTGTCAATGTTTTTATACGTTCCTTCCGTACGCACTGCCGGATTGAGCGAGACGCTCAAAGCAGCATGTTGCTACCGAGGTCGATTATGTCCAGCCTTTTGTATCAGCGCGAGCGTGCGTAAAGGAGCGGGTGGTAAGCTGGCGGCTGCTGGGAGGCCGACGCCTCTCGCGCCGCCAAGCAGGCCCGGCGGAACTAGGCCTCTCGCGGACTGGAGGCACAGGTGAAGCAACACCAAGCATTCTGCGAATACGCTGGTGGTTTAAGAGGCCGAGTCTGGGCAGCACACTGCTGCGCAAGACTGCGGCGATCTGGCGTTTTGTATCATGACAGACGTGCGTGAAGCAGCAAGAGCAGAGGCGAGAAGTGAAGAGGCTGCGACGAGGAAGCCGGCGTCCTCACCTGCGGGCGCGGCGAACCGGCACCTCCCCTTGGCAGCGCACAGGTGCTAAGAAAGGAGTTTTTAAAATCATTTAGGGCATGAGGAAGTATTCAAGCCGACATACTCCTGTTTGGAACAATAGTAAAACCATGTGAATGTGGTGACTGGGTAGGATAAAGGGGGGTTTCCTCCATTTCACATTTTACTGCTGTTCGCACCATTTTATATTACTCCTATTCGGGATAATTTATCTTTAAAGTGTACAAGGAATGTGGCAATGCTGCTGCTTGCATCACTGTGTGCCACAGGGGTGCTCCTAACGTACATACATCCGTCCGTCCATCCATCCGTCCAGATGTGAGGAAGACCGGGGAAGCCGGCGGCAGCCATGGTGGAGGTCAGAGAATGGGATTGAGGGGACTTGCTCGAACCGAACACCAAATCCTGTCGGAGCTGCTGTGAGCATAAACCAACCCCGGAAGTGCACAGTTTCGAACTGACCTGTTTATTCCGGCGTTCTCGCTTCATGCGCAAATGCCGACTTCACCATCGTCAACAAGCTCCGTCCCTAGCCCTGCGCGAGGGCCGCTACGATATCGAAGTTTAAAAAAATTCGGGGGGCACTTTGACTGTCTAAAGTGCGTATAGAGGCGAAAGCGTTTTCCGCACCACTTCGACTGCCTCTGTGGCACTGGTGACGTCACCACCGCATGACGTCCCACATAATTGATGACGAAGTAATGACAAATTACTAATTAGTGGCTAATTACTGATTAATGCCTAATTACTAATTGACTGCTAATTAATGACGCTTAAGCTTCGCCTTTAGGAGTGGAACGCGACAGCGTGTCGTAGCGCTGCCAGGCAGTCCACGGAACCCCACCACCCGTTCGGCGCGATAACTTGCCCTTTGAAAACACCCCTTTTTGAGGAAAGAAAATGGCGCAGTAATTGTCTGTCATCTCGGTGGACACCCGAACCGCACCGTACAGGAAGGGAGGAAGTGGGAGTGAAAGAAGAAAGAGAAAGAGGGGCCGTAATGAAGAAACTGCAAATTCTATTTGAGGAAAGGAAATTAAGCAGTAACTGTCTCGCATATCTCGGTGGACACCCGTCAAAACGCGGACACATCGGCTGTCGACACTGCTGCCGACACGACTGCTAACGACAGTATGTGGCATTAAAGGCTTTCGCCTTAATAATTAGCCAAACAGCGTGTGGCCAGCCTCCGCGAAGTGCTGCAGTAATGAGAGTTGAGAGCAATACTTGAATACGGATGTGTATTTGAAGTAAAAGAAGGTGTGTTTCTGGGGCTTAAGGGGGCAAAAGCACAAGTAATCTCGCCCGCACATGACAAAGACGGGTCCACCATCAAATCTCCAGCGCGCAGAAACGCGTCGGAGCTCAAATCTTTTCTTTGTCTAGTGTGATGTGCCCGCCTATCAGCGGTAAGCCACAGTGCAACCATATGGGTTGCACACTAGTGGTCCTGCTGAAGCATGTACGAACGAGCCAACGAAATGTATTTATTGAAGCTCTCCCTGTTGGGGATGACTGAGGACCCGCTCACCAATTGCTGGAGTAAGAGGTCGGTCAGGTCTGGCACGTCTGAGTTTCACTCCGGTCCGGTGTTAAAACCCTGCTATTTTCGTTTGTTTGTTTTTTTCAGGACTTACCTTGCCGCCGTTTCTAACTGAGACATGCGCTTTTCTTCTGCTGTCCGCCTCACAATCTGGCGAGATTTCTTGCACGCTTTCCTGTAGTGTGCGGACTGTATGTCACTGCTCATTGCTCATTCTGTTGAGGTATCGCAGCTACAATACCGCAGTTTGTTACGCTTGAGCGTAGCATATTGAGCAGCCACTTCTGTTGAAGTTTTGGCAATAACTGCCCCCTTCCTCCTCTTTTCTTTACGGGCTAAACAATTTTGTCTTACACAGCTAGAACGGCGTAACACTGACAGCGCACGTGCTTTCTTCAGTGCGCATACTATGCCTGTTTAGTCACAAAGATAGTGCACATACCAGCCACACACCGACCACAACAAATAATCAATAAGCTTTTATTTTGCTTACCCCGGAAACACCGCGATGCCAATGGTCTGATGGCAGGAGAAAAACGCATACCAAACTAAAAGATCAATTTTAAGTAGACAAAGTTAATGCGTTGGAACACAACCTAAGAACCTATGATTTGCATCAAGGGTAGCAAATAGCGAAAACAAAGCTGAACAGCAGAGCCTTATGTATGGTGATACAGAACGATGTCAATGAGGCAAAGGGAACAACCACAACGCTTCTAACACATGGACATAAGGATATTAGAAATAAATACAATTTGCACAACAGGTAATTCCCTGTAATCAGGGAGACAACACACACAAGCGAATTAAGAATCTATCAGTAAATATTCGCTTACCCAGGAATAACCGCAGGGATTGAGTACAAGAACATGAAGGCGTAGCAGTAATAAGATGGCGAATAATGGTAACAACAGGGGTAATAATGTGAACACCCATTAGGGGTCGGAGGATTGCGCTTATCTTCGTCAGACCGAGGGTAAATCTACTGGTCGAAATTCTGGCAGCAGGTCTTGCGCATCCCTCTAGTCCGTACCAAAGTCGTAGCAGTGATCTTGTATGGTGACGTTTCATTCAGTATGGCGGTGGTCAGTGCTCGGTAAATGTGACATTGTTCTTTTTCCAGCAACACTTTAATCACTTCCAATAACTAAATCAATTATCAACATTCGCATCGACACATGCAGTCATGCCTCTTACAGTGCTTTCGAAACAGCGCTAAAGGAAGCGCAGCTTAGTGTGCCTTAAAACAGACAATACTTTCGCAGTACATTGGAACTAGTAACATGTTCTCAATCGCAAGTTCAACGGCCTGTATTGGTTCCGCGGCCTGAATAGATATTCACACAGTGTACTGCATTGTTTCTACACAAGGTGTTAACATAGTTCACGGCAGGAAGACGATACACTTTATATGCAGAAAATCTACAGGGTGCCCGTAGCAAGGAGCCCGCAGAGAATGAGGCCTTTAGGTACCACAAGAGTACACCCGGTTCCTCTTCAACATAGGCTCAAGTGCTCAGATGTGCCAGGAACTATTCCACATATTTAACCGATTCAGAGAGCAGGGCTGGTATTCAAAGCTCGGTTGTCTTACTGAGGCTGGTCTATCTTCTGCGGTCTAGCGGGGTATGGTCAACGCGGCATAAATGCGCTTTTAGTGACCACGAACTCACTCGTCGCTGCCACCATGCCATAGTCGCGATATCTGTACCATTGTGCCTGGATTACAGAACACACAACTGGCCGATCTACGAAACTAATCTCAATACTGCATACCTGTCCGGCTCCTGTCGAAGATCATTTCCAAGCTCTTACTTCAGTTCATCAAATTCTCTTAACAATGCATGCTTCTGATATATAGCACGAAGCTCGTGCACTACGCAGTTTTCTTTCCTTTTTGCACTCTTCTGCGTGCCTTTTACGATGGATATCTTGTGAAGTGGTGAACTGACTAGACAGGTGCTTACTGCAAGTTTGGGCACCGGGGGTACAAAGCGCGAAGTTTACATTTTCAAAAAGGAGCTTTCACGACCTGAAGCGTCAATAGTCAGGTACAGTGTGTGGAGGCGAGAACACAGCTCCCGCCGTTTGACGTCAGCATCTGTTGCTACCAAAGGGCACTGGTCTAAAAGATGACGACACTACTGCAATCACTTCTGGATGGGCATGCCTGTCCAGATAAGCAGCTGAACTTCTGGATGATGTGACGAATAGAACAGTTGGTGTCTCAAACGCCCAAACTCTTGTTTGCCGCACATCCGATAAAGAGTCAATATAAACCAGCGTTAACTCGGTTGTACAGATGCTTAGTTGTTCTTCCAAGTGTCAAGACGCGAAAAGAATAATCTTCATAAAAAAACTCTACCTTCTAGGCGGGCTGATCTCCTACTGGCGGATATAATGTAGCGGTGTTTCGCCTGTAACTAACAAAACTGGTTAGTTCCTATTCTGATTAAGCGTCCGAGCACCCCAGTAGTCCGAAGAAAGACTGCATTTCCACTTATGCCTTTGCAGTGCATTACCGCGCAAAAGCTCGTTATTTCGGAGCCAACCTGGAGTAGAGCTTGGTACTTTGCGATAATTAAAGGAAAGGGCCCTGAGTCACAGACTTCTTTGGTATATAGCTTGTCCACCGCCTTGATGCTGGAGGCAGACAATAGCAAATGACTAAGAGCTGCCTCATCACCTCTGGTTTCTCGTATATCTGCTTTCTTGTGTCTCTTGCCTCACAAGTTCTTAATGTTATTAACACGATTCACGAGCCAGAGCGGTCACAACAAGAAGGAGGTGTGGATCGCTGCCTCCCCATTCGACATTAATCCTCAACAATTTTTTGCTTTTTCTTTCGCTATTTGTGTGGCAGTCTGGAAGAGCTGAAACACCAGATCCGGTCTTTAATCTCTTGCCTTCACCTGTGCCCGACACTTTCGCGCGTAACGCGGCAGGCCACGCAAAGCCCCTGTTACAAAAAAAACTGACTATATTATGCTAATGCGAGAGTGTTATTCAGGAAAGCATGAACCTACTTGAAGATATTCTCAACCAAATCTATTTGCATGACTAAGCAGCATTTATATCGCTTTGTTTAAAACTAACAACACATTTAATCTAATTAGTACAGCAGTTTGTTACTCAGTTGCTTCGTTTTCGAACGCCTTACTTTGCACGTTATGCACATATAGCCTTCGTTAGTACCACGTATCGGTTTCCTCAGCTTTTTTTTGCCTTCTGTAATGCCCTTATTTGTATACTCAATCATTCAAAAAAGTACTTGCCAGCGCTGCATGTTTTAACAACAAAAAGGAACAACAGTTCCGATCGGCCATAAAGTTAAGTGGGCCAAGCGCATGAGAAATATACCGGAGTACAAAAAAAAAGTTTAGAATGTATTGCTAATAACACTAAACGTTTATTTTTTGCTTAGACTTTAGCCAGTATATTATGGACTAACACCGAACAGTTTTGTGAAACAATTCGCCAAAATCATACAAAATATTGTCGTTACATTACGTCCGTAATGTTCTTATCCCTGAGCAGGAAGTCCCGAATGCTCTTAACCCGGCATTCAGCTCCGTATTCACCACACCTTAGAACCCGGAAATTAACGACCTTGCATTTCTTCCACCGATTACTTATCAATGCCTGAAATAACATTTTACTCAAACAATGTTGCCAAACTACTTGATGCATTAAAGGTAAGTTCATTAGCTGGGATAGATGGAATTAATTATAAGATATTGAAAACTACTAATCATACGACTAGTGTCATTTTGTCGCATATTTTTCAGCGTTCATTGTCATCTCATGTCCTTCCACAAGACCAGAAGGCGGGCAAGGTCATTCCAGTCGCCCGAAAAATGGTAATCCGTTTTCTCCTAAGAACTACCGACCGATATCGCTCGCAAGCGCCTGTGGAAGACGTAATTTCTTCCCACATAGTGACAACTATTCTGGCTGCAAACCTTTTCATTTTAACCCGCACGGTTTTCGTAAGGGGCTGCCATGTGACACTCAACTAGCCTTCTTTAAAAACGATATAAGCCCCAGTCTTCGATAAAGCGTCCTATACAGTGCCTCAAAAACGTCTACTTCTAAAGCTTTCATACATGTCCCTCAACCTACTTGTTCTAGATTGGACGCGTGACTTTTTAACCAACCGTCAAAAATTCGTTTTCGCTAACGATTCCCCCTCCCCTTTACCTCGCGTTATCTCATGCACGCACAAAGCACAGTTTTCGATCCCGTTCTATTCTTTGCTTATACCAGCGATCTTCCCACTAACGTATCTTCCAATATCCTCTTAACTGCAAATGACTGCGCGGTTTGCCACTCTGTTAACAACGTTACCGCTATTCTCGCTCCTCAGCCTGACCTACATCACATCGATACCTGGTGCAGAAAACGGCTGACGTTTTTAAAATCTAGGAAATAAACTTTTGTCTTCATTCACCATAGGCAGTCTTACCCTATCCATAAATACACCTTCTTCAACTCTGAAATCAGCTCCGTAGCCATTTAAACGTACTTGGAAATTAAATTATCGGCTGAGCTTTCACACACCACTCCCATAAACAAACTTACGAGATAGGCCAACCATGCACTCTGCTATTTACGCCGCAACCTTTGGTTAGCCTATCCTTCGGTAAAATTACTAACGTATATTCTGTACCTTTGTTCAAGCCAAATTCGAGTTTTCATGTGCAGTCTTAGATCCCTACCAAGATAATCATATCAACTTATTAGAATCAGTTGAAAACCGTGCGGCACGTTTTATTTTTCCCGATTACCAATGTATACCCAGTGCTACTAAGCTTAAAACACTAACCTCCCCCAACCATGTATATCGAAACAAAGTCACCCGCCTCTCCCTCTTCCACAAATCATACCAGGAATACCCTTGCAGCCCTGTTATTTTACGAGCACTTTGCCCCTCCTGCCGCCTCAACCATGTTAAGACAGCGCATCCTCCTTCAGCCCTTACGTCGTCTCATCTTTCCTCGCATTTTGTACGAACATCCAAGGACTGGAATGGCCTTCCCGCCACTGCTGTCATCAGTGGTAACCATGACCACTTCAAGTTCTTCATTTCATTACTCGTTTACAGTTATAAAACGCCCACACCTTAGGTAAAACCCCTTTACAGGGGCATCTTAGGCAGTGAAAAAAAAATTAATTACAGTTGCGAAGAGCATTTTGTGACATATTTACACGCGGCAAGTATCCCATTTTTCCTCACCTCCGTTTCAGCTCTCTGACCGCAGCGTCAGAACACTACCGAAAGAATCGCTAAGGACAGGCTCTTTGATACGGCAAAAGGATTTTCTCTGCTAATGCAATATCTTCATTAGGCTTGAGATCAATCCGCCGGAAGCACAGAGCGGGAAGTCAACGCTCGTCTCTCACGCGCCACTACCGACCTGAGGGAAAGCTCCTGTGCGGCCCAGCTCTCGCGGTTGGACTGATTCTGCCGCATGTTTGAACCTGAGGAGCCTAGGGACAACATTATTTCTTGCGACCGAAGTTTCCAGGAGCTGAAACGCGAGGCTATGCTGGACCAGGCTGGAAGAGAAAGGGAAACAAATTCAGTGTCGATTTTCGCCCGAATTCTACATTAACATAAACTTTGTAGATCTCACCTAGGTTTTCATTTTCTCTCGCTTTTTTCCTCGCTTTCCTTTTTTTTTGCGAAGGTAGACTAAGCTTTATCTTTTTTCTTGTATTTGTGAATATGGCTGTGTTCACTGCATTCGTTCAGCTGGCAAGCCTCATTCACCGGAGCGCCTGCTCCGGTGAAGCGGTGGTCCCGGGTTCGAACCCCGAACCAGGACGAATTTTTCTTTAACTGCACTGCGTCTGAGAAAGCTGTGTAGCTTTCCTTCGTAGCCGTATGACTGCGCTCGGGTGGATGTCAATGAGTAATCGCTCCCTTATTACAACTCTACTCCACCTTGAGGGATTCTCTTAAACATTTGACCAACACTTCGAGTTACTGATCAATTCGCTCTCACCCTACCGTAAGCTGGCCGTCCCGGTTAGTTCAGTTGGTAGATCGAATGCTCCGGCGAAGCGGTGGTCCCGGGTTCGAACCCAGGGCCAGGACGAATATTTCTTTAACTAGGAAGTTTCTTAGAAAGCTCTTTAGCTTTCCTTTGTAGCCATATGGCTGCACTCGAGTGGATGTCAATGAGCACTTACTCCCTTATTACAAATCTGCTCCAACTTGGGGAATTCCCCCAAACATTTGACCAAAGCCACATAGCAGTGTCAATTCACACCCGAATGAGGCAAAAAACTGAAGAAAATGCACATTAAAGTCGATTCCCCGGCTTCTCTCACTTCCGCACCCCTCTTTCCTATCTAATGTAGGGTGCGTACTACGTAGCTACTCACTACTCTTTTAATTCGGGTACCCGATCTCAATCGCGTTACAGCTCAAGGGAACAGCAATCGGCCCAAGCTCGTAAAGTACAAATGACTTCCTCGGCCTACGCCGCTGCTACGTTTTAAGACAACGAGACTTTATCGACAGCGGCACCTTAAAGCCACTAGCCTGTGGCAATAATCGTACACAAAACGTGTATACAAACAGGAGTCGGATTACACAGCACAGACAAGTGGCGCACGGGCAGCGGTGAACGCGGGAGGGTCCGTGGCGCTGAATCAGGACTGTCCTAAAGCAGGGCGCACAAGACCGCAGCGTCCTGCATCATGTTCTGCAGCGGCACCTGCGTGTCCATCGGCAGAAGCTCGACGGTGAGCTGCCTCTCGGAGCGCGCTTGCTCGCAGCGGTGGCAGTTGCACGCCAGAGGTCCCGGAGCGCCACCGCCGCCATCGCGGGACGAAGAGGCCACCTTGATGTCATCATCGTCGTCGTCCTCGTAGGCCGAGACAATGGCTCCTGGACTGTCGTCCACAGCCGGGCCACGGCCGCCTTGTCTGTGGGCTGTGCTCGCCTCCGCCTTGGCCAGACGCTGCTGCTGCTGCTGAAGATGCTGGTGGTACTGCAGCTGCTGTTGATGCTGCAGGTACAACTGCTGCTGCCGCTGCTGCTCTTCCAGCGCGACCAGCAGGTGCGGATTGCACTGCGGGCAGTTCGGGTCGAGCTGCGCCGGCTGCGACTTCTTTTTGCCGAACAACCTAAACTTCTGCGCGAAGAAATGGGCAGAAACATTAAAACGAAAAATTAAATTAAGAACTGCTCGTGCCAAATGGCAAAAAAACTTGCGTTTAAAGGAACCTATATTCGTTCTGACCATTCACGGTTTTCTCAACGCGCTCTTGCCGCCGCGGTGGCTCGGTGGTTATGGTGCTCGGTTGCTGGCCCGAAAGACGCGGGTTCGATCCCGGCCGCGGAGGGTTGAATTTCTTTGGAGGTGAAATTCTAGACGCCAGTGTACTGTACGATGCCAGTGCACGTTCAAGAACCCCAGGTGGTCGAAATTTCCGGAGCCCTCCACTACGGCGTCTCTCATAGCCTTAGTCGCTTTGGGAAGTTAAACCCCATAAACCAACCAATCAACGCGCTCTTATGACAGTTGTTTGTAAGATATTTTTAGGGTGTCAAAATTTGGAATGTTATCCCATGCCCAGTCATACATGGTCTGTTCAGAAAGTAGTAGGACTCATTTTTTTAAACAAAATTTATTTAAGAGAATAGTACAAACGATTACAATTTTTCAAGGTAGCACCCTTCCGCACCTACACGCTGCTGCTAATGAGTTTTACAGTTTTCGTACGCCTCCAGGAACGCCTGGACCGGAATGCTGTTTAGCTCCCTCGTCACGGCCTGTTGAACCACCTCTACCGACCCGTGATGTTTCCCCTCGAGCGTCAATTTTATTCTCGGGAATAGAAAAAAGTCTGGCGGTGCCAAGTCGAGGCTGTAGGGGGGCTGAGGCAGCGTTGCCGCCTTATGCTGGGCAGAAAGTCGGGGTTCTCATTCACATGATGAAGAAGATCTTACCGGTTGGCCTTTTCCTCCTCTGACAACACTCCCGGCACCAACTTCGCGCACGCTTTCCTCATGGATAAGTTTTCTGTCACGATCTCAAAAACTTGGGTTTGAGGAATGCTCAATTCATCAGCAATCATTCTGATACTCATTCGACGATCACTGTTAAGTAAATGTTTCACTCGCTAGACATTTTCATTGGTCTTGCTGGTCGAAAGGCGTCTGGAGCGGTCGTCTTCCTCCACTCTTTCCTTACCTTCTCGGAAAAGCTTGTGCCACTCAAAAAACACCTGATCTACCCATGGAAGCGTCACCGTAGGCCTCCTTAATCATGTTGTGAGTCTTTTTGCCCGTTTTACCAAGATTTACTCAAACTTTGATTGCGTATCGCTGATCCAGTAAACGCTCGACGATTCTGCGCGACGAGACGTTTCGACAGGGGTTCACAGTACAAGCGACCTCCTCTCTTCAACGGCCGAGAGCCGACTGCCGATTTTCCCCAGCATTCCCAATATCCCCCTTCAACTATCCTGCACGCGCAGACCACCTCTCGTCCGCCCGTTCACCCAGGAAAAAACCAGTCCTACTACTTTCAGAACAGACCCTGTATCTTCACCTAATACGTTTAGAGCATTGGAGAATTTTTTCCGTCACACAGAAGCGTCTCAGTAAAGCTACACTATATGCGTCTGTGGAGTGGCATATTACTATTAATCTATTGAACGTGGCAGACTGAATGTAGAATGCATGACGTATATTTTTCTTTGGTTATATGTATGTCAAACGATAGTGTTTCAGTTTGTATAATGTTGTTTAGTATTGCAATTGTTTCATTCTACACCTACAAATAGCTGTTTTTTTTTCGCTTGAATCGTCAGTAGACTTATTTGTATTCATTTTGGGATCCACGACTAGCCTCTGGCTAGGGATCCTTGAGTGTATTTATGTAATTACATGTGTACTTTCAAAACAATAAAGAAAAGAAAGAAAGATTACCTAGCCAGCTTACGAGTAGGTCTCAAGAGTTCTTTTCTTTTTGCTGATTAGGGTATTGAGGCAGGAAAGGTATTGAAAGGTGCGCGCTATAAATAACCAGCCAATATACATGTTAAGGAAGCTAAAAATCACCAAGACTAAGAAAAGCATAGGGGAATGTTCCTACTTTTCTCTGTCTCGTAGCTTCTGGTGTTGATCAATGTGAAATTAATAGTGCAATCACTTTATGGCTGAATGATCACTGATTAGAAAATAAAGAAGAAAAACCAACTACTTGCGATCCCACCAGCAACATGCGGTTGTTCTTTTTCTCCGAGTTTGTAATCAATTATATTACAGCCCAACAGTAATTACCCGGTTAATTTCCCCCTGATGGACATCAGAAGCTTAAGCAAGAGAAAGTAGGAACATTCCCCGATGCTTTCTTTCTGCACATCATAGTGCGGACAAATTTTGCCGACACGTTCTGTGGACACGTTTTGCGGACACATTTTGCCGACACGTTTCGGGGAGACGTTTTGCGGACACGTTTTGCGGACACGTTTTGCGGACACATTTTGCCGACACGTTTAGCGGACACGTTTTGCGGACACGTTTTGCCGACACCTTTTGCCGACACGTTTCGGGGACACGTTTTGCAGACACATTTTGCCGACACGTTTCGGGGACACGTTTTGCGGACACGTTTTGCGGACACATTTTGCGGACACGTTTTGCGGACACGTTTTGCCGACACGTTTTGCGGACACGTTTTGCGGACACATTTTGCCGACACGTTTTGCGGACACGTTTTGCGGACACGTTTTGCCGACACGTTTTGCGGACACGTTTTGCGGACACATTTTGCCGACAAGTTTTGCCGACACGTTTCGGGGACACGTTTTGCAGACACATTTTGCCGACACGTTTCGGGGACACGTTTTGCGGACACGTTTTGCGGACACATTTTGCGGACACGTTTTGCGGACACGTTTTGCCGACACGTTTTGCGGACACGTTTTGCGGACACATTTTGCCGACACGTTTTGCGGACACGTTTTGCGGACACGTTTTGCCGACACGTTTTGCGGACACGTTTTGCGGACACATTTTGCCGACAAGTTTTGCGGACACGTTTTGCGGACACGTTTTGCCGACACGTTTTGCCGGCACGTTTCGGGGACACGTTTTGCGGACACGTTTTGCGGACACATTTTGCCGACACGTTTCGGGGACACGTTTTGTAGACACGTTTTGCGGAGACATTTTGCGGACACGTTTTGCGGACACGTTTTGCGGACACGTTTTGCGGACACGTTTTGCCGACACGTTTTGCGGACACGTTTTGCGGACACATTTTGCCGACACGTCTTGCGGACACGTTTTGCGGACACGTTTTGCGGACACATTTTGCCGACACGTTTTGCGGACACGTTTTGCGGACACGTTTTGCGGATATGACTTTGGCACTGAGCCACCTAAGGCTCTCGCATTAATAAATCAATCAGCCCAGGGACCAAAATTAACATACTTAAGGTAGCCTCTGTGCTCGCGCACTGCTGCATTATATGAATGGCTTCCTTTAACTGCTGACCAGATGGCGGTTTAAAAACTAACCCAGGACCTTTTAAAAATATCGGGAACAATTTCATAGCAAAAACAGCGCTTCAAAGCCCCCATGGTCCAACCGCGGAAGCGGCACGTGCCCTGTGCTTGTTTCAAGCAGCTCGTCTGAAAAAATAGCGCACTTAGTCACGCGCGTATCCTTGGCGATGAATGTAAGCCTTCTCGGCGCTTCGAGGTCTTTCGAAGTTCCGCGAAAACATTAGAACCCGGAGAGCCGGAATCCCTTTGGGAGCGCTCACCTTTGCTTTCTTTTTCTGCATGGAACCGTCTTCGGGCTCGGTGGACAAGGTGTCCATCATGGTGTGCGCGGCAGATCTCCTAAGCAGACGCGGCCGAGCTTTGCCTGCGACAACGAGACAGAAGCAGCAGTGCAATCAGATAGAAGTGGCAGTGCGGCGCCTTTACTCAACGTTGATACAGTAACAGCAGCATTAAAAAAGTGTGAACATATTTTTACGCGACATCCTTTAGTGAGCTGTTTATGAAACAGACGACTGTCGCTGTGAAGTACTGCGCTTGTGGTAATGGAAGCACAGAGTGTTTGGCATGACCATCCAACCATATATTTACACATACCCTCAAGCGCAATGGCATTTTGGGGAGTAGCGGGGAAAAAGACGAATAAAATAGGGATTATGGCGGAACGACACAACAGCAAAGTGTAAACTGGCTTCGAAAACAGAAATTAATTCAACGATTCAGAAACTAGATACGATTGCAGATATGAAAAGGTAGTAACTTAGGAGTACTAAGCAACCAGAAAGTACCAATAAAACCCGCATAAATATGACACGGAAATCTAAGACTATGCCACAAAAGTGGGCAAAATAAGGTGTTATAAACTAAAAAGAAGACATCAACGGGTATCACTAAAAGATGTAACATCAACGCACCCAGCGCGCATCATCTCACGATAGCAGTGTGATGAAAGACAGCCGGAAAGTAAGGAAGACAATGTATATATGCGGGAAGTCTGTTCCAACAATCCACAAGTCTCCCTCCTTCCTCGAAGCTCTCAGTGCTGAGCCTTACCTCTCGCTGCACTTCACGCTCTACACCAACCTGACGAAGTAGTTGCCTGCATATCGTATCAGTTGCTGCGACTACCGGACTGCTAATTCTAACCTTCAGTCACTGATAATGAAATTTCACACGCAATGTTTAGACTGCCGTCCTATGATAAGCCAAGCAAGAGTGCTGTTGCGGCATGATCCGCTATCAGCAAAACTGTGCGTCTATACTTCTACGAAAAGGCGGACCGAGACATCCGAATATGAGATATCTGTTGTCCCATAGCACAACTCCGAAAAGGAAAATTTCTCCCGGGCAGTGTGTTAACGCTCGCCGGACTTATCTACTTGCGGTGTGCTTATTACCATAGCTGTGGAAAGCCGCCGCGGTGGCTGAGTGGTTATGGTGCTCGGCTGCTGACCCGAAAGACGCAGGTTCGATCCCGGCCGCGGCGGCTGAGTTTCGATGAAGGCGAAATTCTAGAGGCCCGTGTACTGTGCGATGTCAGTGCACGTTAAAGAACCCCAGGTGGTCGAAATTTCCGGAGCGCTTCACTACGGAGTCCCTCATAGCCCGAGTTATTTTGGGACATCAGAACCCAGATAAACTAAACTAAGTTAACTGTGCTGTACGTACCGAAGGGACAGGGGTACGACTGCCGACTAATTTTTCGAAATTTCTTTCAGCGCAATCAATTCAGCTTATATACTTACATGTCCAAGTGACGTTTGAGTCAGCGATAGCAGTTTCCTAATGTTTAAGCACTTATCGATACCGCCGCTTCACGCGTGACGTCAAAGCCCACTCGACCAATACATTTTTCGCACACACCGGCGAAGACGCCAACTACACCAGGTTCTCCACTGAACGGGGCCCTTAACGGTGCCGCGTTAAAATAGAAGCGATATGGGACAAAAGGTGTTCGTCTATCCATTCCCAAGGAGCCGAAAGGGAAAGAACTTCAAATACTGGGAGCTCACCAACACAAGTGTCGGCATCGCGTGACGGTGGGCGAGTACTGGCTAGCCGGAGTGGAATCAGAGAGCAAGAGTAAGCCACCAACACAGAAAGCGATACACTTTCGCGCAAGGAAGTTGCGAAAGAAACTGCGCAAGAAGGCAGTCGTTCGCGAGGAAGTTGCGAAAGCGGCATGCAAAACGTGTGGCACACTACGTCGTCCTTCCTCGCTCGTCTTTTGTGCCCCGGAAACACCGCTTCTCCCCAGCGAGAGCACGCGCGCGCCCGTGTCGTTAGACGGGGCGCATTTTGGCGCCTAGACGAGCGGTCGTGTCAATCGATGGCGCGTTCTGGGAAGGCATTCTACCACGTTTCAGGAACAATTGGCGGAGCAAGGCGCCGGTCTGAGCCGAACGATTGGTGACGAGATTGGGGGAACGAGGTGCGGTGGAGGCCGAGCAGAGAGGAAACGGAAGAAGGGTCGAGAAGGTGAGAAGAGCCTAAGGACAGGAAGGAGTAGGGAGAAGAAAGGAGTAACAGCGCGGGAGATGAGGCAGCAGAGGGGAAAATGGGTAAGCCGAGAAGGACGCGCGTGGACAAACCTAACTGGTAGCAGAGAGTGAGCAGGAAGGAAGAAGGAGGTCGGCGCCGAAAAGGGGCGCCTGCCCTTCCTCTGGATCCCAACCCACGCCACACCCGCCGCGGCTATCGACCGCGCACGCATCACAGATAGAAGCCGCCGGGACGCCTGCCGCGGGTCGACGGTGGCCGGAGTGCCGCCCTAGTGCATTTTAACGTCGCTCGAAAGAGTAGAGATGAAACCCTGGCTTACCGTCCCCCCTCCCCCTCCCCCCCAAAAAAAAAATTTTACACTGACCACCATCGTTGTACGCGTTGTCGTGATTTCTAGCCCGTCTAAGCCTTTACCACCTGTCAAGCCAATACTGTGATTTCATTGGTTACTGCTGCATTTTTTGCACTGATCTGAGGTATTGTCATGCCATTTTGGTTTTTCTTCCTCACAATTTATTCTGATGAAGTTTCTTTTCTTTCATGCAACATGAGTCTTCTGTCTATTTTTATTTCGCCAGTGTACTAATTTGATGTCCCGTAATTTTTAATGTGCTTTTATGCCTGTGTGTATGTCTGCGCCGCTCTGCTGCCTGTCGGGCTCTGCCACTCAAGCCCTACGAGGCTTTGGCAGGCCGGAATTTTGTACATTTTTTTTAATATTTGGCACAATAAATATTATTATTACTATTATTAATAAAATAAACTCTTGATCCTCTCCAAAAGTGTTTCCGACAGTAAGCTCAAGCTTTTTAGCAAGGGTGTGACGTCCCTGGCCCAGTAGAATTTCACGAAGTGGCTACTAAGAAGTCTACGACGCAGCGTCGAAAGCGCGAAGCAAAGCACCTGCGAGCGACCGGACGGCGTGGCACAAATGTTGTCGCAAGCGCAAATGCGCTTTTACAGCGATAGCTGAAATGCGCACTTTATCCTCGCGGTCGCAATTCGGCGAAAGAAAGCGCCACCCAGTGCGGCATTACTGGGCATGAGTCAGAAGCGCCATGTGTTGCCATACGATCTAAGTGGGCCCCAGCGAAGGCGCACTCAGAGATGTAGGGGGACGCAGTAAAACTATCACTGGCACGTCAGCGCTCCTAAAAAGCTCAGGGTCATCGCGGGGGGGTGACGTAAAAGTTGGTGCTCAGCGCTGAAAATTGAAAATTGGCTTTCAGGAAATGAAAGGCGCAACAACTGTCTCAATTTTCTGTGGACACGTCAACCGCGCCGTATGGGAAAGGATGAATGAGTGAGCGAAAGAAGAAAGAGGTGCCGTAGTAGAGGGTGGTGGAGGTAGTGATAACTTTATTAGTACGATATTTTAGATAACGGAGCGTGAGTAGTGCTTCCGTTAAGACTTCATTGAAGGCTACTGTCACTCGGGCCCTAATGGCCAATTTCCTCTGTTCGTCGCCTGGATAGCACCTCCTGCCATCGCTTACGCGTCGGGTTTGGTATTTCCGGTATTGTTTGGGAGCACTGTAACCGCCAATGTCACATTTCGCCGATGTTCATTTGTCCCAAGCCTCTTCCTGGGTGGTCCCCCTAATTGGCAGATGGGCCACTTAGGTCACGTGACCATATGAACTCATCACAACCTTCCCACCGGACTGTGAGCAAACTGTCCCCCATGGCAGGTGCCAGTTCAATTAGTGATTGGTCACGACACGTTCCTCGAGAAGAGCAACCTGGGTCGCACCACCGGCAGCACCTGCCATCGCAGGGCGGCGGGGCACCGTTTAACTACTACACCCTTGCTCCAGGAGCGGTATGAGGACTCCCCGGGATCTATGAATGTAAAGCAGAGAATGACCGATTCCGCATATACGGGCGTTAACCCATTAATGTTATCGTGTCATGCCCTCAAGGAGGAGCTCAAGTGTCCCTTCAAGTTTTAGTCCGCTAGCCCTCAGGCCCTCATTCATCAATTTTGCCGATCTTTGTCGAGTGTCGTTTCTAGTGAAAAGCGGATATGCTAGTGCACCTACTTCACATTTGGCCTAACTATATTAAACCGGCCGTCAACTTCTTGACGTGACCAAAGTGTGTGATATAAGCATGGGTGTTGTCCGCAGAACGGGTATTCGTTCTGATATATCGTTGGATGTATACTGTGCATTAATCAAAGGTGAAGGTATGTGTTTGGTTTGTGGTGCTTTAACATCCCAAAGAGACGCAGACAGTGAGGGACGCCGTAGTCGAGGGCTTCGGATAATTTCCACTTCGTGGGGTTCTTTAACGTCGACTAACACCGCACAGGGGTTGTGGATTTAAGTTTGGAGTACCGGCAGAGGGAACCTTTGAAGGCGTCAAGTCGTCCGAACGCGGACCCGGTGATATGACACGACGGACCAGTTCGGACCAGTTGACGTTTTCAAAGGTTTCGTCTGCCGCTCATTTAAATAAAATTCCTCAATCCCTGTGCAATGGCAGTGCACGTTAAAGAACCCCAGGTCACCGAAATTACCAAGCCCTCCTACAGCCTCCCCATAGCCTGAGTCACTTTGGAACGTAGAACTCCATAAATCCAAACTCAAACCGAACACGCTCATGATGCCACCTACCGTACCTCAGCGCAAGCTATTCGCATTTACTCTCATCTCTACAACACAGATGGCGCTGCTTTGCCACAGCTCATAGCAGTCAACTGAAATGCTTTAAAGGCCGTCGCGGTGGCTCAGTGCTAATGGCGCTCGGCTGCTGACCCAAAAGACGCGCGTTCGATCCCGGCCGCGGCGGTTGGATTTCAATGGAGGTGAAATTCTAGAAGCCGTGTACTGTGCGATGTCCCTGCGCGTTAATGAACCCAGGTGGTCGAAATTTCCGGAGCCCTTCACTACGGCGTCCACCATAGCCTGAGTCGCTTTGGGACGTTAAGCCCCCACAAACCAAACTAAACCAAACCAGCTGTCGCGTTAAAATGTCGTTTCTATGGAGGCAAAACACAAAAAGGGTCCGTGCGCTTTGCGATGTCAGTGCATGTTGAAATATCCCCAGGTGGTCGAAATTATTCCGGATGATGATGATGTCATCAGGCTTAATGGCACATACCCACGGCGGGGGATTGGCCAGGATGCATAGCGGAGGTGCACAACGGCACCTCTTTCTCTCCTTCTTCCATCAACCTTCCTCCCTTCCCTTACGGCGTGGTTCGGATGCACACCGAGATGTGAGACAATTACTGGTCCACGTCCTTCCCTCAAAAACCAATTTCCATTTCAAGCGCGGCTAGAACTCCCACCATTTCGGTCGTGAGTTGGTCGAGCTTTCCCCTCTACGTAGCACTGAGGAACGTTCATTCGACTTGATCAAACGGAAGCCTTGTATGTCCTGTGGTAAGAAAAAGAGAGTAAATACAATACAAATGAAATAAAGAGCAGTATATGTGTCAGCAAAGTAATATGCAAAACGCATCCATGGCCGTTGGAGGGACCCATTACCGTTATCGTGTCGTACCCTTAAAGTGGCTCTGATGGGGCTCCCAGTAAAGTTCCGGCATGCGAGGGATGAAGGACACCACTTCACGAATATCGCACAGGAAGAATTTTTTTAATGCGTTTTTATAGGCCCATTTATCTGTACTCAAAATCTGAATTTCAGCGTTTTAGAGCCTTGTACGCTAAAAGGTCTGCGCTCTTCCGCCAGGTCCACCCACTTGGGCCTGCTATAGCCCCTGAATGAAACTAAAAGTAACGGCTTCCTTTGAAATGGCCGGCTTCTCCCATCTCCTAGCGCGCCGCGGGAGGATCGAGCCTCCCATTGGCCGAAGCAGCGTGGTCCGTTGTTAGCGCGCGCTTTTTTGCTCCGCAGCAGACGTCAGCGCCACTCCGGGGTGCAACAACCCAGGCGCTGTAGTGATGCGGTTGTAATTGCAACCGCATCACTACAGCGCCACGAACATATTCTTTCTACCAGAAGCATTGATAACTGGTACATTCCGCGCTTTCGAACTAATTATAAACATCAGTCACTAAAACATAATCTCCCTTCGGTTCTAAACACGTACATATTTCCTACTAAGCCTACGATAAACCAGTTGAGGCAGACATTTCTTAACACATTATGACAAAGTTCTAAACACTACCTTGAATGTTTTTCACTTCAAAAATGTTGGTTTTGTTATGTCTAATGTAGTTGTTGCTTTTGAAATTAAAGATGCGTAAGCTGGTTTTTCTTTTTATTATTATTTCTTCTTATACATGCAGTATGTTTTCCTTTATGTGCCACATTATAAAATGTCTGACTTCGTATTGTAATTAGTATAATAATGAACTTTGAAAATGTTCTCTCTCCTGCATCTAGAATGTACACTGAACATCTAATTAATACGCTCATTGATGACTGACTGCACTATTGCAATACTAACTGCTTGTCTACATACTTGATTTGTATTGCGTGTCCTTATGTATGAGCATGTCAGCTTCGATTTTATATTTTCTCCCTTGGTGTTTGTATTGCCACGCTGGCCTGCCTTGTTGTGGTCTCTTGGGCCCTGTCAAGCTGCCTCGAGCAGCTTTTTGCCCAAGAGTTCCTACCATGCATATGGTGAAATAAACGAATTGAATTGAATTGAATTGAATTGAGTCAATGGGAAGATACTTTTCGTTATTCCGTCCGGCAAAAACAACAACAAAAAAAACACGGCTCGCCGAAACACCTGGCTGCCTAGGAACGGCTGGGAAAACTTCGATAATGCGCTCGATCCGTGCCTTTGTCAGCTAAGTGGCCGTTCTTCAGTAGTCAGTCGTGCTATTCGGAATACCTGATGTGAAGCCCGATTGACTGCAGTCTTTCTTCGTAGTAGACGATGTTCGGCATGGTTGTAGTTCGCTGGCGGGCTAACAAAGCCGCATTTGGTGTTGTCTGAGCCCCACCGTCCACGTTACTTGCTCTGAGCTTTGATGTTGCGCGCATTGCCTGGAGCATTCGTTTGGTTGTAGTGGAACTCGTACTCGGGCTTGACTCAAGAGTTGCGCTTCCTGTGTGAGCCCAGCCGTTCTCGCTGCTCGCTGTGGAGGCCTAGCTTTGATGTTGCGCCCATTGCTCTTTACATTTATTTTGCTAGAGTTGGAATTCTCCGCTCACGAACTCGAGACTATAATGGCGGTTCTCGTTGTTACAGAACCCGGTGTTCATGCTGCTCGCAATGCAGGTCTAGCTTTGATGTTGGCGCATTGCTCAACGCATTTGTTCTGGCCGGGTTGTCATGCCATAGTCGGTCATTACTGAACCTAGGCAGCTACCTCTTGAATACGCCATGTCTGCGTGCATAATATTCGAGAATGCAAACGAGGACTTGCGTTGAAAATGGTCGAAAAGGTACTGGGTTCAAGGCCGTCGACACTGCCGCTGAATGCGCGTGCAAAGCTCTCCGCTCGGAACATTTGTAACGTATATGTGAGATAAAAGGAATCACCAAGGCAGAGGTGTGCGAGACTCAAACAAGAGCATTTTCAACATTCCAAGTTGTTAGAGCTGTTATAGCAGTGCATACGACGTGCTTACATGTGTTCACAGCGCCCGTCCTGTCCGTCTTTCTTTGTGGTTTGTGTAGAATTTAGCGCTGTTTTTTTCTTTTCTGAACACAATGTCACACCAACTAGCCCAGCAAAAGGTACTGCTTACATGTTGTACATGATTTTTAAATTATTTGTGAAAAGTCAGGGTCTATGTTTCTCTTCACAGCTTAGTATCTTTTATCATAAGGTCGTGCTGTACCAAATATTAAATTAATTATTGTAACAGTTCAGGCTACTGCTCGTTATGGAAGGCAATTACACGACAGAAGACAATGTCCTCTTATAAACGATTATTGCTTGTGCTGACACAAGAGGACGATCACCTAAACGCACAGCATTCTAGTGAGTTACTCATGTGCTCCAACTTCGTGCAAACCAGTAATTATAAAGCCTTTTCAGTTGCCGGAAATCAACCAAGCCAATGCATACTGCATCAAAATCCCTTCGATCACAGCCACGTAACAGTGCGCTACTAGGGCATTATTCGGCAATCTACAGGAAAACAGTAAGTGAAAACCACAAGTCGGATAAAAATCGATACGATTTGGCGACTACGCGCTGAATAGCAAAACTGGTCACACGAGCAAACGCGCCTCTGAGAGAAGGATATGTTATGAAAGCATTACATCGCCATCGGTTCATACCAAGCCTAGACCACTCGTTGGTCTCTAACAAAATAAATACTAAATATCCACATCCAGAAGGTACGTCGTTGCACTTCCTCTCGGCAGCGTTAAATTTCAAATAAGATTTGGCAAAAAGCGGCGTTCGAAAAAAACTGGTAGGGTTTTAACGTAGTTAAACCTGCCGCCACGGTGACTCAGTGGTTATGGTACTCGGCTGCTCACTCGAAAGACGCGCGTTCGATCCCGGCCACTGCGATCGCATTTCGATGTCGATGGAGGCACCGCACGTAAAAAATTCCAGGTGGTCAAAACTATCCGGAGCCCTCCACTACATCGTCCCTCATACCCTGAGTCACTCTGGAATGTTAAACCCATAAACCATCACGCAGGTAAACCGAGTAGACGTGCGAAAGCGTGTCTAGCCTGGTCGGCTCATGGTTTTGCTTTGCTGGGTTGTCGACCAGTCTGGAGACGATATTAGACTCAGGTTAAGCTCTGATCCAGGCTAACCTTATATGACCACTTCGCGCCGCAGATGGAAGTAGATGAAGACGGTGGTATGGAATGGACAACGCGATAGTGTGTTGCAGTTTCACAAGAGGATTCATAGGCCCGGCCATAGCATAGTGATCTCGTACTCTGGCCAGCGAAGCTGCTCGCACCGCTGCTGGATCGAAACCAAGTAGAGACAACACGTATTTTGTTTCTGCACTCTCAATCCCATGAAAGCCTCTAGATTCTTAGTTGGGTTTGAAAACGTGCAGCAGTGCTTTCACACTAAAAACAAGTCTCCGGATATACCCAATAGACCCCTCGCAAAAATATGCCACCTGCCGGTGATTAGTGGTTTCGGTTTCCACTTCGAAAAGCACCCTTGGAAAACTTCCGCCACATTAGGTGAAGCCTCACATTCCTCTCGTCAGCCTCGCACATGCCGCTTGTCGAGCGACGAGGCAAATATACCGCTCGTTGTTAGTGCAAAGCAGCTGCGAGCATGGCTGCCCACACCCCTTCTGCCCCGTACACCGTAATCAAAACGATTACAGCGCAAAAAATCTACAGGAAATTTTTACTACATTCGAATCGGAGCGAAAGCACGGATTTGTGCTACGTAGAAGACGACGGTGGGCAGGCAGTGCCGCGGTACGGAGCAGATGCAAGTTGATGAAGACGTCGCACTCCAATGCACAGCGCGAGAGTGTGGTACAGTTTAACAGAAGGCGTGTTGGCTGCGGCGATAGCCTAGTGGTCTCGCTGAGCGGCCCTTAAAGGAGGTCTGTTCGCGCAGCCCCGGGTTCACTCCCAGTCATAGATTTTGATTCACTTTGACCTCTAACTGAGGCGAAGGTCAGAACTAGACACCCGATGATCAAAGAACGAAGGCCTGTAGTGAAGCTCTCTCTTCAAAACTTCGGTAAAGCAGTTTAACGTGGATCGGGCAGTCATTACAGTAACTAATTTTTTAAATTTCCCAAGCCATCATCTCGTTTCTACTGAAGCGAAGAAAGACAATCCAACAAACAGTTCCTTGGGACGTGCGCTCTACTGCGTGCCGAAGGTCAAGCGTTGGGAGCGTCCAGCTGCACAAGGCGACGGTGCCGCCACTATCCGGGAAGCGGTGTTCCGGTGAAGCGGTGGTCCCGGGTTCGAACCCCGGACCAGGACGAATTTTTCTTTAACTACGAAGTTTCTGAGAAAGCTGTATAGCTTTCCTTTGTAGCCGTATGGCTGCGCCCGGGTGGATGCCAATGAGTAATTACTCCCTTATTACAAGTCTACTCCACCTTGGGGGTTTCCCCTAAACATTTGACCAACACTATCGGGACGCCTGGGAGGAGCTGAGTGCAGTAGCGCCGGCAGAGGAGGAGGAGGAGGAAGCAGATGTCGTTACTTCTAGTTAATTGAGGGGTTGTATCCGCTATGCACCCTGGCCAATCCCCCGCCATGGGTATGTGCCATTAAGCCTGAGGACATCATCATCATCATCATCAATTGAGGGGCTTTTAGACCTCACCACAGGCTGCCGATGCACGCGGTAATTCGCTAGGGGCGGAGCTTCCTGACCCGCCGGAGGCTGGCTGGCCACGGAAATTGTAGTCGCATGATGTGTGAAAGAACCTAATAGCCATCTCTTAATCGGCATACGTCGGAGCGTGAAATGGAGGTGGGAACGAGAATGAAAATGTCGCCGATGAGAGCCCGTCATTTTTTGTGTGCAGTAGTGGGATCTCTGATGCGTGTGGAAGTGTACCATTTGGCTCAGATGTTCGTGACACCACGATGTAGCAACTGAGCGAGTTTATGTACTCTCTTCGTAAAGTGTTCCCTGTGACTTTTAAAGTACATGCGTATGTTTTGATTGTTAAGGAAGAGAAGGCCATAGTCAGGTGGGAAACCACCTTTTTCTTGCTTTTCCTTAGTTTACATGTACATGGCAACCAGAGCAAACCGAAGTAAAAAAAAGAAGTGCGCCCCGAGTTTGTTTTTCTTTATTTACACAGCCCCGCCGTGGCCCATGATCCAACCCAATCGGGTTCACCTGCCTTTTGCGTCTCAACTGAGGCGAACGGTTGTAGTTGGAGAGCGTCAAAAAGTCCTACTACAACACGTCAAACCAAATGGATTATTGCTGCATTGCCTCCGGAACGCCCGAACTGCGCCATGCTGATTCGCTTTTCATCTGAGTTTGGCAGCTTCGTTCGCACGGGCACGTACCGCCTTCAGTTAAAGTAGACATGGTACGCTTCCAGCTTCCAATGCTATCAGGATACTTATTATGAACACATAGGACGATCCCAATGACGTAAGTTGACGTCGCACAGTGCATCTTCGAAGTCTACAAAGCCTGGCGAACGCAACGCCACCGCTACGCCGCCAGAACGCTTTTTCCACTCTCACTGCAGCCTTGTTAATTTTGGCAAAGATGGCATATGCCTCAGAGCGTTGTCGGTGCGGTTCCAATGTCACCCGCTCTTTCGTGAAGCTATGGTGCTTGGTAAAGGACGCGACCGGCGCACGAGGGAAGTTATGGAAGCTTAATTCACTGTCAAAGGCTGTGATACCTGTGTGAGTCACGCTTATATCTTTCTGACAAAAGTAGCTGCGAAAAGTAGGTTGCAAATAACAAAAGGTAATTAAAAGAAGAACACCGCAAACAGACCACTGTTCTCAGAACTTCTGGACAGTGTGGTAGAGCTTGAGACATGGGTCCAGGCACATATCTTTTTCACACTCGGCTCACGTAACATGTTCTTTTTTTCTTTTCCTGTCGGAATTCTGAACCACTGCGGAGCAATCGAGCGCAAGGAGGAAGCATTTTCTGAAAGCTGAAACTGAAAACTTATGAAAGAAAGATGAAAGAGATGGAAGAGGGATGAACAACAACCTCGCTTGTCTATGATAGCGGTGGGCAAGGCCGTGAAGAGGCAGCGAAGCGTGCACAGCGAAAGGCTGAAAAAAAAATAGTTCCTAGGAAACTATAGCCTATAGCAAAACCACACTCGCGTACGATTTAAGTGAGAATTGCAAGCAATGAGAATTGCAATGAGAATTTCCTTTCCGAACTTGCTCGCCCGGAGCTAGCGCCGAGAGACCACGCCCCCTCACGATGTTGCTACGCCACGTTCAACTGACAAACCAAGCACCGCCTAACAAAATCAGCTTCTAGAAAAAAAAAATATGGTGACACCGCCCCATGAACGCCAGCTTTGCTTTCCGGTGCGCATTTTAAACGCAGAGGCCAGCAGGGAAGCGCGATAACGTTGTGGTACTTCAATCACACGGGAAGGGCTCATCCGAGTATAGTCATAGTCTAAGGTCGCTCGGCGGCAGTGTCTGAAGTCAAAGACAGCTTCGAGCTTCGTGCCGTTACCAAATTTTAGGTGAAAAATAGTACAGCGCCGTTAAGCAATGATGACCTCACCGTTGAGCTCTATTTCTAAGCGTGCGATGATAGTTTCTTCCCTTCAGGATTCAGAGAACGTGAGAAGCGGTGCGCGATGTGTTTTTGTACTTGAGAGGGAGGGTTCTGCTGTGAAAAATAAAGATGCTTCCTTGACCAAGGAGGAGTTAGGCTTAGTAGTTACTGAATTCCCCGAGTATCTTCCACGGCGTTTTTGAAAATACCTTGACGCTTATAGGAATGTCGAACAGGCACGCTATTGCTGTTCATCTGCTGGCGCGATGGCACAAAAAGGATTAAGATTAGCGCCACCGTTACGGCAATGTAACGCGAAGTTAGGTGACGGTTGGCGCAGAACTGGAACGCACTGAGGTCGGCAGTACTGAAGTTCTCTAGCAGCGCACAGTGGAAAGATGGTGGTAATGCGGTGAGGTTGTTGCCGAACCAAAGATGGCCGCACACAGAGCAACCGTGTATAAACGGATTCTCCCGTAGCTGCTTGTGGGACGCCTCCGGTGGCTCCGTCGGCGTCCGCTTGCATGCTACGCCTCCTTCCAAGAGAACTAAAGGCAACAAACATACGCCACACCAGGAGGAACACACGTGCATGCCCTGTGTGGCGTTTATTTGCTGGCTCTAGTTCCCATCGATCATGCACCAACTACCTCTGAAGCAAATTATTCTAGGCGATCTTGCAGGGCCCACACACCGCATCGTTTCTGCTGCGGCTACGTTGACATGCGCTACGGGCTCTTGACGCCTCTAAGGACCCGCTACACCACAGCACGCCACGAGGAACCTCTGCCGCTGACCTGGCTCGAATGCAGATCGAGACAGAAGCACGCGCTCACAAGTCAACGACACATGCTTGTGTACAAACACGCACGTAACATCCGCAAGGTTTGGGACGTTACGCAGCCCAGACCATCCCTTTTTCACTGCCCTCGCTGTGTTTTGTTAATGGAAAAGCCGCGATGACGAGTTGAATCACTGCAGCCTACACAGTGTTACAGTGGCGCAGCCCGAAGCATGATCTTTGCATTCATAGCGGCCCATCTTCGCATTGCGTACGCGAAGCTCAAAACCGTTCGGACAAAAAGTTTCGAAAAATTCGCTTCGTGTGCTCTTTTTCCGTTCCCCGCGCTTCCCGGATGATGTTCGCCTGATTTCGCGAAGAACGGCAGCTCAAATCGTTTCATGCTTTAAGCTACATTTCGGCTCCGTGATTCCGACCAGTCGCCTGAAATACATGGTATTCGCATGCTCCATCCCCTGCAGGTGTTAGTCACAAGCGAGCAGGTGGCAAGTTGTTCTGCAGTTAATTTCTTCCCGAGAACATCGGTCCCGAAAATTTCCGCTTTCCGACTGTACGTACCCAAACTTTACGAAGCGGCTGGTAATGTCGTTTGGTCGACCGCTCATAATTTTTTTCACACAGTCTATAGACTGTCCATAGATTTTTACCTATAAAGTCTACACACTTTGATGCATCCTATGGATTGGTCAACAGAGAATACAAATCATTAGATAGTCTATACAGTTTGTACTTATACAGTTACAGTTCGAGAACGAGTTGGAGTTAGACAGACAGATCAGAACAGTAGGTCTTAAAATTAATATGCAGAACACCCAAGTAATGTTCAAGTGCCAGCAAGGGAGCAAACAGCAGTTCACAACTAGTAGCGAGGTGCTATAAGTGGTAAGGGAATACATGCATACTTAGGGCAGGTAGTGACCGCTGATTCGGATCATGAGAGGGAAATAGCTAGAAGAATAAGAATGGGATGGAGCGCATATGGCAGGTTCCCTGAGACTGTGAATACACATTTTACCAATATCCCTCGAGAGGAAAGTATAGAACACTTGCATCCTACCTGTAGCCACCTATGGGGCAGAAACGTGGAGACTAACGAAAAGGGTTTAGCATAAGTTAAAGACAACGCAGCGAGCTATTTAAACAAACGCGGTTTGATGACGTCCTAGTCGAAATCAAGAGGAAGAAATGGGCTTGGGCAGGGCATGTAATGCGAAGGCAAGACAACCGCTGGCCCTTAAGGGTAACAGAGTGGACTCCAGGAGAAGGCAAGCGTAGCAGGGGGCGGTAGAAAGTTAGGTGGGTGGATGAGATTAAGAAGTTCGCGGGGATACGGTGGCCGCAACTGACAAAGGACCGGGATAATTGGAGAGACATGGTCTGCAGAGGGCGTGGTCAGGCCGCTGCTACTGATGATGATGGTGATGACAGTTCAGACATTCACGGCCATAAGCATTTAAGTAGACTTTTTCTAATAGAGTATGAACAGACAGAAGGGAATATCTAATAGGAAGGGAATACGGCCCAAAAATCGAATATGCGTCGGCCATCTGGGACCCGGATCAAGCATACCTCATAGATGGCTTGGAATCTTTGCAAAACCGTGCCGTTAGATTCATCTTTTCGGATTATTCTCGTCATACTAGCGTCACCGCACTAAAGGCTCGCGCCGAACTTGATACGTTATCACATCGTCGCAAACTACCACGCTTGACCCTTTTCCATAAGCTTTACCATCATGTTCTGCTCCATGACGATTTTTTCAATCACCTGAATCTTTTTTTCCACGTCTCGACCACCTGCTGAAAGTTAAACGCATATCATGCGACACTTCTTCTTTTGCGAACTCTTTCGTACCTCGTACTATAGACGACTAGAATAATCTATCATCACACATCGCTTCAGAAAAGAACCTTAACAAGTTTCAGGACCTTCTAACCCAAATGTCTGTTCAGCTTTACTAATTCATTGTACCACATGCTGCATTCAGCTGTTTTGTTATTTTGTTCTGTTCCTGCGGTTATGTTATGCCTCTAAAGCATTATCTCTTCTTTTGTTCGTGTAAATTACAATGTATATTACAGGTTTTTGTTTGTTTCTTTTTTGTTTTCTACTTGTGCTTTCTGTATTTATGTATTGCACCTTGGTGCTTGCTCATTCTTGTTTTGTGTTCTAGTGTGTCAATGCTCCCCCCTATGTTATACCCTCGATTGAGGGCCTTTAGGGGTTTATTGAATAAATAAATAAATAAATAAATAAATAAATAAATAAATAAATAAATAAATAAATAAATAAATAAATAAATAAATAAATCGATCGGAAGGCAATACAGTCTTTAAAGGGAAACTGCAGAGGTTTTAGATATCAACGAGCTTAAGAGGGTCGAATGAGTGACCCTTGGAGGTAAAGCATGGGAAGTCTTTTTGGGCTAGCGCTTGAAATAGTGAAGTAGTCGGCGATTAAAATCCGGTCGCCCTTCAAGCTTCTCCGCAGCGCACAACGCCAAGTGGGGGGCGCATAGTGACGTCATCGAAGGTATCGGTATACATTTCCAACGCGCGAACGCCTGCTTTGAAGGTAAAAAGCAACGCTACCGAAGGCAAACCCTGCCGAGAGTTGTTTGGCAGCGTCTAACAAGTCAGGGCAGGGTGTGGCTGACGTCAGCGGTAATTTGAAATCATACCTTCCGTGATGTCACGCTGAACTATCCTGCACCCCTCCAGTGCATTGGGCAAAAGCGCAAAATTCAATCGTTGATTACGTCACTATTTCAAATGCCAGTGCAAAAATACTTGGCATGCTTTACGTACAGCATATATAGATTTGAATCCTTGAATATCGCAAAATTCTCAAAAAAGTGCTGCAGTTGCCCTTTAAGAGACACATCGGAACTCTACACATCATTTTCACGTGCCCCGCACTCGGTCACTCGGCCGACCGCGCTGACTCACGCACCGCTGAGTCTGCACGCTTCGTCCTCCCCTCACTGACGCAGTCCATTGACTGAATGGCCCACTCAGTCCGCCCCTCCCGAGTGGCTCAATAACCCACTCACTCCCCGAGGGCTGCACTATAGAGGCGAGCTTCTTCGTTTTCCGCCGACGCCTCCGCGAATCTCTCGCCTCTGTTTACTCCCGGAGACCACTGGACGTCGATCCCGGAGGAGGGCGTAGGTGCGGTGCCTGCGCTTCTACGGCGCGTTTACCTCTCGCCGCGCCATCTGAGCTCGCGGGATCCCGCTTGACGTCGTTAGCCGAGAGCACTCTGTCCCGCCATCCGTTACGCCTCGCGCTTTCCCGCCATCTCCTTTGCGCCCCGTTTACCCAATCTCTTTCCCCCCGACGAATTCGATTTGCCATCCCGACAGGCGATGTGGCGCCGGCCGCTAGTGCTTTGTCTTACCGGCCCACGTTCCGCAACGCTCGCCTCTTTCTTTTAGTATCTTGCGTTTGTGCGCCGCACGCTTGCTTGTTTTCTTGCGGCAGCTGCACTCTGCCTTTCCGACGGAGAAATGAAGAAAAGGCTTCACGCCAAGATTTTTCTTTTATTTTTCTATTTCTATTACTGTAATAGCCACTCTGGGTCCTTGCTTTTTAACGATCGCGATTCGAGATGATCGAACTGCTAACCTGGCGACAGAAAAAAGGCCGCACTCTTCGAAACGTTGCCCACCGCACATTTCAAGCTGATATATTGTTGCCGTTGTCTTCCACGTACGCTTATAGGGTGGTCTCCTTTATTTAATGGCATTATTAGAAAAAATTAACGATCTGAATTTTTGATAAATCAATGCACTTTCTGGACACTCACACACACCAGTTGATATTGTCTTTAAAGCGGAAGACCGATGCTTTTCAGACATGAAATGCTTTTAGCTCCCATTCTCGGGGAACGGAGGCCGACATCACCAGAAGCCAGAAAAAAAAATATACCGTGAAGCTAAACTTATAATATTCCCAACTTCTACGTCTGAACTGCAAGCAGCAGACGAAAACTTGTCGTTTTCAGCCCTTAGGACGATTCGAACCAGCCGGCGCAAAGAAAGCAGCTCAGTTTTTCGATGCTTTAACCACTCGGACATATCCGTTTCTTTTCTTTTATGTAATTATTGCATGGAAGGACACCAACAACACTAACTCTCTCAAAGTCCTACTTAACCGGGTTGCCATCTGCAAACTCGTCATACTTCCTCACGCCTTCATCAAGCTACCGTTCCTCCCACACATTGAAATTTCGGGAGAAGCACATGCGTCATGAAAGGCCATCAAGAGTGAGGTCGGTCTTAATCGCATTTACCAAAAGAGTGTACTGCTCTCTGAACAGAGACTTCGTTGAATGCGGACGTTCTGTCTGTCGATTTCGCGTGTGGCACTTCCACAAGCTAATAAACAGTTCCACGAGCGCAAAAAGATCACAGGGAATCATGCAGTCATTCATTACATGCCGAAATCTTACAGTATATAGCATGATCTCAACGCCGTTTTTTTTAGACATCTGAAGTACAGTCTTTGTCAAAAGTAACCAGGCTCCATGGTTTGCTTCTCATTCGGATAACAGAGCCCTCACGGCTTCCTTAAAGATCAAAAAGTTCTTTGAAGGTGAGAACAGGGGCTCTTCTTACCATACAGAGATTTAGAGCTTGAGGGCTGCCATAATAGCTTTAATATACGACTGAGTAGAAAAGCATGCAGCCTGGTTACTTTTAACAAAGACTGTACAGCCACCCTGATTTTTAATAATATAGCGCGAGCGTCGACCGAACTGCTGGTCAGCGCCTTATAACGGCGATAAGCGTGCAACAAGGCGAGAGTTCGCGCACGCGCACGAAGAAAGAGCGTCGTCTGCTACGCTGTTCCGAGCACGAGGACACACGCCCTGCCGCAACATCAGTTCGCAAGATCGCGCCAAGTCGTAGAGCGCATGCGCATGATTAATATGTTAGACTGCATGAGACGTGATTTCCTTCTCTCTTTTTTTTTGCCTATTACGGGAGGCCAGCCTGGCGATGGAAAGTTACGATAAGAAAAAAATAAAAGGAAAGAAATATAGCAGCACATTGAAACCATTGCCTGGATCGCGATAAACGGGGTTCCAACCGACGCCTTTTTATACCGTCGAGACACTTCAAGGCTGATTAAAGAGCTGGTTCGAACCCCGTTTATCGCGATCCAGGCAATGGTTTCAATGTGCTGCTATATTTCTTTCCTTTTATTTTTTTTATCATAACTTTGCATCGCCAGGCTGGCCTCCCGTAATAGGCAAAAAAAGAGAGAGAGAGAAAGAAATCACGTCTCATGCAGTCTCACATATCAATCATGCGCATGCGCTCTAAGACTGGCTCGGGATTTTATTGCGAACTGATATTGTGGCAGGGCGTGTGTCCTCGTGCTCGGAACAGCGCAGCAGACGGCGCTCTGCCTTCGTGCGCGTGCGCGAACTCTCGCCTTGTTGCACGCTTATCGCCGTTATAAGGCGCTGACCAGCAGTTCGGTCGACGCTCGCGCTATATTATTAAAAATCAGGGTGGCTGTACGTCCTAAAGGAACACAGCATCACGACATAACTCAGTTTAATGATGTATAGATTCTAGTTGCTAAAACCCGTACCCATTCATTACTCGCAGCACAAAAATCCCTTGGCGTGAATTCAGTTCACAACAGGTAAGGTGGGCATGTGAAGCTTAAAAACAAAGGTTTTTGCGATCGATTGAATACACACCCGGTGTACTCGCTTTAGTAATACGCTGTTGTTGAGAAAGCCTAGATAAGGCTGCCGATAGATAGGTACACGAAGTAAAAACTCGATCAGAACCTTTGCCGTCTGCCTTCTGGAGAGGTGTTACGGGTATTCTACGGAAAAGCGAACGGTGAGGAAATGGAATGTGCAAGCAACATATTTTAAGAAAAGACCATGAAGGTCCCCTAGGACGATGTCAAGTCGGTGCAAAAAAAAAGGCAAATGAGCGCTTAGTTGTCTGCTAGACACAGCTATCAAGGAGGTGTGCATCGCCGTTTTCAAAACGAGAAACCGCAGAACAAGTGGATGGACAAACAAGAGCCCGCGACCATCCACTAGACTTGGCCGTCCACTAGGGTTAAGCAAGGGAAGCCCAGAAAGGTCACGAAA